>NC_142352.1:17217537-19617537 GCF_059441175.1 Urocampus carinirostris | reverse complement strand
ATAGTAGAGAAGTTTAACATTTTTTTTAAAAAGTGTCCCAATTAGTGGAACTGAATGCCCTCAATGTTTCTTAATGCACACCTAATTCAAATATATTTCATCAAAATTTTAACTGTCAGTAACTGTCAGTGTGAACTCCATGGCTCAATTTGAGTCAGACTTTTTTTTGGGACAATGATACTCTCACGAGAAATTAGTGACAGAGTACTACTGTGGTGCAATTAATCGGAAAAGTTTCAATACCCTCTAATCAATGTAGGCAAATACAGTTCTTACATTTGTTGTTAGTAATCCAAATAACCAAGTAACCAAAATAATTAATATCCTTTTTTCTTTATTGATTTGTAAAGCATTTTGATAAACCCCATTGTCATAAATTTTACAATAATAAAATGTAAGTGTAAACACATTTCATTAAATCATTAAATAATTATTAAACCATTAGTAAAACATTGATACGATTTTAAAATCCTTTATAAAATGTAACGAATGTAACCTTGAATCATCATCAAATTTCTGAGTTTTTTAATTTGTTACTCCAGCATGAGCAATGTTGACGTTCACATGCTGCATTTGACCACTAGATGGTAGCGTATCCCCACAAATACAATGCAATGAATGTGTTTTCCGGTGTTCTAGCAGTACTACCTCTGCGATCCACCAGTAGATCGGGATCTACTTAATGAGCACCTCTGTTGTAGACCAAAAACGAGCATTTTTTTCTGCCCAATTATGCATATTTAGCTTATGCCGACTTATACTACGGAGCGATTTATATAGAAAACACTTTAATGTGATGACAAACACAAATCCCAAACAAAGCTTTTTTTGTTCCGATCTCTAATAATACGTTTCCTTTAATTTTCTAGCAAGTACGTAATCTGGACACGTCTGTGCCTTTAAGAGATATCCCCCTTTGTGTCTCATAAATAATTCAGAATGCATGGAGGTCCCTGCGAGGTGGGACTCGCGTCTGGCGTCCTCCTCCGGCAGTAGGACAGTCAGGAAACTCATACATAAAAGATGAAAGCTTTGATAACCTTCATCGCTTTTTGGTGCCACTCGAAGACTTTATTGTCGCCGAATTGCTTAGCTACACGCATCCTGACCAGATATAAATAGAAGCTCTTAAACTGGGGGGAGGGGCGCTGTGCTGAAATCTACTAAGTCAATTGGTATGCATCTGGTGGAGTTCCCAATTTGCGGTTATTGTTGGGTTGTGACACAAAATGTGTCATCTCCTCGTCTTGCTGTTAGCACCAGGCGTCTATTTTTTGCTGCGGCGTGTGCGCTACGTGAGCTCTTGAAAATGCGGTTTTAGCTTCTGGTAAATCAAGTTTACTTCTTGCTACCATATCGTTTCACATTAGAAGGATGACATTTACCTTGAGAACATACATCGTTTACATAAAATAAAAGTCGAAAAACGTGATTTCTATACAGTAGAGGTAAGATCTTGGGGCTGGGCCCAAACCAGACCCGGGCTTGAAATGTCAACTTATTAAGTCAGGCCGGTCAGGCTTCTCTATCGCGTTATTTCTTATTTTATTTAAGTTTTTTCCCCTTCATGGAAGATCTAAACAGCATGCACTTCCTTTCATTCGAGTATTTATTAAGATAAAGAAAATGCTTACCAAACTATCAGTTTAACTCAAAATCACTAAATCAATCCAAAGTAATGTTACTCCTCAGTGTTGAGGTAAAAGACATGCGGCTTCCCCCTTCCACCTCCCTCATGTCAGACGTCATTTCTGCTTCTTGCCAATAGCTTGCAAACCTTACCAACTTTCATTCTGTTTTTTGGGAAAATCTTTTACTATTTGCGGCTAGTAACCTGCAGAATTTGATTATCTTTTCAGTGCCATTTTGTTCAGTTTCACTTTCGTTCGCTCAAGGTCGCCGCAATGCGCACTTCGATGCCAAACCGCTGATTTTGGCACTGCCCTCGCAGTGCACACTTGATTTGAGGGACTCTATGCTAACCCCAAGCTGCGTAGCTCAGCTGAAATGCAGTTTGGCGCTGAAGTACGCATGGCCAAATTAAAGCTTCCTGTTTACTTTGACGGCAAATGAAAGCTCCGGGTTTATTTCGGGCTCGATCATCAAATAAAGTTAATCTGTTGGGTTCAGGTTTATATACCTGGGCCTCGGGTCGGGTCGGGCTGAATTTTTCCAAAACAAATCTAGCATCTACTTCTTCTCAACTGAAACCTGCTTCATCTACACCAAAAACACTTGTATTAAAAGCTAAGTTCTTCTACGCCTGAAACTAGCATTGTTTTATCAAAGACTTAAACTCATTATCTACATGTGGAAAAAAAAGAATTCTACGTCGACTTCTTCAACATCCAAAAACTGGCATGTTCTCAATCAGTAACTTTACTTATTACCGTTTCTTTTCACTGAAGTTTAGCATCGTCTTCTTCCTCACCAAAAAAATAGCTTTTTTCCTATGGTATAAACTGATTTTATTTTCTCTAGTTCTTAAAACCGCCATCTACATGTTAAAAAAATAATAATAATAACATCTAAAAATTAGCATCTTCTTCATCACCAACTTGCATCATTGTCTTTCTCACCAAAAAGGAGCTTTTTTAAACGCTATAATCTTGTATTGCTTTTATTAGTACTCATAGCTGTTTACAAATAAACAAACAAAATCTTCGTTGACTTCTTCGACTTTGAAAACTAGCATTACGGGGTAACCTATTTTTAGAGAAACCTATCATGTTTGGGGGGGAAGTAATCTACAAATTTAATTGGTATACATCTGGTTGAGTTCCCAATTTGCAGTTGTTGTTGGATTGTGACCCAAAATGTGTCATCTCGTCGTCTTGCTGTTAGCACCAGGGATCTATTTTTCGCTATGGTGCGTGCGCTACGTGAGCTCTAGAAATCGCGGTTTTGTCTTCTGTTATATCAAGCTTGGTTTTCGCTTCCATATCTGTTTGAAACATCACAGCAATCGTTTCACACAGGGAGGATGACATTTACGTTGAGCACATAAAAGACTGCGATATTTTAGCTACCGTATGTATACGTGAACAATATGCATTAGTGTATAAAGCACAAACTAATTTTTGATTTTTAAAAAAATCGGTAAGAAAGTGACAAATGTCGTATCATATGTGCATCCATTATAAAACCACTTATTGACAATATAAACTATGGACAAATACGCCGGATACGCCAGAGTTGTTTCTCTCAATTTTTCAATTTTGTGGTCATTTAAACTAGAGATCGTCCGATGTTGCTCCAATTTAGATGTATTTACATTTTGAAACTTTTTGCAACTATTTTTTGTTATAATTTTGGTCAAGCAAACAGTTTTTGGGTCATTAATCAAACCTTTTGTGTTCATTTTAGGTTAAGAGTAAGGCTGCAACTATTGATTGATTTTTTTTTTTCTTAAATATTTTCACTTTAAAAATATTTTTTGGGGCCACTTTATACCTTATATTATATTTATACCTTTTATTTTCTTTTTTTTTTAGGCGGGTCAGAATGATACACCTCCTGACAAAAGTGCACTTCCCTGGTTGAAGTAGTATGTGATTGGGGATAATGGATCGCAGACACAAGAGTGCAGTTCGTTTTTTTTTTGTGGACAGAACACCAAAAAAAAATGCCAGGCTTTGCAGAAATGTGCTCTACCGGTCCCCACTTGCAGCAATTTACAATCGGGGATAATGGATCACGGAATAGGTTTGAATCTGGAATGCTACAGTTAGTAGAAAAACATAATCAAATTACAGGTACATTTAGTTAAAATTACTTTGCAAGATTACACTTTTATTTAGAACTATATTTATATATAAATAATCGGCAAAAATACAAATAGTGTCATAATGTCAATCAATTGACACAAAAGAGACAGAGAGAGAGAGAGAGAGAGAGAGAGAGAGAGAGAGAGAGAGAGAGAGAGAGAGAGAGAGAGAGAGAGAGAGAGAGAGAGAGCGAGAGAGAGATTAAGTTTACACACGAGGTGTGCGAGGCAGCTAGGTACAGAAGTTGCTAGCTAGCATGCATTCAAGGACATTTCGTAAAATTAGATAGATAGATAGATAGATAGATAGATAGATAGATAGATAGATAGATAGATAGATAGATAGATAGATAGATAGATAGATAGATAGATAGATAGATAGATAGATAGATAGATAGATAGATAGATAGATAGATAGATAGATAGATAGATAGATAGATAGATAGATAGATACTTTATTCATCCCCGAAGGGAAATTCACTTTTCCAGCAGCATCCCTAAGCTGAGAACAATCGAAAATAACTGAGAACAATCGAAAATAGATGGATTATCTCTTTTCTGTATTTTGCAGTTAATTATTGTTCATATACCATAGTTTGAAAACTGTTTTCTTGTGGGAATAATTACCTTGGCCTAATAAATCTGAATACGTCCAAGAGGTAAAAACATGTTATGGAAATTTAGAAAGTGAAGAATTGGTGTGCTCAAAACTATTGGGTTCCTTTTGATGTAAGCTCAAACAGAGCATTTCTTGTCCGCCATGTAAAAGACAAAATTATATTTTTGCCTAATAAACTATACTACGTGATTAGAATTTGAGCACTTTTTGTAAGGCTATAGGCAACTTCCTAAACTTGGTTTCCTCCAATTCTTTTTCATTGTTACATTCTTCTTTTATGTTAAACACAATGTAATACTCCTATTTATACATTTTTGTCTTTTATTAGCACATTTGGTATTAGTCTCATACAAAAGTTATCGTAACTAATCTAGTTACATTACTTCAATATCATAGTATTCAGAATTTAACTCGCTCGATCGCTTGATGCCACATTCAATCGTGCACTCCCACACTTGCACACTCCCATGGGTATAAAAGCCAGAACCAGCTCGAACCCGACTGATTAACTTGATTTGATGGACCAGGTCTGAAGTCAACCTGAAGTGCAGGCCCCTCTGAAGTGCAGGCCCGAGGTCCAGCGCCGAAGTGTATTACTGAAGTCACAGGACTGTTACAGAAAAACATCACTCAAGTACAACGGAAAAGTAATCCAAATAATTACTTGTGTAAAAGTAAAAAAAAAAAAAAAACGATAATTAAAAGATAATTCCTGCCCAGCCCAACTTAATGATTGATATTTAATGCCCAAAGCCGGCCCAAAATTCAGGCAGGGTTCGGGCCGGAGAGAGCTTACCTCCAATTCTTAGTATGCCATTTGGTAGATGTATTGTTTACATAATTCCAGAGCAGCTGTGCAGCCAAACAGGTTGCTATGCACTTAACTATTATTCTGAAAGATAACTGCCCCCGTAAGCCACAAAGAATTATATGTTATGCAGCTACTGATAAAAATAAAAGGAACCGCTTGGGAAAAAGAGAAAAAAGTTACGGTGGGAGTAAAGTTTGAATTCAGTTCTTCAGTAGTTTACTAAGTACCGAGCTGCACAGAGTTTCCTCCTACTAATTGTCCCCTTCAGAGTTCATTTTTATCTTATTTGATTTATTCATCAGGCCATATATATTATGTTTTAGTACACAAACTTTGAAACATTCCGGGAAAGAAATAAGCACTACCTGCTTTAATGGCAATTTTTTTCCCATTTGTAATAAACTGCAGTACGGCTCCAGAACACAAAGGGGCGCCTGTAATGTTGGCACCGCCATTCAATTTATTTTCAAGCCACGGACTTTAGCAGTTTCAAAACAGTTTTTTTTTAAGAGTACTGTATTTTCCGCACAATAAGGCGCACCGGGTTATAGGGCGCACCCCCAAAAAATAGTTTTTGGTCCTATATTTTCCATACATAAGGCGCACCGGATTATAAGGCGCTACAATGGGAACATCGACAAAACAGTCAGAGAGTTCAGTCAAACTGATTACCCCCTTAACATTCCGAAAGCTTGCAAAGAAGCAAATACGTGTCTCAGACATGTACGGAAACAGTGTCTGTACGATGTCACCAATCACTCAAATGCATCATTCCAAATATCATTCGGAAGGTTAAAGTCTTGGGATTCAAGAAATGCCAAACATGTCTTAGTTTCCATTTTATTTTTTGCTGGCAACTGTGTGGACAGCAAAGTAAGAATTTTATTATGCAGGGAAACGGAGTTCTTTACCGTGCATATGACAATAAACACTTTGAATTGAATTTAGTTTAAATAGACTCATCACAGAAACATTAAGATCGTTCTACAACAAGATACCGGGAAAATATAAAGCCGCATAGCTCACCTAAGTTCTCTTGCAGCCATCACGTTCAATAATGATGCGTAACCATGGTCTTCTCACAACCGTGAGTGTAGTAAATCCAGGAGAGTAAAATATTTACAAATACAGAATAGTAAAAAATGTTTTCTCTATGCCGTAGTGCAACCCATCGTGTGATTCTCATTCATCTTTTTCGGCCAATTGCAGGCTTTGTTTTGTACCTTTAGCCTATGCGAGCCTGTAAATGATAAAAAGGATCCGCCCCCTTTACCTCCGAATAACTTTAGCCAATAGTGATCGATTCAAATGATGATTGAACCATTGGTTAGGAAATGAAACGCCGGTATATAAATCCCAGCATACACCGCGGACGACTTCGCCTTCGGGGAAAAATCTAGTCGGCGGCTGCTTGCCTTAGTTGAAAGACTTTGCGACTTAATATTGATCCATATATAAGGCGCACTGTATTATAAGGCGTATGGTCAGCTTTTGAAAAAAATAAAGGCTTTTAGGTGCGCCTTATAGTGCGGAAAATACGGTAATATTGATCCATATATAAGGCGCACTGTATTATAAGGCGCATGGTCAGCTTTTGAAAAAAATAAAGGCTTTTAGGTGCGCCTTATAGTGCGGAAAATACGGTACTTCTTTTTTCACACCGTTTGCCAAAAGGTTTTGCTCGATGTAATTATGAAACATTTTGAATGAATTGATATTTAGGTATTTGTTAACTTGTTTATTTATTTGTTCATTTTGAATCTATTTATTTATTTATCGTATTTTTTATCTTATTTTATTTTATACCATGCCAGTTAAAATGGTCACAAAAAACAGAAATAATGTAAGAAAAGAGTATTGAAAGAAAATATTTTTCTTACTGTCTTGCATAATAATTTATTACTCAATCATACGTTTAACCATCGTCTGATTTTGTCAAAAAATATTGATTATTTTTTATATTACTTTTCATATTTTACTAGTTTTTTTTGTTTGCTTATTCTGATTTTTATTTTTGTTCAATCGTTATATTTATTTAATTACCTTTCTTGCTTAACACAATTTAAATGGACCAGTTGTTAGTTCAATTTATAGAATTGGACCAACAGAAGAACTGAAATTAGATTCAGGAAATTAGTATCGATATCCGAGTGTTTACCTTCGTGTCAGGATAAAACATATTACACTAATTGCGCGTACATCGAATCCAATCGACTCAATTTAGGTTTAAGAAATTAGTACATTTGCATTTTGGTTTACCGTTTCTTCAAGTTAAATCAATTTTAAAAAACGTGATTAGAATTCAACTGTTGCAAATAAAAACGGAATTTATGTATTTACTGTAGTTTCAGCTTTATCGATAAATCAAATTAGACGGTTGCAAATTAAAATTGAATTGATTCATATTTAGGATGTATGCTAGAGTGTTTACTCTTGTTTTAGGATTAGCAAAAAATAACTCAATCAAATTTGACTGAAGTTAAATACAATCAATTATGATTCAAGTAATTATTATATATACCAATTTATTGCTAAATTCATTTAGTTCAATGTTGCAATCAGAGTTTACAGAAACAACATCGGGACCCGGGCTCGATTCCCGTTGTCAACGGCTGAAAAATAAACGCTGCCCACAATTCGGGTCGTCTCGAAATCAATGTGTGTGTACACTTTTGAGTGTTTCCGTGAATGTCGGCATGTTTTCAATCATTGTATTTATCGGCGGCAATCGTCCTAAGGAAAGACAAGTTAGGATGTTTTAATATCGAATTTTTCCACAGATCTAAACGATTTGTCAGTTTCGGATCCATCAGCTCGAGTGCGGCCTGGAGGTCTGGTCGACACAGATATGCGGAGGAAAAAATAAATACGTTTCATGTTCGAACTCGAAAGGCTGCGACGAATGCCGTCACCTGATAAAAACAGGCTAGTATGGGGGTTGGGGGGATTGGTGTCCACGGCAACGTAGAAACTCGTGTTAGTACGAAAATACAAACAACATATGCAAATGTCTCACGTGTTGCTCCCGGTTACGATACTGCAGCAGGGGATTAGCATTAGCATATCTCTGCACATTTTGTTCATCAAAAGGTCGGATAGCACATCCAGCTAAAGATGCTCCGGTGGGGGCGTGGCCTTATCACACTTACATTAAGTGCAATCATTTCCAGACAGGTTGAACTGAATACAATTGTTTCTGCTTGGCCTCCTTTGTTGGTAGTCTGAATAACCGATATCCGCATATAATCAATTTTTCTGTCTCTTTAAATCTCTTGGTCTGTCTATCATTCACTTTCTCTTTCAGACCCTCTGTCTCTATATGTTTCTTTTTGTCTCTCTATATACCTTTTTTCTGTCCATCTCTTTCGTCTCTCTAGATCTCCCTCTTCTTGTCTCACTTTCTCTATTTTTATGTTTTTTTCTCTTTCTCCTGGTCTTTCTGTCCCTCTTTATCCCTCTCTGTGTTTCTGTTTTTCTGTCTTTAAATCTTTTACTCTCTCTGCCCGTCTGTCCTTCATTTTCCTTGAATCTTTACCTCTCTCACTATGCCTGTCTGTCTGTCACTTTTATTGAATAGTTTACTGTCTCACTGTCCGTCTGTCTCATTTTCTTGAATATTTTACTCTCTCTCACTGCCTGTCTGTCCCTTTTCTTTAATATTTTACTCTCACTCTCTGCCCGTCTGTCTGTCTGTCTGTCTCTTTCCTTGAATATTTTACTCCCTCTGCCCCTCTGTCTGTCTGTCTGTCCCTTTCCTAGAATGTTTTACTCTCGACCCATCTGTCTGTCTGTCTGTCCCTCTTCTTGAATATTTTACTCTCGCTTCCTACCTGTCCGTCTGTCTGTCCGTCCGTCTGTTCGTCCCTCTTGAATATTTTACTGTCTACCTGTCTGTCTCTATGTCCCTCTACTTGAATATTTTACTCTCTTGCCGTCTGTCTGTCCCTCTCCTTCAATAATTTACTCTCTCTCTGCCTGTCTGTCCCTTTTCTTGAATATTTTACTCTCTCTGCCCATCTATCCCTTTTCTTGAATATTTTACTCTCTCTCTCTCTCTCTCTCTCTCTCTCTCTCTCTCTCTCTCTCTCTCTCTCTCTCTCTCTCTCTCTCTTCTCTCTCTCTACCTGTCCCTTTTCTTGTAAATTTTTTATTCACTCTACCCTTCTTTCTCCCAGTCTGTCTGTCCCTTTTCTTGAAAATTTTACTCTCCCTCTCTGCCCGTCTGTCAGTCCCTTTTATTGAATATTTCACTCTGTCTGCCCGTCTGTTAGTCCCTTTCATTGAATATTTTACTCTTTGCCCGTCTGTGTGTCCCTTTTCTTGAAAATGTTCTTCCCTCTCTTTCTCAGCTCGTCTGTCTGTCTGTCTGTCCCTTTTCTTGAACATTTTACTCTCTCTGCCCATCTGTGTGTCCCTTTTCTTGAATGTTTTACTCTCTCTGCCCGTCTTTCTGTCTGTGTCCCTTTTCTTGAATACTTTACTCTCTCTCCAAACCTGTCTGTGTGTGTGTCCCTTTTCTTGAATATTTTACTCTCTCTCAACCTGTCTGACTGCCTGTGTCTCTTCTTGAATAGTTTACTCTCTCTCTACATGTCTGTCCCTTTCATTGAATATTTCACTCTCTCTCGCTGCCCCTCTGTCTGTCTGTCCCTTTTCTTAAATATTTTATTCTCTCTCTACCTGTCCATCCCTCTTCTTGAATATTTTACTCTCTCTCTACCTGTCTGTCCATCTGTCTGTCACTTTTCTTAAATATGAATTTTCTTTCTTTTCATTTATATCTGGCTATTGGTCTTTCAAACTAGCTCTTTAATGTTTTTTCTGCCTCTGTCTCAATACCTTACTCTTATACTATGACTCTGCCTCCCCTTTCTTCATAATTTTTATTCTGTCTGTCAATATATTTATTTCTCTCTCTTGTTTTGTCTCCATCCCTCATACTCTTTAGCTGTCTGTCTGTCTGTCTGTCTGTCTGTCTGTCTGTCTGTCTGTCTGTCTCTGTGTCTGTGTCTGTGTCCGTGTTTCTGTGTCTCTGTCTGTCGACCATTTTTCTGTCACTTCATACGTTTCTCTTACCATTTGTCCCTTTCTGTCTTAACCGTTTCTTTCTGTGGCACCAACAACACCTATTACATAATGTAAGTTGCAACTGTTTCCGTTGTCGAGCTAATTAATAATGAAGATTTGGCATTATATGGCATTTGTTTTTGTATATTTGAAGTCAACAGCGGGTGAAAAAAATGTGATCAAATTGAGTTGCACAATGTCGCCCCCTTGCGGAAGCACCGAACTCCCAACTCTGATGAACAGGACTACAACATTCACACAAATATATTTTCACACGTTGTATCTCATAACCTCAGCAATACTAAACTGGAAATCATAAGGAAAATAGTTTTGCAGGGAAAAAACTGGGTGTCTTCTACTCCTCAATTTTGCTTCGATTTGGCTAATTAGGTGTGCTGCATGCTGCCTCCATTCAACCCAAGGTATTGGCAGACGCACACAAACACGCACTTTCTGTCTCTCTTCAATGCACCACAACGTCCAAGGATTTTGGATTCAACTAAGTGCTTCTTGTGCCAACTCTCCTTAAACTCGTCTGCCTTTATTTTTTTATTATTTTTTTGCTGGATGAGGCTCTAAAGGTTCATTTTTAGCAGCCATGCGTTCTAGGATGCAACAATTACTTTATTCTTCCTTTCTTATCTTGGTCATTTTGTCCACTCAATGATTATTCGTATACAGTATAACAGGGGTCACCAACGTGGTACTGATGACCATCAGGTCGTCCCTTAAGGACACCCGAGTAGCCTACGGACTGATTCTGAAAATAGCTTACAAGTGATGGGTCATCATGATTTTCTATGAAATTCTTTTTCAATCGGGCATGATGTTCTTGTGGTTGACAGAGCTGAGACCTACTTCTGAACAAGTCAAGTCACATTTATTTGTAAAGCCCTTAATCACAAAAAGGTCTCAAAGGACTGCACAGGCCACAATTACACCATCCCCTGATCTGAAACTGGCATGTGGGCAAGGGAAAACTTAAAAACCTCAGTGTAATAGAGGGGTTACAAAAGAGGTAATTCCAGTTCTAAGATGTCCAGTCTGCAATAGATGTTGCTTTGGGTAACAATACACAAAATGTAGTAAACTAAAAAAAAACCACCCCAATATTTACGATCTGGTAATAACAAAAGTAACGTAGTAACATAGTTACAACATAATTGTAACATGATACGTTATTTTTGGAATGTTTATCAAACTGGTAGCTATTCAGGCTAACCAGTATCAATAATATTTCATTGGAATTTTATGTCAATACCAATAAAGACAATCTTGAATAATTTAGCTCTCGTTTCAAAAAAGTTGTGACATCTACAATAAAGATTCCAAAGCCTTTAATCTAAAATGGTATGTTACTTCGAATAAATATTGCAATATTGACTTATATCAGGACATGCACACAAACCCCAAAAAATCATTATATTTCAAAATATATAATGGGCCAAATATTTCTCAAATTTCTCAAACAAACAGTATGCAAATATAAAAAAATGTTGGTAATCAATTTCATAACTGATTAACTTTTGCAACTCTATCATGTTTTTTTTTTACTTTTGCTGAACTTTATTTACATGTAAGAGTTTTTTTCTACGGTTCAAGGAACCCTCAACCGCCTGGGTCATCAGCGCACCACTGAGGATGCTACTCTGGACAAATTTTCTTCTGCACTAATGTTTTAAATTTGTTTGCATTACATGCTACTATTTTTTATTGCCCTTTAAAGAATAAATTATTTTTTGACTTATTCATTGAGAATGATACAAGACTATGGAAAATACGTAGCTAGAGACTGCCTAGCAACACGCAACCAATCAAAATTCACTGTCTTCCAACCAAATAGGAAACCATTTTCGGCAACTAGTTAGCTTTATAGCTAGCAGGCAGTTTTTTTTATTTTTAAATTCAGGAGTTCTTCAATAGATATTTCCAAAGTATGGTTTGGTTTCTATTGAGTGATTTTACTTTTAAATACATTTTCTAGTTGAGTACTTTTACTTAACTCAGTAGATTTATCAGTCACTACAAATATTTGGAAGCCCAAATAGTGCCAATAGGGCAATGCATATAATGGCAGGTGTTTTGCTAAGGCAAGTGTGAAGTATAGCTATCAATGTGATGAGTACAACTAGAATTAAATATTGACTAAGTATCGTTAGTCACCGAGCTGTTTAATTATTTAATTTGGTCACTTTTGGGCTTCCGTACAAATATGCCAACATCATTCAAGTGGCACAAAATAACTTTCCTCATGTAATATTCATTTTCATCGTATTATTTCACCAGCCTTTGTTCAAATCACTGCACCCGATTAAAGTATTCATAAGATCGTTTTCCCATTTTCTTGCTTGGGGGGATTCTGCTGCCACTTGCTGATACATGCGTGTAATTAGAGTGGATCTCATGCAGCGCCCCCCATCACCAATGCACATATATTTTATTTTACTTTCAACTTTTCTGCAGGTCTTACCTCGGAAAACGAAAGCTTTGCTGCCGTTGTGAAGTCCGGCCACTTGAGTAATTCCATAGGTGGCGTTTGCCAAGTCCAGTTCATTGATGATATCGATTTGGTATTCTTGATCCGTGCCAAAAACCAAAACTGACACACACAAAAAAAAAGAAAAGGAAAAAAAAACAAGAGAGGGTTTAGTATTGTTGTCTGTACTCGTTATTCAGGCGTAAAAGTCATTTTATGGTAAGACATGGATTAAATAACAAATAAATATAGGTTGCAGACGTAAAAAGCATTGAGTTGTCAACCCCAAAACCCCCACCCAACCTTGTGCATCCTTGATCACTTTCACGCAGGTTAAAAAAAAATAAAGAAAATTAAAAAAAAAAACGTAGCAGCTTTCACACGTGACGACGTTTTCATCTTACCTGGTCCAAAAACGAAAAAAAGGCAAAAGAAAGCCGCACACATATCCATTTGGAAGAGTCCAGATGCGTAATTCCACGAGCAAAACCTTTTTGTGGTTTCGTGTACGTGCAAGAATTGAGGAATGGTCCACGGAGCACGCGAGCGGGGATGCTGCAAAACGCGCGTGCACAGAGTCGTGCGCGCACACGCAAAAAAAAGCGTCGCCCTTGCGTGTTCTGGCGCACCATTAAAGATAGAAAGATTATATTTTTTGTTTTTCCTTTTTTAAATTGGAGGTAATCTATCAATTCAGGGAGGAGGGGGGACTCAGTTGCTAATTTCCAATATAAAGGAGAATTAAATGAGTTGAAACAATAATTAGAAGGACGAGGCAAGCACCATATGCAAAGATTATTACCAGGGTTGGGTAGGGTTACTTTAACTGGATTACTTTCAATTACTTTTGGATTACTCCAATACCATATATGCTAAAAAAAGACAAAAGAAACTAAATATGAATACAATTACTACATTTTGTGGCTTGGGGAGTAACGGAACACGTGGAACGGCAAAAATGATGTTGGCAAGCTGTTTGGATTTATTTTCATTTTGTTTCTGTCGCATTTTATGTTAGTTTTGCCGGAGATCAAAGAGATCAAAGCCAGGAGAGAAAGCTTACCACGTGTTGTGAGCCATAATTTTATTCATATTTAGTTTATTTTATCTTTTATTAGCATATTTGGTATTGGAGTAATCCAAAAGTAATTGAAAGTAATCAAGTTAAAGTAACCCTACCCAACTTTGATTATTACAAAAAGCCCCAACTTTGTAACTGAAACGGTGTCTTACCTTAACTTCATATAGTTCAGAGTTATCATTTTTTACACTCTAATGTGGGTTTACCAAACACAATATGGGTCAAACGTGGACCGAACCATTGAGTTTTGGGGGTTGGACCCATGTGGAAGAAGCAAGAACGCTCAAAAGAGTACAACGCAGAAAAACAGGAAATGGAAAACGCAAGGAATAAAGTAACAAACTAAAAAGTGAGAACTAATAAACCAACAAAATTTCCAATCAAGAAACCAGGTACAAAAAGGAAACCAGAACTGGCATTGCAGTGGAATGAAAATGACCAGACCCAGTGCACTGATCAAATTGTCCTTATAAAGGGTGGGGATAATGGGGCTGAGGGGTCTCCCATTAGCACACACACAAGAGCGAGTTGGCGCCCTCTGTACTGTGCATGAGAAGCAGATACATTTATCAAATCATTTAAGTATATTTTAGAATAAAGGTAAAAAACAGTGCCTCATAATAATCCGAATGTTCAATGATTTTGATGCTCACTGGACAGTACCAACCTTGGCCACTGGGGGCAGTATAACTCCGTGTTGCATATAAAACACAGTACAGTGGTACTTCTTTATACGAGCACGTTTAAATATGAGAGTTTGGTATACGGGTTTTATTTGTAACATACAATTATGATGGCTTTACAAGGAAAATCCAGTTTACAAGCAGTCCTAGAGGCTACCACAAGAGGCTGCTCATCACTCGAGACTGCTCACTGCCAGCATCAGCTCATCTAGTTTGAGCATACAAACTACACAGGCAAAATAAATTAAAGACTGTGCTTTATTTATATTTTTTATGTGTACGCTAATTTAAAGTTACAGTAAGTTTAATTTTAAGTTTACAATAAGTGCTTACGTATCATCAACAGTCTCTTGATCTCAATTTCTTAATCCAATCCTTCTAATTTAGCAATGATTAACCATAAAACAAAATGCGGCACCTGTTTACTCACAGCACGACAGACTATGCAGATTACCACAACAATATTAGCAATCTACAATGACGTTGTTGTCTGCTGCCAGTGAACGATACGATATGAATTAGAGCCGAAATAGGGAATAAGAGATTGGTCATTTTATTTATTTATATTCATGTACAAAAATTGTTATACATCATACACAATTTTAAACAATAGAAAAACGTATTAAATGCAGTGGAACCTCGGTTTTCGAACGACTCACAGTTCGAACAAATCAGGGTCCGAACAAAAAATTCGAGAAATTATTGCTTCGTAGTTCAAATAAAAATCGGAGTTCGAACGCCGGTACGACAGCTATGGCTAACTGTAGTGCAGTGGTTCCGTCTAGGGGTGGAAGTTTCACATCACATTTTTTTTACTGCTTTTAATTTTCTCAGGTGCAATTGCACCTCCACTACACTAGGGGACGTCCGAAATTAAACAAATGTGTAGCAAATGGGCCGAGTTACAGAATTTCGTCGAACTCCACCACCCCGATGAAGCAGCAGCCACCAGAGTCATCAATGACTTTAACGACACTGTCATGAACCACTTCCGAAAAGTGCTAGAAAGAAGGCAGAAGCAAGTGTCATTGGATAGATATTTTAAGAGAAAAGAACATCCTGTAGCCGAGTCATCCGTAGCAAAGAGATTTGAACGTGTGAGCACCCCTCAGACAGAAGAGCTCCTGAAGTTTTTATGGAAAGGGACTCTCCTTCCAGACAACAATTTTCCTTCCTCCTCCATCCCTCTCCACCGTCCACCTGCGCCTTCTGGTGACCACCACAAAGGTAAAAAATCCTATTCCTAATTATTTTCTTTATCCTTTTTTTTTATTTTTACACGTTCATGTCAGCGTAATCTTTCGTACGCAAGATTACAATAACGCGAACGTACAATTAGCCTGGGTTACATTTATGTTATTTGTGTCTTAAAGGTAAACAAAGGTAAACATTCAGGGTGTTGGAACGGATTACAACGATTTGCATTATTTGTAATGGGAAAAATGATTTCGGTGTTCGATCAAATCGCTTTTCGAACAGGGTCGAGAACTGAGGTTCCACTGTACGTGAAATTTGTCTTGTTGACAGGTATTCAATCTCTCTCACTCTTACTTGCAAAGGGCCTTTCCCTTCCCCATCCCTCCGCAAACCTTTTTTGCGGCGATTGAGTGCTCATAATAAACTTGCATTTCATTTTAATAGTGTTTCATTTATCTTCTTACTGTATTTTTCCAAGTTTGGTTACTATTTTACTGTGTTTTCAGTGATCAGGAGGAGGTCTTTTGTATCTATTTAGAGTCAACTTTGATGCTCCTGTAATGTCGGGAACAGACCAATTCGTTTTTAATGATTTCATATGGGGAGAACGTGCTCTTTACGGGAGCATTTCGAGCTACGAGCATGACCCTGGAACAAAATCATGTTGCATGAAGAGGTACCACTGTAGGTTTGTTTTTCTGAGTTTAAATGACCTTTAAATGCCATTGCGGTGTCATTTTGTGTTTAAACGAGTTTGAAATATTGATTAATTCAAGATAAAGCAGTGTTGAGGAAAGTTCTGGCCGATTTTCCCTGGAAAATGCAGTATTGAGCTATACAAGACTTTCTCACAACTCGTTTAGAGTTGTAGTGTTGAACATCTGGACTGTATACAACGACACCCCCCACTAAGAAAACATCCCCATCTGCCTTCACGTTGATAACAATTGTTCCTGTGGCTTTCTCCCCCGTGATGCTCTTCCGCACGGAGCGCCATTAATCATAGTTTTGGCCGCCACCCGCTAATTTGTGTACCTTGTCAGGCTGTCCAGGTTACTTGTGTCGCTTTCGCTCGGCCAGAAAAAGGCCAACGCGTCGCTTTGTGATTATACTGCTTACACAAAGTGACTGGCACGCCTCTCCACCCACAAAAGTCTGCTCCCTGACGGTAATAGAAACATCGACGCAAACCGCTTCTCTCCCCAACCCCCGAAAAAAAGTACAGACGCTCCCCTACTTACGACCATTCGACTTACGTAAAACAGTAGATACGAACATTTTTTTCGGGATGTCAAAAAATATACGGACATTGCTGTAAGTTAGATTTTGTATCGTGTGCACCTTTTTCCGAGTACAGGACATTACCATAGTGCTTCTTTCCGCCGCTCTGAGAGGTCACTCAGCATCCACCCTAAAAAAGAAATTCAGCTTGTACTTCCTAGTTCATGTAAACACACTGCACTGTATATCTAGCGCGCTAAAAACTTTGACATTTTTTTTGTTTAATATCTCGTGCATCCATTTGACATGGTCGGTATTGAGTGTAAAGAAGAGGCGAGACGTTTTTTTTTTTTTTTTAATGAAAGTGGAATAAGAATGTATGATGCGGTTGGGTAAATGGTTGGATCACTTTTTTTTTTCGCCACTTCTACAACGGAGAAGAAAGAAGCCTAACTCTCGAATCCCATCTTACACAAATAAGTTAAACTTCACTTTATTTATCTTGATAGAGCATATTAATTTATGAAATGTTTATTTTTTTTTTAACAAAACAATACAGGTTACATATACAAGCCTCAAACAGACTTATATAATCCTTAAATATGCAAATTATTGCATTGAAGCAACTTGTTCATAAGTAGGGCAGCATCTGTATAGTGGTACCTCTACTCTGAATTGAATTTGTTCTGGAAGTAGCTTCATAACCTGAAAACTTCCTAAGTAGAGACACATTTTGAATGTTAATGTGCTAATCCGTTCCAAACAACGCAATAGTACAGTATGGTCTTTTTTTCTTAATCCATCCATTATCTGCACCGCTTATCCTCAGTAGGGTCGCGGGAGTGCTGGAGACCATCCTAGCAATCTGCGGGCAGTGGGCAGGGGACACCCTGAACTGGTTGCCAGCCAGTCGCAGGGCACAGAGACAGACAACCATCTACTCACTCATTCACACCGAGGGACAATTCGGACCGACCAATTAACCTGACATGCAAATTTTTGGGAAGAGGGAGGAAACCGGAGTGCCCGGAAGAAACTAACGCAAGCATGGGGAGAACATGCAAACTCCGCACCGGAAGGCTGGTAGCTGGATTTGATCCCAAGACCTCAGAACTGTGCCGTGGATGCGATAACCAATCAGCCGCCGTGCCACCCGATATTTTTTAATAAATCATAAAAAAAAGCATGACAACATAAAACACCGCACAATAAACATGTAACACCATATAAAAAAACAAAGAATAAAGGAAACAATGCATGTGCAACACTGTGTTATACTGCTCCCAGTGGCCAAGGTCGGTACCCTAGTGTGAGCATCAAAATAGATTAAACCACAGTCATAAATTATGAGGCACTATTTGTGTTATATTTATTCTAAATTATATACAATTGATGGATTAATAAAATAAATTAATCCACTCAGCGGCACTATGGCTGGGTGATTGGCGCACCACAGTGCAGAGGTTCAGGGTTCAAGTCCAGCTACCGCAGCCTCCCCATGTGGAGTTTGCATGTTCTCCCCGTGCCTGTGTGGGTTTCCCCCGGGCACTTCGGTTTCCTACCATATTCCAAAGAGATGCATGTCAGGTTAATTGACCGGTCCAAATTGTCCCTAGGTGTGAATGAGAGAATAGGTCTGTGTGGCCTGCGACTTGCTGGCTAACAAGTTCGAGGTGCCCCCCACCACTGGCTGAAGATAGCTGGGATGGGCTCCAGCACCCACGTGACCCTACTGAGGATAAGCGGTGCGGATAATGGATGGATGGATGTTTCATCTTTATTCTCAATGACATTTTGTTGCTCATTCAATTACAAAAACAAATCTATATTTAATGTGCAACACTGTGTCATATTGCCTCCAGGTGGCTATGCTAAGTACACCAGGAAGCAGCACAAAAACTTAAAATGTAACATTACATTATGAGGCATTAATTGTTCTGATCTTTACTGTCTTTAATTTTGGCTAATTGAATGGTAGCTGCGTCCTCCTCGTCTCTGAGATATGAACTGTGAGGGTGATACGAAGAGCATGCTGGGAGCACGCTTAACCAGGCAGCTTCCAAGCAATAGCACCTTCGGGAAACTCTGGGAGCTGCTGATCGCAGCGCGTAATATACTATCTTTTTGACTTCGTATTCCAAAACCCCTTCTTAACTAGAGGCAATATTTTCCTGTTCAAATAGTTTGTAACCTGACACTTTCATATGTAAAGACATTCGTAAGTAGAGGTACCACTGTAATAGTTTCCTGACACTTTTTTTCACTATTAGGGCTGCAGAGATTAGTCAACATTGCAGCTAAAAATCCATTGTAGAAAGGGTCGACATGGAGTTCAGGAGTGATGAATCTCTCATGCCTTACGGCTAATGGATCATATCACCTCCACGGTCATAGGGGCGCCACTTCCTGTGGTGTGTCTGGGCAAGTACACCCTGGTGGTGCCTATCCCTCTCCGGGCCGTTTTTTTTTGAGGTAGGGCTTTGCTCCTCGACATGAAACAGATATTACTGGTTTCCATGGTTACCAGAAGCAGGGAACGCCTCCTAATCCGACTCAGATACAGCACCTTCATCATCAATCCAAGCAATTGATTTGATACATTTAATTATTTATGTTTTGTTTTTTTATTGTACGCCCGATTGTTGGCCACGCATGCCCATTTTCATTTTCCACCAACGCAGTCTTTACAAGGCTACCGTTGGCATTTAGGCTCCACGCTAACAGTTAGCTAAAGCTCAGAAAATAACAAGATACTTTGCTAATATAATAAGTAATATGGACTCCATAGCAACAATCCTAATAATACATCTTACCTGATATGAAGTGTGCGTAGCAAATCAAGGCATTTTTAATGAGTGCATCCGCTTTTTGCTTTAGCTTAAAACTCTCTTCTTTCTCTTTTATCAGGAGTGTCCTCTGGGATCCTGTAAAACTTCAATTTACAATCGCTAACGTTTTTTTTCTCCGATTCTGGCACACAAACACACAACAGGATGTCAATTAGCAGCTACGGCAGCATTATTTTCTGCTGTCTTCTCAAACTCATGTATCAAATTCATTTGAGCTCAGGGGCCACAGGGTCCAGACTAGTAGATTAAAGTGAAAGAAAGAAAAACAGAAAGAACGACCGAAAGAAAGACAGAAAGAAAGACAGAAAAAAAAAGAAACAAAGAGACAAAGACGGAAATGGGAGGAAGGAGAGAAAAGAAATAAAGGGAGAATAAAGAAAAAAAGACAAAGAGGGAGATAGAAAGGGAGTGAGTGAAGAGAGACGAAAATAGAGGAAAAAAGAAGCCGACAAAGAGAGAGAGAAAAACAAAGAGAAAAGAAAACAAGAGAAAATGGGAAAAAAAGAACAAAAAGAAGATAAAAGAGAGATAAAGAGGAAAAGAGAAATATACCAAAAAAGTAAAAACAAATGAGGGGAGAGAGCGATAGAGACATAAAAAGAGAGAAAGACAAGAGAAAGAGGGAGATAAATAAATGTGAGAAAAAGGGAGAATAGAAAGGCAGAAAGAGATAAGAAAGAGAGAAACACAAAGAACAAAAAGAACAGAGAGAAAGGGAGAAAAAGAAAAAGACAGAGGGAAGAGAGAGAGACAAAGAAAGATAAAAGAAAGACGGATAAAGAAATAGTGAGGAAAATGGAGAATATAAATAAACAAAGAGAAATGAAAGAGAGAAAGACAAAGAAGAAAAAGGGACAGAGAGAGATAAAAAAAGAAAAAAAGAGACACAGATAAAGAAAAACTAGTGTATTTTTGAGTGGCACCTGTCTATGGTTAAGTCAAGTTTACATAAATAAAACCGCAGTTTGTTTTTCTCTTGCACTTCCCTCAGCGTTGTCTCGCAGGCCAGAATAAAGCCCTCGGCGGGCTTAATTCGGCCCGCGGACCACACGGTCAACACCCCTGATTCACACCGTCAGCCGCAATCGACGTCTGGCCAAATGTCAGTCGCGGAGGGAATAGGAGACCGTTTATGTGCACAATTGGAAATGTTTGTGATTGGGTTACTCCTTTAAAATGTAACCACAGGCAGTTACGGGTCAAAGTGTTGTTTTTTTTTCATAGTCCAGTCAGTTTGAACATAAATTACACCTGAAAAAAGCTTGGCCTATTTTCACCTGTCGTTTTTGTGAAAGTAGAAGGGAAAAAAAAACGTGTTTCTGTGGACTCTGTTGGGGAGATTGCTTTTTCAAGGTATAACTGGAATCACGAGTAACCGTCTGTCATGCTCCGCACATTTAGAGTTTGCATTTTCTGTATGTCTCTGGATACAGCTCATTTTCATGGAGCATTGTTATATTAAATTTTGTTGACCTTTGAAATAATATTACCTTCCGAAATGATAAGCTCCATCTGATCAAATCAAAATTTGTTTGTATAGCACATTTCAAGTCAAGTCATGTTTATTTGTGTAGCCCTTAATCACAAGAAGTCTCAAATGGCTGCACAGATTTCGGACTTCTGATCCACCATCGATAGTAATATTTATTACACCAAACAAAGAAAAAAAATATTACTAAAGAAATATTACAAAACTACTAAATAAGTCAACAAAAACAACATTATGAAAATACTATAAGAAAATACTACAGAAATACTACAAACATACTAGTACAGTAATACTACAATACAAACATACTACAACAGAAATAATACAAAGCTACTGAATAAATACTACAAAAATAATGTGATTAAAATACAAAAATATACTACAGAAATACTAAAAAAAATACCACTACAGTAATACTAAAATACAAACATTGTGTACAACTACAGAAATATTACAAAACTGCTCAATTAATACTATAAAAATATTATGATGAAAATAAAAAAAATACTACTGAAATACTACAAAAAACACTACAGTAATACTAAAATACTACTACAAAAATATTACTACGGAAATACTCCAAAAATACCACTGCAGTAATACCATAATACTGAAATACTACAAAACAAGGTTAGTCAAGTCAAGTCATTTTTATTTGTCTCATCTCATCTCATCTCATCAGCCGTACCGCTTATCCTCATCAGGGTCGCGGGGGGGCTGGAGCCCATCCCAGCCATCTCCGGGCAGTGGGCAGGGGACACCCTGAACTGGTTGCCAGCCAATCGCAGGGCACACAGGGACAGACAACTCATTCGCTCATTCACACCTAGGGACAATTTGGACCGGCCAATTCACCTGAAATGCATGTTTTTGGAATGTGGGAGGAAACCGGAGTGCCCGGAGGAAACCCACGCAAGCACGGGGAGAACATACAAACTCCGCACAGGAAGTCTGGAGCTGGATTTGAACCCACAACAGGTTCCCATGACATGAACTGTGCCGCACAAGCGCTAACCACTGCGCCGCCGTGCTGCCATTTTTATTTGTATAGCCCTTCATCACAAAGAGTCTCAAAGGGCTTCACAGGTTATTACACAGACTATTTTTTCGGACTATTATTACACCATCCCCTAATCTGGAACCAACGTGAGGGCAAGGAAAAACTCAAAAACCTCAACATGAGGAAAATAAGGATACCTTGAGAAGGGACCGCACATGTGGCATCCCCCTTTCAGGATTACCAGACAGCAAAGGATGTTGCAATCACAAATAATACAGAAATATTGTCCACAAAAAGTATAGGTTATTCATATGCTATAGAGTAGAAGTGTGTTTTAAGTTTAGATTTAAACATTTCCACTGAGGTTGCAGGTCAGATCTCAGGGGGGAGAGCATTCCACAGCACCGGTGCCCGGATGGAGAATGCTCTCGAACCAGTGGAACACTTCTTGGCTCTTGGGATCACCAGTAGACCGGCGCTTTCAGAACGAAGGCTTCGGACCGGAACATAGGGGGAAATGAGATCTGAAAGATATGAGGGAGCAAGTCTATGTATAATTTTGTATAATACTAAGAGAACCTTTTCAAAAGAATTTGAAAGAAGCCAGCGAGCGGACAGGAGGTCTGGCTTACAAGAGGCCCAGTTTAACAAGCAAAGAAACCAAAAGAGTGCTGAAGTGGCCTACAAGTGTGCCGGTGTGGTCCGGCCTGGCCAGCGCCCAAGCCCGATCGACCCAGCAGCCGAGCCTGGGGGACCCAGCCAGCGACTTGAAAGAAAGCCTCCAGCCATCAGCAGCCAACCACGGCGGCTTCAACGGCGGCTTCGCTCCCTTGGCCCTCGTCCCAACCAGGTCTCATGCCTCTACCGCTGAGGACATAAAGACGGATTCATCCCCCTTGTTGAATCAAGACCAAAGTCCATCTCATGGTTCTCGGTATTGATTGTTGTTACTTCAAGGGGGAATTCTATGAAATTACGATAACGCGCGATTGCCTTAGTTTCAATCTAAATTAATGATTAGGCCAACGTTGTTTTTCTGTCTAAAAGGGTGCCAATTAAGACCCTCATTTATATCTTTCCTTGTGTTTTTTTATATTCTTGTTTTGTTTTGTGTTTCTTGTGTAGACGATTGGAAAAAACACTCCATAAATCCGAGTGTGTGTGTGTGTGTGTATTGAATAAAGTATATTGAACTATTGAAAACGGAAAAAAAATAATAATAATTCACTTAAAGTTGTGTGTCTCCAACCCTAAAGACTAACTAAAAAGGTGTTTCACCTGTTTTCCTAATATAATAATCTTAAAACAATCATGGTGTTCCAAAAAGGCTAGACGAGTTTAGAAAAAGGATTTTGGTTGATTTATCGGTTTAATTGGTCAATTGATTCTTTGTTAAAATAATTAATTGACCACCCAAATTTCCCTACACGGAACACAAATTAACATTATGACATCTGGTTTCAGACCTTGAAATAAATTTTAGCGCCAAAAAATTCACATGGGTAACCACAACAGGACACTCGAAGACAGCTCTATAGGTTTCTCAAAGGTAGAACAGTTATCATGAGCGGTATCACTTCACAACAATTCAAATAAGAGTACGGTTTTTTATACAAAACGTTACCATAAACATGCATATTCATTCACATAATCACAATGCAATTCATACTTACTTATAATTATTGTCCACAGCAACAACAAAAGAGGATTTGCAATGACTGTTCATAAGTTGTTGTCGAAGTTCTAAGCTTCTCTTTTAGCAACAAATAATTAACACGTTAACCACAAGAGGGCACTCAAATACCACTCCATTTGAATCTCAAAGGCAGAACAGTTCCTGTTGCAGTATCATGCAATTGTAACTATGTATTTCCATTTTTATCCACCATACTTGCTGATATATAAGGCACACTTTAACAATTCAGGACAATTTGGGATTATAGTTTGGAAAATAAAATCCAAATGTTCTTTTTTTCCTCGAAAAACAAGTCAAACTATCTTCATATCAGAGAAATTACACTTAACATCAACAAAACATTCTGCCATTGAGGTTATAATGTATTTTTTGCAGTGTTGGGAAGAAAGTTACGCCGACCTGAAAGTGACACCACCTCGTGACTCTCTTTGGTGGAGAACATGAGAAGATGAACGATGACTCACAGCTATAAAAGCTCCGATAAAATAACAAAGCAGAAAGCACAAATCTCCGAAGATACTGGCTACTTTTTACCGTATATTCACTCCTCGGTGACAGCCCGTGAAAGGAGTGGGCTCTCTTCGCGTTTTGAGAAGGAGGACGTCCTATTTTTTATAGCTATTACTAAAGTACACTCGCGTATAGCAAGTCATTCGTCTTTCACAGAATCACAGGGATCACAGAAAGGTTTCACAAAGTTTCCGGTCATTTTAGCTGTTCGCATCAAGGAGAGTAAAACATAATAATCATAAAACTAGCCAGCTGACATTTATTCACTGAAAGAAGTGTTGCAATTTTTAAAGTGTTGATCGAGTCATCAAGAAAGTTCTGGTTCTTTAATCTTTGGTTATGATTTTGACCGTATGTGACACAAAGGTGGTTCTTTAGCAAGATACATACAGTATTCTCTTGATGAACGGATTCCAAAAATAAGGTGTGGACCAGGGGTCTTCAACCTTTTTCAAAATGAGAGCTATTTTTTGTTACTAATTAGCGCAAAGGGCAGCCGTTTGATAAGCACTTCTAAAACTACTTGTCATGTTGTTGTTTTCATGTTATTACCAGGGTAATTATTGGAAGTAGGGTAAAATAGACTTAGTCATCCACTGCGGCTCGTTACGAGTTTGGCTATGTCTATTTTAAGCTCAGCGCTATCACGCTTCCTTTGTCAGCCCGTCAACGAACTTCTGCCCCGCAAGACGTGGATTTCGACTCGGTCCAGTCCCTGTTGGTATTTCCTGCACTGTAATGTTCCCGTTTATTTTGTCCTGTTTAATATCGGTTTTCTCTTTAATTTCCATCTATTTATGTCCTGTTTATTATTTTCACCAGTTTTCATTCCCATCTAGTTTATCCTGTTTATTTTCGATATCCTGATTACCTATCCTGTCCGTCCTATCCGGTATCCACCCTATCTGTCCGATATTAACTCGGGCAATTGGAATCGATCTCGTCGTTCTCTGGCTTCCTGTCTTTCCACGCCAGACCGCTGCCTAACATGCATGACTCCCCATTTCCCGTAAAATAAAAGGGTTGTCTGAGAATGTCACGCGTTTGGGTCCTGATCCTGTTCTGGTTCTTGACGCAATTATTTTTTCACATAGGGCCATATTAATTTTGATTTTTGTTGTGTCTTAATAAATGGAATCAACATTTCAAATCTCCATTTTGTAATTCTTCCTAAAAATGTCAAAAACACATAAATCAGGTAGTGGCAAATACTTTTTGACAGCACTGTAAATAACATGAATAATGGTGGCAAATATGTCAAGAAATTTATACTCGCAGGAGGGCATCTGAAAATGTGGAGGTGTTTTGTATTTAGCAGTGTTGTGTCAGTTCTGAATGTAAGATCTCTGAGTGAACGATGAACTGAACCACGGGAGATGCCCCCCACCCAATCTAGAGCCTGAGGTGCTGCATCGTTTTCCTCCATAAAGTGCACCCACGCACCTGACGCCAAGAGAAAAAGGTCGATGGCTAGTGCCGTCGCGCGCCATTATCGCCCAGTTTGCACTGTGTGTCATCAGCTTTGGTCAAACGGGAAACATCAGCGACCCGACGGTCGACCTTCCAGACAGCACACTCGACTTATCGAACGCCCGATAAGAACCTTTTGGGTCAACTCCTACTCTGAAGGGATCCACTTATGTCATACGAGTGGGAGAAAAAAAACAGTTGACCATTATCGATGAAGGTAATCCATTAACACAGTGAGTATTGATTTACATCAGAGTGGCCCGGTAATATTTAATTGGGGGAAAATAATAATGTGTGTGGTGTTTGAGAGCAAGGTGAGTGCCTGTTTGTTGTAATGAGTGTAGGAAAGGTGAAACATGTCAGATCATGCTTGCAACATTATAATGGCTCATTTTCTGTTTGGTTATGATCAAAAATTCGTACAAATTTGTAACTAATGGGGACCAAAATTCCCCACATAATGAAAAAAATCCACCAAGTAACCCCTTCCCCGTAATTAACATGTGATCTGCCATCCTTCACTTGAAGCAATACTCACCCAGGGATCATGGTTCGAGCTCGTACAGTGCTGTTCATTTAAGGCAGAAAGAAAGGACATAAATTAGTGACCATGCAGGACAGAATTTTGCTATCAAAGCCCCTGCTCTCAGCAATAGTCGACTGGGGTTATTGGATTGCGGCCAACACAGTGCAATTCATTTTAGGCTCGCCCTAAGTGCAGGCTTCAGGGAAGCGAACAAAAACAAATGCGATATGCCGGCCGTAACTCTCAGGAATAGTCAACTGTGGATAATTGATCGCAGCCACAACTGCATTTAATTTTAGGCAGAGCAAAACTGCACGATTCCCCTACCCTTCTCTACTTGCAGCAGTATGGAGGTGGGGATAATGGATAACTGCCACACAAGTGCAGTTCTTATTAGGCAGAGTAGCCACTCATGACACAAATTTTCTTTCAGTTGGAGCTCAAAGCAATAATGAATTGTGGATGGTGGGAATTGGGAATTGGGGCCGGTAGGGGAACTGTGGGGCCTGGTTGGCCCCGTGCCGCGTCGCTGGGCAAGGGGGTGGCTGATCGTCTCAGTGGCATTGCTCGGGGCCCAGGGCTGGTTCTTCGGCAGGTGCTGCTGCTGGTGGTAGGATTGGGCTTTCTGTTTCAGAATGCTAAATTGATGAGGACGAAGTCAGGTATCACACTGCTACATCTCTGCTTGAATCAGCTAGGAGTATTAGAAAAAGCTCTACTGAAGAGCAAAAATCGACCAAGAATAATGGTCATGCCCAATTCATTTTAGGCGTACCACAATGGCAAGCTTCAGAAGCCCGAACTGAAAAAAAGTGCACCCTGCCGGCCGGTTCTCTTCCAATAGTCTTAAAGGGAAAATGAATTGCAGCAAGAGTGCCTTCTGCTGGTCTCTGGTCACAGTAATACGTGATCGGGATAATGGATTGCAACCACACGGGCGCAGTTGCATTTCTGGATGTGAGAACAGCCCAAAAACCTGCAAGACCAGACAAAAATGCACTCTGCCCCCCAGCTCACTGCAATATGTAATTGGAATAATGGATCGCAGAATATTTTTGAACCCACGATGAACTTGAGCCGTGAGGTACGAAACACAAAATAGTGTGGGATTACAGTAGAGCAGCTTTGCTGAAAATATCATGATCCATAGCCTGCAGCCAACATGAGTAGCTAGACAAGGAAACCGAGGAAAACAAGTGTTAAAGGCCTGAACCAGAAGACTCACTCAATCACTCAATTACGAAAGGAAAGTGGTAAAAACACAGGGAAATGTTCGATTGCAAAATGTTTATATGGGCGTCCATAGTTAGTAAGATGGCAGCCAAACATGTCAGCTTCCACAAGTTTCCAAACCTACGGGTCATGTTTATGAGCTGGTACATGAAGGCGAGCCACGCTAAAGTATGAAGCAAACTTGATTTACACGGAGTAGCTAACACTAAGAATAGTGGCTTCTGGCGAGCCACAACCTGCTGCCAAGTGGATAACATGACTGGCTAGAGAAGGAAACAGTGGGGGGAAAAAACCCAGATGCAGATTAAATTTGACTCCCAAGAAAAACAAAAGCCCATCATAGCTAAGAAACTTTCTGAGTCTGGTCATGTGATGTTGGTAAGCTTAGCTGGTTGGTTCTTAACCAAACCTGAGGAACTTTAATGTCATAAAATTACAAAATGACCGACCCGTTGAGATGGATGAACACCTGTTTTGACCTCCATTTTTTTACTACTTGCGTCTGACCTCCCTAGAGATGACAGAAGAAAACATTAACAATAATTAATCACACCTAAGAAAACATTTCAGTAAACATTTAAAACATGTTATGTTATTTACTGTTACACAAAAATCTTTTCCATGCCTACATTTTTGAGCCGTTATCCCCATCAGCCGCACCGTTCCCACTCGTTTCAATCAGTGGACGTTTATTGTGATTATATTCTTGTGTTGCTTTTGATTGCGACGCTTGATGAGGCCCACGCTGAAAAATGGCGCAAGCGACAATGGGACGGATATGTGAGGAATCAAGAAGCTGTTGTCCGAAAAGTTGCTCAACAGAAAGACGCAGAATGGCCACGTCATTGACTTATTCGGTGCCTAAGGCGGATTTTTACGTCATTTATGTTTTCCCCGCCTGCACTCAGAGATGCTATGAAATGCTTAGAATAGACATTTCAAAGTACGATTTATGTCAAGAACCGGAACAGGAGGAGGACCCAGATGCGTGACATTTCTCACACAAGGTTTATTTTACGGGAAATGGGGCAGTCATGCACGTTAACCCAAACGCCAGTGATTCGGCGATCGTTGGGCGGAAGATGTAAGGCAGCAGTCTGGCGTGGAATGACAGGAAGCCAGAGGCCGACGAGATCGATAACAATTACTCGAGCAAATATCGGACAGATTGGGTCGATACCGGACAGGACAGGATAGACAGGATTGATATCAGGCACTGGAGACTGGAGTCCGATAACAAGCAGGACGAGATAGACGGAAACGATACTAGACACGGGAGATCGAAATTAAACAGGGCAAACTAGACGGGAACGCTACAAGACACTGGAGATAACAAATCGATAACAAAGAGAACAAAATAGCCGGGAAAAGATAACAAATCTGCAAAAAGAAAAACGTGTCTTTTTCTATAAAGATCGATAGATTTATCAGATATTGGAAAAAGCAACATTTTCTGACAATGGAGTGTGTTTTTTTTTTTTTTTTTCTTCGAAAAATAGTATAAATTAGAGATATAATAAAGTAAAAATATCATGAAGTTAAAAAAAAAAGTCATCATTCGAGGCACCTGCGGCTGCCCCGTTAGCGCCAACAACCACGGGACCTGATTGGCTGTTGGACTCTTTTTAAACTCCCGTCCTCAGAAAGGAACCCGTCAGACCGTCTGCGAACCTATGCTCTCAGCTAGGCAAGCTTTCGTACTCTCCGACAAGATCCTGCCCCATTTCCTGCCTGATACCCGTTGCCGACCTCTTTTCTGGACCTGTTTCTGCTCCTCTGCCCCGGCCATCGACCTGTTTTTCTCGGTGCCAACGACTACCCTCGCTCGACACGGAAGTGACACTTCCGCGTTCCTGCTATCTGCTACTCGTGACCAACGATCATCGGATCGTGGATGGAAGCACTGTTCTCTTTCCTAATAAAAACTGAGTAAAACTAATGCAATTGGGTCCCGTCTCTGTTCCTAGTCCCTGACAAAAAAGTAAAGTAAGCGACATTTTATGACAATGGGGTAAGATTAGCAAAATTTTTTGCATGGCAGTATACTAAAATTCGAGGGTAGAAAACTCTAATTGACATTTTCTAACAATGTGGTCGAATATTAAATATTGTTGTAATATGAGTGTAAAAAAACCTACAATTAGCAAAATTTTCTAAAAATGAGGAGAAACTGTCACTTATTTAAAGTAATGTGAGTGTATTATAGTTATAAAATGAGGTAACATATCATATAACTATGGAAAAGTAAAATAAGCAACATTTACACCAAAGGAATTGGAACAGCAATTATTTTTTGCACTGTGAGTGTAATTTTATTATAAGTTGAAGTAAAAATATCATAAAGTTAGTTTTAAAAAAAAAACTAAAATAAGCGACATTTTATTACAGTTGGGATAAGACTTATTTTTTCGAATGCAGAAAAAACGTAAATGACGTGAAAATACATCTATGGCATTTAATCAGCACTCAATAATATACTGTTTCGTTAGGTAACATTGATATAACAATTGTACCATTAAGTTTTGAAAAACATCTCTGAGTTTGAAGGTAAGCGATTGTTTGGAATTTCTTGTTACGTAAGCTTTCTTGGACACTTAGATTCAATTCGGTCGTTTTCCCTAAAAGTTCATTCGAATTTGACTGCTCTTGTCCACGATATTCCCCCTTTTTATAATTTAATATAATCAAAAATGAAATGAAATGAAATGAAAATGAAATGATCTGCATTTCTATAGCGCTTTTCAAGTCAATGACTTCCCAAAGCGCTTTACATTGTGCTTCACATTTCCCAATAGCGGCCGTGATCTGTGCAGCCATGTAAGGCGCTAACCTGCTTATTGGGGGTATTGGGGGTTCAGTGTCTTACCCAAGGACACTTCGGCATGTAACACGGACAAGCCGGGATTCGAACTGGGATCCCTTAATCCTAAAACGATCGCTCTACCTCCTGAGCTACAACCAAAAGTCTTTCTTGAATCATCCTTGTACAATCGCCCAAGTTTTCATGGGCGCTTCGAATGCCATGAGTAAATCTTTTGCATTCCCGCCATTATTGAGACTGGGGTGAAACTACAGCCAGCACGGCGGCGCAGTGGTTAGCGCATGTGCGGCACAGTTCATGTCTTGGGAACCTCCTGCGTGGGTTCAAATCCAGCTCCAGTCTTCCTGTGCGGAGTTTGTATGTTCTCCCCGTGCTTGCGTGGGTTTCTTCCGGGCACTCCGGTTTCCTCCCACATTCCAAAAACATGCATTTCAGGTGAATTGGCCGGTCCAAATTGTCCCTAAGTGTGAATGAGTGAGTGAATTGTCTGTCCCCATGTGCCCTGCGATTGGCTGGCAACCAGTTGAGGGTGTCCCCTGCCCACTGCCCGGAGATGGCTGGGATGGGCTCCAGCCCCCTGCGACCCTAATGAGGATAAGCGGTACGGCTAATGAGATGAGATGAGATGAGATGAAACTACAGCACTGGGGGACATTTGAGACATCTATTTCAAAAAGGCATGTAACTAAAAAAAACTGTTAATACTTAAATAATTTTACACATGTTAGTATTTTTCTGGATGAACAATTTATAGTCACAGGTCACAATATTATTCTTAGGGGAGGAATCAATATTGGCAAAATCTTGGGAATTTGCAAACAAAATCTGACAGTGTAGCTAGAGTTACAATTTAAGCCACAGGGGGCAGTAATGAGCACAAAAAAGTATATTGAACTATCAATACGGTAAAAATAATTCACCTAAAGTGTGTGTATGTCATGATTACCCATTGCCCTCACCTGTGTCCGCTACTGCTCGTTGCCTGATTGGTTCCCCTCCTATTTAAACTCAACGCTTCCATTCACTCCTTATCAGTCCATCAGCAAACCTCCGCAAACGCAAGGTAAGCACTATTTGACTCTGGCTCCCGTCTCTCCCGTCCTTACCTGTATCCTGCTCGTCTGCCTCCGGCTTCCTGATAATCCCCGGCTCCCTGACTTTTTCCTCCCTTCGACCACTTTCCGATCTCCCGTCCCAGCTACTCGACTCGTTTCTACCCATCGACCACGCTCCGATCGCCCGTCCCGGGTACCCAACTTGTTCCCGCCTTCTGACCACGCTCAAATCCCATGAGATCCCTGCTCCTCCTGCCCAGCCATCGCCAGATTGCTTTCCCATACCTGATTTCTCAGCTTCCGCAATAAAGTTTGTTGTGAAACGCTACGCGTTTGGGTCTATCATCTGTTCTGGTTCTGACAGTGTAGCCACCCTTCAGAATAACTAAACAAGGTTTTTCATCCGTTTTCCTGACATAATGATCTAAAAACAGATGTGGTTCTCCAAAAAGGCGAGCCGAGTTTTGAAAATAATAAATTCGGATCTTTGATTCAATTGGTCAATAAATTGTTGGAATAATTTCTTTACCACCCATATTCACTAAGCTAGTGTACTTATGATTCAATAGTTTACAAGGGCACACATTCATCATAGATCTAGCTTTTTGATGTCCCTCTAAAATGCACCAGATCGATGCATTTGAATCACAAATTTACAAAGTTTTCTTTCTGAGGACCATGCCCCTGGGTGCCTCAAGACTCTCCACCCACCCGGATCTCACAAAATTTTATGGGAAACACTAATGACCGTTCCCCGAATCATCCAAATAATGGTGACGACTGAATTGAATTGTAATTCTTGGGGAAAAAACACTTTTCAGCATCGGAGCACACTTTTAATTTGCATAACTCGCTCTGAGGCTCCGGCAGTGCATTGCTATGTTTGTGTTTGCGCTACCGTAGCGGAAAAAAAAGTGATTGTGCTCTGCTTCGGGTTTGCTGAGGGACCCGAGCTCACTCCCAGCGCCGTGCTCCTGAATGGGAAAGTGCGAGCTGTTTTCGGTGCCGGAGATAAGCTCCCATCGACAATTTAACAATCGAAACGTGTAAACGTACTGCAGGCGTGTAAGAGATTTCCCTGAATTTATAGTAAAATATTGTCTTGCAAAACCAAAAGTAAAGATATTTAATGCTTCATTTTAGTGTTATATCCAGATTAATTAATTGTTGCGTTTTTTTTTTTTATTACAGTCAATAAAATAAATACCGTATTTTCCGCACTATAGGGCGCACCGGGTTATAGGGTGCACCCCCAAAAAATAGTTTTTCTGTCCTATATTGCAGATAAGGGTGGATAAGATGCGTTACTATCTATAATCATGGCCACATATAACAGTAGCTCAGGAGGTAGAGCGCTCGTCTTGGGATCAAGGGATTCCAGTTCGAATCCCGGCTCGTCCGTGTTACATGTCGAAGTGTCCTTGGGTAAGACACTAAACCCCTAATACCCCCAATAAGCAGGTTAGCGCCTTACATGGCTGCAAGGCCGCTATTCGGAAATGTGGAGCACATTGTAAAGCGCTTTGGGAAGTCATTGACTTGAAAAGCGCTATATAAATGCAAATCATTTAATTTCATTTTCATTTCATATATCTTCCATAGATAAGGCGCACCGGATTATAAGGCGCTACAATGGGAACGTCGACAAAACAGTCAGATGTTTCAGTCAAACTTATTACCCCCTTAACATTCCCAAAGCTTGCAAAGAAGCAAATACGTGTCGTAGACACGTGCGGATGCGGTGTCCGTACGATGTCACTCAAATGAATGGTTTCAAATATCATTCGGAAGGTTGAAGTCTTGGGATTCAAGAAATGCCAACCATTCCTTAGTTTCTATTTTCTTTTTCGCTCGCAACTTTACTGTGCATATGACAATAAACACTTGGAATTGAGTTTAATTCACTCAACTCATCACAGCAACATCAAGATCGTTCTAAAACAAGATACCGGGAAAATATAAAGCCGCATAACTCACCTAAGTTCTCACGTTCAATAATGATGCGCAACCATGGTCTTCTTACAACCGTGAGTGTAGTAAATCCAGGAGAGTAAAATGTTTACAAATACAGACTAATGAAACATGTTTCTTTATGGCGTAGTTTAGCAAGCTTGCTATTCAGTCATCATTTTCGGCCAATTGCAGAGTTTGTTTTGGCCCTCTAGCCAATCCGAGGCTCCGAATAACTTCAGCCAATAGCGATCGATTTAACGGACGATTGACACATCTTTTTCGGCCAATTGCAGGGTTTGTTTCGGCCCTCTAGCCTATCCGAGGCTCTGAATAACTTCAGCCAATAGCGATCGATTTAACGGATGAATGACACATCTTTTTCGGCCAATCGCAGGGTTTGTTTCGGCCCTCTAGTCTATCCAAGGCTCCGAATAACTTTACCCAATAGCGATCGATTCAAATGATGATTGACACATTGGTTAGCCAATGAAACGCCGGTATATAAATCCCAGCATACACCGCGGACTACTCCACGTTCGGGGGAAAATCGAGTCGGCGGCTGTTGCGTAAGTTGCGAGACCTTGCGATTTAATATTGAGCCATATAGAATGCGCACTGTATTATAAGGCGCATGGTAAGCTTTTGAAAAAAAATAAGACTTTTAGGTGCGCCTTATAGTGCGGAAAATACGGTAATAAAAATCCGCTTTTTTTGCGTTCATACACGTTTTTTTATTTTAAAAAACAATCTTGCGATTATGAAAAAAAATCTTATTTTACAAGTTATTTTATCTATGTATATGACTTATATATTTGCAAAATAAGGACATTCAAAAAGAAACATCAGCCAACGTAGTTGACCTAAAATTAGCTTTAGCAACTAGCGTCACCAATATGAATGCTAGCAGATTGCTAGGTCATAAAAGCATCTTCTCATGGCTAATTCTGTTGCTATAAATCATAGTGTTTATTTTGAAAGCTAATAGTTTATACATTGTATTTTGAAATGATTTTACTTTAACAAGTTTTGTTTATATTTTGCAAAATAAGAATATTCAAACAGTATTTAGCTTTAGCATTAGCGGGTAGTATCGCAAAGATGGACATTAACAGATTGATTCTTGATAAGAGCATCTTCTTTTGACTTATTTGCAGTACTGTCTTGTTATAGTTCATGCTGTCATCTCTATTTTGTCTGGCATATTTTGAAAACTGCTTCTTATGTTAAGTTATTTTATGTTTTTTTTTCAAAATAGGAATATTAAAACAGTAATATTATCGGCTAATGTCTCATCTCATCTCATCAGCTACACCGCTTATCCTCAGTAGGGTCGCGGGGGTGCCCACTGCCCATCCCAGCAATCATCGGGCAGTGGGCAGGGGACACCCTGAACTGGTTGCCAGCCAATCGCAGGGCACACGGGGACAGAGAACTCACTCGCTCATTTACACCCAGGGACAATTTGGACCGACCAATTCACCTGAAATGCATGTTTTTTTGGAATGTGGGAGGAAACCGGAGTACCCGGAGGAAACCCACGCAAGCACGGGGAGAACATACCAACTCCGCACAGGAAGTCTGGAGCTGGATTTGAACCCACGCAGGAGGTTCCACAGGCATGAACTGTGCCGCACATGCGCTAACCACTGCGCCGCCGTGCTGCCCTCGGCTAATGTCATTGACCCCCAATTAGCATTAGGGGCTAACATCGCAAACTTAGGTGCTAGCAAATTTCAATACTTGTTAAATATTCAAACAGTAGAATATAAGCTAATGTGGTTGACCTGAAAATAGCATAAGCACCAGTCATCCCCAGTATGAATGCTACCAGATTGCTCATTGATACAAGCGTCTTCTCATGGCTAATTAAAAGTACTGTCTTGTAATAAATCATGTTGTTATCATGGTTGCCATGGCGCCCAATTGGCCGCGCCCGTGTATGTCACGGTTGTCATGGTGCCCAATTGGCCCAGCCCGTGTGTCTCCCGGTTGCTATGGTGCCCAATTGGCCCCGCCCGTTTGGTGCCAGCTGCGGCTTATTGAGAGATTGGCTTTCTGTCTATATAAAGCTCAGCGCTCTCTTGCCTCGGTGGTCAGCCCGTCAAACGAACTTCTTCCCCACAAGACGTGGGTTCTGACTCGGTCCTCTTTTGCTGTTGGAATTTCAAGTCCGGTATTGTTCCCGTTTATTTTTGTCCTGTTTAATTTCTCGTTCCAGTTTTGTTTCTGTCTGTTTTTGATTTATTTGTTAGTTTTTCCAGTTTTTGTTCCCGTCTAGTTTCACCTGTTTATTTTCGTTATCCTGATTCATTATCGATCTCGTCGGTCTCTGGCTTCCCGTCTTTCCATGCCAGACCGACTGCCTAACTTTCATGACTCCCCATTTCTCGTAAAATAAAGGCTTATGTGAGAACATAACGCGATTGGGTCCTGATCCTGCTCTGGTTCTTGACAGTTATGTTTTTTATCTTGCATATTTGAAAATTGCTACTTGTTTTACGATTTATCGTATGACCTTTTTTCCAAATAAATGTATTTAACAGTAACATTATCAGCTAAAGTCAGATTTAGCATTAGCGACTAATGGAGCAAACATGGACGTTAACAGTTTGGTAGGTTGTTTGTTCAAGCCTCTACTTATGGCTAATTCAGAGTACCATGTTGTTATGAATCATGTTCTTTTTTCTATTTGAAAAGATAATTGATAATCTTGCACATTTCACATTTGCACATCTCAGTTTTTTTGTTTTTTTCTTCTTGTTAGTATTTTGACAAGTTTTTTCAATATGGAAATATGTCCAAGCCTATTTTAAGTCACAACTGTATGATTTCTTAATGTATGACTTCATTTATTTAGGTCTAATTGTGTAACTTTAGTTTTTATAGCCTTTGGCTGCCATTGTTAAGTCTATCACCTTACTTCTTTGAATGGAAGATCACATCAAGCCAACTCCAACTCTTGTACCTGTGAACAGAATATAATTGATCACTTGTCAAGTCCCATTTATTTGTATAGCTTTTAATCACAAATTTCTCAAAAAACAGCACAGGTTACAATTACACCATTCCCTGATATTAAACCAACATGCGGGCAAGGAAAAACTTAAAACCTCTACATGAGGAAAATAAACCATTAGAAGGGGCTTCACAGGTGGTAATCCCGGATGATCAGGTGCCATAGATTTTGTATCGGGTAATAATACACAAAACATAGTGAACATTAATCAGAAAAACAAAGTTAAGATGTAAACAACTGCAGGGAAAGTGCATGATAGCAATGACGCTTCAAGCCTGTCAAATTGTCCAAAAAGTATATGACCGCAACGACACCTTGAACCTGTAAAATTCTCCACTTGAAGCAAGAGTTGAGCGGCTTGAGCAAGACTTTTCCCCCAAATTATGGGGCTATTATTAGTAGGGAGGTGCTTAATTCAACTGTGGGATCCCTTTGATGTTCAACTTTGTAGCAAATGCATACACAATCAGCTCGTAAACCTCTCTTTTTGAATGGTGTTAAGCAATCTTAGTCTATGAATTTATGAATTTGTACAGCTATTGTGTGTAGCTCATTTATGCCCAGAATATTCTGTAATTAAAACCTTTGACGGAACTGCTTATCTATATTCTGCCTTTATTATATCTTTACCCAGAATCACTGATAAAACAGGTCTGTGACCAACTTTTGGGTTGCAAACCACCACTTGAAAAACACTGAGATCAACCAAACCTTTTAACTACTTTGCTCGACAAGGCAGGTTCCTGCTGCTTGATACGAAAGTTTCCAAAAGTTGAGCTGATCTTTGATTGCACTCAAATAAAAACAATCTCTTTTTGTCAGGCTGATTTAGTTCCCCGCCCCTGTTTTTTGTAAAGAGCGCCGTGTAGTTAAAAGTCTCTTCTGCTTGACTGCTCATGGCAGGAGATGCTCTTTCAGGACAATTTGTTTACAAGGCAGGGCATAATTACCAGGCACAGCCCGAGAAATATCAAAGCCACTGTTTTAATCACTGAAGGGAAGCAGACAATTATGCAAACACCGTGCCGTGCCGCCGTTCCTCTTTTTTCCCCGATTTGCATACTACCCGGAGCTGCGCCGTGTGAAAGGTTAGTCGGTGGAATAGGTTCTGGAGAAGAAACCGTTATTAGTTTGGAGAATATCCAATTCTATCACTGTAAATTGTCCGGGCTGCTCTATTGTAAGCTTGGACCACACTCAAAATAGTCGCTTGGTTTAAGAATATCATCATGTAGCAACATCCCCTTAAAACAAATCATGATAATTTCAAAAAAACAAACAAAACATTAGCAGGTCCTTTTGTATTAGGCATACCATATTTTCAAGACTATAATGCACACTTTCCGATTTCTGTCCAATTTTATGGTTTTGGGTGCGCCTTATAATCCAAAAGTACATTAAATATCTTTCCAATTATGTTATTGAAATTCAGACAAAGTGTATAGGAAGTGAGGGAAGAGTTGATCATTCCTGCAAAGAAGATATCTTTAACCTATTCATGGAATTAGCCATGGTGATGTAGAGTATTTTGGAATTTTGTAACTACTATTTTTAAAATAAAAATTCAAACCTTATTTAGTTTCCTGAATGTAAAGCGCACAAGATAATAAAACGAACTTTTGAAAGTATGGTAATTTATAAAATGTACCTCATTTTTTTCATTTTGGGTTCATATATATGTGAAAATCTTATTAATATGTGGTTTTGGTATCAGTGACATTCATGTATAGTAATCGAAATATAAAAATACCGCAAGCCCCCGTTTCTGTTAGCTAATGAGTTTTTCTCAGTTAACTTTTCAGGGACACGCAAAAATCCACAAAGAAGCAGAAGAATTTTAAACATTCACTCTGGCAAGAAGTTGCAGAAATAGTCGACCGGGGATAATGGATCGTGGACGCATGGCTGCTTTTCCTTTTAACAGAGGGAACGGGGAAAAAAAGCCACCATGCATGACACATTTGCTCTCTCGGCCCCCGCTTTCAGCAATGGTCTTATAAAGATAATGTATTGCAGCCAAAACAGTGCAGTTAGTTTCATTAGGGTCACAATGGCATGCTTCGGCAGTCCAAACCAAGAAAAAAAAGCGCTCAGATAACCATTGCTCTTAGAAATCAATTGACGAGTGATAACATATCACAGCTACAACTGTGCACTTTATATTAGGCAAGTCAGAACGGCAAGCCTCCCGACATAAGTGCCTTCTGCCGGTCCCTGCTCGCAGAAATGTAAAATTGGGGATAGGAGATTGCGGCCGCACGGGTTTTTATTTTATTCGAAAATACAGTAGAGCAAACAAAGAGCCACCATGCCCAGCTAAATTAAGCTCTGCCAGTCCCTGCAACAATAGTCAATTGGGGATAATGGATCTGAGCCACATGAGTGTTGTTCATTTCAGGCAGAAAGAATTGGAAAAGTGAGCCGCCATGCATAACCCAATTTTGTTTTCCTACCCCATGCTCTCACCCACAGTCGACTAGAGGGATAATGAATGACGGACAAAACAGTCCAGCTTATTTTAGGTGCGCCACATACGATCTGACGGGCCCTGCTCTCAGCAATATTGATCAGGGATCATGCATTGCAGCCACAATCGTGCATTGAATTTTTGGCAGGGAAGACTGGAAGTCTCCTGACAAAAGTGCCTTCTGACGGTCCCAGCTTGCATCAATTTGTGGATAACAGATTTCGGCCGCACGAGTGCAGTTCATTTAAGGATACAGTAATCCCAAGAAAGAGTTGCTGTTTCAGGTGTTTTTTCTCTTAGTATAAAATGAAAGGAAAATGATCAGAAATGTGCCAGTAGTCACAAGAAGACTCGGAAATTTCTGTGCAAAGAATCATGATAAAATGATCAAATTTGTTTAAAAAAAATCATAATGTTATTTTTCCATATTTCAACTCCATCACTGACTTTTTATGAAAATGTGTGCTTTACTTTGTTAACAACAATAATTGTTATTAAGTACTTAAGAAAAAAAGTTAAACTGAGTTGTTCAACTCTGGTTTGCGATATACAAATTAGTAGGATTCTTGAAATGTTATTTTCAGACTTAAAATGTCTTAAGATGTCTTCCTGTTTCCCAGGCTGCTTTTCAGTGAGACTCCCATTCCCGTCTTTCCCAGATGGAAGATTTACAACAATGGATGGAGTTGATCTCCGTTAACTCTGGGTTTGCCAAACCCTTTGAAACTGGGTTAGGATTAAGGGATTTCAGAAATTTAACACACTTGGGTTTAGTCTCTGACCACAATCTTTAAACGGTACTTGCTACTACCCTACGTTCATCGTTCGAATGTCCTCCGTCTTTCACATGGATCTTTTTTTTTTCTTAGTTGGCGGTAAGCCACAAGTGATGCAATGCGTAGTGTACGATGTGATACATATAATTTCAGAAAAATAATCGTTTTAGAATAATGATTTATGATCTAGTATCAGTATTGTCACGTCACTGCCCATTAATGTCGAAGGACGGCTCTTCTCTGAAAAACGGGAAGATGCTTTTCTTCAAAAAAAGGCCACCAGATGATGAAGGTGCTGAAACCGGTACTGTTTCATATGGGTGAGAAAATCCTTACCCTCAAAAACTGGAGAGGAATGGGAGCAGCCAGGCTGTACTTGTACATCACTGTTCACGGTTCTCGAAACCCTTAACCGAATGGGTTGTCATGGCACAAATGAAGACGCAAATCTGGACAGCCTTCTCCACCACTGACGGTTCCTGGCCTGTTCTTGAGTCGTGGCAAAGTAGGCACCAGTTTATTCTTTAGTGCTGTCGGCCCAGTTATTTTTCGGTCTTCCTCTCCTCCGGCCCCTTTGGACTGTGCCCTGGAGAATTATCTTGGTCAGTCCTGATGATCTTGTGACATGACCATACCACTGAAGTTTCCGTCTGAGCATAGTTGACAACAGATCTTTGTAGGGTCCGATGTGCCCTCTGATGGTGTTGCCCACCGTTTCTTTGGTCACATAGGCTAAGTAGCTGATGCCTAGAAGTTTCCTGTAGCATTGGAACTCCATGGACTGTATTTTCTTTTCCAAATTTTCGGTCAGAGTCCATGTCTCACAAGTGTAGAGGAGGATGGAAATAACCACCACTTCCATGAGTCTGATCTTTGATTTCACTGCTATGTTCTTGTCCCTTCTGATGGGTTTAAGCCTGGCAAGTGCGGCTGTGGTTTGACTATCCTAGGAATGATTTCTGGATCTAACCCCTCTTCTGATATGACAGCAATAAGATATTTATATTTTGGTACAGGTTCTAGCTCTTAGTGGATTCTTGGTCACTACTTTAGTTTTTTCCTGTGCTGATTTCACATTTTACATACTGGCTTGATGCTTTCTCCAGGCGATTGACCAGATCTCTGAGTTCCTGTTAGTCTCCTGCCAAACTGGCAATATAATCAGCGAAATGGAGGTTAGTGATTTTGTGTCCTCCAATACCAACTGTACTTTCATGTTGCTCCAGGGCTTCGGACATGAGGTTTCTCTGGTGTTGTTGAAACTTCTCACATAGGATGTGAAGATTATATATCTGTTCTGTGGTGCACCTTTCCTCTATGAAACCTGCCTGTTCTTCGGGTAGGATGTTTTGAGCTTATGGTTTCAGACTGTTCGGTAGGACTTTTAGCATAACTTTACTTGCATGGCTGATGAGACCGATGGTTCTGTAGTTGGAGCATAGTTGAAGGGTTCCTTTAATTGCTAGCAAGCATTATTACTAGCGATTTTGTTTGTATGTATATATAGTCAAGTATGTGTATTTGTTTAGCCTTTAATCACAAGAAGTCCCAAAATATATATGTTGGGCGGCACGGCGGCTGGGTGGTAAGCGCACAATATGCCTCCCCGTGTGGCGTTTGCATGTTCCCCCGTGCTTGCGTGGGTTTCCTCGGGGCACTCCTGTCTCCTCACACATTCCAAAAACATGCAGGCTAGTTGGCCGGTCCAAATTGTCTCGAAGTGTGAATGAGCGAGTGAATTGTCTGTCTCTGTGTGCCCTGCGACTGGCTGGCAACCAATTCAGGGTGTCCTCTGCCCACTGCCCGAAGATAGCTAGGATGAGCTCCAGCATCCCTGCAAGCCAACTGAGAATCAGCCGTGCAGAAAATGGATGGATGGATATATGTGTGTGTTTGCATGTATATGTATAAGTACAAAAAAAATTATACTCTTTCTGAATGATTTATTTTTTTATTTTAATCGTCTCTTGTGGTATAAACTTTGTCTCACGTGCGTTCCCTCTTGTGATAGGCAAAATTATTGCTACCTATTAATCCATCCATCCATTTTCCGCACCGCTTAACCTCAGTAGCGTCGCGGCGTGCTGAAGCCCATCCCTGCTGTCTTTGGGCAGTGGGCCTTGAACTGCTTGCCAGTTTATACAAATAAAACTTACTCTTTTGTAATAAAATACATATGTAGAGTTTATTTCGGGGCCAGGTCGGTAGTCGATAGTAGGGATACGAAAACTCTCCAAAACGGCAGCTTCGATTTTCATTCTTCTCAAGACCCAGCACCCACCCCCCCACTGCCCCCACTTTCAGAGCCTTTCCGATAAGCCGCCGCCGCTGCATGACATTTAAAAGTCGGGGAAATAAACCCGCCTTCTTAACTAGAGCAATTTTAGATAACGAATTTCGCATTAAAACTGTAAATATTGTTTTAATTGTGATAAATCATACAGTAAAAAACGTTGAAAGAAAGCAGGTCAAAACAATTTTCTACAAGAAAAAAAATAAGAAGCCAGAGGTGGTCTGACCTTTCCATAGACTTTGTCCAGCCGATGGTCACATTTATCATTTTCTAATTAAATTCTGTGACAAAAGCATATCCTGCATGCCCAAAGTCGGCAGGAAAATGGTGCTCGATCAGTAGGAAATGATTACAGAAGCATGTTTAATTAATAAAAATATGAAGCAGGTGTCAAGGCTCATTCGTCAAAAAACGGACACGCAGTAATTCTTCGGCTGATTAAAATGCTGCTGGGGGGCCGTTCATAAGTAATTGTGACATTTATTTCCACGCGGCGGCTCAAGTGCTCATGCACGAGCAGCCTTGGAAAGGAAATTTTCTGTGAAACTCTCTGGACTGCGGTGGCTCCGCTACACCGTTACAATGCCTTTGCGGTTATTACATCATCTAATAGAACATTGGCCATATTGATACAAGCGCTAGTTGGAGGATCTCTGCTTAAATGGGTTCTAGAGAGGAGTCTTCATTGGCCCAAAGGAGCTAAGATGTTTTTTTCAGACGTTTGAGAATTCATTTTTTATTTTAACCCGGGCCGGATGTATGAGGGGGCCCAGAACACCCAGATATGAGTTGTGCTCACTGTTTATTAAAATAGGTCACTGAGTATGTTCAAGTTTTCCGGCTATAGTTAGTTTAATGTTTGATCATCAGATCATTGCATCGCATTGTTTAGTTGATGTAAATGTGCATCATGTTTATCCACATATTTTAGTGAAGTGTTTACTAGCTGTATCCTTTCTTATCAGTACTTTCCCAGCAATGGAGGAGGAGTAGCTATATACAAAATAATACATTCAAAATAATACAAATATTGAAAATTATAAACAAAAAAAGGAGAATGACTATAGTCAGTTGTGTCTACAGATCACCAGGCTCAAGTATGGAAACATTTACAAATTGGGATGAAAACAAACATATTCAGTGATAAGCAACAAAATACTATTCATTTGTGGAGATTTCAACATTGATCTGATGAACCCAAACAATGATAAAACCATTGATGACTATGTTAACAGAATGTACACCATGAGTTTACACCCAACGATATTAAGATCTAGTAGAATTACTTCATACAGTTATTGACCATATATTTACAAATACTATTGAATTTGCAAACATTAGTGAATTATATTTTTCTTATTTTTTTGGATCACCTGCCAGTCTTAACAGTGTATGGTGATAATGTTACTAGTCAAAAATAAACTAAAAAATATATACAAACAAGTAAGGACTGAAATGACAATTAAATCACTTCATGAAAACTTAAGTAAACAAAACATGAATACAATATGTGGTACAGACGATGTGGATAGCGTTTGACGTATTTTTCGAAACACTTAGTACAGAATATAATAAAAATTGTCCAATAAATTGTCCAATGAATCAGTAGGGGATCTGTGGATAGCTAAGGGATTATACAATGCTTGAAAGAAGAAAAACACTAGAAAAACTAAGGAAGCTGAATCCCGATGTAAGACGTATAGAAACAAATTGACGGGCATATAAGAGCTAGTAAGAAATTATATTATAATCATTTATTACATAAAAGAAAAATATGTTAAGTCATTTTGGAAATATGAAATACTATAATAAAGGGTAATAAAGTAAGAAATGCATATCCAAACTATTTCATTGATAGGAACAGTGACAGTTATAATTTCAATCAAATTATGGAAAATTTTAATTCTATTTGATTGTAAATGTTAGACCGGAACTAGCTGCAAATATTCCTGATTGCAGTAGTAAACAATTCGAGTCACTGATAAAAATAAATTCAAAGACCATGTTTTCATGTAGAGTAATGGAATCAGAGATAATAGATATGGGGAACAAGTGAAAATAAAACGTGTACTGATTGTTTTAAAAAGATGGGAATTAGTTAAGTTGTGTATAAATTATACATAGCATTGTAAAACCATAAACCTACGTACGTAATATAACATTTCTAACAGCGAAATTTCCAGATAAAATGAAAAGAGCAAAACGTATACCAACATACAGAAAATGGAAACTAACACATCTTCACAAACTACAGATCGGTATTTCTGCTTACTCAGTTCTCCAAAATATTAAAGAAACTTTCCAATAAAAGTCTTGACCAATTTATAGATAAGCGCACATTAATTAACGAAAGTCAATGTGATTTTAGAGCAAACTGATTAACAACAATGGTCGTTTTTGATGCAGTAGAAGACATTACCATTAGCATAGAAAAGAGGAGATACTCAGGTGGGATATTTATTGGTTCAAGAAGAGCATTTGATGCTACAAAAACAGTAAAAATAATTTACTTCAAAACTGCTAGGTAGCCAATCTTTCAAATTATGGGACTGAAAACGTTTTCATTCTGTTTCCCTGATATAATCAAGATGGCGGCGCCCCTGTTCGGCTGCGGCTACATCGGCTCGCTAAAGTTTTTTACACTTCGGCCATAAGACCCAGTCTTCGACTCAGTTTTGACGGCGCACAAAGTCGGCTCAAACTGCAGATTAATATACGATCGCAGTTTTTTTTTGCTGGACATCAAGCGCTCGGTGCTACGACCACTCGGGAGTGTTTATCAGCCACGAACTGCTATGTCAACAAGACCCAGCGACCTACAAAGCAGCGAAGCAGAGTGGCAAGAGAGTGGTGTGACCGGACGAGGAAGCGAGGTTGTTTATTTATTTTATTTTATTATTTATTTTATGTTTTACTTTTGATCCATTAAGGGCAAAAAGTTAAAGGTATCATATGGAACACTAAAGGTAGAGTGTTAAAAAGCGCAATGAAGAATACAAACTATGCAGACTCAAAGTGACCGAAACACAAAATTATTTTCCTCTTTTTTTGCCCAGCTTTTTGTGAAGAAAGAAAAAAGTAAAAGAAAAATAATATAAAGAGAAGAAAAGGAGAAAACATGAAAAAAAAACTACCAGAAAAAAAGGGTCGGCAAGAACAAAGTCAAACAAAAAGGAAATAAAAATAAGAAAAAAGTCAAAATGGTAAAAAGAAAAATGTGAAAAAAATGAAAAGAGAGAAAAGCTAGAAAAAAGGAAAAACATTACAGAAAGGGGAAAAAAGAAATTTAAAAAAGAAAAATAAATATGAAACATGAATGAGCCAAATTGTCTGAAAGTGCAAAAAAATTCTATGTTCTAATCTTTTTATAAATATAAATATGTGCGCACGAAAAAGAAGAAAAAAAATCACAGGTTTTGAAGGTAGGCGTGGCAGCAAGTTGGCAGCCAATTATGTGAGGTGAGGATCATCTTATGTCAAATATTTTGTTTATCATTGAAATGAATTTTGTTTATGTTTCTTCAAATGATTTTGTCACCACTAGAAGGTGCTTAATAATTCACACTGACCCTTTAAGATTGTGTCCCTGTTATCTACTGGACTGCTTCCTCTTTCTTAAGTAAATCAGCACTCCACCACCCCCTCCCCTTCTTACAAGGCTTTGTAAAATGTAATCACTGAGTCAATATGACATTGACGAAATTGGTTTCTGTCTCTGAGCTTTGTAGCTTGTTTAATTAGAAGCACGGCAGAGTACGAGATGCTCAGTGTAGCCTGGGGATGCTCGACAGTTTTTCCAGAGTTTCTCCATACTCGAGTGGCCGCAACTATTTGGAGGCTTGTCCTTGCTAGGAAAACGAAAAGTACTGAAAATACAGCTGCGAGGCTACAGCGGTGAACTCCACAAAAAGTGTGGTGAAGTGAAATTGTGGTAAAGCACTAGCTTTTGTGAACCCCGGGGAGATTTACAACAACATCTCGATTTTTTGCAAGCATTATTTTTTTAACAATGATATTGCCATAGGAAAGATCTATATTGTAAGAACAATGTATAGAGAACCCCCCACGACATGCAAAAGCACACAAAGTAGACTCCGCCTCATTTTTAACCCTTTCACGTGTCGGTGCAATGTCACTAATCACTGAAACATGTCATGCCACATATCCTCAGAAAGATTAAAATATTGAGATTTAAGGTATTCTGCCCATTTTAAAACACACTCCTTACAGAAGCATTATTCTGAAACAAGATATCCAAAAATCATGAAGCGTAACTCACCAACTATGACCTCCTAGCTGTCACCCATTTGGTTGAATGTCCTCAAAAATTGCTTTGTTACATCCAGAGAATCAAACCGTGAAAAGCTTTTCCTGCAAAACACACGATAATGCCGACAGATTTAAAGAAAAAAATCTCCCTAGAAGCATGTCTGCTTTGTTGAAAGTTCATATGAGTAATTTGTTTGTTTAGCTCCAAAACTCCCCTTTAAAAATAAACAGACTCATAAGATTATCCCCAATAGGGATGTTAGCCTCTGACCTTTTGCCTGACACCACTCTCAGCCAATAGCAGGGTTTTTTCACGGTCCACAGCCCACATTAGCCTATACGGACCTGTTTGACATAAGGGATATTGCCTCCTGCAGCTCACAATATCCTTAGCCTGTAGTAACCGAATTGAATGATGATTGACACATTGGTTAGCCAATGAAATTCGGAACATAACTGCATGCCATTTTCCCAGGGGTGTATTCAAACCTGAGTCCAAATTAAAAATCCGCGTTGCAATTTTTGATAAATATTTACACACCATCATTACATGCAAGTGTGCACAATCATTGATTTGACTTCTGGAAATATAAGTCAAACATTTACAACTCTTTAACAATGTCTAAAAATTTGACCAAAGTAAAATACACATTTGCAAAGGTTTGAGAGTTGTAAACTGGTCGTCTCCAAATGGCCCCTTTTGGAAACATCTAGATCTATCCTTAGAACAATTCATAAAATACAATGTTTAGTTTTTCAGATTGCAATCAAATTTGACAAGCTACTATGTAAGGTTTCAAACTATTGTTTTTCCTGTTTTCCAGCGGAGATGCTCATGCTATTCTCAGCTTCAGGCATTAAATTGCAAAAAAATAAAAAATAAAAACCTATTTCTGGGTGTTCCAATTCAGATTACTCAATGTTAGTTGCATTTGCAGTGATTTGCAGTGATAGGGACACAACTTCAGAGTGTTACCTTTCAAAAGAGACAAAAGTGCCTTCTGACGTTCCTGTTCGCAGCAATATGGGATTTGGGAAAGTGGAGTGCACTTCAATTTTGGCAAAAAAATAACAGCCACAAAAAAAGAGCTGCCAGACAATAATTACCTTATTTTCACGACTGTAAGGCGCACCTAAAAGCCTTGCTTTTTTTTTCAAAAGCTACCATGCGCCTTATAATACAGTGAGCCTTATATATGGATCAATATTCAGTCGCAAGGTCTCACAACTAAGGCAAGCAGCCACCAATTCGATTTTCCCCCAGTAGAAGTAGTCTACAGTGTATGCTGGGATACATATACCGGCGTTTCATTTCCTAACCAATGTGTCAATCATTATTTGAATCGTTCTCTATTGGCTAAAGTTATTCGGAGGTAAAGAAAGCGGGTCCTTTTTAGCATTTACAGGCTCGCATAGGCTAAATGGTGTCAAAACAAACCCTGCAATTGGCCGAGAAAGATGCGAATCACATGTTTGGTTGCTCTACAACTTGGAGAAAACCTTTTTTACTACTTTAGTCTGTATTTGTATACAGGAATTATGGGGATAAACAGAAAGCTAGCAACAAGTAACGTCCATCGATGCAGATGCTTCTCGGTGGATTTTTTTCTTATATTTATTGGCCTTATTGCGTGTTTTGGAGTGTGTAAATATTTTACACAATTGGATTGACCACACTCACGGATGTAAGAGGACCATGGTTGCGTATTATTATTGAACGTGAAGGCTGCAAAATGACTTTGGTGAGCTACCCCGGCTTTATATTTTCCCATTATCTTGTTTTAGACTGATCTTGATGTTCCTGTGATGAGTCTATTTTCATATTCAATTCAATTCAATTCAATTCAAAGTGTTTATTGTCATATGCAGAGTAAAGAACCACGTTTCCCTGCACAATGAAAATCTTACTTTGCTGTCCACACAGTTGCGAGCAAAAAATAAAATAGCATTTCTTGAATCCCAAGAGTTTAACCTTACGAATGATATGGGGAATGACACATTTGAGTTATTGGTAACATCGTACAGACACCGTGCCCGTACGTGTCTGAGACACATATTTGCTTCTTTGAGAGCCGTCCGAATGTTAAGGGCTTAATAAATTTGACCGAACTATCTGGCTGTTTTGTTGACGTTCACACTGTAGTGCCTTATAGTCCGGTGCGCCTAATGTATGGAAAATATATGAGGAAAAACTATTTTTTGGGGGTGCGCCTTATAACCCCAGTGCGCCTTATAGTTATGAAAATACGGTAACACTGCCAGGATAATAGATTGAGGAAAACTTTTCAACATGCGATGCACTGAGGCCGTGCATTATGAAGTGCATAGACGCGAGGGATTACAGTAACTAGCGTTGCCCTCTTTTCGGAGAAAAAAAAATGGCATCGTCTTCCAACCAAAACTGCCAAACTCTTTCTTCACGGAGAAAGTTTATATCTTATTTTTCGAAAAAACTAGCTGCATAAATTGCCCAAAAATTAGATTATACCACAGTGTGACTTCTGTTTGTTTACCTACTTCATTTATTTTTTTTGACCTAGTACCTTTTACTCCAGAAAATACAATAATCATGTTCAACTGGAACTTGTTTTTCTCGTGAAAATGTTACAGGTTTTTGCTTTTGCTGACAGCGCCAAATGTAGAATATTGTAACTTCTAGTGGGAAATATTACGAGTGCGTTGCCTTGACTGCCGTGACAGTCAAGGCAGTCAAGTGTTTCTTGACGGAAACCTAATATATACAAGTTTTGTTTGCGTATAAAGGACGATGTAACAAGGGAACTCCAATCTTTGGACAAGGTGAATCAGTCAAACTTTCAGGTACACAAGCTTCCTCAGGGGTTTAGTGGCTAACCTAAGTATTGTTCCCCACAAAATTGTGTTATAATTTAGCCACATTTCAGGCTTTAAACTTAAAACTAAAAAAACGGGAAACATTTTCGAAAAATCAACAACATATGAAACTCAATCGTGAAGCTGAACCGAATCAGTTCAACATTTTATGTTGTATTTACTGACTAAAAAACTGAAAAGTAGGTGTTGCAAAAATATTGGTTACTCTTCTCTCACCTCAGTCAACTGACTCAAAGTCCCCTGATGATTTCTAAATCATCCAATGTTTACCTAAATATCTAACGAGAAAAAAAGTGCATTAAGTATCAGTATCAATGCACCTGTTATGTGATGGGCTCAGAGGTCTGTGAAACTAGAAAGTGGAGGACACACAAAATTATAAAGACCACAGAACACACCAGGCAGGTCAGGGGTTATGAAGGAATTCAAAGCAGGAGTGGGATAGAAGAACATTTGGCAACATCTCCCAAAGCACTTGCGAGCAAGAATATCAAAATGGAGAGAGCATTGACCACAACAAAACCTACGAAAACCTGGTCGTCCTTCTAATCTTTTGGCCCAAACAAGGAGAAAACTAATCGGAGAAGCAACCAAGAGACCTATGATCACGTTGGATAACCTGCAGGCAGACACATTTGAGGTGGGACAAAACAACTTTATGGAAGAGTGGCAACTTGTTTCGCACCTGCTGCGAATATCAGTTTACATCAAAGCGGCGCTGCCACGAGCGGCTGCCTTTTCCAGCAGCTGCCCTATTGTTTTATTGTCTGCTCCTATCTTCGGTGTTTTTTCTTCCCGTTTTGACAACTACACTATGGATTACTTCTATCCTATGGACATGGGTTTTAACGCACAAGAAATGCGTGTATTCAAGGAATTTCAACTCCTTGCCCTGAAAAATTCTCGTGCCGGCGTGATGAAGGGGCCTATCGTGGAAGAAAAGCCGGAGCTAGCGAAGCGGCTAGCGGCGTTATAAGTCTTCGGTACCATCCGTAATCATGGTAAATGCGAACTCACGACCAAATAAGATCATCGAGTGCTGGTGGAAAACATCGAAGCGCACAGGGAGCGCAGTTGCTGTGTTTTGCGGAAACGTGGCTCACGTTTAGCATTCCGGACGCTAACGTGTAGCCACCCGGAGCTACCCGGAGCAATCCGGCTTCAACGCCGCTAAACAGAGACACGAAAGTCTGGGGGGAATTGGAGAGGAGGCGGACTTGCTAACACGAGGTGGTGTATCCCTGGATTTTCACAAAGAAAAGTTTTCCATCTGCCGCAGGGATGTCGAATTTTTGGACTGGCGTCATCCACTTCGCTACAAGCACCCCTAGGGCATCATGTTCATCTGTTAATAAACAACGGGGTAGACTGCTGGAAGTGTGAATTTCCCTACGGGGATGAATAAAGTATCTATCTATCTATCTATCTATCTATCTATCTATCTATCTATCAATAAGAAAGCCCTTTCTAAAAGAACAACATAAAAAGGTTTGTTTGGCGTCTTACAAGAAGCCACACGGAAGACACAAATACCATTTGAAACAAGGCGCTCTGGTCAGATTAGACCAAAATTAAACATTTTGGGCTGAATGCAAACTTTTGCATTTTGACAGTGGGAATGAGGTTTTTCCTGCTAAAGTTGACTGATTTCACCACAATATTCTCCCTTTTGATGATTTAAAATCAGGAACAAAAGTCCATCTCAACTGTCCCTGTCTAATCGATTAGTGTCTAGGATGCTCCAAACCAATCCATGTTATTGGTGCACAATAACACAGAAACCTTTTTCTGTTTCCTTCTTTTCCCATTTTTCCCTCTAGTAAACTCAAGTCCACATGACTGTCACTGTTTGTCCTCAAAGAGCACCTCTAGGCTTCTGATTGCCTCGAGCCACCATCGGGGGTGATCCCCTCCATCATTTCGAAGACATGCAATTTGTCACCACTTTTTTACAGGTTACATCTCTACGACCAGGAACAGAACAGACACAAAAGCTATGAGACGACTCCGTCAATGTGAGTTACGAAAACAGTACTGGAGGCCGGGCCGTACGTTGTCGCAACAGATGTCTACTTATCAGAGCTGTAGTTTGTCCTCGTGAAAAATCCTCGTCACTGGCTCAGAAGCTAAAGTCATTAGTTAGCCAAGTGTGTGAAAGCACGAAAGCGTGATGGACCATCTGGACGTGGGACAAATGAAAAAGGCGTAATTCAGCCGGCAGATGTTGACCTGGGTTGGTGAGCGAAATTTTGTGCTGATGCCGACTTACGGAAGACTTAACTCATTTAAGAAGTTTAAACGCTTTTGAGTGAAAGAAATAAGGCGTTTGACATGATAGAGATTTAATGAACAATTTTAACATGCTGGATCAGAAGGTAGCAGCTAGCGTCAGTTAGCTAATCGCACACTGAACATTTTGTGGAGTTCTTCAAAAGGCAATCATGATCACAGACTTTAGTGTTTTTTTAAATAGCGTTGTCATGGAAGAATCATCTTGAAAACAATGCAGATAGTGTAATAAAGAAATGTGAAGGACGGATCCATGAAAGGCTGGATCAAAAACCTGACTACAAACCGAAGGCGGGACTTATTATTGAAAATGAAAGAAGTAGCTAATGCTAGTTGCTAACATTGGGGAAAATTCAAGCCTTGCTACCTGTGTACTGGATGCAAAATCACAAGGTGTTTTTTCCCCAGTTCAGGCTGCTGAAGCAATCCATTATCCCCAATTGCATATTACTGGCAGAACGCTGGGGACTGGAAGAAAGCTTTTTTGTTTGGTCTGGTGGCTCTTTCTTTGCTGTTATTTTCACTGTTATGAACTGTATTCGTGCGCCTGTGATCAATTATTCCCAATCTTATATTGCTGCGGGAAAATTGACAGATATTTTGGTTTGAAAGAAAATTACGAGTATTTAATTTTATAAAATAACAACAACAAATCAAATAAAATTACTGAAAAAAGTATTGGATTACTTAAAAAATGAAATATATGAAAAGATAAATTAAATATAAATGTGACTGTGCACATTTGCCTAACACCCAAAATGTCCCCGAGTCGAAACCAGGTGGAAAAATGGCCTTGAGAGTGATGGGTTCCACCAGACTGTACTTGCCCAAGACACACCACAGGAAATGGTTCCCCTATGACCCATGTGGTTAACAAACAAACAATAATTGTGACGAATCCTGCTTCAAACATAACGAGCAGGATTTAGGTAAGATGGTTTTATAATATTGTAGAGTAATATATAGTAGAGTATAGTAAAGTACATAACTGGCTAAAAAAATAACAGCTAATTTCATGCAAAAAAAAACCAAACACCGAACAAACACAGGTATTATATCATAAAATACTGGGGGAAATGGATTTGTGTGAATTGGCCACAAAATTGACTCCTACTTTTGTTTGAAAAAAAACTACAAATACAGTGAAAAAAAATACTTGAATTACTATGCATTACTTCAAAAATGAATATATAAGATATAAAAATAGCTAAGAAAAATAATGAAGTAGCTAACTTTTAAAGCAAACTCAAATAAATGAATAAACAAAAAAACGAGATTTATTTTTATTTTATAAATATTTTGCTGTAAATCTCTAAAATATCTGGGTCCCGTCAATAAATAAGAATGAGCAGTCGATAATAGATAAGGTGTATGAGAACGATAAGGCCAACGACAATCAAGACATTGTTTATGTTCAAATACCGCTTAAATATTCAACTTCCTCCTTTACATCTCTTAGCAGAAATGACGTGGATGAAACGAGCCATCGGATAAATGCCGTTATCGTTCACTAAGACTAGGTCATTGATTACTCGGGCTCTGTTGTTTCTGTTCATTGCCAGAGAACAATAAACGAGCACTAATTCTTTGCAAGGGGAGGCGCACCTCGGTAATGCCTCGGGCTGGAGGGGGGAATCGGAAATTGGATGTTATCGTTCCCCGTCCTGGCACACAATGTGACAAAAGAGGCCGTCAAATAAACCCAGTGATAAAGTTACCATTGAGATGCGTCCACATCCGATTAACTGAAATGAGTCCTCATTAATCTAATCTGCAACTATTTAGTTGTAAAATACACAAAAAAGAAACAGCTACAAAGCTATTTAATAATAAAAAATGATTATAAAAATATTTAGAAGTGCGGAGGAGTAATAAAGAAACTTTCAAAACAGAAATGTTTTGCCAGAAATATAAGTAAATATTCAATTAAGTTGTATTTTCTTTGTAAACGGCAACCTGACATTAAAAAAGAAACAGTCATTTAAAAAACTTAAAGGGACAGTGTGTCATATACGACCATTAAATGTCTCTGTATTGTGTAGTGCAGGCAAAAGCGAGTAAGATCATTACAAATTATGAAGATTCAAAGTCACCAAACCGCAGAGTTTTTCTAATTTTTTTCACCCAGCGATTTGCAAAGAAAGAAAGAGGAAGATGTGAAAACGGGAAAAGTAACAAAGAAAAAGACAAATAAAAAAGGAAACGAGGGAAAGAAAAAGTAAAAGAAAAAAGAAAGGTAGAAATTAAATAATGAAAGAAAGAGACAGAAATAAAATGTAAAAAACTAGAAGAGAAAAAAGAGAGAAAAGGAGTGGTTTTGCTACCTTGCCGATTTTCATGTTTGATTGTGTTCTGCATTCTGATTCTATAAACAGAAAAAGGTGCTTTTTGTTGCCAACAAAGTTGGACCACTTCACCCACTTAATTTGCTCTCATGCAGGTCTTTGGCACTCTATAGTGTCTCCCTGGCATGTTTTCAAAAAGTGTTCTAATGGAAAAAGATTGCTGTAGGACAGAACCAGTCTAAAATAACACGGACTGGATTTAGATCAAAATACAATGTCAAAAATGCATCCTTTTTTGGTTGAAAATTTGACGAATGTTTTTAGAAGAAAAAAATATTTGGGGGTGTATTCAGGGAATTCCGAGTGGTCACAGGACCCACTTCCGGTAACCGTTATATAATCACTATAAAAGGGGAAGCGTAAAGAACCAGCTCTTCTCAACAGTCTATACTACACGCACTCTAACTGACAAGAAGATCCCCTCTCAGGGGGATGGGTCGTGCGGGCCGGGGCTAATATAGCCGTCCAAGGTATTAGGCTTGATGCCTCCTGGCCACCCCAGAGCCACGATACTTGGAGAGACTGTGGTTCTCGCCATCCCTGCCATCTGGATGAGAACAACAGGCATGAAGTCCACTGCCAAAAGGTATAGGAATCTAGCTTTATTCATTTTCCTGTGAGGCCATGTGCTCCCTCTCACACACCCCTCCCCCGAGGGGGCTCGTTTCTTCTCAGTTACGCAAGAAAAGATAGATGAACAACCTGTTTTAGGTGTCTTGGGCAAATATTTCATGTTGACAAAATTTGAAAATAATTCCTGATCATTTAAATGAGTTACGATTATCTTGAAACCGGTTTATTGATCGGTACCCCCCCTTGCTGACACTGCGAGCGCTTGTGTCATGTGCTTTGATAATTAATTTGATTAAATTTGCTTTGTCATTTAACTAAAAATGTTAGAATCAAACCTAGTGCATTATTATTTGTGTCGCAATGTTATTTTCCTTCTGGAGTGATCACTCATTATCCATAGCAATGAGCTGCAAAACCGATAATTTAAAGCTAAAATTAAGATATGTTTGGAGTATTACTTCCTTCTTGATTAATGCCAGGCATAATACGAGGATATTTCAAATTAATTCAGGCCGGAAACCGAGATCACTTCCTGTTGGCCAAATTGGTATCCATCGAATTAGAGTCAGAACCAAATAATTGTCATTTAAAGCAATCTTCTGCTAAAATGACATAATACTATTTTTGGACAATGTTTGGTCCACATTTTCATGGGTTTCTCACAACCCAATTTTAGACATCTTTTTTGGGCCTAAATCGTGTCAAAAATGACCCAGACCAACCAAGTTTAACCCAAAATTTAACATTCAAAATACGTGTTTATTTAATCGTTAAGTTTTTCTAGAGTAAATACGACAATGACTATTTTTGGAGAAAATTTGGTCCACACTAAACACAACCCAATTTTAGACGTCTAAATGGACCAGACAAGATTCAGCCCAAAATTCAATGTCTAAAAGAGATCTTGATTAGGTTGAAATGTAAAAGTTGTAAAATGTATTTTCCAAGACGTTGAAAAGATGACACTTTTGGGGCAGTTTACGCCTTAAATCTAACGTCTAAACAATGTCCAGTGCTGGGTGTTGATAAACAAAATAATTTTCAGGTTGCTATACAAATTAAAAAGTCAAATGAAAAGTATCTTAGTTGAAAAGTATCTTAGTAGGCTAGATAACAAAGCAAAACTATGTTCAGTACGGTGCTTACTTGACTTTTACAGAGTGGAGTTATATTTTGGATGATTAATTTGACAGCTTATACAGTAAGTGGGGCAAAAACAATGTTATCTATATTACTTTTTTTCCCTTGAAGGTGCATGGGCACGCTGCCTGGGGGTAACAAAATTACTCAATAAAAGTTTTATGGGAAAAAAAGCATTGTTGTTTTCATCGCATGTTTGATAAAGTGGACTCACTCAGATAATGTTCTTCTAAACCAAGCAGTTTTTAAGGGCGACATCTATTTTGGGGCTTTCCGCAAATGACCAAATCTAATGTGACCTGTTTGTTTGGATCCCCCAACCACACGGGTCAGAGGGGTACCATTTCCTGTGGTGTGTTGTGGGCAAGTACCGCCTGGTGGAGCCCATCCCTCTCCAGGGCAACATGTGTTTCAACCCGGACGTGGAGGAAATTAAAATACCATATGACTGTAAATAATAAGGCATTTATTAGGCTATATTAATCAGCAAAATTTCCCAAAACTATTTTTTGCATACTGTTGTAGTACCTGCTAGTAGAGGGCAAGTAACTACTAGAGTTCTATTTTTTAAGCATCAGCACCAGTTGGAGGAAACTGAAAGTAAAAAAACAAATGTGAAAACTAACCAGTAAAAATCCACAAAAACACAAGTTTTGCATTCTGGTAGAAGCTAAAGGTAGAGAGCAACCAACTAATTCAGCTTAAATCTTAGGGGGATATTAAAGCTAGGGTGGTTATTGGCAGTACCAATAAATACCCGAAATTAACAAAAAACACTTTTTTGCATTCTAATTGCTGTATTAGCCGTAAGGGAATGGCAACTATAACAGCTCTAAATTTTAGTCCCTTCAGCAGTTGTTGTCATGATTGCCGTTACCTGTGCCCTCTTGTTTGGCGCCAGCTGCCTCTTGGTGTCTGATTGGTTCCCCTCCTATTATAACTCAACGCTTCCATTCACTCCTTGTCAGTCCGTCAGCGAACCTCCGCAATTGCAAGGCAAGCACTATTTGACTCTGGCTCCTGTCTGTCCCGTCCTTACCCGTTTCCTGCTCATCTTCCCTGGCTTCCCGATTGTCTCCCTGACTTTTTCATTCCTTCTACCACGCTCCGATCTCCCGCCATGGCTACTCGACCCATTTTTGCCCAACGACCACGCGCTGTTCTCCCGTCCCAGCTACTCAACTCGTTTCTGCCCATGGACCACGCTCTGATCGCCCGTCCCGGCTACTCAACTCGTTTCCGCCTTACGACCACGCTCAGATCCCGTGAGCTCCCTGTTCCTCCTGCCCAGCGATCGCCGGATTGCTGGCGCTTGCTTTCCTTGACCTGACTTCTCAGCTTTTGCAATAAAGTTAGTTGTGAAACGTTACGCGTTTGGGTCTACCATCAGTTTGAGGCACTTAATAAGATAAAACTACCAAAAAGTAATCAACAAAAACACTTTTTTTTGTAATTTGATTGCTGTAAAAGCTGTAAGAGGTGAGCTTACTACTACTTACTACTACAGCCAATATTTTGAGCAAATATACATGCTAGGGTGGTTAATAGGTAGAACATACAGATAATTCCACCAAATAATCCCCAAAAATGAACAAATAAACAATTTTTTGCATTGTGACTGCTGTAGTAGTCTGAAGGGAAGATAGACTAATAAAGCTCTGCGTTTTAGCCAATTACCCAGTTTGAGGCAGTTATAATTGTATACAATTACCGAACTCAACAAAAACGTTTTCTCTAATATTAATTATTTTAAAAGTCGGAAGTGGTGAGCAACTTACCACTAGAGCCCCAAATTTTAACATACTCACTACCCGGAGGCAGTAAACAGAGAAAAAAATTTAAAACACTCAGTAAAAAACATCAACAAAATATTACTAAAAAACTACCAAATGCCCTTTGTGCATTCTGAGTGACATAGTAGATTGAAGTAGAGAGCAACTCATTTTTGGACCTCTACATTTTTGCATATTTAACAGTTTGAGACCAAAAAAAAGGAAAAAATTGCAAAAAGTAATCACCAAAATCACCCATTTTTGCATTGTGATTGCTGAAATTGCTAGAAATGGAAATCAACCAATTACCACAGTTCTGATTTTTAGCACATCCGTCAGATGAAGACAATAGGCTAATCTACCTAAAATTACAAAATTGTAATAATAATTCAACACATAAGAATCCTAAAAACCATTAAAAAACATTTTCACTTTCAGATTGCTAAACATTACAATCAAAAGCATTTTGTCAAAATGGTGTTGCAATCAGAGTCCGTTCATTTTAGAAAATTGTGAAAAGTTTTCAAAGTAAAATGCACATTAATAATTGCTCACCCCAATCTGAATTTACACAGCTTGCATCCATCTTAATTAGTTCAGGTAAAAAAGCTCTTGTTGTTATGCTACTTTTTTGAATATGTATAAACTGTTCCCTTCATGAGTCTTCCTCGAAGGCAACTCAAAAGAACACTACCGTTTGTTTTTCTATTCTTTGAAAATAATAACAAGTCAAGATAACAGGGCTAGTTTGGGTTGAATCGCAAATTCATACGAGGGATTGAATTTGAAGCATATTTTACATTTAGATTTGTTTCCCCCTCCCTCTTTTTTTTAAACCACGCACTTCATCACCGACACCAGCTCTAATGCCCGTGTCGTTACCATGGCAACCAACAGAGATAGGTCAGCACTCTCGGGTTGATGTGTGAATACACCAAATCTGATCTGGAACATTTAGGAGCTTCCAGATCTAATTAAAACAACCATTTGCATACGCTGACTCATGGGAGGAGGAATTATTGTCGACAACAGCTAATAAACAGGTAGGCCTACTGTTTGACTTTTGTTTTGAAGCGATATTAATATTTAAGGGTGATGCATTCCAATCAACGTTACTGAGAGTATTAAAAAAAAGATTGATGGGCTGCACAGATTACACTTCAATGAACTCGTTTCTGTATCATTGCTGACCTCTAGTGGTGACTAGTAGCACATCTAGTATTCCAGGTAAAGTTTGCCATGTATGTAATAAAAACAAACGGTAGAAAATGTTATTTCTTTATAGCACCGGTGACGTGTGATAAGATTTCGTGTCTGGCGGTAGTCAGATTATCAAATAAATGAACCAAGGCAACACAGCAATATCCAAATTGTAGCTTAGGAAGCTACATTCATCCATCCGCTTATCCTCACTAGGGTCGCGAGGGTGCTGGAACCCATCCCAGATATTTTCAGGAAGTGGACAGCGGGACACCCTGATCTGGTTGCCAGTCAGTCGCAGGGCTCAAAGAGACTCACTCGCCCGTTCACACCAAGTGACAATTTGGACTGGTCAATTACCCTACTAGGTATGTTTTCGGAATGTAGGAGGTAAACCAGAGTGCCCGGAAGAATCCCACGCAGGCACGGGGAGAACATGCAAATTGTCCGTCTTACCTTAACATATAAATTAAGTCCGTGAGCTGCTCCTTTTGAATAAAAGCATCATTGGACAGGAAAACCTATACCACGAAAAAAGGCCATGCAACGAGAACAAAGTAAAAACAGATGACTCGACTTGCCGTTAGCTTGCTAATCCTATCACTCATTGTTTGGGCTAAAATCAGAATGCTTGCCCTCACTATTGCCCTCTGCCATGAGGCAAGGTAATTGCGTGCTTCACTTTGCATCAGCTGAAGCTCAGCATGTAATATGTGAAATATTCATCGGATTAATAATATCCATAACATAATGAAATTCAGCAATTCTGAAAAATAAAATCCCCACATTGTGGGGGTTATGAGAAAGCTCTTTAACACATATCACCGTTTAATATATTTTTACTTTTATATTTTCAAGCTTACAGGTGAGGCACAGCCTTACCTGCCGTCCCGGACTGCATGTCACTGTTCAAGACTATTATTAGATGTGGAAAAGAATTTGTCTAACCACTTTATGGTGCACATACAGATGACAGGAATGGAAATGTATGAAGGAGCCAAAGTAAAGCATAAGGACACATTTGAATGTGATTATTAAAAAGGGACGATTGCTATTTGATTGAATTATTGCAGCATGACATATCTATTGTGACTGTTGTTGCCTCGCAAAAAGAAAAAAAAAGCCTTGCTAAGTTACATGGTTCTAACCATTCGACTATTAGGACTATTATTATTAAGGAGACATTTAATGCAACGCCTTTTCACCACCCCGTTGCATCCACCAGCTACTCCACTGTACCAGCACGCGTCACACTATAGGTAAACAATTTCATTTTATTTTTTTTTCCTGTTATTCAATTTTGTGCAAGTACAGTGCACATATGTAGTCCTTATTGCATACCAATTGTTATTTTAATGTGATACCAGGGGTCCAGAGCTAATTGCAACAGATTATATCCCAGAACAAACTTTGAATCCCAGGGTATACTAAATTTATTTGTACAGTCAAATCAATATACCTTGTCCCCCGCCCAAAACAGCTTACTATCTTTTAATCTTACCTGCTTCAATGGGACCAAACCATTTAACATTAAAACAATGTATTATTCTACTATGACCAATTTTGAAATGACAGTGTATAATTTTTAATGCCTCGTAGTGCATTCATTGTGTGTTTAATTCATTAAAACAAGACAATAATGATTCAAATATGCAAAAATACATTATCTATCACATTTTTTAAAATACTCATACGTTGACAAGATTCACATTTCTGTTAATAACATGAGCCTCATCTAGGGGTAGCTAAAATCAGTACCCGCCATCCTGATACTATGGGTACCCGAAATACCAAAACTGCGAAAGGCATTGCAAAGAAAGAATTTGAAGAAATTGTCACTTTGAGTCTCCGTAGTTTGTATTCTTCCTTGTGGTTTATAATGACTCATTTTTACTTAAATAACACAATACAGTGAGATCTAGTAATCGAATATCACACACTATCCCTTTAATACGAGATGATTGTATGACAAGTGGATTGTTGAAATCACTTCACTGTTAAAGTGCCTCCGATTCAGTCAAGGAGGGGGCAGCGCAGGTTTTTAGCTGTAAAGTTTGACGTCAAAAGACTACTACTTACTCGCCCAAGGGCTTGTTGACAACGTTTCATCTGTCTTTGATTCCCCAAAATGCTGTTTTTCTTTTCTTTCGTTCTTTTTTTTTTTCAGCCAGTAGCAAAGCTTTCAGACGACAATAGTTCGAGATCAGGCTCCGTCTTTATACAGGTTGGCATGGTTGAAAACAAGTCAACAGGCAAGAAAGAAAATAATGTTTATTGATCATAGGGTAATACATTTCATGGTACAATAGCGATAAATTATTGGCAAAGATACTATTATCCAATTGCATACTTAGATACAAAATTGGAGGTAGGGCCTCAAAGATTGATGAAGAGTGAAAATAAATGTATCTCACATATAGTTTTGATATTATATTACACAGATTCTAAAACATATACATTTATATACATATTCTTTTCTCATTTATATATATATTTATATATATATATAACTACTCTATTCCTAAATCAAACAGTAGGTACGTTTACAAGCAAGCAATGATCCCGATTGGAGACGGACTATTGTCAGTGATATGCCAATCCAAATTAAAGGACAATAATCCAATTTAGGACGTAGTCTGACTGTGAGTATTCCGATTGCAGAGGTTGGATTAGGCCTTTCACTTTCTGATTGCTTGTGCATGCATATGTAAAATTTTTATTCTGCTTGCTCACAATAAAGAATGTAGTGCTGTCTTTACTGATGGACACCTGCAAAGTAGATTGCACAGCATGCCAGGGTTGTTCGATAATTCAACTATCATTGCTCACTATTCGTTATTTTGACCATTCTACAGGGTTTCCGTCATTGTCACTTTTGGCCAATAATGTTGCTGTTCTTTGATTCCCACGCTCTTTAACCAAGATCGGCTTTTCCATCTAGGATATTTAATAAAATAAAGAGCACAGGTGTGGACCTTTAGACCAGATTGAAATGTTTGCATCAGGAGGGTTTTTGTACAATCCTTTTGTGTTCCCCTTGCAAGTTTAAAATTCATTGATGTCTTCCCTTCTTATTTTGTGTGTCTACTAAACTATTAAATTATCAATACGCATTTGAGCACTCTGATTTCTTGTTGCACACCCAGTTTCCCACATTCGTGACATTTTTATGGCGCAAACCCTGTTGGGATTGTGCAGAATAGAAAGATATGCACAAAACTCCTGTGTATTAGTGGATTTCTTTGGTATAAACTTGTTTTTTGCCCTCACAGAGAAAATGTAACAGTTGAATTCATCCGCATATAGGGTAAGTCTAAGCTTTTGGCAAGCCACGTATGTGCACATCTCGTAATCACATGAAGCACAGCAATGGAGATCACTTTTGGAGGAAACAAGCACGGTACCAGAGGAAATTGGAGAGTGACATTAATTCAATCATCCTTTATTTAAAGTAAAGAGTTAATTCCGGAATCGATGTCTATTTGCATAATGATGTCTATCATGTTTCCCAGTTGTAATCAGAATACTCACAAATGGCATGAATGCCAGGTTATCCGTTAGTCTCGGTTAATTTAGATTGCTCCAAAAATCCGATTTTTGATCCCGCCAAACTATTCCCTGCATGTAAACGTAGTCAGTGACACGTTGGAGGCACATATCTATATCCATAGGCAGCCGTGCCCCACAGAGAACCCACATAAATGTATGACATTACTCAAGTAATTAGAAATATAACCTACGCGATCATAGGTCACACAGTAAAGTGCCAAACTGACACAAAGACATAACATTAGGAATACCGATACCATAAGACAGACACGAAAGCGTCGATGCGGTGATTTATCGGAAATACACACGATATTGAAGAAAACATCTATAAGGCCAATGGTTACCTGAAGATGTTTTTTTTGTAACTGATTGGCAATATATATTACTGCATGGAACATGTACGGCAGTAGCTAAACCTCCTACACATAAAATTACATGATCCTTACTTTTTCTATTTTTTTTCTTCTTCTTTGGTTACCGTCCAAAGTTGACTTGCAGGCAAAGTGAATTGATGAAATGATGAAGTACATTTTGGTTCCTCCTCAGACGGCGCGTGAACGGAAAGCTCACGTATCATGCAATTGACCTACGTACACGAGTGAGAAAGGATTGAGCAACACAAATTGCACATGCAAGCTTATTATTCCTGTCACATTTTGTGGATTTAGCGCTTTTTCCCCACCTCGAAGGACGTGAAACAAAAATACACGGATATTATCGTTGCCCTTTCACCCATTGTTATGCTTTATCCACTATAAGATTGTTTTTCTGGTTGATTATTTTTTAAACCGAGCATCGGGATTATAGGGCATTTTTGGAGAAAAGGATATTCCTGTATATTTTTGCAGTTCGACAAGGATGACCAGTTTTCCTGTTGGACTGGGACAGATTGTGCCAGTTGATTATATATATATATATATATATATATATATATATATATATATATATATATATATATATATATATATATATATATATACACATGAAACATTTTTTATTTATTATTATTATTATTATTATTTTTTAGGTCAACGTTGTCATAGAGACAGCATATTTTTCAAATAGTACAATAAGCTCCCAAGATCTGCAGAGAGCAAAAAAAACTTGTTGAGCACTGTGGAAATGTCAACAGAGATATTAAAGGTATAATATACGTATACAATATTTTTTTTGGATACCACAGAAACAAACATATAATCTTATGGAAATAATGGACTCAATACATAAAAGGCGATTTCTATGCAATAGCTTCATACATGACCTAATGATCTTGTTGCTCATTAATTAGAAGTAACTCATTTAATTTTATGTAGATTTTATTTAAAATAGAATTGTAATCTTCAGGCATAAAGTGCTAGAAAAAAGGGCTCCTAATTTATCATAAACAAAGTGCACCTGAACAGGGTACTTTATGTACTCTATCAAAATAAGTGCTTTTTTAGAACAGTTGAAAGTTCAACAAATGTATTACAGGTATAATATGCGTACAAATATATATTTGGACCAATACAATAAGAACGAACGATACCATATAAATAAATAAATTACCTTTTTAAAAAGAGAAAATTAAATTCCTAAAAGGTGATTTCTATGCTAACTAATTATAGTAACTAATCAAAAGTAACTCCAAAAATACAGCAAAGATTATTTTTTTTTTGCATAAAGTGCAAAAGTAAATACTTGTCTTAAGGTGCAAAGCAACAATGCAGTTTTGGTTAAATAGATACATTTTCCCTAACAGAATAAAGTAGTCTTTTCTAATGCATTTAAATAGTAATACACTCTTTACACTCTCCTATACAATCTTCTGTTAATAGCTTTATATTTTATATATATATATATATATATATATATATATATATATATATATATATATATATATATATGTGTGTGTGTGTATTTTTCTGAAAACAAAATAGATTTATCTTTGAACAGAAAATCAAGTGTCATGTAAAAGAACACTTCTCAGTGTTATTACCTCACAAATTAAATTTTGGGGTCTTTATTTATTTATTTATCTATCCATTTTAACCATGAAATAAATCAGAAATTCAATGATAACGGTTTTAGAAAACAATTGCTTGTTATATATTTAACGTGCAATCCAGAAAGAAAACAAAATGTTTAGAGATGTGCTTTTTTTTACAGGACAGCGAAAAATAAAAACATTTTCACATTATAGTAAATAGTTTGAACAACTAAAAAAATATAAATTCATTTGAACTCTGAAAATGATATGTCAATATTTTGTCTGCCACAGCGTGAACTAATGTGTCTTGATGCAGAAGTGTCTCGTGACGGCGCATCAATACACATATTAAATAATAGTATCATTACATCCCCACAAGTTAGAATTTAGCCAAAGCATTAGCGTAAAATTAGCTAAATAACACCACAACCAATGTCTAAAGTGACAAGAAATAAACTTTCTTCTAAATATACCCTAGTGAAAATGACTTTTATTGCACATTTAAACCCCGGCAAAATATTTGTGTCCCAGTTTAAAATGTTAGAAAATCTGGTCATCCTGTCATCTACTGCCCTGCAAGCATTTAATTGATAATTAAGTACAGTCCAAAACTAACACTAAGGCAAACACACGCACACTCGCAAAATTCGAGTGATTTAAGCTAAATATGCAAGCCCTCAAGAAAAGCTACACAGTGGAGTAAGCAATATACCTGTTAGCTAGTTAGTTATCAACATATGCAAATGTTCACTTTCACTGTCTGGATAAAATTGGTTAAAACGTCTCACAAGTAGGCATGGCTCAGGGAATCGGGGACTTCCATGTCACTTGGCGACAGTAATTGCGTTCTCGTGAAGTTTAACGCTCGGTCTGGCTAACAGTTTCAGAATAGCTTTTGCGACTAGGGTGTTTGCTAACCACAAATTAACAAAACTTCTGTTTCCAGAGAGAGCAAAGTGATGTGTTTTTTAAACACTGAATGGCTTATTATTTCCCAGAAGTGGTTAAAACACCAACAATAACTATTTGTAGTACAGCACCACACCACAAGGTTTTGCCGTTGGAGACACTTCATCCGGCATATTTGTTCTGGCGATGTACACGTCTGTTGGCTTTCTAGTAACATGCATTAGTGCCGAGTATTATTTGGTCCTATAATATACGTACCGCAAAACAACTAATTCCACCACATCGGCTAAAAAGTATGCTCAATTTGAGGATTGTTTTTATTTCATAATATTTTAAATATAGTAAAATAAGAACATAAAAACCCATACACATCTCATTTGACCAATGGCTGATTTTTTTTTCCATCTTAAATGCTTTTTAGTAAAATCAGGGGGAAAAAAAAGAAAAATCCACTTCACTTCAATGCTAAAAAAAATCATGCTTCATTGGCTTTAAAATGTTCATTTTATGGCTCATTTAATTATTTGACTATATTTACAAACGTATCTCTTTAGTGAGATAAGAAAAAAAATCAATTTATTTTTGTCTGATTTGACAGATGGCAGACTGATTTGACTTTTTGTCCTCGTTTTAGGATTTATTTTTTAAATAAAATTGGGGGGGGAATAATTTGAGCAAAATTTACTTAATTCGAGCCAAAAAACAGCCGCAATGGATCAAAATATTTTTCTTAATGTCGTGTAGCATACATTTTTTGAGTGGAATGAGAAGACCATCTTTACAATAACCAAAATTATTTCACACATGGCTAAATATTTTTTATAATTTTAAGATTTTCTTTCTTTAACAAAACTGGAAGAAGGATATTAAACATGAGCCAAATTGACTAATCTGCCAATTAGAAATTTTAGATTTCTGTTATATTCATTCATTATCTGCACCGCTTATCCTCAGTAGGGTCGCGGGGGTGCTGGAGCCTATCTCAGCTATCTTCGGGCAGTGGGCAGGGGACAACCCGAACTGGTTGCCAGCCCGTCCCAGGGCACACAGAGACAGACATCTCACTCACTCATTCAAACCTAGGGACGATTTGGACCGGACAATTAACCTGACATGCATGTTTTTGAAATGTGGGAGGAAACCGGAGTGCCCGGAGGAAACCCACGCAAGCACGGGGAGAACATGCAAACTCCACACAGGACGGTTCGATATCATGACCTCAGACCTGTATCGCACACGCGCTATCCAATGCGCTGCCATGCCCAATTTCTGTTATGTATACTTCTTTATTTCTTATTTATTTTAATAAGCAAAGCCTGGCTTACTTACTCAATAATTTAGAAAATATTCCAACCAGCCAAAGGACGAACCAGAAAAACGTGTCCCCAAAGTATAACAAAACAAATAAGGGCCACCTTGTTGCATGGTGCTATATAACAGTTACACTGTTATTGCATTAATTTCCCAATGGTCAAAAACTCCCTAGATTTATGACCTTAGTCAACATTGTTTTACAGTGACCAAGGCAGACATGATCTTTTTTTTTACGTCTGTAGAAATAGCGAGAAGACACTCCCTAGCATAGCAATATTGTTGCTCCCACTGCTCAAAATCCCATCCTCCCTCCACGAGCAGTCATTTGATGGAATTTCGAATACCTGAGCCTATTTTTAAGAGGACAGAGAGAAAAGCGAGTGGCGTTCGTCTGAAACTGCAACCAGGTCTCTGCAGCTATCTCGTATAACAGACTCACCAAAAAATAAAATAAAAAAACAAATGAAGGAAGTGAGAAGCCTTTTTGAGACTTATCCTAACCACATGCAACAGCTTCGCTGAGCGTTGTTGGCATGACAACACACGCTAACACACAAACAACACTTTTTACGTGGCTATGCAAAACAACACACATTCAATCCATCTCTCCTCTGCTAAAAGGTGCAATTGTGTTACAGTGAACCCTCGTTAATCGCGGGTGTTACATTCCAAAAAGAAGCTGCAATTTAATTTAATTTTTTACAATTATTATAAGATTAAATAGAGTAGAACCCCGGTATACAGCTGCCCTTCCCTATGTTTGCACTTGTGTTTTTTGGCCCCTCTTGATGGCATTTTGTCCACTATACCACATTAATTACAAATTATTTATCTTGCCAAAAAATTTGCGATGTTCGTGCGTATGACGAGTTATGTCTCTACTATGCCTATAGACGTGTTTTAAGATGCTGGTGTGTGATTGGTTTGTGTCACGGCATCATTAAATTGTTGATATTATATTTGTTGAACTACCTCTCACAATGCCTTTCTTTCAATTTACTTCAGAATCTCATTAGCATATTAAAGTTTTAGCGAGTTGGCCACACAATAATGTGATTGTTGTCATGCATTTATTGCTATGGTCCCCATGGCTTGCAGTGATGTGAAGTGGAGAAGCAAAAAAAATGATAACTAATTAAATAACGCTTGCGCTTATCAAGAAAAACAAATGAGGCCCACGAATGGTTAGTCTTGCTAAAAGTTGCATGGTCATAACCAATCAACAATCAGGATTTTTTTTTTTAATAAGGAGGCGATTCGGGAGGTCGCTGGTTCGCGCCTCGACCGAGACATACCTAATTGGTATAATGGCGGCGCCCTCTGGCTGCGGCTGCACCGACTCGCTACAACGGGTCAGGTGTATCGACATTTCGTTCTGTGTACATTGTTACAAAGAATGACAATACAAAGGAAATTATTATTATTATTATTATTATTCAAGCAAGGAACTATAAAGGCATGGCAATTCTTGCAAGTAGGAGTTTTAAAATCAGTTCCTCCTTCAACTACCCATCAACTCTACTGTACCAGCTTGAATCATGTGACACATATGGAAAATAGCAAATTATTTTTTCATTTACATGTGTATTAATTTATAATGGTATTGGATCATATACACATATTACTTGACACTTAAATAGTACTTACTATGCACTATTTTTGTATTTTCAAGTCAAGTATTTATCATATATTAATTTTATATTTATTTCATTTTAATGTTTCCATCAAGGGTACCAGATGTTAATCAATGCATGCTACTCATTACCTTCGGTTTCTATTCACCCTATAGAGACAGCAATTTCACTTCAAAAATTCTGAAACTTTCAGAACCTTGAGGAATTCCCACTTAAGGACAGACTGTCGTACACCGGGGTCTACTTTATTCTACTATGCATTGAAACCAAAGAAAAAACCGTATGTCCCATTTTTTGGCAATATGTTTTACGTACTTCTACGTAGTAATCAAGTAGATCCTGTTTCGCCAATCATATTGCAGAACACAATGCTTGCAGCAAATCAATGAAGTAACGAAACTGTTTAAACTGATCTGCGTTAGAAGGAGGGTTCACTGTATAAGCATATTTGGTCGACGTATACTTCGTGTGACTTCGGATATATCATCTTATTCTGTGAGTAAGCCTACAAATGCGATACATATTGTGACGTTTTCACAAATGGCCATTAAATTCACAACACATACAATAGCCGACTACGATAAATACACTAAATTGATGCGCAGAGTGACTATCAGGCTGAGTTGTAGGGCTTTGAAAAGGTAAAATGGCTTCTTTATCATCAACTAAAGGGCAGATTGGCATGACATTTATAGAGATAAAAGATAAATACAGTATGTTGTAATAGGCTCTCGCAAAAAGTCCCTGCGGGGGTCGAGGACAAATAGCGCCCGAAGCCTCTGAAAGTAGTGATTGCAACAGAGGCACATATTCCTGATTTTCTATTTTTCACCTGCCATCACGTGAACTTTTAGCGACCGTGAATGCACGCTACCATTAACAAAACAAAAAAATAATCTTGCCCCATTAACAGAACATGTTTCCCCATTTTTTTAAATCTTATTTTACTACATTTTGTAAGTATGTCTCTAGTAAACAGGAAAAAGATTATTTCGGATTATTACTTGAGGTGTAAAATGGCTGACTTGCTCTTATTATCTATTTTTTTAATCGTTTAAAATATAAAAAATATCTACTATATCGGATCATTTTCTCAATTTGCTCATAAAATAAAACATTTTGACCCATTGGCAGAACACTTTGCCCCCAATTAACTATTTTTATATCTTATTTGACTCCATTTTGTAACATATTTCTCAGGTAAAATAAGGTTAGTCAATAATTTCTGATTATTATTTAATATGGATAGATTTTTTTTTTAACTTTAAAAAAATAATCCAAATCATAAAAACAATCTATATTATTAAAACACTTTGCGTATATTTTTTTTATTTGATCACAAAACGAAATGAAAACATAATGTGTATTATTTAATTTTGTCGTATTTATTCAAATATGATTTTTTTAACATATACATTAAATTAGGATAAAATACTTAAAATGATTAATATTAATGTAATGTTTCTTGTTTTGCTAAATAATGTTCAAATATTCTTAAATATTACCTAATAATACGTACTAATTAAACTAATATATATATTAAGTTTAATACATATACAAATAATGAGTAAGTTATATCTTAGTAGTGAAACTAGTTAATAATACAGTAAAATAAAAACAATATAATTCAATTAACCATTCATATTTTAATTTATCGTTTTTGATTTTATAGAAAAAAAAAGTAAAATAATACCTGAGACGGTAAATTATATTTCATTTTTTTTTTCAAATAAAAACCATACTAAAAATAAGTAAAAGCATGGTAATATATTTAAGTACTCCTATTTTCCTAGTAAAATAGTTAAAATATTGTAAATACTAAATAATACGTATGATAAGTAGATAGGTAAGTATAATTTTCTTATTTTAAAATAAGGAACATGATATTGATAATATAATATATAATGACCATGTGAGTAAGATTTATCTTATTTTATTATCGAAAAAGCAGTAAAACAAGAACCTATTTTAAAAGCAAACTGATATGCCAATGGTGCATGATTATTTAAAATTATTATTTTTTTGCAGTGCACAATCCTGACCTAAAAAAGGAAAGTCATCAACTGCAGACCAGTACTTTCACAAATAATAACAGGCTGCCAAGATATCTGCACAGTAAATATAGCCATGCGTAAGGTGAGTAGAACAAAAAAAAAAACCACGGACACCTTCCAAGCCTTTCGAACCGTCTGTCACTCATGAGTTTTTCCTGCGTCTGCTTGTGCTGAATTCATTATTTTTTCCACATCAATATGCTTTCAAGCGCACACGCACGCCACACAGACAACTCCGTAGGGAGCAGCTAAGGTATTGCAGATTGTGGCTCTGTCCGATAATGACTACAGGTCACAAAGAATCGAGAGTCCCCGCGAAGGTTGTGAAGAAATCAGTACTCAGCGTGAGTGGGAGGCGACGGCCAACTATCGGCTGAGCACGGAGCAGCATCAGCAGCGGCGGCGGAGATGATTCCATCTGGGCAGCCCTCCTCCCTGAGAGAAGAGTGAGTGGGGATGAGTAAGAAGAAAAAGACAAAGGGAGAGGGCACGGAGTGGAGGGGAAATGAGGCGTGGAAAAAAAAAAAAAGAGAGGAGCTTCCTCTTTGACGTCCGGCCTAAGGTTAGAGCTCCTCTGCGGTTACTAGAATGAACCAAGCTGGAAGTCCGTCGGGGGCAGTTTGAGGCCAAGTGAGTTGGTCCCCAGCGGATCTATCATGTTTTTGTAGCGTTCCCCACGGTGCTTCATCAGGAAAGGACCCCAGTCGGGCTGGGGGGAACAAACTAGCTTCAGGCGCTGTATGAGGGGGAAACACACAGAAGTTGCGGTGTTATACTGGCAAAAACATCCCTGAACAGAAACTGCTTGTGTCCTACAGGGGCACAGTGGATAGCATACCGGCATACAGCATCACTATGTGGTATTCTGGATGAATGGTAGCAGACAGGAGAACCTTACAGTCCATAAAATCATCATGTCCTCTCTAAACAGTTAACTCATTCAGTGCCTTGATGTTTAAATGTTTTCAGAAGCATTGTCCCTAAATGCCAAAACATCAAAATGATTTATTTATTTTTTTATTTTATTTTAAAGGTTTTGGCGCATCTCTTCCGTCAGTATCAGGCTTTTGGGAATTATATTAGTACGACAAATCACCACTCGACGGCAGGAGTGGCTGTGATCAGATCTTTTTTCACACCTAGTGGCCAGTATCATTTCTTATCCAAGGTAAGACACTGTATGGCGCCCGCCCATATGTGCTGTGTGGTGAAAAAAGCGAAGATATAAGTCCATACAGTTAGCATGTTAAAGCTTTATTCTTACTAAAAAAGATGACAAAAACCTTTTTGTGAATGTCAGGACAGAGAGGGATGACGTTTAGTGCACTTCTTCGATTGTCTGGAAAACCCGAAACAGGTGAACACCTCTCCAGAAACATCAAGGGCTAAAAGGTTCTTGCAAAGTTCATGCATAAGCTTTTGTGTTTATGGAGAGAGGGTATCAAAATTGTACATTAAAAAAAAGTACAGAAGTAAAAGTTCTGCTTTTATAAAAAGCAGTTTTTCTTGGAAACAGGTCTTTTCAAGAGACCTAATGTTCAGCTGTTGTCTACTACACAATGGTAAAAGCTTGAAGCACACTTTTTTCTGGGGAAATGTAAGGATTCAAGCTTTCCTTTGATGTGTCCTAGATGGCTACAGAGCTTAAGTGTTTGTAGCCCTTCAAAAATTGTCGGCCACCGGCCCTTCCCATTTGAGAGCCATATCTTGCACTGAAAGAGTTAAAGACCCCTCTCACTCCAACCATCACCTCTTTGACAGGGTTCGTACACCTTTTTTCACAGCCAAATTCAAGCCCTTTCAGGGCCAATTTTCCCAATACCATTAAAAGAAGAAATCCAGCAACAATCAAAAGAACAGTTATTTTTTGTTGTTGACTTGACTACTAAAAACTAAGTAACTATCTTGTTGATAGCACATACTTTGTGGTTATTTGAGATGTTCCTATCTATGATTTATGACATTTTTCTGTCAATGGGTTGGTATAAACAGCCATGGATTCTGACATTATGCCCCAACAATGTGCACGCAGCTGGACTACATCACACAGAACTGGCTTACTAGGTGTAGGGCAAAGATGGAGTTCAATGCAAAGGATAGAACAGAAAAAAGTACTGTAGTATAAAAAGCAGGAAAATTGGCCAAATGTGTTTAAGGATATTGGTGGCTCAAAGCACAGTGCATTCAATCTTTAGTAGACACTGCTGAACTTTTGCATATTGTTTTACAAGTTATTATTTTTTTCAGTTTTTAGAGATTCTGTTTTTTGAAGAACCGGGCCGACAGCATTAGGGAAGGGGCTTTTTGGATGACCCAAAAACAGAGCAACCTAGAGTTGCATCCTAATTGGTGCCTCGACGACCCAGTTGGTTAAGGGATCCGTAAAACTTGAACTCGAACAATACAATTAGGTATTGGAACAGCAATCCCGAACAGATTAGGGTCGAGTACCAAGGTATCACTGTATTCATATATCATTTCTTTATCCTTTTTTCCAAACAATTCCTGCTAATTTCAATATTTTTCTGATGCACTTAGAGTATAACTAAGCTCTGTCTACACCAGGGGTGTCAAACTCACTTAAGCTCGGGGGCCACACGATAGAACAAACATTCTCTCGGGGGCCGGTTTAGTAGATTAGAGAGAAGGAAAAAAAGAGCAAGAAATAAGAGAAAGATAAGGAGAGAAAGGTAGAGGGGGTGGGACAAAAAAGAGAGAAAGAGAGAGCGTGAGAAACAAGAGATTAAAACAGAAATAGTGAGAGAGTGGGAAAGAAAGAGAAAGAATGAAATCCAAAGAGAAATAGAAAGAGAGGAAAAGAGGAGATAGGAGAGAAGGGGAAAGACAGAAGAGGAAGGCAAGAGAGAGAGAGAGAGAGAGAGAGAGAGAGAAAAAAGGAAAAAATTAGGAGAGAGCAAAAGAAGGTAAAAAGACATAGAAAGAGACAAAAAGGAACAAAGAAAGAGAAAAAGAGACAGAGAGAGTGAAAGAGAGAAAGTGAGAGAAAAATGGAGGAAGAGAGGGAGAGAGAGAGAGAGAGAGAGAAAGAGAGATTGCAGAGAATACAAGTGCAGCGTTTTTGAGAGGCACCTGACTTTGGCAACACCAAGTGGACCTATTTCAACCTGCAGTTCTCTTTCTCTTGCGCTTCTCTGAGTGTTGTCTCGCGGGCCAAATACAATCCCCTAGCGGGCCTGATCTGGTCCGCGGGCCGCCTGTTTGACACCTATGGTCTACACGCACTATCCTGTGAATACTGCCTCAAAATTCTGATATTCCTTAATGTTTTATCTTTTTTTTTTTTATCTTGGAGTGCCTCGTCTAATCTCAATCTAAATAACATAGACTTTGGTGTTATCAATGACATTAAACACAATACTGTTCTATTGTATTCCTTCTTGCAAAAAGCTGATGATGGTGTCCCTGTATTTGTGTGAGCTGGCATCCCAATTAGGCTGATATATGTTCAATTATAGAGGAAAAATTGAGACGCTCTCGAGGGGGCTCGGTGTTACCCACTCTGTGCTGCTTCTTGGCAAATATTCACCGACATTAGCGCTCAGAATATTATGTATTGGATTTTACAAGCCTGGTCCTCACTGGCTGCTGTTAGAAATGCGAATCGGAGTCATTAAATGGCCTGGCGGTAAACACGCTTGGCCAATAAACGATTTCAGATTTAGAGAGTAAGAGACAACAAACCATAACATGAGTCGTGCAAAGCTCAATCTTTTTGTTGGTAGATTGTTGTCTCCATAATTTTTTTCGGATCCATTAAGACGTCTGCGATTTACACAAGCAAGAAAATGCCTTTCTTCGGCGACTGTGGTTCAAATTGAGAAACGTGAACCTTTGAGAGTATGAAAAAATTATTTTAAAATTATTCAATAATAATACAACAATAATATAAATAATATATATACATACATACACATATATATATATACATACATATATATATATATATATATATATATATATATATATATATATATATATACATATGTATATACATATAGTATATATAAAATCATTCACTAATATCAAATTTATTTAACAATAAATATTAAATAATGTCATTTTTACAGGAAATCTCATCTCATCTCATTAGCTGCACCGCTTATCCTCAGTAGGGTCGCGGGGGTGCTGGAAGACACCCTTAACTGGTTGCCAGCCAATCGCAGGGCACACAGGAACAGACAACTCGCTCACTCGTTCACACCTCGGGACAATTTGGACCGGCCAATCCACCTGAAATGCATGTCTTTGGAATGTGGGAGGAAACCGGAGTGCCCGGAAGAAACCCACGCAAGCAGGGGGAGAACATACAAACTCCGCGCAGTAAGTCCAGTAGCTGGATTTGAACCCACACAGGAGGTTCCCAAGACCTTAGAACTGTGCCGCACACGCGCTAACCACTGCGTTAGTTTTTATGTAAAAAAATATTTAGAAAAAAAAGATACTTGCCCAACATCTCAAAATAGGCCATTTTTTAAATAAAATAAAAATGTCCAATTTTTTGGAACCTCAAAAATTGGGCTGTTTGGTTAAAGCAAAAGAGTTTAGTCATTTCAAATCCTAAAACATTGGGTTGTTTGGTTTAAAAGCACTCAAAAAGACTATTTATTTAGTTTTAAAGTATCTGGGAGCTGCATCATATGTATATAGAAAACTTATTGAAAAAAGTATATATTTTTTAAACAATCTGAACAAATTGGGTCATTTTGCAGAACGCTAAATCAATGCAGTTGATCAGTCAATTGTTCACCCAATTGTTTTATTTTTACCCAGCTGTTTTTGGATCATATTTAAAAATTCCTTACAGAACTTTAAATTAATTTATTTCCATTATTTTATTGTTTATGTATTACATAAAAACACATTACCATATATTATTATTTTTTTTTTTAAGTTTTCAATTATTGATGGAGAAAAAAATATTTTACAGACGGTATTTAATTTAAAATTAGAGTTGAGAAACACTATTTTACGCCATTAAAGTCACCCAGGAGTAATACATGGAAAAACAGATTAATGTGAAGGCAACACGATCTTGAGGGAACCTAACCATGGCCATCTTACACCAGGTAAAGTTTTTTGTTCTTTCAATTTCAAAACTTAGCCTTGAGTCATTCTTGCTTAAGAAAGGAAGCAACGCTGCATTCCAGTAAAAAGTAGAGGAATGGGGTGACAGGAAACGCAACTGTAAAACAAATCACAAAAGCTAGAATTTTCAAGCAAAGCATAAAAAAAGAAAAATAGATCTTAACAAACCTTCTCTTAAAAAACAACTTTTCATCCTAAAATGTTGTTGACAATATATGTAAAACAACAAGCTGTTGTAGCGAGTAGAAAAAAAAACAGTAATGAAAAAAATCAAATTATATATTCAACAGTAATTAAGCGGGACAAAAGAAAATCTGCGTGAATCCTCAGCTGGTTGCACGTCTTCACGCTGATGAGTATCAGATTGCTTATTTGCCAACAGCGATTACCTCAATTAAGGAGCCAGGAGCCAGGTACATCTTGATGACAAACATGATGGGGATCCAGATGACGGAACAGATAACCATGAGCCAACCCAGCACCATGGACCAGGTGGGGTATGTGTAGTCCTCGTAGGTCATCACGCTCCATTGAGAAAGACTCAGGATCAAAATGCCCTGCGGGGGTAAACGAAAAGCAGTTACCTACACAGAGTAAAAATAATCTAAAGAAAACAAATTGTGTTGAAAAATAGAATTTCTATTTTTCTAGCATTGACCATTGTTTAGTAAACAACAGTAGAACTTTGCTAAGTTTCTTGAAAATACTCGTTTCCAAAAAAACTTCTGAGAAAAACTGACTTTTTATGAAAGGATGCATTTCAAGCGGATATTTCACCGCTTTTCGTCTTGGTTTTTTTTTTCCATTTGTATTTGTAGAGACTGGGTACAGTTATAACACATTTTGCTTTTTCCCTCCCCATTTTATGATCTTTTGAGCTAGTTCTCTCAAACCTTGGTACATGGTACCTTAATTTGTTTTTTACAGGTAGGCATCATGGGTAGAGAGCTAAGAAGCTCGAAAGGTGTGTGTCAGTCTCTCAAACAGCGAGATAAAGTGTTACAACCGTACCTAGTGACTGGTACTGTGTTGTAACACTACCAGTGGACAATGTTACTTATTACAAATAAACTTCAGCTAGCCAAATATTTTTAAAGTCCTTATTTAATAGAAATATATGAGAAGAGAAGCAGGGAATAGACCCTAAGTGACTGCGCCTTTTTTATGGACAGCATTGCTAATCAGAGTCTGACAAGCAGTTGTGGCAAATGTATAAACCAGGACCTGGGCAGCAGCCTTTGTGGAAAAATTGTTTGCAATCAAAACAGCCCTTGCTTGTGTCCACACTGACTATACAAAAGTTGTCTTCATTATCTGATTATGTGCGCGTGGGCCTTTTTTTTTTGCCTTCCTTGTTTTCTCATTTGTTTCTTTCAAACTGATAAAGACTTGTGAAGTCTTCTCTTTGCGCTGGGTGGTCTCTTCTTTTTCTTATCCCTCTCCTCTTCCTCATGTGAGGTCTTCACAGGGGTGTCTGTGTTTTTTTTTACAGTTTTTCTTGGTGCTGGGTTTGTATGAAGATGCACAGAAATTGGACTCAAAACTTGAGCTTCACCATGCGGGCGAGGCTAGGCTAATCTGCCTGGTTGGTAGGGCTGGCTAGTCAGTCTACCTGGTTAGCAGAGTTGGCAGGGTTGATCTGCCTGGTGGTTTGAGTTGGCAGATAGGACTCCCCTAATTGTCTTCCTGATCATCTCCCTAGGCATGCTAAAAAATGCTCAACAATTAATTTCTCTATACATATGTAACAGTTTTTGGATCTGTTACAACTGTCTCTATACCTATCAGGCATCATTAAGTTAAAATTGTCCATGTAGTTGTATGGTAGGATGAAAAAAAACGCACATATGTTTAAAGCCTAGAATGTGTACATTACAAGCCATGTGCCTGAAATTTGTCTATCTTAAGCATATTTGACATGAAACAAAAAACTGTGAGAAAGAAAACTTTTGAGGTTTTATCTGAAAATGTGTTTCTTAACTATAAAATTGAAACAAGATCAGTTAGACTCTTCAAACGTCTTATGTGAGGTCAATAAAACTCTTCCAATCGGTCAAACTTTGACGACTACAACTGTCCCCGTGTTAGAACTGTACCTGTCTTCCCCTACCATCAATAACTTTACAATGCTTTTCATAAACACAGCGGCATTTTGCTAGCAAATTAACATTTTATTACAAGAACCTTGACTGATGTATGAACTTCGTATGAAGAATGCATTAACTTTGCAAGAATTTTTCAGCACCCAATTTTGATCACTGTGATGTTAACTTGGGTGACCGCGTTCCTGTGGACGTGCACAAATCTCATCCCTCTCTGACCACACAATGACCATGGGACTTACTTATCTTTTTTGAAAGGAATAAGCTTTGTTCAAGAGTTGACTGTCTATTATTATTTGTCCATATATTGACTCTGCTGCTTCACTACACCTAATCGCCATTTGGGGCTGCTTTCACACGCATTTGCTGGATACAGGAAGAAACCATAGGAAGTTGGGCTTCCTCGATGAGTAGACAAAGATCTGATCAAAGTCACTCCAGCCATCTAATGGTAATTTATCATATTAAAACAATTCCCAGAGGTATGATACTTATTGAGGAACACCACCAAACCCTTCTGAAAACGTCCATCCATAAATATATACAACTTTCTGTCTGTCTGCCTGTTTATTTAAGACTAATGCCTTGCAAGCTTTGCAGAAATTCCTGAGAGGAAAGTATCATCCTTTCTCTTCAACCACTGTGTTCAACATTTGACAAAGAAAAACAGCACTCTGATGTTCCATTATCAGTGAAAAGCCACTCAATATACTACAGAAACAAAGAGACAATATATAAATGTGGATTAAAAAACAAGCAATGAAGAAGAAAATAACTGTAGAGCTCTTTTTACTAGACTGGGGAAGTGGAGGAAATGGCCAGTACGAGCAAAGACAGAAATAAATTAGCGTGAATCGATGAGTTCTCCAAGGAAATAGGATCTCTCACGGGAACCACACGACATTCGTAGCCGACCGACTGTAGAGCCATTTGTCAACGTCAGCCCGCCTTTGGAGCTACAGCGGTTTTCAACACAATTACTAATATATATTCCGTCTTGTGGCCAATATTGAAAAGAGGGGAAGCCGTGCGTTGGATGCACTCTGCACACTTTACATTATAGTCTTCGAAATCAGTCTTTTTTCCCTAACCTGCATACTAAGAAAAAAGACATATGAGTGTCCAAAATTTTACAGTAGACCACCGGGATCCAGTTACCCTCCCTTAAGTTTTTACTTTACGATGAGTTTTTGGCCCCTCTTTACAACATCAATAGCAAATTTTGTGTGAGTTTGTGTGTATGTAGTTCAAAGTCTCTAAGATCCCTCTCTACTATTGGTTGACATCATATGAAATGCAGGTGTGCCATTGGGTTGCGTCACAACATCATGAAAATGCTGACAGGCTATTGGCTGAACTAAAACCCACAATGCTCCTCTCCTCTCTCTTAGCTCAGTTCAGAATCTTGTGTGTTTTAAGTATATGCGAATTGGTGATACAACACTATCTTTTGTGCTATATTTATTCATTATGGGTCCCTAGGCTTGCAGTGATGCTAAAGGGAGAAGGAAAAACATGATAACAGTGGAAACAAAGCTTGCAAACATCAAGAACTACAAAAAAGGCACATGCATTGTTACTCTTGCTAAGATAAATGGCCGTAACTAACCAATAATCGGGACTACTATTACAAAAAAAGAGGCAATTACAGAAAGGAAATCTTCCAAGAGCAAGACAATTCTCTCAAGTGTAGGGTTTAAAATATGTTTTAATTGTAATCTACTGCCTACTCCTCCTCTGCATCTACCTATTATTCCTCTATATAAGCTACAGTACAATCACGTCACACCAATGGTAAACAAAATGTATTTTTTTTTCTTTACATGTATATTCATTTATAATGTTATGTAATCATATACACATATATTACAAAATAGGGAATACTTATTACATACTCTTTTCTTATTTTAAAGTTTGTATCTAGTGTATTAGGGGTGCAGCAAACATTAGCTACGCATTACCAAGTTTTTATTCCCCTCCACACAGAAATTACACTTTGCAAACCCCCACTTTAGAAGTGATTAATGCCAAATTCTGGGGGTATACTGTATGTATCTTACATTGAATTTAATTTTGATTGTTCCATAAATGTATGTCTTGCAACTAAGTTAAGGTGATTTCAATAAGTTTTCTTTTGAACAATGGTGATATTATCTGTGTTCCCCTTGTTTTCCCCTTTTTTTAAAAACAGCTATGGTCATTCTGTTTATTGAATATGCTAATGTGAAAGGTAGCAAGACAGTTGAGAGGATAGGAAAAAACTAAACTTTGCTTTTTCTCTGTTAGTCCTTTTTTTGTCTTTCTATCAATTATATTGTACATGTTTGATTTTTTGAACTAATTTTAACCTTTCTTCAGTGATGAAGAGAGAAATAAATAGAATGTCAACAACGCCAGAGTGGTGTTACCCTGCTATTAGTCTGCAATTTAAAAAAAGACTTGTGTCAGGACAAAAAATGTAAAATAACCCTTCTTGATGTATCATGTTTGTAAAAAATTGTAACTGAAAAGCCAGTAAAACGGACACTTTAAAAGCTTCGTGTGTCTGCTTTACCGTAAGAATGGTCGGTGTCACAAAGGCCCAGCAAATTCTCCAGAAAAGATTGGGCTGGAAACCAATCATCATTTCAATATCCTCGCAAAACCTTTGCAGCCCTGCAGAGGAGAAAATGAAGAAAAAAAAGTAAGAGTAGAAAATTGCATTAAGTCACAAAACCGAGGGGGCTTAAAGGTCTCTAAACGAGATGACAAATTCCGAGCCGGGTACTGTCGCCGTTCTCCGGCTTCTCCAAGTGGAGCAGGTGGCTTTTTCCATCATTCCTTTCTGACAAAATGACACTGAGTGGCACAAAGAGGAAGTCGGTGTGACACGCTATCTGATGGCCGAACCAACTGGACATGAAGGGTTTTTTCAGGCTGAGCGTGCAGGGGTACAATATGTTTGCATTACAACAGTGGCATCTAGTGGCCAAAACGACAAGAGCAAATAAAGCTCAAGGCGTTATTTGGCTGCTGATTTTGAATAAGCAGTTCAATTTACTGTTTACCTAGAATCTTAGTTGAGGTTAACAACCACTAAATAAAATGTACAAGAAAATAAATGTCTATATTTATATCCGGAAAGGACCTTTGGTACAATAGGCGTGATAACAGTAGTTTTGCTCATTTTAAATGTTTTTCTTAATTTTTGAAACAATACGTTTTAAAATGAAAAAAGAAAATGTCTGACTTCCACCATATCAGCTAAGTGTGCTTATTTTGAAGATTATATTTTCATTTGAAAGAAAAACTAAGTTTTTGGGAGTCAACATATTTTTCTTTTATCCAGTGCACTGCAAACACTAAATTGTGGCGTCAACATTGCAAAAAAAAAAAAAATATTACCCCAGTGGCAGGAACTTTAGCTAAAAAGGTGCAGTGTATTTAGCTCCTGGTAGTAATGAAACGTCATGAAAAACAATATTGATTTAAATAATAAACAAAAATGCATGAACAGTCAAGAACCAAAGATTCATTTGAATACTCGTAGGCAGAGAAATTTTCATTTATTTTACTTAACATGAGCCTCACCTTGAGGGAGCTGACATATTTGTATGACATCTTGATGCCGTAAAACTTTTTGTTCCAGTAGTTGATCATTTTTTACTTATTATCAAGTATTATTTTTGTTAAGAAAGGTTAAGAAACACTATGCTAAGCCACCACTGCCACAAAAATGCATGGTATTAAAGACACAACTATAAACCTTATTTCCAACATAGGGTATGCTATAGCCTGTATTACCAATTTAAATGTTCAAAAATAAACCACAGCCAAAAATTCACAATTTCAAATAATTTCCTATGGATGGTGTTTATTCTTTTTAATGAAAAACAGGTGCCTTTGCTTAAAAGATTTAAAAACACTTGGTCTTAACTCACCGTAAAGATAGGAAATCCCCACCAGCTCAAAAATGGCAATGATGACCAAGGAGTAAGAGGCTGCATACGTATCCACCAACTGTAGCATGTACATGCCGTTCTATCACACACAAAAAAAAAATCTAAGTTGAAACTGACTCATGCATCAAAACATTACGGATTTGAATTATCAGAGTTTTGAGATACCTCAGTGATCATGGGAAATCCCAGGATGAAGAAGGCGAGGCAGCAGACCAGAGTGAAGATTGGTTTGTGCTTCCTCAAGTATTTGGGGAATTCGTCCGACACGGAGGTAACAATGGTTTCGATGGTTGCAAACTGAGTGAGAGAAGATAGAACATAGAGCATGAGTTTTGTTTAAATGAAGTAAAAAAAAGTATTTATCACAAATAGTAGTACCAATCTTGCCACCTCCGCTGGCAATTCTCCTGCTGAGCTCCATAAACTCATTTCCTGCCATCATCTAAAATCGATTTAGTCCAAATGCTTTCTCTGCTTCCTCCTAGGAGCCACACTGGTTAATAACAAAACCATGTTTACTCTTCCTGCTGATTTGTGAGCTGGAGTGTCCTCACATGGAGTGGCTTTGTCTTATCTAGAACTTTGGATACATTTTGGTTTTAAAGCAACAGTGTGTAATAACTCACCACTAGAGGTCATTGTAGCTTAGAATGTAGCTGAAACGTGTGCATTCAAAGAAGAGACACTACAGATGTCCAAATGATACCACCTCACACATTTCAGAAGCTAAGTTCCACATTTTCTTGCAAGAGCTAGGATGAACTTCAGCCAGCGAAAGGAATAATAGCTGGTGTGAATCCCCACGAGTGATACAAAAGAGCGAGCTAGCTAGACACACTGGAAACAGACGAAAAAAAGCAAATAGGTGGAGTTGGTCAAGGCTGGTGTAAGTGGCTATATTTAGTGTTTAGCGAGAGAAAACACTAAAAACTCCAGAAGAAAAAATGCAAGATCAAAGCAGAATTTGTCAAGAGTTAGGCCGCTAAATCACAGAAATCAAAGATGTTTGCTTGAATGACCAGTAGTGGAAGGCGAGTGAAACTGAAGGATAAACCAGGAGCTGACAATAACAATAGCGACTAGGCTAGCCATAGCCTGCACCGAATTGACTAACATGAGTGGCTAGGGAAGAAAGAAAAAAAATGTAAAAAGGCCTTAGTCATGGTAATTGGAGGCCTTCACCTGCAAGGTTCAGCTGTAGAACATAAGTGGCCTTTAAGTGCAAAAAACACCATCAAGACAAAATGCTCATTTGGGCTTCCATAGTGGTAAGATGACTACCAAACTTGTCAGTTTCTTCAGGATGTGTAGTACATTGACACTTTAATAAACCTACAAGTCATTAAAAAAAATCATGTTTATGAGATAGTACATGCATTTTTGCTTATAATTTGAATAAATTTTGATTTATCTGAATGAATCACTTGGGCTTTAAGCAATTTGCCTTAAAAATTGAAAGCCACAATTTTATTATTGTGTGTTTTACCAGCTAAAGTTCCATGTGTTTGCCCCACAAACCCATTAAGGCTAAACTAGTTTCGTCCACTCCAATCACGCAGAGAGACCCCCCTCCTGCTATTTGGTGAGTTGCAGAGCACTGCATCCAAAATGGGTCCCGGCAGGCAGCATCAACGGCCAATTACGTTAATTGGGTCAACATGTGGCGGTAAACACTTTGCCTGCAAGATGTTTAACATTCAGCGGGGAAAAACAAACTCCACAACATAATAGACTTCGTACATGTCAGCCTAAGAATTAAGCACTTCAGGGGGGTAAATCTATGACAAAACTCTATAATGATTCACTTTTTTTTTTATGTGGGGGCCATTTTGAGTGAGCAGATTTTATTGGGTCACTGTTTCCAATACGCAAAATCACAGACAGCAATAAAGGCTGTAAGTTGTGGGGATCCAAACAGGAGAGTCTGCTTCTCACCTCATCTATAATACTAACATACTTGAGCGCGTACAGAAACGTGAAAAGTTACCATGGTATCCAGGCCAAGAGTCAGGAGCATGAGAAAAAAGATGATGGCCCAAAATGGAGATAGGGGAAGTCTGGTCAGAGCCTCTGGATACACCACAAATGCTATGCCTGGACCTAGTGATACATTGACATGAGTGAATGTAAATCTTAAGTATTGAATTGCAAAAAGAGTACCTAACAGTTGTGAGTACTAGTATGAGTATCACGTGCCAGTTTGATTGCCTACCTTCGTCTGCCACTTCATCAATTGGCACGTCCAACTCATGCGCCATGAAACCAATGACAGAAAAGATGACAAAGCCGGCAAAAATGCTGGTGGCGCTGTTGGTACATGTCACTATGATGGTGTCCCTGAAGAAAGAGAAAAGAGAGATTCCATATTGGCATTTTTCCACTTTTCTGACTGAAAAAGATACAGTAGACCCCAGGGAAAGCTTTTGCTCTTCACTTTAGCGTAATCGAAAGCCTTTGGACCCGTAGCAAATAAATAATAGTATTGTATCACGCTAGCTTACAAAGTCTTTATCATGCACACGAAAGTCTGAACTAAAAGAGGAAGGCATTGTGAGAGGTAGTTCAGCCAGTAGCATATCAGGATTTTCATGATGCCATGACACAAACCGAAAGCAGGCCAGCTTTTATGTGATGTCAACTCATAGAAAAACCGGCATCTTCGAGAAGCAACTCTTTATACTTACTAACACCGCAAAGTTATGAATTTTAGGTTTTCTTGCACGCATAATAAATGGTTGATGAGGTCGCATAGTGGGGAAAACGTTTTAAAGGGACGCCGAAAAAAAACATCTTATTCAGCACTCTAAGGTGAAAACATTGTAAGGTGGGGTCACTGTATCCCAGGTTCTACTGTACAGCGCCCATACAAAGATAACCAATGTGAAAAAAAAAAAAATTCAGGACCAAGCATTTTAGCACCACACACAGACAAATGAATATAAAGGAGCACCCTTCAAAGGCAAAAAAATAAGGAATATAATTCTAATACTTAAATTTAAGTTGTGAATCAAAAGGTATGTACACAAGACTAATAAAAAACCAAAAACCTGCAGAAGTCAGACACAAAACACAAGTGTTTCGTCCTAATGAGGACATACTTCCAAATCCTTACTTAGTAATAGTAGTAATTGGCTAGAAGCATGGGTTAACTTTTTTGTGTTTACCTGTAGCAGTTATTGTGAAACTTATTATAGGAGGAAAGCGTGATCAGGCCTCCCCAAGCAGCAGACAAAGAGAAAAAGATTTGAGTGGCTGCATCCTTCCACACCTAATGGGTGACACATCAAACTTTGGTTGGAACAACGTTGTTGAAAACATTAAGAGAAATACATCAAGGAGAGGAAAAAATATTCTGGTATCTCGTACCTTTCCGTCCATGAGTTTCTCCCACTTGGGTGTGATGAAGTAGAGGATGCCGTCAAAGGCCCCAGGGAGGGTCACGCCTCGGATCAACAGAATCACCAGCACAACGTAGGGAAAAGTGGCTGTGAAGTACACCACCTTGCAACACAAACAGCCGGAGGGCAAAAGATTAAAATGGCATGGATGCAGAGAAAACAACAGGCTCCTTGCTAGTGCTTCTAGCACGATTTTAGGAAAAATGTGCACATGACTGAAAAAGGAGGTTAAATGTTAAGCTTCTGTGCAACAGAATGAAATAGAATCACGTTTATTGTTGTTGAGACGAAAGGGGAAGCCTCACATATGTCAGTGCCACATTCTTTATTGGATAAAAAAAAAGGAAAAACATGAGGAGAGAGTAAAGGTAAAGTGTGCTAAAATACATGTATTTTTCAATACGAAATTCCAGGGTGAACATAAAATGTCTATCATTTTTGACTTGACCTGATTTTTTTTTACCTTAACCTAACGAAGACCCTTGGTAGACTTGATTTGAATTTTGCAATTCAGTTCCTTTAGGCACAGTAGGAATAGATGGAATTAGACAGAGAGCAAGGTAGAGAGAGAAATTGAGAAAGGGGGAGAGAAGGATAAAAACACACGAGTGAAGAGAGAGAGAGATAGGGAGAAAGAGAAAGAGAGAGACATTGATCACATTACCCCGATTTTAGATAACATGCATTGGCTCCCCGTTATCTTAAGATGTGATTTTAAGGTTCTGTTGGTACTATACAAAATCATGCATGGACTTGCTCCCTCCTATCTTACAGATTTAATGTCCCCCTTATGTTCCGGTCTGGAGCCTTCGCTCTGAAAATTCTGGTCTACTGGTGATCCCAAGAGACAAGAAGAGATCCGCCGTTTCGAGAGCGTTCTCCCTTTTGGGCCCCGGTGTGTGGAATGCTCTGCCCCCTGAGATTCAATCTGCAACCTCAGTGGAACTGTTTAAATCTAGGCTTAAAACACTTCTATTCTATAGCACATGAATAACCTATATTTTATGGTGACAATATCTGTGTATCATTTGTTATTGCAACATCCATTGCACCCTGGTCATCCTGGAAGGTGGATTACCTCATGTGCAGTCCCTTCTCAAGGTTTCTTCATTTTCCTCATGTTGAGGTTTTTGAGTTTTTCCTTGCCCTCATGTATTTTTTAGATCAGGGGATGGTGTAATAATAGTCCGGGGTTTGCAATAATCTGTGGTCTGTGCAGCCTATTGAGACTATTTGTGATTAAGGACTATACAAATAAACATGACTTGATTTGAGAGAGAGGGCGGGAATAGAGACGCATAGAGGGAGAGAGACAGAGATAGGAACAGATAGAGATAGAGAGGTGGAAAGCTAGCTAGAAAGCTAAATGATATTAATTGATTGATTTTAGGTTTATTGTGAAAATACTCCACAATTTATTCCTTGATTTGAGTTAGTTTATCATAGCAGCTGTCATTGTATTTCATGGAGACATTTTAGGTGCTATGTACATAAGTCCCTGTAGCTAAAATATTCTTAGCAAAAAACTGCTGATTGCGAATCGAATAAATTTAGGGGAACGGTCCTGCTACATAGCTTTTTGGAAATCAGATTAGAAATTCTAAATAGGAAGTTAGGACATGCAATCCATATTTTGTTCACAAGAGGGCAGTGTACTACAAGACTCATGTTTAACATACACAAGCACCGGAATGAAATGGTACGTATTTGTTAAAGGGGGAAATTAACATTAAAACCACTTTTTAAACACAATGTTCCCTAGAACTGAAATATCAACATGCATGATCACTTATACTTATTTTGTCTTATGATAATTCTTTTGTCTTGTATTATATTTTCCAAAGAGACTCATGCAGCTGTTTTTAATTGTAGTCCACAAATACCAACCAGATCCACGTTACCTTTCCCGATGACTTGATTCCTTTGGCCAAAGAGGCATAAACGATGAACCAGGCCAACAACAGGCAGCCTGCCAGAGGCCAGCGAATGTCTCCGGGATATTCAATACCTTTGGAGATGTGCAGCACATTGTACCTGCAGGAGTTACCACAAAAGCAACACACAGCAACATTTTCGAATGTCAACACTGTTCCATCATTTCTTGACAGTTTAACATTGCTTTTCTGTAAAAAAATGTGAAATAAAAGTGAAATATCACATGGTGCAGTAAGCTGGCCGCAACAAACTAGAGAACCTTATAGAGGGTCATCAACACGGCCCAGAAAATAATTGGCTGCTCTCTGACCAGTCTGGAGGACACTGCGGGCTCTCACTACTGCAACATTATTAGGACCGCTCTCACCGCAGGCACCTCATTTCTTTGACATGCTGCCCTCTAGCAGACTCTACAGATCCTTCAAAACAAAGACTATCAGGACCAGAGACAATCTTTTCCCCCAGGGCCATCACCACCATAAAATGTCCAAAAGACAGATAATATACACATCTTGACTATATACGTGTGTATTCATATTTTATTTTTTCACTCTTTTTTGGGAAATGTGTTGCTGCTACTTTCATTGCATAATTGTTATTGCAGTATTTTCTGATGTACTTAAAACTTAGCCCAGTCTATAAGCACTACCATGTCAATATTGCATATCCATCCCAATTTTCCATCTTATTTTTTTTTCAGTTAACTTAAAAGTTAATCCAGTGCCATGTCTCATCTTGTTGCAAACGATGTACACAAGTGAGTAATCAATGGCAATACAGACATTTTGTAATTCGATTGGGATATTCAAAAACTGCAAGGTAAACCTACAATCAATGTAATGCTGGAAACAAAATGTGAGGTCCATTTTGTGATGTGGTCGGTTTGACACCACACTGCAAATAAAATCATACAAAAAAAGAATTCTATAGAAAAGGTAGATATTTTTTTACTGATAGAATTTCAGCTCTTGCTTTTCCTGGAGCTTATTTTTGTTGCTTTCTTAAAGGATACAAGAGGAAACAAATCTGAGTTAATCCAATAGAGGACACAAAAATGTGTGATAAGATCACAAAAGCCTAAAAAATGGACACTTTAAAAGATGCATGTCATGAAACATACATTTACATAGATTCAATATTTTTTTTCTCACCAGCTAGGTGCGTCACTCACTTGAAGTACTCCTCACTCGGACTGACATAAGTTTTTCCGCCCTCTGTGGCCATGTTTAATAACTTGCTTAGGTTTCCCAGAGTGTTGGCAGAAAGACAAAAAGATGAGTTCTTGATGGTGGTGAAGTTTTTTTCCCGCACAATGCAGGAGTCTGGAGGGAAAAAACTGAAGCTTCAATTTGATTACTAGTTCAAGTTGTTCAGGTTAGAGCAGGAGTCACCAACATTTTGAAGCTCAGAGTTACTTTTTTGTTCGTGATTAGTGTGAAGGGCTACAGATTGATATGTGTTTCTTAAGGAACAAGTTATTATTTTGTTGTTCCTATGTTATTACCATGTTGCAATCATTACAGGTATGGTTAAAATGCCCAGTGAAACATACAGTATATATGTATACATTTAGGCTAAATTTAAACTAATTTTGGAAGAATTGATCATGTATTTAGATACACTGATCATGTCAATGACTCCTTAAGCTCGTTAAAAATCAAATATCTTCGAAAATTCTAATGACCCATCACCAGTGAACTATCATCAGAACCGGGTAGCCCCATTAGGACCTGAGTTGCCCGCGGGCACAACGTTGGTGCCCTTTAGGTAAGAGTTTCTCAAACTCGATTGGAATTCAAAACAAAGATAAGATACAAAAAGGACACTAAAATGAAACTGGAAAAGTATAGTGTGATCTGAGCAGTCCACTAACCCATTTTAACTTGTGATGAATATCATAGCAGCACGGCGGCGCAGTGGTTAAAGTGTGTGCGGCACAGTTCTGAGGTTGTGAGATCAAACCTTCCTGTGTGGAGTTTGCATGTTCTCCCTGTGCTTGCGTGGGTTTCCTCCGAGCACTTCGGTTTCCTCCCACACTCCAAAAACATGCATGTCAGGTTAATTGGCCAGTTTTAATTGTCCCTAGGTGCGAGTCAGTTGTCTGTCTCTGTGTGCCCTGCGACTGGCTGGCAACCAGTTCAGGGTGTCCCCTACCCACTGCCCAAAGATAGCTGGGATGGGCTCCAGCACTACTGATGATAAGCGGTGCAGATAATGGATGGATGGATTGATGAATATCATGGCCCTTGTTGACATGCAGACTCGAAAAAAGAAAAAAAATCTACTTACAGAGTTCAAGATAGCCTTAATGATTAATTACGGACCCAGTCTTTCTAGCCAAAGACCAATACATAAACTAGAAATTAAGCCTCCAAACTAACCTGATAGCCTACAAATGAGTACAGATTTCCCCATAAAAACAAAGGTGAGTTTGTGTAAAATAGTCATTGTCAAAAGTGGGCACATAAGTATTTAAAATTGTTATCCATTATCTGCATTGCTTATCCACATTAGGGTCGCGTCGGTGCTGGAGCCCATCCCAGCCCTCTTAGGGCAGTTGGCAGGGAACACCCCGAACTGGTTGCCAACCAATTGCAGGGCAAACAGAGACAGAGAACTCACTCACTCATTCACACCTAGGTACAACTTAAACCGCCCAATTAACCTGTGGGTATGGGGAGAAATTTCAAACTCTGCACGGGGAGGCCGGGTAGCTGGAATTGAACCACCCCTCCACCATGCTGCCTATGACATTGTTAACATAATCATATTTAAAATAGGTTCAGCTAACAAGTATAAAAAGTTAAAGAAACATCCAGCCCAACAACTCAAACTATATGAATAAATAAATTAGCACCTAAACCTCCAAACTTTCCAACTAACCAAACGAGTAAATATTTTTTTGTTAAGATAGATGTCCGTAACTAACCAATGATCGGGACTACTATTAGAAAAAAGGAGGCAATTACAGAAAGGAAATCTTCCAAGAGCAAGACAATCCTCTCAAGTGGAGGGTTTAAAATCAGTTTTAATTGTAATCCACTGCACACTCCTCCTCTGCATCTACCTATTACTCCCCTATATAAGCTACAGTACAATCACGTCCTCTCTTGTTATAAAACCTCCACTGTCAGAATGGGTCAAGTAAGGAATTGGAAACATAATCAAAAGAAGTTTAAAAGATGTTTCTATCAATAACCTATTTATGGCTGTAGAACAAATATGGCCAATTTGTTGAGTTCAGAAAAGTGTTTCTGGACTTCTATATTCTCCACGATTTTGAACTTATACACAAACCCTCTAATAGAAAAATACATCCTATAAAACTATTAGAATAGACAAATTGCCACTGTATGTATACATAGGAATAGTCTTGAGTTGTAACATTTTGTAACCAACAAGGTCAGCCATTTTAGCTAGCTTGAAATTAACGTTTATCAAATTAAACCAGTGAAATTGTACTTCATTCCTTTATAAAAATGACATTGGTTTACTCACAACAGCACAAATAATGAACAAAATATTTTAACTGTAGAAAAATTATTTATCCTAAATTAGTTTTCGCTTGAGTTGGAACTCTTAAACAAGTAAAGTCCGTTATTTTTAGCTAGCTTGAACTTGGCATACATAAATATAAATCAGAAAAACGACATTAAATTCAATTATAAGTGGCAGAGTTTTATTTACTGTAGCATAAAAAGGAAATTAAATATATTAATGGCTGTAAAAAAATAGTATATCTAAATTAGTTTTTCCCTGAGTTTTAACATATTATACACAAGTTAAGTCTGTCACTTTAGCTAGCTTGAAATTAGCATACACGAATTTAAAGTGAAACTGCAGTTAATTCCGATTTCAGAAGAATAGTGTTTATTTCAATAGCATAAGTAGTACTGGCGGTTAAAAAAACATACCCTTTAATTAGTTTTCCCTTCAGTTGTAACATTTTTTTAATCGGCCATTTTAGGTAGCTTTAAAATGAGCATACATCAAAATTAAACCTGTGAAACTTTACTTAATTACAACGAAAGTATCATTTTTTTGGAATAATATAAATAATAAACAAAATATAGTATTTGGTGGGAAAAAATAGTTTTACCACTAAATTAGTTTTCCTTTTTGTCAATTTGTGATCTTGTTTCCATTCGGGTCATCGTATAATTATTCTGTCAGTAGAAGGACCACGTGAAACCTTTCTTTTCCCTGATAGGTGGAATTGTTAGTTTTGACTATCCGCTATGTCGTGGTATTTACATTATTTCTTCTATTTGTGCATATTAAGCCACGTTTACTAAAAGATATATATATATTTTTTTGTATGTAGTTTTATTTATTGAGAAAACAAGGGCGGAAGAAGCACGTCAGTGCATACAAAGGTAAACATACAGGCGCGCACGTTTAAAGAATAAACATGACTGAGCTAAATGTAAATAAACTACAATAAAAGACGTTTTATAATTATAGTTAGACTGCTCAACAGATGTCAATGTTCAAGGGACATTGCATATTTTATATTAAATACGCATTAATGTCCAAAGTTTTATTGGGCGACACAGCATGCAGTTCTTCGAACAACCAGCAAGAGTCAGTAGAGCGCATGCTGCAACACTGCCGCAGCCGCGTTGTCAGTACAGTAAATATGTCAAGCAAGCATTTTTTTCTGCTGAATTCACACAATATCTAGAGGCCAAAATCACCAAAAATTCGTTCTTTTTCGTTCCCAAACCAAAACATAATGTTTACAAACACTTGTTTTCGCATTTTGCAGCAGGAAAAATATTGGTTTACATTTTGGATTAGGTTTTACTTGAGAATCATGGAATACATGTGTAAAACAAGTTAGATGGGTTATTTGCATGTTTTGCGCGGATATACAAAGACATTAGTTAATCATATAGCGTAAATTGTATGCCTGTTTGTAAAACTGCATGCACAAAAGGTTAAGATCCCTTTTTTTAAGGACCCCTCAACCAAGAATCGTGACGCATTGCGCATAGTGCGCGCACATTTCGTGGGTGTGTGCGTGCGTGCATGAGCTTGCAAGTGTGTGCTTCTTACCTAATAACAGCATGTCTTTGTCCTTACAATCCATCGTGTTCCACGTATTCCTACAGTTAGCCCATGGAAGTGAGCCCTTCAACGAAGCGAACAGGTAGTACAGTGTCCAGCACATAATAATATTATAGTATATGGCTATTAAGACAGATATTATCAACATGGCAATCCCGCAACCTAAAATAAATAAATGAGACGAAATATAGCAATTACTCTTAAGGAAAAAGTGGGAAGTGGGAGTAGGCAGTGGTGGTTGATTTGCAAGGGTCAGTGTACCTTGGAGGGCCGGGATGCATTTCCACACCGAAACGGGCCCCTGGCTGGCGAACTGGCCCAGGGAAACCTCCAGGAGGAAGATGGGGATGCCGGCAATTCCCAACATTGTCAGGTAGGGGATCAAAAACGCACCTGGGGCAGATAGATTTGCAGGCTTTTGAATAATGCTACAAAAATGCATTCAGGCTGAATGATATGCACGTGATATTGTGGGGTTATATTCTATTATACACTAAAAACAACATTTTACAGGCTTAAGTATTTGTTCAACAAATAAAACTACCGTATAACGACTGTACTGCAAAAAATAATTATATAATCAATGTGAACTGATTGATTAGCCAATCAGAATGCAAACGCAATGCACCATGCAAAGCAGTAAAGCAGTGAGTCTATGGAAAAGAACCACGCTATAGAGGGTTCGCTGTGTAAAAATACTGCAAATAATGTAAAAAAAAATAAAAAATAATTAGATACCGCACAAAAAAATGCTGTTATCAATCATATTTTCTTAGGATAGTTTCTTACACGAAAGAATGCAGCTGTTATTCTCTACAAATTATTTCAATAAATCATATATACGCAATGACAAATAGCGTATAATTGGATTAAATTACAACAATACAAATATAGCATTCCCATTACTATCATATATAAACAAATATTACCTATCCATACCTAATAATCCGTTTTCACTTTTTTTATTATTGAGTGTCACGTCTAATCTTATTATAAACTATGTGCACTACATTGTGATCAATGATAAACAAGACAATTCTATTATTTTTCAAGAAGACATGAATGAAAACATATAGGCCTGTATGGGAGATTCACAAGAGACACGATGTTTAATTTCATTTAATTATTTTTTTCTCACCTCCACCGTTCTGGAAGGCAAGGTAAGGAAACCTCCACACGTTGCCCAGTCCCACAGCATAGCCAACCATGGAGAGAATAAAATCCAGTTTATTGGACCAGTTTCCCCTGGCCTTGTTTTCATCCCCTCCCTCGTCGTCTTCGCCTTGGGTCTGAGAGGGGAACACTATTATACTATTTGCTAAATACTAAATGCCCTAATTATTGAATTGCACGTGCTCTATCATTTTTGAAAGGGAAAATCACATAATTACTGTATATACAAGCACTTAAAACTTAACGCAGTCTACAAGTACTACCTGGTAAATAATTCCCATCCAACCAGATGTTTTTTTCTCATTTTATTTGATGACATGATTTATGACATGTTCCTTCTAATCTGGTTTTAAACATTGTACACTAAGCTGTAACCAAAGGCTCTAAAGGCTATACTAATCTATTTGATTCTATATTCGTTTTTTTAAGCTATTAACTTCAATACTACATTACTGCAGGGTGCACAATTAATAAATGACTACCTGGAAAACATGCAGAACTACTTTAATTTGCTTAAGATGATGAACTTACAACTTAACCCATGCAGTCTACAAGTATATTGCCTTATATTTATCCAAATATTCTGTTTTGTAAAATTATAAGTCTTTTAAAACATGTTTCATGACATATTACATGACTGCAACATCTAAATTGGTTGTGAAGAATGTACACTATACGTTGTAATCAATGACAAAAAATACCATATTATTTTCCCTTCTGAATTTTAAGCCTGTTAACTGCATCTAAAGACTGAATATTTCAAAAATCGAGAGCTTTATTTTTAACAAACAGAACTAAAATTACAAATTCATATATAAATAAACACATGTATAGTTTATATATCGAAAGTTCATGCATGCAACATAGGCCAGTATGTAAAACCGTGTAAATATTACCAATTCATATATTTTCTGATCTTCTTTTTCTTCAATGTCTCTTATTACATGATTATCCTGAACTGCCACGTCTAACATCGCTGTAAACAATGTACACACCATTGTAATCAATGGCAACAAAGACTATTCTAATTTTTGCGTTTTTGAGACATTAAATATCTTCTAAATAGAGTACATTTGAATTTTTACCTTTTTTGTTGGAAAAAACACAAAACCACAATTGTTGAAAAAATATGTAAATGTCGCGAGATTACAGATTCCTTCAAGAAAAAAAACGCTTGCCTTATCGGAACTCCTTATTTGGAAAATGAACTCCCTGCACATGGACCCACCTACCAAAGATCGTAATATGCAGACAACGACAAGCTCCAAAGTAAAACAAAATAAAGTTGCTTTTGAAGTATTTCGGCACAAAGAAAACAACATGAATTCGTTGGGTATGATTATAGTTACACATGAAGAGTAGATTCAACCTGCAAAATGTGCTTGTACAAAAGAGAAAGTAAGCGTTCTGTTTATCACTTACCCGTGTCAGAGTCCCGGCCTGAACCGACATGCTTCCATCCACGCCCAGCACAACAGTAGTGTGACTCAAACCGGTCCAATTGGACCCTGCATTATTCTGTTGTTCCTTCCCCAAGGCCGAACCATCCGGATTGCTATTAAACGTCCCGTACGCTTTCCCGGGGTCCGGGATCTTTTCCGCGGGGCAAAAAGTTTGGCTCTCCTTGCACGACGACGGAGGCTGGGGAGCCGCCTGGTGCTGCAGGTTCTGCACAGGGGAAGCCGGTTCGCTTGTAAATCCCGGGGTTCCGTCCAGTTTCTGCGTGGGGACAGTCGGCTCGTCCTGGAACATGACGCACGGTGTAAAGGGGATTTTTCCTGTTTTGCGCACTGGATCTTAGTAGAAAGGTGGGGGTGCTTTGCTATACCCCCTCTTCTGTCGTTCTGCAGGATTCTTTAATTTTACGCACCATTTCCCACTCTTGTCACCCCCACCCCCATGATTTTTTTCTTTTTTTATGGGTAATAGACAAGCTGCTGCAGGTCTCTGCGGCTCCGCTTTCCCGGGCATTACTGCGGAGTGCACAATTAATAAAAAAAACTACCTGGAAAAACATGCAAAACCACTTTAATAAGCTTTAAAATGTTACTAAATGATGTAAAGTGGAGAGTAAGACAGCCATTTCAGTACCACAGACAGCACCAAACAACATCACGAAAGTGTTCCAAAATAATCGCATAAACCACATTTGTGTTATAATATTCGCTTACCATGCTTCTGCGTGAAGTTCTCGTTCAGTCTCAAAGTGTCGCGAGTGCGAATGACGAAGACCAGGGTGCGAGTGAAGCTGCCTTGCACGTCGTGTGCGCGCACCAGAAGAGCGCGCGCCCGTTTTCTTACTCGGTTTTCGTGCGTCAGTGCGGCGCAAGGTGCCCTTGGTGAGACGTTTTCTTGTTAATGGCACTTTGATAAATCATTTGGCCTCGTGGAGTTTTTTTTCTCGCGTGGATTTTGACGCGGCGAGTTACGCACGTGGTTACGTCGGGGCACACGTTTGAAAACGTCATAGGCGCTCAAGTATGCCCAACATTCTGTGCGTGCACTTGGACGAACACTTACGCGTGCTGCAGAAAACTAGATGCATCTTAACGATCCAAAAGTAGTAAGACGTTATTCCGTATAAGTGTTACGCACGTGGTTACGTTGGAACGCGGGTTTGAAAACGTCTCAGGTGCTCAAGTATACTCTATAACCTAAGCGTGAGCGTAGACATGCATCCAAGCGTGTTGCAGAAAAACACCCTAATGAACTTGAAAAAAAAGACTATAGAGTTGACGTTACGCACCCGTTGAGGTGCGCGTTCGGAAACGTCACAGGCGCTCAATATACCCCTAAATTCTGCACGTTCACGTGGGCATGCACCCACTCGTGTTTCAGAAAACTTAAAACATCTTAATGGACTAAAAAAAAAAACGATATGTACGTGGTTTGGTTAGGTCGCACGTTTGCAAACGTCACAGGCGCTCAAGTATGCCGTAAATTCTGCGCGTGGACGTGGACGCACACCCATGCGTGTTGCAGCCATCAGGGGTCTCAAGCTCAACTTTTGTGTAGGCAACCATGGTAGAGCCACGGCCTGCGGTAGGGCCAAATAAGGGTTACTAAAAGAAAATCTGATAAAACCAGACCCGTTTTCCCATTTTCCTCCAAAAATAAACACTGATAGAATTCGTAGGCAAATTAATGAGTCTTTTATCAATATACACAACAATAATTCAGGTACTCACAATTAAGTACATTTTCAAAAAAGAGCTATAAACTAATTGAAGATTAATATTAAATTGATCTATAAAATATCATATTAAGGCTGGGGCTTCAAACTATCATCCCGGGGTCGCAAATGCCCCAAAGGCCACAAGTTGAGGTCCCTGCTATACATTATAATGAAATGAAATACAATAAAAGCCATGTATTTTAAAACACTTGGTAAACATAGGAGCAGCGATATTGTTTTGGTTACTCTATAATGATCTAGACGGTTTGTATCTATTGTCTATTTTTTTAGGGGCAGGGGGCAGTGGCTGGTGTGTTCGACAGTTCCAAACACACACACTTTTTTTTGCAGACATATCTTGTATGGAAAAAAAATGAACTAAGACTTGCACTGTACCAACACAATGCTTGGGTTGATTTGACCCAATGTCTGTGCTGCTTTGCATAAAAAAATAACCCACACAAGAATTCAATAATCTTTTTTTTTAAATACACCTGGAAAGAGCAAAATAATTCATGCAAAAATGGTTAATCTTACAATAAACAGTCTCATTTTTAACCCAAATTGTCACCCACAGCAGGCGATTTTACTTGTTCACTTATATCACCTCAAGTAAAATACATCCGGACCCCCACACCCGTGCACCGTTGCCATAGCGACCATGTCACGCCATATTGTTGGGAGGTAATGGTGGGGAAAATAATACATTTTCGATAATTGGCCATTATTCGACACTGGCATGCAAATAGATCGATTTATTCAAAGCGATATTTTTAACTTACAAGAAACAGTAAAAAAAAAGTGATCCATAAAAGTAACAATATGTTTTTATTAAAATATGCATTACATAAATAAGAAATGCTCATTTCCAAACATATTTTTCTGGGTAATGTAGTTACACTTATATTTTATTTTCCATTCAGATGAAAAGGAGTGTGGCTTTAACATTGATTTAAAAATATGGAAAAAAAAACAAAAAACAAAAACAATATACTTTATATTTTATGGCAAATAGTAAAAAGAAAACAAAGTTTCCTATTGGGGACTTTTATCGCAAAAATAAACAAATTATTATTATTATTTTTTAAATTCCAATACAAGAAAGTGTGGAATCAATATTTAGTCATATGAATCATTGAAAATTAATTTGTAAAAAGTAAAAATAAAACATAGATCCCGAATGGTGACTTTTATCACATAAATATATTTAAATTATATTAAACTAAATTGATATAGTGACTTTACCACTAATTGATAACTAATATCAAAATAAAACAACAATCAAACAAACCTAAGTGTTGCTTTTGAGCTGATCATTATGATTATAATTACATAAAATTAAACTGAAACTACTTTGAATTGGGACTTGGTGATTACTTTATAACTAAATAAAACAAAATCAAATCAAATTAAAAGTAGTAGTAGTTTCCTCCTTGGCGCCTGCAGAAATAACAAACGAGTTGCTCGAAATAATAAGTTTTACATGCGAAAGGTGGTTAATATGTAGGGTTGGGTAAGGTTACTTTAACTTGAATACTTGGAATTAATTTTGGATTACTCCAATACCAAATATGCTAATAAAAGACAAAATAAACTAAATATGAATAAAATTATGACTCACAACACGTGGTAAGCTTTCTCTCCTGGCTTTGATCTCCGGCAAAACTAACATAAAATGCGACAGAAACAAAATGAAAATAAATCCAAACAGCTTGCCAACATCATTTTTGCCGTTCCATGTATTCCGTTACTCCCCAAGCCTGCACAAATTTAGTAATTTTATTCATATTTAGTTTATTTTGTCTTTTATTAGCATATTTGGTATTGGAGTAATCCAAAAGAAATCAAGTTAAAGTAACCCTACCCAACCCTGTTAATATGCACCCGGGGCTCCGTCCAAATCCGTCTTCGTTCTAGATAAGAGACTGGAACCGCTGTATTAGCCGCAACGTTAATTGCATTGTCAAGTGGGAATAATTGTAATTGATTTGTAGCCGCACACATACACGCACGCGCGTGCGAGCGAGCGCAGCCATGCACCGACACACACTCGCCTCGTGCAAAAACGATTCATTCGTAGTTTTGTGCAAAAACGTATTTACGTTCACTTTTTTTAGCGACTCAATCTCTTACAAAAAATGCTGATTGAATTACTTTAGGAAGATCGTGCTGGTTAATTACACATACGTCCATAATGAATGGATCACTCCCACTGCCGTGGGGGTGATAAGCGGCTGCAGCCACGCGAGACGCCCGGGAAGGAGTGATTCAATGCTGGGGGGTCGCTGGGGGGTCACATGGGGGCTGAGAGTCTTATCATCGTCATCATCAACACTGTCTGGGACATCATTTAAAATATTTTTCCGATGCTCTTCTTAGAAAATGTGACATTATCTTATTTTAATGATTTTCAAAAAATAATGGACAAAAAATATTTAATTTTAACAAACTCGCTTTTTAAAATTTTTTTGAAATCAATTTCCTGAAAAAAAAATGTAAATGTGCCACCGCTCTTTAATACGAGCAGTGGTCTTCAAACTACAGACCCCGGGCCCAATAAGGCCCACCTCCACATTTGGTCCATCCCGTGAACAATAACAGAGCATTTTGATGTGCAGTTTTTTAACCTAAGAACTAGGTCTGGGTGCATGTTTTTGTTTGTAACGGGATTCGACCCAGGTCACGGCAGTGATAGCACGGAACTCTTACCACCAAAATACCAGTGACTGCTTTGCGGACTTTGAATTGAATTGGTCTTTAATTGTCATAAATATCAACACGTAATGCTCAGGGCAAACAGCAAATGATATCACGAAAGCAGTTTAGGGAGGGCTTTGAATGTCGAGTGGGCATGACTGTCCGTGTGCTGGTGTAAGCATGCTGCTAGTCAAAGAGCTTGGCGGGCGCACAAGTAAATGAGGCCACTCACCATCCTACCCACAACAAACAGCGGCGTGCGGCTTCAGCTGACCTAGGATTTGAGCGGCTTGTTACATTGAAAAGAAATTCATCAAAATATCGGACTCGGAGAATAGTGCTAAGGGCGCAAAGAAATGGTGATCATCAGCAGGCATTAGATTATTATTGGGTCCGGGAAGCGACAGAGGCGAGGTCAGGAGAAAAGGCAATAGCGAGGGTGCAGGTCCAGCCTGCTGCGTCAGCTAGGCTAACAACTATCTTAAGCCATTCCTGTCAAGTCTGTGTCTCACCAACATAAGAAACAGTAGTCATTAAATGGATGAGCTGGAGCTACAATTCAAGGTAAACCACAACATTCGGGTCAGTCGTACAGTGGAACCTCGGTTCTCGGCCATAATCCGTTCCAGAACCCTGTTCGAGAACCGATTTGTTCAATCACCGAAATCATTTTTCCCATTAAAAATTATGTAAATCGTTTTAATACGTTCCAACACCCTGAATGTTTACCATGACTGTTTAACGGAAACATGAAGCTAACCCAGGCTAATCGTACATTCACGTTATCGTAATCGTCCGTACGAAATATTACGCTTACATGAACGTGTAAAAATAAAAAAAATTAGGTCGTTTACAAGTCATTTAGCACCACAAGTGGCTATCACTTCATTGGAAAGGGGCCTCCGTTCCAACACCCTGAATTTTGGGCTCAGTTACAACACCCTGAATGTTTACCTCGACTCATTAAGCTAACCCAGGCTAATTGTACGTTCGCGTTATCGTAATCTTTTGTACGAAAGATTACGCTAACACGAACGTGTAAAAAAAAAAAAGATAAAGAAAAGAATAATTAATAGGATTCCTTACCTTTGTGGTGGTCAGCAGAAGGCACATGCTGTATTCCCTAGCAAGATCGGAAGGTCGCACACCTCTTTCATATTTAGCTATTATGTCTTTCTTAAAGGCAATAGTTGTACAAACAACTTTTCTTTTTTCACCTGTCCTGCTTGCACCGACCTTCTTCGGAGGCATAGTTAGGGGCTAAAACACTCCGTTCAGTGATATTAAAAGCGAAAGTAAAGAGGCAAGTGCGCACGTGATAACAGTTGTTCAAGAGGGGTGGGGGGCGATCTACACGATCTACACCCGTACGCCGCTCAGCATCGCACTCTAGCGTACGCACCCACACATTACCGGCGTTCGAACTCCGAATTTTTGACCGAACAGCGAAGCAAGAATTTGTCTAAATTTTTGGTCGAACTCCGATTTGTTCGAACTGAGAGGCGTTCAAAAACCAAGGTTCCACTGTATTTGAATCATCACAGAGATTTGGCTCAACGACCAATCCTCAATGCTAGCTTGCAGCTATCTGGCCGCTCTCTACATCGATTTGTCATCAATTTGTCATACTTTTGTGTAATAACAATGAAGACTCTTTTCTCAATTGCAATTCAGATTTTCTTAGTAGATTTATAGTTATTTTGTTCCAGTCGCATACTGTCAGTCGGCTAGGATGTCATCTCGAGGTAAATTTGTCACTAGGGGATTTTATAAAAGTGCTTCACTACTTTGTGGATATTCACTTTTCACAGGTTAACAGCGAAAATCACTGCATATGAAAACGCATTGGGTTTTATCTCATTATCATGCTATCTCTTGTCACAGTACCAGAAACAAATGTTATTTTGTTGTAGTTTTCATATGTTACAATGACAATAAGTTTGTCACTTTAACTACTGGGAAAAGAATAATGAAATTCTATTCCATTTGTTGTAATTGTAAAACACGGAAAGCACAAAAAAGTAACATTTATCTCTGGTACGGCGACTAAAAGTTTGATGATGAGAAAATCGACTGCCTTTTTGCCAGTCATCGATAACACTAGTGACCCATCACTCCAACAACTAAGCAGAACTTGGACCGGTTAAGACTTTACAGACGCTCCCCTTCTTACAACCATTCGACTTACATAAAGCGGTAAATATGAGCATTTTTTACGGGATGTCGAAAAATACCTGGACATTGCTGTGAGTTAGATTTTGTACTGGTGTGCACTTTTTTCCAAGTACAGGATAGTACTGTAGTGCTTTTCTCCGCTTCTACCGGTGTGTGGTGGCGCTGAGAGGTCACACAGCATCCACCTCGAAGAAGTCTAGCTTCTACTTACGACTAGTTCGTGTGTAAACAGTGTTACATGTACTGAATCTCCAGTGCGCTCAGAACTTTGACATTTTTATTGTTTAATATCTCGTGCACCCATTCAATATGGTCATTGTAAAGTGTAAAGAAGAGGCGAGCCGTTTCAATTCAAATGAAAGTGGAATAAGAAAGCTTGATGCGGTTGAAAAGAAATGGTTGGATCACTTTTTTTCTGCCACTTTTTACCAACTTTATCTTTATAAAGCATTTTATTTTATGAAATGTTTTAGTACAAAACAATACAGGTTACTTTTTCAAGCATTAAATATATATTTTATAAACCTTAAACATACGAAATATAGCACTGAAGCAACTCAAGTTCAACTTCCGACCGTCCGGAACTTATCTCGTTCGTAAGTAGGGCAGCGTCTGTACACGACGCAACAGAAAATTTATGTTCCATGGCCTTTTTTCCAGCGTTATTAGATCATTATTTCTCGATAGTGTTATTTTTTAAATCCTGGCTTTTGTTATGGGAAGAATCCAGAGAGGGTTATTTGCGTCTTCCTAGAAACCACCGTTTATTTTATTTTATTTACATTTGGGCAATCCTGCAGTGGTCTCACTTTTTCTGTTACAAACTGACCCCGGGCCCTCATCAACATCTATCTCTTTAGGGATATCTCACATATCAGTTTAAGTTTTGTATCTTATTGTCTTGGACCTGTTAGGTAGCTAGCTATGTGTCAAAGTAATGCAGTGCAGAAAAACCGTAGTGCTGTATTCATGGCATCAAACATTAATAATTTCTAAAGTCTCGCTATTTCAATGGCTGGTAACTTTTAGCAATATTAGAAATTCTTCAAAGCAAAACATCGTGGGAAAACGACTCGACTGCCCAAGGAGTGATGCATTCACAGTATTGAACACTGTAGGAGTTTTTAAAATCTTGCAAACAAAGAAGTTGTAAATCTTGGTGTTTTGGACCTGTTTTCATAACAATGTAATTGGGAAACCAGTTAAACTGTACAAGAGTTTCTGGATTCCCAGTATCAAACACTATAGGAATTCCTCAAATATTGAAAAAGAGGGCAGGGCACTTAAAATCGTATTAGTAGAAATAAGCAGAAAAAATGCATTATGGAAAAACTCGCTTTTACAAAGAGTGTTGCATTTACAGCATCATACATATTAGGTATTTCTGAAATATTGTGGAACAAGACGCACTTTAGAATTGTATAAGTAGTAAAATAGCATAAAATAGACCATAACAATGCACTGGGGAAATCCGCTTGATGTTACAAAAGGTGGCGTTCATAGCATTAAACACTGTAGGATTTTCTTAAATCTCACAAATTAGGACGCATCTTTGTATTTGAAATTACATTAATAAAAATACATAATAAAAATAGACCAACACAAGGCATTGTGGGATAACTACCTGGCAGGTTGCATTCATAGAATCCAAACACTGCAGGTATTTCTAAAATCATGCAAATCAAGACTCCCTCTGCACTTGCAGCGGTTGGCACATTCTCCTAACACGCGAAAGGTCCCCGGTTCGAGACCTGGTAAACATATGTTGGCCTACAGAGGGATGGGCGCCACCAGTCTGTACTTGCCCAAGACACAACACAGGTTAAGAGATCGAACAACTTACCCACCCACTATTAACAAAAGGCATATGAGGGAACTGACCTAAATACCGAAATAAAGACCAAGATTTAATGAAATTAATACTTACCTTGACCTAAATGGAAAGAGAGATGGATTTTTCCATTGTTCAGGAGAGCAACATCTCATATCCGCTGTCAGAATTCAAATTTATAGAAAATATTTTGCTCAGGACAATGTTAACACATTAACTGTGCTTTTTATTAGAAATGAAAAAAAGAAAAAATACATGACCAGTTTACATATCAAAAACAATAACTATTGCTGCTAATAATGTGTTCATTCCTTTATGGTAGAAGTTTAAGAATGAATCGATTGATCAACAACTAATTCGTTATGAAAACAAGTGATTTGACAATCAACATGAAAATTCCCTAAATTTTAACTCGTCAAAATTAATAGTTGCCCTTTTAAAAGTCTGTTTTTTTCACAAATGATCTCAGCTTCAAATAGGTTGGATATCCCTCAATTAAGTATCAACACAATCAGTTTTATACTCCAAAATGATTTCAAGTTGATCCAATCGACCCTATGATAAAAATAGATTAATTGAATGTGGTAAATGGCGCTTTTAAAGTCACTGAAAACATCCCAAAAGCGCTTTATAATGTGCTTACCCATTCACACACACACTAGCACACCAATAGCCAGAGGCAGCCACGGAAGATACCTACCTGCCTATTGGGGGCATTAGGGGTCCAGTGTCTTGCCCAAGGACACTTCGACATTTAACTCGAGGAGCGGGGTGTCGTAACCGGTCCAAAATAACACTGTATTAATCTCATCAATATACGTGATCTGATCTACTGAAATTAGTCACTCTGGGACAAGTATCAAGTTTCTGGTATCAATGGAAAGAATAAGAAAAAAAGCTTCAACTTGATATAGTCCAGGTGTCTCCAATCTTGACAATCTGAGAGCTACTTTTTGTTACTAATTAGCGCAAAGGGCACAGACTTTTATATGGATTTCCAAAAAATTATCGCTTGAGTTTTTCCTTGCCCTCATGTGGGTTTTAGATCAAGGGATGGTGCAAGTATAGTCTGTGGTGAGCAATAATATGTGCAGCCCTTTGGGACCCCTTGGGATCAAGGGCTATACAAATAAACATGACTTGACTTGACTAGATGGCTTGCTAAAAAGTAACTTGATAGTTAGCTAAAAAATAAACAAGATACAAAACTAAAAGGGAGCTAGATAACTAGCTTAAAGTTTAAAAAAAACAACTAAATAGCAAGATAGAAAGCTAAAAGCTAGAAAGTAGGACATAATTTAACTTGATAACCAGGAAATAGATCAAATAATAGCTGGATAGCATGCAATAAATGTAATAAGTTGGCTAAATAGCTTGCTAAATAGCTTAAAATGTAGGCAGATCGCTAGCTACAAAGCTTAAAAAGAAGTAACAAGAGAGCCAAAAAAGTGTAACATTTTCTGCTCATTTACTTTCTAAAGCCCATAAATTGGAATTTAGTCTGTTGAATTTCCTGTAAAATAAATGAAAAAAAAGATAAGGGGATTTATTTAAAACATGAATAGATTCCTGTTGGATTCTTGTAATTGCTTGAAAATAACTATCTCTACTTGAAAATGTGTTTTTTTTTGTCCATGAAGGCCATTAAATGGAATTTATTTATTTGGATTTATCATGTTATTACTATGTTATTACCAGGTTACTTGTTAAAAATAGGGTTAAATAGACTCAGTCAACCATTAAAGAAAATCATTTTCTAAGCAAATCACAATGATCCAGCAATGGTGAGCCATTTTCAGAACTTGTTTCTACTCTCCTCATGGGGCACTTGGGTGCCTGCGGGCACCAGTTTGAAGACCACCGTCATTGGCAAAGCTTTATTTTGAAGATATGGCCGTTTGAATTTCGGCCTACCATAATGGATTCTTGCACCCTACTGCACACTATACGTCAGTTTCCTGTCTTGGAGTTCAAAGGTGACCAAAAGCGAGCGAGGGTCCTTCCGGTTTTTGCGGACTTTGATCTTCCCTTGAAGCTCATCCCCTGCCAAGTGAGGACAAAAACAAACAAGATTCAGAACACGCACGCTCAAACGCATCGCGGGATGTGGCGTCGACATAAAACCCGAACGATTGCTGAGGATGTGAAAAAGTGACGAGCCCTGCGGCCGCACCAACGCATCGGCGCTTGCGGGGGTGATGACAAGCGTGAACACAAACGCCCTTTAATGTATGTTAATAAGCGCCACCGCCTCGCGCCTATATTTGCTACGCCTCTCGCCGGAGGTTACGAGAGGACGCGAGAGGGGGAAAAAGTGCTGAGCGCGGCGCATTTCCGCCCCGGGTTTCTGCCGCGTCTCGGCTGTTGGCGTGCTCGCTCGTGCTTGCCGCTTGGCGCCGCGCTCTGGGTCTGGTGCTGCACTGCAGTGTCGGAGCAGCTGGGACAGTTAATGTGGCTTCTGAAAAAAAGGGAGGAAAGTCAGGAAGGAAGGAAAGAAAGGGACAACAGAAAAAAAGTAAGGGAGGAAAGGAAGAGACGAAAAGAAATAATGAAATGAGTAAAGAAGAAATGGAGGAAAGATAGAGATAAAACAAAGGGAGGTAAGGAAGGAAGAGACGAAAAGAAAAAATGAAATGAGGAAAGAAATTGAGGAAAGAAATGGAGAAAGAAATGGAGGAAAGATATATAATTTATTTCTTAAATAAATATTCTCTAGCCTTTTTTGTAATACTTAAAATAACAAAATCAATATAAGATCTACTAGAATTTATCCTATTTTGAGAAATATTTTTTTCCAAAGATGATAATGAAAATATATTAAAAAAAAACAACGGAATATCTACCAGATTAGACCTTTTTAAACCATTTTAAGCATACAGTATTTCTCAAACAAAAGAAAAACAGTTAAAATGTTTCAAAACTTTAAGAATTTCTTTTGTAGCATATAAAAAGCTTAACATGAGCAAATAATTTCTAACATCTGCTAGCTTATTAGAGGTACATTATTAGATTTTCTATTTTATGACAAAAACAAGGTAAAATATTGTAAAGTATTATAAGAAATCTACACAAAATGAGCACCATTTTTCCCCATTAAACTTAAAGCCATCTAACCCTAAACACATTTTACTACAGGTTACATCTTTCCAATTGTTTTTCTTCCACTTCAAGGTGACTTTGAGGATTTTCTTTTCTCTCCCACAACATGGTTTAGTACAGAACTTTTGTATTCCAGGGAAAAAAGTCACAGAGTGTGTGTGATATAAAGTATACCGCAGACCTTTTCAAGTGAATAGAGAATGCTGTTAAAAACTCAATTTCTGCTTTACGGCCCCTGGAGGAGGTTGAGGACCGTCTGGGTGGCGATGTGGAGCGATCACATCAATAACCCGTTGCACTCTCCCTTGCTCACCTACAAGCAGGCTAATTCGCTTCCTCTTATATGCATCTTTTACGTACATTATAACGTCATCAAATCCGAATGTGGTGTAAATTTGCGCAGCGCATCTTCAATCATATTAGCGGCATTGTTTCATTAGATTTTGCACGAAAACCTAGGGTTACAGTGACCACAGCTTAGGAGGCTTTCACTTCACCGTGTGGAATAAGGTGTTTTAAGGGCCCCTCTTTACACCATTTCCCCCCATCATACAACATAAATAAACGATACGTTTAGTCTGCTTGTTTCTGTGTTTAATATTGGATGCTTACAAAGGAGATTGCATCAAATGCCAGTTTATTTTTACTATTATTTCTCACTGCTGTGAGTAGTTTTGACTACTAGGCATTGTTAATATCATTGTCACTAAAAAACAATAATGTTGATGTTCTTTGTTTTCCGCACACTTAGAGGGAGGTATCCTTTTTGTATCCCGGGGGATTTGATAAAAAGAAAGAGCTGAAGGGAGGATTTACATAACATATTGGAGTTTTTGCACCATGAAGGTTTTTTGTATAGTCCTCAAAATTCATTAATGGCTTCATTGATAAAGTATTGTATTAAAGACTCGCGAAGGCTTTAGGAAGGGACACTGAACTGAATAGAAAGATAATGGCATTGTGGGAAGGAGTTCAGCCGATAGCGTTTCAGCATCATGATTTTGTGATGCAAAGCCATTGCAGACCAGAATCATAGGTGATCAAGCTCAGACAGGCTTCTTAGAAGAGTAACCCGCCATGCGCACAAACACTGCAAAGTTTAATGTTATAAAATGTTGGGCATGGAAAATATTTTTTTATTAATGTCATATATTGGGGAAAATGACATTAAATGAGTACAAAATGAATTTAATTCCACACCCTGAGGTGAAAACTTCGTAGACACTGTAACCCAAGGGTTTATTGTATTGAAAAGAAAAGGAAGAATCCTTCCAACCAAAAGGACTGAAGGAGTAAGGCGGGATTTTAGACCCCTCAGGCAGTGCAGTAGTAAAATCAAAAATGAATTCATGTAGCGTATGACCACTTGGGCTAAAGATGTTTCTAATAATTGCAAATTTCAGACACTGCCACGTGAAGCAAAATAGATATTTCAGTCACGAAGCTTCATTGAGTCAGACTGAACGTTAGAATGAGGCAAGTTACTGGCCAGGAACCAGCAAGAGTTACTACTCAAAGCCAAGGAGTCTACAAAGGTTTAAGCATATCACTTTAAACATTTAGTATCTTGACCACATGTCATTCAATTAGGGGGGAAATCTGAACCAGCACTGCCCTCTGCACAATATATATATATATATATATATATATATATATATATACTACCTGAACCACCAGGAGCACCGGGGTAGCTATGTCAGTATGCTCTTCCTGGACTTTAGCTGTGTTCAACCAAGATGCTAGTGGAGAAACTCTTTCAATAGGGCTCTCCTCCATACTTGTATACCATGATAGAACTATATACATTCATTTCTAAAGCACTTGCAACCTAGGCCAGTAGGCAAGCACAACTTTGTGAATTTTGCCCCAATATTTTTCAAAGGGACAGTGTGTATTATTTAGGGTATTACAGTGGTACAAAACAATATTAATTTGAACAATATGCAGAAATGCATAAACTTTCATGTAAGCATTCATGTAAGCTGACATAATTGTTTGCAATCTTGCTGCTACGGGTACCCCCAAAAACCTTGTAAAAGGTTTTGCGAAAAAAAAAACTAGAAAAAGCGGTAGTTTGGTCTCTGAGTCATCATAGTTTGTATTCTTACTTGTGCTTTGTAGCAATAATTTAATGTAAGGTTGTAAGGTTTATTGTTCTATATTCTATATCAATTATCCATTATCGGTCAAATCATAATACGCTACAAAGCCAAGGGGCCGAGACACTTGCGAGGCCAAGAGGCCGAGTCAAGGTCCTAGCCACAGAGCCATGCAGTGATCAGCGCGAATGCACCGTTCCCAGAGGTACTGCAATACCGGGTCGATGCGTGGAGTGGACAGAGCAAGCTCTTATTCCATCTCCGGATTGCAAAAATCAAACTTACAGCATTGCTGACAGAGCAAGCTCACGGCTTTTATTTACTTAAGACTGACACATACCGACAGTCCAAAACCCACAGCCGGCGAATTGAACGGAAAATGATACCGGTAGTTATCACAATCACTCACCTTTACCCGTCCCCACTTCCCATCAGCCCGCGTTTGCTCCGCCCCTTCTTTCTTATTTGCACGTGAAAAACATCAGCAAGTGTCTCAAATAAATACAAATAAATATATTACAAAAATATACAGTTGCAAATACATATTATACATAGTTACACATATTTACAAAGAAAGACGGTACACCGAGAGTTTTCAAAGCTTTAATAATAATAATATAACTTTCATTCCAAACCGTGCCTGTGAAAAGTACCACCACGCTACTCGTAACACGCTCGCAACGCACAAAGCGTAGCTGTTAAAAAAAGCCGTACCGCAATTGCGAAATTCCCGATAAACCGTCCTCGTCTTTCTCCTCATAACTGTCGCCATCAAGGGCGTCTTCCTCATAATCGGAACGAACCTCTGTCCTCTGTCATACGGACAATTCGAACATAGACTAAGAGGATGCAGTCTACCTCGGCGCACAATGTCACCGGTCTAAATTTTACTTTTTGTACTCGAGTGCCGCTGGTGGTCGTTAGAAAAATTACATAAATTGGCCGCTTCACTGAATAAGCCGCAGGGCTGAACATTTAGGAAAAAAGTAGCGGCTTATAGTCCGGAATTTACGGTAAATCTGTTTTAACAATGTACACAACATTGTTGTCAAGGACTATTCTATTCTTTTCAGAACACAAAAAATAAAATCATGGATTTTGTTGTGCTTGGTAAATTACAGTTCAAAACAAAAAAACAACGCCCCGAAAAAATAATTCTCGTCGTCCTCCCATCCTTTAATTTTTTCATAAGTGGTCCTCTGAGGAAAAAAGTTTGGACACCTCTGATTTAGAGTGTGACCAAACAAGCTCCGAAGATAATTACATCATTAATCATTATATTAGCTCTTCATCACCAAACGAATAGCCTAGCTAATGATTTTCATTTTGCCCTTTGTCATACTGATGCACATTGGTTTCAATAGAATTAAGAGCCCGAGGTCGCAGATTCTCGTGTAAGACTTTTGCAAAGGTTATTAATAAATAAGAATAAAACATTCAATATAGTGCTATTTGGATTTCTATTTTTCATTGGTTAGCCACGAGGCTCTGTGAATCAATACATGCTAGCGGTTATCATATGGGTTTGGCATGCTGGCTTCGACAGCTGAATTTGATTTGTTGGGATTCGCGTCTGTCTTTCGTCGTGACGGATAACGAATGTCGTGCAGGTTGAGGAACTTTTGACGGTGATCTGCAGACCGTTCTACCTACCGAGGGAGTTTAGCGCGACCATCATTACTGCCGTGTACGTGCCCCCCAGCGCTAATACGAAGGAGGCAATGGACGTTCTCTACCGAACTGTGAGTGAACTGCAGCATGCTTACACCGAGTGCATTTTTATTGCGGCGGGGGACTTTAACCAGGCCAATATGAAAACAGTTCTCCCGCATTTCCATCAGCATGTAAATTTTGCTACAAGAGGTAGGAACACATTAGACCTGGCCTACACAAACATCAAAGGTGCATATAAAGCAGCCCCCCGCCCCCACCTCGGCTCATCAGATCACCTTTCTGTCATGCTAATTCCAGCATACAAGCCCCTGCTGACCAGAGAAAAACCTACAGTGAAGCAGGTGAGGGTGTGGTCTGAGGGGGCAATGGAGGCACTACAGGACTGCTTTGATTGCACTGATTGGGACATGTTTAAATCGGCTGCCACTTACAACAACAAAATAAATATAGATGAGTACGCCATTTCTGTGTCAGCCTATATCAGTAAATGCGCAGAAGACGTCAGCAATACCAAAACTATATGCACCCGTGCCAATCAGAAGCCCTGGACGACTGCTGAGATACGCAAACAACTAAAAGTACGGAACCTTGTCTTTAAATCTGGTGACATGGAGGCGCTGAGATCAGCGAGGGCTAACCTGAACCGTGCTATCAGACTAGCAAAGCGAACGTACAGTCAAAAAATCCAGGAACGTTTCCTCAACAAAACCAACACCAGGGATATGTGGAAAGGCATTCAGGCCATTACCAAATACAAGCCAACCACCGCCCCAGTGCAGGACACTAGCATGGACTTTCTGAATGACCTCAACAAATTCTTTGGAAGGTTCGAGGCACAAAACGGCACCACTGCAGCGAAAGCGGTTCCAAATCAGGACGAAAGAGCACTCCACCTGGACTCATCTGACGTGAGGAAGACCCTGAGAAGGGTCAACACAAGGAAGGCTCCAGGCCCGGACAACATTCCGGGGCGGGTACTTAGGGAGTGCGCCGATCAGCTGGCTTGTGTACTAACAGACATTTTCAACACCTCGCTAGACCAAGCCAAAGTACCATCATGCTTTAAATTTGCCAACATCATCCCAGTGCCAAAGAAACCCCAGATCTTATCATTCAACGATTACCGGCCCGTTGCACTGACTCCTATCATAATGAAGTGCTTTGAGAGACTGGTTAAAGAGCACATCACCTCCAGTCTCCCCTCCTCATTCGACCCCTTTCAGTTTGCCTACAGGACAAACTGCTCCACCAGGGATGCCATCTCCTCTGCGCTTCACCTGAGCCTGACACATCTAGAGGAGAAGAACACCCATGTGCGGATGCTGTTCCTGGACTTCAGTTCAGCATTCAACACCATCGTCCCACAACATCTGGTAGACAAAATGAGACTCCTGGGTTTCAACACCCCCCTGCGGAACTGGCTGCTGGACTTCCTCTGTGACAGACCCCAATCAGTGCGGATAGGTCAGAACAGTTCAGATGTCATCTACCTCAGCACGGGCTCCCCCCAAGGCTGCGTCCTAAGCCCCTTGCTGTTCACCTTGATGACACACGACTGCGTCCCTAGGTCCGCCACAAACCACATCGTGAAGTATGCTGACGACACAACAGTGGTGGGCCTCATCAGGGATGACAACGACCTAGCTTACAGAGAGGAGGTGGAGCAGTTGGTGGGCTGGTGCAGGGACAACAGCCTGGTCCTGAATGTTGACAAACTAAAGAGATCATTGTCGACTTTAGGAAAAACCAGCCCAACCATGCCCCACTTTGCATCAACAACAAGGCTGTGGAGGTTGTCAGCAGTATCAAGTTCCTAGGGGTGCACATTACAAACAAACTCACCTGGTCCGTGAACACTGCATCACTGGTTAAGAGGGCACAGCAGCGCCTGTACTTCCTGCGGAGGATGAGGAGAGCCCACCTGCCCCCACCCTCCCTCATCACATTCTACAGGGGCACCATAGAGAGTATCCTGACCAGCTGTATCTCTGTGTGGTGTGGAGGCTGCAGCGCTACCGACTGGGGTAGTGTGAGGAGGGTAACGAGGACAGCAGAGAAAATAATCGGGACTACACTTCCCTCCATTCAGGACATTGGCCAGAAGCGCTGCCTATCCCATGCTAAGAACATTACCGGGGACCCCTCTCACCCCCATCATGGACTGTTCACTCTGCTAGCCTCTGGGAAGAGGTTCTGCAGTGTGCGGTGCAGGACCACCAGGCTCCGCGATAGTCTAGTCCCCCTGGCCATTAGACTTTTAAATGGTCAATCTAACATATAGTTAACTTAAATCTAAATGGCTGCTAATCTGACTTTTTGCACTACTGGCAGTTTTTTATAGCTTGCCACTCATTGCACATTGCTCTCTGCACTATGGTAATTACAGCGTTATTGTTACAGTGTTAATGTTACTGTGTACCTGACTTGTTAACCTGACTGCCCATTTTGCACATCTGGTTAGCTACTCTTCTTGCACTATGGTAAAATACTATACGTAGCCAATTACAATACAACTTTATTTATATCTGTACATTCAAGGAAACTGTGGGAGTCAGATGCATCGACATTTCGTTCTGTATACACGTGTACTAGAATGACAATAAAGTAGATCTGAATCTGAATCTGAATCTGAAATCACTGCCGGAGACGGATTACCACACCACGTGGTTGCAGAGAATCATTGAGTCCGGTGTTTTTCAAACATTGTGCTGAGGCACACAAGTGTGCCGTGAGATTTTTTGTAGTGTGCTGCAGGAAATGGCCCAAACTGATCTTTTTCTGAAAAAGCATGCCATTGCTCAATATTTCTGCTATTTTAGTCAAGTCATTTTTATTTGTATAGCCCTTAATCACAAAGAGTGTCAAAGGGCTTCACAGGTTATTACACTATATTACACAGACTATTTTCCCGACTATTATTATACATTCCCCTGCTCTGGAACTGACGAGAATTATACAATGATCAGTCAAAGTAACTAACTTGGTGGCAGTGCGTTACTCTTATTTCTTCATGTTCCATATTTTACAGACTATAAGGCGCACTTAAAAAACCCCAACAGTCCAATAATTCAAAAGTACGCCTTATAACCCGGTGCACCTTAAACAGTGCAGTGAAAACGTTTTTCAGGGTTTTTCACAAAATTATCACTTACAAAGGTTTCAGATCATCAAACCAATTTTAATATCACAACAAGGTAACCCAAGGAAAAACAAAATGGAGTTTTGAATTGTTCCATTGTATTTATTGAGGTACAGAAAAAGTAGGCGTATCTGGCTGTACGTGAAGAAGTAATTGGCCAAAAATAGCATCCATGAGATGGTTTCCGGGCGAAAACCACTGCTGTCACAAAAGAACACAAATAGTCTTCTCATATTTGCCAAGCATCTCGATTATCCTCAAGACTGTTGGAGAAACATTATGCGGACTGCTGGGTCAAAAATTTTACTTCTTGGAAAGTGTGAAGGTCTGACGTAAAAATGGCACAGCATTTGACAAAAACAACAAGATGCCAAGAGTAAAGCAAGGGAGGGCTGCTTTGCTGCATCAAGACCAGGACATCTTGCTGTGGTTAAGGGAATAATCAATTCTGGTGTTTAAAAGAATATTCTGAAGAGAAACGTCTAGCTATGTTGACAACGTCCGTGTATTATTTGCCCTCATGTAGATTTTAGATCAGGGGATGGTAACATAAGTCTGTGGTTTGCAATAATCTGTGGTCTGTGCAGCCCTTTGAGACTCTTTGTGATTAAGGGCTATACAAATAAACATGACATAACTTGACTAGCCTTCTGTTTGTTCCATTAAAGCCCTCTTTATTCATGCAGCAGGACAATGATCCTAAACACACCAGCAAGTCCACCTCTGAATTGCTCGAAAAAAAAAAAAAAAAGATTCTTGAGTGGCCAAGTCAATGTCCGGATTTAAATCCGATTGAAATGCTGTGGTATGGCCTTAAACGGGCAGTTCATGCTAGAAAACTCATGGAACATTTGACAACATTTTGCAAAGAAGAGTGGGAAATTATTTCTTAATAGCGTTGGGAAAGACTCATTACCAATTATCAAAGATGGCCCGACTCGCTATGCAGCCCTTCGAGACTCTTTGTGATTAAGGGCTATACAAATAAAAATGACTTGACTTCAGGGGGCCATTAATTTTTTACAAAGGACCAGAAAGGTTTAAATATTTTTGTGCGTTAATAAATAAAATCAACCTCTTAAAACTGCATTTTGTATTTCCTTGGGTTGTCATTGTGTGATATTAAAATTGGTTTGATGATCTGAAACCTTTATGAGCGGTAAAAACGCAAAAAACACAGAAATCAGGAAGGGGGAAAATACTTTTCATGGCACTGTGTACCAAAACTGAATCAAATGTGATCATTTGAGTGGTTTATTCAGGCACAAAAATTTAATCTGGCTTCAAAATAAAGCAGCCGTAGACTAAAATACTAGACTTGAATCACATTTTTTGTTTGTTATATCAATTTGTTTTATTTATTTTGATTAAAAATAGTCCTGTTTAAAGTGAATGCAATATTTATATAAGGGCAGTGTCTGAAACTCATGACAAAAAGTTACCGGACACCAGGGCAGACAACTCTGAAAAGTTGCCTGCCCAGCTATAATGTTGCTGCCCCATTTTTCCCAACTTGAAACACATTAAGACGACTCATCGGAAAATAACCCATTGTTGCAAAGTATTAAGGGTTGATAATCAGAATATATAACAGAACAACACTTTGAAATTACGTTTATCATAAACCTACTTATAACATTCATTGCATGCATGACATCGCTGTTTTCCATCTGCCATCAGTATGAACCTGTATTTACTCATCTTCATTCATGCAATGTTTACGTTGCGTCGTCTCATACAAGCCACGTGAACTCCTCTTTACACGATGCTTTTAATGTACTTTTACGTTTTGTAGCGTCATAAATTTTGTTAGCTTCTTTTGAATCTTCTGGGCCTGAGGTTTTGGCTTGATTCCTCACCACATCCATTTTTATTGTGTTCTCTGTGCGTCTACTTTGAAAAATGATATGCAAATGCAAGACCTTATAACGCTTGCAAATTGCCAAACAAACCAACATTTCCAAACCGAACAAAGATTTCGAAATTGGAATAAAGCAAATGTTCGATTTGAAAAAAATAAAAAAAATAAAAAAATTTTGTTGAAAAAGTTTTGTAAGTTGTACACCCGACGTAAAAGATGCACGCCCCGGGCGTCCGGGAAGACGTTATTTCAGTCACTGATAAGGGTTGTGAAACACTGGTTTAATTCCCAAATGCAGAGAAAAAAACGTGTGAAAAGTGGGGCTCGATCTGAAAATGATTTAAAACATTAGCGAAGAAGGTTTCATACGAACCAGCTTGGACTGAGATGGGGTTCTCAAGTAGGAAGACAGTTTGTTTCCAGTGAGTCTTTTTGGCATGAGGACCCGTGGAGAACATCACCTGGAAAAAACAGTGTTGTTTAACACACTCAAAACACAAAAATAACCCAAATTTTTTGTCAAAATCTAATCAATCCCATCTTTGTTTTAAGGAACTATATTCTTACAAAAAAAGGTAAAATAAACAACAATAACGATGCTAACACAGTTAGGGTTTAGGAATTATAGCCCTTTACACGCCTTATACCCCTGTTCAAAGGACCAAAATTAATCGGAAAATAAACTCAGAGGGCTTAATTGACTCGGGATGTTCCTCCCTTGATAGCCTGACATCAATTCAGTAGTGAAAAGTTCTGGAGTTGATCGTAGGTGTGTGGTTTTGCATTTGGAAGCTGTTTGTGTGAAACACACAGAGCGTGTGTTCGAAGCACACAATGGAGGTGAAGCCAAAAATCTCGTGACAAAAAAAGAGACACTCAGCTTTATTGTCAATTCTGCAGCAAAAACTGAAGATTGAAAATGCATTTCTCTCAGCTCTCTGTGTCTAGAAAATAAAAACACAAAGCTAGGATACACTACACGACAATAAGACACACATGTAGACAGTTCGACAGACAGTGCACACATAAGTCAAAATGCATAGCGGTTCCTTGTAAACAAAAAGTTCTGAGTTGTTCAACAAGTTCTAAGTTGTAAAGCAAATGTACATGATTGAGACAGGTGTAAAGTTTTCTTATTTTATTCTAAAATGTTAAATTGTTAAAGTGATGTAGTTTCCTCGAGGTAGTCGGCATGTGTCCATTTGTTGAAATAAAAAAAATGAAAAAAAAGGGGTAAATTCAGGCTCTGGGTGGAGCGGGTAATAGGGAGAGAGTGGCTGTCAGGAAGGATGGCAGAGCAGGGAGGGAGTTCAGCATCCTGATTGCCTGGTGGATGAAGCTGTCCCGCAGTCTGCTGGTTCTTGCCCGCAGGCTCTGCAGTCTTCTGCCTGAAGGCAGCAAGCTGAGGAAGCTGCAGGCTGGATGGGTGGAGTCTCTCGCAATAGAGCTTTGCGTCCTGAATGGATTGGAGAGAGGCACGATGATCTTTGCTGCGGGTCTCACCGTGCACTGGAAGGGTCTTCTTACAGGAACTCGTGCAGGTTCTGTACCATATGGTGATGCCAAAGGTCAGGATGCTCTCGATAGTGCCTCTGTAGAAGGTGCGCAAGATATGGGCCAGGGCTCTGGCTTTTCTCAGTTTCCGGAGGAAGTAGAGGCGATGATTGGCTTTCTTGGCCAGTGATGTGGAATTTGAGGTCCAGGAGAGGTCCATAGCGACGTGCACACCCAGGAAGTTAGTACTGTTTACCCTCCTCACCACAGCACCTTTGATGGTCAGGGGTCCACAAGAATCTCCTTAGTCTTCTCCACATTCATGGAGAGGAAAAAACCATAAGGAAGTTCGCTGAAATGCTTGGATAAGTCAAATCAACAGTTTGGTACATTCTAAGAAAAAAGGAATGTACTAGTGAGCTAGAAAATTCAAAAAGGTCTGGATGCCCAAGGAGAACAATAGCAATGGACCATTGCTGAATACTCTATAATAAAGAAAAATTACTTTACAACAGCTGAAGTGAAGAACGTTCACCAAGATTTGGGTGTATCTATCTTTAAGTCTGAAGCATAGAGAATACAGTACATAATACAAAGTAAACACAGAGGTTTTACCACTAGGTGGCAAGCCATTCATCAGTCCTTAAAGTAAACAAGCCAGACAAGGCTTTGCACCCGAATGATGGGAAGAAAAACATTTGGAGAAAACGGTACAGCACAAAGCACGGCACATCATCTGTGAAACATGTCGGAGGAAATGTGATGACATGGGCATAAATGGCTTCCAAGGGCACTGCGTCACTTTAGTTCATTAATTGCATCCCAACTGATAAAAATAGCCGAACTCTAAAGTATACAGCGATATATATGGAATTGAATTGTCTTTGTCGTTGATATCAACATTGTGAAACATTGTATGCAATGAGATTAGACATGTCACTCCAGGGTAAACATGTAATTAAGTCTTTAAAGAGGGAAAAAGAGATAAAAGACGATAGAATGATGCAAGGCAAAAGGCTTTCTGCTGAAAGTCAGCCTAATACTGCAGAGATAGTTGAACGATGCTTAAAAGTGCAGATGGACAATGGCCCAAAGTATAGAGCAAAAGCAACAGAGGAGTTTATTAAGAAGTGGTTTAATTCTGCAATGGCCCAGTCAATCACCAGATCTAAACCCAATCAAGCATTCATTTCACCTGCTCAAAACTGGGCTTAAGGCGGAACGACCCACAAACAAGCGACCACTCAAGGCTGCTGCTGAAAACGCCTGGCAAAGCATTAAGGAGGAGGAAACCCAGCGTTTAGTGTTGTCCATGAATTTCAGACTTCAGGCAGTTATTGACTGAAAAGGATTCGCTCAGAAGGTCAAATTCTTGGAATATAAAATGGAAAAATGTGCTATTTTCTTACTTTTTGTATGTTTTAGAATTTGGAAATCCCTTTAAGGACACTTAAAGCCAATTTTCAAATACCTCTAGTACTATTAGAAGAAAAAAGTTGTTGTTAAACATGTATATTCCCGGTGAGAATCATGTATTTTGCAGATGAACAAATATGTCAGGGATTTACATATGCAATTTTTGAATCTTGCATGAAACAAGTCCCTCACAATAAAGGTAGATGTTGGGTAAAAATTATACACCTAGAGATTTCGCTTTCAGGTGCAGGAAGTTCCTCCCATTAGAATTTACCACTGGGAAATACTACATTAATTTTTTTGGATGGCCCATAGTTGATATGTAATCTTTGCACTAATACACATTTCATAGTAACCTGTTTAGGTGCAGCATCTGCCTGTCCTCTTAGGCACAACTCGTAGGGGGCTATTACACTTAGTAGGACAGTGGCATACAAACTTATACCAGCTGCTGTTAATCACGAGTGAAAAATAAATGTAACAGCAAAGCAAAGCCAAGCCACCAGAGCACTGTTGCCGTCATTTCTAAATGGATTGGTTGAGGAACATGGCAACGATTACAAACATTTAAAAAAAAAAAACGTAACCATATATTCTAGCACTTTTTAAACCCTGAAAACACAACACTAAAATGTAAGCATTTTCAAGGATTGCACACACCTGTACAAATGCTGACATTATCTGCACTTCAATTTAGGTCAAGATATATTTCATTTCACATCCGATGCGGTTTCATGTAGAGCCCAACTTCAGAAAATTGTGTGTCTGTCCAGATATTGTCTGGCCTAACTGTATATATTCTTGGTGGAGTAAACAAAATGAAAGTCGTCTCATAAGTAAAATAATCAAAATGTAGACAAGGCAAGAGGGTCGTAAAGTTGAAAACTTCGTTAATAAGGACTAGAAATTTTAACGGAGAAACACAGATGTATATTTATAGTAAAACCAAGGTCAATCACGACATTAGGATGTGTTGTGCTCAACCATACAGTCATTGAAAATCAAATGAACTGTCAACAATAAGGTTATTAACAATAAACAACATCGGAACATAGTCCACGTTTCAAGTTGAACACAGCAAGTTGACACTTAAAGCGAGCTCGGTATTTGTTTTCTGACCGGCTGGCCGGCCCTGTCGGCTAAGTGCTTCTATATCAGCAACGGACCGCGCTGAGCGTCGATCGCTGACAAACGCCTCGAGGATGAGAAGCAAACTGAAGCATGAATATGATCGACTTCCTGTTAAATAGCTTTCTCGTTGCCAATGACGCTTACCTTGCTGCTGCAGCCCTTGTCAAAGAAAACGTCGAAGTAGCCCACAATGGCCTGCAATGGAAAATTAGAGCTCAGTTAGTTCGAGAAAACTGAAGGTAGGGGAACCATAAAAAAATATTCTCCCACTAGCAAAAATGTTAGCTAATGTTAAGCACAATTTTCATCTTTTAAGCTATATATATATATATATTTAAAAAAAAAAAAAAAAAAAAAAAAGGAACAAAGAAAAATCTATCCTAAAATTAGTCAAATGACCTTGTCTAGCAGATAGATTTGCTTTTTTAAAATTATTGGCTATCATCTTGATAATTTTGCTTATTTTAGGTATAGAGTCATTTTTACACGAGTTTTCAGAAAAATTTAGGTTAAAATGAGCAAAATAATCTGTCAACGAATTAAAAAAATAATTTAAGGAGGTTTACGCTTTAAATAATACATTTGTACCAAGAACAAGGTTGGCAGAAAAAGATTGTTATTTTATAGTATAATTTATATTCTTATGATATTTTACATTTAAAAACATCCTTAAATTTACCAAAAGTGCCTTAGGTATCAAATAGTAGAACATTTTGATCCCTAAAAATATTTGTTTTAACGTTGGAAGAAAATAATTTCAGACAATTTTAGGGCAGAAGTAGCTCAGGAGGTAGAGCACTCGTCTTGGGATCAAGAGATCGCAGTTCGAATCTGCGGCTCCTCTGTGTTACGCGTCGAAGTGTCCTTGGGTAAGACACTGAACCCCTAATGCCCCAAATAACCAGGTTTGCGCCTTGGCTGCACAGTCGCTATTGGTAAATGTGAAGCACATTGTAAAGCGCTTTGGGAAGTCCTCATTGACTTGAAAAGCGCTATATAAAGGCAGATCATTTCATTTCACAATGATATTTAAGTATACATTTGTATATTAAAAACTAAATCAATACAACATAACTTAAAACTAGAAACATTACACTTAAAATAAGGACATTTTTCTGCAAGAATTGATTTTACAGTGGAATTCTGTATTTTGCTCATTTAAGGTATACAGACAACCCCTTACGATCATTCAACTTACATAAAACGGTAGATAAGAACATTTTTTTCGGGATGTCGAAACATTCGGACATTGCTGTGAGTTAGATTTTGTATAGTGTGCACCTTTTTCAGAGTACAGGACATTACTGTAGTGCTTCTTTCCGCCGCTACTGTGGCGCTGTGAGAGATCACCCAGCATCCACCCCGAAGAAGAAAACCGGATTCCTGTTCCTAGTTCGTGTGTAAAGATTTTATACTGTCTATACTATGTAAATACCATCTCCAGCGCGACATTTTCATTGTTTAATATCTTGTGCATCCATTCAATATGGTTGGTGTGAAGTGTAAAGAACTGGAGAGCTGTTTCTTTTGAAATGAAAGTGGAATAAGAAAGATTGATGCGGTTGATAAAATGACCGTGACGCTTTTTTCAGCCACTTTTTACTAAGGAGGAGGACCTCTTCCAGTGCATCTACCAAAATTAAGTTAAACTCAACTTTATTTGTCTTTATTAAACATATTATTTCACGAAATGTTTATTTTTTAGTACAAAACAATGATTGATTGATTGATTGATTATTGCTCCAGCGAAGGTCGGGGGTCCCGTCCCTGTGCGTCGAGCCGACCAGATGAACCAGGTTTTTCCAATGCTGGCGGTCTTGTGCCAGCTGTTCTGCATCCTCTACAGCAACTCCGTGTTGTTGGAGGTCGCCCGCAACGACGTCGAGCCATCGAGTGCGGGGTTTCCCTCGTGGTCGTCTCCAGCCTGCTGCCTTTGGGTCAAACTGGAGAATGGCTCGTGTCGGATGGTCTGGTGGTAGACGAAGGACATGGCCAAACCAGCGGGTGCGGCGTTGTGCGACCAAGGAAGATGCTCGGGGCTGGCACGTGCGGGCTCTGAGCTCTTTATTGGAGACTCGCTGGGGCCACCTGATGTTCTCGATGGTTCTGAGAGCCCTGCTATCAAAACCGTCGATTCTTGTGGCCAGGGTGTCGTTCAGGGGCCATGTTTCTGAGCCATAAAGCAGGATAGAGAGTACGGCGAGGTTGTAAATGCGGAGCTTCGTCTTGCGTGCGATGGTCTGGTGCCGCCAGAGTGGTTTCCAGAGAGACTGCAGAGCAGATGCTGCCAGGGCTCTTCTGCGGAGAATCTCTGGTTTTAGGTCCCCATTGTGTGTCACCATGGACCCCAGATACACAAAGCTCTTGACAGGCTCTACGATGTCGCTACCAATTTGGATGGGAGGTGGATCTGGTCCATCACCGACATACATGAACTTGGTTTTCGTCCAACTCACTTGGAGGCCAAGCCGCGCTGCCTCTTCGTGTAAATGCCCAGAGCGTCTCTCAGCTGGCTGTAGGAAGTGCTGAGCATGATGGTGTCGTCAGCATACTCCAGGTCAGTCAGGTGGTAGTTGCCGAAAGACACCCCGGGGATGCGCTCACTAACCCTGAACATCAGATGGTCGATGATGCAATTAAAAAGGTCGGGAGCAGCCACGCAGCCTTGACGAACGCCGCTGAAGATAGTAAACCAGTCGGAGTCAATGCCGTTGATACGGACACAGCTCTCTGCGTTGCTGTAGAGTAGCTTGAACAGGGCTATGATCTTGGGTGGTGCTCCGAGAGCTTGGAGGATGTTCCACAGTAAAGAGTGGCAGACGGTGACAAAGGCGGCCTTCAGATCAATGAATCCGATATATAGATGGCGATCTTTACGGAATTCACGGGTCTTCTCTATCAGCAAACGGACGGCAGAGATGTGGTCCGTTGTGGAGCGGTTGGGCATAAAGCCAGCCTGCTGGGGACGGCGGCAGCTTCTGATTGCTGGAAGGGCACGGCTGAGCAAGATCCTGGTAAAGACCTTGCCCGGGATGGAGAGTAAGGTTATACCTCTGTGATTTCCACAGACAAGCCTGTCACCCTTGCATTTCCAGAAGGGCATGATGACTCCTCTGGTCCAGTCCGTGGGCAGCTGCTCCGATTCCCACACCTGGTTGAATAGGCAGGTTAGCCACTCCACCATGCCATCACCGCCGGCCTTGAGCATCTCGCCGGTAATGGCACAGATGCCGGGGGCTTTCTTGGTGTTCAGCTTCTTCAGAGCAGCTCTCACTTCCTCGGGTGTTACAGGGTCTGTGCAGCAGGCGTCGCTAGGAGGTGCTGTGTTTGCAGCCACTAGGAGGGTGGGATCAGCCGGGATGGTGCTGTGCTGCAAGAGGAGGCTAAAGTGCTCCTTCCAGCGCGCGAGACAGTTGGCTTCTGTCATGATGAGGTTGCCGTCTGAGTCTTTTACCAGGGCTGTCTTTATGTGTGGGCCGCTACGGGCTTGGCGTAGTAGACTGAATACGCGGCTCATGTTGTTGTTGTTGGCCGCGGACTCAAGCTGTTGGGCTTCTGCCTGCCAAAACCTCTCCCTATCTTCAGCAATGGCCACATTGCGCAGGCGGTTCAGTCTCCGATACTCCGTGAGGTCGCCTCGGAGCCGGGCCTCACGCCGCTGGTCTATGATGTTTAGTGTCCTCTCTGATATCTAGGGCTTTCTCGGGAAGGATCGCGGGCGTCCGAGGACATTGTGAGCAGACTGGAGGACACTTTCCTTGAAGGCCGCCCAGTCTGTCAGCTTGTCAGGAGCCAGGGCATCGAGAGTGCGGCGGATGGAGCAACTGAAGTCTCTGGCGATGTTGGGGTCACTGAGTCGGGAGGAGTCGGGGCGAGGCAGAGTCTTGTGCCGGTTGGCTCGGAGCTTTAGCTTGAGCTGGGCCACCAGCAGACGATGGTCTGTGTTGCCAAGCTGTGCTCCTCTGAACACCCGGCAGTTGGTTACAAACGACTTCCAGCGTCGTGATATCAGGATGTGGTCCAATGCCTTCCTGGTTCTGCCATCTGGGCTGTACCACATCCAGTGATGGATGCATTTCCGGGGAAACCAGGTGTCAGCAACACAACGGTTGTTTTGGTGGCAGAGTAGGAGGAGGCGGTTGCCATTGTCGTTTGTTGTGCTGTCAACGAAGGTGGTGCCGACAGGTGAGCCGGGGGACCGATCATTGCTGGATAGAGTGGCGTTGGCATCAGTGAGGATGATGGTGACGTCGTGTGGTGGGGCTTGGTCGACAGCCTGGTGGAGTTGGTCAAAGAACGCGTCCTTCGCATCCTTCGCATCCTCATCAGCGACATCGGTGGGGGCGTAGGCGACGATCACTGTCATCTTGCCGTGATGGTGGAGGAAGCGAGCAGACAGTAGTCTGTCGCTTATTGGTGTCCAGCTGATGAGGGACCTCCGGAGGGCTTTTGGAATGGCGAGAGCCTCACCGTAAAGGCCGGTCTGACTCTCGGGGCCACTCCAGATGTAGCAATGGTTGCCAGCTGTTGTTTCACCATTGCCTTGCCATCGTACTTCACAGAGCCCTGCCAGGGTGATGTTATAGCGACAGAGCTCTCGGGACAGCAGGGTGGCAGCTCCGGGGCGAAGGAGTGTCTGGACATTCCAGGTGGCGACACTGGTCTTACAACGAAGGTCGATCCGTACTCGTTGGTCGGGGGCAGGCTGGGGTCCGTTACCGTGTTAGTCAGTCCGGCTTCTTTCTCTGGTCTGTTTCGTAACAAAGGGGGTTTCTCCTGGGTGAGTTGTTAGCCCTCCGCAGGATAGTCAGTTGGTGGGGCTGCCACCTCACAGTGTACCGACACGCTGGGGTCTTTGTTTGTCTGGAACCTACCCCGGAGACCGGCCCGCCATGGGTGACCCTACCAGGAGCAAGCTCCCGACGGTATCGCTCTCCAGGGTCACTGGAACACGCAAGCCCCCTCGCCGCATCAAGGCCAGACCCATCCGAGGGGGACAAAACAATGCAGGTTACTTATACACGCCTAAAAACTCATATAAACCTTAAACATACAAAATATAGCACTGAAGGAACTTACAAACAAATTCAACTTACTAACGATCGTCCGGATCTCGTTCCAAAGTAGGGCAGCATCTGTATTCTTATCATATTTAAGCTTTTAATTTTTATTCTCAAATAAGAAAAATGGGAAATTAACAAATTTGTCCCATCTAGAATTTTGTCGATTTTATTATTTAACAAACAAAAAAAAAACATCATTAGCAGAAAGTTTGACTTAATTTAAGTACATATCTTCCGGTTTTGGGATACAGTACTATATTCCAATAGAAATAAATATACCTAAGACAGCAAAATTAGAATGGTAAATAATGATTCCCATTTTGAAAAATATATATTTCCACGATAACACAAACAACTTCACAAGAGCAAAAATGTGTACTACTTGATATGTATACTGTAAACTTTAATTTGACAAAAATCCAAAATCAAGTAAAATAGGCAACATTTTTTGCCAATGAGGTAAACTTATATTTTTCTGCTGTGCTGCAGGTCAAAAGCATCTAATACAAACTTACTTTTTCTTTTGAGCTGAACTTGTTTTGCTCTCCCTAACCTCATCAAAGAAGCTTGTCATGGCACAAAAGAAACACATTAAGAAGTAGTTGGAAATATTGCTGACCATTTCAAATCAAACAACCTCTGAGCACAAAATTAGCAAATGTTGCTTTTTTGAGTGTATTGCAGCAATGTGTTTGCTTGCATTTTCACATGCTCCGCTCAATTCTCCATATGCAGCATGTATAAAAGATTGTTAGAAATAGTGAAAACAACACAGGAAGGACAGTCTACTGCCTTTGGTTTTTCTCAAAACACCCCCCCAGGACTGATTTTGCTCCAATTCTCCCCCCGTTTGGAGGAGCAGAGGTACTCTATCAATCTCGGGAGCACACTTGTAGTGGCGACCATGCAGAACTAATAGCTTTTAATCCCGACACAGCTGACAACTTGGGAGTCCGGCTTGGAGAGACAAAGGACGGAATCGATGCGGCACGAAACGGAAGGGGGGGATGTCTCTTTAAAGTGACAGCGTATAATCATTCACCACTAGAGGCCGTAAGACTAGAGCTGAAGCGTGTACATTCACAGAAGACACACTACAGGAGCCTGAAGGATACCAATTCAGACAAATTAAAAAATGCTACTCCTACATTTTCTAGGTAAGGCTTATCAATTTTTTTTAATTGGGTTTTATTTTGTAGTTAGACATAGCTAGGGCCCGTCATATCAGACCCTGTCAGAACTGGTGTGGACAAAATACTCCTGCTTGGGGATTTTACACTCCAGCCTACTCTAAGTTTTGTTTACTTCGAGAAACTTGTTATTAACATAACGTGAGGCTTATCTAGGAGCTGACCATCTTGCTGCTTCCCGTCACTCCAAAAAAACAAATCTGAGTAGAAAAACGGTGCCTGCGATCCAATTGAGTCTCCTTATTTAGTTTCTTAGTGCTTTGTAACACGCACTTTCAGTTGCACTACACAATACAGCGACATTTAGTGGTCGAATATTACACAGGGTAAAGTAATATTATCTAGCCTAATATTAAACCCTCATGTTGTGTTAGGAATTGGCACCACTAACCGTTGTTACCTGATTAATTTTGACCCAGGGTCTGAATCAGCCCTAACCACCAAAAACAAAAGAGTATCACCAGATATAGTTAACACAACATCCTAACAAACATTATGCATCCATAACCATATATTCCCATTGTAATTTAATTTTATGGCCCCTGAGACACATCAGCTATTACATTTTATAACCTTGAAAGGAGGCGCTGGAGACCCTAACACCACATGAGGGTTAAATTCAAATTCACTTCAGAGAAACTGATTTACAGTATTAGAATATTGATAATAAAAACTTCAAAATACATAAAAAACATTGCTCTGTATAAAAAAGTCAAAGGCAAGCAATAAGCTACGGTTGCAGAACACACCCGAACGCCAAAAACACCCAGATCCTGAACGACTGCATTTAATTTTCATCAGCATTTTTGCCAGGGGCCCCGAAAGTGTCGGCGATAAGTGATGACGGCGGGCTTCCTGATGGTCCTCCGAGAAAGCCCGACTGCACTGCAAGCGCTCTCCCGCCAAGTCCAGGAAGCGCGCCGGGAAAATTAATAATTATCATCAAGGATAACACCAACAGGGAGCAATTCATCATTGCTCCCCTTTCGCCTGGCCATGTGTCAGTTAGCCGAGTGGCCCGGTTAGATACTATTATACAAGAGTGGGGGTAGGAGGGACGGAGGACTGCTGACGGGGACTGTTTGGGGGGTTGGTGGTGGGGTCTAATGCGCTTTTGATAGGGTTTACCCAGGCGTGCAGGCTGCAAGCATGAGCACCTCGCCGACGCTTTGGTGTGAATTCCCTCTAGTACACTGTTTCTCAACTGTTGGGTCGGGATACAAAAGTGGGTCCCGGACCAGTTTTCGGTGGGTTTAAAGCCTTTACCGTGGCAGAATAATGCTGAGAGGAAGAAAATAACACGGGGTCAATTTCACTCCTTAACAGTAGATGGAGAGGTAGCTCAGAAGGCGCGCTCGTCATGGGATCAAGAGATCGCAGTTTGAAGTTACATGTCGAAGTTTCCTTGGGTACGACACTGAACCCCTAATGCCCCAATAAGCAGGTTGGCGCCTTGCATGGCTGCACGGCCGCTATTGGTGTGTGAGTGTGTGTGAATGGGTAAATGTGAAGCATATTGTAAAGCGCTTTGGGAAGTCTTCATCGACTTGAAAAGCGCTATATAAATGCAGACCATTTCATTTCATTATGAAAAAGAATCAAGCGTATAGTAAATAATTGCTCTCATTGTGAAAACATTGTCAAAATGAAGTGTTATGAAGCTTTTACCAATATTTTCTCTATGCTTCCACGTTTGTGCGGGCTGCTCGCTATTTGGCTTTGGCTAATGTTTATATTATAACACAACAGACTTAACTGTCTACAGTTCTGCAGGTTTCATTAGAAAACACAGTTTGATCCCGTAAGTCCATTGGTTGGCACGAAGCTATGTGCATGGATTTTAACTAACTATTATTAGTCTTTTTTACAAGTATGCAAGTGTGACTATTTGTTGCATTATACTGCACAGACCACCACACCATCGTAATAATCTTTTATTGCTGCCATTCACTGTCCTGTTTGTTTTTTAAAAGACAGAAAGACTCTCAAATAAGTGAGAAATAGACCGTTATTTGCAACCTTGTCATCGTAACAAGTCACTTGACTAAAAGTATTAAAGTAGGAGAACTTGTTTCGGTTATTTAAATTCTAGATCAAGTTTTCTTTTGATATGGCCTAAGCCTTTATAGGTACAGAACTAAAAATTCTGCAGGCCCTCAAAAATTTGTCAAAATGTCAAAAATAAAAATCGACTGGCACCCATATTTCCCATTTCAGAGAAACATCTGGCGTGAATAATTTAATTTTCAGCAGAACAAACGACTACTAATAATCCAAACATTCCCCTCTCTTGGAAGAGCTTGATTGTAGCTTCAGGCGATTTAAAAAAACACAAAGTGCAAGCATGTAAATGCACAAGGGGCTAAAGAAAGGATGCCTGTTAAAAAAAAAAAGAATGAGAGGATTTATCTTGCGTGTGAGCGGCACAGACGCAGGGGTTGTGCTGTTCATTTAATGCAAGGTTAGGCAGGCTGAGCTGATGAATGGACTGTCGACGGTAGAACAAAAGCAGGCGCTCCATCATAGGGCGGAAGGGGCGGCGCCTCACCCTCTCCAATCCCAGGGCGCTGGTCTAGGAGCGGTTTACCCTTCACACATCCTAACCTTAACTACCGTTCGAGATCTGCGGACAATACTGACTCCAGATCCGTATCTTTACGACGGCGGGAAGCTCTCGCGCCGGTCAATAATCATCTGTAAATCCAGAGACAAGCAGCTTTGATGCCAAAGGGAAATAGAAAAGGGAAAATTTAGACCGGTGGAGCCTTCTTTATAGATTATGTGCACTTTATAAGCTTTGTTTTGGTAGCATTAAGAAAGTGGATTTGCCACTGTGAATAAAACATTCTACACTGGAGAACTTTGAGTGTTAAATGAAGGATTGTTCTTTGCAATAAAATATTGAGAAAATAAAAAGTCTATGTAGCTACAACTTATTCTCAACTGTGAGCAAAGCACGGGTGGTGATGATGTTTTGGTTTAAGATATAAGTATATATATATATATATATATATATATATATATATATATATATATATATATATATATATATATATATATATATATATAAAACCAAGATCGGGCCTGTCCCACTAAACTTTCAGCTCATATAAGGAGAAAACTGATCAGAGATGCAGCCATGATCACTCTGGATGAACTGCAGAGGTCTACAGCTGAGGTGGGAGAATCTGTCCAAAGGACAACAATCAGTCGTATACCGCACAAACCTGGCCTTAATGGAAGAGTGGCAAGAAGGAAGCCATTTCTTAAAGATGTCCATAAAAAGTGTCGTTTAAAGTTTGCCACAAGCCACCTGGGAGACACACCAAACATGTGGAAGAAGGTGCTCTGGTCAGATGAGACCAAAATCGAACTTTTTGGCAACAATGCGAGACGCTATGTTTGGCGTAAAAGCAGCACAGCTAATCACCCTCAACACACCATCCCCACAATCAAACATGGTGGTGGCAGCATCATGGTTTGGGCCTGCTTTTCTTCAGCAGGGACAGAGAAGATGGTTAAAATTGATGAGAAGATGGATGGAGACAAATACAGGACCAATACAGGATCTGGAAGAAAACCTGATGGAGTCCGCAAAAGACCTGAGACTGGGACGGAGATTTGTTTACCATCAAGACAATGATCCAAAACAGAGCAAAAGCGACAATGGAATGGTTCACCAAAAAATCAAGCTGTCAGAATGGCCAAGTCAAAGTCCAGACCTCAATCCAATTGAGAATCTGTGGAAAGAACTGAAAACTGCTGTTCACAAGCACTTTCCATCCAACCTCACTGAGCTCCAGCTGTTTTGCAAGTAGGAATGGGCAAAAATTTCAGTTTCTCGATGTGCAAAACTGATAGAGACATACCCCAAGCGACTTGCAGCTGTAATCACAGCAAAAGGTGGCGCAACAAAATACTAACTCAATGGGGCTGAATAATTTTGCACACCCACTTTTTCGTCTTTTATTTGTTAAAGTTTAAAATATCCAATAAAGTGTGTTCAACTTTGTGATTGTGTCCCACTTATTGTTGATGCTTCAATATCCACCATCTTTCACAGGCAGTCAGGTAGCTGACCCTAGATGTAAAGGCTCAGCATGTTTGGTTTTGTTGACCCATAATTTTTTTCAGAAAGACATTCCTCTCTCTCAGGCCAGAAAGAGGTTGAATTTATGCACCATTTTTTACAGGCAGTCAGGTTATGTTACCTTGGATGTGAAAACTGACCCAAAAAAAACCACTTGAAATTGTTGTTTTTGCTCTCTTAGCAGCTTTCCGGGAAAAACATTCTACTCTCATGAAGTTTGGCCAGAATCACAATCTTTCACAATCTGGCAGGTCAAACTAGATGTGGAAATGCCCTAAAAACTAACCAGCACTAATGTTTATTTTTTTTTGACTTAGCAGTTTTTTCTAGAAAGACATTCCTCTCTTCCATGTCACAACATTGAATTTTAACTTGATGTCATGCACACAGTTAGAAGGGTTGCCCATATGTTAAGAAAATGTCCACAAGTGGCCTCGGCACTTTTAGGTTTGTTGACTCAGCATACATTTTTACAGAAAGACATTTTACTATTCTACGCCAGAATGCCAATGGATATCAACACCATCTTTAACAAGCAGTCTGGTAGGTTACCCCACATTTGAAAACAAAACATTTAAATAAAATATATTTCCCTATACTAGTGCATGAGCAAAAAAAGGTCTATATAAAAAGAAAGGAAAATAGTATTCTGCTGCCACCAACTGTTATGGATGAATGTTAGTCACCTGTCTGATTATTGGAAGAAAGCCAAAGACACTGAGCAATGGCATGCTTTTTTGCAAAAAAAAAGATGGAGAATTTCCTGCGGCACACCAGACAACATCTCACGGCAAACTTGTGTGTCCCGGCACACTGTTTGAAAACCCTGTATTAATTAACTTGCACTCCTTTCTAAAATGTAAAATAATTGAAACGTATTTAAGCATGAATTTTGCAACATTTTAAAGTTAATAATCATACACGTCTCCCTTTTATGTACCACTATTTGAGAAGCACTTTTGTATAGCATTACACTGGATTATGTAGCACTGCACCACAGCCCAAAGGGTTGCGCCACTCCACACGTCACAATGCAGAGCGCCATAAGACATTCAAGCGAGGCGCTCTTCCTGCAGGCTGCTCACAACGCAGTAAAATGGAGCTTCGTCATTGCAGGAAGTTAAGGTGAGCGATGTGGTGGACGGGGAAAATAGGCTCATAAAGCATTTTATACGCTTTTGTGTTTTTAGCAAACTCCAACAGAGGACACAACTTAATTCATGAGTTGTAGTTGACCTACGGCTCAGCTTTCAGCTGGAAACTTTTCTCCGGTACAGTTCTGGCTTTTATTTACGGGAACCATTTTTTTTTTCAGTGCAACCAAACATTAGCATAATACAACCAGAGAAGTATGCAGTGCGGTAAAAAAATGATTGCGCCGACCAGTAATTTTGCAAGTTGTCCAAATTAAAAAGATTACAGAGGCCTCTAATTGGGCCTGTAATTAGCATCAGAGGTTAACGTCAATCACGAGGATCTGGGGCTTTCACACAAGTTCACCTTCCTGGGTCAAAACGATCGCAAGAACTTCAACCTAAAATCACAGAATTAATCAGGGGAATCTAGTGAATGGCCTGCATAGATTTGGGGCCAAAGTAACAAAGGGTAGAGAGAAAACATTTTCCGCAAGGGACTCAAATCGTGCAGTGAGAGATGTGTCCCCCTGTTTAAACCAGTAGTCATCTGAAGTTTGCCAGCATGTTTTAGAAGTGGACTGGGAGACAGTCCGATGGTTGGATCAAACTGGAAAGATACTTTTTGGTAAACAAACGTCTTATCACGCCTGGTGGAAAAGGAATAGTACATTGCATCCAAAAAAACACAACTGTCCACAACCTCACACTCCAAATTCTACCAGACAGCTGTCAAAGGACACTAGAAACTATATTGCAGACCTGCATCATTTAAAAAGTACTTGGGGATCAAGAAGAGAACAGAGACTATGCTATGTTCAGATAAAACAAAAACAGATTGTTTTGGTAGAAACAAAACTTGTCTTTGGAGAAAAAAGAATGCTGAATTGAATCCAGAGAACATCAAACCTATTGTGAAGCATGGGGGTGGTAACACCAATCTTCTTCTGCAAAGGGACCAGGACTACTTATCAGTGTGAAGTAAATAATTAATGGGACTATGTAACGAGACATTTTGAGTGAATGAGTAAGGTTATTGAAGATTAAACATCACTTGGTCTTTCAGCAGGACAATCTTCCCAAACAACTAATGAATGGCTTTGTTTTGAGCATTTGAAGCCTAACCAGTCTCAAGATCTCAACACTGTTCAAAATCAATTAAAGAAGTTTAACATTTGTGTTGCCCTGAACATAGCGTCTCTAGAGCAGTGATTTTCAACCACTGTGCCGCGACACACTAGTGTGCCGTGAGAGATCGTCTGGTGTGCTGTCAAATGATCCAAAGTCTTTTTTAAAATTAAAAATTTTAGAAAACATTTATGAATCATTTTCGGCAAATATTATGTCATTGTCAAGTGCTTTTGCTGTAAAAACTGGGGGTATTATGAATTATATTGTAATTAAACAAACTGTTCAGTGTCATTTTATAACATTTTTGGTTAGTGGCGTGCCACAAAATTTTTCCAATGTAAAAAACATGCGCTGGCTCAAAAAAGGTTTAAAAACACTGCTCTAGAGGATATCTGGAACAACGACCATAATTCCACCAACTGTGTATTGAAATCAACTTTTACTTTGGACTAGATACGTAGCGTCTATCATGAATTGCCCAAAAATCTTTAGAAATCAAGACAATATGAATTTCTATATTCCTTGTTCTCAATTTTGTTTCTGACTTTCATACCTGAGGTAAACAGTATGATTTCTTTTGCAGCCCTCTCTGATCTTTTTTTAAATGAAGAACTTGAACTCTCAGTGGCTGACAAAATACACTGTAACAGTAGACCAAGTTATCTAGCAAGTGTGTATGAGTGTGTGCATTACTGTGCAATCCGTGGTTTGGGTCATCTTGAAGCAAAAGTCTGATGTAAATTCCAGCTCTGACAGACGCACTTTGTTGCAGTCGATTGTCTGTTAAGGGAGCAAAAACAAAACTGTTACTATAACATAAAGCAACATGTCTGTATGATTATCGATTTTCAAAGACTTACAATAACTGTGATAATTCACCACTAGTGATCAATGTAGCTTAGAATGGAACTCAAGCATATGCATTCAATGAAGATGAACAACAGAAGCCCAAACGATTCTCCTTTACAAAATTCAGAGGCATAATTCCTTGTTTGCCTGCATGAAGCTGATTTCTAGCTATCAACAGTACATGAAAACTGGTGTGAATCCCAGCAGGGGACAAATAAAAAATAAAAAACTATAATAACTGGATCCACCAGAAGCGGCTGAAAAGAGAGAACAGCTGGAGTTGGTCAGAGCTGTTGTAAGTTGCCAACTTTAGCCGTGAGTGGGAGAAGCTCCAAATAAATAAAAGACTAGTGACACTGAAGAACGAAGCGAGCTTTATTTACACAAAGCAGGTAACAATAATAATGGCGATGAGCCATAGCCAGCAGCAAAATGGCTAACGTGATTGGCTCGAGAAGGAAACTGTGGGGGAAAAACACGGAAAAAGCCTGAATCACGCGACTTAGCAACCATCACATCTAGGGCTAAGCTGTGGAAGGTAAAACAACTGTTGATGGCGGCGCTCCTGTTCGGCTGCAGCTACATCGGCTCGCTACAGTTTTTTACACTTCGGCCATAAAACCCAGTCTTCGACTCAGTTTTGACGGCGCACAAAGTCGGCTAAAACTGCAGATTAATATACGATCGCAGTTTTTTTGCTGGATATGCGATCATCCAGACATCAAGCGCTCGGTGCTACGACCACTTAGCCACGGACTGCTATGTCAACAAGACCCAGCGGCCTACAAAGCAGCGAAGCAGAGTGGCAAGAGAGCGGCGTGACCGGAGGAGGAAGCGAGGTTGTCGGGCCAGGCTAACCGCTAGGCTAAAGGCTAAACCCTTCAAAACGCCTCTCCCATCCATTTTCCTCTCCAACGTTCACTCTTTGGACAATAAACTGGACCATTTACAACTGGAGGTAACATCGAACCGCGAGATGACGAACTGCTGCGCTAAAATTCTGACGAAGACATGGTTAATCTTATCTATCCCGGCTGACGCTCAAGGAAACTGTGCGGGTCAGATGTATCGACATTTCGTTCTGTATACACGTGTACACTAATGACATTAAAGTAAATCTGAATCTGAATCTGAAAAGCACCACTGGGGCAAGCTACCTTTGCAAATTTGAGCATCCTTGTCAGATGATAGGCAACCATGTTAGCTTTTTTAATGGGGCCTTTCAAGTTTTTTTTTAACTACCAGTCTTTTATTATTTAAATTAATAATGTTTTATTTAAATGAATGAAACATTCTTACACCATTGGGGGTCACTATCACACACAAATACACATACGGAGGCTTTAAATAATAAAGATAAGAGTTGTCATGGCACTGATGTTGCCAGCTCAAAACAGTAGCACAAAAACCACACGTATGCTTCAGAAAATGAAAAGAATTGCGAAGCGGATTCAATGTGGCTATAAACGGTTCAGCTTGAACTTCTCTCAATTTATCCTAGTTACTTTTGACGAGAAAAAAAAAAGTTTCCAAGGTTTGCCGAATGTATAATTCCACGAGCGGGCTCTCAATTTTCCGGAGTAGCAGTCACCCTTAATAGAATGTTATTGGATTATATCAATGGTAGGCAATGGATGCGAGTGGTCGTCATTTGGGGCGGGGAACGGAATTGTCTATTTGTCACGGGAGGAGAGAAACTATCGATTAGAAGATTCAAATTCCATTACATCAAGTCGGACTCTCATTTATCACAAGGGTGGAGGACGTGCTACTTAGCAAAAGGAGATGAAACGCGTAATGACGTTCCAGATTAGAAAAGCCGCAACAGGGAAAGAAACTAAAGGGGTAACTAAGTGTGTTTAGTTTGACTTTCTTTAATCTCTGAGCTCAACTCTCCATTTAATCGAGTGTTTTATTTGCCGCATACTTGGAATAAAGCAATCAAGTTTGCCTTGGAGGAGGTTTACATTTTTATACTAGTTTGCAAGGTCCATTTTATATTTGAGACTGTAACCTTGATATGCTATCAAACAAGTCACTGTTCTTATATTTTTTTGTTTCAAATTGTCGTGTTTTATAGGCTGGGGCTGTTTCATTGGGTCATCTTCCATTTTTTTTCCTTGAAAAAAAAAAAAAAATACATTACATCTAATAAAAATGAAAAGGATACAGTCTTAATATTATAAACTACTACTCCCTTAAGCATCACAAAATCAGTAGAAGCCCAGGATACGGTGTCCCTAACTCACAATACTATCATATTACAAAGTAGGATACAATGTTTTTTCTGGCCCTCGATAAGTCATTTTCCCCACAAATCGACATCAACAACAAATTATTAAATGTGCCACAAAATTCGAATATCTGCGGTGCACATGCAGAATACGTCTGTTATTGGTCAATGTCATACAAAATGCTGGTCTGCTATTGGTTTGCGTCTCAATATGCCGATAAGCTATTTGCTGAATTCCCCTCCCACAATGCTACATTACTTTCTCTTTGTTCAGTTCAGATTGTTGTTTAACTTTATTTTGTTTGCAGTAATGATAAAGGGAGAATAAAAGCATGCTAACCGAAGGAAAATAATCTCGCTATTATCAAGAAATACAATAAAGAAAAATCGCTACCCTTGACAATTAATATGACTAACCAATTGATAGGCACAATTATAAAAAATATGTTTTTCAAGTTTAAGTGTTTGATTTTGTTTTGTAAGGTACCTAACAGCATTGATACTCAACTTCAACTGAACTTTAACTTTATTGTCAAATATGCTATAAGCACAACCTACAACACTGGTAAAATTACTTATTCCTTGAGTGCAATTATGCAACAAATAAGGCTCAATACAAAAAACAAAAAGCAGCACGGTGAAAAAATGTAAATAAAACAAAAGTATCCATATAAAAATATATGGGGTTTGAATACAAAATCTAAATAGATCGGTTTTGCATTCATTCGGCAGAAGGCAGATAGGTGGAAGGGGGTAGGGCAGGGACTCTTGGCAGTAGGGCTGCACGATTTTGGAAAAACAAAAAACAAAAAAAAACCTAACTGCGATATCTTAGACCAGTATTGCGATTTCGATGCAATAATGAAATTAAATGATCTGCATTTATATAGCACTTTTCAAGTCAAGACTTCCCAAAGCTCTTTACAGTGTGCTTCACATTTCCCAATAGCAGCCGTGCAGCCATGTAAGGCGCTAACATGCCTATTGGGGGCATTAGGGGTTCAAAGTCTTACCCAAGGACACTTCGGCATGTAACACAGAGGAGCAGGGATTCGAACTGCGATCACTTGATCCCAAGACGAGCGCTCTACCTCCTGAGCCACTCTTAACTCTTGAGTTCATTTCTGTGCTCGTTTTGTTTCTGTTAATACTCAAACATATTGAAATGCTAAACCTAGAGAAAACAGCACCATCTCCTGGCGAGCTTTGTTATGGTTGCTTTCTGTTGACCATTATTTATTTTTCAATTCCTCAATCGAGAGAAGTATCTACCCACTTATGATATGCACTAGGTAGCACTTTGAGCTCATTGAAATGGTAGTCTAGACAAAATTCAAAATAAAACATCACAAAATAACATTCCAATGATTTGTTTTGACATGTCTTCATAACCAAACAAAGTCAACCTCTAACATAAATACAATTTGAAAAAAATGGAAATAATTCTTAAAAGAATCAAAAACCTTTGCACAGTATAAAAGATGAAATGTAAGCACTTAAAATAATCCACACCAAAGTATACAACAACATCAAACGAATTGTGCGAACTATAAAAAGGTAAACATTGCACACTAAACAAAATCTACATATGTTTAAGGCTTTAAACATGACATGTCTGCAATTAGTGTAATACAAAATGTACTATGTGCTACTGCAGAATGTTCATCAGTGCAAGAAAGGTATTCAAGTAACCAAATCCACCATAAAAAGGTAAACATTGCACACTAAAATGGTCCACACCAAACTAAGTAAACATCTAACACAAATATTTGAAAGAAAAAAAAAAAGAAAAAAAACTCGTGTTGTAAGAACATTTGCACACTATAAAAGGTAAACATTGCACACAAAAAAATCCACAGTTTTAAAGCAATTTAGTGTAATATAACATTTTCTATGTGCTACTGCAGCATATTCATCAGTGCAAAAAACATTCTAGTATCAATTCAAACCCACCATTCCTGCTAACTTATTAACACTACTGCTACAACTATTTATTACTCTTATTATAACATTTCACTTAATAACTTGCATTAATAAAAAGTGTTACCTCTAATCGATATTGCAGTTTTGGGGTTGGTCACTATTAAAACGTTTTAGCTAGAGTCACAGCATTGGTTCTTTCTTTGTGCCTTAGCAAACTTTTTTCGTATGGCTTGAAGGGCGCAAATGCTGCTTTGATGGAGGTTTGTTTACCTCCCAGTCCACTTGTAGATTCACTTTCTTTGTCTTTTACCTGTAATCCTTTTTACATGCCATGATAACTTTTAAGGTGCTGCTACAAATTACTTGTGTTTCCTCTGGACCTAGCGACTACCCGAAAACAAGTTCTGCAACAGGCATTTTTCTTCTGTACCACGTCCGCTTCGTCAAAACAAAATTAGGTCCAAACAAGTGATGTACTGGCATTCTTTGGTGCAAGCTTCATTTCCTTCTCGCTTGTTGACTCTGGGACTATGTTTACGGATTCCGCCATGACGACTCAATGAGCTCACACAGTGGGTGTGGCAGAGGGTGGTGCTTGCGAACTATGAATCCCCTTTATTGGCAAGTGCTTTTATTAAAACTTGCCTCTGATTGGCCGGCGCGTTTAGATATGGAACAGTAACAATTGTGGTTGGCCAAAACTCCATCACTCACTACAAAACTTAGAAAAAAAACGCAGTGCTTTGCGGTTTCACTACCGCACTACGTCACATCGCAATGTCGATTCGATTTCGGTTAATCATGCAGCCCTACTTGGCAGCATGATCGAAGAAGCTGTCCTCTAGCCTGCTGTTTCTGACTGAGAGACTATAGCCTTTTACCTGATGCCAGCAGGTTGAAGAGACGTTTTCATATCCGCCGTCTCCTTGCCCTGTTGCATCCACCCACTAACTCCACTGTACCAGCTCAAGTCACACCAAAAGTCAATAAAATGTAAATCTTCCTTTACATGTCTATTTATTGATGATGTTATTTAATCACAAAAGAGTATATTACACATTAATACTGCTACCTATATACTACTACAGTATTTTAGTGTTATTGTTTGGGAACGGGGTCTGGGGACCCATTAGCCAATTACCGTGAGTCACTATCCCCCGCCATTCAACCATTTCACCTTTCGATAACTTCATCTGAACAGAAATCTTTTTTTCAATACAAGTGGTTAATTTAAAGTATTACTTCAAATATTCACTTAGCATTTTTTAGTCATATATTGGAGGTGCGCGATTGTTTGTTACACTCTCATAAATAAGGTAATTCATAATTACTGAGGAATTGCAATTTAATTATTATCCAAGTGCACTCTATCATTTTTAAAAAACGGAAAGAATATTTACCTGTATGACTGTTGGTTCAGAGATGAGCGTGTCTGCGTTCACGACTTGCTCCACAGCCTCTGGCACCACCACCTTCTTCATGCAAGACATGTTGAAGCCGTATACGTTGTCCCAGAATGTAATGCAGTCTTGGTGCCTCTTTTTATCTCCAACTGCTGCCAGGCTGATGTTACAAAGGTCTGGGTAGACTGTGGACAACAAACAAGCACATGTGTGATATGGAGTTCAATGTTATACTTTACATTAGGAATAAGGGTGCACATTTTTTTTAATCTAAAAATGTTGTGCCGAAACTCACAAAAACTTTCTGAAGAAGAAAAATAAAAACACATTTTTAAAAACTGGGGTATAATAGAATAACTGTTTTACGTTGACTGGCCTTGTCCACTGTTTACTACGGGATACTACCGTCCGTCATGTTGTCATCATATAGTGGGGTCGTGTGTGCAAAGGTTTAATTGTCTCTATTTATTCTCATGCCCATTTAAAGCTAAAATGCCCTGAAAATTAAATTAAAAAGTAGAGACTGTTCAATGTAGGAGCTACAAGCCGTTTTAATCATAATTTTACTCAAAGTAGATCTTTCGACGGATTTTATCAGCTATTCCACTTTTTAAAAGCACTGAAATGTTTTTTGTTTTGTTTTCTCAGACTCAATAAAAGTACTCAAAATCCACATTTGGTGATGTAAGTAACAGAGTACGCTACTCAGTTATTAATTGTGAATTGGGACAGGTGCTGAACACAGTAAATCCTGGTAAGGTGCTCAAACTGACTGGTATATTCAGAAAAATCTTCAACCAGCCCTTGGCACAAGGCACCATTTCTTCATACCACAAAACTTCCATGATCATTCTGTTCGCAAAAGACAGCAGCAAACAGCCTCATCAATTACAGACCAGTAGCACTTACACCTGTTATCATGAAGTGCTTCAAGAAAATACTCGCCCAACACATCAGGGCCTGTCTGCCAACCACCTTGGACCCTTACCAGTTTGCCTACAAGGTAAATTGATCAACAAAGTGCGTCATCAAAAAACAGCACTCCACTGCGTGCTGAACCACCTGCAGCACGGAGAGGGCTATGTGCGGATGCTTTTCTTGAACTTTAGCTTAGCCTTAACGACATCATCCCAGAGATTTCGGTGTAAAAACTGCTCCATCTGGGCCATCTGTCAGTGACTAAAGGACTTCCTTTCAGATGGACCACAATCAGTCAAGCTGAAATATCACCGCTCATCTACCATCACAATCAACACCGTTCTCCATTATGGTGTGTATGGAATCCCCTTCTGTTTTTCTTATTTTAGACGTACTTTACTATCAAGTTAAAAATTTCTATTCAGTAGTCTCTATAGAAGTACATGAGATAGTCATCATATCTTGAATCACAAGGGTTTAAGCTTTCCAATGATATGTGGCAGTGACTAGGGACATCATATAGACCCATATTTGTTTGTCAACTTTAAGGGGTTAATTATAAACGAATAATAAAATAAACCCAAAACTCATTCAATTTAAATTTGCTGTCCATAACACTCAAGGTCAGTGAACAATAGATAAAATTAAACAAACTACACTGAAAAGGCATATTTATAAATCAATTTTAACATTGTTAACCCTTTATTCACCTAAAATTCCAATCCAAAAATGTTAAAGGGGTTAAAATCAAAATGATTTTTTTGTTATTGTAACACGTTCTAAAAATATAATACATATTATGATAAATAAATATTAAATTGGTTCTGACAAATGACATTTGTCACTTCATGAGGACCAATAAGAAAAGCAAGCAAAGGAATAAAGAAAAAAGAAAAAAAGCTCAATGTCATCAATTTTCATGGCATTAAATGCAAATCATTAGAGAATGTCTTCAGGTCCTGTGGGCGTGGCGAGCTCTATCAATTGCCCGAAGTCACAAAAATGACAAAAAACACAATTTGCCCTGATTTCTGCCCTACTTACAATGTCCATGTTGGTAGATATTATGATGCCCAGTAAAGGGGCAGTGGATCCTTAATGTCTTTTAATGTGCTTTCAAATGTGATTTATTGATATGGTTGTTCTGAGCTAAGATAGCTAATGTTGGTTCACAGTCTGGAAGCTAAGAAAGAGGCCCAGGGCTGAAATTACAGAAAAAAAAGAGAAAAACGGACAAAAGAAACTTGACTTTAACTAAAGTGCATGCATAACTTGATGGGCAAAACAGTAACATATATAAATAAACAGTAAAGACAGAAACAAAAGAATGATAATTGATCAGTTGTCATTAAATAGCAAATAATCAAAAAAATGGTTCTGAGAATATTAGGTATAACAAGTCAATATACATGCAAACATGTTGTATTACTCACTGCAATATTTACGTAGCATTTTATATTACATTTTATCTGTATATTATTGACAATATCCCCTGGAGATGATAAGTACCGTAAATTCCGGACTATAAGCCGCTACTGCAACTGTATATTTTTGTAATGTATTTATTTTAGAGACTTATTCTGATATGTTTTCAACGGGCGAATTGGGGAAATATGTGATTGGTGGTCCGCATGACTTAAAATAACAAATGGCAGACCTATATTTTGCATCAGCCAATACAGAATCTCAATTTGATACCATGATAATGCTTAAGTAAAAAAATACAGTGCCTTGCAAAAGTATTACCCAATACTTTTGCTAGGCACTGTATTGTTCAACAATTGTAAAAAAACAATTATCTCGACCTCAGGGATTTCGCCTAACACTGGTTCTTTTTGAAAATCTGGTTTACGACTATATTACCTTGATTTATTCATAATGGGTTAGTGTCTAGAATAATTTCATCGTAATCATGCATTTCCGATTTAATTTAGGCTGTAGTTGCCCAAGACACACCAGAGGAAGTGGTGCCCGTACGACACTATTGATTAAGGGATTTGTGAACTTCCGATCTATATCTTTGCTTCGGGTGCGCCACACACTTTGACAAATATGTCATACAAAAAAAAATTAGTTCAGCAGATTAACCCGTTACCGTTCCTGTAAAATTTGTCTAAAATCCCAATCCAAGACGTATCTAAGGTAAATTGAATGCTATTCTTGAACTGTGCATAATATGGACGGTTATGGTCTCCTTTGAAAAGAAACATTCTGATGTTTCGTCCCAAACTGAAATGATCATTTCAAGTGCTACTAACATGGAGGCATTTGAGTTGGAACACACAAAAATATATAGCTGGAAAACAGGTAAGACAATAGTTTGAAGATTTACGTAGTACCTCGCCAAATTTGTTCACAAACTGAAAAACTCAACATAGTATTTACACATTCTTCTAATAGTAGGTCTAGTCGTTTCCCAAAGTGGCCATTTGGAGACAACCAATTTACAACTCTCAAACCTTTGCAAATGTGTATTTTATTTAGGCCAATTTTTAGACATTGTGAAAGAGTGGTAAATTTTTGACTTCTCTTTCAAGAAGTCAATCAATGATTGTGCACACCTGCGCCTAATAATGATGAGTAAAAAAATAATTATGGGTGGCGTTAAGCATGTTTATTTTGGAGTCTAATTTGAATAGGATATACCTTTATTTGTCATTGTTACAAAATGGGTTAACATATTGTGACAACGAAATTGGGCATGACACTCCAGTTTCACACATTCACAGTGAGGTAAAGAAACCAAGAAGGAACAGAGAAGATAAGGTTATAAAACAAGGATAAGGTTATAGTTATAATTTACACAATATGACGGCATGTAGGATGTTACATACAGTTGGTATCGTAAGGGTTTGTGCAATTTGGTGCAAAAATACATACACCACGTAAATGTGTAAAATTCGAATAAGAAGGTGCACCTGATTATAAGCCGCACTCAGTACATTTTTAAAGGAAAAATAATTTTGTACATATATAAGCCACACCACAAACACATCAAAACAAGAGATATTTACAAAGAAAGATGGTACACAGAAATAATTTAAATAATATAAAGCACCTTAACCCCTTAATGTTCTGCTGGACTTTTGATAAACTAATATGTGTCAGTATGATGTCACCAGTCACTGAAATAAGTCATGCTACATATAATTGGAAAGCTTAGACTCTTGGGATTCAAGATGTGATGACCATTTCAAAATATACTAATCACAGAGACCTGAAAACCGGCATAATTCACCATTACGTCCCCTCTTCAACTTCTTTGAATGTCCGCGAAAATGGTTTTGTTACATCAAGGACAATCCATAGAATCCAACTGTGTAAAATATTAATTCCAATAAAGCTGAAGGATAAATGGGAAACCGCCATAAACATTTTGGACGTCGCTAATTGTCATCCCTATGTTTTGCCACATTATTTTCGTTTACAATTACACATAGTCGTAAAATTGTTTCCAACGTGATAGTGAGGGCTGCCCTTTTGACTGATACCTTTTCTATGATGAGGGTTTGGTCATGCTAGTTTTGTCCATGCACAAAGCGCAAAGTTACATTAAACTTCCTTGACACATATATTCCACCTGTCTCACCCTTACCTTCACTGCTCGGCCACCCCTGGCGGCCATTAGAAAGAATGCATTAATTGGCCGCATTGTTGCGTTGCATAAGCCGCAAGGTTGAAAGCTTGGAAAAAAGGCTTATAGCCTGAATTTTACAGTACATTTCTTATGGCATGTTGTTGGAAATTTCCCCAGGGATTAAAAAAAAAGTGTTTAGGACCTGTGCTTTATCACAACTTCACTTCACCCCACTTTGTCAAATTCACTGCTGTTGGCACGTTAAGGGGTTAAAAAGCCTGATAGGCTGAATGTGGCCCACAGGCCGTAGTTATTCCCACCCTTGAGCTTCTATCTCAAGAGCGAAAACCTCCATTTTTTTCCACACTTTGAAAAATATAACCTGTCCAGTAGGCACGTTGGATTTATTTTTGCCCAACATATGGCTTGCCGTTAAGCCTCACCCAACCTTCAATCCAATCTGTCGGACAGTAAATTGTGAAGACGGATGGCGACAGCTCGGCCACGGGCATCTCATGGTCTCACATTATCAGCTACCGGCTGCTCGTGATTGGGCGTGTGTCACGTAACGTTAAAAAAAAGGTATTCATTCCAGTGGACTGAAATTGTATGAGTAAGTTAGCAATTATGAAGTTGCTGATTGAGCAGAATTCAGAAAGGCTTTGGTTGATACTTGGTGCTTTAAAACTTACATATTTGTGAAAAATGTGGTGAACAATGTCAATGCTAAATTCAAGCACTTTATAATGACTTTCACAGTCAAATTCTCAATGTATCCGATTCCATTAAAGCCCCAGTGAGTAATATTTGACCACTGTTGTCTAATGCGAAGGAAATGTGTTTCCTAATATGAGTGTTCTGAGCAAGACGAGTGCCAAATCATCATTGTGCAGCAGCTAGATGCCAGAAAAACATGGCGGCGACTACATGGCGTTACTTTGTAAAAGAATCACTAATTCCTCCACCTATGATTTATTTTTTAAATAAAAATTAACATTAGTGTAATTGTTTATATATTTTTTTCTTAGAATTTAAATCAATGTTTTTTTACCCAGTTAAAGTTTTGCACACCACTAAATATTAAAGAAAAAAAAATCATTGTGAATCAAGTATTATACATAACCCAAAATACTGTATATTACGATTCACAGATCCACATTCTCACCTTGCATGGGCATTTATCAAGACATCATTTTTAAATCTAGGGAAGATTATAAATATGTTTGTTTTTGAGACAAATCTCTCTCCCTTTAGGTGTTGGGTAAAAATAGCATTTTCAGTTGCTGGAAGTTCTTCCTATTACAATTTACCACTGGTAACATGGATTTTTTGTTTTTGCACGGGCCATAAGTAATCCTTGCACTAATACACATTTCCTAGTGCCTTGTTTTAGGTGTAGCATGCACCTGTCCTTTTGGGCACGACCTATAGGGGGCAATGACGCTTCATAGGACAATGCCATACGAACAAATGTCAGCTGCTGTTAATCACAATAGAGGAAGAAATACAATGGCAATTCAAAAGCACCAGTGTCAGTGTCATTTTTAAGCAGACTGTTTGCGAAACATGGCAATAATGTCAAGCATTTACAAAACTTCACCCAAGATGAAAGCATTTTTCAATGATTTCAAGCACCCGTACAAACCCGGCAAATTAAAAGTCACTCTAAAATGTGAGCATATAGCGGCTAGATATCAGCCATAGCAGAAGAGCTAGCGTTTGCAATGCGGTGGAATATCTACAAAACTGTTTCATTCAGTTGCATATGATCCTGCGATTAATATATGTAATAAACTGTTGAATTTTAATACATATATAGAATAAATAATACTGTATATATTCTATATATAAAATATGTAACTGTATTAAAAAACACAATTCAAAGACCGGGTTCTTTCCAGGACACAATTCTAACTGCAGTTTACAGTCAGGGTGTCACACCCGCAGACCCTGTTTTAGCTGTGAATATCCTTTCAATCAAAGCCCATTAAATAATTTAGGTTCTCTGTTGATAAATTTTATGAAGAACTCTTACAGAACAAACTTTCAACCAAAACAAATGTTTACCCAGAAACACTAGAAACGAACCTAGAGCGACTTGACTGGGTGAGCGGTTGGAATGGTCAGAGCGATAAACGGGACAGGACGCACACACTCTCTCTTTTGCCCAGCGCCATCTGCACTGAAGGTCAATGCATTGGTATCCTCGTCACATCAGTTTGTGACATTATTACAAAACACCTTTGCTTTCACCTTGTTTTTGAAACGGTTATTTAGGACTGACATGACAGAAAAAATGAGCTTCAACACTCTTAACTGCGGGAGGAAGACGTTTTAAGTGGTATATTTATATTGATATGGGGCACTGGCATTATTACTATCTCATAGATTTTATTAAACCATCAAATGTTTGCTTTTGTCTGGAGAGCGGCTTTGGCGGTTTTGTTCAACTTTTTCTTAAAATATTCAGTATAGCTCGCTCTCTCTTAACATTTATGGCCTTTTGGGTCAAAAAGGTTTCTAACCCCTGCACGAGATGCTAATACTAATCTCACTAGACACTAGGGATACATAATTAGAAAAAAATATATAAATAGTTTTGTTCTTTGTGTGTATTTAATCATATCGACATCCTTTAACCTTAAGAAAAAAGTTCTCTCTCTGGGGAGCTTTGTAAGGGTTGTGGTGGGTGTGTGGCACAGCGTGCTGCTTGCAAACTTTGCATCGTCTTTATTAGCCAATGCCGTTAAAACTTTCCTCAGATTTGTTGGTGCTGTCAAAACCTCACAAACACGGAACTATAAATTATTGGAATAAAAGGAATGTCTTACGATTACACGATCACACTTCATCACATCGCAATATCGATGAGATTCCAGTTGATAATGTATCCCTACTAGAGACTAATGTAAATGTTGGTCCATTAATGCTGAACAATGTGATAGAAAAAAATGCAACATTTTAATTAAACCTTGTCCAGAGAGTAGGCAGATTTCATAAAGTGTCACGTTTTTTTTTTCATTTAGTAGAACATGACAAACATGCACTTCAATTGAACAGAAAACAGTTGGGTGGAGGAGAGGGGTGGTCCTACAAATTGAAAAAGTGAAAAGACGAAGAGAAAGGGGCCCACTGGTGTGCCCAGATTCATGGCTTTGACATCTGTGTCCTTCGCGACTCGCTGCTTCCAGCCCCCCTCGACTTGCTCTCTTGAGCCCCGTGATTGGTCAGCTGTGAAAGGGTGGATGCTGAGGGAGGGGTCAAAAACACATCCCTTTTCCCAGGACAGGGTGCAGTGCAGGGCATGCTGACACAAACTATCTGGCGGACGGGGGCTTCTCCATTTGTAAAATGTCTCTGCGCCATTAGAACATCAACCGCGTAGACGCAAAACCATTTTTGGGTGGCATTTCCCTATTTGGCAGTGTCACTAAATAGCCTCTCATTGGCCTACATGGCACACGAGAATAGAAAATCCCAAAGAGAAGACTGAATCCAGATGGACACTAAAGTCCTAAAATGGGGGTACCAACAGCCCAAATATATAATTGTCCACAAACTTAGTGCACCGGCTCGACTTCTCGCCCCGATCCCTAAAGCTGCATGACTAGCAAAAGATTAACTTCAAGATGCAAATAAATCATGGCAAAACAAAAGAAAACTAGAGAGTTGAAGCTGAAAAGCAGCCGTTCAGGCATCCTCTTGCTCTTTTTTGCTGAAAAGATATTGAGTCAAGAAAATCCAAAGTGATGAGTGAGCCTTTTTGGGCATATTTCACATCTAAGGTAACCTAACAGACTGCCTATAGAAGATGGTGGTCATATTTAAACTCCTTACCCCTTTTTTTGGTTGGTCAGACAGACACTTACAGGTAAAAACAATAACCAAAACGTACCTTTTCCCCTTCTCGCTACAGCAAGGGTGACCAACCCAGTCCACGGTTAGCTTGTTTCTGAGGTTTCTCTTCTCCAACTCCGGTGATGCACATTTGCAGCTTGCTAGCAAGCTGTGTGGGAGCTTGATGACGATCCAGGTGATTGGAATCACATGTATCAGAGTAGAGAAACTCCGAAAACATGTAGGACATGCGGCTCTCGAGGACCGGGTTGGCCACCCCTGCTCTACAGGATCAAGTTTTGTAATAAAAACCAAAAAATTAATAAATACTGTTACACTGGCAGCTAAGTTTGATTAAATTAGGTATTACATTTAAAATATTACTACAAGTAACATCCAACTTACAACCTGTTCAACCTAATTAGACCCTTTTTATGAGAACTTTTCCACTCTCTGGTTTAATTTAAATTTTACACATTCTAGATTTAGTGTAGACTCACAATTATTCCAATTAAAGGCAATGTCTAGAATTTGAAAACGTGTTATTCCCTGCTGCCATCCCCTGGCTTAAATTCATGATTGCAAACTCATGCAACGGGTACGTACATTTCGTAGACGCTCCCGAATAAACTTTTGTTTTTTTAAATCTTTTGTTGTTGTTTCGGTTGACATTTGGACTGTATTTTAAACAGGCCTATACCTTTGTTTGCCATTTTCATTCTACACTAAGAAAAAGACTGATGCGAGCATGAAATCACTTTGCACCCCTCCACCATTTACTGCTTCCTTATGTGTGGCATGTCCCAAAACACCTCTGATAAAAGTAAGATAAAAGCAAATACAGAAGCTCACCTAATCACGACCATTCGACCTACGCACAACAGTGATACGAACATTTTTTTCGGGATGTCAAAAAATATCTGGACATTGCTGTAAGTTAGATTTTATAATGTGTGCACCTTTTCCGAGAACAGGACAGTACTGTGGTGCTTCTCTCCGCCGCAACCGGCGTGTGGCACTGTGAGATGTCACCCGGCATCCAGCCGGAAGAAAAAAATCCTGCTTCTACTTCCTAGTTCGTGTTTAAACATCTCTCCTTCACATGCTCATAATCCCACTGCTGCCACCAAGGTAGCGTGTCGTTTTGTGTGGTTAACAGATTGCTCCTCGCTTGTGAAAAAGTACTTAGAAACACTTGCGGTCTCTTTGAAGAGCGACAACCGTCAGCACCCGTTGACTGTAAACACACCAAACTCTCTCCAGAACTAAACTCTCGCGCTTCCCTACACTCTTGCACCAACTCTCGCGACATTCGTCGCCCAACAGACCTCATTCATGCGCACCTCACATTCTACGCCTACACTATCTCCAGCGCGCTAAGAACTTTGACATTTTTATCATTTAATATCTCATGCATCCATTCAATATGGTTGGTGTAAAGTTTAAAAAAGAGGCAAGCCGTTTCTTTTGAAACGCAAGTGGAATAAGAAAGCTTGATGCGGTTGAGAAAACGGTCGGATTGCTTTTTTTCGGCCACTCTCTACAATGGAGAAGGACTTCTTGAATTCCATCTTCCAAAAGTAAGTTAAACTCAACTTTATTTATCTTTATAGAGCATATTATTTTATGAAATGTTTATTTTTATTAGTACGCAACAATACAGGTTACTTATACAAGGCTTAAACATACTTATATAAACCTTAAACATACAAAATATAGCACTGAAGCAACTTATGAAAATGTTTTACTTACAAACGATCTCGTTCGTAAGTAGGGTGGCAGTGGGAAAATATAGAGACTATATGCACTCAATTGGACATTGTTAACACATACTGTGTTTAATTCTACTTCCGACTTTTTAAGGACACCTCAAATTACGCATACCACCTTTAACATCTACTATACGATTACCAAACCTATTTATATTTGTTGATATCCATTAGGGGTATTGTTGATTTATCCAAATTAATAATATGCATCTTAACTTTAAGTTTAGCTCTCAAATGCAAATGAATTATTTGCCCAAAATATTGACTGCCAGCATGTTTCTATTGAATGCAATCGCCACGATTGGACATGATGGCAGTTCCACGGGATTCCCAATGGACTGAATAATTCCCCTTCAGCTGTTTGGTGCAACTCCTTATAACCTCCCCCTTATTAGTGGGCGGGCTCATTATTGTGTACAAGACATGCACCAGTGCATTTTCGAAAGACGTTAATACACTCTATAATACGCAATACATCAAAATCAGTGCTGTGGTAATTGATGGGACTCGTGTATTGGTCTCACTTTTGTTCAAATACATTTAGCATGTTTGTGCTGTATTGTACATGTGTTTGGTGAAGAGGAACAAGAAAAAAAAGAGCTACCTGAACCACCGTCTTTCAAATAAAGGTCTCTGGCCACCAAGACAGAGTCCAACATGGACTCATATAGCAGGAAGTAACCCTGGGGAAGACAAAACAGAAAAAAATTATATTGTACACTTACATATGCTCCCTTGATTGTTCAGTCAATTCATTTTGTGACCACCAATATAGAGTGAATTTCTGTGAAACAGGAATATATATTATAGCACAAGGCAATTAATAGCTCTATTGTCACGCATTACTGTGCATGTGTGTGTTCCCTCATTCTGGATATTTGTATGCCACAAAGCACTCTGGACTTGCCATACAGAGACAACTGATACACGAAAACTCACTTTTTCAGTCAGAAAGCATCATGTGTTTTGGTTGATTAGAGTCCCTACATGGTGGACGGAGACCCGAATATGCACTTTGACACCGTGCCTACTCTGGCCCCGAAGAGCACACTTCGGGCGAATTAAGCGCAGCGCGGAAGTGCAGCGCCAAGGTGCAGCTTCGGGCTTGGTCACTTAAATCAAGCGCACATATTGACTGCAGAGAGAGAAGCCCGGCCAGACTTAATCATTGACATTTGATGCCCAAACCCGGCCCGGGGGTGGGGTACGCAGTGACCATGCAGTGGAACTGAATCCCGCCAACGACGACCTGAGCGCACCGGCTCGACTTCTCGCCCCGATCCCTAAAGCCCCGTTGACTAGCAAAGCATCTCAACACGGCCCTTAACAGAAATTTGAAAATCGACTGAGTCCATGAACTGTTCTGCACCACCAGATAATACACTAAGCGTGGTATTATTTCATTAATGCTGAAATTGCCTTTCGTCTACATCTATTCACTTTCTGCTATCAAATGTTTTTTTTACCAGTACCAATCAGCTAACCTGCCAAACTCTTCACTGTATATTTGTTTAAGATCCTTTATTACTTCTATGGTCTACATTTCTTTTTTTGGGGGGATTTTGTGCTAGCAGATAACGAATAACTCCAAGAATAAATGCATTGGGACGCTCCTCTTTTATGAGGGCATGAACGAGCAAGGTGAGGTGAGGGCCAGGACAGTGATGACAACGCTTTGTTGTATGTGACAGAAAGCCTGTACAAGAATTTTTGGCAGCTTGGGGACAGCTAAATAATACTCAACTGGGGTAAAAATGTATTTTTAAGTATTACAATCAAGGGACATTATGTATTATGTTGAGCCTTTAGTGGTGAAAAAAAACAAACAAAAAAAAACCAACATTGTTAGAAATATTCAGCAATAATACATGTACTATAATATAAACATGCATAAGTTCAAATACTTGAAGGTCAAGAAAGTAGCATTTATTTTACATAGCAAGAGTTTCAACTACAAGGAGCAGACTACGGGTCCAACCCCAGAAACGGCAAAAGGCTGGGAAAGAAAGGGTGCAGTTTGGTCCCTTTGAGTAGTTCCCTTGCATTCTTCCATGCATTCTTCACTTGTTTTCGGCTGCACTGCACTATACAGCAAAGTCTAGTGGTCACATATTACACACTGACCCTATAAATTAACATTTCAAATTGACTTTTTGCAGTGCCTTGATGGTTAAAAAAATGGTAAATTGTTGGTATTGGAAAAATGGTGTAAAACAGTAAGAAAATAATAATTGATCAACAGAAAACATGAATGAAATGACATTTTAAAAAGGAAAAAAAGAGTAGAAAATGAAAATTGAATAATTTACCAATAGAATAAAGTAACAATAAAAGATGTAAATAAATTAAAAACAAAACATATACAACAAATCACAGTTATAGGAAAAAGAAATAAATACTAAAGAAAATCTACAATACCTAAAAAGTATTATATAAATGAAAAAAAAAATCAGTTCTGAAAGGACAACTTCCTGCTTTCTCCATTCGCTTACATTAGTTTCCGGCACGCGACTAAAAATAGGGCGATGAGCTAAAATCGAATGCCTTTTTCTATGTTACCTGTATGACTAGTGGTTAGGTTACAGCGCTTTCACCACTGCTACCCGAGTTCGATTCCCATTGCAAACAATGTCTTGCTATATTAGTGATGTTTATTGATTGATCAATCACTGCACAAATAGGGTGGTCCAGTATACCGTAAAACCTTGTGTAGTATTGCAAATTAATGAATACTCATTAATGAATACTAATTTTATCCGCATGTAATGCCTCCGGTATACTCAGTGAACATTCAAATTTCTAGCCAATTTGGGGTTTCTTAGTTGCGCCTTGTAGTCCGAAAAAAAATATGATTTGTATTTTTTTTTAACACCAAGCAGCACCAGTCACACTTTCCCTTTGAAAGAAAAGTTTCCAATGTGGTGCCTGAGTGATTCTGAAAAATGTCATGGGTCGTTGTAATTTTCTAGGATATTTGATTTCTATCTGGCATGTTTGGTGGTTGACTGAGCCTAATTTAACTTCTGATAATTACAACCAAGTAATAACATAGTAATAACACAAGTGCTATTTTAGAAATGTATATCAAACTGATAGCCCTTTGCGCCAATCAGTGACTGGGTTGCCCTTACGGCAACTGTTTAAATAACTGTATAAAAAAGTAGCTGTGTTTAAAATATAATGCAAGAATAAAAATTGATTTATGTTGATTAAAAAGTGTTTAACATAAATACTTTGTCTTTATTTGAGCTTTAAGTTAAAACTTACAGCAAAATATTACTACTTTCGGGTTTTCCGCAGCACCTATGAGTTCTCGTTGTCATCAGAAATCTCACACAATGGCTAACAAGACGGTTGAATGTCCAATCTATCTCATTTTATGTTGAAGGATTAACAAGGCAATGTGAAGAAGTAATTGCTCACCTGAACCTGATAGCGAGTTTGTCACCTTTGGCAGCGACAACAGAAATCAAATATTAATCAAACTATATATTGTATCAATTTAGAGAGATGTTAAGTTTCTGAACTTTATTATTGTGGACTTATTGGCACACGGTCCCAATGCATTGTGGTGTACTTTTGCAGTTTTCACCATAAGGAATTAAAGCTTCAATTACACCTCCACTGTGGTCAGGGTGCTTCATTGGTAGTTTATCTTGGTGTTATATCAATGACACTGCAATGAGGAAAAAGTAGCTCTCAGCTTCAAAAAGGTTGGCAAACCCAGCTTTACATACATAAAAAAAAGCAAGGAACGCGTATTTGGAGAACCATGATTTACGACTTCGACCCTATTACCACCAACATCAGCGTCAAGGTTCAAAGCTGATAAGCGACGGTGACGCAAATCAATCGGAACAGGCCCGAGCGTTACATTTCTTGTTTGTGAATGCCCTGATGGGTCAGGATCCAAAGTCAGATGCGCTCATTATTGCTGACTACGGTCCACTCGGTGACCTTAACGCTGTGCCGTTTTTAAAAGCATCACACGGCGTACACTGGCCTCATAATTTAGTGCCAATTTCACGGGACACTGCTTCACTTGAAGGGAAAGGGATATGAGGGTGTGGCCTGTGAGGAGAGTCAAAGCTTTATGGTCGGGCTAGCATCACCGTGGTCACCTCCCAACAATTTTGTACCTTAAAATATTAATTAGGTAGAGGTACAGCCACTTGATTATGTTGTTGCCTTATACTCTATGTATATTTGTGAGACGTTGTGGCGTAAGGCAGCACCAGACTGTCATAATTTATCATATTTAACGTGCCTGTAAAAAAATTATTTCAAAATCAGAGCAGCGGGCTGGATGTGGGCGACGAGAAGGTTTGCTTTGGTCTGAAATTATCTTGATATATCAGACACGAGAATCGTTGTGTATTTTCTCATTGAACAGCATTCCCTTGCTGTATTGGGGTTTACTCTTCGCGGTTTCGCTACGCTCATTGTTTATCAGGTTCTGCAGTTTGATTGGTGAAACAGCCCAGCTCCCTGCCCTTTATTTGCCTGTGTCTGCCTGTGCGTCAATATTGTTGCGGACCAAGTTGTACAAGTACATACAACAGCTTGGTGAACTAACATTACTTACATGTAAATCTTATTCAACTTTGAGTTTCTCTAAAACCCATCATGTCAACAAAACACTCTGGACTGAACAAAAGCACAAACGGCTTACTATCGGCAACAAAGAACTTCTCGACATGCTAAATGCATTTTTCCTCCACATTGTTGTTTCCCAATATTGTCCACATGATAGCGACAAAATCTCATAATTAATGTTGATAGCTTTGATACACTCAAAATTGGTCTTAATTTTTAATATGGACTGGCAAACAAAAATGGCAAAAATATAACGATAATATATTGTCACACTAATAACAGATGCATAACTCACTGTTTTGGACCAAATTGAGACATTTGCCTGAATCAGGTTCCCAAAAAAAAGCTGCTTTATCTGCACAAGAGCCCAAATTGGTCAAACAATCATATTTAGATAACCAATCAACGGTGCAATATAGTATCAAGAATATTTTTAAGTTAAATTTAAAAACAGAAGTTGTTTGTAATTAAAATTATATATATATGTATATATATATATATATATATATATATATATAGATAAATAATCACACTTTTTCTTGGAAATATTCTTTTCACGCCAAATTTTGTTTTCAAATTAAGTCCACATGATGAGGATCTGAAGTGGGTACTGTCCTGAATAACTAAGAATATAGGATATTTTTTAATCATTATTGACAGTAAAGAAACTGTTTGTAAAAAATGTTTATAAATGACAGTACTGTTATTTGTTAAGCAAATGATTGACCCTGTAAATTGGGTTTGTTCTTTAAATAAATACATGTTTCAACTTTGCGGGTTTTGACTATCGTGGAATCTTTTTGGAGCAAACTCCCCAGCACAAAAACAAGAGATTACTGTACATTACTCCTCATTGAAGAAAGTATTGTTCATTGTTAAAAGTCAGTTGAGTGAATGAAAAAAAATGATGTTTTCTTTTCATTTGATATACATGTAGCTCATATTTGGTAAAAAATGGCCACTGATGGTCCCTGAAAAATACCAGCTTCTTTTGTTTGATACAGAATTTGGAATCCGATACACATTGGCATTAATGAGGAAAGAAGACCTATCCATTTTTTCCTCAATTTTATATTTAATGTGATTGTTTGTGTCTAAATCTTTGTTTATAAAAAGACCATTTCATTAAATTGGCTTGGAAAGACTCCGAATTAATGCAAATTAATATTTGTTTCCTTTTTTCGAAAGGGTAGTGTGTGATATTTAACCAATAGATGTCGCAGTGTTGTGTAATGGAACCGAAAACGAGTGCCAAGAAGCACAAGGAAAATTGTGATGAATCAGTCTTGATCTGTTTTTTTTTTTTTAATTCATGATCTTTATTTTTTAAATTTATTTAACCTCAATTCTATTGTGTTAGTTACATTTGTAACTTTTCCCCATCCAGTTTTATTTCAATTTGGGCATTTTCAGTCCTACTTATGGCTCCTGCCTCAGACTAATTATCATTTTCGAATCTGAATCATCCACATCCCACTTCAGTTACAGTCAATGATATTTAATAAAAAATGCGTCTGGCTATGCAGGGATCAGAATGGAGATTTTCATTTTCAGCTGAAATAGCCAGGGTCCAGGAATAAAGCAGGGCGGATTTTTGTAAATACTGCAAGATAAGTTCAAATGCAGATCAGTCCCTGCAGCTTGAGCAACAATGCGGCCAATTTTTCTAACGGCCGCCAGGGTGCGCCAGAGCAATAAAGGAAAGAGTGAGACAGTCGGATTTTGAATTTGTTTGGTACGCAAGAGAAAAAGTGAAAAAGTCGGAATGCCTTTGGGGTTCAAAAACAGCGGAAATCCGCGGATCCGCGGAAATTTCTGATCCCTGGCTATGTGACGATACATGGCGTAAGGTAAGAGCTATGTTCACATTTGAACCCGTGCTATACTGCAGTGTATATCCATTTGCATTTACATAAGAGACTAATGAAAACCCTAATGACAACGGGCCGAAACAGCTTATACACATTAAGAAAATTAGCATATAAAACACATCTCCCTGTGGCCTCACACAGTGCTCGAGTACATCATCGTCTATTAAGTCTGTCCCCTGCAAGAAATAAAAATAGGAAGCATCCATTTACAGCTCCGTTACTTTTGTCACCTTAAGACACACCAGATAACTTTTTGCAACCGAGGCACTTGAGGTCAACAGTCTCTTCTGAGCCAACGAAACAAATTCAATATTAAGAATTATTGTTAGGCCGCATGATGGAGTGGAGGATTAGTGATTCAACTTAAGGGTAGAAAAAAGGGGTGGGGGATTTACAAGACAGAAAGGTGAAACGAATGTCGGATTTTTTTTCTTATGAAAATAAAACAAAATCCCTCCTGGCCCAGATATTTTCGGTGCTTCCCAGTTTGTTTTGATTCAGATCCGCTGAATGCACATGCTCATCCTGGCTGTTAGACTGACAACATACACCAGCCTATGACAGTCGCGAACACAGACGGCCACGCCCACCCAACACACTCACACACATCGGTCTCGTGCAGCATTTACTGTGTGTTCTTTGTCTGAACAAAATAAACGATAAGGTGATATGAATGAGAATAAAAACAATTCAATCTGAAATCCGGGAAGGCGTGAACTAGCGATAACGAAGCACGAAGTAGCCATGGGTCTCTGTACCTCTACATATGAATCCATTCCCTAGATTGTGCTTGTATCTAGAATTGCTAAGAAGTTTCCTAAGAAGTTTTCTTGGAAACGAGTACTTGAGGAAACGTACAATTGTTCAACTGTACTGTTCAACATCCTTTTTTTTCTGATAAAAGACAAGGATTTCAAGCTTTCTTTTCATTTGTCCGATGCCTAGATAGCTACAATACAAAATTTTCTGTAGCCCTTCAAAAATGAGTCAAGAATTCCCAACTTCCCATTCGTGAGAAAAGTCTGACACTGAATGAGTTAATATTCAAAAATAGGTGATGCACAAAGGACGCGAAAGTCAAACCGCAAAATTGCAAGGAAAAACTGCATCACAAAAATAAAAAACCACAACACCACAAGAGACTTCCATTATATGTGATTTGGTGGTGACCTTCGGACACGCTCGGTTGTAGCTACCCGAATGTATTACAACAGCCGAACTGCATCAGCAGTTTTGTACCCCCCTGTTCTGTTCTCCTGCATTCAAAACACATCTGCCTCCATTACCACAGATCATCATCAATCGCCGTCCCGGGAGTGCCAAAGCAGAATAAAGGAGACGGCCTGAGCTGGTGGATATGGCTTGCACGCTTGACTGGAAACTGAGGGCCTCCATGTCAGGGAGGTTCTTCGATATGAATCTCTGGGTCAGATGACATCGAATTACCATACGTGTATCATAGAATAGATTCGGTGTGTAATCGCACGGTGACTGCTCTGCATATCCCAAGTGAAAACGAATTTCCATTTTAATCGAAGCAAATGAGAATTACAAGATAGCGAAGGAACAGTTGTATTTACACTATAGGCAAAAATAAGTACTGTACAGTAGTCTCTCAGGTTAAGGCATATCTTGCTTACGAAATCTTCACATAGTAATTTGGAATACAATGTTTTTTCAGTCCCTTGTTAAATGATTTTCCCCAACATGTAACATCAACTAAATTATTTCACGTACCCAAAGTTGTACAAAACTCCAACTATTCAGCGTTTGTGTGCATGACAATTAATGTTTATAAGATGTCTGTCTGCTAATGGTTGATGTCATATAACTTTCTGGTCTGCTAATGGTTTGCGATCGGGAACATTACGAATAAGGAAGTAGTTAAAGCAGATGTCTTCTAAGGGAAGGAAAATTGTGTTTTAAAATCATATAACGTTTGTCTCATATCATTAGGAAAGCAAGAGATTTGAGTAAACCACAGTTTCATTTAGTCTTTATTGCTTATTGAAACGTTGAACTCATTTTAGTCTTTGCTGTTGTCTATAAGGTCCCACGAAGTCAAAAATGTTTTGACAAAATTGACACTTGCATTTATCTTATGTTACTCAACTCTACAATAGGAGTTTTAGTATGGATTTTCAAAAATAAAACTAGCTTTATCTGTTTACTTCAAAATCCTTATTTGATGCTTACTTGTTATACAATTACTTAAAACGACTTCTGAATTACTCTGATAATAAATAGGGCAACAAAGACCAAGGCTCGATCCGAATACTCTCACTTCCACGCAATGTTACCTCTTAATATAGAAAAGTGTGTTCACGATCAGAGTAAGAAAGTCTGAATCCTCAGCAAATCAGAGTAAAACAAAGTCAGGTTGTTTAGGTACATTTTTTATGAATACCTACATATTTTGTATGGGAAAACATGTTTCGGTTCTTGAACAGTTCGGCGTTCAAACACAGACCTTGAAGCGTTATGGTCGAGTATCGGGGTATGTCCGTGTTTATGTTTTTGAGTGGAAAACCTACAAAGGGTTCTACTAAAAAATAAGTTATGACACAGTTATCAGGAAGCAATTTCCTAATTCCTGGAATAAGAGTTTCCGACCTGGTTCCCGTTAGTGCCCTTTAAAGACAACTGAGGTGCCCGGAGACCCATTTTGAAATTAGCTCACTAGTGCTGGGCCATTGTGATTTTCAAGTAAAATGATCTTTTTAGTGGTTGACTCAGTCTATTCAAGCCTACAATAATCAACCTGGTAATAACATAGTAACAACATATTATACCGATGCACATCAAAGGTTCTCCTTTCTGCCAATAAGAAACAAAAAGAAGCTCTCAGCTTAAAAAAGGTCAGAGATCCCCGTCCTAGAGGAATCATTCCTGTCCCTTTACAAATAAGTGAGTTGTTGGTAAGTGAAAAAGGAATTCATGGGATTGAGCCCAAATCGACTTTCTCACAGTCAAGTCAAGTTTATTTGTATAGACCTGTATCACAAGCAGACCCAAAGGGCTTCACAGAACACAGACTATTGGAAACTACAGACTATTATTGCACCATCTCCTGATCTAAAACCTACATGAGCGCAAGGAAAAACTCAAAAACCTCAACATGAGGAAAATGAAGAAACCTTTAGAAGGTACCGCACATGAGGTAATCCCCCTTCCGGGATGACCAGGCTGCAATGGATGTTGCATTAACAAACAAAAAGATTAAAAAAATTAAGTATACAAACCACCACAAGCATTTAGTCAATAAAAGTAATTAAAATACCAATAATACATCAATAAATACAGTATTGTGTGTATTTTGGGTGTCAACCCACCATGATCAATCACGCTGCATTACTATTGACAGTCTCTAGCTGCCAACAACTGTTTTTTATATGATGCGAGTCGTCTTTGTGCTTTGTTGTTGTATGGTCAAGCTCTATTCACTATGTCCTTCAATTTTGCATGGTATCCAGTCAGGAATGGGGTAACGGTCAGCTATTAGGAAGGCATGGTCAGGAAGCTCCACCTACCAGAAATCTGCCCTTCGGTAAGATACATTGCCAAGATGACCTGTCCTCCATGCGCCTCCAAAGCAATGCAACCGTCACCAGATCCTAAATCCACAAGGAGCCCCTTTCGATTTTTGAGCAATGTTATGACGTTCCGTAATAAAAGTGGGACTCGTAAGAAGCCTGGCTGGAGGACCCCTATCCTAGCGTAAACAGCAAGACCAGTTCCAGAAGCAATCTGACATGAAATATTTGCTAGAGAACGTTGGAGCAATCCAAAAATTGAAATTCTAAAAAAATACTAGACAAGGTTAACGCTAAAAGATTTAATTTTATGTGCGGTGTATGTCTTTTACTCTTGGAAACTCTTGAAACACTCCGTACACAAGCGTCAATAAACCATCAACTTTTCAAGGATGCAACCTATATATCAACATTTCCTTCAAACACACGTAAACCAGTAAAGTGTGCGTGTGCTGAGAGTGATCGACAGCGAGACAGACAAAGGAAAAGGATGATTGATGACTCCCATTCTCCTTTGAGGCAGGTAATGCTCCAAACCCCGAAAAAGAGGCTAAAGAAGGGGCAGCTATTAATTTACCAGCTGACAGACGCAAATTTGTTTGATGTGATGAATTGTGACAGGTTGATATTTGGACATTCAAACTTTTAGTTGTGCTGGAGAGATTTATAAAACTGGGACGAGTCACGCTTCTAGGATGAACTATGAACTGAAACAAGGGAGATTAAGTTGATTGTAGTTTTTTTATTTTAACTAGGTGATCCAAATTGGAAATGACAAAATATGACGTGAAATAATACATGCCTAAAACTACAAATCCTTTTTTATTGTTTGCTTAAAAACCGGTGAACAAACAAGTGTGGTGATAATTTTTTCGTTTGAGATCTAAATATATATATTTATATATATATATATATATATATATATAAATATATATATATATATATATACACTGTATATCTGTCTGTCTGTTTATTTGTTTGTCCACCCAAGAAAAAGGGAAAATTAGTTTAGATATGACCAGCATATTTCACAGTCAGGCAGGTTACCCTACATTTGAAAAATGCCAAAACAAGTCAACTTAGCACTTTGGGTTTTGTTGACTCAGCATTTATTCCCAGAAAGATATTCCACTCTTACAGGAAGAACACCATTAAATAAGAACATCTTCTACGGGTAGTTAGGTAGGTTATCCTAGATGAGAAAATGGCCAAAAAGCTTACTCAGCACTTTTGGTTTTGTTGACTCAGCATTGTTTCCCAGGAAGACATTCCACTCTCCTAGGCCAGAATAAGATTAAATATCAACAATTGTATGGATTGCATCATTTTGTAATTAAGGTATCAAGAAAAATGTATTGGAGAAAATAGATCAGTCTCTAATTTTCTTTTTTTCAACTAATAAGATAACTCTACCAGTCCAAAATGTGTCACTCTACCAGAGAGTTGACCAAAATGTGCAAGAGGCCTTTTGTGGCCCACCAAACTTTATCCAGAGTACAATACAATGTAATTTATTGCCATTGTAACATGTCAAAAGGACAACAAATTTTCCAAGACCTGGTGCAATAAATTTAATCCCAAAAAATTTAAATCAAAGTTTAGAAAAATAAGTTAAGAGTAGTAGTAGGTTATACTTGTTTTTTTAAGTGCATCTTAGTAATGACATATTAAACTATTAGTCTCTCACACTTATAAGTAACAAAATAGTAGCTCTCAGCTTCTGAAACAGTTACACAGTTAAGTCCGTTCTTTATTCATAGGACGTCTGTTCATGTACCATCCCGGTGAGTTTTATGTAACCCCAAATTAACAATTTAGATCGGCAGCTAAATCCGTCAAATCCCCACAAGCCAGCGAGCATACCCCATCACCCTTGATTGATTTTGCAGTCTGTATACAGTCTATTGTACCCAGTGATCGCCAACAGCCCCCTGGCCTCTTATCGGATTTTCTGTGTTTGTTTTCCAGCGTGCCAAGAAAGAAGGCCGATCAATGGCGTGAGTTATGACGCGACAGCGTTGCAACTCAAAACAGTCTCTCAAACAACCCAAAAAGACGGACGCTCGTCTGCTTGCTCCTCCTCCATCACTATCACCACTGACACGGCGCATTAATCACGCAACTCTCTCCATTAGTCCAGTTAACGTTGTCCCTTGTGCACATTAACACCACTGACAACTTTAAATTAACTGGAAGATTTTCTTTCTCTGTAGGGGACAAACAAGTAAAAACTATACAACCCCATACAGCCGCAAACCATATATGTTGTAGTTAATTGTGTGTTTAATGAAAACCGGCCTGAAGGGAGTTGGGCGCTGCCAGGGTGTACTTGTCCAAGACACACCGCAAGAGGTGGTTACCCGATGATATAAACGGTTGAGGGATCCCAGAATCTTGAAATGTTTGATAATTGTTTTGTTTGTAGCTTCTTCATCATAATATGAATTAGTTGGTGCTGGCTTCAACAGCACAACCCACTGCTACTAGTGCTGTAAGCACAGTGGCAATTTGAATGGGACATTCATTTTGAATGGGACCATTGAACATTTGAGTACAAAGTGTAATAACAGTGTTATTACTGTGTTATTACCAGAAGCAAGTGAAAAAAGAACAGATACATCTCACCGAATTTACAACTTCATGCTAACAACCGGTTTTCTGCCGGTAACATCTTCCAGACCCAGCACCAACTCTCACAATTGCCTCGGGAATTGTCTAGTAAATATTATTATATACATTTAAATGGGTACATGTTTCAGTTATGTTTTGGGGACATATTTTAGTGTGTGACTACTTTAAAGCAGTTTCAGGGGGTCGGCTTATATGTGATGTAGGCTTATATGTGGTTATATAGCATACAGAAATAGTTTTTTCAAGGGATAGCTGAATAACATGATGTCAAACATTGTAAATTATCAACATTCTTTTATAAGTGGTCATGTTTTAGAGATTCAAGAAAAGTGCTTTTGCTGCCCATACGGATAGCCTCCTGCTTCTGCATTCTAATACTTAGACCAACTTTTTAATTAAAAAGATTCAAGAACAAGATTCAAGCAATTTTCAAACCTTGAAAACACAACATTAAAGTTTAAGCATTTTCAAGGATTTCAAGCACCTGTACGAACCATTTTTACTTATCACTGGAAGATAACGGATACTGAACAAAAGAATGTTTTTCTGCAGAGATCTAATTGTGGAATTTCCTGTGGCACACTATACAAGATCTGACGGCACACAGCTTGTAAAACACTGCGTTGAAAGTCAATCCAAAAATATTGTTCAGTCCTTTGCACAGGACAGGAATAACTGTAAAAGTCATTGGAATTTTCTGCATTTTATTAATGCACACCGGAGGCCAACCTTCTAAATCTGGAAGTCTCTGAGAAATCTCCGCCACAGAAGCTTTGATGAGAAGTGACGAGAAGATACTTCCATATATTAGCGCTCTGTGAGCCAGTGTCATTAGATATTATGCCCCCTATCCTTCACCGCTCTGCGGGCATGTCACTCGCCCAATTTCAATTTCCCTGTTGATGGGATAGGAAGGCTCAGGCTGACGACCCCGTTTGCTGACCCTGGGGTTGCTGGATGGATGTGGGGGGGATTTGGAGGGGACAGATACAGGAGCCTCATGAATTATGGAGGACTTTAACGGTGCGTTCAACTTTGGCCGTCACGCCTCTGTATCGCCGCTCAGTATCTCGCTGATAAATGGGCATCAAGTCCAAATAAGACTGCTCGTGCTGGTTATTCAGGGGGCGTTATATTTTAGCTCCGTTTACGACAAAAATGTGAAACTACAGATGACATATTGGATTTTGTCGGTGTGTTTCATACAAGGCCGACTCAAGAATCTGCAATTATTTGACTGCAATTTAATAAAAGCTAAAGCCCTGTGCACACTTTATGCCTCAAGTGTCAAAGTTATATCCCACAGGCCACATGTGGCCTGCTATATTATTTCATGTGGCCCAAGAGACAATCCTGAGAGAAACACAAGATAAAAATTTGCCACAATGACCTGCAGTTTTCAATCATTCCACTGGATGTTGGCAAAGCCAGGCGCCACAGCAATTCACCCACTGTAGCTGTATTTTCTGACTACCATTCAACAACCAGAGAACATTAAGGCAAACCATTCCTGTTATTTTACTCAAAATGAAAGTCACAGTTGGCTGTTTAAGGAAATACGGAAAATTCAAAATAATAATTAAAAATAACACCTGGGGTCTTTGCAGAAGTACCTTTAGCTCCTTGAAATAATATATATGGAATCCAACAACTATGTTCCTATCTTCCGGTCAATATTTTCATAAAATTAAAAAAAAAAAAAGCGGAAACACTTTAAAATCATTGAACCGATCATTTAAGTGTATGTATTCTAATGTTGTCACTTTCCAGTTTGCGCAAGTTTTCCCTCGGTAAATAAACTGTAGTGGAAATTAATTCATTTGTTGTTTTGCTCTTTTTTTACAGATGCAAGGTGATAAACACTACAAGAGATTAAATCTCAGTGAAGGAAAAAATATGGGGAAGTTGTCATTTACACCTTTAGCTGCAGAACGCTAACAGCGCAGTCCTCCGCACACTTGAAGCCATTTTCAGAAGTACTCAAGAGTTATGTTTTCGGATCATGTGACCATTAAAGAAGGCGACTACTAGAGTCAGACAGCGGTGACTAAGATGAGCACATATTTACTAGTACGCCGAAAGAAAAGAAGGTAGAGGACATTACCGGCATGCAATAACACAGCAAAGCCATCAAAATTAAAAAAGGACTCACCTTAACTACAACCTATTTGACCTGTTGCTCAACTCAATGATATGCACTACATGCCCCTTAAAACTAAGACTAAAAGGCTGAGAGACAGTTTCTTCCCCAGGGCCATCACCACCGTAGACAAGAGTGAAAAACTTAAAAATATATATGTTTCCAGTTGGATGGAAAAATGGGTACCTATTTAGGAAGTTTGGTTGCTGCTAAATGTTTTTGCTCTACTTTTCATTGTACTTTTATACAACTTAGGCCAGTCTCCAAGCACTAACTTGTAAACATTCTTCCCAATTTATCCTTACATACATTTATCTTATTTGTCTCTTTTTAGTCTTTATTACATGTTTACCCTGAAGTGCCATGTCTAATCTTGCCGCAATCAATGTTTACTGCGTTATTAAATAATGACAATAAAGGCAATTCAAGTCAAAAGAAGAATGAGCGTTTTGTCGTGAAAATGTGGTGAAATTCATATATTTCTAGACGACAGTGGAAGGGTAACTACGTTGCTAACATGAGTGCTAGATCGCAACGCAGATGTGAAAAGTCAGCTTTTTGTGTTGTTGCCTTGTTGGTTGCCACAGTATTGAACCGAATAGCATTCACTTGTCATCATTCCTCAAAGATTAAAGAAAACAACAACAAGACAATGACTTTGATGATACCAAAAGGGAACTAAAGCATGTTACTTTCCGTGATGTACAACTCAGATGCATAAATTCAGGAATGTGTTTATTTGTGGGTGAAAAAGTTTATATATTGGGAGCACGTAAATATTGGACAAAGAATCATTAAACGTCACATTTTGGTCATGTTATGTATTACAAAAATAAAGTTAGGAATAAAAGACTATTTTTTTCTTCTAGAAAGGCGTCTGAAATATTTCTATACATGGTGTTTTAAATTTAGAGTGCATGCATTTTGGAAAATGGCAATAAGTTTCACACTTCGAGACTGATGGCCAAAATTATCAAACATCTTTGATACTTGACGCCATTGGGTCAGTGCCGTTTTTCTACATAGAGTAAATACCTTGGTTCACTCAGATGTGCTTTACAGGGTTCGTAATCCTTTTAATGCCTAAATACAAGAACTTTTTAAGGATTTTCGAAGCCAATTTTCTAATTTCTCCAGTACCATCATATGAAAAAAAAACATGTGAATCATGTATTTGCAAAGCCACAAATATATCTGTGATGTACATGTGCAAATTTTAATCTTGTGTGTGCATTTATCAAGAAATGTTATTTTTGGATCTTGAGAAATCACGAATATGTTCATTTTGACAAAAATCTCCCCCCATACAAGTGTTGGGTAAAAATAACGAATGATATGTAGCTTCCATTTTTAGTTACAGGAAGTTCTTCACACTACAATTTTTCACCAGTAAACACAACCTTCATTTTTTGCATGGCCCATAGTAAATGTCCATAATTGATTTGTAAACCTCGAAAGAAAATCAACATTTCATAGTGCACTGTTTAGGTTTAGCATACACCTGTCCTCTTGGGTGTATCCCGTGGGGGGCGATGACGTTTCATAGTACAATGCCATACAAACCAATGCAAGCTCCAGTTAACCACGAGGGAAGACAAAATGAAATGGCAAAGCAAAGCCACCAGAGAGCGATGTTGGCGTCGTTTCTAAGCAGACTTGTTGAGAAACACGGCAACGATTTCAAGCATTTACAATCACTTCCCCCAAAATTCAAGTAATTTTTCAATCCTTGAAAACACAATATTAAGAATCAAGCACTTCCGAGGTTTTCAAGCACCCGTACAAACCCCGGCCTCAGTGCAATGCAAGTGTGCATATAAAATATGGGAAAAAGTGTGTGTTTGGCACTTGACTAATATATCTTTGACTTATCCATCCATCCGTTTTAATGGAAAACGAGCTAATTTGAGGGCCGTATTATGACGCCTAAAAGAACTATGCCAACTAAAGGTAAACAAAATAAAATATAATAAATGAACAAATAAAATGAGAAAGAAAATCAACAGAACAGGCTTAAATGTTTTTTAGGAGCACAATCTTGTTAACAGTCGGAATGACTTCATATTGCTAAATTGCCCGTAGATAGTTCTAAAATTGACTACATTATTAGCATAGTTGTGAGCAGAACTTACCATCCATTCAGAGATGATTACGTCCACTTTCTCCACAGGAAGACTGACATCTTCAATCCGGCCTTTGAGCAAAGTGATTTTGTCCTCTAGCTTATTGGACCTGCAGGGGGAAGAAAACAGTGAAGCTTTAAGAAACTGGTAAAAGAAAAAACAAAAACAGCAGCTAAACTCGAGTGGGCTCTAGTGGTTTCAAGCCAAATCTCGATTGCTGACATATTTCATTACAGGGCTGCTCGCTCAGCCACATTCTGGCGTCCCTCACGGAGGGGTAGACTGCCCCGTGTTTGGGTGCAGTGAGATGGAAAAAAATAACTTTAGAGCGGTGCTTTCAGTTCTGCAGGAATGTCGAAAGACTAAAGTGGGGAAGGTGGAAAAAAATCCAACAAAAACACAACAGAAAAAAAAAATCAGAACAGATATATAAATGCGAGTGCAGTGTTTGTTTGCCCGCGTCCTAGACGCATCATTTTTGCTGGGGACGCATAGTCTCAAATAAACGTGCGTACCCGGGACGCAACCTTTTTGCCACAAAATTGTCATTATTACCCGATTACTTTTTTTTAACAAAGATTTACTGCACTCCAAACTTTTCTTCAGGCAGATCCGCCATTGTTGTTTTGGTCTCGCAGTTGGAGTTTTCGTCTGCACGCCGATCTCGGCCAACGAGATCTCATTGTGTAGTGAAAGGAAGTCAGTCTTTTTTTAGAGAACTGGCTTTTTTGGCTCAACTTATTTGATGATTGATATTTCGAATTATGTTGTATAAAGAAGTTAAGAAAAAAAAGGATGTATAAAAGGAGAAAATAAAAAAGACAGGTTTGTGGTTATCCCTTTAATCGGTATATTACCAACAATAATTTGATGCAGAAAATGAATTAATAATTTGATGATTAAAACTGAATGAATATAAAGATTTGTATTATATATTTGTCGCTGATTTACGATTTCATCCTCGATAACACTAAATTTTGGGGACCCATAGATCTCTGTTGGAACCCATAGATTTTTGAGGATGCAAGTCCCCGGGACCCATCACTTTTCAGAGGTAAAATGAACACTGCGAGTGTGTAGATGTAATGGGATCGATAATGCGACCAATTTAACTGCAAATGTGGCTAAAATTACTCATTGGATTGATTTTAACAAGTCAGGTTGTATACAAGTTTTGGGATGCTATAACTTGCTTCACTTTTCACAGTCTTGCTGCCTCATAGATTTTCATCATACGTCGTGTTCTGCATTCGGATTGTCTCAACAGTCCCCAAGACAGTAGGTATTGGTAAAACAATAAAATACAAGTTTAAACGTTTAGTATACAGGCTTAGGCTTGTAACAAGGGATTGCTCTTTTGTTTCAGTGTATATTCAGTGTATTGTCAAATAATTGTAAAGTAAAATAATGGTTTCGACTTCTAGGCGGAAAATGGGTCAGGGCTTAAAAGTATTGACAAGGGTGTGGAGGAAATACTGTATTTGTGTGTAAAGCGTGCCCTTTTTTTTTCCAATTAAAAATCATGATGATTGTTTGACTTTTTCTGAAAGCATCAAGTGATAATTACTGTGGCCATGATTCAAAACCTACATTAATAACTATGAACACAATACCAACATTAAATTTACAATGTACCGTATTTTCCGCACTATAAGGCGCACCTAAAAGCCTTTATTTTTTTCAAAAGCTGACCATGTGCCTTATAATACAGTGCGCCTTATTTATGGAACAAAATTAATTTGCAAAGTCTTGCAACTAACTTGCAGCCGCCGACTAGATTTTCCCCCGAACGCCAAGTAGTCCGCGGTGTATGCTGGGATTTATTTACCGGCGTTTCATTGGCTAACCAATGTGTCAATCATCATTTGAATCGATCACTATTGGCTAAAGTTATTCGGAGGTCAAGGGGAGGGTCTTTTTTATCATTTACAGGCTGGCATTGGCTTGAACGGCAAAACAAAGCCTGCAATTGGCCAAAAAAGACGTGTCAATCATCATTTGAATGGATCACTATTGGCTAAAGTTATTCGGAGGTCAATGGGCGGATCCTTTTTATCATTTACAGGCTGGCATTGGCTTGAACGGCAAAACAAAGCCTGCAATCGGCCGAAAAAGATGAATGCGTATAGCACGTGGCTGACGGCATACAGAAAGCATTTTTTTACTATTTTGTATTTGTAAATATTTTATTTCTCCTGGATTTACTAAACTCACGGATATAAGAGGACCACGGCTGCACATTATTATGAACACAACGACTTCGGTGAGCTACTCTGGCTATATATATTATCCCTGTATCTTGTTTCAGACTGAACTCGATGTTTCTGTGATAAACGGTGCAGATAATGGATGGAATGGAGTGTCTATTTTTAAATTAAACTCAATTCCAAGTGTTTATTGTCATAGGCACAGTAAAGTTGCGAGCGAAAAAGAAAATAGAAACTAAGGAATGGTTGGCATTTCTTGAATCCCAAGACTTGAACCTTCCGAATGATGGAACGATGCATTTGAGTGACATCGTACGGACACCGCATCCGCACATGTTCTCGACACGTATTTGCGTCTTTGCAAGCTTTCGGAATGTTAAGGGGGTAATAATTTTGACTGAACTATCTGACTGTTTTGTCGATGTTCCCATTGTAGCGCCTTATAATCCGGTGCGTCTTGTGTATGTCAAAAATAGGACCAAAAACTATTTTTTCGGGGTGCGCCCTATAACCCGGTGCGCCTTATAGTGCGGAAAATACGGTATTTATTTCATGTCCTATAAAGTCCGATTCATCATCAGATGCACCAAATAGTTTTTTTTCCTCATTGTGCATTTTTGCTTTAATTCATATCTTCCAGGACAACTTTGTTTTTTCCAATTTCCAAAACTCGTCAAAATTGCCACTGTTGTCTATTTATATACTGTACAACACAAAAAGCATGCCACAATTGCATCCATCAACATATAGAGTAAGTCTATATTTCTGCCAAGCAGAGTACGCGCATGACTTGTACACACAAGGGAACAGCAATGGAGCTCACTTTTAGAGCAAACAACTGCCGAAATTCATTAATGCTGGTGAGTGACATGAATGAAATGTTCCTTTCAGAGCCCCCAAACATTGAAAATCACATTTTTGGAGTGAAGAGAGCTAATAAGCACGGTACTTCATTGATGCCTTATCTAATGTAGAAGTTAAATGCAGAAATTACTTCTATTTGCATAATACCAATGATTGTGCATACCCCCAACCCCTGATCGGATTCCTCGCAAACAACTTATATAGGGAGTGCTTTGTTTGTGACTAGGTATATACACAATTCAGTTGAATTGTTCCAAAAACAAGAATTCCGATCTAAGTTGGATAACTCCCACCATGTAAACATACTCAATCCGCAGGTTCGAGAGCGTTCTCCATTCGGGCCCTGGGGCTGTGGAATTCTCTTCCCCCCGAGATTCAATCTGCAACCTTTAGTGGAAATGTTTAAATCCAAGCTTAAAACACACTTCTACTCTATAGGATATGAATGACCTATATTTTATGTTGATAAAATGTGTATTATTTGCCCTCATGTAGGGTTTAGACGAGGGTATGGTGTCATAATAGTCTGTAATAATAGGTTGCAATACTCTTTGATCTGTGCAGCCCTTTGAGACACTTTGTGATAAAAGGCTATACAAATAAACATGACTTGAATCAATGACAGAGACAACGTATGGAGCAAGAAACAACCCGGCAAAGAGGGATGCTGCTTCCAAACTACGAATCAGCACACGGGAAACAAAAGAAAATCCTCTGATAGGTTTGAGTGTACTGTCACCTTTTAAAGTGATACTTTAACTCTAAGAAGTATGTATTCACCCGAGGATCGTATTAATAAAAACAAGTTTAAGAAATTCGATTCACAGATGACGCAAACGTCACATAGCGAAATGGCAAGGGGATGCTCTACTACGAACTCAAACTAGGAAAGTGTTATTGAAGGATCGAGGAACAAGTTAGGAACCGTATGATTACGAGTACCTTTTGAATGATCCCTCCCATCCAGAGTATTAATCTCTGTGAATATTCCATTATCATGACACCTAATGTTACAGAGGACAGAATAATTACTCAGACCGACCCAGGGTTTATTTCTGCAGTGGTGATGCTTATCTTAAAGTGCCTACCCCCATCTCGACTGCTCTGCTCAGGCTGCTATCACATCCTTCCAGATTCAGACACCCCCCTGGCCCTCACCCATAATACTGTCTTCATTACAGGCAAACACTGTAAACTCATTATTACAGTAATTTAGAGGACAATGTCAGAGCTTGGAACAAAGTCGTGTTTGTGCCGCTTAAGACGGAAAAACGTAGGAAATGTAAATGATCTGTGTTCCTGAGCTGGAAAGCCATTTAGTGGTAATTTAGCAGAAAAATGGGCACACATGAAAAATTACGCGCAACACTGCTTGCAAAATAAAAAAATAAACACATTTAGCAAGACCATGGATCAATAAAATTGATAAAGTCAAATTGGAAAAAAATCCAACTTATAGTGATTGATGTTGCTTTAGTCAGCACAGAAACTTGTTGGTGTGGAAATGTTTACAAATAAGAAAATGCACAGAAAGAAAACAAATCGGCAAGCACGAACCACTGCCATCATTATGAGGGTTCTCATGTGTAGAACAGAAGCACAGTTATCTCTAAATATGACCATTAATTTTAATATTCAAATTTCTTGCTCTCACTGAGGGAATTCTGCGGTTTATTTTAAGAGCTACAAGAATGTATACATCTAGATGTACAGTGGGACCTCGGTTATCGCGGTTAATGGGGACCAAAACCACCCGCGATAAGTGAAAATCCGCCAAGTAGCGACGCACCTTCAAAAAATAAAATAAAATAAAGAAATAAAATATATACTTTTTTTTTTATTATTAGTTTTTAGACCCGGTTAAAGGGGACCAAAACCACCCGCTAAAAGTGCAAATCTGCAAAGTAGCGACGCTCCTTTAAAAAAAAAAAAAAAAAATCTCATCTCATCTCATTATCTGCACCGCTTATCCTTATTAGGGTCGCGGGGGGGCTGGAGCCCATCCCAGCCATCTCCGGGCAGTGGGCAGGGGACACCCTGAACTGGTTGCCAGCCAATCGCAGCTGCAAATCACATTAGTTCTCACAGCTAGCTGCATTCTTCATCGACGCACGAGCCGAGTGATCCACCGCTAAGAGTCATCCAGCTGGGCGATTTTATGTCCGCCCGGGACGATCGGAGACAAATTCACGACAGGGTTTATACTTGCGCCGCACCGCGGGTGCCGTTCGGTCGCTCCCGTGAGCGAGCCCCTAACCCGCGGCGTGGGTACTTTCAGGCGCGATACGCACGACACCGACACAGTTACGGGGGTCCCGCGCACGTCCGCCGTGCGCGGACGGACGGCCCCTTTCGTCGCGCCACGCTACTGGGGTCGTCGGACGAGCGGGCTCCCCCCAGTTACAGGGGGTAGCCCGGTCACGCCCGCCACCTTTTCTCCCGTCGCGCCGTGTGACACCGCGTCCGCCGCGCCTGCCGAACTCGCTCCGTCGCGCGGCCCGGGAGTGAAATATGCATTTCTTTTGCCTAGTGGAAACCATACCTAGAGGTCGCCGCCATGTTTGTCAGGCATCTTGCGAACTAAAACAGTGTAGCGGCATTGTGCCATCAACAGTGCCGTCTAGTAGTTTAATAATACACACTGGGGCTTTAAGTAAAATAAATTCAAATTCGTCAACCTAAGACCTCACAGCCGATAGCTCAATTTAAAAATATTGGGGGGATGACGTGAATTGATCAATAAATGAAACAATTCACGAATTGGTTCAAGCAACTTTTGTAGTTTTGTTTTATGCCAATATGACTCAAGTATTTGCTAGTTTTTAAACATGATGACCCAGTTTTTTTTAATGAATAGTTTTCTTGTATCACACACAATACACACTGTCATTTTGATAGAACAGTTTCATAATAGTAGGGAACAATACAAATGCAGTATAATAAGTGACGTTAACCAGGAACTTTACCTTAAAATTATATTCTTACACCCCCCCATCCCACCGTCACCTAGCATACTTGAATCAATGTTGAGTACATTATTGATAACAGCTGTAATAATGACGAGTTAATAACAAATGCATTATGTGAAGGTTTTCCTGGACCTTGATCTTAAAAAATGCTTAAAAGTCTTCAATAATCATCCAATAAACTTTAAACAAAAAAGCGGGTTCAACCATGCCATACCTTTTATGGCTACCACGCTTTTATTTGAAACCTCCACTACCCAAAGCATTTTATCGGACAATCCTTCAAATCAAAGCATTAAAAAAAACTAGACATTATCCATTAAGGAAGTGACTGTGAAGGAAGAAATTTGGCATTTCATTTAAACTAGAGCTTTGCCGAGGAGACAGGAGATGGATACTCCTGTGCAACCAACAGAAGCCACTTTAATTACAATCCTGATATTAGCAGCCAGGGGAAGTGAGCGCCTGGCCCGGCAATAAGAGCGATAAAGTCACAAGCAAAGCGGAAGCTTTTTGCCCATGTGTGTTCCTCGGAGCTCGCTCGGTGCTCACCGCTGGCGAACCTGAGATGCGCCCTGCATGCCAACTCCTGCTCCCACAGCGAGCCACTGGGCTGTAAAATTAAAATGTCTTATTTCCTTCTACGAACCCCGTTGTTCGGCTTTATAAAGAACCCTTACGTAACTGTGACAATGGTGGTCGTAAAAGCTTTTAAGTAAAACATGTAAGGACTGGGATCCACAACTCGATTGAGTTGGGGGAGGGAGAAGCTAGGTTTTGGGTAACATTGGGCCACGTCAGGTTTTCTAAACTGACTTTCAAATACTGCGTTTAAAGCATACTGTAGTCCCAACCTGCATTTTGCAGCAAGTAGAACACAATCTAAAATCTTACCCATAATTGAGAAAATTGGTTCCAAATTCATGCTGTGCCTTACTATTTCGGACCATTTTACCATTTTTCACAACTTGAAACACAATAAGATATTTTTGGAGACATATTTACAGAAGATGTAAAATGGTATAGTGATTGTAAACAAAAATAAAGACAGAGATGGAACAATTTGTGTTTTTATTTTTTAAATGGCAATAAGGAAAAAAATAAAAATTATCGAGTAACAATCTCCGGAAGCAGGATTTTAATTGGTTATCGGTATCAATTGGAAAACAGTTTTTGTGCATTACCTATAAATTATATATATATATATATATATATATATATATTTAATACTATTCTACAACAATAATACCAAAAACATACAAGTTTGTATGAGAATGTAAAAACAATTATGACAACTTTTCAAGGGCACAATAAAAGTATTAATAATTTCTCATACCTTACTATATCCATGGCTTGGTAGATAATTTCTGATTGGTCGACAGCAATGACTTGTTTGGCTCCAGCCTTGGCAGCAAACATAGACAATATGCAAGTCCCACAGCCCACATCCAAAACAACCTATTGAAAAGAGGGGGCAAAAGGTAAAAAATAAAAAAAATAAAAATAAAAAATCTTTGGATGTTAAGAGTACATAACAAACACTAAATTCAAAATATTCTAAAATTGATGTATAAGTGTGTAATAAATCATACACCCAAGGAGAAACATGCCCGATTGTGGTTCAGTAAAACAAATTATATAGTTGTCGTAAAAAAGCTATCGGGGAAAAAATGCATGAACCACAGCCAGTATTCTCAATACATGAAAACAGTCAGATAAGGTAGGACAGGAAGAACAATGCAACGACAGCTGGCCATAAATCCCGAACCTTGCCTAGGATGAATACTTGATATTGTGCAGATGGAGTGCTTGTAAGGTCAAAACAAACAAAGTGTCAATAAGATGACAGGAAAAGATTTCAAAGGGGTGAAACTATGTGAGTGTTTTTGTCATTTATGTATATATGCGGATATTTGGTATCAGAGTAAATTATTATCCAGTATGTGGCTTTCTTCAAAAATGGAATTAAGGCAAAATCCCATTTTTCTCCCTTCTCTAGAACTGCACTTTCACAAGGTGAGGAAGACAGTCCCAATCCTCCGCAAAAGGTAGGGGAAGGAGGAAGAGTAAGGGAAACATCTCTCCTCTCAAAAAAGATATGTGTCACCATTGGACCATTCACGCCCTTTTACTGACCAGGTGGAAGCAAATATTAAAACTATGAGAAGGAATTGGTCATGTCTTAGTCCTTGTTGACCTTCCTCCATTTGAATTGCATTTTTATCTTTTTTACGTTAACTGGCACCAGTCACGAAAATTAAAACAAATATTACGCCATTGCGAACAAGGTATGGATTCCCCCCCCAAAACATCTGTCAATTTCACAGATAGATAATGGAGTGGACAATGGAGCTGAAGCATGTGTATTAAGGAAGACACAATGTAAGCCTGAATAATCTCTACTTGGAAAATTCAGAAGCTTACTTTAAATTTTCACGCTTGAGCAAAACTGAAATGCAGCCCAGGGACAGGACAAGAAAGCTGGTATTAATACCTGTGAGTAAAAACAAAAGACCAAGTGAGCTGGAAGTACCTAGCTTGGCTGAAAAGAACGACTCTGGAGTTGGTCAAAGCTAGTGTAAGTGGCTAACTTATGTGGGTAGCTGGAGAAGCTACTAAAAAGGGCAGTAAAATATAAGAGGAAAGCAGAATTTTTCAGTGTCAGGACCCTGAATTACGGAACCAGGAATGTGTGGCTAAAAAAGGAAACGGAGAAAAAAAGTCAAAGATGACAAGTACCATATGCCTGAATCATGGGATTCAGGAATGTTTGCTTGCATGACCAACTAAAGGAAGAAGAGTGACACTGAAGGACAAAGGCAGGCATTATTCACATGAAGCAGCTAACAATTACAATATTGGCTAGTGACAAACCATAGTAAGCAGTGGCATGGGAGGCTAGAGAAGGAAAGAGTGTGGAAAAAAAAAATCTTAAGATGCCTGAATCACGGACCTCAGCAATGTTTGCTTGCATGACTTGCTGTTTAAGGTGAGTGACACTGAATGGCAAATAAAGATTGATTTACATGAGGCAGCTAGCAAGAACAAATGCTGTTACTGGCGAGTCATAGCCTGTAGCCAGGTGGATAAGTGGTTAAGATGAATGGCTAGAGAGAGAAACACTGGGGAAAAAACAGTCACTCTTAGTATGGTGACGATGAAATGCAGGCGTCAGCTGTCTGCTGTAAGTGGCACTGAAGTACCAAAAATACCACCGGAAGGAGCTACCATGGCAAAATCTAATCTCCAGCTTCAGTAATAGTAAGATCAATTTGTCTAATTAGAGTTTTCCAAACCTATGAACATTTGAAAAAAAAAATTGTATGTGATTGTACATGTGTTTTTGATCGTCATTAAACATGTTTAAACATGTCATATTTTGGGGGATTTTGGCCAATTGCTCCATGCAGACCTCTTCTAGAGCAGTGATATTTTGGGGCTTTCATTTGGCAACATGAACTTCAACTCCATCGACTGATTTTTTTATGGGGCTGAGATTTGAAGACAGGCTAGGACATTCCAGGGCCTTGAAATGTGTCTTATGAAGCCACTCCTTTGCTGCCTTGGCTGTGTGTTTGGATCACTGTAATACTGAAAGGCCCAGCCTTGTCTCATCTTAAATTATCTTGCTGATGGCAGTAGATACTCAATCTCTTGATAAATGACCCTAATCATTCTTTCCTTTACACAGATCAGTTGTCCTTGTCCCTTTAGAGAAAACAGCACCAAAACATGATACTTCCACCCCAATGAATCACACTGGGTATGGTTTTCTTTGGATGTATAAAACCTTCTCCCAGTACTCTTGTGGATCATCCAAATTCTCTCTAGCGAACTGCAGACGGGCCTGGATGTTTACTGGCTTTAGCAGGGGGACACGTCTTGTAGCACATTGTGTTACTGATAGTAACCTTTGTTACTGTAGTCCCAGCTCTCTGTAAGTCGTTCACTAGGTCCCCCTGTGTGGTTCTGGGATTTTTGCTCACCGTTCTTGTTATCATTTTAACGCCACTGGGTAAGATCTTGGAGCCGCAGATCGAGGGAGATTATCAGTGATCTTGTATGTCTTCCATGTTCTAATAATTGCTCCCACAGTTGATTTATTGACACCAAGTGTTTTACGTATAGCAGATTCAGAATTCCCAGCCTGGTGCAGGTCTACAATATTGTCTCTGGTGTCTGGGCCGTAGTGGAGTTTGGAGTATGACGGACTGAGGTTGTGTCCCCCTGAGATCCGATCTGCAACCTCGGTGGAAATGTTTAAATCTAGGCTTAAAACTCACTTCTACTCTATAGCATACGAGTAATCTAATCTTATATGTAATAACTTGTGAAGCCCTTAGAGACTAATTGTGATTAAGGGCTATACAAATAAAAATGACTTGACTTGACATGTCTTTTATACCAATAAATAGTTGAAACAGGCGCCATCAATACAGGTAACATGTGGGTTCTCATTAGACCTCATTCGAAAAGGATTGACCTCTTTGACAGAAATCCTGCTTGTTTGTAAGTCACCAAATACTTATTTCTCACCCTTATTCTGAAATACATTTTTTAAAAATTAAACAATATAATTTTCTGTTGTTTTCCAGATTCTGTCTCTCTTGGCTGAGGTATACCCATGTTGACAATGACAGGCCTCACCAATCTTTTCAAGTTGAACCTGCACAATTTGTTGTTGACTAAATATGTATTTGCCCCACTGTATTTTGAGGTTTGCAGGTGTAACGACTAATTTGTTCGCGTATTCCAGCACGGGTGTTTAACAGCAGCTACAGTGCGTGTACATAAATGTGTATCTTGGTCTGTATTATAGGCAGCTGTGCCTACATGTATCCTGCTGCACTTACTGGCCAGCATAAGTGATTGTGTGCACATCGCTGATACCACTTAAACAACACCTCTGTGCCACACCAAACACAATTATATGCACTCTGCCAAACAATCTTTGCAGGTCTTAAAAGAAAAAAGGAATACATTTTCTGGACTGTGAGGGTTTTTCTCGCTGGGGATGCGACCTATACTCCAGTGAGAAATCGTTGAAAAATGTCATGTTACTTTCACACTAACCCGTATGTGTGAAATTAATAACACATGATTATATCATTTCACATGCTATTTTCCCACTTAACTGCAACAGGGCATGCAATAATTTCAAAATTGTTGGTAATTTATAAAAACTTAGAAGAGCTCAACAAAAATGGCACTGAAAAGAAAAAGATATTCTGCAGATTACAACCGGCAAACAGGCAAACACTTGGCCGAAAACAGTAATCGAGCAGCAGAAAGAACGTTTGGAGAAAGTGCGAAAGGGACTGGCAAAGGCAGAGGTGACGTTGAGTCTGACATAAGCAAAATTGAAGAGGAAACGGCACATTGTTAAACTACAGAGTTGGGGGAGTTGTTTTAAAATCACACCAAGCATGAAGATTTATACAATATTTTATCGCCCGTAAGCAGGGATCAGAATGGAGATTTTCATTTTCAGCTGAAATAGCCAGGGTCCAGGGGCCGTAGGCCCCGGCCAGGCCCAGGGCGGAGCCCGGTGGGGGGCTCAGGGGGGCAAAGCCCCCCTGAAGCCAACAGCATTTATCTTATTTGCTATGTGAAAATTGCACTAGAATGAATTAAATCCAACAAAACAGAAACCATGTATTTTGTATATATATATATATATACATATATATATAAATTAAAAAAATAATAATATATTGACATTAAAAGCATTTGTAATATTGAACATGATCATGATGATACAAAATAATTTATTTTTAATCATGTTTATAACAAATTTTAAATTTTGTTTATCCTGTTCTAAATATTGTATAAACAAAAAAGATAAAATCATTTTATAAATAAATAGATTTATAAATACCTCAGATTGGGATTTTCTGTCACACAGGGGAACCAGTGGTTGACTGCTGCTAGTATTTGAAGTGGAAGGATTTGGAACGGCCAATAATGTTGAACCGGTGGTGTTACTATTAGTTTCACTGCCGATTTTAAATGCGGATCCGAGTGCATAATTTGATCTTTTGCTTTGTGCTTGTTCATTTTAGCATGATCGATCAGTGCCACACAACCTCGCGTACCATAATTGATCAGATCGACACAGTATAGACACTTTGCTTTCCCTGGAACATCACACTTTGCGATGAACTGGCTCAAAGTTTCTGTAACTTCCTCGATCTTTGCGCCGATTTTAACGTTTACTGTCACAGTCTTCTCCAGCCATGACCACTTAAATTTATTCTTGATTCCTTTATCAATCTCGGAGACAAAAGCCTCGTCTTCTTTTCTTAGTATTTTCATATTTACTTTTTCAAACACTCATTTCACCGTTTGAAAAGACCGGAAGGAGCGCCATGTTTGAGAAAGCCAATGCTCTGAACAAAAGCTCCGCTGATTGGTTATCAGCGAACCTATCGACCAATGGTCTAAATGCTAACTTGGGGTGATGAAACAGTCACGTATCATACCTCACCCCCCCTAAAATTATTTCTCATCGAATTTAGACGATTTACGGGAATGACCTTTGGGGTTCAAAAACAGCGGAAATCCGTGGATCCGCGGAAAATTCTGATCCCTGCGTAAGGTGCACTATGTTAAAAGGCACACTCTTTGTAGCTGGTTCCAGTTCTTTATTTATCCATTCTTAGTGCACACCAGCTCAACCACACAGACAAGCATAGAGATGTCATTATGTTTAGTTGAACATCGCTGAAGAAACATCACTCTGACTCAATGAAAGCAAGGCCATGGCTTACTGGAAAGATATCATCTGGTCTGATGAGACAAAGATTATCGTTTTGGCTCATATAGTGCTAAGCATGTTTGGCGGCAACCAGGTGAGCAGTAAAAACATGTTTTTGCCGTGCCTAAAGTCAAGCATGGTGTTGGGTATGTCATGGCTTGGGGTCGCATGAGTGCAATTGGAAAGTTGCATTTCATTAAAAAGAAACACAAACTCAAGTATGTACTAAGGAATACTGGAGCAGAGAATGATCCCCTCCTTCCAGAAACTGGACCGCAGGGCAATGTTCCAGCCTGAAAATGACTCCAAATACACTTCTAAGATGACTTTTGTGACATACCCCTTTTGAAGAGATTCCTTCCTCAGAGCCGAATGCCCTGACAGGGATAATAGACGCCCCTCATCGGCGCAACCTGCCTCTCGCACTCATAGCAGAGCTCCCCAGCAGCCCCTATATAATGGATGGCCACGATACAGCCTGCTGCTTCCCGGACTAACGACGATGATGGTCTTTGTTGGGAAGAGGTTATGTGTTTTGCTGCTTGAAGCCGGCGTTTGTTATCAGCGCTACGCAGTCCGCATTGAGCGCGCTAATAAAGTCACCCAGAGGTTTAAATCAGACGCTATCAACCCTTTACCTGAAAAATGCACCATGTCTGTGTTTTAAGACCGAGCTGTACGTTAAACAAGCTCCTCTGCGCATTTAAACTCTTTTCTGCAGGAAGGATTGAGAAAGCATATTACATAAGTACTTGAACATTTGCTGACCCAATGTCAATAGCAATAATAATGGGATTATTTCTGTATTGAAAGGGACTTTAACAATCATTGAATAAAAAATGTTGTTAGATGAATCAAATTATCAAATATTCATGTAAACACTACTGCTTTACGTACACTACTGTCTACTGTGCACATATGTTTACCTGACTAATTATTTTGCACATCTAACACAGATGCGCCTCTTGCACCTTTGTACAGTATTAACACAGTTAAAATATTTTATCTACTATTGCAAATCCGTATAGTTGGGAAATTTTTACATTGTGCGGAAGCTTTGTGGCCTGAACGTATTGACATTTTGTTCTGTATACATGTGTACCAAAATGACAATAATCTGAACCTGGTCAAAAAAGACGGAAATAGATCATTGATTATATGAAGATATATGATAAATTGCACCAGTGTCATCTCACACACACGGAGGAAAATACAATAAAAAAGGTTATCACTGTTAAACTGATCACAGAGCAGGAACACTGAGCTCCTTAAAAAAAAGCATCTTTAAAATCTTTATTTGTGTGTAAATACAATTTCATAACAAAAAGTAGTCTATGAATACCTATTAAAAGAAATATTGAAAACTTATCTGTACTTGTGCGTTTTGGCCTCTGAAGGGCAGTATTGTACGTTGCATGCAATATTGAAACATTTAGGAATACATTGTTAAGAGTTTCTTTGTTTGCATATGATGAGAATACATTATTTCTTTCGAGTCATTTTATCTTTTTCCGCCGCGTCAAAGCGTGAATATATATATATATATATATTTATTTTATTTTTTTAATGATAGACCAGCTCGGTGGCCTTGGGGTAGAGTCCCCGCCCCAAGACTGGTAGGTCGCTGATTCCAGCCTTGGCGACATCATACCCAAGACTTACAACATTGGTACCCATTGCCTCCCTACATGGCGCTCAGCATTAGGAGTTGGAATTGGGGTGTTTGGTCACCTAATGACTCGCATTGAAGGTGTGGCAAAATATCGGTTGGGTAGAACTATTATCGCAACATTTACTGTGGACAGTTGTACGACTATGTATGGGAGCCGGCCCCTGGTAAGATGGGATAAGGTGAGGAAAGAAGACTAAGATTGTTTCTTCCATGATAAATTGCTCCTAAAGTATATGTAGTTGCTACTTTCTCATTAGCATCTGACAAGGCTCCTGTTTCGGCTTTTATTGACGCTGATCTTTGTTTTAGATCACAATTAAAAAATATAACCAAATTTTTCTTATTGTAACATTTGAAAATATAGCCAGAATCCGTCAATTTCTCAGGCAAAGACGGAGGCTCTGATGCGTACTTATCTAGTTTAGATTATTGTAATTCTGCAGCTGTTTTACAATTGCTGCATTGTCTCACAATGCAGGATCTATTCTAAGGTATTTTAACTGGTTTTGGGCTGTTTATCTATCTGAACTGCTTTTATAATAGATCAGCCCTCACTGGCTTTGAGGTTTTCTGGCAACGGATTGTTAACTGTTCCGAGTGAGAGGACCAAAATCAAAAGTGAGGCAGCAATCGGTCACTTTGATGGCGTAATAATTTAATTTCTGGATTTACTATGCATGTTGTTAAGGGATGCATTTGAGAAAAATTTAACCTCACCTTGTCTTTGAACACTTCAGGGTTGCCGTATATGAAGTCGCGGTAACTCTCTGTGCGCACTTTGTCCTGTGAAAACAGGATAAATCAGCATTGCAAATCAAGGTCAAAATTTAAAAAATAAAATACAAGAAAAATATACATATATATATATATATATATATATATATATATATATATATTAAATATGCATCGAGTATCCAGGAAATACAGTGCAGAAAATATTTCTGCCGAAAATGACCCAAAGTGAATTTTCGGTTTTGTCTGAAAGAAAAAAAGCAAAAAGAAAAAAAAAGCTTTCTGGAGAACAATGTTGTGATGGTGTCGAGTCTAAGGTGAGGCGAGGTGTGTGAAACTGGTTTTCACACAAGTAGTCTGCTTATATTTCAATTTGCACCGGTGAAGATGGAAGTGAATATGCGCCTTTCACCAAGTTTTTATCAACAAGTCATTTACTCAAATTAACGCATATCCCTATGCTTTTATGTTTTTGTTGGCCACTAGTCGAACTAATATTTACATACCAACACTGCAGAGCTAGCCAGCTACAGTTTAGCAGTTTTATTTCTTTGATACGTGATATGTGAAATTCAGGCCATTAGTCCCTAATGTCAATTGGTTGGAGCACATACATGTGCGAGGAGAACTTACTTTTATTTTTATTTTAACACGGCAGATATACAAGTGTGTCTCTTTTGTTGTATTAGGCTACACACTTACTGCATCATCTTCATGATCAATTCCCTAGTCCTGTTTCCTTGTCACTATCCATTGTCCAGTCCATTAAATCATTCAGTGTCATAACGTATGATAGATCACCACTAGATGGCAGGAGTAGCTTTGTTCAGATCTTTGTGAACAATTAGTGGCTAGTTTCATTCCTGTATCGACTGTAAGAAACCGTATGGCAGTGTACATGCATCGGCCCATACGCCGAGTACGCGCAGTGTGGTGACAACAGCAAAGATGCAAGTCCAGAATGTTAAAGCTTCACAGCTTAATTCTTTCTAAACAAGATCACCAAGTGCCCTTGTAAACGTTAGGACAGAGGAGGCTGACATTTAATGCATGTCTGCGATCATCAGGACGACCCGAATCACATGATCACTTCACCGGAAACATCGGGGAGTGAAAAGTTCTTGCAAAGTTAATTCATCGTTCATGCAGAAGTTTATTGTTCTAGAAAAGTGCCTTTGTGTTTTTGGAAAAAAATATTTACTAAAAAAAGCAAGAAAGTGAAAGGAATCCCTCCAAAAAAAACCGTTTTTCTCAGAGGTCTTCTTGGAAACGAATATTTGTGAAGCTCTGGGCAGAATACTTTTAAAACCTTCTCAATCCCAACAAATCTTTATGTGAGGAAGCAGGGCCTGGAGACTACGATGTTGGCTCTCATATCTCTGGAGTTGAAGTCACTAAGGTGATAAAAAAGATCCTTGGTGGCAAAGCCCCAGGAGTGGATGAGATCCATTAGAGTTAATCAAGGCTCAGGATCTTGTGTCATGGTTGACACGCCTGTGCAACATCGCGTGGACATCGAGGACCTCTAGACTGGCAGACTGGGGTGGTTGTCCACCTTTTAAAGAAGGGGGACTGGAGAGTGTGTTCAAACTAAAAGAGAATCACACTTCTCAGTTTTCCTGGTAAGGTGTATTCAGGGGTACTGGAGAGGAGGTTCCGTCAGAAAGTCGAAACTGATTCAGGAGGAGCAGTGTGGGGTAATGGACAGTCTAATTTGGGCTGTGGATGACTGGTGCCAGTGTCTGGTCCACATTGTCTGCAAGAAGTCGTATTTGTTACGAGTAGGAGTTGGACTCCGCCAAGGCTGCCCTTTGTCACAGTTTCTGTTGATAATGTCTATGGACATAATTTCTACGTGCTGCCTTGCGGGAAAGCGACAAGGTTTGAGAGCCGCAGCTTTGCTTTTTGCAGTGGGATGAGCTGGAGGAAGTTGCTGGGGATAGGGAGGTCTGGGCTTACCTGCTGAGGCTGCTCCCCCAGCGCCCTTTCTTCGGATAAGCGGAAGATAATGGATTGATTATTTCTTAATCTATTTTCATGATTTTGGTATTTAAGCCAAATACCACATTTCCGGCAGCAAATTTTCTTTTTTTATGCATCACTAAAAAACATGCTTCAGCACTTTATCGTTGATTCCCTACAACGACCAACAGAAATGAGTACTTTTGTTTAATTTCCTCTTATACAACTCTATTACACAGCGCACTTTATTAAAACCCTTCTTCTGAAACTAACCTCTGCCATTTGTTACTAATTGGTAAATATCCATAAAAGCCGAAGTAATTTAAAAGTTGGGCAAAGTAGGGAAAGGAAGCGCACCTTGTGTCTTTATTTGCACACACAGTGCGTCAAAAGGCCATTTACATCATGGTGATGTGCGGCGGGTGAAATGTAAAGCTCTGCGGTCCAATCACGACCCTCGACTGGTTATGCTCGAATACTGCAGTGTGGAGCGCGCACGCACACACATTTTACCTATCTGGATTCTTATAAGCGAGTGCTTAAATGGAGAAAAAATGTTTTTAATATAACAGCAAAGTTTCAGATAATTGCTGAAAACTGAAAACATATATCCTATGTAGAATTAAAAATGTCTTTTTTGTCATTGATTTCAACATAGTGTATGGTGTTTACAGTGAGATTGGATGTGGAACAGGATTTACATGTTATAAATAAAATAATAGTATAGTCACTATGTACAATTGGTGTTCAGAGATTGGCCTAAGTTGTAAGTGCACTCGAAAATAGTGCAGTCAAAGAGACATACATTAGAAGCAAGATATTCCTAATATAAGGGTAGAATAATAAAATATAAATTCACTTTTTTATATATAAGAAAGATATATATATTTTTAACTGTATTGTGTGCTTTTAGTCTGCTTTTAATGCCATTTCCAAAGTGACACATCAGAAAGGAATGCACTCCTGGAACACAATAACTTTTCTTGGTAAATTTATAATGAAATGAAATGAAATGATCTGCATTTATATAGCGCTTTTCAAGTCAAGACTACCCAAATCTCCAAACTCTTTACTAAATGGGGCGATACACCATTACTCATTGAATGCAGACAACCAATTGCGATGTTCTCCGACTGCGGAGTAATTCTGCATCACTTTGATTGTCACATGCAACCCCTGGGGCTGTCAGTTTCAGTAAGTGGGCAGGTTTATATCTACCTATAAAATACAACTGAACACGGTTATGGTGGTGTTATTTCAAGCACAGAGTACAAGGACGCGGGATTTCTCCTCATGCAGATATTATCCCGGCTGTATATACTTGCATCCAAGCCATGTTTACAATCATAAAATAAACTATTAACATCAGGGAGTCATCTAATATGTCCGTTTAAGGTTGTGTGTAACCAGTGGCAAACAGTAAGCAGCATGTAGGGAAGGAGGTACGGCTTATACAGGAAAAACATAACTCTATCGATGGGGCAAACTTAAGCACATAAGTGTGCTGAATTTTGGTCTTTTTGTTTGTAAAATTAATATTGCAATGCACAATGCCTGGAGAAAAAAATAAAACATCTTAAACGGTACCAAGAAATGAAGGAGATCTTGGAGTGGCTGGAAGCCCAGAGACAAAATGGGTATGGAGTGTCACAGCTATGTGTTTGAGAGCATGCAATCTCAAGATTGCACAAACCAAAGATAAAGATAAGAATTTAACTGCTTCCACAGTTTGGGGTACACGTTTTTATTTAATTATTTTAATATTTAGCAATTTAAATGCATTTTAGGGGATTGGCTCATATGCAGGTGTATATATAGTAAATCACTACATTTGTGTCTGTAATCTAGGGGAGAAGCTGAGTTACATTTTAAATGGAGAAACTTATAACTATAACTAATTACTTGTTCTCAGTAGCGCACCCAACACTGGTCAATGGCCATCATTCATTGCACTATCATCATATTGAAGTATTTTTCAGGCAGAGTGCCACAACAGATGGCTCAATTTCATCTTTTCAAAAATGCATTCCACTGTAGAGTATCTTAGCGTTCTTCTGTTGAACAGCCGAGTAATTAACATTCATCCACATCAGTAGGTGGCAGCAGATTACCATTTCTTCGATATAAACTAATGTTTTGCTTGTGAATATAGCACAGGGAAATATTTTTCAATAACTTATTTTGTTTGTAGAAGCTGTTCAAAATTGCACTACAAAAAAAAATCATAAATCATATAAGAAATTTTGCGGATCGTTTTTCTGATTTCATTTATTTTCCCTTTTTACTTAAAAAAATCGTCGAAGTTAAAACCTAGTGAAACACTTTGGGTTCAATTTTTCAGTATTTTTATAGAAAAATAATATATCACTGGGCAACCTTGTAGATGTTCGTCGATTTCCACGCTCTTCAGGGCGAACATTCTTATCTCTGGTTTGGGTGCTCTAGAAGGCATCTTTATCAGATGCCTGAGACACCTCTGAGGGCTCCTCTCAATGCGGAGGAGCATCGGTTCTACACTGAGTCCCTCACGGATGACTGAGCTACTCACCATATCTCTAAGGAAAAGCCCAGGCAGCATGTGGAGGAAACTCATTTCAGCTTCTTGATTTAGAGATCTTGTTCTTTAGGTCATGACCCATAGTCCATGATCATAGGTGAGGGTCCACAAAACACATGTGGACTGGATGGGCAAATTCCCATGCAATGACCCTGCAGAGTGTGTAGAGCTGGTCCACTGTTCCAAAAGCTCGGAAAAAATTCACATTGCTCCTCCTGAATCTGAGATTTGACTTCCTAAAAGACCCTCCTCTCCAATACCCCTGAAAAGACTTTACTGCTACAGAAAGAATGGTGGTGGGCCAAACCAACTTAAAATTTGGGTGAGGAGAAGTCTTTCACACTCTCTGGTCCCCCTTCCTGGAAAGGGGGAACGCCATCCCAGTTTGCCAATCCAGAGGCACAGACCCTAGTAACTATAACCAATAATTCCAAATATTTTTGGTAATGTATTTTGCTTTTAGTATTTTATCACAGGTTTGTCCTGGAGTGCCACTTCTAGATTTTGTTGTAAATGACATACAGTATACTCTTTTTTCATCAATGACTTCTGTTTCATTATATTCATAAAATGTCATCAAAAGTGGTCAAACAGATAGGTAACACTTGAAATTTGTGTAAATTTGTGTTTACAGTGAGGGATCACACCTTGAGCATCTCCTCATGGATGCCGTAATGGCCGTAGGAGCTGAAGTACGCTTCGTCCTCACGAAGATTGGCGACGCTGTTAGGGTTTGCTGCGCACCCAGTGTCTGAATCCTGCACCAGACTCTGGACCAGCCGCCTAAAAAATACATGATTCATTTGAGTTTTATATTTGGGATATTAGAACACAGAGCAAAAACAGTGAACAGAAAACACACACAACATTAATAGAATACAGGGCATGGTGTTAAATGAAGCAGATGAGAGGCAGTTATCTGTGGCGCTGACTTTTCGGTCACCTGTTTTCTCCCTCCCCCTTCTTCACTCATTCGGTAATTTTCCCTTACAGCAACACTCCTTCTCCTCGCTTTTACCCCCACTGCAGTGGAATTTTCCCATCCTTTGAAAACTTTCACATGGCAACTCCATCTCTTGTGTTAAAGTGTCTCATGTGTCCCCCTGCTGACCAGTCGGTGACATTGCAAGTGCTAGACACAAAGTGTATTAGACGTTTGTCAAAGTAAGGCGAAATATGAAGACTGAAAACGCCACAGAAATGGATCCAAAACATAAATGGACTGACATGAGTTCTTGTATATCTACAAAGGATCGAGCAAGACCCTCCTCAGCAGCAGCTACCCTCTGCATCTGGGCGTGAGTGGCTTCCACCTCCGATGGCCTGCATGTTGATACACCGCACAGGTCCTCAACGTCTATAATGAACAAAAACGGTATTTTAGGTAAATTATCAGAGATGCACGAGAAGTGTTTTCTTCCTAGTGATACCAGATAAAGTACTGCTTCTGGAGAATGAAAACTTTTTTTCTAGACTGTGTAAATGCAAGCTATATTTAGAAAAAAATTATATTACCACATGTAAAATCCAATTATTTGTTTTTTATTTTTAGGTTTGCAATTACATTATACAGCTCCGGTAAACATGTCTCCAAAACAGTAGCGTTATAGAGACACAAGTTTGACTATCAATCAATAAATAAATACTTCAGTAATAACTATAATGACAAGATATTGTTATGAGCACCGTAACACTGACATATTGCAGACAATGCATATGATTATGGATGTGTTTGTGATGTGAAAATGCGTCAATTTGCCTTGAGCAAATTATGAAGCGGTAGAGAGGACACAAAACTAAGTCGTGGTACAACTATAGAAAATCAAAACATATTTGAATGGGGAATATTAATGCCTAGAAACTTTTAAACAGATAGTATCAACTAATTGAATATTATTGCATGGCGTCAAGTGACTAATTGTCCGTTTCTTCCCTATTGGGACTATAACTCATATCATATTTTGACGTTTCGATAACCGTTGACCCAATAACTATTGTACAATGCTTATTATTATCTAACTGACCATATTATAGATGTTTATAATATTAGTCGATTTGAGCAGCACGCAGTATATAATCAGACAACATATGTTCAAAGCCTTCATTCAAAACCTGACCCAGATAATCGTTTTATTAAAAAGAAGAAAAAAAAAATAAACAAAATAAACAACAATTACCAGCTTGCAGTAAGGGATCATCTTGTACAACTGGCCGGAGGAAATCTTCGCTCTCCCACGGTAAGGGGCCATCTGGCAGACCCATGAGATGTGATGGTTCACATTTCTGAAAATGAATACAGAAAAGAATCAAAAAATCTAATTCTGTCCAGCAATATTCAGTTAAAAAAATATGTTGAAATAATACTCACTCTTGAACGTATGAAATTTATCAGCTTGATGTAACCATAGTCGTCTAAATCTATAGGGAAAAACATCAGTGATAAAAATACTTCAACTATAACTTTCAACTTATGCTTAGCATTTTTTGTTGCACTTACTGTGTTTTTGGATGACATCGATAAGATTAGCTTGGTGGTCAACAGAACAGTGTTGCAGCGTGTCAGTCACTGAATTTAATAATCTGCAAGACAAATTACATTGTATGTATAGGTCAAATAGTGTAGATCTCCTGGATATGACATTAACAACATTTTCACTTTATGGTGTGGATTGGGACATGTTTTAGGCCTTGTTCGCAGCATTCTCCCCACTATATGACAACAAGAAAATGATTTTGTGTGCCAAAAACACTTTGAGGTGTGAAACAAATTATAGGGGGGCCACTTAAAATCCTGGGGTGGTGCACCAGAACTGAATGCCATAGTATAATAATATTGATGGAACTAGGTCAGGGGAAAACTATCCGAAAGACTTATGGACACGGCTACTGATATACTTAGGTGTATTGTGTAATATTTGATGTTAATAATTGAATGTGCACAGTCTATAACGGTCCAGTCAACGTTTTGAGTTCCACAACAATTCTGTTTTATTGTGTCATGTCTATACTAGGCATAAGGAGTACGTTTAACAAAACAAAAATAATAAGTGTAATCATGGACTCCCTGATAGGATACGCGCAACTGCTAAGAGAATGATGAGTGATGAATGAGAAAGCAAATTCACATACGCATATACACACTAAAGCATCAGTAGTTATAGTTAACATCAGCCATCTTACTTATGACGACATTAATAATCATAGCATTTGCCCACATCTCGCCAGACGGCTAAGCGTGACTTGGCTCAAGTGCAAGAAAGTTGGCACTGGCCTGGATAGAGCACGAACAAGGCAAAAGACTGAAGAAAGGCAAGCGGAAAGATGTCAGCCGAACCCAGCGATGAGGGCAGGGTCATGGCAGAACATTGTTGGGGCAAAATTTACACGGGCGGAACCGGGCGACTACTGTGAAGGTGAGGCGTAACGGCTTACCTGGCTGTGCATTTGGGATAAAATGGATAACTGATGCAACAATAATCTAACAATATACTGTACTGGCAAGCGGGCTGGCAAGTAAGGTGGCCAACAAATGTATAGGGGGGTCGTGGCCACCACCTGCATATGGCGAGGTACCTTTCTAAAATGCCTGTCTTTTTTTGGTCGACATTTCTGCATCATTGGACGTTTGTTGTTGTTGTAAAGCATTCGTTTCACCACAAAGTTTCTGTTTACAAATGATTGACATATTAGATGGCCAATGAAATCCTCAAAAGAATGATTTGCAGACGTTTGGATAGTATTCAAATTACCCCCTAAGATAAAAGTGCGTAACGTCCCTCGTGAGTCATGTTTATGGACCATTATTACGTGCAAGTGTGCACAATCGTTTAATGAGTTCTGGAAAGAGAAGTCAAACATCTACAACTCTTTTAAAATATCTAGAAAATACCAAATACACAGTTGCATCAATTTTATAGCAGTAAACTGGTCCCATCCAAAAGGCAACTTATTAAAACAGCTTGACCTACCCTAAAATGAGTGAAATACAATGTTTCGTTTTTCAGATTGTGATCAAATTTGACAAAGTACCAGGTAAGACTTTAAGCTATTGTCTCACCGGTTTTCCAGCGAAGAAGCCTATGCTACACTCAACTGCAGGCATTTGAGAAGAAAAAATATCATGCGAGAATCAAAATCAATTTCTGTGTGTTACAACTCAGATTACGCGATGTAAGTAGCACTTGTAGTGATTATTTATTATCATTTATTTTTAGACATCTTCAGTGTGCTACCTTTCAAAAGAGACAAAAACAGTCCATATTACTGTGCATGTTGAGAGATGTGTCAGCTGGGGTTATAATGTTTAAAATTAACTTCTTTTGTGGAGCACCAAAAAATGTGTCTTACCAGTACCCTCTGAAAACTGCCAACAAACCCCGCCTCCCGGTCACATGTCAGAAGCCAAGAACAGCATTCAATCTGCTTTGAGCATGTCTTAGATTGGGATTTTAGGCAAATTTTAAAGGAAGGTGAGGGGTTAAAATGAGGACAACACGAGGGTTAGTGCATGGAAATCTCTTAAAGGCATGTGAATACTGGAAGTTTCATTTGTGATTCAATCATTCAGTAGTTTAACATTCATCATAGAGGTAGCTTATTGATTTTTCTTAAAATAATGCACCAGACCAATGTGTTTGAATTTAAAATAGACCAAATGTTCTCCAGGGGCAGGGTTGGGGCACCCCAGGCACACCCCCGGACCCTCCTAGACTTGGGAGACAAATAAAACCAAAATCAAAAAGAAAAATAACAATGAAAAAAATAAATAACATAAGAAAAACTTAAAAGAGAGGCAAAGAGAGAGGAAAAAAAGAAGAAACAATAAAAATGAAGAAAATGCTAGAAAAAGCAGAAGAAAAGAAGAAAATAAAATGTAAATAAAAAGCAGGTCTTCACAATATAACCTCCTCACACATGACTACCATGTAAGTTCCTTTTGACCCTTTTATGTACTCAGGTTGCTTTAAAATGTGTGAAAATTAGGCTAAGAAGCTCGGGAACTTTTGGGCCATCATGCTGATGTACACCGTAAAGAAAAATTTTGTGTCTGTAGACAATACCATTTTCATCAACAAAGTTGCAGAATCCAGTGATTTGCTGAGGAGAATTTCAATGTTTTAAGTTGCCTCCTTAATATGTGGGTAGTGGAGCTACTTCATAAGAGTCAAATGAATTTAGTGTAAAGCATAACAATCTGTTGGGGAGGCAAATGCAATTTTTTATTTCAAATTACTGACATTGTACTTCGGTAAATATGTTTTAATCTCTATCAGAATCTTTCTGACAATTTCATTTGAATCAAAAATAGTGAAGTGGTTTCGGTTAGCTTAACATGTCATGTTTATTTGTATAGCCCTTAATCACAAGGAGTCTCAAAGGGCTGCACAGACCACAGATTATTGTAAACCACGGACTATTACGACACCATCCCCTGATTTAAAACCTAAATGAGGGCAAGGAAAAACTCAAAAACCTCAACATGAGGAAAATAACGAAACCTTGAGAAGGGAACGTACATGAGGCAATCCCCCTTCTAGGATGACCAGGCTGCAACGGATGTTGCAATAACAAACAATACACATATATTGTAAACATGAAATATAGGTCGTTCATAAGCTATGCAATAGGAGTGTGTTTTAAGCCTAGATTTAAACAGTTCCACTGAGGTTGCAGATCGAATCTCAGGGGGCAAAGAATTCCACAACACCGGCGGCCGAATGGAGAACGCTCTCAAACATATACTTGAATGTCTCTCCCCAACAAAAAGGAATAATACGAGCTTGCTGCTGTTCCATCCATTCAAATTCCTCCTCTTTAGCTAAGTGGGCCGTTTTGGGTTGAAAACTCCCGGGCTAAAAAAGGGGTCTCACTGCAGCCCTGATCTGGGGTACCAGGATTCCCAACACTTTAATCTTTTGAGGTTCCTATTACCAGCTATTTGGCTACTTCACAACGGATTCAATAATGTAGAATGCATTTGTATTTTATATTGTTATCAAAAATAAAATCACTGATATCAAAATACAACACTGCTCACCTGTCACAAAACAAACATGTCACCTGTTGACTCTCTTCCATCGAGTGCTCTTTATCATCACCGGAGTCGCTTTCGCCATCCGATAGCTCCGGCGCATCCTCGAAATCAACATCACAAGGACCTTGTAAAGTATTAAATACTATTAATTCAGACATACATGGTTTGTGTTACCCCGCGACCCTAATGACGATAAACGGCGAAGAAAATGGTTAGATAGCTTGTCAATTCAAATTGTGGTAAATATCTTAGCATAGAAACAGCAGTACAGAAACATTAGCTGATGTGGTTGAAAGAAAATTCTCAGGGGTGAATATTAGGTGATCAATTACAAGCATAAACTATAGAATGTTATTTATTAGTAATATATTACTTCATATTTAGCGTGTGGAGGACTCACATGTGTACGCGGCTTCTGCCATGATGCTGCTTGGGATCAGTTACTTCCTGGTGACGTCATATGACGCGTAGAGGCACTTCTCTAAACATTTCCACAAGGTGTCACTGCGTGCTAGGGTAAAAATAAAACCGTTATTTTGTCTCCTAATCCTATTCTTTTTGATAAAAGCTAAAACACAGGAAAAAAAATGTAAAATTAAAATAAAAAAAACTATCAAGCTTATAAGAATCTTTATTTTTACAACATAGTTCCTTAGTTTAAAAACATAAATAATTGACTTATTTTTTTACAGAAGTAATTTCATTCACAACATTATGCTAGTAATATTAATAACTCAAGTTTTCATTCAAGCAAAAGAGCTGTTTCGAATGCTTCCGTTCGAGCGCTCTCTGGTGACGTCATAGAACTCACAGAAGCAATTCTGCAAACATCTCCACAAGATGTCGCTGCGAGCTCATGTGAGCAAACTCAAAATATTCGTACGCTTCTGAAATGATTCGCTTTTCTCATAAAATAAAGTCTGTATATATATATATATATATATATATATATATATATATATATATATATATACATAAGTTAGCGAACTGTTTTTTGTTAACATATTAGTAAAATCGTCCAAAATAATGATTTACTTTTTAAAAACATGTTATTTAACATAAAACTCAATAAGTTTTGCTTCTCTCTTTAGCATCATGCTAGTCTTGTGACCCATAGCAATATTTGTACAGCCCTTAATCACAAAGAGTATCAAATGGCTGCACAGATTAAATACTATTGCAAAGTACAGACTATTATGACACCATCCCCTTATGTTGTCAACATAAAACATGTTATTCATATGCTATAGAATAGAAGTGTGTTTTAAGCTTAGATTTAAACATTTCCACTGAGGTTACAAATCGAATCTCAATAAAAAATAGTCATAACAGTAACGATTCAATAATCATTTTTAAAACGTTTTTAAATTTTAAACTTTGCCGTTTGTTCTGCTACTTTGTTGATATTTTTCTTGATTAAAACTGAGAAACAGAAAATAATTCATAATGAAATAGAAAGACTATAAACTAGATAAAAAAGACCCTTTTGATTCAGAAATAAGTCGAATCATCAAAAAAAAAAAAAAGAGTTTTTTTCAGTAGTTTTATTGTAAAAATAATTCTAGAGTTTATTTCAACAAAATCCCTTGTGTCACTTTTTGGGAAAAAAAATTAAGTGACTGAGGGGAAAAACCCTTTATTGCAGAAAATGTATTCGATTAAATCATTTTATCTTAAAAAGTAACTAAACAAAACCTAAAAATTGAGCATTCCAAGAGCACTTTAAGGTTTGGCAAAATACTGAAACATAAAAAGTAAATACATTTCAAAGTCAAGCATTGTCCTTATTGAATATATTTGTTCTTCATAAACATTTTTTTAATTTTGTATTTTATTTTACTATTTAACGTTTTAGTTTTATACAATTGTATTCATTTTGTTTTCTGTAGGTGAAAGGGGTGGTCGTTAGAACTTATTGTCATTGTGAAATGCACAATGAAATCTAAGAGTGCAGGATCATTTACAAAATAAAATAACACTGTTAAAATGGTTAAGGGTAAAAGTATAAAATAAATAATATTAAAATAAAATAAATACATATTTTAATACAGCACTCTCAGTTCTTTTTTCAGGGTCTGAAAAATACTAGACAAAAAATTGTTGATTTGATTTGAAAAGAACAGCATTGACAACGGAACCCAGATCACATTGAGCCACGAGAAGGCGCTGCTACAAAAGAGATGGCGCATTCGCATTTATTTATACACATGCTCAAAGTGCAATAAAACACAATGAATATATTATATCACCACCCCTAATATTCAAACACATTTAAGGAAGCAAGCAACCAGCATACAATTGTTACACATAATAAATAAATGGGCAGAATCCTGGAGGGAAAGAGGAAGTTCCTCTTTTGACATGATGTAATAACTCAACCGTGAGTTGGGCGTCTGTTACTCAGAGCTTTGACCTGAAAAGGAAAATTAGGAGTTTTCATGAATAGAAATTACATTTAAACAGTTCTGAAAATATCAGTAAAAGTTATCAGTAAACACAATACCAATTTGAAGCTCAAAAAATGTCGAACAGTACAAAAAGACAAAACAGTGCTTTTGATCATTATGCTATGTGCTCAAAAGTTCACGGCATAACGGAACGTAACAAAACAAAAATACTGCACAGTAGACCCCTGGGATACGGCAACCCGAACCTGTAATGTTTTCACGTTATAATGTGATTACGATAATTGTTTGGCCCCTCATTGTAAAATTTTCCCCACTACACGAAATTAACACCTAATTATTTCAAGTGGCCAATAGACGTGCACAATTCACACTTCAGTGTTTTTTGCTTGTGACTGCGAGTTACCTGCCTCGTAAGTTTCGAAGATGTCAATATGCTATTGGCTGAACTCCCGCCCACAATGCCTTTCTCTTCTTTTAGTTTGGAATCGTGTGCACTTTCTTATGATTTTGTGATTGAGAAAAATACGGTGCTTTTTTGTACTGTATTTATTTGCTATGAGTCCCAAGATGCTAAAAGAAAAATGAAAAACATGATAACCATGGGAACTACGCTTGTATTTTTCAAGGAATATGAAGAAGGCACGCGGATCGCTACCTTTGCTAAGAAATATGGCCATAGCCAATTATTGATAAGGTCAATTATCAAGAATACTCTGATGATTATAGCTCTAAACCTTTCTAATAGCATGAATGTCCCCGCAAGAGGATGTTTTAAAATCAAGTTCTAATCCGCAGTCTTTTCCCTCTTCGCATCCCCATCCACCCACTAACTCCATTCTACCAGCTCAAGTCACATCACACCAAAGGTCATTTTACGATTACATGCCTATTTATTCATGATGTTATATAATTATATACATCTGTATTGCATATAAATTGTACTTACTATGTGCTCCTTTGTTTTCTTAATATTTTATCTTAGCCAAATGTGGGGTTCGTAAACATTAATTAATTACCATGAGTTTCTACCCCCCACAATAAGTCAATTTCACCTTAAAATCCCCACTTCAGAACACATGAATGTCGTTTCCAAGTGGTCTACTGTATTATTTAGTAGCAATGGACAAAAGTCAACTGCTCATTAAAAAGGGACCCCGTTTGAATATCACAAAACCCACTTGAGTTACTTCTGGTCACCCTTTCCCAGAGTACTGATGGCTTTGTTCTCCAGGATCTCAACCTTGTTTTCAGGCTGGAGCAGTGTGTTTGACACCATAGCCTTGGCCACGGTTTGGATGGGGACGGCCATTGATGTGGAGCAGACAGAAGTCACGGCACTGAAGAACTGCCTGGCCAACCATTCGCCCGGACGACTTTCCTGTCGTTCCACGAGTAAAACCCTGTCGGACAGAATTCCCAAAACATAACAGCTAGATGGTGAAATAAGAAGACATGAACAGAAAACATATTCAACTTCGGGCTGTCAAAATAGACCTCAATGCCCTGTTTAAATGATTTCAGTTTTGAAGAAATTGATTTTTGTGTTGTGTTTATTTTTATTCTGTGCTGATTTAAATATATTTCAATAATTATTAAATTGAATATGTCACGTGCAAGATATTTGTTATTGAAAGATGAAGTCAGCAAGAAAGAAAATTAAAAGTACTGCATTGTACTGAAAATAACTGAAAAGTATAAAGAGGTAACTGAAATGCACTGATGTATTGATATACTGATATTTATTCTGGATATTTAGTATGTTGATTTAAAAACAAAAAAAATGGATGAATGACTGGATTCTCAAAAGGAAATTTCGATGCTCTTTGACAAGTCATATTTATCTGTGACGCCCTTAATCACAAAGACTTTCAAAGGGCTGCACGGACCACAGATGATTGCAAACCACAAGACTATCATTACACCACCCCCTGATCAAAAACCTACATGAGGGCAAGGAAAAACTCAAAAACCTCAACATGAAGAACATGAAGTAACCTTGAGAAGGGACCGCACATGAGGTAATCCCCCTTCCTGGATGACCAGGCTGCAATGGATGTTGCAATAACAAATAATACAATAAAAAAAATAATAATATAGTATATAATAATAATAATACAATACAATGAAAATCAATATTCTTAATCTGAATTGAAAAGTGCTGAAAATAATGAAAAAAAACTAAACGTGCAGAAAAGCCCTGAAAATAATGAAAAAGTAATCACACGTATGAAAAAGCACTGAAAAGTGCTGAAAATAATAAAGAATACTGAAACGTACTTACAAGCAATTAAAAGTATCAACTAGAAAAAAAACTACAACAACATATGCCAACAAATGGAAAAAAAATAACAAGTACTGAGAAGAAAACTGAAAAGTACGGACAATACTGAATAATTACTGAAAAGTACTGAAGAAAATAAAAAATACCTAAAAATACTGAAACATGTTAAAAAGTGGTGGACAGTACTGAAAAGTATGAAATAAACAGATAAATACTGAAAAGAGCACTTTAAAGTAATAACAAGCATTAAAAAGTAGTAGAAAGTACTATAAAGTATGCAAAACTACTGACAATTGTGAAAAAGTACCGAAAATATAACTATACAATTCTGAAAAGTACTAAAGAAAATATAAAAAGGACTTTAAAATACAGCAACATATTTAAAAGTTGTAAGAAGTACACATGAAAAAATACAGAAAAGGACTGAATAGAGTACTTTAGTGTAGTGATAGTATCAAAAATAAGTGGAACATACTATAAAGTATGCAAAATGACTGGAAATGTATGAAACATTACTTAAAATTAATAAGTTCTGACAATTAGAAGAAGAAAAAATCCTGAAAAGTATTAAAACAAAACATGTAAAAGTACTTTAAAGTAACTGAATCATACAAAATAGCAGTGGAAAGTACTGAAAAGAATGAAAAAAAACTAAAAAACGACTAACTCACCCAGGTCTGTAAATGGCATATCTGTCAAAGTTCAGTGCCTGGATATCAGCTTCTACTTGTCCCTGAAAGAAAAAGACAAAAAAAACATTGTTTTCCTTGGAAATGATAATGGCAAATGCCGAATCAATTATACACATTGATGACTACAGTAATGAAATGTTTTTGTCAGAAATAATAACATCACATTTTTTGGTAAAGATATAAAATTCAGTAATCCCCGGGTTATGGCGTCCCTAGTTTACCATGTTTTTTCCGGCCCCTTGTTATGGGGTTTTCAAATGACCTCTTGTGCCCAAAAACGTATGTAATTGAAACTTTGATGGGTTCAAACATGTGACTCTGGGAGTTACTTTACTCATACGTCCCCAGGATGCTTGTCTGCTATTGGTTTCCGTCACGACATCAAGAAAACCACAACAAGCTTAACAACCTTCCACAATGCCTTTTTCTCTGTTCATTTCACAACCTGGTGTGCTTCCTAAATACTGCGCGAGTGGGTGATACACTGCTGTGTTTTTTATTGTATTTTCAGCTGTGTTATTAGTTATGGGACCCAAGACTAGCATGATGCTAAAGAGAGAGGCAAAAAGAAAATAATCATGGATATAAAGCTTGTGATTATCAATAATTACAAAGAAGGCACACGCTAAGGTATATGGCAGTAACCAATCGATGACCTGGACAATTATTAAGAAAACCCAATTTTGGTAATATGGCGTTTAACTGATCATTTTTATTTAGCTTGTATCTAACTGCTCTGTTGTTAGTTGTATTTATATTTTTACAGTTCTATTTATGGAGGCCCACACTGGTAGGGTGTGGTTCAATGGCTGATATCCTGAGGCCATCTTCTGCCGTCTCTATCAGTGAAGATAACACTCTTCCAGGTCCCTCCCCTCACATGGATAATCTGTTCCTTATCATAATCGAACATTAATTATATTATTGTTTATTTTGTTTTTATTATATTTTAACCATTGTGTGTGTGTGTGTGTATTACGTGTTTCGGGTTGTTGACCGGGGATAAAGAAGGGGATCTTATCGTCTTATTCTACACTCCATGTTTTATACAGAACTTTGAACGACAATTTATTGCCTGAGGAGTGCTTTACAAATAAACTTGATCGTATTCGGATACGGATTAAATTAAAGCAACATCAGGCAGGAAAACCTTCATTAGTAAAAGTTTTAAATCAATTTTAATTGTAATCATCTCCTACTTCTATGCTTCCATCTTAACTCCACTGCTCAATCATACCAAAGGTAAATACTACTTAATTTTTCTTTTACATGTGTTCTCATTTATAATGTTATTTAAGTCAAGTCATGCTTATTTGTATAGCCCTTAATCACAAAGAGTGTCAAAGGGCTGCACAGATCAAAGACTATTGCAAACTATTATTACACATAATAATCATATAAACATACATTACATATAAAATGTAATACATATACAATTTTTGTATTACTAATGTTTAATATGTATATACAATGTTAATGTTTTTACCTTGGCTGCCAGGGATTTGCAACACATTAGCTATTTACCATAGATTTTTATCTCCCGCTCAACAACAATTTCACCTACAATTTCAATTTTTGATCCCCACCTCAGAATGGATTGGATGGGGTATAGTATATCCGCATCAAATGGCAATACCTTGACTTTAAGGTAGAGGAAGTTGCTACTCTTATCAGCTCCTCTTGAAGACTCTAGGTGGAATTGTTTGCAGCCTCCAGCTTTGGCAAGCTCAGCGGATTTCAATACATAGTCGTGATCAACTCGGATGAATCCTTCCTGGAAGCATTCAAGCATGTAAAAGTAACTGGCGAGATTACAGAATTTTCCGGACAATAAGGCGCACCCAAAAATTCCAAATTCGATTGGATATGTCTTTACATATTTGTGCAATTACTGATCAGGTAAGAACACTGATCATAAGTGTGCCTTATAATCCGGTGCACCTTGTAGTGCTTTGGACATTCTTGTAATGTTCTGTTTAACTCACAACCCCAGCTTTAGCCCGGGTTGTTCCCAGGCAGCAATAGCCAACATCATGGCCTTGGAAAGCAGCAGCGTGGTCCTCAAGTTTCTCAAAGTCCACCACCTCATGAGCCTAAGCGTACAAAACAAAAATCAATTAAAAATTGGAAAATGGCTTCATGGTTGTCCCACTTGCCAGGTTTTCAAAGTCTTTGCCCTCAAAGTTGAGCCTCCTTCTCCCGATGAGTGTGATCCTAGAGAAGATGTTGCGTGCCAGTAACTCTTGAAGAAGCAACTTGCCGGTTTCTCCAGAAGCACCGAGGATGAAACAACTTTTGTTTTGCTGCCTGAAATTTTCCTCCAGTGTTTTCATGTTTGAGGTCATTCTAGGAAACAAAAACAACAATTTTACATGAAATCCAAATATGTTTTTAAAATATATATTTTTTTGACAAATGAGGAGATCAAATAACTTTTTAACTCGCAAGCATTTTATGAACATAACCCGTAGAATCCCAACAGATTTCGAATATGTTCACTACTAAATAGACGTGTAGGGTACAGTTTTAAAGATTGTGTTATGCTCTATCATTAACAAAAATTAATCATTAGGTGAGAAATGTAATTTCTTTGATTTTAAATATGACTCACCTGCAAGGGAAAACATGTAATATGCTTCAGCTTTAGTACTTAATTTGGGCACATGTTTAAGTATTGTATTTTTGCATTGCACAGCTGTTTTTGGTTAACATCGTTTATTGTTTCCTTTTGTCAATTAATTATTTAAGTTGTTTTTCGTGCCATGCCTAATTAAACAAAAAATGCAAACAAAAAATACATCTATGACAGAATGGAAGGCATACAAATAGTCAATTAATGTCAAGTCATGTTTATTTGTACAGCCCTTAATCACAAGGAGGAATAGCACATGCAATAACTATTTTTACGGTTAAAAGAAAAAAAAACACAATGGTCATAAAATAGACACAAATTGAATACAATGCAGGGTTGATATAGATTCACGGTAGTTTCTACAGCGATGAAAATCATATACAAATCTTGGATTTGATAATCAAGTTTTTGGTAACGTGAAAGAGAAACCCGGAAGTCACCACTCACTCACGTTTAGCTTTAGCACTAATATCTTTCTAACGTCACAAAACTACATTTACCTGACGAGGTGAACTGGCTCAGGGTCGTCAAGACTCTTTAGTACAACTGCGACAATGACGAGAGCGAGGGCTAAAAATGTTGCACTTTTTCCTGATACGGCAACAAGCTGTTTGATAAAAGGCATCACTCGGGGCAATAGTAACACAGACAGAACACTTCCTGTTTGCCCTTCTCTCTCATGTGATTGGTTGGAAAACGAGGGGAAGATCCTTCAGTCACAGTCCAGCGTGATTTTTTTCATGTTTAGTGTTTAAGATGTTATGCTTTTACAGTTACTCAAAAGAAACAAATTCTAATGTATTTATTCTTTATTATTATTCATGCAGCAGTTTGATACAAAGGCATCAATTCGATATCCCCTGACAAGACTTTCAATAGTGTTTTTTTCCTTTCCAACACAGCACAGGAACAGGGTCAAGAGAGGAAACAACTAGTCAAAGCAGGAAAATAATCATAATTTGGACTTGTTTCAATCATATTAATGGCTCTGAAGCAAAGTGTTCCCAAATTCTAAGATTCAGAAGAGATACATTTTAATGTATATTTTTGCGTGTTTTCCAGAGCCTACATTGGTTAAAAGGTAAATTCTAAATAGTTAAAAGTCATTGTATTTAATATTTTTTATAGCACTCAAGAGTTAATATTTGTTATTTTTTATTTTGGTGTGTACCGTGTACTTTGTTTTTTGAGGTATTCTGGGTTGCTCGGCTTCAAAGTTGCTAAGTTTTTTTATTTAATTAAAAGTTGCCTGTACAGTGGAAAAAGAAGGGTTAGTGTCATTAATAGTGTAATATTTTTCGTTTTATTAGTTCATTTCATGCATTATGTTCCATTACCATTGGTAATATATCGGTTAAAGCAACAAAAAAATCTGATGAGCCATTTGGGAACCAAAATAGCCGTCTCTCTCTAGTGAGTTTAGCTAAAATAGAAGAGACGCAAGTCCCATAACTATGAATTGCGCGTTGCAATAACATGCCGGCCAACTCATATGTTTCCACCATATTTTTTTTGTCTTTTCAAATTGTGTACGCCGTATAAATTGTTTTGTAGATTATATAATATATATATATATATATATATATATATATATATATATATATATATATATATATCTCCTGCCCGGAGATGGCTGGGATGTGCTCCAGCCCCCCCGCGACCCTAATAAGGATGAGCGGCACAGCTAATGAGATGAGATGAGACTTCTGCACCGAACTGTGCATTCCGGCTGAACTACACAGCCTGGGGTTTACATAGGGGCAAGTACCTCAAATTAGCACCAAAATTAACTGTTTGGTGCCCAAGTGTGCATTTCAACAACACGCAGCGAACGAAAGTGAAAGTGAAACTGAACGAAACATTACCGGAAAGAAAATCATATTCTGCAGATAACAAGCTGCAAATAGTGCAACATTTAGCCAGAAAGCAGAAGGAAAGTTCGTAAAGCTTGTAAGGCATTGGCACAAAGCGGAGATGACGTATGGTGTGAGGGAGAGGGAAGGAGGGAGCGGAGTGTCATTTACTCCAACACTGAGGATAAAGATTTCATTGGATTTAATGATTCGGAGTTTGACTGGTAAGCATTTTCTGTATCTAAATAGTTACTTGAGGAAAAGTAAGTGCATGCTGTGCATACCCTCCACGAACAGGGAATAAACAATTTAAAAATTAAAAACATAAGAGAAAAGCCCGGACGGCCCGACCTAATGTTTGACATTTTAAGCCCGACCCGACCCAAATTTCGGCCCGGGTTCAGGTCGGGTTCGGGCCCGGGCCCAAGATCTTACCTCTTATACACATACTGTACATCATCAACGTGAGATATAGGTAATAGTAGAATATCCAGTGACAGCTTCCTGCCCCAAAATCTTGATCGATGCAGCAGGTTTTATATAACGGCGTACATCAGGTCCAAGTGCCGGTACGATGGCTCAAAATGCATGCACTATACCAGCCTCATCCTTCTTCCTCAATGACAAGAAATCAAGAGAACGAGATCAAAATGACTCATAAACTATTCTATATAAGTGTGTCTTACGCCTAAATTTCAAACACTATTATTGAGGTTGCCGGTCGTATCTCAAAAGTTGGATTTCTTCTTGGCTCTTAAAATCACTAGTAGATCAGCATTTTTAAGTGAAGGCTCTAAGCTGAAACATGGGGAAATTAAGTCGAATCTTGTATGTTTGATTCATTCAGATCTCGTTGGTGTTTTAACATTATGTAGAAGGGACATGAAGCCAAACATTCGTTAAAATAGCTTTGATGTATTTGATTCTGAAGATCCCAGTAAATGTTGTTGTTCTGTGTCTACATACTATCCAATACTGACTCATTTTTTTTACAAATAATTCCTTTTTCTAAAATATTTTTTCTGTTTCATGGAATCGCCTCTCAGGCCACACAGGGTAAATGACAATATACAGTACACCTAGGCTTTGACAAGAAAATATAGACTATTATTCATAAAATTGACTTCCACACAGAAGACAAGTTAAATATTGCAAGAACTATGCCAACCTGAAGTCTGCAGATTGTAAAATTAAACCAAGAAAAAGGCCTTTCAATTCCTCCATATCTTCGGGGGGTTCGGTTAAGCAAAAGACCCCCACACAAAGAAGGCGATTCCAGTCACATGCAATGAATTCATCAACTCCACATGTTTGCGACACCCCTACCATTCGGAACACAAGGCATCGACCCAATCTCATAGAATATGATTGCATCGGGGATGATCCTTTAAAGATGTCAGCAGTAAGAGACAGAAAGAAAAGAGGCCTTAAACTGGCACTCTGCTCAAATGAAATGTCGCCTCTTTGTTCCTGAGCCGCAGGTGCTAATTGGGCTTGACAGTTGGAAGGAAAGCGGCTGCTGGGCTCCTGTCTGTTGCACCTGTTGGGTTATTGTCTCAAGCATTGATTAGGCAGGAAGTCGCAGTAAGAAGGCTTATGGCTCACCGGGTGTGTGACAGAAACGCGGTTCAATTTCCTTTTTACTACTTCGCTGTTGGAGGTGGAAATGCCAATGGTGGTCAGTGGTCAATCACGTTTGACCATTGTTGGCCTTTTACCAAAGGATGTATAGAATTCATGTTCAACCTTGTCATTAACCCTTTCTATAGCTTCTCTCAAATTAGACCTTTACAGTATAATAGTGGACAGCTGTATTGATATGACACTACTGTGGCTATTTGAATGTAACCCTCGAGAGTTGTTCCGATTTATTCGAAAGCAAATTGCTTCCAGTTCTTCCAATATTTTAATTTTAAACATCACCATTCTATGACAAGAATTTATATTAAAGAAAAAATCTCAGGAAAATAATAAACAAGCTGACAATCTTTATTAAATCCATAAACAAAACAAAACTCAATGAACTCGTTAAGGTTTAGAAGCCTTTACGACAAGAGTGAGCAAACGTTTTGGGTCGCGGGCTGCGTTCAAATAATGGCAAAAGGAGAAAAAAAAAATATATATTTTTTAATTTACTGATACTACCTAAAATCCGATACCTTAGCAATACATGAGGGAGAAGATGATGTAGGACTGCCAGTTATTTTTCATATTGTCACATTCATTATCAGCAACGCTTATCTTGTCATGTCCTGCACGGTTGTCATGGCATCCAGCTAGCCCCGCCCCTTGACACCGGCTGAGACGCATTGAACTGATTGCTTGTGGAGTACTTAAATGCTCCTTTTGGAACTGCCCGTTTCCAGACCATTGCTTTACCTTGTTGAAGACCTGTTCATGCCTGTTTGATCTGAGTAATGCCTAGTTTGTAATTTTGATTGCCTTTGAACCTGTTTTGTTTCGTTTTTGGTCCATTTGTGTGTTGGACAACTTTACTTTCTCAAATTAAAGTGACAGATCGTCTACGCATATGAGTTCCGACTTCCTGCTTCTTGGTCCGCCCCGTGACATATCTTCAGTAGGGTCAGGGGGTTGCTGGAGCCCATCCCAGTTATCTTCGGCCAATAGGCAGGGGACACACTGAACTGGTTGCCAGCATGTTGTAGGGCACACCAAAACACACAACGATTCACTCGCTCATTCACGCCTGGGGACAATTTGAACCGGCCAATAAAACTGGAATGTAGGAGGAAACCGGAGTGCCTGTAGGAAACCCACGCAGGCCCGAGGCGAATATTCAAACACATATATCAATCCATCCATTATTTGCATCGCTTATCCTGAGTAGGGTCGCTGGGGTGCTGGAGCCAATCCCAGCCGTCTTCGGGCAGTGGGCAGAGGACACCCTGAATTGGTTGCTAACCAGTTGCAAGGCACACAGAAACAGACAACTCACTCGTGCATTCACACCTAGGGACAATTTAAAACGGCCAAATAACCTGAAAACCCACAGAAGCACGGGGAGAACCTGTAAACTCCGCAACGGAAGGATGTTGACCGAATTTGACCCCATGACCTCAGGACTACTACTCAGCTGCTGGAGTATTTTGTCACAGACATTTCCGAAAAATGTATCTCTTCAACTTTAAAAAAGATACATATTTAAATTATTTTTATTTCTGCATTTTTTGCAAATTCCTGCAAAAAAAACAAAGACAAATAAAACAAGATGCATATTTTTGGAATAGCAGCAACAATATATTTCTTTTTTGGTCAATAAATAAACATTTATCTATTTTTTTTTATTCTCAGAATTGAAAAACGTAATCAGAATCAGTTTTATTATCATTGAGTCAGTATGATGAAATTAGAATTTACCTCATTTTGGTAAAATATACAAATGTAAAATAAAAAAAAAGTAAAGGATATCAAGTATTCACCTCTAATACATATTATTCACATCTAAAAAAAAAAAAAAATTTTTTTTTAAAACTACACACAAACGGAATATTGCACTAAAAACATGTTCCCCGTGACATTTATGTGCTTCTGTTGGTATTATACAAAATCATGCATGGACTTGCTCCCTCATATCTTTAAGATTTAATTTCCCCCTATGTTCCGGTCCTGAGCCTTCGCTCTGAAAATCCTGAACCACTAGTGATCCCAAGAGCCGAGAAGAGATCGGCAGGTTCGAGAGCGTTCTCCATTCGGGCCCCGGTGCCTTGGAATGCTCTTCCCCCTGAGATTCAACCTCAGTGGAACTGTTTAAATCTAGGTTAAATCTAGGCTTAAAACACACTGCTATTCTATGGCTTATGAATGACTGATATTCCCTGTTGATTACATCTGTGTATTAATTGTTATTACAACATCCATTGCAGCCTGGTCATCCTGGAAGGGGGATAACCTTATGTGTGGTCCCTTCTCAAGGTTTCTTCATATTCCTCATGTTGAGGTTTCTGAGTTTTTCCTTTCCCTAATGTAGGTTTTAGATCTGGGGATGGTGTAATAATAGTCTGTGACTGGCTGGCAACCAGTTCAGGATGTCCCCTGCCCACTGCCCGAGAACAGCTCGGATGGGCTCCAGCACCCCCGCTACCCTACTGAGGATAAGCGGTGCAGATAATGAATGAATGAATGATTATATTCGATTAATAAAAGAGCTGGCGACGAATTTCATATTAATTTGTTGTGTGGGGCGATTATGCAGCACGTTCATTCAATGCAAATAAGAGAGCACATTGAATTTCCGTATTTAGCCATTAACGGCTCGATTGTTTACCCCTAATTTTTTAGAGGCGATATCTATAGGCAAGAATAGAAGAATCCCAGCTTTACTCTGCAAAGGATGCGGGGTCCCAAACGCGGCTTAAGGCTGAGGACTGCCGCTCGCAGACTCTGAAGTGTGATGCTAATGATGGCAATTAATGGAGCCTGACAGCACAATCTGCTGCCCATTGTCTCCCAATAAACAGCCTTACAGTCCACATGAGGCGGCCAGGGGACAGAGAAGGAGCAGACTGTGGCCCCGGGTGGAGGGTCGCACCTCAGGGGACGTCCCTGATCCTCAAGTGAGGATTAACTCAATTAGAGGGTCCCTGCTTGATGGAGATGCAACACTGGACGCTTGTGTGTGCGGTTGTGTTATATTGTTGCCATTATTTGTTGCTGTGTGTCCCCATTCAGATTGTGTCAAGATAGGGATCATTTCTTGCATTTGACCTTCCCTCATAAATCTGTATATTGTCATCTATCTCAATAGTAATTAAGCCCTGCCGCAGGTTATTATGCAATGAAAAAAGAGAAAACTAGTTTAATTAGGAAAAGATTCCTCTTTTCTTTGAGAGTTTTTTTTTCTGGAGTGCTCGCAAATGTTTTTACTTAATGTATCTATATTTTTTTCGCTAATTTTACAATGTATTTCGAGACTTATCAATATAATAAATTACCGTATTTTCCGCACTATAAGGCGCACCTAAAAGTCTTATTTTTTTTCAAAAGCTGACCATGCGCCTTATAACACAGTGCGCCTTATATATGGCTCAATATTAAATTCGCAAGGTCTCGCAACTACGAGAAACAGCCGCCGACTCCATTTTTCGCGCTGTGCATACTGGGAAATATTAAACGATTGGTAGTTGCCGGGGCTCGTGTTGTATTTGTTTACTAAGTGGCAAAATGGCTACCCCATTAAACTGCTTAATTCATATTCAACAAATACAGTATTTGTCTGAATCCAGGGTTATGACTGGTGAAGATGTAAAGCACAATTTACCTTAAACAAACTCAGAATTATTCAGAATGTCACGTTTGAGAGAGAGAGAGAGCGAGAGAAAGAGAGAGAGAGAGAGAGCGAGATTCTCTTTCATACGTGCATTTGTAAAAAAAATGGCTCCTGTTAAGAGACACGCGTACAACGCCGAGTTTAAACTCAAAGCGATCAGTCACGCAGCACAACACGGCAATAGAGCGGCAGCGAAAGAGTTAAACTTAAATGAATCGATGGTACGGAAGTGGAGAAAGGATGAAGATAAGCTCCGCCAAGTAAGGAAAACTCAACAAAGTTTCCGTGGCAATAAAGCAAGATGGCCAGAGTTAGAGGAGACACTTGAACAGTGGGTTGTTCAACAAAGAGCGGCAAGCAGAAGTGTCAGTACGATAACTATACGTATGAAGGCAACAGCGCTGGCACAGGACAACAACACCGGACGTGGACACAGCAGAAGAAGAATTCGAGGGATTCGTCGATGAGGAGCTTATAGAGTGATCTTTGTTTTTCTTTTGTGTGTTTACGTTTTACATTTTACAGTTATTATGTTATTGCTTTGCACTCGTTGTTTTTGCACATTACGAGTGTCACTTTATTGCGATTGCACTAACGTTTCATTTAAAATAACAGTATCAGACGTTTTTTTCTTTGCGTGTTGACTAAATGGACAAAAAATAAAATGATATGTCGATGTTGTTCAAAGATGTGTCACGAAAATGCTTTACCTCAGAGAAAATAATAAAACGGCTGTTTATTTATTTTGGGAGTGAATGGAGTTGTGGAAAGCTTGTTTGTTAATAAAGTTTGACCTTTTTGAATATTTTGTTGACATTCCCTTGAGCGTGGCAACATCTAGAGGTTGCATAAAGTAACTACATTCTCTACTGTAGTCAAGTCGTCACATTTATTTACCGTAAATAGCCCTTAATCCCAAAAATGTCTCGAAGGACTGCACAGGATTACAATTACAAAATTGCACAATTACCTGATCTTAAACCAGCATGCACTTATAGCGCCTTATAATGGGGTGCGTCTTATGTATGGCATAAGTTTTAAAATATATCATTCATTGAAGGTGCGCCTTATAACATGGTGCGCCATATAGTGCGGAAAATACGGTATGTGTGAATTGAGCAAATGTATCTTAATCCAAATAAAATTGCAAGTAGAATTATTAGACTTATTACGATTAAAATATTTGTAAAAATGCCTAAAATCAAACCAAATATCCACCGCCAAAACTTTATCCAAGTTAAATGTACTCGATTTATGAATGATTTTTCCCTAATTTTAAAACTTATTTTATTGATTATAAATCAAATAAACGATAACATGTTATATGAGCATATTCATTCATTCATCCAATTGTGTTTTTTCCACATTATGTGTCTCATTAACCATAATACTAAAAACGAGCAAATTTATCAAAATTTAAGATCAATAAAAAAACACAAGACAAATTATTAATTTATCAAATTATTTGTAAAATAATACAAATTATTTTGATAAAATTAAGAGTCAAATATTCTGAAAATCTAAATTATCAAAATGAAAAAAATATTATATAAAAAGTAATAATTATTCACACTCAATGGAATATGATTATTCTTATTTTGATTTAAGACTTAGGTAAAATTAAAATTATATTCTAAAATGTCTGTTAAAAAACATATTTATATATTTCTAAAAGTCTGCCATCAGAACAAGAGATAGATTAGTGTTTCCAATTTATCCTGCGTTATCACTTTTCAGGATTTGTTCCGTCACAGCTAGCTAGTGTACCTGCATATTTTATCTGATAAGTAATCGTCTCATAGTCATGGCACTTTTCTGGTTGTTCTGTTCACATATAGGGATATTTGACGTGTCTTCTTACTTTAATGTGTTGTTCTGTTAGAGTTGGTTGGTGACATTATGTCATTGATTTATCAACGCATGAGTATGTTCCCTATGCCCCTTTTTTGTGTTTTGTTCAGTTAAACTCTATATCATGTGTCTTCTTCTTTCGTGTTTTTTCTTTTCAATCGAATAATTGCTTTAAACATGATGTAGGAGGTATTTCAAGTCGAGCGTGCGTTGGAATAGCTTTTGTATCCTTAAATTTTGAAAGTCCTAGTAGACTTTATTGTTGTTTCTGTACACTATTTGATACCGATTCAGTTTCTGTAAGTAAATATTTATCTAAAATCTTATTTTGTGTCAACATGTATGTTATGGGGGCAGCACGGTGGCGCAGTGGTTAGCACGTGTGCGGCACAGTTCTGAGGTCATGAGATCGGACCTCCTGTGTGGAGTTTGTGTGTTCTCCCCATGCCTGTGTGGGTTTCCTCCGGGCACTCCGGTTTCCTCCCACATTCCAAAAACATGCATTTTAGGTTAATTGGTCGGTCCAAATTGTCCCTAGGTGTGAATGAGCGAGCGAATTGTCTGTCCCTGTGTGCCCTGCGACTGGCTGGCAACCAATTCAGGGTGCCCCCTGCCCACTGCCCGAAGATAGCTGGGATGGGCTCCAGCGCCCCCGCGACCCTACTGAGGATATGCGGTACAGATAATGGATGGATGGATGTATGTTATGTACTGCTCCAGACAAAATCTTTTCAATATTTCCTGAAAAAACAGCCAAAAATCAAGCTTAAGCGGCGATTGTTTTAACTCAGATGTTAAAACGAAACTAAACGAATGTTTAGCTACAATTGTTACATTTAAGAAAACAACAACAAAAGGACACTAAAGAAATGCATTGGTCTCTCTAACTGTTGTCGCTGGCTCAGACCTCCGGCCAAACAAGGTATCAGCGGAGCTTCCCCTGCTCAAAGGACTTCGGCTAAGCAGTTACCAGACCTGCTTTCCCTTTTCCAAAGAACAAAAAAGCTTATTAAAGGAGCAAACAGATTAGAAGTGTCTGACAAAAGGCCGCCCACAAAAGAGTCTGAGCTCCAAGCAGATTGAGATAAGACACCACTTGCACATCTGGCTGTCCAGCTGACTTCCTGGAATGCTGTCTGAGAAAGTCCTTTTCACTGTAAGCTTTTGGTTGAGACTTCTAGTAAGAGTTGTGTATCAAGATGTTTTGTTTGTACAAGAAAAGAGTTTGGAGTGGAATTTATTCATGGATTACTACACGACCACACACATTTAGGACTGGGGATGTGTTACTCTTCTGTACTGGACATATGCAAAGTAAAGTGTCCATATTTTAATGGAGAAAGTAATCAATGGCATGAATTTGCTTACCGTTCCGCCACTACGAGAGACTTCTCCTGCTGTAATTGGCCACTTGTACATTTGTTTGATATCTACATCAGCATTTTAATAGTTATTTTCATTTATTAACGACATTATTGTGTAGGCCTAACATAATGCAGATTAATGATGAAAAAGAAAATGAGTTATATATTTGTCTTTGCTGATAAAAAGAAAGAAAGATAAAGAAAGAAGTGAGAGAGATAAAAGAGAAAGAGGGAACAAAGGAAAAAGACAAAAGTAGAGAGGACAGAGAAAAAAAGAGAAAAAGAGGAAAGCGAAAGAAAGACAGAGTGAAAAATAGAAAAAGAGGGGGGAAAACAAACGCATTTACGGTTGCGTTGGGAGTGGTGCCTGTTTCTGGTGAACGTATTTAAAACTGCAGCTCATTGTTCTCTTGTGCTTCTCTCGGCGTTGTCTTGCAGATTAAAACCCTGGGCAGGCCTGATCTGGACCGCATGTTTGATACCCCTGCTCCAGTCTCTCCAACCCTTCTTTTTGGGGACATGTTTACTAAACAAGTATGATGTCGTTGTAAACCGATTTTTTTATACATAAACTACACATTTAGTTTAAAAAATAAAAGTTATCAGCTATCTGAGTCGGTTTTCAGAAGCAAGATATTTGGGAGGAAACAAATGATTATCATGGAACACTTGAATGCATGAAACAAAGACTAAAATTTCATTTTGCATTGAGCATGACTCGTGTTTCCTTTATCTAAAATTAATATTATTAGAATTCGAATCGTCTTTGTTGTCATTGAAACACTTCGATTTAAAGTTGCGAGTAACGTAACGTCTGCAGGCACCGAGTGTGGTCCGGGAGGCTAATCAACCCCTCGGCCCCTCACTTTTCAACAAACAGCCCTTAACTCGTCTCGCTCTGTTTACACACGCTGATTAGTTTGCCAAGTGTACAAGAATGTCCCCAGGACCGCAATCCTCAAATCAACACGGCCCCAGGTCCCATCCTTTATCTCGCCATCTTTCTGGCACAAAAGCCAGAGATCCTCTTGGGATCGGGCGAGAGAAATTAAAGGATCAGAGCTGGCCAGGGACTGAGCAAATAGCTCGGGTGCTAATGGACCGGCCGCTTTCTCCTCCCTTCAATTTATGGGCAGAGCGAGGGAATGTAGCCAGTCCGGTGGCAGACATAATGCTAAAGGTTGCTAATCCTTTGCACACACATTGGCCTTGCACTCTTCTTGATACACAAGCACCGGGAACGTGTAATCTCCACACCACCCAGGCAGTTTGCTGGGAGATTTTTGGTGCATAAATTGAGGTTTAAAGTAGCGGTGTTGAATTTTACGACTGTTTTGATATCACCCCATTGAACACATGTCATGTGCTGCACTCTATCGTGTTTTGGTGCTTTCGCTGGGATTTCGCTCCACGACATCTTGAAAATATGATGTCACAAAGAGTTCTTTGAAGTATATAAGCGCACTCACAAAAGTTCAAAAGCTTTGTCTGATTATTGATTCTCTGTACCAGGACCAGCCCAAGCTTCATGGGGCCCTAAGAAAAATTAGATTAGGCATCCCTATTACTTGATAATTTGCATACCAACAAGAACTCATTCCATGTTCTACTCCAGGGGTTGGCAACTATTTGGAGTCGGGGGCCACACGAGACATGTTTTACAGTACATTATATTAAATAGATTAGTTTCATCGAATTGCTTTTCAAACAACCACAATTAGAGCAAAATAGTATATTGGCCCCCTGTTTTAAGCACTTCATTTGTTATTTTGTCAAATAAATGTGATGGTCTAGCCGTCTCGGCACTACCGTTATTGTTCTATCGACTTTTGGGTACAATTGCGTCATATTTATTTTGTGTTTGGTTCAGTTGGAGTAAGTTACTGTCCTAACATATTATGTGTTGTCTTTTTTTCATGTTTTCTTCAGTTAGTTTATCTGTGTTCCAACATATTCTGCCCTGCGTGGTATCCTACGTTTTGTTCAGTTAGAATTGGTTGATGTTCCAATGTATCTGCTGCCTGACGATTTTGCCAGTTTTTTTGAAATATATTCTAACAAAATCTGTCTAAAACACTTAAAATGAGCAAAATTACCAATCAGCTGGCGTATAATTGTGCATGTTGTACGTAATGCTTTTCTTGTTTACCTTAAAACCAAATAATAAAAACATCTTAAACATAATGGATGGATGGATGGATGGATGGATGGATTCAGATAAGGGACATTTTAATAATAATAATAATAATAATAATAATAGTCATCATCTAAATAATTCCATAAATAAAAACCTTTTCAGAATCACACCTTGAAGTTATGAATTCCTCCGAGATAATGATCGTATGCTCTGTAGAGAAATCATTATTGGTGTGTGAGTGTGTGTGTGAATGGGTACATGTGGGGCACATTGCAAAGCGCTTTGGGAGATCTTCATTGACTTGAAAAGCGCTATATAAATGCAGACCATTTACCATTAGAGTTAGACATCAAAGTTAGAGTTAGCCACTTTACTTTGGCCTCCTCCAGGTCTGAATGACTCCAGCTAGCGAATCTTGTTTAAAAAAATCTAATAATTGCAATTTGTTACGTTTTTTTTGTGTCGCCCACGGAATTTCATACTAACTGTAATGTTTTAATGTGTAATAGTATTCTGAAAAACTACAGAGAGAGAGCAATGATGATACATGTAAATACACAAGAGATCTATATGTGAGACAATTATTAAGGAAGTCAGAGGTAGGGTTGAATAAGCATATGCTTCTTCCTATTCCTTTTAGGACATGTAATGTTAGAATTGTTTTTGTTTCAATTTGATGTTTGATTTCGTTGTTTTTTTTTGGTATTATTATTATTATTATTGTTTTATTTATGTGAGAAATAAAGCTTTATTCATTCAATGTCCTGTTTCTCTCTGAAACTGATCCAGGCTTGCAGATATTGCAAAGGTTAATCCTTTTAGGCTTCCGTAGTGCTAGTCTTTTGTATGCTTTTGACTCCACGACACAGCAGCTTCTAGTGGTGAATTATTACACAAGTCACTTTAAATAATTTGGTTGAAAATATTTTCTGTTTATAGCAGAAAAACATATTTATCATTCCCTTAATTCCAGAAACACCTTTTTCAAACGGGACGCTATGCTAATGTCAGCCTAAGGAGGACCGCTTTGGGTTTATGAGGGATTAGCCCTTATTGGACTTCCCCGACTCCCCGCCGGGCCAGCACGCTAATACAGGTGTTAGTAAACTGGAATTAGCCTCCAGCTAATTAGCCTCCATTCAGCAAGCGATTGTCCGCTGGCTTGTGCCATTTGTAGTCATGTTTGCTCATCAGCAGGGAGGTCCGAGTGCTGTGGTGGGTCCCACATCATCTCACATCATCTCCCTTTCTTACTCCTTCTGTCTCACACGAAGACTAAAAAAAAAAAAACGATTTCATCAGGGAAATCGGCAAATACACAAAGATAAATCTCCGATTTTGCATTTTAATTTCCATTCGTTAGACCAGTGTTTCTTAACTGGCGGTTCGGGACCCAAGAGTGGGTCTTACGCTCATTATTAGTGGGTCACAGGTCTTTCCCTCGGAAAAATAATGCAAATTAAAAAAAAAACCTGAGAGTCAATGACCCTCCTTAACAGTAGATGATGATAATGCCGTGCATATCTGAGTTGACACCCGCTATTTTCCACGACATAAAAAGACCGATAGTTTGTTTACACAAGGTAAACATGGCCAAATGCAGCGGAGAGAAAACAAGATATGGATTTTATTAAATTGAAGACAAAGCTACTGAAGTAAAAGGCTTTGGATTTAATAAAAAATGCATGTATTTTTTTTTACCTTTAAGTGTTGCTGTATTATGTAGTTAATCTAAAAATGAATGCTAAAAAGCACAAGTAATAATACAATCTGCGCAGACTCAAAAGCGGCCAAAAAGCATAATTTTCTCTTTTGTGAGGAAAGAAAGAAATAAAAGTAAAAAGAAAATAAGAGAAAAATAAGAAAACATAAAAAAGGAAAAAAGGAAAGAAAATAAGTATAAAAAGAGAAAAAATGATAAGGAAAGAGAAATGGGAAGAAAGGAAAAAAGGTGTAGGGGTAAAAAGAAAAAAGAGAAAGGAAAAGGATAAAACAAAGATAAATAAATCAAATAAAAAACAGAAAATGAAAGGAAAGTTAAAAAAAGAAAAATAATGGGAAAAAAATAAAAAATAAAGAAAAGGGAGACAAAAACAGAGAAAGATAAATAGAAAAAAAAGCAGCAATGTGGTTAGCCTTTCAATCAATACATTTGAAAAGTGGAAATGTTTTGTCAATTTGGTTCAAGGCTCGTAATTAGGGTGGCTTGCTGGGTTCTTCTGTAAAACCAGTTGAAAACAACTGCTTTAGATTGGGTCACTTTTTTGGAAAAACGGAGTCCAAGGAATTTCAATCACAATACATTGTGAAACATGTCACTCAAACTGTTTTTCAGAGCTATACATTTTATTTTTTTTCAAGTTATATACAAAATAAGTTTACATGCAAACCACAAAAAAACATTGTGAGATAGCATTTCATTTTAACCTTAAAAAATATTTTCCTATTGAGTACCAGTCTTTTAAGCCCTCCCTTGTCCATACAAGCCTTCGTTCTGTTAGCATTTGGGTAATTTTCATGTTTTGGTTTCCACCATATTCTGTATGTGCTGCCTGTCATGTTTTGTTCATTTAGGTTAAGTGTTTATGTAACAGCGATATGTAACTGAGCCTGTGTTAGAGTAGCTTTAATTGCTTTAAATTCTGAAGAACCTAGTATATGATTTATGTTTCTGTTTCCATACACAATCAAATACAAATTCCTTTTTTTTAATGAATCTCTTTCTAAAATGTTGTGTCTAAATTTACGGGATACATTTTTCGACCACGCCGGAACCTGACAAACGCTGAGGGACTAATCTGTATTTCGTATTTCTTGCCATGCCCCGAGTTTGAAAGTGGGATGAACAAAAAGAAGAAGCGAACATCATAGGTGGGGAAAAGACTAAAAGATTGTCATGACATGCTCCTGACTCTTTTCCAATGTGGGAACGAGACTAAAGGTTAGTTGGATGACATTCCCGGAGTGTTAAAGATGCCGCCGGTTCAAAGGAATCATTAAGCCTCGCCGCTGCTTCTACAAAGAAGAGATTTGAGACTGCAAATAGATCCGAATGAGGATATTTGAGTTTTGGCTAAGAAGCTTTGCCGCATTATGCTTTTATTGCATCATACCAGAACATGCAGATTCGACTGTTTCGACTTTGATGCCATCCTGGGAACGTCCCAACGTCATTTATAATTCCAACCCCCTTTCTCTTGCTCTCTATTGAAAAGTTGATGTTCAGTTTGTGAAATTGTAAAAAGATATGCACGTTAACTGTGTTTTTACCTACCAATACCGATAAAGTGATGGATTTTAGGCAATGGAGGAGTGAATCCGGTTCAACAAAAACTGAACATTTTGTCATAAATTACCTTATTTTCCGCACTATAAGGCGCACTGGGTTATAGGGCGCACCCCGAAAAAATAGTTTTTGGTCCTATTTTTTACATACATAAGACGCACCGGATTTTAAGGCGCTACAATGGGAACGTGGACAAAACAGTCAGATAGTTCAGTCCAACTTATTACCCCCTTAACATTCCGAAAGCTTGCAAAGACGCAAATACGTGTTGAGAACACGTGCGGATGCGGTGTCCGTACGATGTCACTCAAATGCATCGTTCCATCATTCGGAAGGTTAAAGTCTTGGGATTCAAGAAATGCCAACCATTCCTTAGTTTCTATTTTCTTTTTCGCTCGCAACTTTACTGTACATATGACAATAAACACTTGGAATTGAGTTTAATTTAAAAATAGACACTCCATTCCATCCATTATCTGCACCGCTTATCACAGAAACATCGAGTTCAGTCTGAAACAAGATACAGGGATTATATATATAGCCGGAGTAGCTCACCGAAGCCGTTGTGTTCATAATAATGTGCAGCCGTGGTCCTCTTATATCCATGAGTTTAGTAAATCCAGGAGAATAAAATATTTACAAATACAAAATAGTAAAAAAATACTTTCTGTATGCCGTCAGCCACGTGCTATACGCATTCATCTTTTTCGGCCAATTGCAGGCTTTGTTTTGCCGTTTAAGCCTATGGCAGCCTGTAAATGATAAAAAGGATCCACCCCTTGACCTCCGAATAACTTTAGCCAATAGTGATCGATTCAACTGATGATTGACATGTATTTTTTGGCCAATTCCAGGCTTTGTTTTGCCGTTCAAGCCAATGCCAGCCTGTAAATGATAAAAAAGATCCTCCCCTTGACCTCCGAATAACTTTAGCCAATAGTGATCCATTCAAATGATGATTGACACATTGGTTAGCCAATGAAACGCCGGTAAAAAAATCCCAGCATACACCGCGGACTACTTGGCATTTGGGGGAAAATCTAGTCGGTGGCTGCAAGTTAGTTGCAAGACTTTGCGAATTAATATTGATATATAAATAAGGCGCACTGTATTATAAGGCGCATGGTCAGCTTTTGAAAAAAAAAAAGGCTTTTAGGTGCGCCTTATAGTGCGGAAAATACGGTAAATGTTTTAAGGATGCATAAAAACATTTTTTTTTCCGAACGATTCCAATAACAGAGAAAACAGACAGGGACTGATAACTACTGAGGATAAACGGTGCAGATAATGAATGAATTCCTTAACATTTAGTCGAGTCAAGTCAAGTCATGTTTATTTGTATAGCTCTTAATCACAAAGAGTCTCAAAGGACTGCACAGACCACAAATTATTGCAAACCACAGACTATTATTAAACCGTCCCCTGATCTAAAACCTACATGAGGGTAAAGAAAAACTCAGAAACCTCAACATGAGATTAATTAATGAAACCTTGAGAACGGACCGCACACGAGGTAATCCCCATTCCAGGATGACCAGGCTGCAATGGATGTTGTAATAACAATTAATACACAGATGTAATCAACAGGGAATATAGGTCATTCATAAGCTATAGATGGAAGAGAGTTTTAAGCCTAAATTTGAACAGTACCACTGAGGTTGCAGATCGAATCTCAGGGGGAAGAGCATTCCAGAGCACCGGGGCCCGAATGGAGAACGCTCACGAACCTGCGGATCTCTTCTTGGTTCTTGGGATCAGTAGTAGACAAGAAGTCTTGAAATATGTTGCCTTTTTAAAGGTGAAAAATACCTGTCACAAAACATAAAAATATTACTCATTTTACAAAATATGTGTCTTATTTTACTAGAGAAACAAGTTAAGATAACAATACATGATGTCGCTCATTTTGAGATTTTATTTTGTTGTATAGTACTTTTATTTCGTCTAGTAAAATAGGACAAAATACCCTGAATAGTCTTTTTTTTTTTCCTGAAAAGAAAGAAATATTCCTCAAATAAGGAAGATTTGTCTCAATGATCTCATGGCCAATTCCTTATAATAATTACTCCTGGTCAAATAAAATTCTTAAATGTGGGGTAGTAAAATTAAATCGAATGTTCTGCATTGATAACGTAGTAAACATTGTACGGAACAAGAGTAGACATGGCACACAATAAATACTTGAAAAGAGTAAAAAAAAATATGAAAAAGAGTATCAGGATGAAAGGCAGAAAACATTACAACGTGGTGCTAAGAGAACAGTTAAAAGGATTATCAAGGACCTTTTTTTACAATCAGGCACAGAATGTGTAGTGTTCCTCCCCACAATCATGCAGATATAATCCAAAATATTCCACGTGCCATGGCAGTTTGATTTTATATCTTCCAGAGCTGTGACGTCACCGGAAGACAACAATAACCAAAACAAACAGTGCATCCCGTTGAAAAACAGATGATTGTAGTAATCAGTAAATACATACAACTTTGACTTCTGACTGTTTTGTCCTATATCATCAAAGGGTAAGTTTACAGTTTGCATTCCTTTTTTGATTTCACCTTATTTTAGGTATTTGATTGTGATTTCTTGCTTTTTTGCTGCCTGATATGCAATTAATGTAATATTGTCCAGATAGCTCCCCGTGAGCGTGCGGGAATCCGAAGGCTTCCAGTTTTGTTTGGCCTATGTTAGCCTCGCTAGCAGTGGGCTAGCTGGCTTGCCAGGCCTGCTTAATGTTTTTTCTCCCGACTGGGCTCGTATTTGTTGCTGTTGTGGATCGCAGACATCTTGGCTCATCATATTTTCGGTGAGCCAGCCTCCCGTTTTTTTTCCGCAGATCGGTCCCGGTTCGTCCTCTATGGCAGCTGGCTAGCGTGCCGGGTCCAGACTGGTTCAGCCTGTTAGCTCTGTGTGTATTATTTTTGCCAGTTTGCCCCACTTGGCTGCTTGCCTTTAGTTGTACCATTGATGCACCCATCTGTGACACAACACCTAGTCATTCTCCAGAAAAATTACCAAAACCTTTTCAACGAGTTAATATATAAACCAATTGGGTAACTGGCTTGCTAGAGTGCTGGTGTTCTTTGCATGGCATCGCAGCTCAGGAAGTCAAAGACAAGACTGACGGTCTTCAAAATGCATTATCTTGAAATAGTTGTAATATACCAATGATACATGAATAGAAATTATTCAAAAAACACGTATTATTTTCTCATTTTGTATGTTTTAGAATTTTCGAATCACTTTATGATAGTCAAGTCAAGTCATGTTCATTTGTATAGCCCTTAATCACAAAGAGTCTCAAAGGGCTGCACAGACCACAGATTATTGAGTCACAAGGTAAACATTTCCACAGTTTCGTGCACATTTTATTCCAACTCTATGTTTTGCAGTGTCTATGACACTGATAAAACTGTGACAGCAAACATTTGTTTTACCAAGAATTGGCCTTTGCAAAATAAACGTTGAAATGTACCATATTCTTAAATGCAAAATCATGCCATCCAACGGGAAAGCAAATGCAAAATCAGCCCTCCCACTGGAGTTTGTATTATAATAAGCCATCAATCATCAGATCTTAAGCCATACCCCAAAAGACAACGTTTCTTTAAGCACTCAGTGACTCAATGACGTCCTCATTTTAAGTGGACATCAGATCAGATGTCACTATGAATTCCCTGTTGCCAAGACCTCTTCTAATACCCCTCACAGCCAATTAGGGAACACAATGGCAGCAAAGATACAATGACAGTGTGCAAGACTTAAGAGGAGCTACACATGCTACCCTGCTAGTTGTCAGTGGGGACGGGAGGCTCGGGTTACAAATCCGTCCTCGTACCTTTGCGGGACTCTACTGGGGATTCCTGTCCGGCTCGGCCAGGACGGGAAGCTTATGATCCAGTAATAACGGCTTTGGTGTTAATCTGCGGGGGAACCTGAGGGAATTCCGTGTGGGGCCACCTCAGACTAAGAGGAGCTTTGATAGGCAAAGTGGATTGGCGAGAGGAACAGGTTCTCGCTAATGGGATCTGTCACCGACAACTTACGGGCCAGCACCTTGTTAGAACGTTTGATCCAAAAAGGGATCGATCAAAAACGTTTATATGAGCGGTAGGAGTGACCCAAATGGTACAAATTGGATCTTTGACGTCTATAGTTCCCTTAACAGTCCAAACACATTTCACAATACTTGAATATTGAAACCAGATTCAAATAATTATATGTAAAAAGGAATCACATCGTATTCATAATTGTAAGGAATCCAATTCATAGATTGATATAAAGTCAGATAATACATTTAAAAATTATACTTTTCTCATCAAATCATATGATTCAACATAAACAGACACAAAATTAGACTTAAAGCTTTTTGATATATGGATATATATTTTCTCCCCTTTTTTGCTTTCCTTCACCCTTTCATCTATAACTATCTTTCGCAGCCGAGCTTGAATATAACTTTAACGTTTTTAGTCAGCAATTGCAACTTAAATGGATCCTTGACATCAGTGGTTGCCAATGGCAACTTAGCAAGAACGAATCTTTGATATATAGAGCCTTCAATGGCAGCCAAGCTAAAATGGACTTTTGATGTCTTGTGTAGCAAATGGCAGCCGATCTACCTTGGATCTATGACATCTATGGCAGCTTTGCCTCAACTTGCTCTTTGACGTAATTGGTCGCCATTGGCAGTCTTCGGAGAATCGATTTCTGACATCTATAGCCACCTCAGACTAAGATGAAATTTGATAGGCAAAGTGGATTGGCAAGAGGAACATGTTCTCGCGAATAGGATGTGTCACTGACAACTTGCGGACCAGCATCATGCTAGAACCTTTGATTCCCATAAGAATACGGTCACAGACATTTGTATATGTCGGTGGTTCGCGCCCCGGCCGAGTCATTCCTAAGACTTAAAAAGTGGTCGGCGGCGCCCTCTGTTGGCTGCGGCTGCATCGGCTCGCTACAACGGGTCAGGTGCAATCGACATTTCGTTCTGTGTACATTGTTACACAGAATGACAATACAAGGAAATTATTATTATTATTATTATTATTATATGAACAGTAAGAGTGACCCAAAAGGTACAAAATGGATCAATGACCTCTATGGTCGCCGATGGAACCCTAGATAGAATGGATTGATATTTTTTCTTTTTCGTTTCCCTCTGTTCATCGGATACAAGGTTACAATTAAAACATTTGACAACTTTAATAAACAACTGAGAGAGCTGGAAGAAAAAAAAGGCTAACGGGAAAAAGCTTTTCTTGATCCCGTCCAAACACATTTCACAATAATTGAATTATTAAACCAAATTCAAAGGATTACATGTAAAAAGCAATCCAATCTTGTTATCAATGTAAATAAGTCAATCTAAAGCTTAATACAAAGTCAAAAAAATAAATTTCAAGATTTTAATTTCACATCACAGGCAGCACGGTGGGGCGGTGGTTAGTGCATGTGCGGCACAGTTCTAAGGTCACGGGTTCAAAACCAGCTACCAATCTTCCTGTGCGGAGTTTGCATGTCCTCCCCGTGCTTGGTGGGTTTCCTCCGGGCACTCCGGTTTTCTCCCACATTCCAAAAACATGCATGTCAGGTTAATTGGCCGGTCAAAATTGTCTCTAGGTGTGAATGAGCGAGCGAATTGTCTGTCCCTGTGTGCCCTGTGACTGGCTGGCAACCAGTTCAGGGTGTCCCCTGCCCGGAGATGGCTGGGATGGGCTCCAGCACCCCCGCGACACTACTGAGAATAAGCGGTGCAGATAATGGATGGATGGATGGATGGAATTTCAAATCACACCATCTTATTCAACATAATCAGATAAAAACATTGACTTAAACAATTTCAATATATGGATATGTCTTTTTTCCCTTTACTCTTTTGTCTATAATTATCCATAGTAGCTTAACTAAAATGAAATTTTGACATTTTTAGTCCCCCAAAGAAAACTTGACTAAAATAGATACTTGATGTCTGTGGTTGCCAATGGCAACGTGGCAAGAACAGATCTTTGACATCTGGAGCCTTCAATGGCAACCTAGCTTAAACAGACCTTTGACATATTTGGTTGCAGATGGCAGCTGTACTAAAATGGATCTATGACATTAATGGCAGGCTAGCCAAAATTGTTCTTTGACATCTTTGGTCTCCATGGCAGTCTAGAGAGAAATGATGTTTGACCTCCACAGCAAACCTAGTTCAAATGGATCTTTCGTCTAACGCTAACTATACCAGCCTAGCTTAAGTTGATCTTAGTGTAATATTTCATTGCTCCCGGTCATTGTAACTTAGAATAGAGCTTTATTGATGACATTTGAAGAACAAACACTATGGAAGCATGAAGGATACCAATGGGCTAATTCGGAAACCTACTTCTACATTTCCTTGGGTCCGAAAGGATGGATGTCAGCCAGCGACAAGACACAAAAATTAAAGTGAATCCCTGCCAGCAGAAAAAAAGACCTAGGAAGATGGATACACATGAAGTGCCTTAATAGTGAATAGAGTTGGTCAGAGCTGGCGTGGTCAAATTCAGCGGCGAACATTAGAAGCTCATTATTTGCTATCATCATAATTTAATCAATTGTGTTTTATTTAAATGAATGAAGTATTTTTACCCCAGTAGAGGTCGTCAAATTATACACAGTTGGCTGGGTTCATACACAATTTTTCATGGCCAAATTCAAGCACTTTCTGAGGACTTTTATTGCCAATTTTCCCATTTTTACAGTACCAATACAAACGTCAGGGGTGAATCATGTATTTCACAGAGCCATAAATATATCTCTGTTTTACATATGCAAATTTTAATCCTGTGTGTGCATTTATTGAGACATATGATTTTTAGATCTTGAGGAAATAGACAATTAATTTGCTTTTGAGACAACTCTCTCCCCATATGGGTGTTGGGTAAAAGTGCCGGCAATCTTACATTTGCAGTTACAGGAATGTTATTCCTATTACAAACTACCACTGAGAAGCGCTACCTTAATTTTTTGCATGGCCCATAATACATGTCCATAATTGATATGTAATCCTTGAACTAAAACACATTTAATAATGACCTGTTCAGATGTAGCATACACCTATCATATTGGGCCTGACCCCTAGCTTCAAAGGACACTGCCATTCAAACTAATGCCAGCTGCCGTTGATCATGGGGAAAGAAGAAATGCTATGGCAAAGTAAAGCCACCAGATAAAGGTGTCTGCCTCATTTTTAAGTGGACTTGTTGAAAAATGTCAAGCATTTTCAAGAATTCTAAGCACCTGTACGAACCCTGATTGGTGCTAAAATAATCTGTCCTTTCGGATTTTTTATTTATTTAAGAAAATAGTCACGGGTTTGTTCCAATACGATGATCTTGCAATGATTTTAAACCATTACTATAATCCTGAATGGTTTGTTCAATACAGAGATCAGCAGATGGATGCAAAGAGAGGATTGTATGAAGGTGTGGTGGTTCCAACAGTGATGTATGGTTGAGAGGCGTGGGGTTTGAGAGTAGATAAAAGTAATAGGTTAAATGGTTGAAATAAGATGTTTGCATAGTATTTGTGGAGTGACACGACTGGATAGGTTGAGGAATGAGGAAGTAACAACTGTTGTGAGAGAAATTGCTGAGAGAATTGATGAAAATATTCTGAAATGGTTTGGACATATGGAAAGAGTCGATAAAGGCCATTTGATTAAGAGAGTATGTAGAGCAGGAATGGTAGGAAATTGAATAATAGGAAGGCCTAAATATGGTTGAACGGATGGGGTGAAACATGCCCTGGATGTGAGGTCGGTAATTTTAATGGTTGCAAGAATGTGTGCAAGGGATAGCTGTGAATGGCGAAGGATTGTTAAGAATGACTGATATTGATGCATATAATGCAGAGGGGGTAAACCAGTGTATGCTACCGGGCCTCTCTGCTAATGATGGGCTGCATGGCAGAGCAACCCACCCCTTGTTTTGCTGTGGGCTTAATGTTCGGTGTCAGTTTTGGAAGAGTAAAGGGGATTGAATGTTTGGCAAATGTGAGTGTGTTCTTAACTCTGATCACCTCCCACTAGGGGGATATTGCTTCGATATATAGACAGATAGAAAAATAAACTATAATCTCAAAAATGGGACAACAGTACCTTCAGAGTGTGTGCGATTGTGTGTGCATATGTGCGTGAAACGGGGCGTTGCATCCAAGTCACGGAGTTTTATCCCGTCTGCTGGTCTTGTCAGCAAAGGGCTGGTCTTGGTGCTGAAGAGTGATGAAGGCAGGTGGTGTGACTAAAGCCAGGACAGGACCAAATTGGGGCGGATGCAGGGAGGAGATGTCGGCACGGGGGTGTCACCCGTCACTAGGGCCGGTGGCGGACAGCATCGCGCACCACACCCACCCAACTGTTCGGCTTTCAACACCCTTCTGCCGGGCTTCTCTCGCTCTTTTTCCATCTCGCTCTTTTTTATTCCTCTCCTCCTCTTTTCTTCTCCATTGTTAACAAAACGGTTTACAAACCCTGGCTGGTACATTATCCACGACCGCCTCCTGTGAGATTGATTTAGGCAAATGGATTCAAAAAGGAGAGTGGGGGTGGAAAAAAAAAAAGAGAAAGCCAAAAGGGGTGTGTGGCGGCTTTACAAATCCGCCACATGGGCCGCGTTGAATATTCTTTTTTTAGTCGCATTTTGAGCAGCCATACATTAAACGCTCATTATACTGCTTTTATAAGCAAGAAAAAGGGGTCTCTGTCTTTTTTGGGGCGGGGGGCCGAAGCGGCTAAAGATGCGCTATGATCTCCTTGCATATGCATGCAAGGTGCATCCTTAGGACCTTCAGAAGTGTCGCGTTTGCTGCCATGCTCCCTGCCATGAAAAGTTTAAAGCAACTTTTATGCTGATTTTGGAAAAAATATAGATGAGGCAATCGTGAAGAGCAAACATAAACTGCTTTATGAAACAATCACTTCCAAAAATAACTCCAATTGTATCCAAATTGGACTGATGCATGACTTCTAGATCAGGGAAGGGAAAAATACGGCTCGCAGTGCATGGACAGAAAATTTAAAAATAAACAATTTTGGTTCAAGAGTAGACCAATCCACTTCTATAATCATTTTTAGTATGTATTTTTTTTAATTCTTTTTTTTAATAATTTGTTCGGTTGTAGTGTGCAAAAAAATGAATAGAATTTCAAATATAACTCCCGAAAAATAGGTAATTTTGTTTAGAAGCCTTAAAAAAGTTATGTTGGACAAGACAACACATTTGACAGTGTTTTTTTAAAGTGACCAAAAACATTGAGATATGGAAAAAACGAGAAAAAAAAAAAGTTTGGGTACTGTAAGAACCCTTGGGTCATATATGGGACAATCCCAATACCTGGGTGATTTTGAACCATTTTTTCTGGTTTGTGTTACACAAACCGAGCATATTTTTGACCTGGACCTTTATAATATATTCTCTCTATATTCCTAGGCTAAAAATAACCCAAGTTTGAGTCAGAAATGGAGCAACTCAATACCTGGGTTGATTTGACCCAACAGCTTGGGTTGTTTTGTAGTGTTAGGCAAATGTGCTAACCACTGCACTACGGACACACTTTTAAGTACATGCACCAAAGACCCAATGATATAAATAATAAAAATTGACCAAATCAAGACCCATGTTGATTTTATACAGGGCCTTCAGTTGTTTTGCAGAAACAACCCTAAAAAAATGGTGTACACTCTAAAAACAGTTAGAAACGACTCAAGTTTGCTTAAAAATGGAGAGACACGATAGGTGGATTTGATTTGATTGATCCAAGCATTGGGTTGTCGACCCAAGCGTTTTTAGTATGTAGTGTAAAACCCAGAAGGGAACAAATTCATCCAAAAACTGGATCGGTCCATTTAGACTGAGATAATATTTTTTCTGAGGCAACTGTTTGGAGAGAACCCAATTTAATAATAATTTCCTTTGTATTGTCACAGAACGAAAAGTCGATACACCTGACCCGTTGTAGCGAGTCGATGCAGCCGCAGCCAACAGAGGGCGCCGCCATTATACCAATTAGGTATGTCTCGGCCGAGGCGCGAACCAGCGACCTCCCAGTCTCAAAGCGGGCACACTACCATCTAGGCTACTGAGCTGGTAAATTTTTTAGGCTGTCAAGGGGAAAATCACATGATTTCCTGGATGTTCACAATTTCTTTTTTTTTTTCTTACAAGAAAAAACTTGTTGGCATGTTAAAGGTAAAATTATGTTATTTGTGTTTATATTTTCGGGGATAGAAACAACACTATATGTGGCATAGTTTGTGCACAAGAACCCAGGCCATTTAAAACAAATTTATTTTAATTCTAACTAGCTTAGCCATTATCTTTTGCAGATAAAATGTTAAAAGTCGAAATTGTATTGCATTAAAAAAACACTTTTGAGTGAGTCTTTTTTTTATTTTCGCAAAAAACAATGTTTAAGAATTAAAAAAAAAAAAAAACGGAAAAAAACACTTTACTGTAAACAAAAAGTAACACAAGCACCCAAATAGTTGGGTCAAATTACCCTAATTAGTTGTCCGGTTCATTCTTGACCCTTATTGGTTCATTTTGGACCCAAACTTTGGAATTTCACTTTTTGGTTGAAATCAGATTTCACTTGGAACAGCACTTTCACATCACTCTTCCTCTTTAACCACAAAAGAACGATCTTGGAAAGATGTGTGTTGGTGTGTGTGCATCAGGGGTGGGGGCAAAGGTTGACCTGGGCATCCCATCATGATAAATCACTGCTTAATGAGGAGTCTATTGTGCTTTCACATATTGTGTGGCCCTTTGCCGGCCCCTCAGAGCGCTACCTTGGGGTTGTTAAGCTGACAGAGATAATGAACTGGCCGCTTTGAAGCGTCCTCACAATATTGACTGGTTGCACACAGCAGATGTCTCCCTGGCAGAAAGCAACTGGTAAAAGCACATTAGGTTAACAAAGAGAGCTTTGCGATGGGAGGAGGTGGCAGCGCCTTTGGGTGGGTGTGTTTTGGAGAGGAGGGGCAGAGGGCAAACTTCAGAGTTGACAGATCTGGGGGATTATATCAATACGACACATTTGCCAATTATATGACAGATATGTGACATTGACTGCGAACGTCACTTCTAGGGTGTTTTTGACGTAACCTAGATCAGCACTTCCCATACTATTTGAATGTATCGATGATATTAAAAAGAAGGTATGTATTTTTCCAAAGTAGCACATGTGCTTGTGGAGTTTATGCATTGCCTTAGCAAACATAAATAAACAAATGAACACAATGGAAAAAATCTAAATAAAGAAAATTACAAAGTACAAGTGATGTGGTCACATTCGAATTCTTTTTTAAAATTTATACAAAAAACTTGTGTATTCTATATTCATCCTTTTTTCTTTTTGGACAAAAACAAAGACACAAGTCAACCTGCTGCTATTTGTCCTTGCTGGTATTGCATGAAACTGAAAATATATATCTCGTCACATATTTGGGGTTTTCTGCTGCTACATGGTATGTATTGCACTTCTTTTCGTTGGACTGGTCTACTAGTGATCCCAAGAGCCAAGAAGCGATCCGCAGGTTCAAGAGCGTTGTCTATTCGGGCCAAGGTGCTGTGGAATGCTCTTCCCCCTGAGATTCGATCTGCAACCTAAGTGGGAATGTTTAAATTTAAGCTTAAAACACATTTATATTCTATTGCATATGAATAACATATATTTCATGTTGATAATATGTATTATTTGCCCTCATGTATGTTTTAGATGATGGTATGGTGTCATAATAGTCTGTAGTTTGCTATATAGTCTTTGATCTGTGCAGCCCTTTAAGACTCTTTGTGATTATGGGCTATACAAATAAACATGACTTGACTTGACTGCTCTCATTCACAAATATTACACTATTATTACAACTTAGGCCAGTCACTAAGAACTAGATAGATAGATAGATAGATAGATAGATAGATACTTTGTTCATCCCCGAAGGGAAATTCACATTTCCAGCAGCATCCCTGAGCTAAGAACAATCGAGCTGTTGAAAATATATTTTTTCTGCCTTTTATCCTGATAGTCTATTGATCTCCTTTTTGCTAGGTGTTTTGAAAGTGTGCAAAGCTCCTGATTCTTCTACAATTTAGAGATACCGACTAGAAAAAATGTTTTCCGTCCTCCCTCAAAGCAATAAGTCGCCGCACCACTAAGAGTATTATGTGTTTGTGATATGAAGATATGTTTTTAGCATTGTTTTCCGACTGCTACAACTATCAAGCCATGTTATTAGCTTTGTGTGATACATGGGACTCACGGCCACTCTTGCCTTACTTTTTCTGCTAAAGGTAGTTTCTGTACGTTTTGGAAAAAAATATTACAAGACTTTATTTTTTATTCCATGTTGTACGAACACATTATCCTGGACAACATAATCTAGTAGTTTTTAACTTTGTATGACAATCATTTGTGTTAGAGAGAGTGGGATACATGTACTGACATGGACTTTGTTCTTAATTTTAGAGATCATATCCACTTTCTATGTATTACAAGAAGGTAAATTAAACAAGCATATCATATCACTGCAAGAAAGTAAACATCAAAGAGAATAAAGCTCTTTTCTATAACCCTGTGTGGACAATTTGTTTAATTTTAATCAATAGCGGAAAATAAACAAAGGCTTTTCAAATGTATTAGTAGCCAAAAACACCATATTCTTGAGTGGTCGCTGAAAACCATAGCTATTTTCTTAAATAAATCAAACTGATCTAACCGTATATCACTGACTTTTTTAAGTGATGAATACTGAATGTGTAAAAAATATGACAGACTTCCTTCAATACTTAAGGGAATACCGGAATTTGTGTGATATGACATAAGGGCTAGTGTGTTGGAGGACATCCCAGCATGGCTAGGCTAACAAGGCTGGCCTGACAAATAAAGGAAAAAGCTACTGTTTGGTCACTGGACTACGTAGTTATTGTAGTTCTTCCTTCTGCCTTGTAGGACTCATTTCCGGTCGTACTATACGATAGAGTGACACCGAGCTGTCAAATATTACATATTGTACATTTAAAATTAAAAAAACATCTCCAGTCGTCACAGATGATAAGTACAGATATCACTAGTATGTTGGATTAAAAATACATTCGAAAGGAAGATAGTTTCATAGGAGGCCTCAATATTTCATTGCTTAATTATCATTATGGATAGATTTTTTGTCTTGCCATAAACCAATAAGAAAAATATGCTGAACATTTGAATATTATTAATTTAAGCATAACCTGATTCTGATTATTTGAAAATCTGGTAAGTACATTCTTATCGCATTGGCAGATATTTTTACAAATTTTGAGTGTAATTTTTCTTCCATCAAGATAGGTTCTCATGTTCTTTAGAGTTAAAATAAAATCTTACCCGGCAGTTGGCAAATAGAAAGATGGGAAATAATTTTATTACATGATTTCTCGAAAAACAAAAAACAAAACAAAAAAACACGCATTTAATTGAATACATTTGATTGCTCCACAATAAAAGCAAGATCAAATATATGAAAATAAGAAAAATACAAATATAAATAGCAGAGTATTCTGCCAAAGGAGTGATATTTGATTTAAGAAATGTTTTCTTCCAAGAGTAGAAAAAATAGAAATGAAAAACGAGCCATTATTACTTATTTCAAGAATACATGTGCTTATATGACTAAGAACAGAAAGATAAGATATATGAAAATAAGAAAATACTTAAAATTAGCTAAATGTTCCATACAACTGTGTATAATTTGAATTTTGCAATATAGATAAATCGGCGCTACCACACAACGCTCGTTTTTGCAAATGCCTTGTGTGTTTTTGTCACGTCAGAGGCAGCAGAAGAAAAGGTCAGTTAGCCACCTAGCGGGCCGCTAATTCTCCATGTCAAATACAATGGGCGCAATTATATGGTAATCAGTGTTGGTGGCTCGTACCTTTCTGCTGCTTTCTGCCAGCGTACGTCTGGCCAAGCTGCCCCTCGGGGGGAACCTTTAGTCACGGCTTGTTATTGACCCATTAGACAGATGGCCCCCCGGCCGCCAGAAAAGAACTTTGCAGGCCAAATTGCTGAATCCAAAAGAACGGGATCATTTGACTATATTCATGTTTTTTTCCTTGAATATTCATTTAGGCAATGCCCAAGATGAAGCATCATGTTTTTGATTGTGTATTTTAAACTTTTAGCTAAAGCAACTGTTACACTTACAAAAGATAATAGTTTATAATAGTTGACCTAATAAATAAAACTCATCTCATCTCATTAGCTACACCGCTTATCCCCATTAGGGTCGCGGGGGTGCTGGAGCCCATGCCAGCAATCATCGGGCAGTGGGCAGGGGACACCCTTAACTGGTTGCCAGCCAATCGCAGGGCACACAGGGACAGACAACTCGCTCGCTCATTCAGACCTAGGGACAATTTGGACCGGCCAATTAAACTGACGTTCATGTTTTTGGAATGTGGGAGGAAACCGGAGTGCCCGGAGGAAACCCACGCAAGCACAAGGAGAACATACAAACTCCGCACAGGAAGTCCGGTAGCTGGATTTGAACCCACACAGGAGGTTCCCAAGACCTTAGAACTGTGCCGCACACGCGCTAACCACTGCGCTGCCGTGCTGCCCTAATAAATATATATATATATATATATATATATATATATATTCATACATTCACATAGAGCCATGCAAAAGTATTTCCCCCCTTCCCGATGTACAGTATGTTTTTTGCCGATTCATAACTAACAATGGTTTCAGATCATCAAACCAAATTTGATAGCACAACCCAAATAAATACAAAATGCAGTTTTGAAATGTTGATTCTATTTATTAAGGAACACACAAAATAAAAACCTATCTGGTCCTATGTGAAAAGTCAAGTCAAGTCACATTTATTTATATAGCCCATAATCACAAAAATGTCTCAAAGGACTGCACAGGATTACAATTACACCATTGCCTGATCTTAAACCAACATGCATGCGGGCAAGGAAAAACTCAAAACCAAACCAAAAGCAATTGCTCGCAAGTAGGGCCACCTTTGGCGGAAAAAAACAGAAATGAAATGTTTACAATAATTGGTAATTGGAGTCTTTCACAATGCTGTGGAGGGATTTGACCCACTCTTCTTTGCAAACCTGTTTCAAATCTGCCATATTGGAGAGTTTTCAACCATGAAGTGCATCTCACACCATAGCATCTCAATTAGATTTAAATTAGGACTTTGACTTGGCCTCTCCAGAACCTTGATTTATTTTTTGAGCTATTCAGTGGTGGACTTGCTTGTGTGTTTTGGATCATTGTCCTGCTGCATGATCCAAGAGCGCTTGAGTTTGGGGGCACATTGTGATGGCCTGACGTACTTCTTCAGGATCTTCTGGTAAACACCAGAATGTATTATTCCTTCAACAACAGCAAGTTTTATGGGCAGATTGCAATTGAAACAGTGTTCAAACCTTCCACTTGCGAGGATTGCAACGCCTTGCTGTAATTGCCTCCTTATGATAATTCATATTTACGATCGTCGTTTGTTTATGGCCATGCAACTTAGTGAGGGTAGCAATGAGTGTGCTTTCTTCCTATTTCTTAATAATCACAAGCTTTGTTTCCATTGTAATCATATTTTTGCTTCTCCTTTTTAGCATCAGAAAAGCATTATGATCAATAGCAAATAAAACTGTACAAATTATACAGGATTGTGCAGCACTATCTCACAAATTATTCACTAAGCACACGGCATTCTGATCCGAATGAAGAGAGAAAGGCAACATGGGAGGGAGATCAGCCAATTGCTTATCTGAATTTTCATGATGCTGTCACACAAACCAATAGCGGACATGCATTTTATATGATGTCACCCAACGGCAGACAGGAATCTTAAGAGACATAACTCTACAAACGCAAAAACACCACAAAGTTTGAATTTCATACGTTTTTGCTGTGTTTAGCATTGTTAGATAACTAATAAATGTCATGATTACCAACTCAGATCACCTGGAGCAATCATGTGGCGCCTGGGTGGGCGCCTTCTGATTGGCTAGCACTTCTCTCTTAAGCGCGCTGCGTCCAGAGACCAGTGTCAGAGTGTACATTTGTAACTCTGTGTGTTTCTCCTGATATCCCGTTCATTTAAGAACTCTGCTTGCCCGTTTCTGCCTGCCTCCGATCCGTCCTGTTTCCGTCCCACGCTTCGATCTCCTCTCCAGCCCGGGTAAACACGACCTGCCTGATTTCCGCACTCCGATTGCCCACTCGATCCGAAGCAATCTCCCCGGCGCCGCTGCAGACGTCTGACGGCCATCACGTCTCCGGCAAGCCCTGAACGCATCCTTAATAAAAGAACTAAAACGAATGCTCTGGGGTCCACTGGTCTGTTCTGGTTTCGTGATAATAAATTAATTAAAAAGATATTACTTAATTGCAGTGACTACCAAATTTATTACAAAGAACACTGACGCATGGCGCTGTGAGAGGTCAAAATCTGCTTCCTCTTCCTAGTTCGTGTGTATACATTCTATACTGTATCTCCAACTTGCTAAGAACTTTGACATTTATATTGTTTAGTATCTCGTGCATCCTTTCGATATGGTTGATGTAAAGTGTAAAGAAGAGGCGAGCCGTTTCTTTTGAGATGAAAGTGGACTATGAAAACTTGATGCTGTTGAGAAAATGGTTGGATCGCTTTTTTCGGCCACTTTTTACCTTGGAAGAGGACCTCTTGAAGCGCATCAACCAATAGTAAGTTAAACATAACTTAATTCATCTTTATCGGTTATCGATCTTTTATTTTTTTAGTACAAAACAATACAGGTTACTTATACAAGCCTTAAACGTACTTATATAAACCTTAAACATGCAAAATATAGCACTGAAGCAACTTACGAACAAATTCAACTTACGAACGATCTCGTTCGTAAGCAGGGCAGCGTCTGTACAATATATGGAGGGTGTCCCAAAAATGCATATACTCAAAGACTTAAAATAGCCTCTCTTTTTTTCTATTTCAGATTTGTTTTTGGAGTAAGAATGGCAAAATAATAGGCTTATGCTTGTGCAAAAAATAAAAATTAAAAAGGTTTTAAAAACGTTCTGGAAATATAAATCTGAAGCGGAAGTACAAATACATGTTCCGTCATCTATAAGTAGAACTCTTTGCACATCAGCTTTATATTTACATTTCCAGAATATTTTCAGAACATTTTTTTTGTACGGATGTAAGCCCAGTATCTTCCATTCTTACACCAAAACCAAGCCTGAAATAGAAAAGAAAAGTATCTTGGCTATTTAATGTCAAAGTGTGTATACCTTTTTTGGGACCTTCTCTATTTCTTTCATATAAATCAGGCATGTGAGACATCCAACCTGAGGGACAGAATCGGCCTGTTGGATGATTTAATCCGGCTTGTCATAAATTTCCGAGTATGTTAAAGAAATAAGTGATATACGTGTGTAAAATAATTACACATGTATTTACGATGTTGTTGCTATGCTTTTATTAAGTTAATTATTGGCAGTAGGGGCAAATGGACTCAGTCAACCACATTTTTTTTTACTAGAAAATCACACTGCCCCAGCCCTGTTGAGCTATTTTTTGAAACTCAGATTCAGATTCAGATATACTTAATTGTCATTCTTGTACAAGTGTATACAGAACGAAATGTCGATACATCTTACCCGCACAGTTGCTAAACAAACTGGACACCACGTTAAAAGATCCCTGCCCTAGGCCATTTAAATCAAAAGTTATGATTATAAAAATAAATGCAAAATGCCTCTATTCCCACTAGAGGCCAGTGTTAATATTGTATTGTTTGCTGAGTTGGTTCAGGTGTAAAACTGCACTCACTTAACTGTTAAAATAAGGTTCCTAAAATATTCAATGCTAAACATGAAAATCACATGGTTAAATACGTACAAGTCACGTGGTCACTGCTTTTTACTTAAAAACGGTGAAATTCTGGTGAATGGTGAAGTTTACCATGGTGTTTTCTTGCCCAATTTGGCATTTTATCATATCTCTTTTGATGAGGACAGAAGACTGTGATGGATATCTGCAATCAATTCGGAGGGACTGGAGGCCCTCAAACTCCAAGATTTTTGTATGTAATTGTTGGTGAATGTAATAAAACATTAAAGCACAGAGAATTTGCACCTCATATAAAAAATAACGGGCAGTAAAGCGGAGCAGTGGTTAGCGTGTGTGCGGCACAGTTCTGAGGTCATGAGATCAAACCTCCTGTGTGGAGTTTGCATGTTCTCCCTGGGCTTGCGTAGGTCTCCTCCGAGCACTCTAGTTTCCCCCCACATTCCAAAAACATGTATGTTAGGTTTATTGGCCGGTCCAGATTATCCCTAGGTGTGAATGAGCGAGCAAATTGTCTGTCCCCGTGTACCCTGCAACCGGCTGGTAACCAGTTCAGGGTGTCCCCTTGCCCACTGCCCCAAGATAGCTGGGATGGGCCCCTGCACCCCCGCGACCCTACTGAGGATAAGCGGTGTTAATGGATGGATAAAAAATTACTTTTGAGCTATTTGAAAATATTGACTTTTGCAAAATGAATGTTTTAAGTTTTATGGTAAAGCACATATCAGTTTTCGATACATGTGATATTTAGAAAATTACCGTTTTGAATCGCTGGTTAATCACAATGAAAGCAGCTCATTTATGTGTCTATCGATTGTTAAGGACAGTCGGCGTCATTTCACCACAATGAATATTTTTCCACCTGCTCAAAATGGATTTCTACAAGGTACGCAATGTAAAATTTATCTGTGCTTTACTGTTCTATAACATTCCCCCCAAAAATAGATACAGGTTCATTTCAGTAATGTTTGCGCTAAGGGTGACCTTTCACACCGGGAGTGCATTTTTCAGCACAGAACACAAACCAGCTGCGAGTAAATGGTAAGCATCCAGACCTTTATAAGCTTTTAGATCAGTGCTGATGTATCCGGATACTCCATTTACAATATAGTGGTACAAATTGTGTGGACTGAAGTCAGGCAGACTGGACGATTTGGTTAGATCTGTGATCATGTCAGGGCGAAGAATACATGGGTAGGTAGCTAGCTCTGCTAATTCTATCCTTAGTTTCCCTAAATACCGCTCTTTGTGCTTTCCGACTAGGTGACCCACCTCACCCGGCAGTTTCATAATATTCGTACGACTAGTCAGTGCCAATCGTGTTGAATAGTACTGCTTTTTTTTTGCTGCTATTGTCTCCTGTTTTACTGGCCCTGGCCCACAGAGAGTACTCTTGACTACTGCTTACTAAGGCCGCTATGGCATTGTCACGTGGTTAGGTCACGTGTTTGCAAAGGGTCCATTTACAATGTAGTGCTTAGAGAATGGCCTCATTAATAATAATAGTGCAATGTCCGTGAATGAAAAATAATAGTGCATCTTTACAATATTGCAATAAAAAAAAAGTGCAATAACATTTACAGCAACAACAACAAAAAGTCACAGGTATATAGTATCACAGTTTAGTTCAATAACATTTAGACGAAGCAAACAAAACAAAAAAGATATATTTTCAAAGTTTTGTGCGCTCGTTTAGGGTGGTGATGGCCAATGTTCTGGTATCTTTTGTCGCATAATACTAACATTTTTGGGGGCATATTTAGTCGGGTGCACGATACACAATTGTATTTAATCACATTTTTGAGTGGAAGTACAATGTTGGCAACAAGATTGACTTGGTATAATTGGAAATTACCTGAAGGTAACACAAACTTTTTCTTCTTTTTCCCTGTTTTTTCCTATTTTCTTTGATTCCTTTAAAAAAATCTCATTGTGTTTCTTTTTTTTCTCTATTTACTTTTTTCCTTTGTTTCTTTATTTTCTTTTTTTCAGTTTTTTTTCTGAATATTTCCTTCTTTTTTCTCTTTTTATCTTTTTTTCTCAGCTCTTCACAACTTTTACATTTTGGTATTTTTTTCTTTTTAGTTCTATTCCCCCTTCCTTTAAGTCATTTTGTGCATGATTTTACATAATATTTGGTTATATAGGGATGAAAGAAGCAAAAACAACCTGAAGAGCCGTTTAGGACCCGAAAGAGCTGGTTCCTTTTAGTGAGCTGAGCCGAAGAAGCCGGTTCTCGAAAAATTCTACTGACTTTACTCAACTGACTTCAAAATACCGCATTTAGAACACAACGTCAGGGGAACCCGTGTATTTCAACCTTCATGCACAGTAACTTTGACTAAATTTGCTTCTTAATTAGCAATTTCGAGCCCTGGTTATTGTGCGCGGAAAAGCTCTGGGTAGTGCGCAATTGCGCACACACGCAGCTTAGAGGGAACATTGCGCTGGATAGATTTTCTTGTGCGCTGAGAATGTGCGGGCAGTGCGCGATTGCGCGCAGCTTAGAGGGAACATTGTTGATGGCCCTGGGTAAGGACTTTTCTCTGAACAACTGCGCTTCTACAGAACCAATAAAAATTCCTCAGCATATATGTGAGTCAGTAAGCCTATAACACCTGTTTCTATAGGACCAATCCGGAATCTGAATGTAAAGGACGCATTTAACAATAATCTTCCACGGTCAATTCAACCCTCATCTTCCCTTTTGATTTGCAAACGCCTGCTTGTGAGCTCCCCCTTATAAGAAGCAATTCCTTGTCCTCTCTCACTTTTTGAAGGATGGAACGATTTGATTTGGTTTGCCGCTCTGAGATTTAACAAGAATCGTCATCTGTAAACTGACCTTATTCACCCCACGTGCGGCTAAACGATGACTTCCCTGCATGCCTCTCTTGGCGACAAATCTCCTTTCATAATCACTTTTCTCTCTTCGGGCTTTCTTGCCTGACTGCCTCTATTGGAAAGAAAGAGGGGAGAATCTCAAGAAGAATTTCTTTGGGTTTTTGTGCCATGACGGCTGAGTGAACGTCCATTATGGACATCCCGGACCACCACTGGATGACCCTGCTCCCGGTGACAAAACCCGATTGGTCACGGCCGCCAGCAGCTAATGGGCCAGAGAGCAATAGCCCTTGGGTGGGTAATGACTGTATTCTCCGCTTTTCTCTTTTGGCCCTTCTGTTGGCCCCGGGTAGGCCCCCGCCTCACCCTGACGGCCACCAGCCAGTGCCGTGCATGGGCCTCCTTGTGCCCCCCACCACGAATGCATGACTGGCTCTCGTGTCATTTACACTGCACAATTTGTCACAGCGTCTGAAGTGGGACACTTCGGCAACGTTATGCATACAATATAACCAGCAGGAACTTTGTTTCGAATAAATAAATAATCGTTAGCAGAGGTTCCACATTCTTATGAGTGGCTAGACGGACTTTGGGTAATACTTACATGCTAACGCTACAGAGTTTCCTGAGCAGTTGTAGTTTGCAAACCCGTACTATCATTAAATGTACAGTAATTACCATATGAATTAAGGTGAATGTCGAAACACAAAAACATATAAAAAATAAATAAAAAATTAAAAATAAGGTGCAAACAATCAAAATAAATACATGAATCATTTGAAGTTACAAGAATATACGAAATGCAATGTACTTTATCGGACATATTTATGCAAGTTGTTATTAATCCTAATTTTATTTCCTGCAGTTAGTTTTTGGTTTGAGTGAAAGATTAGTCATGTTACTTGTGTTGAAATTCTAGTTTATGTACTGTAAAGGGTTTCAGAGAGCTATTTAAGTTTATTTTTAATATTATAACAAATATTCTATGTTCCTTTTTGTCTTATGCCCATTTTTAAGCCTTTAAAGCAAATTAATATATGCGCCAAATATCGGTTATCGACCTCCTCCTAATAATAATAGTAACAATAATAATCTGTATCGGCCCTGGAAAACCCAATTGGGTCGATCCTTACCAGTGACTGGTGACATCATACAAACACGTCTTTGCTTCTCAAGAGTCTAATGGCCCGCATCCCGTGGGTTAAACAAAATATTTAAGCCACAATGGATGCAGTGCGTACTGTATAATGTGAATGTGGACAAAACAGGCTTACTCAAAATTTCAGAGCAAAGGAGTTTTTCCCCAGTGATTGAGGATCTCATATGTCCTAAGAGCTGGATGACGCTTTACACAAAAATAACAGCCACCAGATGATGAAGGTGTTGTATCTGACTCAGATCAGGATTATCGTGCTACTGGTAACAATGGAAACTAGTGGCATCTGTTTCATGTGGGTAAGCAAACACCAATCCAAAAAAACAGCCTGGAGAGGGCTGGGCGCCACCAGGCTGTACTTACCCACGAAACACTACAGGAGGTGGTACCCCCATGACCCAGCTGGTTAAAGAATCTGTGAACCGTGAGAGGTGCTCGATATGACGATACTTAATAGTGATAGACGTAAGCAGTATAGTGAGCTGCAAAAATTGAAGTCTCTAAGGCTTTTCCAATTCTGGTCAAGCAGTCCTAGCTTACATTTTTTGTTTATATAACGACTAGCTGCATTAGCAAATCGCAACACTTTGCTAGCGAGATAGCATGGCCTTAGCAGCTGCTATCACCTTAAGAGATTTTGCTAATAAATTAAGCAGCTAATGCTAGTGTCACGGACGTTATAAACAAATTCTGAAATCAGTTGATAGCTGCAAATGCTAGTGCATTAATGCCTTAAGTTAAATAATAAAATTTATTTTCAAAAATCCGCTATTTACATTAAACCTGGTTCAGAAAGTGGATTTATTTCCTAAAAAAAACATTTGTTTGGTTTTGATAAAATATGAAAGGAAAATGGTCAGAAAAATGTTAATTAGTCCCATTGTTTTAAAAAAATTATGAAATTTCGTTTGTTTTTAATAATTGCATTTCATTTATTTGCCGTCGAACTTTGCTTTTGTCGCTGGCATCACTTCAGCATTATTGCTGATTAACGTGGCAGATAGTGCTCATATCACAAATGTTATCGATAAATGTGACGATATGAACATGGGCGTTAGACACGAATGCCAGTGTCTTTGCATTCATGTACAAAGTTTAATCATCAAACAAAAATTGCACTATTTAAATTAAACTACGTTAAATAGTAGATATGTTTCCTGAAAAATTAAATAAGGGTTACTGATTAGTTGCAATTATTTTTATAGAAAATTGAGATGGTTGAAAAAAAATGGAATGACATTGATTTGGTTCGCTTCACTTTAGCTGCTAGCATCACCTTAGAAGTTATTGCTAAGTAAATTAGCAGAGCTAGGCTAGTGTCACAAATTCTAACTACCAGTGGTAGCATTGTTAATGTTGCAGGTAGCCGCTAATGCTAGCGTTTCTTGTGTATGATCTTTAATAATGCAAATGTTGAAGAAAAAATATTGCAACACATTTCAATTAAACCCCTTTTAGAAAGTAGATGCATTTCTAAATATGTTATAATATCTGTATTATTGAGAAATCTTTTTTAGAAATGTGCTAATTAGGCACATCTTGTTTATGAAAAGAAATGAGATCAGGATTTTGTTTAAAAAAGTAGTATACATTTGTTGCCATAGCTCCCACACCAAATTGGGTGTTTTATGTCAGCTAACACTTTGTTTGGCAGTTAAAAATTTAAAGGGTTACTGGATTTTTTTTTCTTTGCTGTAAATCAGCTTTGTCTGTGTTGAAAACATTGTTTTCAGGTGTGCTTTTAACAAACGAGTCATTCTGTGCATGGTAAAAGTAGAATTACTTTTTTTGTTATTTACATTCCATAATTATATTTTATATTTATTCAGTATTTGGAAATTATTTCTTATTTAACTTCACACTTTTTGAAAATTGCTGCATTTTCACATCATATTATGAATATTATTAATACAATTAACATGTTACTTTGTTTAGCATGTGTAAATGCAAAGCGAGGCATACAATTATCTTGTCTCATGGCAGAGGGCGATAGTGAGACCGCTTATTCAGATTTTTGCGCAGATCTCAGATCCCAACAATCTAATTTGTGGTATTGTTAGCAAGCTATCAGCAAGACAAGCCATCTAGTCATTTCCATTCATATTGGAAGATTACCTACATATTTAAGCTTTTATTCAAAAGAAAGCGACACAAAAACGTCATTTATAAGTTAAGGCAAGACAATAAAACGTTTACTTCCCTGTGCAAGAGTTTGTACTGTATATTGCTTTTTTGATTTTCTGGGGGGGGAGGTTCTCAATAGGTACCTGTTCAAGTAAGGAAGTACATTAGTCTAGCTGGTAGATCAAAGCGGCAGGAAGCAATCATCAATTAAAATAAACGCTATTGAGGCCTGAAACTGGTTCAAAACTTTTTTGAGATGATCTGGCAGTCGAAAGGAGGGACGGCTAGAGAAAAAAAAGCACCAAGAGGAGGAGGTGCGGATGGTAAGGTCACAGCACTTCTATAGAAAGCCTAAGACAACAGCGGGCAGAATGATAGACTCCTCAGGATTGTTTCTCCCTCAATGGCACATGAGAGACTTTCACAGGTAGCTCCAGTGTGTGTGTCGGAAGGGTGGAGCTCAGCACTGGCGGGGTTGTATTTTAGAAATAAAGCCCCCTCGTCCTATGCTTGATTGCCCCGCTATAGACACTCTCTCAGCTCTTCTGAATGGCTCCCTTAGACGCCGGTGAATAAACTCTTACTCTTGCGCTTCCATACATCACCGTCCGCCGGGCTCCTCTGGCAGATCCTCCCCCTCCGCTCTTACTTTGAATTTTCCATAGAGCCGCGACACCCCCGCCTATGAAAAAAAAAAGGCCCCACACTTCTTTGCAAATCCTTTTGCAAAACCTTTTCATGCTCACAAATTCATGACTCAGAAAATGCACAATGGAAATTTCCATAGTGTTGTTGCTTCATAATGAACGAAACAAAATCTTCTTTTTTCGAGATTTTTCTCTTTGGAACGCTATTGTTAAATATGTTTTTAATTGTGCTACGGTATGACATCGCCATTTCGACTTTCTTTTCCTCAGTATATCACAGATTTTTTTTATTAATAGGTTTCAGGGATAAATACGATCTTTGCATAATTATTGAATTATTTTACAGGGCCTTTACACTCAAATCAATTGAAACACTGCCTTCCATTTCCTGGGTGCAGATTAGAGGAGACCAAAAAATTTGTTTGCATCACAATCAGAATGAGAAACACCTTTATCATCATTGTGTAGCAACAAAGGTTGCACTCCAGTTGGCAAACTATACCATATAAAAAAAAACATAAATACCTAAAAATAAAAATATTAATCTCTAACATATAGTATTCACATATAAAGATGTTATACAATGAAATTGTGAATATGCTTGATTGCTAATAAGGTTTTCGAGAAGGTTTGTTCAAACCTCACTTTGTGTTTGCTGTTAAAAACGTAATATTGGAATATAATATTGTGAATGTGCTTAATTGCTGTTGAGATTGTCATGATTGTTTTCTGTTTTTAGTGTCAATAAATTTGTTCAAACCACAGACCAAAAATAATCGACTTTGGCCTGGACGGATCTATTGACACTAACAAAGATGTTATATAATGAAATTGTGAATATGCTTGATTGTTATTAAGATTTTTCGAGAAGGGTTGTTCAAACCTCACATTGTGCTTGCTGTTAAAAAAAGTCATATTGAAATATAATATTGTGAATGTGCTTAATTGCTGTTGAGATTGTCATGATTGTTTTCTGTTATTAGTGTCAATAAATTTGTTCAAACCAAAAAAATAAATAAATAAAAACTACACACAACTCAATTTAAGAGACAAACGTTAGGAACAGAAAACCTAATTTCGCAAAAGCAAATATTGCTGCGAGGCTTTTAACTAAGACAAGAAAGTTTGATCAAATTTATGATGCTTTTAGCTAACTTGCATTGGGTGTGATCTTAAGATGTGATTTTAAGGTTCTGTTGGTAGTATACAAAATCATGCATGGACTAGCTCCCTCATATCTTTCAGGTCTAATTTCCCCTTATGTTCAGGTCCAGAGCCTTCGCTCTGAAAATGCTGGTCTTTGAGTCATCCCAAGAGCCAAGAAGAGATCTGCAGGTTCGAGAGCATTCTCCATCCGGGCCCCGGTGCTGTGGAATGCTCTTTCCCCTGAGGTTCGATCTGCAACCTCAGTGGAACTGATAAAAACTAGGCTTAAAACAAACTTTTATTCTATAGTATATGAATAACCTATACTTTATGTTGACAACATCTGTGTATTATTTGTTACTGCAACATCCATTCCAGCCTGGTCATCCTGGAAGGGGGATTACCTCATGGGCAGTACCTTCTCAAGGTTTCTTCATTTTCCTCATGTTGAGGTTTTCTAGTTTTTCCTTGCCCACGTGTAGGTTTTAGATCAGGGTATGGTGTAATAATAGTATGTGGTCTGCAAGAATCTGGGGTCTGTGCAGCCCTTTGAGACTCCTAGTGATTAAGGGCTAGACAAATAAACATGACTTGAGTTGAGTTGACTTGACTTAACATACTCTAAAGTGTTTTCCCTACAAGGTGCACATGCCCAGTGCTTTACTGTTCTATGACATTCCCCAAAAATTTAGATACAAAGACATTTTAGTCACGGTGGCGCAAGGGGAACGCCAAGGGTGCATTTGTAAGCAAAACAAAGCACGGTAACGCGTACCGGCAAAAAAAAAAAACTGGTAAGCATCCAGACTTTCAGCAGCTTTTGGATCAGCAGCAGTGTATGGGGATACTCCATTTCCGATATAGTGGTACAGATTGTGTGGACTTAAGTCAGGCAGAGAGGACAAATTCTTTTAGATGTGTGAATTTGTCAGACTCTATGGTTTGGTAGTTAGCATTGCTAATTCTACAACAATTTCTCTAAATATCACTGTTCGTACTTTCTGACAAGGTGAGCCACCTCATCCGACAGCTGCTCAATATCCGTTTGACTAGTTGACAAATGGTTTTGAATAGTATAGCTGTTTTTTGTTGTTGTTGTCCATTGTTTACTGGCACCGTCCGCTGTTTGATACTGCTTACTACTGTCCGTCATGGGTTCGTCACGTGGTTAGGGTCAATATACCATTTGCGAGCAATCCCACTTTCGGGCTAACACGGAGGACGTATCTATACAAATAAATGAAACCACTTTTAACTCTAGACAATAATTAAAGGATAATTTTAATCGTTTTTTTCACCAAAATCAACAAATTACTGTGGCTGTTGGCTCAATTGTTGCGTCTTGTGTGTTTACAAGATGAACCCAAGAATGACTTGCCAAAAACACAGACTTACATTATATGGATGGACACAACTGTATTCTGAGCAAAGGGACAGAAAAGGAAATGGAAATGTCACGTCCATTACAAATAAGTCATTTTTAGCGGGTAAGCCAGAGTTGTCTGTACTACAAATCCACAGCATTTTGCTCCACAAAAATAACCCCGGATAATGCGACAGTATATTAAACATGTATAATATATATATATATATATATATATATAAAATGGAGAAAACTCAAATTTACTAATCTCAAAATATTGAATATTATAAAAAGTATACTAGTAAGCCTTAAGCAATATTCAGTAATAGAAAAGTAATACAATATTTCCAATCATTTAGCAAATTGTAGCAAATTTAGAGAAGTACTTCATCATAGTATTCCAATCTCCCGAGAAAGTCCTGTATGTATCAAATGAGAAAAAAATACTGGAATGAGAAAATATATCTGAAATGTACAAATATATCTTATACTTTCACTAAATTAAGAAAGAAAAAAATACTTTAAACGAAAATTTGGATAGGACAATTATAAAAAGAAATACTGCAGTAATATCAGAAAAACTATATTTTGATCGAAAACATGATCTTTCATTTGAAAATTAATGATGTTTTTTACTAAAATAGAAAAGATACTTCAAATGAGAAAAAAACATCAGCACTGTACAAATGCATTTTGTTTTTCCTAAAATACAAACAATACTTTAGATACTGACATTAGCAAATGAAAACAATATTTTAAATGAAAAATATATCTTACATCTGCCAATATATTAGATGTTTTAAAATTATATATCATAAAAATTATCTATAATATACCAAATTTTTTCCTTTTTACTAAAATAAGAAAAATGACACATTCAAAGGGAAAAAATATCCGCTTTTCATAAAATATTTTAAATTTTCTAAAAAATCGGACATTTGAACAATATAATAATTTTATTTTATTTTAGAAAAAAAAAAGAAAAATACAATATTACATTTCTTTTGGGAAAAACAAGTTAAAAATAGACTGCAACAAGAGAGGTGATAGTTAAATGATAAACATTACTGGCCAGTAAGATATGTGTTTTATTGTTGTACGAAAACACCACAGTTGCAATTACATTATCAACGCTTTATATGTAAAAGCGAGATTGTAATATTGATGAATGTTACTTCTTTCTGCTGGTTGAAAGCAAATTAATCTATGAAGGTTTGCATATTCCCGGATCCTCGTGGGACCCAAGCCCAGGCTGGCCCTGGCTTTTGTGGGTCGTCTCAGCCTCTTGGACCTTGGGGAGTTACTGTCTCTGATCGGGCTTCTATTTAAACAAACCATAACAAAAACAGCATTTACGCCAACCTGCTTCACACCATAACATTTATCTTCAAGCTGTTACCCGTCTGGTTCTATTGTTAATGCTAGCTCCTTAAGTTTTCTGCTGCGCTAGTAATCACCATGGACGTAACCAGACCCTTTTTGGGGGTGCTCAAGCATACCCAAATTCAACCCAAGCACCCCCAAAAATTATAGCATTTTTAAAATTCTCTTTTCCTCATTTAAGGACAGGATAAGATTAAATATGATGACAATCGCAAGATAAATAATTCAAAAAAATAAAATAAAGCAAAAATGTAAATAACGCAGTGTTGAGAATGCTACACTGCCTTGAAATGATTCAGGCCATTTGATTAAAAATTTTAAATACATGTAAATATTTCCTGACAATGGCTCTTATTAAAATAACTTTTCATATTTTAGTTAAAAGAAATAATTTCAGATTGGTGACCTTTTTTTCTCATTTGAATAATTTTTCAAATTTTAGTAAATGAAATAAATCTACAGATATTACATGATTATTTGCATTAAGATGATAATAATAATAATAGTAAAAACAGTCAATAAAAAAGTCCATTAAAAAAATATATGATCTTGATTTTAAAGTGATTCTTAAAAAATATATCTGACTAATTATAGATTTTCTGAACATTCTGCTTTCATATTTTAGAAGAAAAGTTTAATTCATATAGTGATTTTTTTTAATCAAAATTTGTATGATTTAACATTAGGTATTATAGCAAAGCCATTAGCGTGTGTAACTAGTAAAGAAATACATTTAAAAAATTGCACACATGAAGTGGATGATTTTATTCCTAACAATAGGAAATATATGGTATATATTGTCTGCATTTATATAGCGCTTTTCAAGTCAATGAAGACCTCCCAAAGCGCTTTGCAATGTGCTTCACACTTACCCATTCACACACACTGACAGCCAATAGGGAGTCAGAAATTAACTTACATTCGGTCAAAATGTATTCAAATGGTGTATTATGTTATCAAAATTATGGGGATTTAATATTAAGCATTAGCTAGTGCTTGATAACTACTGTGTCCATAATGCTAGCATTAGTCGTTAAGGTACGGGACACTTGCATTGGCTGCTAAATTATTTAACATTAACTGCTAATGTGGTTAAAGTGAAGTTAGTCACAAATCAATGCAATTCCATTAAAAAAAAAAAGTAAAAAAATCAATCTCAATTTCATCACGATTCCTTAAACAAAGACATTGTGACCTTCTGACCATTTTTCTTTCATGTTTTAGGAAAAAAGGTCTAATTGAATTGTCTTTTTTATAAAAATTTGTATGATTTAACATTGAGCATTAATGCAAAGACATTCAAATGAGTAGATTTAGTAAAAAAAATGAATTATATTGCACACATGAAGTGGATTGTTCTGTTCTCCTTACAGTTTCATTAAGTAAGCACACAGCCGAGTAGTTTTCCCACTCAAAGACGATTTTCTTTTTACCGACACATTGCGCCACTTCAAAATGTCCGCCAACAAAAGATCTAATATTGGCTCCGCTGAAAAAGGATACTTTGAGCCCCCATCCGGCCTCCGCCCTCGTCACTGTTTCAATCATCTCATGCACTTGGTTAAATTAGTCTTCTTAGAAAGCTCACGAGGGCCTTAATTAAAACTTCATCCTCTTTCCAAAATCCTTCTCGGCTCTTTATTGTCATTGACTTGCACTCCAACACTTTTCCTGCCATCGCCGGCCTCAAAAGAAAGAGTCCCGCTTGGACTCAAATTAAAAGAAACGACGGTCAAAATGAAGAGATTGCGCGTTAGGATTGATCCGACCCCCCCGCGACTTTTCAAGAAGTTCTCATAATGAATGGAGGTTTTCTTCACCGTCTTACTCGAGATGCTACTCCTTGCTAATGAAGCGGGCCCCTTTGTCACCTCCTGTAAGGCTTCAGAACCTCAATGGCATTTTCTGAATCGGGCGACTGTCTTGGTGCTAGCTCTTTGAGGCGTCTTGCAATAAAGCATGAAGAGATACCACTTTCAATTAATTAGAGCGTTGTGTCTCATTTTTTTGGGATCGGGTGGCGATTATCTATGCTGGGGGAATCCGGCCATGTTTAGAAATGGATGTATAAATAAATATCCACAAATATGGGCTATAGAAATAAATGAACACATAAATAAAACATGTAATGTCATCAATATGACACCAAGCTGAACCCCCAGACAATGACTGTGACCTTAGGGGCCGTGTAATTAAAGCTTTAATTCCTTCTCCAGATGATGACAACTGCAAAAGTACAATACAGTGCATTAAGACCATGTGCCAATAAGTTCACGAAAAAAAAGATCTTTAAATTTACACCTGTCTGATCTATTACAAAATATAGTTGTTTATTCAATAGGTAATAGGTGTCAAACTCATAGCCCGCAGGCTGCATCCAGCCCGGTGTACAATTATATCCTGCCCGCGGAATCATTTTATATACATCTACTCCAATAGCTGGGCTAATAAAGTGCTAAAAATTTTCAAACGCAAGACTTTCCGGAAACATATCCACATCAATTGATTAGCTTGAGCTCGAGAAGCGCACCCGCTGTTAAAACTACTAGTGAACTAATCTACTAACAAAAAACATGTCGACCATTTAAAATGAACTTCAAATGTCAGGAAGTGGAGACATGATGCTGCAAAGGCAGGCTAAACGGAGACGAGCAGGGGGGTGTTTATGGTGGCGTCGAAAACATGGATGCTAAAACATCACAATGGCCAAATGAAAAATGTAAGCCTTTCAATAGGATATATATTTTCTATAGAGAACAAAGTATGTGAAGTTATTAAATGTTTACATTTATTCTGGAATAATAAATATTATTGTGTTTTGAATTCATGTTCGTGTTAAAAGCACACATTTTTGGGTGGAAAACACAAATTGCATTCGTGTTTATATTTTGCTTCACATTTTGAATATGTATAGTTTTGACAGGATATATTTTTGTGGAAAACAAAATATGTGAAGATATTTTTACATTTATTCTGGAATAATATTATTGACTGTTTTGAATTCATGTTAATGTTAAAAGCACACATTTCCTGTAAAAAGCACACATTTGATTTGTATTTAGATTTTTCTTAATATTTTGAATTTGGTATTACTTTTGACAGGAGAACAAAGTATGTGAAGTTATTTAAATTTTTACATTTGTTTATTCTGGAATACTGTCTTTTTAGAATTCATATTCATGTAAAAAAACAACAACTTTGTTCAGCCTCCAGTAGCACAATAACTTTTAAGTTGCTAGATACGCTACAACATTTGCATACATGAGTACTTCCGCAATAAATGAACGCATTGTCTTTTGCACAAGCGGGACATGGTGTCTTTCACACAGGAGGTGCATTGAAGTATTTTATCTTGTTGTGTATTTTGTCGCAAATGTTGTCGTGAATTGACATTTATATTAGGGGCATATTTTACCTGTATTTTGTCATGAAATATCGTCATTTATTTTCTCATAAATTTAGTCGCGAATGATTGTCGTGTATTTTTTTGTGTATTCTATCGTGCACTTCATGGTGTATTTCATCATGTATTGTCATGATTACTGATTAGCATCAGCTGTGCCCGCTCATTTGGCGCCAGCCGCTGCGGGCTACCCGATTGGTTCCCTGTCCCTTTATAAGCCCAGTCTTTTCATTCTTTGGTTGTCAGTCCGTCAGCAAACCTCTGTTGTTACAAGGCAAGCATTTTGACCCTGACTCCCGACTGTCACGTTTTTTTTGCACAGGTTTTTCTGATCTCCCCGTTTTTCTCCGGCTCCAACCTGTTTTTGATTCCAAACACGTTTGCTCTCCCGTCCCGGCTATCAACTTGTTTTTCCGTCCTTGACACCGCCATTTCCCGCTCTGGAAGATCCCCTTTCGTATTCGGATCACGATCCGATTGCGTGAGCGGCTTGCTTCCCGCGTCCAGCGAGCACCTGATCACGGGCGCTGCCCTTCCGCTTTCTATCAATAAACTTGTGGTTAATGCTATGCATTTTGGTCCTGAATCCGTTCTGGTCGTGACATGTATTTTGGCATGTAGTTAGTCGTGTGCTTATCATTTATTTGATCATTTATCCCATTATTTGAGTTGTCTGGTGTTTTGTTAATATAAATATGTTAATCAAAAAATGGGCAGGGTCAAACTGGCTAAGCTTTTCACCAAACGCCGATTTGTTCATCACTACTCAACTAATCAATGAAAATCTCAGGCAGTATGACCCTACCCCTGATTAGAATAAAAATTTTTTTTGCCAAAATACACAAAAACATACACATCAATATACATGACAAAAAAGGCATAGCGCACGACAATTAACAAGACAATATACATGACAAAACAAATAAATGACTAAATAAATGACTAAATACTTTGCAGTGTTTCCCACCACCAAAATTAAATGTTCAATGGCAGGGTGCATTGTGTCGGAATGAATAAACAATGGACAGAATGAGTGTGTGAATGTATTCATGAATTAGTGTCATGGCTTTTTGACTTATTAAAGATTAAATTGGAAATATTCCTGATATGCCTTTGTTTGCTCTTAAGGATGATACCAACCTGTTATGTTCATATACAGCAATTTATGTTGCATTCAGTGGTCCTAAAATGCCCTAAAGACATACACCAGGCTTGAAAATATACACACACACCCTACCCAGAGGGTCAGAGAAATTCCCACCACAGTCTCCTAAAATCCTATGGGAAACACTGCTTTATATATAATTTGTCATATATTTAGGTATAACGTAATTTATTTCAGTGGCATTTATTTCTACATAAGGGAGCATGAATCCTCCATAATCAACATTTTCAAATACGTCCACGCTTCTGTAGATTTTCATATGAAAGCAGAGGGGGAAAAAAATCGAGTGTCCATGAATGGGAATGCAGCTGGTGAGGCCCGGGCGGAATTGCTGTGACATTTCTTAATCTCTAAAATATGGCAATGTGTTTACGTCACACTGTGTGAATGTTGTAAAGTCGTTATAACCTTCCTTGATTGAGCGAGAAGGATTTCCATCAGAGAAAAGTAAAAGGGGGATGTATGGTGGATGAAGACAGCAACTGGTGGCGATAATTCAATCTGTCAGCGTCTTGGACGAGTGTCGTAAAGCTAATCGGGTCGGACTGTGACGTCCACCAGTCTTGGCGAGAATAATCGTAAGGCAAATTGGTGGGAAAGGAAAAGTGTAGAGCGGGAATCAGCAACCTTTTGAAGAAGAGAGCTACATTTTTGTAACGCATTAGCAAGAAAAAACTACCCGTTTGATATGCATTCAAATTATGTTCATACTCATTCATTTTTAAAAACAACTGATCATGCTATTACTATGTTGTAACTATGTTACGTTATTACTGGGTGAAAATGGGCTCAGACAAGCACTTAAACATCGGCCTTGTATGGAGACATTGGGTGATTTACATGTATTTACTATAGGCTATTTTAAAATGAATTTTGGAAGAATTAATCATGTTTTTAAAGACATTGATCATGTCAATGATTTCTCTTGCCAGTTGGAAATCCAATCAGCTATAAAATCACTGAAGCTTTTTTAATCAGTCAGTGGTCTACCTGGTGCTCGCTGTCTTCGGTTAAAAGAGCCGTTTACTATGTGGAACCCACATTACAAGAAAAAAAACTATTTGGGTCATTAATTGTTTTGTTTATTAATTAAATAATTGTCCATGATGCAAAAACAAACGCTCACAAATAGTTAATGCATAAAAAATGAGTCGATTAAATCGGCCAGATTATTCTAAAATCAAGTCATTTTTATTTTATTTAGGTCATTTTGTACAAAAAAACAAATGTTGCTTAAATTTGAACTATGATGTGGGTCATTTCATTTATGACCCATTCTGTGTTGTTCTTCACACAATGTGTCTTTTTTTAAGAAGCTATCTCTGTAAGATTTTACACAATCTTGAACGTCTAATTCTGAGGAAATTCAAAAAAAGGTGAATATTCCTCCGTCCAAATTATATCCCACTCAAGGGCTCAAGATTCTTGTTCAACTTGGAGTGAAATGTTCACGTTCCAGTGGTGGAACTGGAGAGCTCTCTCTCTAGGCATTGTATTCATCTTGACCTTAAATGTCCTCTCATTTCGGCCCTAAGGAGCAAAGGTCACACTGCTATCGGTGACCTTTGCCCTGTCCTGCTCCATTGGGCCTTTGTCCAAGTGTAAGAGCTCGGCGGCTGGAAAATTATGTACTTGAAGAAATACCTCAATATTGGATCGCTGAAAAAGAACCTCAAAGAAGATTATTCAAATTGCATTACTTAACTTATTTATAGATCAATACCAAAATCAAAATAACGATGCCACTGCTACATCAAATTATAAGCCTTCATGAAAAAAGTGACAGATATATTAAAATAAATACTTTTAAATTCAAACATATTTTTGATTGATCTATTGGTATTTACTGGCAACCTCACATTTGGAAAGTTTGCTGACGACATTAGCTTGGTGGGGCTCGTCTCTGATGGGAATGAGAAGGCATGCAGGAAGGAGGTGCAGACGCAAATGAGGTTCTCATCTCATCTCTCATCTCATTAGCTGCACCGCTTATTCTCAGTAGGGTCGCGGGGTGCTGGAGCCCATCTCAGCAATCATCGGGCAGTGGGCAGGGAACAAATGAAGTTGTGTTTGAAAAATGAACTAATACCGTACTCAACACCCCGAATTTCAAGGAAGTAATATTTATCTTCATGAGGACACTCCTAAACCCAGCCCCACTCATCATAAATGCAAACTGTGTGGAGAGAATTTACTCCTTTAAACTCCTAGGCATGCACATCTCTAATGTTCTCTCCTGGTTTGCCAACGCCAGGGCTGTGGTGGGGAAGGCCCAGCAGCTGGTCTCCTTCTACAAAGCCACAGTGGCATTCTGGCATACAGCAACACTGTGTGGTATGCAGGAAACACGGCAGCAGACAGGGTAAACATGAAGAGAGTAATCAACACAAGCCAAAACATTATCTACCCAGTCTAGAAGACACTGTCGGCTTGCGATACTGTAGCAGAGCCCGTTTACTTTTTCCCACCCCGGCCATCACCTTTTTGACCTGTTGCGTTATTGTAGGCGCTACAGGTCCCTCAAAATTAGGACAAAAAGGCTTTTTCCAAGAGGCATCACAACCCTTCACAAACGCACAAAACTGTCAAAACGTCTCGCGACAATTTTGGGTTCATTTCTCTTTTCATTGTTGCCAAATTAAACTGAGAATAAAAAATACTATTTCACAAAACAGTGAAAACATATGTATGCAATCAAATCAGAAAAATAAAAAATAATATCTTGATTTTATTACTTTGAGAAATGTGAATATTTATAACTTCCAACCATGCTCCTTCGAAGTTTTATCAAAACACAAATCTGAATTTTCACACTGTGGCCAGGGTTTAATTTAAATAGTGATATATTTTGATCAAAATTTGTATGATTTTATATTGAGTATTAATGCAAATATATTGGCATTGGTTAGTTATCAACTGTGTCCACAATGCTAGAGGTGGTAATTAAGGTCTGTGACCCTTACTTTAACTGTTAAATTGCTTAAGTAATGATAGCGGCGAGCAGTGAAGTTAGCCACCAAACAATGTTACTGTATTAGAGAAAATATGAGCTAAATTCAGGCTACACCAGAATAGACAATCCAACAAACTTTCAATTTCTTCAGATCATGAACTTGTTTGAATCCTTCACAATCTAATGTTGTCACCTGTCAGTTTTTATGAAATAGTCCGATACCGGCGTACTAAAACAGAACAAATTTGCTTGGACGAAAACAACAGAATGTGGAATGTGCTTGACGGTTGGTAGAACTGACAAGCCAAAAGAGCGAGAGTTAAGACCTGACCTCAAGTTTAGCTCATCATAACCCCTACAAAGCAAAGAATAATGTTTTGGGGTTCAGACTTGGGGGGTCTTCTGAGCGCAAAGTCAGTCACAACGCATTATTGCTGTTGTTCCCGACGGCCATCATGCCTCACAGACTTTCAACAGGCTCAATGGAGCATCTGATGGCCGACATCCGGGTTGTGGGAAGCCAAAATCGCTGTGTCGGACTTACTGCCGTCCCCCAAAAGGCAGTTGCCCGCCTCTGACACTACATGACCGGTCCTGTTTTCAGGGGTGACTCATTCTAACTAAATAGATCTCTACGAGTTAACGCTCTATTTAACACCTTTATTCTCGCTTTTGTTTCCTCATGTTTTTTTCATTTTATAAAAAAGACGGCTTTAAAATACACGCTAAGAAATAGGGATGCAAGGTCTTTACGCACGGTAGTGGCAAAAAATACCAAAGTTATAGGTTCTATTAAAAAATAGATATATATAGTAAAAATAGTAATTTTACACAATACTATGATATTTAATACGCTGACAATATTTGTTAGAAATATTTTAAGCATGTATGTTAGTCAATAAAATACATTTTTTTAGAGAAGTATTAGCACAACTTAGTCCTGTCTCCCCAGAAGCTCTTTAACGAGTACAGACTTTTTTTCCACTGTGCTTGTTTAACACCCGGGATGTGCTTGTGATCAACAAACGCAAGGGTTGAGCAGATCTGTTGAGGTTTTTATTACAATAAAACAAATAAAACAACTAAAAAAACCTGAATATTCTGGGCTTGTGAGCATAAAAAGGCTGTATTGGTTTCACAAGGGCTATGACAAAAACAAAACATAAGTCAGTAAGAAAAATCCCCAAATCCAAGCTTCACACTGGCCCTTTGTCCAGACTGAATCCTGCAGGTAGTTTCATAAGACTCAAAGCAAGACTCAATGTATCCCGTTGTTATACAAACTTGTAAACTTGAGTAAATTGAGTTTTGTCTATTTTTTTTTCCCGCACTCTCATTTTTGTGTGTAAATGATAGATTAGATTGACAGCGTGTTGATTAAGATTGACAACTGTCCAGTGAAATACACAAACACGCATCTTTAGCGAGATAATGTGCAACAGTCAACAGAAATAAATACTGTTTTAATATTGAAATGTGTCACTGCATATAAAGTCAAAGCTTTGAGTTTTGAGCTATAACCTTTTAATCATTTCAGTCATTGATATCCATTTATTAATACACTTAATGATTATTCATTTATTTTAATGCAGTTATTTACTACTCTTCTTATTTACTTGACGTCTCAATGTATCAATTCATTCAGCCATTATACAGTCTCTATATTGCTCTCACTGGTGGTGTGATTTACTGTTATGGGGATCTGGCATTGAGTCTTATCAAACCACCTGCAGGATCCAGTCCAGACAAAGGACTTGTGTGAGTCTGGGAATTTTCCACTGACCCTATATTTGTATAAGTAGTCGTGTTCTACCACTCAGGTATGTAAATGATTGTCAGCAATTTTGAAAGTGGACTGAAACCCTCACAGCTTTGTTCTGTACTCACAAGCAAGGAATAGTTATATTTCTGTCATGATTGCTGATTCAGGGCACCTGTGACTGCCCAATTGGTGCCAACAGCCCTGAGCGCTGATTGGTTCAGAGACTCGTTGCAAACCTATGCTCCCAGTTAGGCAAGCTCACACCTTCCGACATTTTCCAGCCCTGTTTTCTCCATCCTGATACCCGTTGCCGACCTGTTTCTGGACCCGTTTCTGCCCTGATCTGCCATCCCGACATCCGACTTGTTTTGCCCCGTTTCCTGCCTGATACCTGTTGCCGACCTCTTTTCTGAACTCGATTACTGCCCTTGCTGTCCCGGCTAGTGACCAGTATCCCTGCTGTCTACAATTATCCTTGCTCGAGACGGAAGTGCAACTTCCACCTTCCAGCCATCTGGTACCTGTTTCCGTTGATCATCGGACCGTGGAAGCAAGCACTGCTCTTCATCTTTTTTCACTAAAACTGAGTAAACGAACACTACTGGGTCCTGTCTCTGTTTCTGGCTTGTGACAATTTCATTTATTGTAAGGAAAACTTATTGAAAGTTGTCCTCAAGTGCTTGTTTTTTTAACCATCTCATCCCACCAACAGGATAGTAATTTGAACAGGGAGAGGAAGAAAATTTAGTCTTGTTTATTTGTTTAGCCCTTAGTCACAAAAAGTGTCATAGGCTGCACAGACAGCAATTAAGACATTGGGCGATTAAGATCTTCTGATCTGAAACCTACACGGTTGCAAGGAAAGTCGGTCCCCCTTCAAGACACACATAAACATGCCATATTTTCCACATAAGGCAACATATTTTAATTGATCAAATTGCACAAATACGGTAATATACCATAAAACCTGGGGTAGCAACGCACACAAAAATAGCACTGGGTTATGAGGCATACTTTGTCAAGCCAATTTAGGGTATCACGCTGCTCCTTAAAGTCCAGAAAAAAAACAGAAATTGGACTTTGAATGCGGTTTTATTCAACTCTAAAGGTAGCATGCAGTTTAGAAAAAAATGTAATTAATTGTCTTTATTGTCATTGGTATTATGAAACGTTGTATGCAACCAGGGCGGCACAGCGGATGAGTGGTAAGCGCGTCCGCGGCTTAGTTCTGAGTTCATTGGGTCGAATCCTCCTGTGCGGAGTTCGCATGTTCTCCCCGTGCTTGTGTGGGTTTCCTCAAGGCACTCCGGTTTCCTCCCACATTCCAAAAACATGCATGTCACATTAATTGGCCGGTCCAAATTGCCCCTAGGTGTGAATGAGTGAGTGAGTTGTGTGTCTCTGTGTGCCTTGCGACTGGCTGGCAACCAGTTCAGGGTGTCCACTGTCCACTGCCCCTAGATAACTGAGATTGTCTCCAGCACCCTGCGACCCTACTGATGATCAGCGATGCAGATAATCGATGGATGGAGGGATGTATGCGAAAAGATTAGATATGCGAAAGATTAGACATGACACTGCAGGGTAAGCATGTATTAAAGACTTTAATGAAAGAAAAAAGATATCACAACAAAAGGCTGAAAAAATATTGAATACATAGTGCTTATGGATTGGCCTTATAATAACAGTGCAATGTTTGTGAATGGAAACGAGCATCATAACAATTGTGCAGTAAAATTTAGCAGCAACAAAGAAAAGAGAAAAACACTAATTCGCAAGATATGTCTTCACTGTTTATTGCGCTTGTTTAGGGTGGTGATGGCCCTGTGGAAGAAGATGTCTCGGAGCCTGTTAGTCCTAGTTTTAAGGGAACCCGGTAGCCCCTACCAGAGGGCAACAGGTCCAAGAGGTGGTGGCCAGGGTGGCAAGTGTCTTTTAAAATGTCTATGGCTCTGCTTAAGTATCGTAAGCCCCAAATGTCATCCAGCCCGGGCAGAGAGAGTTCTCGTGCATCCCTGTAACAATACTCCAACCAAAATGCAAAAAATTATAAAATCCCTCGAAAAAAAAAATGTTTTTGGGAGCGTAGGTGTGGAGGAGGGGTTATGCTTTAGAGGAGGAATGAATGGGAAAAGAAGGCGCTTGGGTGGAGGAGGGGCGTCTTGACGGACTTGGCTGCCTGTTGGCCCTGCAGCATTGATGGTGCGTTGGCCATATAATCGGATTGCCGGCGGCTGAAAGTGAGCCCGGGTGCTTATGTCAGTTTGCGTCTCGTCAAGCCGAATAATGCGTGCGGCGCAGGAGAGAAGCGGACGCCGGCCATTGAGCCTTCTCAACGCTTGTGGCTAAGCATTCCTAAAAAGCCGGAGAAAGCCTCATTGGATTTGTATATAATTCTCACTCAAGCGTTTGGAGGCATTTACATAACAGCGGGGAAGGAGTGATCTTTTCAGGCCGTTCCCCAAGTGTCTGTTTGCGTGTGCGCCGTTGTAGGTGCGGGCAAATGCGTTGGAAAAGCGACAAGTGGGTACACTTGGCCTCTCATGTTTCGGCAGAGATTTGCAACACAACATTTTGCAGCATGCTGTGTGTTTAAACATTAAGATTGTTGATCAGGCCGATACTCTACTTTTGCTTAGGGATTGATACCTATACCAGAATTTGATACTACCTCTGAGCCTCTCAGATATTAGATAAAAGAATTGAGAAGACCTGATAGGGTGCTGTGACCTTCCCTGCTTTGGTGTCTTCCTAACCAAAAGCACTTGTACACACATTATTCAGTTTAAACCAGTTACAACCAATAAATAGGGATATGGAATAGGCTGTGATGATAACTATCGTGCAAACCTATTTAATAGTAGCTGTCAATCTTAAATTAAATCAGTTTTCATGCACAAAAACACACAACAGTGTAAAAAATAAAATATAAAAAAAGAAACAAAGCAAAACATCATTTACTGTCTTAAGTTTAGAAGCCTTCCCAATCACAACAGCCTGTACACATCCTGACTCAAACTGATTGTGACAAGCTCTCCAGTGCCTCGCACACATTGAGAAGATGTAAAGAGGAGACAAAACCAAGATATGCTAATACTTCTAAAGAAGATCAAAATATATTATGATGAGCAACGTTAAGCCTAGAGTATTTCTCACAAGTATAGTCAGTTCTGTGGTGCCTTGCACCTATTATGAGGAGTTAAAGAGGAACACTACCAAGATATGTTATTACTCCTATAAGAAACAAGTAGTGTCGGCTAATTTAATATCATAGTGACGATGAGTGACTTGGTATCAGGTATTTTTTTTCTATCGGGCTGAAAACTGTGACATTACACCTGACAGTTATAACTATTGGCCGATAATTATCATGCATCCCTATTAAAACATTTCAGACCTCACAAAGACAGTACGAAGCAGCTGCACCCGGTAACCTCTGACCCCTGTCTCAAGCCTGTTCATTTCATATTCCTCAAATATATCTATATCAAAAAGCCGACCTGAGAAGAGTCACGACCGATGTCACTGTGGGAGATCTTAGCTAAACCGGTGTTGACAACCACGCCGGTCGGTCTTGTGTGGTGACGCTTGGGTGCCAAGACGGGGCAGCGTATGTTTACATGACGCCAAAACCAGAAAGACTGCCCCTGCAGGTGCTGGGCGGGGGTCTAATTTGCATTTTTCAAATTGATTCACGCTGTGTTGCTGTGACAAATTATGAGCGTGTGTGCTTGAGATGAATGGAACGTCAAACATTATTTTTTCCCCAACCAGTTTGCTGTGAAAGACTTGTGTGTAGAGGAACCTTGTTTAGTGTGTTGCAAGAAGTAGTCCAAAGTATTAAACGTATTACATTATCAAGCTGAAAAATGATCTGACAATAAAGACAATTAATTACATTTTTTTTCTAAATGATTCATCACAACAGTTTTATTTAATAACTTTCCAGTATTCGGTTATAATTAGCTTTGATTTATCTAAAAGTTCAATCCAAACAATTATAACCTTGTGTAATTTATTTCTTCCACAATATTGCTTATTTTACAGTATATTTTTTGTTGTTTTTCAAAGAATTTTGGAAAAATAGTTTTTTTTTAGGTGCATGAGATTAAGTGCACAAAAAACAGCTTAATTTGGGTCATACAGGACATAATTTTTACTTGAATGGACCAATTATTTGGGGTGTTTTTGTTGTTTTGTTTTTTGCAATGTCATCGATACAATTGGAAAAAAAATATTTCACCGGTGTATGCAGGTAAAATTACAGTTAATATTTAATTTCTTCTTTGGGTATTTAACAAACAAATCAAATAGAAATACACTTACAACTTGAGCATTTGAGTAGACTAAAAAATTACCCAATTTAGGTCAATAAACACAATTTTAAAAAGTTTTATTCAACTCGTATATGCAAGTTAAAGAAAATATAAATCATAAAAATGAATTTATTTTGAATTTGCGACAAATGAATTACACATAAATTATCTTTTTCCTTGAACAGCACGTTGCACAGAAAAAAATAACACACTTTGGGTCATAAGTAGGGCTGCCAGAACTAATCGACAAAATCAATAATCAAAAGTGTTGGCAACTAATTAGATCATTGATTTGTGGTGTCACGTGTAAGTACATCCAATCAATGCAAATCAGAGTGCACATAATTCCGTAGTGACGCGGAGAGTTGTCGTACCACTTCTGCCAGAGGACGCTAAGATTGTTTTTATGAAAAAGTTGTTTTACTTTGTTTTTGTATTGGACATTGCATCATTACATGCAAAATTTACATGAAAGTTCCAACTTTTTAGTGTTTGACTGTTTCATCATAGAACAAAGTTAACAATTTTCAAGGGAACAGAAAGTGCTGCAGGAGTATACAGAAGAAAATAAATCAGAAAATACATAAAATACACAAAGTGAAAAGAAAACGATAATAATGACGTGTTTAATTTTTACACAAGAGGCAGTTTCTTAAGCATATAATATATAATTTGTATATTGGCAGTGTTTATCATATTCAAAAATGTAATCAAAAAAACAAATTTGTTGACAACATTTTGAAAAGTGGATTTACATTTTGAGTAGTAAATGCTATTAAATGAAATATATTGCTCTTTCTTTTTTGTTTTGTATGATAAGTCCAAATATAATATGACCTTTGGATAAGGTGGTAGGAAAAATGTATTTGCAGGTGTATAGCATCTATTTGCATGAATTGTGTTTATTGTCAAGTTAATTGACAAACACTTAGATTTTTTTATTGTTTTATATTAAAAAATACTAAGTTGTTTTGTGCACTACTTTTCTATTTATCCAAAATCTTAATATTTGAATAAAGAAGAGAAAATTAAAAATGTCTAAGAAATCCGATTAATCGAAAAAATATTCAACCAATTCATGGATTGTGAAAATATTTTTTTGTTGCAGCCCTAGTCAAAAGGGGACAAATTTAGTACTTGGCTCATCTGTCTTCAACTCATAACCTGATGTGTTTTTTCAACAAGTGGTAAAAGAAAAATCTATAATGAAATTTTGCTTTTGCAGAATTACATTGCTAGATAAAAATTACCCAATTTGGGTCAGAAGGAAACAAACTCACTGCATAGGTAAACTCTTTCTAAAAAAAATCACCCCCAAAAAAAGAAAAAGAAAAGAGACAAAACGCCTCAAAACAAACACTCAAATGCACCTGCCCATTTGAACCCAAACTGGGTTATTTTCGACCAACCTTTTTTCTTCCAAGTGCAAAACAATTTGCAGGTGTAGTTTCATGTTCCAATTGAGAATTTGGACAACCGTGCTTCCTCTGCACCCCTCTGCTTGGTCTGATATTAATGAGCAATTAAGTCTGCATACACAGCCACGGACAATACTTTTGGTTGTCAGATTATGCTAATGAGGCTGCTGTGTGTGAATAGGGATCCCTCTGAGATGGGAAAATGATATGCAAACGGATTAGTTCGACATCTATTCTTATTAAACTATTTGATATGGAGTACTTGAACATAAAATAGGTAGTCTCAGATAGGACAAGAAACAAACTAAAAAATTTTGGTTTCGGTGGTTTGAGGGAAAAGCTGCAACTGAATTCATTTAAACTGGATTAGAATATATAAAAAAATAAATAATCTGAACCCCCCTTGGCCAAGTCAGAGCGAACAGGTGCAGCCTAAGTTCATACAGGACGCTTTGTTTGCTGACACGGCACCCGTCCGTTTGAAGGGGGAGTCGAAAAGAGAGGAGGGGGGTATGTTTAATACAAAGTTAATATCAATTTAATGCTTGTCAGCGCGCCTGTGAGTCTGGCGGCTCAGCTAATTCACTCGTGTTGCGAGGGGCTTTTGCGCCAGATGCTGCCAGACCTCAAGGGCCGCCCCCGAAGTGAGGTGAAGCCTTGGCCAAAACACCACGAGAGGGAACCAGTGCTAAAGTGAAATTGGAAAAAGATAGATGGCAAGTTAGCTTCACCAAGCAATTTGCTTTTTTTGTTGATGCATCTTGCGGGTGGCCATTTTGTTAATTGCAGTTTACCTAGACAAAGGTGTAAATTGCCCGGAGTCTAAAAAAGGTTGGTTGAGAGAACCCAATTTGGATCAAGCCTGTGCTGAATCAATTTAAACTTCTCTTATAGGGAATCTTGAACTCAATATACTAAAAGGCCACCGGAGCGTGGGTCTGGATGAAGTTGGGCTAAATTGAGTCTTCCACAAAAAAAGTTCTGAACATAACATTTCACTGTTTCCAAATATTTCTTTTTTAAATCCCTACGTAAAATAAAATCTGAAAAAACATTGAGAATACATATTAAACTATACATATGTATTATTCAGTGTCTCTTGAGACATAAAGAAAATGCAGATTAGACAATAGACCAAAACCATAACATGGATGTGTTTTTTTTTTTCAAATACTTGTAGGCCGAGAAATGTATATCTATTTTACATAACATGAGCCTCATCTAGAGGGAGATAACAATTGTCTGCCATCTTGCTCCTCATATACCTTTAACTTTCTTATCAAGGCGGTGGATTAAAACTCAAGTATCAGACTCAAGTATCTTCAAATGGCCCCTGGGCTGCAGGTTTGAGACACTTGTGTTAACAGGACATTGTGTATTAAAAAGTGCCTCCGAGTGTTAAAACAGAAAACATTAAATAAACAAAAATACAATAGTGATCTAAATAATAAGAAAACATATCGCAAACTATCATTTAAACATGCATTTAAAAACTACAAGTAGGTTGATGAATTTGATTTTATATAACATATTGCTAACCATATGTAGCGGACGACAAAAATATGAGAAGAAAAATGGTGGGGTTTGGTCACTTTAAGTCTCCATTGTTTGTATTTTTTCTTGAGCTTTGTAGCACTTGTTTGCATGGCCAGAAGACAAATACAAGGGAGGACAGGTCACTGTGGAAGATATCAATGGGTAATTGTTTCCACAACGCAGCTAGAATTACTTGCCAGTTAAGTGCTGAACATGGTAAGGATCTGTCTCACCGTTTAAGAGCTGTTGGACTGAAGGCCCTCACTGCAGTGGCCAAACCTCGCATTGGCAAAAAAAAGAAAAGCTTGACTCATCTTTGCTGAGAAGTAGTTGTATGATCAGAGGAAAACTGGTTCAGAGTTCACTTCAGTTATGAAAGCACATTGAATTTATTTGTGTCTGATTGGAATCATTGTGTTCAGGGGGAGGTCGCTGGTTCGCGCCTCGGCCGAGTCACACATAATTGGTAAAATGGCGGCGCCCTCTGTTGGCTGCGGCTGCATCGGCTCGGTCAGGTGTATCGACATTTCGTTCTGTGTACATTGTTACAAAGAATGACAATACAAAGGAAATTATTATTATTATTATTATTATATTAGAGAAAGATTAAACCAAAGTGTGTAGAAAAAAGTCAGCGAAATGTGGAAGAAAAGCGCCATGGTTTGGGGCATGTTTTCTGCAGCAGGAGTCTTGCCTCTTGTACAGCTACATGGGCGAGTGAATGCAAATGAGTATTAAAACCTTCTTCAACAGCATATGGTTTATTTGCCAAATCAGCCGGCAGTCTTCATGCAGGACAATGCGCCATGTCACACAACATAACGGGTAAAGAACTTCCTTGAAGGAGAAATAATTGAATTAATGGCATGGCCTGCCCAGAGTCCTGATCTCAACCCAATAGAAAACCTCAGAAAAATACTTGGAGACAAAGTCATGGTCAAAAAACCCACTACAATCACCGAACTGTTGAGGAGACTGGAGAAAGAATGGATCAAAATTACACCCAAGCAGTGTGAGAGTCTAGTATTATCCCGTGCTCGCAAATGTGTGGAAGTCGGTCACAGCAGAGGCCTGTCTTACTAATCGCTTCTTTCCATTATTTTCCAATTTTGATCAGTGTGTTTTCGGAAAATATTTTTGTGTCAAATGCCTTAAATCATTCTGTAAAAAAAAAAGTGTTGTAGTAACATATAGACACAATAAAATGACATTTAATTGTGGAATAGTGAAGATGGTCTTATTTTAAAAGTATTCATTTTTTTCCTAAGTTGTTCTGTAATTTTGAGCTCCTGTATATATATGTATAATCTGCATTTTCTTTATGTCTCAAGAGACACTGAATAATACATATGTATAGTTTAATATGTATTATATATATATACCAGCTCAGTAGCCTAGATGGTAGTGTGCCCGCTTTGAGACTGGGAGGTCGCTGGTTCGCGCCTCGGCCGAGACATACCTAATTGGTATAATGGCGGCGCCCTCTGGCTGCGGCTGCATCGACTCGCTACAACGGGTCAGATGTATCGACATTTCGTTCTGTGTACATTGTTACAAAGAATGACAATACAAAGGAAATTATTATTATTATTATTATTATTATTATATAAACTACTCTGTATCTATGTATGGGTGCCAATGCGTATGTATTTGTACAGGACGTCTTGTGGTCATTGGATTTTGTGTTATATCTGGTATAGTCAGTTTCAGATATGTTTAAATCCAAAAAATGAAAGTCCAAAATTAACCTCATCCGATGTGGCCCAAATGTAACCTGAAAAGTTGTATTTTCAACTGCTTGAAATATTTTGTTTTTGTTTATTTCACAAAAAACGTGGTGTATTCTTTTTACATGTCAAAAGCATCTTTTCAACGTCTTGAAAATTGGTATTTCACTTTTCAACCAACTGAGGCGGGTTATGAAGAGAAACCTGGCATCTTTTTCACAACATCTTTAGAAGTTTTTGCTCTGTAGGATATTCAGAGATATCATGTGAAAAAACTATGGCTGCACAATTTTGGAACAACACTTAATTGCGATTGTTCAGGAAGGAATTGCAATATCGATGTGATTTTCGATTTTATAAGAAGTCGATTTTCTGTGCCACTTTTCTTTTTTGTGAGAACTTAATAGTAGTGACATACAAACTTACCTCCAGATAACATAATTACCAACTGAGAGTATGCAATGGTAAAAACAGAATTACAGTTGAATAAATGGTCTTTATTGTTTATATACAATAGTATAACAAAATTGTAGGAGTGCTTCGTTCAGAGAAAGAAAGCGATTTAGAGAGTGTCTGGCTAGCTACACGCTAGCATTCAGTGTCCGCAAGGTCTCCACAATGATTAAAATAAAACCATACCCAATGAAGCAGTTTCCCAAGAGTTGTAGCTCCAGGTCATCTGTTTCATGGGTAAATAATCTGTCATTTGTGAGTTACAACCTCTACATGGGTGGCTTAAGACAATTTTTGGATAAGCTGTAGCAGTAGGCATAACTTGCAGCCTAGCTATTGCTTTCTCTCCCGACGCTGTCGCGCTCATAACCCGATAATAATCCACGTCACATGGCATATATCCATTAGATTTTGGTTGATCATGCAGTCCTAGAAAAGACATATCTCTATTTGAGTAATCTTTTACTTTTTTAGGAGGTTAGGAGTTAGGGTTTTACAATTGTAAGCGTGCTGGGTGGGGTAAAGCCCCACGTTGACCGTGGAGGTGTCAGAAGAGGGCAAAACCAGTCAGCACAATCTGTCGCTTCCCGGCCCACTGAAAGGACGGGGAGTTCCCTGTGCTATGCGCAGCCACGTCACCGATAAATAATGAGGGAATAATAAACAGTAACCACCTGTCGGAGCACCAGCACAATGGGACGACCCATGGAGGGGCTCTCATGCATGTTTAACACACTTGGCCCCCTTTTCACTTAACACAGCACAAACGCACACCAAACAATGATGGACTTCATCTATTTACTAAACTGGACTTTTTTTTTGTTTCTTACCGTCTAGACACAATTTACGAATATTGTTTTTGCAAATTGTCATATAATAAGTGAAGCAAGCAACTCACCTGAGAGAGGAAGACTTGGAACTTTATCGAGATGCACTGTAAACAGAGATCAGAGAAATTGCTTTTAAGTATCAAGCATTTTAGTTTTTGATGCAATTTTGCCACCATTTCATTAAAAGGGACAGTGTGCATTATTTCACCGCTAGGTGTCGCTGTATTGTATCGTGAAAGCGAAAAAAGTGCTTATATGTCAAGAAAGAATACAAACTACAGACAAAGTGAACAAAGTCCACCTTCTATTTTTCTTTTTTGTCAAGCATATTGCAAGATTTTTGAGGGTTTTCGTGTACTGGTAGCAGCAAAATGGTGGACAATGTTACCCTCTTTCAGGTGAGGCCACTGTCATACAGAATACATGTAAATTGCTCGATTTTTGTCTTTTTTTCTGGGGTTTTTTTATTACAATTTTGCCATGTTTTTTACGTCTACAATGTATACAAATGTTGGCGGTCTAAATCAGGGGTATCCGACCTGTTTCAAGCCGAGAGCTGCTTTTTGTTACTAATTAGCGCATAGGGCACCCAGTTCATTATGCATTTCTAAAATAGCTTAGCATGTTATTACTATGTTCATAATATGTTGTACCATGATAAATTGACACATTCAACCACTAAAAGTGGTTTTACTAAAATATCACAATGACCCAGCACTGAGCTATCTTTAGAACAGGTCAGTGGGCACCTCAGCTGTCCTTAGGTGACACTGTGCACGTTGGAGACCCCTGGTCGCAAATAAGCCCCAAACCAATTGAGTTGGACACACACAAACATAAGACATGCTGTGTTCATTTTAGCTCTGAAAAGTGATGGGTCCAGGGGACTCGCATGCTCAAAAATCTATGGGTCCCCAAAATGTAGTCTTATCGAGGATGAAATCGTAAATCGGCGAAAAATATATGATATAAATTGATATATTCATTCAGTTTTAATTATTAAATTATTAATTCTTTTTCTTCATCAAATTATTGTTGGTAATATACCGTTTAAAGGGATAACCACAAACCTGTCTTTTATTTATTTTCTCCTTTTATACTTCCTTTTTTTCTTAACTTCTTCATACAACATAATTCGTAATATCAATCATCAAAGCAAGTGAGGCTCTTTGAATGAGTTGAGCCAAAAACGCCAGTTCTCTAAAAAAAAGACGGACTTCCTTTCACTACATAACGAGATCTCGTTGGCCGAGATCGGCGTGCAGACGAAAACGAACCGTGAGACCAAAACAACAATGGCGGATCTGCCTGACGAAAAGTTTGAAATGCAGTAAATATTTGTTAAAAAAAGTCATGTGGTAATAATGACAATTTTGTGGGGAAAAGGTTGCGTCCCGGGGACGCACGTTGATTTGAGACTATGCGTCCCCAGCAAAAATGATGCGTCTCGGACGCAGGGACGTGGGTAAACGAGAACACTGGACATGTATTTCATTAATGTATCTTACATTTCCACATTTCATCAATTAAAAAATTAATGTGTAATGCATTTAATAAATGTTTAAGAGTGTATTTGATGAATTAAGCATCTGATTAATGTATGATACATGTTTCCTATTAAATTTATAGATTCCATAATTCATCAATCACTTACATAGACGTTTATTAAATACAAGATTTATTTATTTATTCCAGGTGTTGTTGTTTGGGTTTTAAATTAATAAAACACTTAAGTCATGAAAGGTGTAAAATGTATTTTGTCATTGAATCTTCACATTCCAAATTAATAAATCAAGCAGTTATATATTACAGACATCTTCTTTATTCCAATTTTATTATTCAACGGTGTATTCATTCAATTAATTCAACATTTATTTAGTTTGTGACACATTTGGGTGTTAAATGTTTTTATCATTTTTTTGCCTCGTATGAATTTGAATCTATATTGATTTTAATGGATTGATTAAAACGGTAATAAACTCGTTAATTATTTCATGACATACTGTACTTGATAATTAAATCTTCACATGCCATTTGAATTATAAAACAATACTACAGTATTCATAATTATTAATAAGGGGTTAATTGATTTATTTTACTAATTAATTTGACATTCAACCATCTGTATGGGCACATTCGTTTGTGTGTTTATTAGTTTCCTTTGGGAGCTTTTTAATCTTTGTGTGATTTTGAATCTATAACTAAATAATTCATGACACATTTTATCATTGAATCTTCAAATGTCATATTTAATTTATGGATTAGATATGTTTATTTGTAATTACTCAATGGCATATTCATATTTTAATTGATTCAACATATGTTTAATACACGACGCATTTCATTAGGGATTCTTGAAATTCCAAATGTAATTGATAAATGAAACATTAATGTATATCAAAAACATTTAATTCTTCAGTGGAGTGTTCAATGATTGAATTAATTCAACATGTACTTAATTTGCAACACAGTTGTGCGTTTGCTCATTTAAGTTGGTGTTGGTCCCTTTTAGTCCTTCGTGGGTACATGACGTCATTTGAATCCAAATCTATATATGCATATGTTTGTTTCAATTGCGGATAGCGGGAGATGTTTAGTGAATGGGGGCCGAGGAGCTTTTTGGGTGTTGTTAATGTGTGCTGGATGTGCTTTTAATGGAGCTAATGGAGGCCGGGGCAGCTGCTTTAAGGGGACGAGGCAAGCCTGCAAAAGCTGATCGAAATTGGTCTCGGTCAGGCCGGGCCGCCCATGCTTCCTGCTAACCATCTGCTTAGCTCCTACAAAAGGAGGATTTTGGAGAGCTCAACGAATAAATATGGACACATAAAAAGAGAAGCTTTAAAGGGCTGCTCGCTTCTCGGAGGTGTTTGCAGACGGAGCGTCGTGCATGCGCGCGTGGTCGCTAGAGCCCCTAAGCCTCCCGCCCCTGATAGGCGTTGAGCGATGTGCAAAGGATCATTTCACGGGGGCGTTCCTTGGAATTATTACTCAGAAAGCGATTTAAACGTGATGATAGTTAGATCATGATCGCCACAGTCACAAATTAGAAATTGAATCAAAGGCAACAAGTCACCGTCCACTTATTTTCGTTTTTTCTACTCTCCCCCTCTCTATATCCCCTCCATAAATCCAATACTGTATAACATTATTATTGTTCCTGCTTTTCTTTCATTATTTATCGACTTTTCTCTTGTTTCTCAATCTTACTCTTTTCCTCATCCTTTTAATTTTGAATTCCCTTTTGTATTTTTTTCAATTTTCGATATATTAAATATCAAAATGAAATTGTCAAAAATGATTTCCTTTTTTATTTAATTGCCGGTCCCTTAGTTTTTAAAGTGTTTTTATTTTCCCCCATCTGACTATTTGTTGTCTTTTCCATCATCTGTTGTCTGTTTATCTGTTTGTTGATTACTTTGAAAACGAGTGTTCTCAAGTTCCGTTTCAAAAACGAAAACGTTTTTTCTGCAGGCAATCCAATTTCGATCCAAATTAAATTGTGATAAAATTATTTGTTTTCAATGTATTAGGGGTTCCTTACATTTTAAAGGATTTTGATGGCATGCCCTTTGTTTGCTTGTAAACTATCACCCCCCCCCCCCGATTATTTTCTTCCCGACCACTTTTCTCGAATAGCAAAGCTGCCAGAACACGACGATCAACGGCATTAATTAGAATCGAATTTAAACACCGCGGCGCCCCGCTCGTATGAATGCGTTTTAAATCAAATCACAGATGCACTTTTATTCAGCCGGTTAAAATAGCAGAACAAAACCGTCTTTAGAAATACGGCTTCTTTCTTCTTTCTGATCGTCAAAAAAAGAAAAAAGGGGGAGAAAGGAGAAAAAAGGCCGTCCTCTGGGTGCCTCCTGCGCAGCTGAGGCTGCCAGTTAAAGTTCATGCTCTTAACAGGATCAGGAGCGCACACTTCTCCTGTTGTGCGCGCGCCCGCAAGCGTACAAAGTGATATTTAACACATCTGTTAAAGCGTTTTGATAGCGACAATCCCGTTAAGACATTATTCCATGACGAGGGCCGGATTGAGTGTTGAAAATCCCATGAAACCCTAAAAATTCATTTACATTTTGGAAGCGCCACGCCCGGGCATGGGGGACTTTTTTTAAATACCCCTTCGAATAAATCGTGTCAATAATAGAATATTCTCTTTTTTTGCACCCAAGAAAAGAAATACAAAAATCCAAACATAATGAGGCAATTTGCTGTACTTGAACAAAACCTGGAAGACAGACGACACAGGACAAACTACATTGGTAGAACAATAATATAGATACCACATAAGATGTAATTTTAAAAACGGAATACAGGAGTCCCTTTTATCCGTCATTTGGCTTGAGCCATAAGAAAAATGAAACCCAAACACAAAAAAATATGTTTTGGGTGATGTCACATAGATTTCTAGGAAATCTATGAGTATATAGGGACACTTATGCCATGATCCTGCAAGGGCACTAAAAATCGTGCGGCATTAGCTCAGGAGGTAGAGCGCTCGTCTTGGGATCAAGTGGTCGCAGGTTTGATTCCCGGCTGTAATATGTCGAAGTGTCCTTGGGCAAGACACTGAATCCTTAATGCCCCCAATAAGCAGGTAGGCGCCTTGCATGGCCGCTATTGGTGTGTGAGTGTGTGTGTGAATTGATAAGTGTAAAGCACATTGTAAAGCGCTTTGGGAGGTTTTCATTGACTTGAAAAGCGCTATATAAATGACCATTTACCAAATGTAATCAATATTGGATAATGTACAGAAACAGAACCACAAAGTTATTTTTTCAGAATTTAGAGACATTAAAGCTGCTCTGACACAGGCTCGACTACACATCCCTGTTACATAATAGTTCTAATACATAAAACATAAAGTAAGACAACACTGAATATCATAGGGCACCAACTTGTTGTAACTGAACAACACAAGAAATAAAATGGGTGAAGATAGTAAACTCCCGTGTGGACAACAACTGCATAATGTTGCAGCACCAACCAGCTCTAACAGAAAAAAAACCAGAGAAGAGGATTACATAATGTATTCACGTTGAAAGAGCAAGAGTGACATGATAAAAAAAGCCCTGCAGTATATTCAATCTTAATGGCAAAAAATTAAAAAACGAATCTGTTGAATATGTTGGAAGACCCACTACCTCAAACCGAACAAAATAATACAAAACACAATATGGGATTTGCTGGAATAATAACTAGTTTCTAATAGAAAAAAAGAAAAAAATATAGGGGGGGGGCACTCAACTGTGAACAAAACAACTACGCAGTGCTCCAACACTATCCAGCACTAACAGAACAAAACATGAAAACACCACAGCACAATAAAAATTGACAGAACGACAACGAGCTTGCCATGATGGAGAGGAACTTAAAATATATTGCAGGTGCACCTCCTAGCTCTAACTGGAAAGAAAACTGAAAGAAGACAATGCAGGATATGATGGAACACAAATTAACGCTAGGTTTAGGCAATATGTCAAAGTCCATCTGACTGGCACATATCCTATTTTCTTCACACCAGACTCAAGCTACATTTATATGTCGTCCTAAATCCGATACATATCTGATCTTTTGGAATGTGACTGTCGTGTGAACGGTTGAGACGCATGTATGCGACCTGCACGTAATCAGTAGGTGACAGAGGTCACTTTTTTGCGTTCAATCAGTCGGGAGGAAGCGGAGAAAACACAGAGAGCATTCAATGGGGGGAAGGAAAAGATTTTGGATTTAATTAAGTTGTACATGTTCTGTCTCCAGAATGGCTAGATACGCTCCGCCGGTAACTTCCTCTTCTGCGCATGCGGAACACTTGTGGCATTCACAATCACATACAAGTGGCACTTAGTTGGAAGTGTGAACGATCCAACAAAACATCGTATTTCACCCCAAAAATATCCGGAATAGGGCATTAAGCTCTGCAGAGTGAATATAGCCCTGGGGTCGGCAATCCGTGGCTCAGGAGCCACATGTGGCTCTTTAGCACTACCAAAAATGTATACAAATTGAAAAAAAGGATGGAAGAGGGAAATATATTTTTTCTTTTAATATGTTTTTCCCAGAAAGACCAACATGACAGAAAATAACGCTTTCCACAGCTGGAAAAAGGTGTGAAAAATATTACATTTAAACTCTGAATGAAACTACGCAACAATGAGACGAGGGACACATGAACTTGTTCGCTTGTATCCTCTCTTCCGTCTTTCCTGTGAAAGCTGAGGGGAGCGCAAGTTCCGCCCCTTTAAAAGTGGCAGGGTCACAATTTAACACTTCAACTCCTCATTACAACAGTCACATTACACCAATAAGAACATAATGCTGTCATTAGCACTTTTTTTAGTAACAATGTAGCTGTTTTTTATTGAGTGATTTCAGATTTTTGTCACCATATATTTTGAATGACACTTCGAAATATTATTTATGTTTTGTTGCTCAGGCCTGAGGTTGTTTTTTTTAGTATCAAAAGAGAGGAAGAAAAGTGGATACTGCTGTCTTTTGCATATGCACTGATTTGTTTGGCATTTGCACATATATAAAGCTTCAATTTTAGCAACATGATTTTATTTACTTTACCTAATCAAAAGGCAGCCGTTTTTTTTTATAAATGCATGCTACGTTTTATTGCACACTTTTCATTGCCCAGGTGAGGGCACGTTATATACGTTCTATTTTGTCGTTGTTCTTAATCCTAAAATATAAAATGACATTAACAGTTGGATTTCTTTATTGCATTCGTTTAATTTTATCAAATAAATGAAACATACTGTTATTCATTAATATTGTAATGACAATAAATATGGGAAGGTATCCTACAATAAAGTAGTTATTTGTTACATAGTTCTCCACAAAATGTGCTGCATTAAAGGTACTCATTTTGATAATAGGCTAATGTAGATACACACAGAACATATTGTATTCATTATAAAGCTTAAATAAAGCTTTCAATTTTTTGCAGCACCAGACAAATTTGTTTTTGGTCTAATATGGCTCAACATTTTGGGTTGCCGACCCTCGACTCAGCCTAAGTAAAGGAAAAAAATAAAAAAAGACAAACCAGGATATGTGGGGCCCATTAACTGAACAAAAACATGAACCAAGGAAAACACAGAATGTGTTGGAACACTAACGATAACTGAACCAAACATAGAAATAAGAAAATGCAAGATATGTTAGAAAACCTTTAACTGAAGAAACCATAAAGCAAAGACAACACGGGATATATTGTAAAACTAACTCACTGAACAAAAAAACATAAAGCAATTTAAATTATAATTGGAAGATATGATGGAACACTAACTAAACAAAACATAGCAAAAAAGACAATGCAGGAATTGTTGGAACGCAAACTATCCCTAACTGTACAAGACGTGGAAACAAGAGATAAACTCACACGTTGAAAGAACAATAATGGAGTACCGTGACGGCTATAACTTCTAGCTAATTAGTGTTCACTTTATGGCAACTTTGAAGATTGAAGACTCTGGGAAAACAGCATCTGTCTTTTTCTGTAAACGTGCGTTACCAAATCCCTTTCCTTAAACAAATCCTTTTCTAAAATAATTAATTTATGGGATCTGCTCCTCCAGAACCCTCGACAATAATGTAAAGATAGCTCTTTAATTAGGCAGCTTGCCTCAATCTCAACACAATACACTGAAAGCAAAGTGGTCCATATGCAAAACTGATGAGTGGACCCTCCTTTGTGGTGGTCGTATTGTGTCTGGCTTGCTTATGAAGTCCAATGCAATCATAAATTGCCCCTCAACCAATCACAACGCACAAAAAGAGCGAATGAAAGCGGCCTGAGGAGAACTTTGTTTGCTTCTATTGTGGAGCCTGTCAGGCCCAGGAGGGTTGGGTGTCAGGGGGTTTACAAGGGGGGGTCTGCAGCTATAAAGCCCCTGCTCCCACAGCCGCGGAGACCACTTTGCAGACCTAGTCGGGACCATGATGATCCCAAGTGTCATCGCGCCTTCTGCCCTCTACCCGGGCCTCTACCGTCCTGCAACTCTACCGCTCCATCACAGCTTACCAGCCTCTCTACCCGCCCACTCCAGCTTCCTCGTGGAGGATCTACTTCGGATAAGCCGACCTAACGCCTTCCTGACCCGGACTCCACCCACAACCACCACGGCATCTTTCACGGACGCACCCACGACGCGCGACTCGTGCACACCTAAGAATCCTAGCAATAAGGACGCCACTTTTCTCAAGTTCGGAGTGAGCGCCATCCTCGCTCCCTCTCCTAAGACACGTGAGTGGATTTAAATTGTCTTTATTTTCATTGATATCAACGTTGTGAAACATAGTATGCAACGAGATTAGACATATTACTCCAGGGAAAACATGGAACAAAGACCCGTGGTGCATGTCAAGTCTTGCTTGATTCTAAACTTGTGATATGTTCCCCCTCTACAGCCCCCTCACCTCCAACGATCCACAGCATGCACTCAAAGAACTTCCATGTCCCCTGCTTTGACGCAACATTCCAGCCCATGTTCAGGGCGCCGTATTTACACCCAGGTATGAAGTCACACCTTATTTTCACCCTAAAATAGTACTTAAAAATATGCTTTTATTTAACAGCCTATACCGAGGGTCAGCAATAAGCCAGATGTGGCTCTTTGGTGCTCGCTAGTGACTCCCTACCTATGATTTTAATAATGTTTGATAACAAAAAATGATATGGTTTCTGTAGGTCAATAATGACACAATAATTCTTAAAGTTGTCCACTGAATATAGTTGAATACAGAAATGTGTGTATAAAATATATAATATATATATAACAGTATGTGTTGCCAATCTCATAATGGTTATACTGTATAAAGCTTGTATTTTTGTAGCTCCAAACATGTTTGTTTTTTGTTCAAACATGGCTCTTTAAACGTTTTGGGTTGCCAACCCTTGGCCTGTGCCCTAGTCTAATAGTTCTCACCCGCTCTGACTTTAGGACCCACCATCCCACCCTAATCATAGGCCAAGACCCAAATCAAGAAAAAAAAATTCCACTCTTTAAATGTATTAAATGAACAGACTAACCCAAAGATAGTATAATATATAATTGTTAAAAATAGACGGGTAAAATAGAAACGAATACAAGTAACAATATTTCCTTTAAAGGGGAAGTGTGTATTATTCAGTACTCTTGGTGAAAAAAAATACTTCATTCAATACAATCATTCAAAAAACAACAGATGTAAATAATAAGCAAGAATACAACATATAGACGTGTGATTTTAAAATATACTTGTAGGTTAAGGATTTTGCATTTATTTGACACAATATGAACTTCATCATGATTCTGAGCTACTTACCTTCTACGGAAGTCACCCACAACAAAACAAAAAATCCCACAAGAAGCACGGCAAAAAATTAGAAGAAAAATTGTACGGTTTAATCTATTTCCTCTCTGTAGTTTGTATTCTTCCTTGTGTTTTTGAGCCTTGGTTTTCAGTTGCACTAAACCAGAGGTCAGCAATTCAAAATGTTTAAAGTGGTATTTTGACCCAAGAAATACAACAACAACAAAAAACACATCTGGAGCCACAAAAAAGCATAATACAGGCCTTATAATGAAGCCAACACATGCTGCATGCATCTTTCATCACTAGATTTACCTATTATCTAATTGACTAAGTTAGTGAGAAAAATATAATGCCCCTTCATGTTTAAACATTAAACAAAAGAAATGCCCGGATCATCAAAATGACAGATGACGAAACATTCAAATATGCCTATACTTCATTCACTTTTGGTGAAAGTAGCTTTGGCCAGGAGGATTTGATGTTATCAGGTGGTAACCCAGATCATCTGGTGTGTTGACCCTGAACCACCCAGTGGTGGCCAAATCACAGCCGATCTCCTCCTCCTGGCTTCCAGCTAAGCTCCCTCCTGCTCCATAACCAGCAAGAGGCTCGTTCTGCTGCCTGACCCACCCTGCAAACTGCTATTTTCCTTGCCCTCCCTGTCATTTATATAAATTATTATTCATAAATACAAAACATGATGTACTCTATAGAAACAAACATTCAAGACAATTAAAATAAACATACAAAAAAATAAAGTCGGTAAAGGCCCACAATTTTATTCGTTGTTGTTTTTTGAAAACATCGTGAAATTTTCTGTCATGTTTGCCCTCCAAAAGAAAACTAAAAAGTATACATTTCCAAAGTTTCAAACGTTTTTGGACAAGTTCCAGGAATCAATTCCTGTGACACTAAAGAGCTGCATGTTGCTGACACCACCCTACAAAATAAATTGACATGACATCTAGTGGTCAAATAGTACACACTGTCCCTTTAATAATCACTTAGCTGATAATAATGAAATTCAAAATACCTCACTTCAGTAGTTTTGCATTCATTATAATAAAACAAACATCACATATAATAACCTCGACACGCATTTGGCAATGTTCAACATATGCAACCAAACTTTACCGTGGCAACATATGTAAACAAACTTTACCAGTCTTTTTCAGTGCCGTGGAATGGCGGATGTGCATTTGCATGGCATTTTCGCCATCTACTGTTAGGAGTATACACGACTCTTGGTTATTTTTTCTTTTCTTAGCATACTTTTTCAAGGGAAAAGCCCACGACCCACTGAAAACGGCTTCGAGACCCACCAGTTGAGAAACACTGCCCTAGTCCACCCACCTCCTAATTAACCAATTATCCTTAATCGTCACGCTCTAAATTAGAGGCGGGGTAGCCAGTTAACAGCCCCCAGTTTCCCTGTGAGGGGCGTTTTGAGGTATCTTTTCCCACAGAGCCCGGGGGGCCACCGGGCCTGAGTGGATGCCAAAAAAAGAAGCTTTTTTTTCCACGACACCGTGACCAATTTGTGCAGCTCCCCCTTGGCGTGAACCACCCACCCCGGAGAGTGACTTTTACCAGTCATGCACTAATTTCCCCATTAGGCGCCATTGAGAGGTTTCTATATTCTCACAAGAGCACATTGTGAAGGGTTGTCGAAGTCATTTCTGTTGAGGGTCACGTCAGGGGGGTTTGATTCTGAAGTTTTACGCAACAAAGTCAGGTCAATATAGTTATTTTTAAATGTATGCACCATACTACCGGTAATCTAAATTTACACCTGCTTTTATATCAATGGGCGAGGGGCGGGGACCGCCATTTCATGGCCAACAAAATATAAGCATAACTCAAAATGAACAAATAGGAAGCAAAGACACATACCTGGACCGGCACACTCTTAAATCCGACATAACGTCTCCCCCAAATCAACGAAACATTATTTTTTAACTTAAACTGGCGCTTCTAAACAAGTTTCTAGACATCGACCGCAAAAATGACCGATCCCCGACCGCGGCATGACGTCACCACGCACAAGTCACTGGCGCACTCGTGATATTAAAAAAAAAAAGCTTTTTAAAACTAAAAATACAGTGGAAAATGCTTTTGTATTACTACTTTACTTTTCAGAATAATATATGCTTTGAATAGCAGGTATATTCTATTTGAATGACTCACGTTAAGCAGCATGCCTTTACTGCGCACGCGCACGAGCCGCCCTCTCACTCGTAATAATTCACTACCTGGCAATCCTGTGAACTCTTCGAAGACTAAAAATGCGCTGAAAAATGCTATTGTATTATTTTTCTGACTCATATTTGTTTTGTGCTTGTGTATGTTTTGTTTTGAAAAACTAGCAATCAGTGCGCAGTCAAGTAACGTTCGAAGTGTGTCAATTATTTCACACAAGGTTTTTCCATAATCCCTCACTATAACGGGGTTCACCTATCACGATGTCCCTGCTTTATTGACCCACATCACGCAATGTGTTCTACATTCTGATTGGCTAACAGTAGGTATTGGTAAACAATATTGATAGGTACTGTATAAACTACTTTTATTTGATAGACAAATGCTTTGGCCTGTTAAAAAGGGTTTGTTCTTTAGTTTTAATGCATAGCAAAATATTTATTTGTATACAGTACTTACTAAAACAATGTCCACTGCATTATCAAAGACAATAAAGACAATTAAAATTAAAGTTTCTACTTCACGGATTTTGCCTATCTCTGGTTCTTTCTTGGAACCAAACGCTGCGATAAACGAGGGTCCACTGTAAACAGTATTACAAATTTGAAGAGCACAAAACCAGAAGTGCCCCATATCTCTTACCTGCGCATCAGAGGATCACATGGCCGCCACTTCTGCCGTCCAATCAGATTAAACCATGATACCTTTGTCTTTTTAAAAAGTGACTACAAAACGAGGATGTTTTTGCTTACTCTTTCTCTCCTTTGCTCTTCCAGTGAGCCAATGGCAAGTTGGGATAAAGAATAATCTCTTAGAAAAGTCTATAAAAGTCCTTTATTCAGTCTAATCATAATGGCGACGGAGTCCCTTTTATGGGCCGGGCTGAATGGGCCAACAAAGAAACTTGCGCACTCAATAGCTTTTCGTGTTCATTTAATGAAAATGATTTGAGGGAGAGAGGGGAAAAAAGAGAAAAAAAGCAACCCCCCCTCCTCTTTTTGGGCATCAGTATTCTGGTATGCGGTTGTGTTTAGTTTGAAAGTGTAAATCTCCCTTTGTGGCGGTAATATATGGCCTTCGCCGCCTGTCCAGAGTCTTTTCTGTGTTAGTTCATTACTACACAATTACCGTTCACGCTTTATTAACTCCTCTATCCGCCCACGCAGGGCTCCTTCGAGGAAAACCCGGCCTCCTTTGCATACCAATGCCCCCAATGTGCTAATTAGTCACCTCGTGCCATTTCACCCACCCCAAAAAAGGAGAGCCCACACTATTGATGACAACCACATGCATGTCATGAAATTAGCAGGTTTGGTATTTACATTTTTTTTTTTTGCAGCTTCTTCTGCAGTGCCAATACCTGGGACCTTCTCGTGGCCCCTGGCCGCCAGAGGAAAGCCCCGCAGGGGGATGCTGCGGAGGGCCGTCTTCTCTGACGTGCAGCGCAAAGCTTTGGAGAAGATGTTTCAAAAACAAAAATACATCAGCAAGCCAGACAGGAAGAAACTGGCCTCCAAACTTGGCCTGAAAGACTCGCAGGTAAAAAAATAGCCTCTTAATCTCAACCAGTGTGCCGTGAGACCTTGTCTAGTGTGTCACAGGGAATTGCCAAATTATACCTTGGCAAAAAAACATGTCGTTAACTGTAACATTCATCCGTATCAGTAGGTGGCAGCAGATTACATTTGTTTCACATATTAATTGCCTGCTCAAGAGGTCATACAGTGAAATGTATTAAATGTTTGTTTGATGAAGCTGTTAAAAGGTTGGGTGCATAGTTTGAAGTGTCTTTCGTGTTTAATATTAAACATTTTCTCAACTGAGTATGTGTTAACGATGTCCAACTTAGTTCAAAGAGCCTATATATATATATATATATATATATATATATATGTGTGTGTATTTTCTTCACTGAGCCTGCTTTTATGTTATTTTATCATCGGTGTTTCAACCACTGAGCACATTAGACTGGTGGAAAGGAGGCGAGAGGGAGGTGGGGTGAAGAGTGTTGAATGTTCTGTGAGTTCATCTTCCATAAATCGCGAATTCATGACACAATTGTCTTAGTTCTGTTTATTTTTCTTTGTGGATGATCCGCGCGATGGATAGAGTTGGCTAAAATCACCCTTCCACCTTTTGATTCCTCTCATATAAAATATGAAAATTAGGGTTTGCTTAGGGCTTGGTCTCTCAAATCAGGTTAATTTGTCGGGCTCGGGCTGGGCTCTAACACCCACGGGCCGGGTCGGGCTGGATTTTTATTAGGCCCGATCTTACTCTAGTGACGATATACAAGCTATATGTACAATTTAAAAAAAGTAAAAGATCGTTATGATTGTTGTTAAATACTGAACATAGAACTAGGCTTTTACGTGATTAACATATGACCTTAAAAACATGCTTATTTTCCAAATATCAACCTCTTCCTCGGGTCTGTTCTCAGGTAAAGATTTGGTTCCAAAACCGGCGGATGAAGTGGAGGAATTCTAAGGAGCGCGAGCTGCTTTCGTCAGGCGGCTGCCGTGAGCAGACGCTGCCCACCAAGGCCAACCCGCATCCGGACCTCAGCGACGTGGCCAAGAAGTCCGAAGACGATGAAGAAGACGAAGAAGAACCTTTCGGCCATGGCGGTCGGCAGACCACGACGACCGGCTCTTGCGGTGTTTCATCACCGTCACTCTCCAGCAAGCACTCAGACTTTTCAGAGTCGGACGAAGAGGAGATTACTGTGTCCTAAGACTTTGTACATATTGCTTTTAAAAATTATGCCCACAATAAGCACATATTGGCCTGTCTTAGCTCAAGGCACCACAGGCGCCATTTAGGATTAAAAAAAAAACACAAAAAAAGAGTGTAAACAATGGACTCTATGCGCAGCTCGTGGCAGTAAAATTGTGAAACTTAATTTAATCAGTCCTTCTCACACTGCAATATAGAATATATCGTCTTTCTTTAAAATGTAAGAGCACAATTTACATAGTGTCAATACTGAATTTACATCGAAAATGTCAAAAATGGGGCGATAGCGCCTTCTTGAGTCACTATTCTGCATCATCTCAGTTCAAGTGTTTTGTATTTATTTTATTTTGGTCAGTTTAACCCAATGGATGAGTAAATTAAAATAGTTGATAACCAATTAAAGCTACCAACACGAGTGCTTTACGTGAACTACCGCCTTTCTCTCCTTAATAACGTCACCTGATTAAAGAACAAATCAAATCGACTGCGTTTTTTAATTTGAACAACAACCCAAATTTTAACTGCGACAAGTTATTTAGTCTATTGCTGCTTTATTTCAAAGCGAAACTACGTTTTTGTGCGTAAATTAACCGCTCCAACGATCGCATTACAATTCCGCTTTCCCAAAAGTTTGCCACTTCCGGTATTAAACTATGTAAACGCCAAAGTGCCTCGATTTTGTTATTTAAACGAATATCCAATTCAACAATAAACCTCAAGACGAATAGCAAGTATATCCTTAAAAGTATTAAGTATTAAAACGGCCATTCCATATTGAAAAAAATAAATAAATATAAAAATATATATATATTTTGGAGACGGATTATGTTTCCGGCATAAACAGTGAGGGTGCAATGAAATCTACCACTCTTTAATGTCAAAATGTTGGAAAGCATGGTTGTCTAATATAAAATATCGAGTTTATTGCTACATTATATCATAGACTTGAAAAGCACCATTTTACACAGTGTTGAAATCGCGTTGAAATGATTTACGTTAGTCACTATCGTGTAGCATCACCTCGGTTTAAAGGCTTTTTATGTTTTTTTTTTTTTTTTTTTTTTTGCTTGGACTTAATAGACGTATCAAAATATGACGTGACATAATAAGTAAAACCTTTGATTAAATCGTGATTCGAACACCAAAAGTCAAATGAGGAAGCGAACCGTGCATAGAGTACATTGCGCACGCGCATTGAAACCCTTTGCTGTTTTTGCACAGCTTTTTGTTCAAACGTAAATTGATTGTACAATTTTTGTATGGAATATGCCTATTATTTTCATTGTATTTTCTCTCCTAATAGAGTTTTTTTAATTGAAAATAAGATGTAGCTATTTCATGCATTATTTATATGTTGTAATATGTGGTGTATATATGTTCATTTGACCCTTTTTGTACAAATACCAAATAAACATGTTTGCAGTATACAAAACGCGAGACAAAATTCAATCATAAATAAACACTTTTCTTTTACTTCAACTTCAATAATTTAAGACTAAAACAGTGATATCAGAACCTCAGCCATGGCAAAAATGTTTTTGATGAGACTTTACACAAATATACTCAGTTTCAAGTACCAAATCACCTAGAAAAGTGTAGTCCAAAATGCTGAAAAATGAAATATTTACATACTTACAGTATGTTACATAGCAAAGAACATTCATTGAGCTTTTACCAAACAAAAAAAGGCAAAACTTGTTAAATGCTTGAACCTCGAGGTCTTTGTGCGTAGGACCCAGACAAGACACACGCAAACGCGCACGCACGCCATACCAACAGACCTAAGAAGAAACATCTCCTTTTGATATATATATATATATATATATATATATATATATATATATATATATAATGCAAATTGAACACAAATATTTTTAAGATCAAACCCTAACAAACAGGTTACTTAATATATTACTTGAATTATTTTTCTTGATATTTTTCTTTATGTTGTTAAGAGGGGACCTGGATCCTTAAAGGGACAGTGTGTGTTATCAAGCATCACCTAGTGGTCCGTAGAAACTTGAATGAATTAAAAAAAAAAAATACATGAACTATCTAGACATTAGTATTACTTTATATAACACGAGCCTCGCCTGGAGAGAGCCTACATAACTAGCCGCCATCTTGCCACTACGGGGACCTAAAAAGACAAAAACCCTTGAGAAAGGCTTGGCAAGAAACTAAAAAAAGTGAGAGAAATAATGTGGTTTGGTCACTTTGAGTCTGCGTAGTTTGTATTCATTTTTGTGATTTTAAGGACTCAATTTCAGTTGTATGACACAATGGCACAATGACATCGAGTGGTCAAAAAATACACACTGTGCCTTTAAATGACTTCTATAAGTCTATCTGGGGTCTACCTTATAAAGGTTTCCAAGGCCATGTGACTTTTTAAGCAGACGCCATATTGGATTACAAACGACAATATTGGAGGAGGCCATGTTTTGAGTCTCTACGTATGCTTTAAACTATGCTTAAACCATGTTTCATGATTTTTTTCTGACAAAGAGGGGATTCACTCATTACAGTATTTATGCTACTTGGGATTTTTTTGATGACTTATCCTTGTAGTTGTTGACTCTGCCTATCTTAACCTTAGTTCTAAAAAATAACATAATAACTTACGGTAGTTACAACATAGTAATACAATGATAAGTAGTTATTCTAGAAATGCATGTCACCCCTTGCGCTAATTGGTAACAAAAAATTAGTTTTATATGAATTAAAAAATAACTTTTGGGCAAAAAATTAAAGGGACAGTGTGCATTATTTGACTACTAGAATTGGCTGTATGTCGTAGTGCAGGGGGTCGCCAACCTGTTTGAAGCTGAGAGCTACCTTTTGTTACTAATTACTGCAAAAGGCCAATTTGTTACGTCATTAGCATTTTGTTACTATGTTGATACCAGGTTAGTTATTGGAAGTAATGTTAAATAGACTCAGTCAACCACTAAAAAACACCACCTTGGAGACCTGTAGTGTAGTGCAACTAAAAACGAGTGCTAAGAAGTGCAATGAATAATACAAATGATGGCGTCTCAAAGTGACTAAAAAGACATTATTTTACTTCTTGTTCTTTTGCCCAACCTTTTTGAGATTTTTGGGTATCCATAGCAGCAAGATGACGGACAGTTATATCAGCTCCTCGAAGCTAATGTTTGCAAAATAAATGCAAATTTGTTGACTGAAGACAATAACAAAAATCCGCCTTTGTATGATAGTTAATGTATTTTTGCCTATTCATATCAACATTTTCTTTCCAAACAAACTATTTTTATTACAACTAGGAGGCGCTAAATAATACACACTGTCCCTTTGCAGAAACAATATAAGTAGCATTAGAAATTTGTGAGTCCACTCTTTGCTAGAAAAAAACCCACCAAAGCATATTTTACATGATTTTAAACTAATTTTAAAAAATACGTTGGAACTTGAAACATGTCATTTTTTTGGCAGAGCAGTCAAGTATTGACTCTATGAGGCCCAAGTCAGCTCTTAGATCGGTAACCAAATACACACAAAAACCTAAAACGGGCCACAAATGTGTCAAAGTTCCATGCTGCACATCACCCCAAGCTGTGCACATTCAGCTTTTGGCTTCCAAGTGAAGATCTCAATGAATGTTGCATAGTCTTGGTGACAAAAGACTGACTACGTTTACATGCGGGCAATAAACAGAAAACAAACTATCGCCAGTATTCTGAATGTAGCAAGAGGAATTTGTTTACTGCTTCGCATTATATTTCCCTCATCCGGGATATTTCAATGTCACATATACAGTAATTGCAGGACTTTTTTGTGTAGAAGAGTGCCAATCCTGGTTTGAATGCTAAAAGAAGCCTCATGTCTATTGGTTGATTTCCGTGTGACATTTCAGTTTTATGTTTTCGCCCCATAGTGAAAATGCTACAGTTGTATCCATCCATATATGGTGTAAAGCTATGCTTCTGGCAAGCCATGTACAAGCACATCTTGTAAACAAACCTGATGGCAATTTTTAGAGCAAGTAAGCACAGTACTTTGTTGATGTTTGTGAGTGGCATACATAAACTCACCCTTCAATTAATATTAAAAGTTAAAAGTTAAAAAAAAACAGAGTTTTGTAATGTTTTGTCACTTGCTCAACCCAGCCGCCAGGTACATAAAACCTTTATTGCTTCTTCGGCGAGGAACCGGGCTTTAAGGTCATTTTAATCACCTTTTTTTATGTTCAATTACCATTTGAATGTGTTTTAGTGAAGATGTGTCGTGTAGCTATTCAGGGTTAACTTGGATGCTTTTGGGAGTGGGGGAACGGATTAATTGGTTTTCAGTTATTTTGTGTTATGGAAATTCGCTCGATATACGAGAAATTCTACAAAATGGAATTATACTTGTATGTAGGTGTATGACTGTATTCCGTTTCAAATCTGATTTTTGTGTGCATGTGAACATAGTCATTTACGTTTTTTCTTCTTCTTTTAAACTGCTCGTCCTCCAAAAGCTAAAAAGGCAGCAGTGAGGTTTTAACACAATATACAATAGCATTAATCTTTAAACCCCATTCGTACTTTTAAACCTCCCGATCTTTCGATACGTATACACAAAGCAGCATATCCACGATCATTTTACATTTGTTGAAAGAGCATGCGAACAGAGAAGTATAAAAGTAACAAACTCAAGAGTTTTCACACAGTATCGGTGTCGATGAATCGTCGACACCCAAAAGTCGACTCAGAGCCCTCGAATGCTACAGCCTTTGAGACTGAGAATTAAGCTTTGAGACATTTGCTAGGAAAAAAATAAGGCATTCTTTTCTCCTGACACATGCAATGCCATTGACGGTTATAGACGTCAAATGAAAAGTTTCCATTAACGGAAGCTGGTAGTGAGTGAGTTGTAGCACCGGTTGATGTTTGTGAGACTATGACTTATGTAATCAGAGTAAGAAGTTGTGTGAAGGTAAAAGCGGAACAATTAGACAGGCATGCGAACACATTTTTTCGTAAACATAGAATAATTAAATATATATATATATATATATATATATATATATATATATAGCCTACTGTATATTTTTTAATATTTGCTACAATAAACTCTAAAAACTGTCGGGTCAAAAATAAGTAGTACTGAATATAATACATTCTATGCATTCTTTAAATAATGTGGATATTTAATGTATTACGTAACGGTCTAAATCTTCTAGCCTGAACAAAAAATGATTCAGATATTGTTTTTTTTTGTAAAACACGACCCGATTTTAGTGTGTTGCTTTAAACAGATTTAAGGGGTAAATGATTAAAAAGAAATATAGACCGAATTATTTTGTCTTTGCGCAAGATAAATAAGATAAATACACGAAATAGAATCACCCACTGAAACCCTACAGTTTTGGAAATTTTAAATTATGTAATAGAATCTTATCATTAATATTATTTAATAAACAGCCAAATTTTCCGAGTTGTTACACGAAAAATGATCCAGATTTGGCCGTTTCGTAAATGTATTTTTATTTAGTTGTTCTAAACATTTAAAAACGTTTTTTTAAGACAAAAGCAATGTGTTGACTATTTTTGCAAAAAAAAGTAACTATAAATAAATTAATAAAACCAAATCACAAATTTAACCACAAATGTTCATTAATTTCCAATTATATGAATGTAATTGTTGTTCCAATTCTTCTTCTTTTTTTTTTTAAATAAACTACAGGTTGTTATAAAAAATATCGAGATTTTGATTTTTTTTTGTTCTTTTTCAAACACATGGACTAAATTTCAGTGGGGTTGTTTTGAAGAAGAAAAACAATCAAATATTCTATTGACTATTTCTCTCAAAAAAATGTAAACATATATAAATGAATAAAATCAAATCACAAATTTTAACCACAAATGTTTATTGATTTCCAATTATTTTAATGTAATAATTTAATTATTATTATTATTTTTTTTAACCTTAACTCCAGGTTGTTATAAAAAAATTATCCAGATTTTGCTTTTCTTTTCTTTACTCAAACACATGGACTACATTTCAGTAGGGGTTATTTTGAAGAAGAAAAAATAGGAATACATAACATAATTTCACCTATTCAAACCATTCGTTTCCCCCTAAATTAACACATTTGGGGTGTTTCTTTTTGTTAAACAAATCCAGAAACGTTATGGTCTTTTGCGCTGTCATAATTACATTCTGGGGACCATTTATGGCCGGCAGAGCATTTTTCAGTAACCCAATTATTATGCTAAAAACATTATTGCACCTCAAAAACTTTCAAAACTAGTAGAGAATGTAAAGCAATTATTTAACTTATGCTTTAATTATTTTTTCCTCATAAAAATATTACTGTATTTTGCAAATTCAAAAAGAACAAAACATAAAAGAATTACGATATAGCACACATTCCTAGTTGTTTATTCATGATTATTATAATTACATTTTCTTTGGTTTTCATTGTTTCGACTGTTTTTTTTCAATTGTTTTCTTTTGTACCACAACCTTGAATGTCTTGCTATGAAGGGGGTTTCAATCTAGTATAAATATTAAAGCTTTTAATGAGTGTTTTCCCCTCTAAACAATACAAACCTTTTTTTGTTTGTTCTTGGTAAAACAAAAATACATCAAAGTGGTGTTTTGTATCCTTCTTTTTTTTCTCTATGTGGTCCTAAATAGAAAATATTAGTTTTTTAACAAAACAAACTAGGAACCAAACAGACAAAAGTAAAGAATTGGTTCACATCTGACACATATTAAGTTGTTTTCGACCCAACAGTTTTTAGAATGTGTGTGCTGGCTTCTTTTGCTACATCATTATTCACAAAAAACAGGGGTCACCAACCTTTTAGAATTTTTTTTTTCCTAAATATGATACAACTTAATATTAGGATATCTCAACATTGTCATTAATAGGAGTAGGGTTAAAATTGACTCAATTAGCCACTAAAACATGCCTTCCATAAGGGCACTGAGTGATTTATATAAATCAATTAAAGGTCATTTTTAAAAATAATTTAAAGTCACTGATTATGCCATACATCCACCCATCTATCTTTTGCACTGCTTACCCTCACTCGGGGTCGCAGGGGAGCCGGAGCCCATCCCAGCTATCTTTGCGCAGTGGGAAGGGGACACCCTGAACTGGTTGCCAGTCAGCCGCAGGGTAGACAGAGACAGACAACTATTCAGATACTCATTTACAATTTGGAGTCTCCAATCAACCTGCCATGCATGTTTTTGGAAACAACCAGTCCTCGGGCTACTCGGGTTTTGTTAGGACACCCAGTGCCCACGTTGGTGACCCCTGACATAAAAGGAATCTGAGTGGAAAGATTCCAACAGAGGAGCGTGTGTCGCCACCTGCTGGCCTGGTGAGTGAACAGCCGTTTGAAGATGCACCTCGGTTGTCGATGGCTGGTGTGAAATGGCGATGACGCCTCAAGCGTTGGCAGGCTGTGTGCTTCTTATGTCAAGCTCCTTGGCGGAGGAACCTCGGGCCACAGTGGTGAAAAGAAAACAATAAAATCAAAGAAAACAAAACAGTGCAGCAAAAAACTGGGTCGCCCTTGGTGCGTTTGTTTTATAAATATTTGGGTTGCCTGCACCCAAACGAAGGCGGCTGGATTTTTGTGGCAGCCGGATCAAATGGTCACAGTTTTTCGGCGAAGGTCACCCTGAGGTAGGGGGTTACAGCGGGGGCCTCGGGTCACATGGGGCGCCCCAGTTTCCAAGGAGGGCCCCAGTTCACAGGGGGGGCTCCAGTGAGGAGTCCAGGACGTCATCCTGGTGACTGTTGCTGTTAGAGTCGCTGTCGTAGCTTTGGGGGCTTGAAGACGTCGCCGCCTCCTTTAGGCGCAGCAGCATGTTCATCTGGAAGAAAGCAAGAATAATTCAGGTTGAATTATATTCTTTTTAAATATGCAATACAGATGTATAAAGTTGGGACATTTAAGGTGTCCTTAAAACGTTGAAAGTGAAATATATTCTCAATTAAGTATGTGCTCACCGTCTGAGCCTATTGGCTTTTATCCTACTTTTAGCAAAGCTGTTCAAGGTGGAACACATTATGTTGGAGGAATGGTGGCTAGGGGAAGTGCTGGAAAGTGATGTCAATTTCGTCCCCACAGTTTTTTAAATTTATTGTTATTTTTGTTGGTCAGTGTAGCATGAACACAGCAAAAGTAAGAGCAGCCTGCACTCATTTGCATTGAATATATGTGCTGAGAGACACATAAGTTGTTGCTAACACTTTTGATAATAACTTTTTATCAACTTTATCAATTTGTTGTAGCAGCCCTACATTAATTAAAACATAAATTAATTAATTAAATAAACACAGAGAGAAGCCCAGCTCGAGTTAATGATTGCCACTATAACATGTAACAATTTAGAAGTAAATAAATACATAAATAAAATCTTATATTAGTAAATAATTGTTATCCTCTTTTCAAACGATTTACTTCATTTTCATTAAAAAAAACGTTCGTATGTTAGTCCAGACTAATCTTGAAACGTTTCAGATTTAAATAAATGAAAAAACAAAATAATGTCTCAATTATTTTCTATAAATGTTGGTAAATAAGGTTCTTTCATCCTCCCTTTAACATAATTTACTTCATTTTTATTCCAAGACAATGTTGGGTTGCTAGTCCAGACTAAAATCGGAACAATTTGGATTTAAATAAATAATTACATTTTTCTTTTTTAGTGTTTGCCCCTTTTAGCACAATTTACTTACTTTTGTTTTCAAAAATGTTGAACATTTAGTCCAAACTAACATGCAACACTTTAGATAAAACAAATAACATCTTCACAGTCGTTTAATTTGTCCCATCCTTGGTGAGTTACTTTTGTACTTGGGTCTAACTGGTATCCACTGGCGACATTCTTTAAAGTTATGTATCTAATATTTTCTTTAGCACAGAGCATATCTGATTATTGTTGGTGCTTCATAGATGATCTGAATTGATTACTACATACAAATTGATTCAACTACAAAAACAATATGAAACATTATAAGTATCTGAAGTTTGAAGTACCGTATTTTCCGCACTATAAGGCGCACCTAAAAGTCTTAATTTTTTTCAAAAGCTGACCATGCGCCTTATAATACAGTGCGCCTTATATATGGCTCAATATTAAATTCGCAAGGTCTCGCAACTTACGCAACAGCCGCCAACTCGATGTTCCCCCGAACGTGGAGTAGTCCGCGGTGTATGCTGGGATTTATATACCGGCGTTTCATTGGCTAACCAATGCGTCAATCATTATTTGAATCGATCGCTATTGGCTAAAGTTATTCGGAGCCTCGGATTGGCTAGAGGTCCAAAACAAACCCTGCAATTGGCCGAAAAAGATGTGTCAATCATCCGTTAAATCGATCGCTATTGGCTGAAGTTATTCGGAGCCTCGGATACGCTAGAGGGCCAAAACAAACCCTGCAATTGGCCGAAAAAGATGTGTCAATCATCCGTTACATCGATCGCTATTGGCTGAAGTTATTCGGAGCCTCGGATACGCTAGAGGGCCAAAACAAACCCTGCAATTGGCCGAAAAAGATGACTGAATAGCAAGCTTGCTAAAGTACGCCATAAAGAAACATGTTTCATTAGTCTGTATTTGTAAACATTTTACTCTCCTGGATTTACTACACTCACGGTTGTAAGAAGACCATGATTGCGTATCATTATTGAACGTGAGAACTGTGATGAGTTGAGTGAATTAAACTCAATTCCAAGTGTTTATTGTCATATGCACAGTAAAGTTGCGAGGGAAAAAGAAAATAGAAAGCAAGGAATGGTTGGCATTTCTTGAATTCCAAGACTTTAAGCTTCCGAATGATATTTGAAATGACGCATTTAAGTGACATCGTACGGACACCGCATCCGCACGTGTCTACGACACGTATTTGCTTCTTTGCAAGCTTTGGGAATGTTAAGGGGGTAATCAGTTTGACTGAATCATCTGACTGTTTTGTCGACGTTCCCATTGTAGCGCCTTATAATCCGGTGCGCCTTATCTATGGAAGATATAGGACCAAAAACTATTTTTTGGGGGTGCGCCCTATAACCCGGTGCGCCCTATAGTGCGGAAAATACGGTACTTTTCGCTGTTTTTGAGCTCACCAGCGGGTCAGCATCACTGTCGCTCTGAGTCGGCTCTTTGCGTTGGCCTTCTCTCGGGGCCGAATAGCCGTCGAATCCCACATCCTCAGGGCGGAGCTGCAGCAACGGCGGCCAATCGGAGTGAGTGGGCGTTGCCGACCACGGGTATGTGTCAATCACCCAGGACGCTGGGTCCTCCCACGCTGCCCTACGGCCATATAACTGCGGAACAATGCAATGTGTTTTGAGTTTATCTTGAGATGATAAAAATGCATCCAAATGAAATTTATTTGAATAGCTTTTAATCACAAAAAGCCTCAAAGTGCTGCACAGACTACATTCAAAAAGGTAATAAAAAATGCCTAGACCGCTCTCTGTTCCAAAATCTTGACCGATGCAGCAGTAGAGATGATGCCGTACATCAGGTCCAAGTGCCAGTACCATGGCTCGAAATGCATGCAACGTGTAATGATATGAAGTTTTTTACATGTATGAGGAATTTAATTCATTTCTAAAATATTTAATGAGTACATTAAGTGTTTATGTTATCGATAAATTTGAGTATACGAAAACAAAACTAGTCAGATTGAAAAAGGGAATGTTTTCTAATTTTGGAAATTAAAAAGAAAACATTTTCTTTTTATTTCAAAAATAATTGACAAAACAATCGACAAATAAGTCTCTCAAAAAGCAAATCAGGATGAGAGCAAAACCCTTTTAGGGCCTTTAACATTTGCAAAGGATTAATATATTATTTGAACTCTTGGTTTTAGATCAAATTAATCATAATTATTTGACAACTACATATCAAGTTAATGGCATATTGTTGAGATTTTAGTTAAGAAGTTATAGATATCCCCAAAATTTGGCTCACTAAAAGGAAAAATAATCAACAATTTTTTGATTCTTTAATGACAAATTATTTGATTTGATTTTTTTTTTATGAATGATTTGGCCTGATACCAATATTTTATTATTTTTTGGAAAATCTAGATCAAAACATTGGACAATGTGTCACGGTCGCCTTGGTGACCAGTCTGCCCCGCCCTCTGGGCAACAGCTGAAGCAGTTTCCACTAATTGTGTGTCTGATTTAAGGCTGCATTGTGGGCTCTGCGGTTGCGGGTTCATTACTACTCATTATACACAATCCCGGTCTGTTATGCTTGTCCTGTTTTAGTCTGTTATGCCTTGTCATGTTTTAGTCTGTTATGCCTTGTCCTGTTGAGTTCGTGCCGGAGGAACTCTGTATTGTTCTGTTTTGCCCCGGAGTATTGGGCGACTTTTATTTTATTAAATAAATCTTATGGATCGTCAACGCATTTGAGTTCTCCCTTCATGCCTCCTGCCTCCGTTCTGGTCCGGTCCCCTTCCTCGCCACCACGCTTCGTGACAGAATGAACCCGCCAACAAAGAGAACTCAGCGAACGATCCCAGCGCGACTTGGGGAGAGCTGGAGAGCGCAGTTCGGCAGGCGCCTACTGAGTTGGCCTTCCCTGCTCGTTCGAACCACGGCCCCGCCCGTCGTGGCCCTTGCTGTGCCTCGAATCGACTCACGGGAGGAATTGACGCCTGCCTGTTCGACTCTCATGCCTGCCTGCCCGACTCCCGTGCCGATTGCCTGCTATTCCGTCTCCCCTGCGTGCCAGCCCGACTCCGACTCCCAAGCCTGCCTGTTCGACTCCCAAGCCTGCCTGTTCGACTCCCAAGCCTGCCTGTTCGACTCCCAAGCCTGCCTGTTCGACTCCCAAGCCTGCCTGTTCGACTCCCAAGCCTGCCTGTTCGACTCCCAAGCCTGCCTGTTCGACTCCCAAGCCTGCCTGTTCGACTCCCAAGCCTGCCTGTTCAACTCCCAAGCCTGCCTGTTCGACTCCCAAGCCTGCCTGTTCGACTCCCAAGCCTGCCTGTTCGACTCCCAAGCCTGCCTGTTCGACTCCCATGCCTGCCTGTTCGACTCCCATGCCTGCCTTGAGTCTCCCTGTACTGATTTTGTTCAGTCTTTCCTGTCCTGTCTTGTCTGTTCTGAATCTGTTCTCCCTGAGTCTGACTCTTCTGAATCTGTTCTCCCTGAGTCTGACTCTTCTGAATCTGTTCCCCCCTGAGTCTGACTCTTCTGAATCTGTAACCCCCTGAGTGCGACTCTTCTGAATCTGTAACCCCCTGAGTGCGACTCTTCTGAATCTGTAACCCCCTGAGTGCGACTCTTCTGAATCTGAACCCCCTGAGTGCGACTCTTCTGCATCGGCCTGACCTGAGTGCGACTCTTCTGTAGAGGCCTGACCTGAGTGCGACTCTTCTGTAGAGGCCTGACCTGAGTGCGACTCTTCTGTAGAGGCCTGACCTGAGTGCGACTCTTCTGTAGAGGCCTGACCTGAGTGCGACTCTTCTGTAGAGGCCTGTCCTGTTTACCTGTTCTGATTTTGCCTGTCCTGTTTACCTGTTCTGATTCTGCTCTGATTTTGCCTGTCCTGTTCTCGTCAGTTCTGCCTGTCTGTTATCCCCTGTCCAGCTTGCCCGCCGGACCCCCCCCTGCCGAGCGCCGATTCCGATCCGCCCGACGCAGATGGCGCCTGTCTCTCCCCGTTCCTGCGTGTTCGGAGGAGGGAGCGGGGTTGCCCCAATCGTGAGCGTCGAACCATTCCGGGGCGTGAGGTTGTAATTTTTTCTTTTTTGGGACCTCGGGAGCTGTCCCTTAAGAGGGGGGCTCTGTCACGGTCGCCTTGGTGACCAGTCTGCCCCGCCCTCTGGGCAACAGCTGAAGCAGTTTCCACTAATTGTGTGTCTGATTTAAGGCTGCATTGTGGGCTCTGCGGTTGCGGGTTCATTACTACTCATTATACACAATCCCGGTCTGTTATGCTTGTCCTGTTTTAGTCTGTTATGCCTTGTCATGTTTTAGTCTGTTATGCCTTGTCCTGTTGAGTTCGTGCCGGAGGAACTCTGTATTGTTCTGTTTTGCCCCGGAGTATTGGGCGACTTTTATTTTATTAAATAAATCTTATGGATCGTCAACGCATTTGAGTTCTCCCTTCATGCCTCCTGCCTCCGTTCTGGTCCGGTCCTCTTCCACGCCATTCCGTGACACAATGTCTAATGGGAATGTAGAATGTACGTGCACACCTGGAATTTGCTTTTGTCATGATTACCAATTCAGAGCACCTGCGACTGCTTAATTGACGCCAACAGCTTGGACAGCTGAAGGCTTGATGCACCTTTTTTTAAACCCCCGGCATAATGATCTGACGGCAAGAGGAAGCCGTCAGATCATTATGCGAACTGTTGCCACCAACTCAGTTAGCCTTTACGTCCGACTCTGTTCCTGCCCTGCTTTTCTCTCCCTGATTTTCGCTGCCAACCTGTTTCCGGACCTGACTTTGCCCCGTTCTGCCTGCCTGTTACCTGACCTGTTTTGCCCTGTTACCTGCCTGCCTTCTGTTGCCGACCTTGTTTCCAAACTTGACGCAACCTTTGCTCTCCAGTCCCGGCCGGCAACTGTTTAATACCACTTGTCTCCGATCCTCCTCGCTAGCCACGGAAGTGCCACTTCCGCACCGGCCGCTCCCCTTGTCCGTCAGCCATCGGATCGTGGAGGCAAGCCCTGCTCTCCCTCTTTATTAATAAGAACTGAGAAAACGAGTGCTATTGGGTCCTGTGTCCGTTTCTGGTCCGTGACAGCTTTATATTTTCAAATATAGATACAATTGTTTGCCCATTTTTTGACATGGTATGGCCAAACTATTTTCATTTTAACAGATTACCAGATTAATTGGCAAAGTAATTGACTGATTAATCAACTTTGAGAATGTTTGTTGCAGTCTCTTTACTAATAAATACCAAAAATATGGAGTTTTTATGTTACCTGCAATCCCTCTCGAACTGCCTCCAGCATGTAAGGAATGATGGAATAATTCCAGAGGTCAGTGAACCAAACTCTGGATCCTTCCACGTCGATCGGACACGACAGGAAGAGACGAGGACCTGTCGGGAATGGAAAACATAAGCCACTTCTCAAAATCCCTCCACTTCCGCACAAACATACACAATTTCAACGGAGTCTCACCAATGGTCACGTCAGAAGAACTGTGCATTTCCAGGAAGCGGTTGAGGTGATGCCAGACCCTCGGGATCCAATCTATGATCTTCACTAGCTCGGTGCTACGCGTCCGGCTGCCGATTTCAGTCTCGATGAGCTTTCTCCTCAGGAAGCGGCCCAGGAAACCTTTGACAGGCTCCATGTGGTTGGAGCACAGCACCCACCTGGCAGAAAACATGTGTTTAAGTCACTTCTTCTTGCAGAAGAATTGGAACATCGGAAGGAACTGACCTGAAGTTGTGGTGGAGCTGTAAATTTGGTGCCGACGATGTGGCTTGGCTCATGGTGCCAATGATATAAGGGCTGGAGAGGGAACGATAAAATCACAGATTTCAAATATCTAAAGTCCAGTTATTGTTTATAACACTTTTTTATAGTTAACGATTCAAACTTTTTGTTTAGTTCAATCATGAAAAAAATGTCATTCTAAAATTTGCTAAAACTGTTTTCATTAACAAAATTGTTCCTTCATCAACCGTCCATCCACTCATTTTTTAATCTCAGGCACGTGGAAAAAAAGGAATCTCCAAAATTAGTTATGGGTTTGTTTTCCATGCATCCATCCATCCATCCATTCAATATCTGTTCACTCATACCTGTCAACTCATAAGTTTCCCCTATTTTGTATAAGAAGTATCTGATCATTTAAAATTGAGTAGCAATCTAAAAATGTTTTTATGAGAAAAAATATGTAAAAAAAAAATATATCGATCTTCTCTTGCCTATTTCTGCTGTAATCCGGATTGTTATCATGGTAGATTGCTAAAATAGATGACGTTTGCAAAATCCTGCACTGCTACGTACAATAAACAACATTAGATTTACTGCAAGTGGGGTTAGAACCAAGATAGATGCTGAGATATTTGAGTTGTTTTTTCCGTTAATAAAATAAACTTGTCTTCACAAATTATCTAGGTTATGATTTTAGATATGTCTTGCTGTGAGCAAATAGGTGCCACATTGTTTTTGTAAACTTTGTTTTTGCAAACTTTGTTTTTGCTTAATACAAGGAAGTGCAATAATTAATAAGGGAAGCGATTGGCTGAGGTCAACATGGTTCACCAACTCATTTTTTCACCTGAGTCGTTTAAGAAAACCATCAAATGAGATTTTTATGTATGATTTTTTTCAGTCTCTACATTGTCCCTCAATCGTCCGTCTGTCTGTCCATACATCAGTCTCTCTCAAGTAAAAAATATATCTCAGAAATGTGTTCTTATTTGTTCATTATCTATTGTCAATCTATTACCTAATGGCCAGAAAGATATGTGAAAAACCCAAAAAATAAGACGCCAAGCTTTAACATTCAATCATCCGACACTACTTGTTAGAAAAATGCTTAGCCTATATTCTTCATCAGAATATGTGTTCTTAAGACTCAAGACTTAGTAATCTAGCTTGGTCATGTCTCTTCTCTACCTGTTCATAATGTGCACCAGATACTGGTGTGCTGTCCTACTTTTTTTGTTGAAAAAATAGGTTACAGTAGAAAATGAAGTGAAATAATACTACTTCCGGGTTTTCTGTGTCACAAACTGCATTTTGATCTAGTTGACATCAGTAGTTACACACAAGCTGACAGGACAAGTGCATGTTCTACTCTGTCTCCATCCATGTTGAATGATTAACAAGGCAATGCAGTAAGTTTCTAAAAGTGTTTATGTGATGTATAAACAACTACATTTTGTAATTGTTTTGACGGATGTTAATTCTAATGTACTTTGCAGTTTAAAGCTACAGTCACACGTCCACTGTCGTCATGGTCCTTCTTTAGTGGTTTAGCTTGGTGTCAGATTGATGACACTACAACCAGAGAGCTTGCCCGTAAACAGCAGTATGGCTCAGGATGTTTACAAGCTTTTGTGATTGTACGGGTTTTGAAACTTTAGTGGGCACTTAATTTTTGTTTTGGTCTTAGAATATTTCTCTTTTTTGTCTCACTTTTGCCTGTGTTAGTGTGTGAATAAATTAAGATTGGCATCTTGTGGATTAAGATTGATCAACTAATGAAACAAATGTAATGACAAACCTCCCCAACCTGTGCTGATGGCTGCTGTTGAAGAGTCCGTTGAAGATCTCACTCAGAGAGCTGACTTGGTGCAGGTTGTCCAAAATGACCACTAGTGGGCTCTCTTGGCTGCACTGCTCGACTAATCCCGTCAAATACTGGCGAAGCTCCTAAAAAATGATGACCGTTTGAAAACAGTCCATGTGATAGATGACGTGTTATCTGTTCATAAACTCACCTTGCTAGATTTATGGTCCACATTAAAGGTGACGACAGAGTGCGGGGTAAGAGGTCGTCCTTCAAGGAGGAGCAAGTGTCGAGAAAGCTGATTGGCCAGATAGGTCTTTCCGGTGCCGCTGGGTCCGGACAGGATGACCCTCCGGTGCTCTCTGAGCAGGGAGACATAGCGCTGCAGCACCGGTTTAGGGATGAGCGTGTCAAACACGAGCGAGTCCACGCTGTCACTTCTTACGCCTGTGGGGGCACAAACTCTTATCAGTCATGCATTATTGCTTATATTTAATCACTACATGTGTTATTCGTGTACTAGAAAATAATAGGCCGGTAGATTTACAAGGTATAGGGCCTATAACCCTTTATTTTCTTGGTACAGTAACCCCTCGTTTTTTGAAAGGGATGTGTTGCAAAAAGCATGATTCTAGCTTTAACCATTGTTAAGTTAAACAAAAGTTGAACATTGTTTTTTTCGACAATACTCACTTCCATGAAAACGTCTTTCTGAGAAAGGATGCATTTCAAGTAGAACTTTCAATTTGGAGCTTGTGTTTTGCATTTGAGATACCTCCAAAATGTAAACAATACTTTCCATACAAACAAGAGCACTTTGTTTGGAAAATATAATTGTATTGAAAAAACAATGAACTGATGCATGGACCAGGCATGAACAATGCATGAACAATGCATGAACAATGCATGAACGATGCATGAGCGATGCATGAATAATGCATAAACTTTTTAGTGCCCGATGTTTACAGTGAAGTGATCACACAATTTCGGTCACCATGGCGATTGTGTTCCCTTAGGCAACCGCGTTCCTGCGGACATGCACGAAACGTCACCCCCATCTTACCAGACAATTACAATGGGACTTTATCATCTTTTTTTTAGAAAGGAATACGCTCTGTCCCTAACCACACTCCCTCAGTAGGGCTACTTGCAATTCGGCACCGCCCACATACTCTATGGATACAGAAAACAAGCCTTGAAAGTGGGGGCTCCCTCGATGTGTGTTAAGATCTGATCAAAGCCACTCCTGACATATAATGGTGATGTATCATACTGAAATCCTCCCCAGAGGCTTGATGCTTCCTGATGAGCTGTGCCAAACACATTTGAATAGTTTTTATTTTATTTTTTTTACGAATAACTTCTGTATGTCAAATTATAATCCATCTGTCCTCACGTCTATGCATCCAACTCTAGATTAATTTGTCATACAGCTAAATCCATTTCTTGGCTCCATCCAAATCATCCCAATCCATCCATCCATCTATCTATCCATCCACAGATCCATTTAAATGATTTCATTCCTTTCGTTCAATCCACCGCACTACCTTTGAGCTGTATGTTGATGGTGTCGCTGTCCCCCACCAGGTAGCCGCAAGGGAGGAGCTCAGGGCTGTGGGTGGCGCCGGTGCTGCGAGGCCTGTGGATGTCTCCAATATTGTAACCCTCCACACTGTCCGAGCTGAGGCCCAGCTGAGTAACCGGGTCCACGTGAGTGATATACTCCTAGCAGACAGAAGAACAAATTGTACATCACGTATACCGAGCATGCTTTTAAAGTCTTTGCTCACTTTGAAAAGGCGCCGAACCACGCCGTCCAACACGTCCCATTTAGTCTTCCCGCTGACGCCGATACAGCCAATCAGGAAGCGAGGAGAGCGAGACTCCTGCCATTGAGAAGCACACACATGGTTTCAGATAACCAAAACAGCAGAAACAGAAGATCTGTTGTGTTTCTTCTTACCCACAAACCGTCCTCGTCAAGGCCGACCACTATCTTGACGTGGCGACCCTCCTTCCTCGTTCCACCTTCTCCTCCCGTGTCATCCAGAAGCATGTCTGATAAAAAAGTAAGCAGGGACACATTAAGTGTGTACTTTTTTGATCACTTGATTTCACTGTACGGTGTAGTGGAATCGCAATTGAACACTAAAGACCACAAGGAAGAATACAAACTACGGAGGCTCAAAGTGACCGAAACGCATCATTTTACTTATTATGTTTTTGCCTAACCTTTTTGAGGTTCTTGGGTACCTATATCAGTAAGATGGCGAACAAGTATGTCAGCTCCCGTCAGGTGAGGCTCATATTACGTAAAATAAATACTAATGTCTTGATGTACGAATATGAAATAAAAAATATATATGATATATATGACAACACTGGTTCTGGCTTATATGACAGCGTTTGTGTTTCTGATTTTAACTTAAATTTATATTGCACTGTTAATGAACGAAGTATTTTTTAACAATAGGTACTGAATAATGCACACTGTCCCATTAATATATCACATTTTATATCAGGTTTAATTAAATGTTTGCTCCTTGTGAAGGATCTCTTAAGACTGGTCAAAATAAGTGGAATATTTTTTTTTTCCATTGGCAGATATTTTGTCTCATGTTTAATACTTTCAGCATTTTAAAACAAATTACAAGAATTTTTATTGTTGAAATAAGATGATTAAAATGAATGTAAATGAAATTAACCTAATATATAACATATGGTACTATTGGCTCATGTTTTTCTCATTAATAGTTTTGGTATCACTTATTTCGCATATTGTTTTCCTTATTTTAAAATATAATAGGCATTATAATTGCTGTGATACATTTTGAGAGTTATTATTGAAGACGTTGGCAAATAAGTCAAGCCACTAGAGTAGGGTTCTCCAACTTTTTTCAAGCTGAGAGGTACTTTTTGTTACTAATAAGTTCGAAATAAATTTCTAAAATAACCACTTATTTTATTACTACATTATTACCAAAATAATTATTTCAAGTAGGGTTAAATAGATTCTGTCAACAACTAAAAAAATAATTGTACTAAAAAAATCACCATGCCCCAGCACTGGTGAACTATTTTCAGAGCAGGTCTGTGGGCACCTCCAATGCCCATAGCGGGCACACTGGTTCCGGCTGGCACCACTTTGGAGACCCCTGCACTATTGGGTTGTATAACTCAAAGAAATCCAGCATCCCTTTTTAACAGTTTAACATGGCAATTGATTGATTTTATGTATGTGAATAGCCCATTTATTTATATTTTACGATTCTTACCCAAACTGGTGGATTCACTGGAAGTAAGATTAAGACTGTGTTGCGAGACTCCCGTATTTGACCCCGGTGCCTTCTGTCCGTGTGCGTGAGGGGGCGGTGACGAGGAGACGGCGGCCCTGGAGTCTGTCCTGCTGCTTTGATTCTCCAGCTTCAAGCGATCGTTCTCCGCCTTCAGCTTCTCAATCTCCAGCTGCAAACACGACATGCTTGTTGATGGTGAAAGTCTGAAAAGGAACGATTTTATGAGCATCCTCCGACCTGCATGCGGTTCATGGCCTCTCTGAGCTGGTCCAGCTGATGGGCAGAGCTAAGAGCTTCTAGACGGATATCTGTCAGCTTCATTTCTTTCTCCCTTAGCTCACTGCGCAACTGCATCACTGTCTCCGCCTCACTGTCCAAACAGTCAGACAATCTGTGTGTGTGATGAAAAAAATAGAAAAATTAAATGGAAAATAAATATTTGACTTCAACATCCATCAATCACACATTGAAAAGCGCTGTATTAAATTACAGACAATTTACCATTTAAGAGTGATTTACTAATACTGGGATCAAACTTGTACCACTAGATTAGTTTTATGTCTCATAATAAAGTTTAAGAAAAAAAATGCACCCAACGCTCTGGTATCTCAGTTTATCTATAAATACACAATCAGACAATTGGAGTGTGATTACAATAGATGAACAATTACACTTCATTCTAGTACAACAAAAAATAACAATCCTTGAGCCATACCGCCCCTCAAAAAGTATATTTATTTATTGTAATAGATATCATTTATAATAAAACAAATTTTGTCAATTATTTTGAAGAAAAACAACAATTATTGTAAACTGTGTCACCTAAAATGGAACTTTATACCCCAATTTCTTTTTAAAGATTACCTACATTGTATAGCTTTCATAGAATGGCCCATAACGTGTCATCAAATATGCAAATTAAAGTTGAAAAAAAATCGCTGGTATCGGTCGAGACGGAGTCTCCTAACCAGCATAATTGTCTGGTTTTGTGTATATTGTTTTTTTAAAAATATATATTGAATTCCATCCATCCATCCATTATCTGCACCGCTTATCCTCAGTAGGGTCGCCGGGGTGCTGGAGCCCACCCCAACTATCTTCGGGCAGTGGGCAGTTTTATATTTGATGAATTCAATATAGAGTGCTTAGCACCTTTGCTTTTAAGAAATATTTTTTGGGGGATGAAATATAGCTATATCTTAACACTGGTTATGAGTTTGTCAGCTCTAAACATAGTTTCGAGGATACATAAAACTGTGTTGAATACATACAGCAAGTTTGAATGGGTGTTCCTGAGCATGTGGTTTGCAGCGGTGGAGCCATTGTGAGGCAGTTTAGGAGAAGAAGGCAGCGAAGAATCCGTCATCTCCTCGATGTCCGAGTGGGACGAAGCAGATTTGAGGGACTTCTTCTTGCTGAAAGCTTGCTTGAAAGAGCTCCGCAACTGAGAAGAAACAAAACAAATGGAAAAAGTGAGAAAGAGAGACATTAGAACGTCATGGCAGACATGGTGGAACTCGAAAAAGTAACAGGGAGGTGGTGCAGGTTCATGCCAGGAGAAGTGGTGGAAATTGGTTGCCAGGGGAACGGACGGCCTTGAAGAATGTCCTCTCTCCATAAATATAATGAATCGGAAAGTGTTAGTTTGAGATTTGTATGATCCTGTAATTGAATTCACTACTGTGGTGGATAGTTTCCTATTTTTTAAACAAGTGTACAACAACCCTGGGATACTTGTATTACTCTGTACTTTGAAATAAAAAATGAATTAGCCTGTGTAACTTTAACTGCCAATAGGAGAATATTTTATATAATTATTGTTTTTTCAGTGTAGGTAGAAAGGAAGTAAATTGCTTTGTCGTGTCAAAGTTTTGATTTTTGGGAAAAATCAAACTCTTGTTTAATTCTTGAATCCATACATTAGTTTTATTTATGTTTCCATGTTTGGGTTCTAACAAACCAGATAAAAAAGTTTTGAGGGTGAGTAATGGAGTATCCAGGGTAGTTATTTCTCCACTTGAGCAAAGCTTCAAGTCCTACTAGACTTGTGTGAGTAACACCTAATGCACATTTTTATAAATAGGCCCACCTAAAATAAACTACATGGTGTGGCCATGATCCATTCTCCCCGGTTGTCTGTTGCTGAGGGCAGGGGCTGGCAGAGTTTTTTTTTTCTGAAATGTGCCATTGTGACTCACCTAAATAAAACTGAACTGTTTTGTCCACAATCCATTATCCCGAGTAAACTATTGAAGATAGCGTTTGCCGAAAGAGCAAATTTGTGTCATGCCTGGCGGATCTTTTTTTGGTTTCTTACGTCACGACCCAACAGGCCAGGAACCGTTAACAGTGGATAAAGCTGTCAAGAGTTGTATCCTCATTGGTGCCCCGACAACCCAGGCAGGAAAGGGATCCCTGAACCGTGAATGCCTAAATTGAAGAATAATTGTGGGACCACAATCCATTATCCTCAGTTGACTATTGATGAAAGTGAGCATATTTGTGACATTGTCTTACCCCTGTTATTATTGCCTAAAATAAAGAGTACCCGTGCAACCGTAACACATTTTCACCAATTGACTCGTTGTGAGCGGAGGTTAACAGATTGCATGTTTAAAAGGGGGCGGGCTACTTAGCATATTTCCATATATTTTGGGTTGTTCTGGTTCTTATTCACCGTAATAAATATTGTATTATTATTAAATTTTCTAATAATAATGTTTCAATAGTTTTCAGATACACTTTATGGATATGATTTCTAATAGTATGGCTCATCAGTCATAGTTAACTACACTTTGGGTTTACAAGCTAAATTTTTAGGAGCTAGTTTTGTGTCTTTTTAAATGTCCAATTTTAAATGTTTGGCAAATGGCCTTACTTTGACATATAATGGATATATCTTTCTACTCTGACTTCTTGCCTGCCTCGTGTAATGTATTTAGCTTTATAGACTTAAGCATGCTGCGTCCGGGAGAAATAGAAACTTGCAGCGGACCACAGAGGAAAATCGACAAAATGCATCATTCCAGAGCAAGTAGGCATTGACATGCCGACAATAATGCTTTCTATTTGTTGTGGTCATATGTTCCAGATCATGTGTGCATTAGGTGTAAGAGGAAGGAAGATGCTTAAAGGAAGTAACATTTGTCAATAGGGGCGGGAAAAAAGAAGCAGGTTAGTAACCTACAAAGAAGGGTTTGCTTTTTGGGGTCACCAGGATGTGCTGATCTTACCTCATAGACCTGACGCGTGAAGCCAAGCAAACCAAGACAAGAAAGACAAAACAAACAGCACAAGGCGAGTGAGTGTTAATGTGTTATGGCGACACCAATGCTCAAGTCATCTGGTCCATGGGGGTGTTTAAAGTGACAGTGTGTAATCATTCTCAACTAGTGGTCAAGCGTTGAGACCCTACATCACGGAACGCAGCTGTGGAAGAGGAGGGACACTAAATCTTTACTTACACAGAGCAGCTAAACAATAACAATTGTGGCTAGTGGCAAGCAGCTAAGTAGCTAACATGAGTGGCTCAAGGCGAAAACAGCAAAACAAGTGGAAGATGCCTAAATCATATGACTTGGCAAGCATCACATGCATTGCGTAGCTGTGGTAGGTAAGTGCTAGAAGCAGCACTGGGACAATGTACTGCTATAAAATGATCATTGGGGCTTCTGCAGTCATAAGATGAAGGCCAAACATGGTCACTTCTGCAAAGGGAGTCTCAAGTTGTGTGATAGTTATAATTTTTAAAACCTATTATTCTTCCTTATTATGTGAAACATCCATCCAATTTCTGCACCACTTATCCTAAGTAGGGTTGTGAGGGCACTGGAGCCCATTACAGCTATTGGGCAGTGGGCAGGGAACACCCTGATATGGTAGCCAGCCAGTCGCAGGGCACACAGAAACTCACTCGCTCATTCACATCTAGGGACAATTTGGGCCTGCTAATTAACCTCTCATTCATGTTTTTTGGAATGTGGGAGGAAACAGGAGTGCCCGGAGGAAACCCACGCAAGCATGGGGAGAATATGCAAACTCCGCACAGGAAGACTAATAGATGGATTTTAACCCATGACCTCAAAACTGTGCCCGAAACGCGCAAACCAGTCGCTAACCAGATCGTGACGATCATATGAATCAATGGTGTTTTATTTACCACTAGGGGTTGCTACATAAAACACACTGGGGCTTTAGGGACTCATTTGCTCTCGCAGGGTGGAGCTCACCAAACACCAAAAAATAATTCTGAGCTAAGCTCACTACACAGACCTAGGGGGGTTGTTTATTATCACATAAAGGAGGAAACCCTACAGAACTCCAAATACCGGTCTACAACATTATGATTGGGTTCTAAAACCGTCAGAGAGATGACAGATAGGCCACGTTGGAAAAAAAAACCTACGTCCTCTTCTCCGACTTGTCCTCCGGTGCACAGGAATGTCTTTGGGTAATAAAGAAGAAATACTTGTTGACTCAAACAAATTAGTATTGAGCCATTGATTGACAAAGTTTCTGTCTGCACGTAAAAATATATATTTTTGAAAAATTTACAAGGTTTTAAAGATTTATTTCAAAAAATGACACAAGAGGGAGCTGTAGCCTTATGCATGATATTTTTTATTTACAAAATTTGATAAGATATTCTACAAAATTGGGCATTTTTGGCTTAGTGAGATTTACACACCAAAGTGATTTCTTATTTTTAAAATGAGGTACTCTTTTTTAAAAAAATATGCCAGAAATAGGTAATTCTTTACAATGTATAATAAAACATGAATTATAATAATACTTAATGACAATTAAACGAGAGAAATAAAATAAAAACATTGAAATAAATGCTCAAAATTCTTACTCAAAAAGGAGGTAGAATAAACAAATAGAAATAAAAACACTTGTTCCAATGCTAAATAATTTTGCTCAATATAAGTCATGTATATTTTTTAAATATTTCTATTTTATTGTCATCTCTATTTGCAAAGCCCTTTAACAGCCACAGCTGGGACAAATTGATGTACACAACAAAACCTATTTAACAAATAACCTTAAATAAGACATAAAGGAATGAAAACACTTTAAAAGTATTTAAAAACTATTGACATATAAATAAAACAGGATCAAAGTATCATAATGGGTCAAAAACTAAGGAAATAAAATAGTTTTAGAATAAATAAAAAAAATACATACCGGTATATATTAATGAGCAAAACTAACCTGCACATGAACATGAACATTTTACTACGTTATTTTTATGTTATTTTTTGCACTCTTGCTCATTCTGTTTATTTTTTTCCTAATTACTAATTTTTTAACATGTCTTTCTAGTGAAAAAAGAAAAATGGACTTTTTAAGTATTGGATAGTTAATTTAGAGGGTAAAAATATAGAAAAGATACAATTGACAATATTTTCTGATAGTAGAAAATGAAAAAAAAATATTCTTTATCTCTGAAACAAAACTAAACTAATTATAGCAAGGCACTATAGGGGGTTGTTTTTTTTACATTTACATTGAACTTGTATTTTATAGATCATTGTATGCTACTATGGAATAACATATTTTTGGAAGGGGGTGACTTTTACTTCAAAACAGTTTATTATCAGTAAAATGAGATACTTTCAAAATAAAACAAAACGATATAGTCTTAAAAGAAATGTCAGAAATAAATCTGAGAGTTTCAAAGAGATTTGACCTGCAAATGAGTAAAGATAGTTTTTCTATGAGTCACCTTTTCCCCAGTGAGAGTTGTCTGAAGATGAAAGCCAAACATGCAAGGCCAAGACACACAAAGAAAAGAAAAAACATGACACGTCTTGAGTAAAACGTAGCACTTTGATGTCCTCTCAAAAGCACCCTTACCCAATTTTTCTTGTTTTTCTTCCTGTTTTTAGCGTCCGCATCCATGTTGGAGCCCACACTGGAATGGCTTGTAGCGCTAGCCACACTGCTGACGCTGTCGGAGGAGTGTTGCCTTCGGATTCGGAGGTCTGCTTGATGCTGCTGATGCTGCTGGTGCTGCTGGTGTTGGTGGTGGAGGCTCCCGTTACTGCCAGCTGAAGGAAAATATTCATTTCAATTACCTCATGTGTGACCTCTTCTCAAAGATTCTTCATTTTCCTCATGCGGAGCTTTTTATAGGTTTTCCATGCCCTTATATAGGTTTTATATCTGGGGATGATGTCACGGTAGTCTGCAGTCTGTACAGCCCTTTGAGACTAGAGATTTAGGGCAATACAAATACACATGACTTGATTTACAAATTTCAATGAGTTTAACGAAGAATTGACGATAATTATGTAGCCCAGGGTTTCTGAACTGGTGGGTAAGGACCCAAAAGTGGGCCGGGAACCCATTTTCAGTATATTGCAGGGCTTTACTTTGGGAAAATAATGTTAAGAAGAAGTCAAGTCAAGTCATGTTTATTTGTATAGTCCTTAATCACAAAGAGTCTCTAAGGGCTGCACAAAACACAGATTATTTGAAACCAGACTATTATGACACCATCACCTGATCTAAAACCTACATGACAGCAAATAATACACAGATACACAGATACTGTCAACATAAAATATAGTTATTCATATGCTATAGAATAGAAGTGCGTTTTAAGCTTAGATTTAATTTAAATTGTCAACATAAAATATGGATTATTCATATGGCATAGAATAGAAGTGTGTCTTAAGCTTAGATTTAAACATTTCCAGACAAAACAAAGGGTCAAATACACAATAGATGGCAATAATAAATTGCCTTATCTCTTCTTCTTAATAATAATAATAATAATAATTTCCTTGTATTGTCATTCTGTGTAACAATGTACACAGAACGAAATGTCGATTGCACCTGACCCGATGCAGCCGCAGCCAAGAGAGGGCGCCGCCGACCACTTTTTAAGTCTTAGGAATGACTCGGCCGGGGCGCGAACCCGAACCTCCTTGTTCAATCAATTGGTGTCATCCTAATTGAGTTTGAGAGACCAAATCTCATTTTATTGTGATTTGTTTTGTTTTATTTCCTGTTTCTGCCGATAATATTGGGTCCCAAGAAAATGAGTGAAGAGGGGAAGAAAAGTGGAAAACAGTACAATAGCAATCAAGTCAAAGAAGGAAATGATTGTGAAATACAAAAATAATGAAACACAGCTTAAAGCTATCAGTCTTTAGAGGCAGGGTTGTATTGGTTATCAGTGTGAAGAAACAGTTATTGTGCATCATTCACTGTAACCGGTTTTACCTGTCCTGTCCGTTTTATTCGTAATCTCAGGTGTATTGATGACGCCGTTGATGGCGGCCTGGGCGACAGCGTTTTGCTTTTTCAGGAGCTCGATGGTTTTCCTCAGCTCGTTCAACTCCGAATCCTGTCAAATTGAGCAGGAATTTCAAATTAAAAGCATGACTCCAAATTTTTAAATGAAACTTGTCTCACCTTTTGTTCAGCAGTCAAAGTGAGACTTTTTAACCTGATGGTCATGTTGCCCAAACTCTGCTCAAACGCAGCCACCAGGTGAGCCTGCAAGATGTCGATATGTAAGAAACCAAAACATGACGTGGATGAGCAAGATAGCATTACATTTTTTTTTTCTTTTGGTTATTTTTTTTTATGTTTATTTCTTCGTCAAACAGGATTTAAATGTATGGACCAAATGCATAACTTGTTTCATTGTTGTTTCTTTCTCATTTTTCGTCCCACAGTAAATTAAAAAAGATTTCAGCATTGTCTTGTATTGAAAATCTATTTTCCTTTCTTCCTTGTGTAATGTACTTCCTGTACTTCCTGTTATTCTTTGATCCTTTTGTCCTTTACTTCTTCACTTCTTTCCTTTATTCTTTCTCAATTTGTTTCTCTCACTTGTTCTCCCTTTTTCGTGTTATTGTTCTCTCTCTTTCCTTCATTTTCTTCTTTTCTACACTCTCTGTTTTGTTCTGTACTACTTTTACTAAGTCTTTCACTCTCTCTCCATTTATTTCATTACATCTTTCCTTAAATCCATCTTTCCTTATTCATGACTCCTTGTTATTTTCTCTTTCCTATCTAGAATATTTCCATATCACTTACCTTCGTGGTAAAAAAATCCAGCCTTAAAACACTTACATTAAATAGCTTATGAATGACCTATGTTTCATTTTGACAATGTCTGTGTATTGCAACAACCGTTGCAACCTGGTCAACCTGGAAGGTTTATCTCATGTGCAATCCCTTCTCTCTTCTTGTCTTTGTTTTCCTCATGTTGAGGTTTTTGATTTTTTTCCTTGCCCTCATGTAGGTTTTTGATCATGGGGTGTTGTAATAATATTCTATTTTCTGTGATCTGTGCAGCCCGTTGAGACATCTTGTGATTAAGGGCTGTACAAATAAACATCACTTGGTTTGACTAATGAATAATATGTAGCATTTTAAGTATTATTATTCCTCTTTGACTACTTTCTAATAAAAAATGTAAGACCTAAAAAAGCGTAATAGTGCATAAAGTGAGCAAAAATTTCTTGATAACTACATTTACAACATTTTAAATAGTTTGTGTAGTATTATGGGGAAAGAATGACCTAAAATTAACAAAATGTCATAATATGGTTGAGGTCAGATACTTATTCAAAAGACGTATTAAAATCAATCCTAAAAATAAGAAAAATATGTAAATTGATCTACCAGTGCAAATAAAAAATTTACTTGAAAAGATGATTCTTATTTGAACTTTTTTCAGCGTGTATCAAACCCTAACCCTGACCTAAAATGTATGTGAGGGGAAAAAAGGATAATTCTAAAATAAATTAGATGAAAATGATTACGTGAAGGTTCCTTTGATGTTAGATAATCATTTTGAGTTAGTCAATTTAGTCTTCGATTGGAATGCTGCTATTATTCTTAGGAACAACTTGATTGTTTGAGATTCCGTGATAGTTGATGTGTATCAACACAACAGGATGACTGTGTAAATGCCAGCATGAAAACAGAAAGTGGAGGCGTCTGCCTGCTCACTGAAGGTGCCGTTTGTCTGTGAGACTTGAATAAGGCGCTGACTGATGTCTGATTCAAGCTCAAACGACTGGAAACAAAGATGAGTTCGCTTCAGGGCATCAAGGTGTGTAATCTGGCTATGGTGTGATATCATATATTGGACCCTCGGCCCTTCTGTTCGCTCACCCTCACATAACTTGCCACAAGTTTGTTTTCAAGGATATAATGTCACAGATAAATCTCGTAAGTAAATAAATGCAGTCACAGCTTCCGCAGCCTTGTCAGATTATTGTTTCTCCAAGTTCCTTGTTTCCTTACAGTAAACATGTCTCTCCTGCTTGCTCATCACCATTACGCCTTTTATTTGGAAACGTTTCTTAGGTTCTCGCCGTCAAGGCACTCGCATTATTGTTCTATCAACGTGGGGGTGTTTGTCCTGTGTTCTTCGTTTCACATTTATTCAGTTAGTGTCCCAACAATTTCAACATTGTCTTCTTTTGTGTTTTGTTCAGTTAGGTATTGTTGCAATATATATCCTGCATCATTTTCCTTTCACATGTTGTACAGTTAGTGTCTCAACATGTTGTGCATAGCCTATCATGTATTGATCACTTAACATAAGTGTTGGAATATTACATATTTGTGAAATCCAATCAAGCATACGTTTTTCTGCATCCTATTTATTTAATGTTTTGTTCGAGCGTTTCCTTATTTTCATGATTTGTTGAGGTAAAGCTATTTTGGGTTTCAACAGATCCTGCATTTTTTATTTCATGTTCTGCTCTGCGAGATCAAGAAAAGAACATAATAATACAATCAATAATATTAAGAATGATACAATGATTGTTTAAGTAACTTGCAAAGCTGAAAACGATTAAAATGAGCGAAATAACATTTCATTTCAAACATCTTTTTCATGTTTTATAAAAAAAACCCATAAAATAAATTTTAAATGAACAAAATTATCTTTCATTTACGTATTTTTCATTTGTTATTCCACTAACAACAAAAATAATAAGGTACAGTAAATTATAAAAATAATAAAAAATGGATACCTCTTTTGGTCATTTTTAGCCATTATTTTTTTCTGCTTACAATGCCACAGACTTTTTGACTCATCCTTTTGATATATATATATATATATATATATATATATATATATATATATATATATATATATATATATATATATATATATATATATATATATGTTTCATCTCATTAGCTGTACCGCTTATCCTTATTAGGGTCGCGGGATATATATTATATATATAAATATATATATATATATATATATATATATATATATACAGTCCATGTCATGGGAGCCTGCGTGGGTTCGAATCCAGCTCCAGACTTCCTGTGCGGAGTTTGTATGTTCTCCCCGTGCTTGCGTGGGTTTCCTCCGGGCACTCCGGTTTCCTCCCACATTCCAAAAACATGCATTTCAGGTGAATTGGCCGGTCCAAATTGTCCCTAGGTGTGAATGAGCGGGTGAGTTGTCTGTCCCCGTGTGCCCTGCGATTGGCTGGCAACCAGTTCAGGGTGTCCCCTGCCCACTGCCCGGAGATGGCTGGGATGGGCTCCAGCCCCCCCGCGACCCTAATGAGGATAAGCGGTACGGCTGATGAGATGAGATGTATATATATATATATATATAAAATGTAAATAGTACTTTATTAACATGTAAATAGTACTTTATTATCGATTATACTAAAAATGAGAACAATGTCATTTTCCAGTTAGAACACGATAAACTTTGCACGTGCACTCACGTTAGCGCTCAACTGTGTCGTCAGGGCGGAAACTTTCTCCTGGGAGGCGTCCAGCTCCCGGCGTAGCTTACGGATCTGAGAACATGGAAAAAAAATTCCACATAAAAAAATTGAACATAAAAGCAGTCGTACATGCCTCGTAAAGCCTGACAATTTTTGTGTACGGTGATTAATGAGAGCTGCCCCCAACATGGAGCTGAGCGGAGATGAAATGCAAATAATGTGCCTGAAGTTGTCTACGCAGGTGTTCAGAAGAAACAAGTGCTTTTTCACGGCCACTTTGACGTGGTCATGTCCTTGTATAACATGATACACGCTTGAAATGCTCTCTAAATGTTCAGACAAGTCCAGCTATTGAACAGGAGTGTGAGAAAGGTTTGCTTACCTCAGACTGGGACTTTTCCTCATTCTGTGAAAGGAGACAATAAGAAAAGAAGACAATCATTATGGGATGTCCCTATACTTGAAACTGAGCCAAGATCACATGTCACATGTTCTAGATTTCAGGCTTCATAAACTCGATATCTGAAAAGCGAAGGTCCTGAAGGCATTTCGTTGACATCTCCTCATGCTAAAGAGTATATGTCCTTTTGTTAGCTTCCAAACAAAGGCAAGAAAGGAGAACCACAGTAGATGATCACACAAACTCAACACACCCTGCTGCTGCACGCCAAAATGAAAAAACATGAAGCGCCCACATTGACACGGATGGAAGCACGCGCCTAAGAGGAAAAAAGAAGGCTTCTCTTTACTTAACTTTTCGTCATCCGTGAGAAATGCTAATTACTAAGGATGCACAGTAATTTGTCACATGACATCCCAACTTCACAAACTCCTCCCACCTCACTTAATTTTAACAGGCGCTTTGCCAAATCTGCTTGCAGCAATAGTTTACTGGGGATAATGGATCACAGCCGCACGGGTTCTGTTCATTATAAACAGAAAAACATTGAAAAAAAAAGAGCCAAGGTGATAACTCCTGCATGCGTTTGTGTGTGAACGCCAATCTATAATTTTCAATTCACAGGTTTGAGAGCTGCCCGACACAGTCTGCAAACAATTATTTTTATCACTTGGACATCAACAAAGTGAAGTGTACATATTTTAATGTTTTCTAACTCTTTAGCAAATCATCCCCACTGAAAACGTCTTTTTCTATGAGACGCCTCTACAGCCGTAATTGGCCAAACCTTACAACTGCCCAATGTAGTTCCCCTCTTTGCAAAGGTTTCTGTTTCTGTTTTGATTTATTATAGCCACTGATCTGTACAGCTAAGACAATGCAACATAATAAGGAGTGATGCACTTTTTCTAGCCAAGGCATGTGAGCCATTCAGTATCGGAGCATTTGTATAATGTTTAGAAGTAACATATTTTGACATGATCAAAGCCATATTCATATTCACTTTCTGCATATAAAACTATACAAAAATGATGTTCTGTGGATGGTGTTGATTGTTTAATTATGAAGGCTAATGCAAAAGAAACCGTTTACTGTTTCAATACTTTTTTTTAAAATATACAAGTTGGAAAATATCACCAGTGCACCAGCTTTATTTGTCGTCACTATATGTAAGCATTCACTTAACCAGTCTTAACCAGTGACAGAGTAAAAAAAAAATATCACAGTCAAGATTATCTGATAGTATCTTGGCTGAAGATTTACTGCATTTTACGTTTTCCATCTGCTTTTACAATGAAATGCAGGAAATCTGGTTTGTTTGTTTTAACTGTTACTAAAACTAAAACACATTATAACCCAGGAGTCAGAAACCTATGGCTCGTTGAGCCATATTTGTATTTTTAATGAGTACATTTGGTTCTGAGATCAAATAGAAATGTATCATTTTATTGCTTCATGCAGAAAATATTATCACACATGTAAAGCCAAGACAATGCTACTGGTGACAGGGTTCGGTCCAGTCTATATGAAAGCTCATTAAACCATTTATGTTCATTGTTGATAAACGTATTATCAAAAGCCACAGAACTAACTTTTTACCCAGAAGCTCTCGCAAAGAATGTAGAGCAATTTGATTGGTTGAGCGGTCTGAATGGACGGAGCTATACACACCATGTGCACACCATTTCTCCTTCACCCAGCGGTGTCTGCACTGAAGGTTAATATGTTGCTGTCCTTGTTTGCAGTATTTTGTGACAATTTTACAAAAGAACTTTGCTTGCACCTTCTTTTTAATCTTTTCTAAGACAAAAAATGAGCCTCAACACACTTATGTAAGTGCGAGAGGGAGACCACCTCTAAGTGGTACATTTTCATTGATAAAAGACACATAGTCTTGGAATAATTATTATTTCATTAATTTTTATCAAACCATCAAACATCACACAGTGAAAATGTGCTGAAGAATTAGCTTTTGTCTGGGGAACGGGTTCATTGGTTTTGTTTGCATTTTGTTTTAAAATACATGGTGTGGCTCTCTCCCCAAATTTTTTGCTTTTTTGGCTCCTTGGGTTTAAAAAGTTCCCGACCCCTGTTATAACCTAACATCAATGGAAATTGTGAGGACTAATGATTTTCTTTTCTCTCCCTCAGGTATTAGTCACCTAGTATGACATTGGAAAATTCCTGAGAGTCCGCTTCTTCAGTTGTCAATCAACTTTAACACGACATGCACTTAACAAGTAAACACGCTCACGAACTAAAACATCCCATCAGCATAAGTAATTTCCTTTCAATATCCTGGCAGCCCAGTCCACTTTTTCTCCCCCCTACCGTTAGTTGAAAAGACGTGAGGGATAAAGCTGTCATCATTGCGCCCGCCGGAAAAATAATCTGACTGGAATTATCTCCCGGTTTGTAAGCTTTACCTGGGCAGGTAAGAAAACCAGCCCACAATGTGAAAAAGGGATACGGCTAACTCTAAGCTTATTGGCTGGAGTGTAAATGTGGGCTGTCTCAAGTGAGTGTGTGTGGTTTAGGTTTAGTAACGCACACACTCTTTGGATTTCATCATTATGCAAACCGAACACAAAACACATCAGTCTGGTTTAAACATTAACCGTATCGTGCACGTCACAGTCCAGTGAGTCACTGACAACATTTATAAGCGGACAATAGTCCGACTGGAATCATAAATCAGATTTTTGGAGCAATCCGAATGAATGGTTTACATGCTTAGAGACAGACGAATAACCGTGTATGCATGGGATTGGTAAGTATTGTAATTACAAGAGCAGGATCGACAATATTAGTCACTAACTCTAACAATATATACCTGTACATATACACACCTGTGGCATTTTGGTTGTGGAGGCAGAAAATATAATGGAAAAGTCCCAAGTGAATCAACCAATAAACTTTTAGAGGTGAGTAAACCAGAGTTTGTGTGTATAATCTGTCTCAGTACTATAGGTCGCAGAGTTCTTTGTGGCCAGATGGTGGAATTGTGCTTTTTTATTTTTATTTTTAATATTCTGGAGACGGATTGTGTTTCTTGCGTAAACAGAGTGGCCCATAAAATCTACTGGTTTTTAGTGTCAAATGGTTGGCAAATATGGTTTATATGGCTTTACACAATCGGAATACAGGCAATAGTCCATTCCCAATCGGGTTATTGCCTAAAGGTACATGCCCACTAGTAAAATTAATATTTAGAGAGGGTGTTTAACAAATTCAGCATATTTTTAAACTACAACCTACTGGTCTTTTTGATTGAAATTCTCCTTAAAGAGTGATAAGAAACCTTACAAACACAACGGGCAACTGTTTACTCAAAGCAAGATATATTATGTAAAATAACGAGACACTATTAGCAATCTACAAAGACGTTGTCTTCTGTTGACAATGACCAAAACATTCCACAAATGAGCATACAATGATTGTTATATGGCAGGGGTAGGGAACCTATGGCTCGGGAGCCATATATGGCTCTTATCATGAGTACATATGGCTCCGAAATAAAATGTTAGTATTGCACATCTCTCTGTGGCGTTCCAAAGTCAAGTGATTTCATCCCGATTTTGGTCCATTTAAAGCCGAAGCAACATAATGCAGAAGTTCGATAAGAAACCATTTCAACTAATAAATAAAAACGCTGGCAAACGACTTTGATTGGGTGAGCAGTACAAGTGGGCGGATCCCTGCACACAGCGCAAGGCACTTCCTTCTCGCTCTCTCGCTCAGTGCAGTCCACACCGGAAGTGAATATGACATAATGCTTATCTTTTGCAGTCATTTGTGACAATTTTACAAAAGAACTTTGTATGCACATTGTTTTGAAACCGTTATTAAGGACAAATTTCATGAAAAAAAAATGCCTCAACACTCTTAACTGAAGGTGGAAGACAAATTGTAAATGGCATATTTACATTGATTTGGGACACAGGATTTGGCATTATTATCATTTCATACGTTTGATTGAATCATCAAATGACACAGTGAAATAAAATATGCTGAAGAATTACCTTTTGTCTAGAGAGCGTGTTTGGAAGTTTTTTCAATTTTGTCTGAAAATATATGATGTGGCTCTCTCAATTTCTTTTTAAAACATTTTTTTCTTTTATGGCTCTTTGGGTCAAAAAGGTTCCCGACCCCTGTTATATGGCATACAAAATTTGAAATGACACCAAAACGTATAAAAAACGGGGAAACCGAATATGTTGACAGATACGATTTGAAATAAAAACATCTAAGTGCCAGAAAGCTCATAATTATAGAAGTGTTCAAAAGATGCCAAAAGTAACTCTGATGACCTCTAGCGGCAGAACTCAGTAAAGCAATTTATACCTGAAATTTTTAGTTTGTTTACTCACCGTGGAGTACATAGAGGAAGTGCTTGAGACCAGAGAGAGGGACGAGCCATGAACTGTGAAACAAGAAAATAAAATTAGAACATTGAAACCCACGTTGAGTGAACAAATCCCCCTAAAAACAATGATGGTGCTTATTGCGCTCGCTTTAATCGGACCATTAAAAAAAAATCCCAGATAAGACTCTTGCACTGAGGCACAGTCTTGGCACCAGTCTGCCAATGACTCAGTTTGTAATAGCACTTCTAAGTGCCCGGTAAACCTCCTCCTGCTCGGAAGCCGATTAGCCGAACCGGGCGTGATGTCATTGCCGTACCGGGATGGATTGTTAACCCCTGCAGTCAAAATATTAATCTTGATTGTCCCTGCACATGGTGGGGTAGATGCACACAAAACAGCAGATGTGCCGCTTTGTGTTTTGGGTATCAACTTATCAGAGCAGATGGTGATTGTTTATTGTCCTTTTTTTTTCCTTCTTTACTGCGCGTATCAGAGAAGCCAAACAAGTCTTTTCCCAATGGAGCTCTATGCAAGAGTTCATCAACCTTTTTGAAGCTGATAACTCTTTTATTGTTACTGATTGTCGCAAGTCTACCAGTTTTGATAGATGTTTCTAAAAGAACAACTTATGTTATAACTAATGTTCTTACGTTATTACTAATGTACTTACTATGTTATAATTATGTTATTACTAGGTTTTAATCATTAGTGGTAGGGCTAAAATAGGATTAGTCAACCACTAAATGATCAAGCCAGTTAGAAATTAAATCATCTAAAAAATGACAATGAACACTGGGCAAAATCCTCATTAGGAAAGAGATGCAGAAGAATAGTCTTTGTTTGATGCCTGAATAACGTTCTCTCCTCATTATCAGGTAAAGTTGTTCGCAAAGGACTTACACAAAATATTATTTCCCACACAGAAACAATGCACTCAGTCTTTGTAGCTGTGTTTCTACCTTGGCTTAAGACTTACTTTTCCCTATCAATAAGCTTCTATAAAAAAGTGAGCCAACCAAAGCTGCTTAGGACTTCTCTTAGAGAAGCAGTCAAAATCCTTCCTGTGGTTTATGTGTATTCTTTATTGTTATTAAACAGCTGCAGGGAATAGAGGGCACATGAATCACTACTTTTGCTAAGTTCCATGGCCATAACCAATCGACAACCGGGACAATTATTAATAATAAGGAGGTGATGAAAGCAATGATGTCATCTAAGGGCATGACAATCCTTGCAAGTGGAAGTTGTGTTATCCGTTTTCAATTAAGTCAAGTCAAGTTACGTTTATTTATTATAGCCCTTAATCACAAAAATGTCTCAAAGGACTGCACAGGATTACAATTACACCATTACCTGATCTTAAACCAACATGCGGGCAAGGAAAAACTCAAAACCTCAGCGTGAGGAAAAAGGAAACCTTGAGAAGGGGCATCACAAGTGGTAATCCCACTTCCAGGATGACCAGGGTGGAATAGATTTAGCATTTAGTTACAGTACACAACCAGAGTTAACATGAATAAAAGAGAACACTAGGTTAATTAAAAATGCCATCTCCTTTCCCATCTAAATCCACCCACTATAGGATTGTGTCACGTCCAGAATAAGGGGTAGACCCACTCGCGTAACTTTTCTCAAGTTTATTGAGATATACAGGAAAGGCAGCGCCAGCGGTCCGGTGCTCGCTGGACGCGGAACGCAAGCCGCTCAAAGACTTGCAGCGTGTTCCGAATACGGAAGTAGATCTTCCGGAGCGGGAGATGGTGGTGTCGAGGACGGAAAAAAACAGGTCGATAGCTGGGATATGAGAGCAAAAACGTGGTCGGGATCAAAAACGGGTCATAAGCCGGGACAGGTCATAGCCGGAGACAAAGGGAAAGAACGGGTGGAAGAATGGGTGCTAAAAGCGGGACCGACGGGAGTCAGAGTCGAAGCGCTTGCCTTGTAGGAACAGAGGTTTGCTTACGGACTGACAACAGGTGAGTGAGAGGACTGAGCTTAAATAGGACAGGGAAACAATCAGGAAGCCCACAGCAGCTGGCGCCAAACAAGCGGGCACAGGAGAAATTAATCAGTCACCATGACAGGATTGTACCAAGTCCCACAAAAGGTAAATAAAATTGAGGTTTTTTTTCATTTAAATGTATATCTATTTATACTTTTTGTTTTCAGATGACTTGTTATAAACTATTTGGCTATTTCAATGTTTTTATCTTTGTTACTGGGGGTTCGGAACGCATGGGCTTATTACCATAGGTCTCTATCCCCCGCTATATGCCAATTTATCTTGGCGGGCACCATTAACGTCGTATCCCAGGGATTTTGCCATTTTTCCAGCAAATTCCAGACTAAATCAGTTGTACCTTCTTCAAAGCCATCGCGGAAGGAGCCCGACCGGCTCATAGTGCGAGTCTTCTCGTCCAGGGACATGCACGAGTTTCTAAGGCGGTTCTCGCTGCAGGAGTCAAAGGTGACCTCTTGGTTGGTCAGGCTGTTGTTACGCAAGCCGGTGAGGTTTATCTGGGCGCTCGACGTGGGGCTCGATGCTAGGGGAAGGGAAAAAGTGTCAAATGTTAAGAATAGGATTTTATCTGATCCCACTCGCCTTTGAATAAAGCGTACCGAGCTGTCCAAAATTAAAGCGGGTGCCGGAAGGGGAGGTGAGGCTGGAGCCGGGGGAAAAGGGAGAGTTGCTGGCAGATTCCTGCAGTCCGCTGGTGGAGTGGGAACGCAGCCAATCGCGACCTTCCTCGTGACTTCGGAGTTGAGGGGGAAGGCCATACCTGCAAAAAGGTATAGGTTGTATAGGCTCCAAGGATAAAAACATGTCGACAGTTGTTTTTCAAAGGTTTTGGCCGACAACAAGCGCTATTCATGGATCAAATATGCCAGTAGTTTGGGCAATTTGTCTAATTGGATACATTGAAAAAAATAAAAAAACAATTGCAAATATGTATTACTTTTTATATTTACATCTGTAGAAAAAAGGCCATCTAATCTAGTAACCAGTTGGGTGCATAATTTTTCTTTTTTTCTTTTTTTAAATGCAAAGGATATTAGCCGGTTTTGTTCATATAACATAATAATTTTGAGATTTATTTATCTTTCCTGCACATAAATATGTTTTAAATGGGCTTCAAAAATGAATTTTCAATTTAAAGGGTATCATGTAAAAGGTAAAGCGATGAAATAGTTAAAGAAAATAGTTGGCAGCCGATTTGATATTGGCGAGAAAGTGTTGCACCTCTAAAGCATGCTAATCACTTTTTAGTACTCCATAGCAGCCAATTGAGCTATATGAGTTGCTGAAACCATCATATGAATTAAAAGCTGGAACAAAGGATAATGGGGAAAAAAATGAAGATGGATTCTTAGTGATGGGCAATAACTGTGTGTGGGGGGAACAGATTCAAACTGGTTAAGTATGACAGTAATACTGTATGATGACAAAATGCCATGCTTCTTTGCAAAAGCACAACCACATGAGTGCCAGTTCCCAAACATAACATTTTGAAACAAACACGACTTTAGAGCAAGCCCAGAGAAGTGGGTACGTCCACATGCAGACAATTCCCCAATTTTGGAATCAAGAGTCTTGCTAGTTTGCCGATTATGTAAAGCCATATTAACCAGATAGAAATCTGAATAAGGTCTTGGTCCAACTGCCAGTATTCTGATTGCAATGGTCTTGTTACTCCTTTACTTGGCGATGTGCTGTAGGCTAGATGCATTCGGGTAAACTGTTTGTGCTCACGCGTAGTTGCCCTCGTCCGAGATATTTTCATGTCGCAAAACACTGTAGTACAGAGATGAATGATACACACAAACTCCAGTTTACCCATTTTAAAAAGCCTTATATATCTATGGGTCAATTTTCCTGTGGAATTCATTCATTATTTCTCCTAACTGCTTATCCCTACAGCTGACGTCAGACAATGGCCCACTAATCAGAGGGCACATATAGACATACTACTATTCAACCACGCACCTACACCTAGGGACAATTTGGAGTCACCACTTTACCTGACATACATGTGGGAGTAAGCCTGAGTGACCAGAAGACACCCATGCAGGGACCAAGAGAGTATGCAAACTCCTCTTACTGAGGCCCATACATGGAATCGAACCCAGAAACTCTGGACTGTGAGACTGACATGCTAACCAGTCAGTCGTGCTTCCCTTCTGTGGGAAATTTCAGTTCTACTTTCTGCCCTCACAGTGAAAAAGCTACAGTTTTCCACCTACATATAATGGATGCCACTTTTTTGTCTATCCATATATAATGTTAGTCTATACTTCTGCAAGCTACGAAAAGCACAACTTGACCTAATGTTTAATGCCAAGCAAAGTCTATTCTAATGACTTTGCTCCCGCTTTGCCCTTGTAATCAGAATACTCGCATATACTGAGTTATGCGTTTGTCTCTTAGACTGTAAATGATTCATTTGGATTGATCACAAAATACAGCTTCTGATCCCATTCGGACTTTTGCCTGCATGCAAATTTAATCTGTGAATGTAGACACAGACAGGGAAAAGTACTGCTGACAATTGAACCCAATGGAGTGGAAAACGTGGAATATGTCAGACAAACAGGGCAGGTCAGTACCTGAGTCCCTTCTTAAGGCTTGTGTTTCTGCCATAAAGTGGCCCATTGTAGGAAAGAAACACTTCAGATGGAGGAAAAGGGATCGAACATACAACTGCTTCAGTTTCTTATTTCTTTATAGCTTTAAAAAAAGATCATCCTCGTGTATTTCACATACAACTAGGAATGCACTTCTCGTTCTAACCATAGGGTGGCAGCACAAAACAGCAAAGACGAGAGAGCTCACAAGCCCAAGACACAGACACAAAGCAGTAGCAGGGATGCACTTTTCCACCACTAAGCTAACTCAACACAGATTGCTTCTTTTGTTATTCTTTTGTCTTCTTTTATTTACCTGTCTTGCTTCCGAGGAAGTGTGTTTCGGCTAAATTTAGGGCTAGCGGAGGGGGAAGAGAGCAGGCAGAGGGAGTTGAGGAGGAAAGGCACAACAAACACAGAAAGAAAGTTTAAGACAATTAAACCCCCCCAAAAAACAAAATCCTATTACAAAAACATTTACTGTGAGATACTCGGGGAGTGACATAACAACATTTGTATCTTTTTTTTTTTTTTAAATATGGGACTCGGACATTTAACTTCCTCTTCAATAACAACAATTATGATACTGTGCACACAGCAAAGCACTTTGTCTGACAGCTGGAGTGCAGACAAAGGGCAATGGAAATGGGACACACGAAAGTGTCTGAAAACAGAAACGTGTGGAAAACATCTTGTTATTTCACTAGCTGATTTAAAGTGTTTTATTTTTAAGTTTTTTTGTCAGCTGCACAAAAATTAAATGTCAGTAAATGATCTGCATTTATATAGCGCTTTTCAAGTCAAGACTTCCCAAAGCGCTTAGTACTTTTATACGGATCTATTGGCCCTTTTCACAGTGCACTTGCTCATTCTAAAAGCAAACTAGGTAAAATATTCACCCGTTTAATTTTTCATTGGGATGAATTTACTAATTTTAATGCATTGTTTGTCTTTATTATTTTTCAATACAAGAAAACATTATTGAACACTGTTACCTTTAGTATCTAAATCTAAATCTAAAAATCAGAAACATAATAAAATTGTGCTTAAAATTACCAATACTACCTGTATCAGCTAATTTTGCTCATATAAAGTTATATCTTTTCTATTTGGCTGGATAAAACAGTCCAATATTCAAAAAAATAAAACCTAAAATGAGTAATGTTATCAGATCATGCATTTTCAAAGTAAAACAGCGAATAATGTACGCAAATTTTGTAATAAACAAAAATAGCATTAATATTATTTTACATGACTAGAAAAGCAATGTTATAATATAGTCCAATAAGACACCCTGAACTGGTCGCCAGCCAGTCGCAGGGCACAGAGAGTCAGACAACTCACTCGCTCATTCACACCTAGGGACAATTTGGACCAGCCAATTAACCTGACATGCATGTCTTTGGAATGTGGGAGGAAACCGGAGTGCCCGGAGGAAATCCACACAAGCATGGGGAGAACATGCAAACTCCACACAGGAATGTTCGATCTCATGACCTCAGAACTGTGCCGCACACGAGCTAAATAGTAAAATAGAGCAACACATTGGATCATTTTATATGGTTTTAGTATTGCTATCCTTCTTTTCCCAATGCCAAAAATGCGTATTATTAAAAAAATATGTTTTCATAATGTACAACAAAAACTGAGCTTGGACTAGTCGAATCAAAAGATGTGTTTAAAAACAAAACAAAGTAAAACATTTATTTCCTTTTGTTTTTCCAAGTAAAGAAGGAAGAAAAGTAAATGGAAATTGTGTATTGTGAATTTATCTATGGGAATGAATAAAGTATCTATCTATCTATCTATCTATCTATCTATCTATCTATCTATCTATCTATCTATCTATCTATCTATCTATCTATCTATCTATCTATCTATCTATCTATCTATCTATCTATCTATCTATCTATCTCTCTCTCTATCTATCTATCTATCTATCTATCTATCTATCTATCTATCTATCTATCTATCTGGAAACCTGACTGTCTATCCGTCAGGCTACAACATGATTAGTAAATTCATCAAAAAGCTAACATATATCATCTCTGCCTGCTTCTCACCACACACACAATGAACTGGTTCAACGATGGCAGGCTATGTCCTGCTAGATGCAGTGCAAAGAGGGCACGACGATGGCGAATGAAGGAATCCTGTGTTCTTTCTGGAGATTTCGAATAAAGGCAATATTGTAAATTGTACAATACTCTATTACTTCCGAATGAAACGGAATAGTTGACGCCATTCAATACAGCTCCACAGGATGACATTCCTATTGATTCATAGAATTTCTCCGCTCTCACCTCTCTGACACCCCTGTCTTGACGCTTCCTGTGCGTCCCAAAGCGGAGAGGGTGTCCTCTCTTTGGGTTCCGTGTCCGCCTCCTCCTCCGGCACTGCCAAGGCTCATGTCTATAGACTCGCTGCTGGTGTGCATGCTGCTGACCGATGGGTAACCCACGCTGCCGGTTCCCCCGTGCCCTCCCAGCGTGCTCTCCCTGCTTTGTGCTGAGGAGCCGCTGAATGTCGTGCCCCAAGTCAGACTGTTGGACGGTCCGGTGGAGGAGTAGACTGATCCGGGACTGGAGGCCTGTGGCAAGACAACCAGTATATAAATGACCCTCAAGAAAATAATCAGCCCTTAATTGGGTTCAAAAGTGAAAAATTCAGTGTTTATTATGACTATTTGTTTTGCAAATGTTGTCAAATATTAAACCTGTAACGCGTTCGATGAAAGGTTAAATCAACTTAATCTTAATAATTAAATCTATAACTTTAGCATTGGGCTTTTTCTTCCTGAGTTGAAGCTGCTTTAATGACTGATTAGAAGTTAATTTATCTTTCTGTGTTGAAGCTGCTAACACTTTCAAGAGTTAATGCAAAATTAAAGCGTTAACTCTGAGTGAAACCGGCTTTGACGCAAAGGCTCAAGCAAATTATTAGGTTTAACTCTGAGATGAAGGTGCTTTAATAGTTGAAGTTGATTGAACTTTTTCATGTTAGAGTTGATATAGCTCATGAGTTAAAGGTGAATAAATACTTCAACTAAGAGTTCAAGATTTGAAGCATCATTAAAGCTTTAACTATGTGTTGAACCCAATTTCGGTGTAAAAGTTCAAGCATTGTAATAGGTTTAACTCTGAATTTAAAGCTTTAGATCTGAGTTAAAGCTGCTTTAACTCAAATATAGAAGGTGCTCTAAAGCTGAGGTTGAAGTTGATAAAACTTTTGAGTTAAATTTGCTTTAGCACCACCGTTTAAGCAACATTAAAGCTTTAACTCCTAGTCAAACCCACTTTGACGCAAACGTTGAGGCACTAATATGTTTAACTCTGTATTCAGAGCTTTAACACCTGAGTTGAAGTTGATCTAACTTTTGTTTTAAAGCAGCACAAAGCTTTTACTGCACTTACCTTTAAGTACACCTAATGAGTTGCATCAGCCTCATAAAATTAGCCCTGAATTTAAAACTTTAAAAGGAAAGGGTGTAATATTTAGTGCCTTCTAGTGGTACAAAAAAGTTTCAGTTAAAATAAGAACAACATTGATTTGAATACTAGGCAAACCCACAAGAATTATCATACCGATGTTCATTTTTATTAAAAAAACAGTGGAATCCCTACCCAGGGTCACTGTCATGTTTGTCTGGCAACTTGCTACTACTCTGTGCTCTGTGGCAATGTTTTTTCATTCACATTAGACAACAGTGCCATCTAGGGTTCAAATATTACATACTAACTGGGTTGAACTGCTTTACACTCAAGTATTGGAGCTGTTTTAACATTTCAGTTAAAAAAAAAAAAAAAAAAAAAAAAAAAAAAACTTTAAGAGTTTAAGCTGTTTGGAGTCTAATGGAGCTTTAACTCTGAGCAAACCCGCTTTAATACGAAAGTAGAAGCATCCTAATAGGTTACATTTTTAAACCTTTAACTCTGAGTTTAGGTTGCTTTGAGACTGGCGACAAATCCCATTTGATGCTTGAGTTAAAGTCCATCTAACTTTTGAGTTCAACTTGCTTCAGCCCAGTTAAATTTGCATGAATGCTTTGGTGTTAAACATGCTTTAACACTAAAGTTCAAGCAGCCTAATATGCTTAATTCCAAAGTTGGAGCTTTAACAGTGGGCTTTACGTGCTTTTATGAAATTTACAATGTTTAACTCTTGGGTTAAACTTTGTAAGCGTACACTTTTATATAGTTTTTCTTCTTACCACAGAGATCTGTTTCTTAATTTCCCTCATCACGATGATCACTACTTTCAATGCAGGGATTAAAAGTATTGAACATGGATTCAATGAAACAACAAAACCTCACCCACCCAAACCAGATTGCTGACTTGATCATTTATGATTCACACAACTTCTGATGAAGCCTTATGAATCATATTTGGGTAGTACAAAAGACGATGCATGTGCATTCTTGTTTCTTAAAAACAACATCTCCAGAAAATCACATGACCAAGCTCCACACCAGTTTTGCAGACTTCCTGTGTGTGTCGCAATAACAGAAATATATAAAATTCAAAATCTGGTTGGTGACTCACCTGTTCACTACCTAGCGTCCCCGTGCCAGACCCAGGAACTCGGCCCCCGAACATGGGGCTGATGGTATCACTCTCCACACCTCCCAGGCCTCCATCTGAGGAGTCCACCATGGCGGTTACATGATTCATGGTTGCATGTAGGTTGGAGATAACGGTGGAGTTCTTGATGTTGTCTGTTGTGGTGACGGGAGCCTGTTTGCTGGATTTCCCACCGAACAACCTGTGGGGAAACAAGTGGAGACATGTAGAAGCGGGTGTCAGTTTGAAGGAAGTACTTAATTTCCTAGTCCAAGAATAGGGAACATAAATGGAAGTCACAATAAACAGAGAAGTTTTGAAGTAAGCACAGATAACAATTAGGGGTGCACGATAATTATATCGAACTTATAATAGACAGATATGACATCACACTTATAGTCGAGATAAGAAGACCCAATAATTAGTCACTTGATGCCATAATTTAATAATTAATCAGCCGACACAACTTTTTAGAAATATTCTGTGCATTTAGTTTTTTTTATTGTAGTGGGCTTTTCTTCACAAGTACAGTAGTACCAAAACATGGTTGTGTCTCCTCTGTACCTCTTCATGATGTGCCCAAGCAAAAACAAAAAGCTGGCTGAAATAAAAACAAAATAAAAAATAAATTGCTCCTCGATTCACCAAGTTTTACCAATTGTTTTTAGAGTGCAGAGTGTAAGTAAGCCATCTCATGGTGAATAGAGTTGTTACACATTAAAAATCCTGCAGTGCATTCTAATGTTTACATCACAAGCAAATAGCCCGTCGTGTGTGCAAACGTGTACATTAACAATTGAATCAATCAAGGTGTTGGTTTCGATAGATAATTGGATTCGGCTGCTTGGAGTGCTCGGTGGTCAAGAGCTGCAGTACCCAATTTGGACGCCAGAGGGCACTAGAGACCTCCCAAAAGCAGATGTTTATCGATTTTGTCGGTATTTATTGGAGATGTCTCAACACCAAACCTAGCTTAAGACACTCGCGGAGGCCTAAAGTACAACTGCGTATGTTTTCACAAAAATCATTTCAGCTGTTTTGGAGCTAATAAGTTACATTCAAACACACACACACACACAAACACACACACACACTATTAGGGATTTATACAGTAGTTTGGATTAAGATATATATCGTATCATGTTTTATATTTATATTTTTAAGATTCTAACAGAAATACACAATTTTAGATTTGATGTATTTACTATTTTTTGATCTTTTCCACATGTCGATTATAATCAATTTTGTTTATAATGTAAGCTAATGTATTAAACATTTGTTTTTTTCATTTATATTTTTATGCTCCATTTCACAATTTATCTTAAACGCATGGAACTTGTTTAAACTATCAAGATAGGAAAAATAATAAACAGGCTATCCCATGTGGCCTCCAGGCCGCCAGTTGGTCATATTTTATTGAGTTAAAATCAATTAGCTGTGCTGGATTTAAGACCTTTCATGTCCTCACACTAGTTGGCCAATTAAATGAAAAAGCCAACGACGTCATTGCTGAGTCAATCTCAGTTTAAAGTGCTGTTGTTAAGGGCAAGAAGAGAAGCATGCGGCTTTTCTGAAGAGTTATCACTTGCTGGCATTAATGAGGGCACCATGTTGAAGTCAGATTCCCATTAGCTAGCAATGGCCCTCCCTGCTTTGGTGTTTTCGTATCTCATCACCTGTGCTCAAGCTGAGACTCTTATTGACAATGACCTCATATGACCTTCATGGGAGTGTGTGAGGGAAAATAAAACATTTTAACGAGTTTTTCTTGACGTTTAAAAACAGAGAACTCGAGTAGAATCCTGAGTAATGTTTCTTAAATTTTTGTGAGCCAAGGCACACTCTTTATGTAAAAAAATACGGGGGCTCATAAATTTTATTTTATTTTTTTATTTGCCAGTTGAACCTTTTTCAAACGTACAGAAGAACCGCTAGTTATGGCAAAAAAATGTTAACACCCGGTTGGAGAATACATAGTTTTTTCGCAACAATGTTTGTTAAAGCATTTCCCCCCACCATACAAACTCAACAAAAACATATAAATGTCTGAAAATGTATAAAATTCAAAGTTTTGCTTGTGCTAATGACGGATTGGATTTCTAAGATTGGTCAAAGTCATATACTTTGGAATGCTGCTTTGCTATTTTTTTGCTATCATTGGTCATAAAAATGCCAATATGCAATATGTTCCTGTCTATAAGCCACATGTGCCTACATTGAAACATAAGATATTTACAAAAAAAGACAGTAAACAGAAAGAGTTTTTTTAATATGAGGTAACTTAACCCCTTAACGATATGACAGCCCTTCTGCGGGCCACTACACTTTTGATAATTTATTAATTAAACTTATGTCAGTGCGGTGTCACCAGTGACGGAAATACATCATGTCATATATCATTGGAAAGCTTAAATTTGTGGGAATCGAAATATACTCATTAGCAAAACATAGCTATCAGTCTGAAACAAGAAACCCAAAAAGTATTAAGCCGGCGTATCTCTCCATTATGTTCCCTGGCCGCCTTGAACGTCTTTGAATGTCCGCAAAAATGGCTTCGTCATATCAAGGACGATCCACAAATATTTACTCCAAAACACACGATAATGCCGACAGATAACTCAAAATTCTAACCTAATAGCAAGTTGGGCCTACTTTAGCTGCGATAACCGAAATCAAACGTTGACCATAATTGGTATTGAGTGTTTCACAACGCTGTGGAGAAATTTTGGCCCACTCTTTTCAAAATGAAGTAAAATATTTGAGGGTTTTCTGAAATACACTACCTGTTTTAGTTCACTCTACAACATAACAATAGGATTTAAATGCGGACTTAAACACTCCAGAACCTTACATGTGCTTTGTTTTTTGGGCCATTCAGAAGTGAATTTTGTGTTTAGGATCATTGTCCTGTTGCATAATCTAAGAGCGCTCGAGTTTGAGGGCATGAACTGATGGCCAGACTTTCTCCTTCAAGATCTTCTGGTAACATCAGAACTCATTATTCAGTCAACCATAATAATATGTCCTGGTTCTGAGGCGAAAAGCAGACCTAGACTAAGTACTGTTAATGACGCCACCATATGAAAGACACTGGCCAAAAATGGAACACAAAGAGTCGTCTCCTATTTGCCAAAAAGCATCTTGATTATTCTCAAGACTTTTGGGGAAACATTATGTGGACTTTTAAGTCAAAAAATGAACCTTACGGAATGATTGCAGCCCGTGACATCTGGCGTAAAAAATGGCACAGCATTTGACAAAAACTACATTTTGTGAACAGCAAAGTATGGTGGTGGCAGTGTGATGGTCTGGGGCTGCTTCGCTGCCTCAGGCCATGGTTAACATAATAAGGAATTCTGGTGTGAACCAGAAACCCCTGAATGAGAACATCCAGCCATCGGTTTGGACCATCAAAATCAAGCACTCTTGGATCATGCAGCAGGACAACGATCCAAAACGCACCAGCAAGCCCACCTTAATGGCTCAAAAAACAAAATGAAGGTTTTGGAGTGGCCAAGTCAAACTTCATATTCAAATCCAATTGAGGTGCTGTGGTGGGACCTCAAATGGGCAGTTCATGCTTTAAAACCCTCCAATATGGCAGATTTGAAACAATTTTGCCAAGAGGAGTGGGCCAAAATTGCAGTTCCTAAAACAACGGTTTGAATTATAAATTATTGTGCTAACCTGCGTAGCGTTGGTGACGAAACCTGCTGCCTTCCCGTAAGCGGAACCGTCGCCGATCCCCCACTCCTGAAGTTGTCGATATCTGGTACACCCTTCTCGCGATCGGTCTGATTGGCCAACAAACTTCCGGATCCATTGGCTTTGCTCATGGAGTTTTTCCCGTGCGACGTGACAGAGAGGACAGCTGCCTCAATGCTGCTGGTGGATGAACGGTTTCCGTTGCGGGCAGCCGAGCCCGAGCGGCCGGGCCTAGGTAGGCTTCGGTACTGGAGTGTGGAACGGGCGCTCAACGAAAGGAAACCATCATCGTGGTGTCCTAGCAGCAGCCCACCATCCTGACCTCCTGCCTTCAATCCCACCAGTGAGCGTACTCCGGATTTGGGGATTTTCCCAAGAGTGGCCGAGCCACTTGTGACTGTGGCGCCGCTAGCTGTGACCATGGCCACCATGCCGTGGTTTTGTTTCTTGAAGCCGAATGTGCTGGTTGGTGTACGTGAGGTGTGCGTCTGGTGCTCTGCGAGGGTGCTGGAAGTGGTGGAGATTGATTGTTTTGTCGCATCGGTTGAGTCGCGGTTGACGTCGGTGGAACGTGGAGAAAGACAGCCCTTTTCGGATACTTTGATGTCGTCTGTTTTACCTACGGAATGAAAAAAGTGGTGCGTAAAATGGCTGGCATGAAGCCACACACAGCAGTTTGGTCCTATTAGATGGCCAGCTCAAAAGGTTGAAATTTAGCTGAATACTAATTCAGCCAGCAACCCAACTAAATATTTATCACAAGCAATCCGACTACCTTTTTGAACAGTCAAAACTTAAGTACATTGATACTTAAGCTATCGATCTAGCTAACAAGTCATAAATCAATCTCAATACTGTCTTAGCTAGCTAGCCAGCAATAAAAATAATAAATGGATGGAGGTTTAGTTATTTTAATTTGTCTTTCTGTCTGTCTGTCATACATTTAATAATAATAATAATAATAATAATTTCCTTTGTATTGTCATTCTTTGTAACAATGTACACAGAACGAAATGTCGATACACCTGACCCGTTGTAGCGCGTCGGTGCAGCCGCAGCCAGAGGGCGCCGCCATTATACCAATTAGGTATGTGTCGGTCGAGGCGCGAACCAGCGACCTCCCAGTCTCAAAGCCGGCACACTACCATCTAGGCTACTGAGCTGGTAATTCGCTAGCTACCTATGAAATTATGTCTGTGGCAAGGCACTTCGTAATCTTTCCAACTAGCTGGCTAAACCACGTAGTTAAACTAGCTAACTTAGCAAGCTAAACTTGGTAACACGAGTCTGTCTAGCTATATTCCTGGCTAGCTTAATATATATATCTGTCTAGTATATTAGTCTAGCAACAAATACAAACCGTGAACAATTAACCTAAAAAAACATGAATAGATAAACATAAATTAAATCTAAAAAAAATAAAGTGATGTTCTTCTGTAATCACAATGCAAATCTAGACCTGGTGGTGAAAATGGATGGTGTTGCCATAGATACTGTATCCAATTTAATTTTTAGGAGTTCCAATAGACAGTAATTTAAACTGAAAAAAAACACATATGAAACATACAAACTAAAATATCTAAAATCATTCAAATTATCAATAAAGCTAAATTCTTTTTAAAGTATAATGCAATGCATTTATTATATTGTTCTCTAGTTTTGCAATGTTTAACGTTCTGTGCAGAAGTCTGGGGCAATAATTACAAAAGTTCACTCCATCCCCTTTTTTATACTTCAAAAACGTGCAATAAGAACTATACACAAGGCAGGATACTGTGATCACACCATTATTTTTTTTCTGCAGTCCAAATTGTTAAAACTGGAGTTTTCCACTTCGCAACCGCGATTTAAAGTCAACAAATATGTATTGCCAGAGAACATCCAAAAAGTATTCACATGAAAAGGAAGCAATAACTTGAGGGGTTGTAATACCTTTAAGATCCAACCGGTGAGAACCACCATGAAAAGTTTAAGTGTGTCATGGTTTTGTTTTGTTTTTCTCAAGTTTGAAAATTAAGTCTCATTCATTCATATATATCTATCCATCTATTTATCCATCTATACATTCTACTATCTTTCATCTACCGTCCATCCATTATTTGTCCATCCATCCATCGATAAAACGTTTAGCTAGCTACTTACTAAATAATTTCAGGAGTAATGTAATTTTCAATCTTTCTTACTAGCTAGCTAAATTACCTCGCCAAGCCAGCTAAGTTAACTAGGTATGAGTTAATCAACTGAAGAGTCAGTTTAGCCAGCTTTAAATTTTGTAAAATGATGTTTCCAACATTGCGTGTTTACATTTTTCTCCTGTTCGGTGATCTTAAGTGTCGTGAAAGACGCCCATAAATTTAATTAGTAATTATTATTGTTGTTTAACTAATTATCTAGAGCACATAAATAAATAGGTTAATAAGCTACCTAAGCTAGGTAGTTTAGGTAGCTATACTACTTAGCTTAATGAGCTCGCCTACTATGTTAAATTAACTAGCTTGGCTGGGTAGTTTGACGTGTTTAGATGGGTAGTTTGGCAAGCTTAGCAAGATAGTATAGCTAGCTACATTTAGTAGCTCAGCTAGATTGAAAATGAGCTCTTTCCAGACCAATAGATGTCTTATTGGGATAAACTATCTAGCTAAGTAAACAAGATTAATTTAGTAATGATCTATTTTAGATCATTTTAGGTAGCTTTCCTACTTTGCTCACTTAGCTGGCTTACCTTTTTGAAGAAGCTATTTTAGCTAGTTATTCAAGCTAGCTGTAAAGATAGATTGTAAACAAACTAAATAGAGACATACATACGTACCAAGAACCGTGAATTTAGGTAGCTAAACTACATAGCTAAGTTGATTTAGCTATCTTAATCAAGTTAAGTTACCCCATAATATCACTTAGTTCGGTATTCCAGCTTGGTAGCTCGCTATATTGCAAACTAACTAAATAGGGACCTAAATATGTAATTAGCAAAGTAATTGTATATGACAAAAATATATAGAAGTTAAGCAATCTCAAAATCAAACATGTTACCTGAAATGTGACTTTTAACAGCGACAGAACCAGTGGAGCATGTGCTGCTGGTGCTTTTGGTCCGTGGTGGGGTCACCCCCACTTGTGTGCTAACACCTCTTCTCCAGGAACCCGTGTGAGAAACGGCTGCCGTCTTTCTGCCCGAGCCGCCCTTGTCCGATTCATCTGAGATGTCGGACGGATTCCGGCGACTCCATTTGGAGCCAGGCTCCATTTTGACTCCGCTGTCCGAGCCTCCGTCTGACTTCTTCACCCCGTCTGCAGACCAGGCCTGGGACACTGAGTGCTTCTCAGCATCTGTCACAGGCTGTCAAGATAAGCAGAAGTCAATATTTAAAAAATATCACAATGTTGTCACGCCAGGTTCAATTCTAAATGCTCACGATAAGATGAAATAAATAAATAGCTGCTTTAAAGTTAATGTGAAATTCACAGCTACAGGTGATTGTAGTTTGAAGTATACCACTTGGGGAATTTTGGAAGCCTACGTCTATATTTTTTGCGTGAGCAGTGATAAATTTCAGCCCAGCAATAAGACATGACAGCTGCTGTTAATCATCGCCCGTGAGAATAAAAGACAGAGCAAGCTGAATACACCCAGAGCGACTGAAAAGAGCAAACAGGTAAAGTTGGTCAGAGCTGTTGTAATCAGCTAACTTTAGTGGCTTACCAGAGAGGCTACTGAAAAGGACAGTCAAGCATTTAGACCCTGTACTATAGAAATTATGACCAGCTATGGAAAGCGCGTGTCAATGAAGGACGAAGCAAGCTTCATTTACATGGAGCAGCATACAGTAACGAACCATAGCCTGATGGCCAAGTGGCTAAAATGAGTGGCTAGAGAAGGAAACAGTGGTGAAAAAGTGGAAGGTGTCGGAATCTGCGACATTCCCTTGCAGTTGAGCGCTGAAGGATGAAGCAAGAGAAAATGACAATAACAATAGCAGCTAGTTCTTACCTGAAGCCAAGTGGCTAACATAAGTGACTACAGAGGGTAACGTTGGAAGAAAAGTAGAAAATGAGAGAATCACAGGACTCTACGACATCCGCTTGCATAACCAGCTGTGGAAGGTGAGTGACACTTAAGGAAAAAGCAGGTGCGGTTAACAATATCAGCAGCGGCTAGCTGGGCGCCATAACCTGCAGCCAAGGTGCTGGATAGATGGCTAGAGAAAGAATAAGAGGAGAAGAGTGCCCTATTCCTGAGAAACAGGTCTCTGAGATCATCACATGCAAGGCTTAGCTGGAAAATGTGTAAAAGTGATACTTAAAGATAAAGCATGAACAGCCAACAAAAGCGTCTAGCAGGGACCATTACAAAGCAGCCAAAGGCTAACATTAGTGGCTAGAGAATGAAATAGTAGAAAGAAGGCGCAAAATGCTTGAATCACAGTATTTGGCAACATTCCATTGTCTAAATAGCTCCTTTAACTATGGCTTGCTATTTAATTGGCACTGAGGCTTTAAAACTATCCCCCAATTTGATTCACGTCAACCCAATTTTGTTTTCCGAGTGAGTCACTTCAGGCGGACATGTACAGTAGCCGACTACTCTCATATTTACAACATCATCAACATTTTGAAAACCACCAGGAAAATAAAGTGAGTCAGCTCTAGACTAAAAAAGTAATCCAACTTGATTGAAGTTGGCTCCCGTCTCTGTAGTCTTGAAATCGGACATTAATTCACATCTGTTTGAGCTATGACATCTGCTTTTGAGCTGTTGCCACGGCAACCCTAGAAAGAAGTTCTGTTCAAAGACTATTAAAAACATACCGCCGTACGAAGGCGGCCAATATGAAACATGTCTTTTCAGATGATGTGCACTACATCAACCTGACTCGAATATTTCTGTGCTTCTCTTTGATTCTACTTCAAATCTTTGCAATAATAAGGTCTTTATGGCAACTGCTTCTTAGAAGTAGTAAAAATCATCTGTTTCAAATGATATGGAATAGTTCAGCATAGATTGTAAAACAGGGGCACTGTTATATGTTATATATATATAGGCGGCGCAGCGGTTATCGCGTGCGTAGCACAGTTCTGAGGTCATAGGTTCAAATCCAGCTACCAGCCTTCCTGTGAGGAGTTTGCATGTTCTCCCCGTGCTTGCGTGGGTTTCCTCCGGGCACTCCGGTTTCCTCCCACATTCCAAAAACATGAACGTCAGTTTAATTGGCCGGTCCAAATTGTCCCTAGGTCTGAATGAGCGAGTCAGTTGTCTTTCCCTGTGTGCCCTGCGACTGGCTGGCAACCAGTTCAGGGTGTCCCCTGCCAACAGACCGGAGATAGCTGTGATGGGCTTCAACCCCCCCGCGACCGTACTGAGGATAAGCGGTGCAGATAATGGATGGATATATATATATATATATATATATATATATACACATTGCCCAACCTTGCCCACAGCATAACAATAATATACATATTATTTGAAAAATACAGTAAAATAATTTTGTGACTTAAATTGAGAAATATTATGTAGAGAACTTTTTTGTATGTACAGTAGGCAAGACATTGATCTTTAATATTTCACCTGAAATTGCATTGCTAAAGCAGCAGTGTGTAATAATTCCTCTCTATCGGTTATTGTAGTTTAGATTGTAGCTGAAGTGTGTTACTTTTATGTACTAGACATTTCGCCGTTGATTTTTTAAAATGTAAGAAATGGGCGTGAATCAGTTCTTGTTTATGGCAGTTTAAGCCTTTGGCTTTAAATCCAGTGTGGCTATTATAAAAACAAAGTCATTTTTTCCTTAAATTTACATATAAATATGTGTTTTTAATTTTGTATTATTGAAAAAAAAAAACTGTTGTAGCTCGTTCGTAAGTATCAAGCCTCTGGGAATGGTTTTCGTATGATAAATCACATTTAGATGGGGGGGAGTGGCTTTGATCAGATCATTCAGACATCGAGGAAGCACCCACTTCCTGCTGGTATTGCTTTCTCTATCTAGGAAATGAGAGTGTGTGGGCTGCCGATATGGAGAGTAGGCGTGAAGCAGTGTGGTGAGTAAACCAAAGGTATAAGTACAGGCAATTCACGCTTCAACGCTAACCAAGTCCCTCCGTCATCGCCCCAAACACAGAGGGATGACGTTTTGTGCACAAAATCACCAGAAACCTTGAACGCTGAAAAGTTCTTGCAAAGGTCATATTTCGTTCATGCATAAGTTGAGTGTTCTTGCAATAAATGTCATGTCCTGCACGGTTATCATGGTGCCCAGCTAGCCCCGCGCCTTGACACCAGCTGAGACGCATTGCACTGATTGCACTTGGAGTACTTAAGCGCGCTCCTTTGTACTGCGCGGGGCTGGAACGTTTGTTAAACCTGGTTAAACTCCGTGAGACGTCTGTTAAAACCTGTTAAATGCCTAGTTCTGTGAATCTGCCCGTATTTGATCCTGTTTTGGTTTTGGTCTGATCCGTTTGTTTGTTTTTGACAAGTTTTCTTTTGTTTGGATTTCTAATCCACTCCGCTACCATCAATCCCCGGATCGAGTGTGCGCACCCTCCTAATCCTTCCCCCAATAAATTGTGAGTATGTCTATGCGAATGGGTGCTTTTTTCCTGTTTCCAGCTCCGCTACGTGACAATCAAATGTTTCTTTTGTAAGCTAAGTGTCCTTGTGTTAATAGAAAGCATTGTTAACATAATGGAAGTATCACAAATCCTACGCCAAAAAAGTGAAAGGTTTACTAGAAATGCGTGTTTTCACAGAGAAATGTTTTTTTAGAGGTTTATTATAATTTATTGTGAGTATTTTTAAGAAACTCAACTGTTATTTCCCAAAACATACATTTCCGTAAGCCATCAAAAATGAGTCAAAAAAATGCCTGGTACTGGCTCTTCCTATTCAAAGGAAACGTCTGGCACTGAATAAGTTAATCAGGTAGTTTGGTATTTACGGTAATCGCCTGCACTTGTTGACTTTGTACTCGACGCCTCCAAGAATCAAGTCAGGAGTGTTCAAGATGCATTTTTAAATTACATAGGGTCGCTATACAGTAACACACTGGGCCTTTAAGGTACACCACCTGAGTGCTAAGGCCTTTGCGTTGTGCTGCCGGCGTGTTAGCGTAGGAAGAGATGGAGGAGCTTGTGTTGATGTCATCCGTGTCGATATTGTCGCTGATGCCGCTGCTCACCGAGCTGCTGTCATCCCAACTGCACAAATAAGACAGAAGAAATGACAATGAGTGATGTGTCCTCCGCAATTGCAATGGCTCAATGAGCGGTCCTCTTTGAAGTGAACGACGGAAGCCGGCTCCCTTCGGAACACTTTTTTCACTATCGAAGGCGCAGGTGATTGCTCAATATGCGTAGTGCCTTCGCTATGACTTCAATACGGAGGACAAAAAGAAAGAAATCAAGTTTAATAGAATGAAAATTAATGATGTGTCCTTTGCAAACGTAATGCCTCCATGAGCTGGGTCTTTGAAGTGAATAAAGGGAGCCAGCTTTTTGGCGTCTCTGGGATTTCAATATGGAGTAGAATATCAATGGCAAAGCAGGAACTTTACCCAGATTTTGATTCATTTGAATGCTATTCATGGTTAGAAAGTGCTTATAACGTGTCAAACTCATGGCCCGTCGGCCAAATGTGGCGCACCCCATCATTGGGAATGACCTGTGAGAACATTCTGAGAGAAGCACAAGAGAAAAATGAGCTGCATGGGGTCAGAAAATGACTTGTAGGCTTCAATATGTTTAGTAGATGTCACCAAAGCTAGGCACCACTCACAAAGCGCCTACTGTAGCTGTCTGCGCCGTCTGTTATTAATCAACCAGAGAACATTGAATACCCAATCCCCTTTGTTGTTTTACTTAAACAGTGCATCTGTAACTTGTTTTAAGGCAATACAAAAATACAATATTAGAAAAAAATAGCACCTTTGGTGTCATTGTAGAAGTTTAAAGAAGCTCTCCATGAAAGATATGAATTCTAACAATGAAGTTCTCATATTCAGGTAAACATTTGCATCAAAAAAGGAAAAACAGAAATGATCTTTTATGCTATTTTTGTTACTTTCCTGTCTGCATTAGTTTCCCCGAGTTAAAGAGAGTATAGTGGCATAAAATTATTTCGTTGTTTTGCTTATTTGTTTACAAATGCACCTTTAATAAACACTACACGAGATTAAATGGTAGTGAAAAAAAACCCAATAATCATTTTATAATCAAATCTTACAATTTAATTGTGAGCTTCTGACAAGACTCTCAACCCTCCAGCTAATGCACACTTTTACTGCTTTTAATTTACTAGTCTGTCCGCCATACAAATGTTTTTCTCTGCCATGTTGTGTCAGAACCAGAACAGACAGCAGACCCAAACGCGTAACGTTTCACACCAAGCTTTATTGCAGAAGCGGAGAAGTCAGGCGCGGGAAAATAAACGCCAGTGATTCTGTGAATTCTGGGCAGGAGAAGCAGGAAGCCCACGAGATCAGAGCATGATTGAAGGGCGGCAATGAGTCGAGCAGCCGGGACGGGAGATTGGAGCATGGTCGTTGGACAGAAACAGGTCGGGCAGCCCGGACGGGAGATCAGAGCGTGGTCAGAGATCGGAGAGGATCGGGAAGCTTGGGACAGGGGATTGATACAGGATACGGGATACAGAGTCAAAAAATGCTTGCCCTGCAAGTGCGGAGGTTCGCTGACGGACCAACCAGGAGTGAATGAGAGAACTGAATTTAAATAGGAGGGGAACCATTCAGGAAACGAGCAGCAGCTGGAGCGAAAAAAAACGGGCACAGGTGAGGGCAATGGGCAAATCATGATATGTTGCCCCTGGCTTAAAAGAAGCTGAATCAGTCCCTGTAATTTGAGGCACTTTCAAAATGCAAATCTTTAGTGGTTGACTGCCTATCTTTTTATTTTTGCAGGAGTGCTGCAAAGCACAAGGAAGGAGACAAACAACAGAGACCCAAAGTGACCAAACCGTGCAATTATCATCTTACTTATTATTGTTATTGTATAGTGACTTGTTTACCTGACTGCCCATTTTGCGCATCTGTTCAGCTGCTCCTCTTGCACTCTTTGCACTACTGTAACGTACTCATAGCTATAATTATTTAGTATATTATTTAGTATTTCAATACTCCAACTAAATGCTACATATTTATAGCTGTACATTCAAGGAAACTGTGCGGGTCAGATGTATCGACATTTCGTTCTGTATACATGTGTACAAGAATGAAAATAAAGTATATCTGAATCTGAATCTTACTTTTATACAGATTTTAATATGATTATTAATCCATTTTTGCATATAGTTTCATTATTATTGGTAACACAATGACCCGGCATTATCGGGCTTGGTGTTGCTGGGCATTCTACTTAGGCGAGGTTGTTGGGGTCGTGGTTTGTCAAAAAAGAACCAGGGAGCCACTTGGGAGTGCCACAGAGCCACGAGGCAGCATGCAGCTCCACAAAAGCAGATATTAATTGACATTTGTGAACGGTTGAAATGCTTTGTTATCTCCTGGGTTGCAACAAAACTCACGGTGGCAGTGTAGTTTGGAGATGCAGATACTCTGCTGCAAATGTATCATGCTTTCCCAGTAAAGTTCATTCTACATTACTGTTTTTGTTATTTGACAACTTAACAGAGAAAAACATCCGGGCAATGAATGCAAACAATTTGATCCAAGAAACATTAAATCCTCTGTTCTCCTCGGTTATATTTTTCTTTATACCTTTGGGGTTCATGGACGATTTGTCGAAAACAGACACCTGCCTTGCCTTATGATGCTTCCCCTTAAAAGGGGCAAAGCTCGTGCCACAAAACTGGCCACAGTCGAGAAAGAGAGAAAAGCCGAGGACCAATCCTCTTACACAAACCATGTTGAAATAAAAATATATTTTTCTAGCCAGTATACAAATAAAAATGACTTGACTTGACTTGACATGTGAAAGATTTCTAGGAACAGCAGCAGGGAACCGCTCGGCAGCACTAAAGAGCCGCATGTGGCTCCGGAGCCACATATTGTCAACAGCTGCACTAGGCTTGGGGTATCTCTATTAGGTTAACTATTTATCCTAACAGTTGTTTTGATTTGTCTCTTTAAAGTAAATTCAATAATATCTTGATTAAAGCATCATGTGGGAGCCGAAAGAGCTGTAATTCCTATCACTAATGAGAATCATTACAAGAAGGATATTTATTTTTTTCATGCAGCAAATCAGGAAGGGGAAGAAGACTCTGCTCTGGCCGACTGCCTGGAGTTTCTTTTTTTCTTTCTTTGTTTGCAATCTAAATGACCTCCGCTTGGGCAGAGCGACTGAATGGGCTTGTCTATCACCCGACAAAAGCCCAGTAGAAGGGTGACATCATAGTGGCTGCGTGTTTGGAGGCGTGGACAACTCAAACAGAGCCGTCGCCACAGAGCAAATGCGCAAGTAGTTGATGCAGAATAAATGCATAAATTTGCAAATGTGTCTGTTTGTATTAGCGAGGATCCGGCGGGGAAGAGGAAGTCAGACGGGTCGGCAAACAAGGTTGAAAGAATCAGTGGGGGGCCGATGATGGCTATTGAATATTTGACTGCTCCATAGAACACACACACACACACACGCATACACACAAAACTAAAATTTGCAATACAATACGACCTAGAAATCATATGAATCATTTTCCTTGAGGGTCACCAACCTTTTTGGCGCTCAGAGCTACATTTTGAGTTACGTACTTATTAGCCAAGGGGCTACCAATTTGATATGAATTTGAAGAAGAACAACTTATCACGTTATTACTATGCTGTTATGATGTAATTATTATGTTAATACCAAGTTGTACTGTAAGAAATTTAAATGGTCTTATTTGAGAAAGATAATCGTGTAACCCAAATTAGAAAAAAAAAATAGTGTATACAGTAGTAAGTATTACCACGTGACGACACCATGACAAACGGAAGTAATCTGTATTAAACAGTGGGTATGGCCAGTTAACAGTAGAAAACAACGAAAGCTATACCATTGGCAATGACTGGTCAAACCAATATTGTTCAACTGTCTGACGAGGTGGCTCACCTTGTCAGAAAGCACAAAAAAATGCTATTTAGAGAAATTCAGCACCAACCCAAACCTTCTGACACATTCACATATCTAACCAACTTTTCCTGACTGCAGTTTACACCATCTGAACTATGAGATTGTAAATGGAGTATCCCCATACACCAGTGCTGATCTAAGAGCGTATAAAACTCTGGATGCTTATCAGTTCTTAAGAGCTGGTATGCTACAAAAAATGCACCCCCTCGCGCAAACGTTACTGAAATTACTTTATATCTACATTTTTGCGGAATGTAATGAATTAGTAAAGCATGGGGCAACTTGTATAGAAATGACTTTTGAGCATGTTAAAAACATTTACTTTGAGGGAATAACGTCCAGTTTCATCCGTTAATAACTTGATAGTTCATTTCCACGTAATAAGCTTTATTCAAGAACACATAACAGCTTTCAATACGTGTGAAAAGATTACTGTTTTGAATCGCTGGTTAATTGCAATTAAAGCAGCTTGTTTATATCGTAAAAAACTAGCAACTGTAAGAAACTAACGTAGCTAGTTAGCACGAGCTGACTTATTAAATTATTGTTGTTGTATTGGCCGATTATATTGAGTGTCTTTGACGTGACTCCTATCTACTTACTGTAACATAAAATTGCTCGGAATTACATCCAATGTATCTTATAAAAAATGTTCGCGGAATACTTGAGGGATGCCAGTGTTGTTCATCGGCACAACACCAGACCCTTTGTTTGATTAAGATAAACATTGCCTTGTCTTCATCAGAAGGGATACAATTCCGAATTGGGCTTGGAACCTTGCCCACAGCATAACAATAAACCACCAGCGTAAATAGTGGTGGTTGTATTATTTTGTCCTCGTTATTAATAGTTGTTTTAACTCAAATTATAATTCAAGTGCTGACCGCTAGGGTGCTTCTGCCGGGGAAGGTAATGCGATCTCACATGCAAAGGGTCAATATATGTATATGATTAAATATATAAGTAAAAGAAACATGAAATTGTATTTACCTTTGGTGTGATGTGACGTGCAGACGGGGTAAGAGTCGCCGACAGCGTAATTAAAACGAAACTGATTTTACAACTTCAACTTTTGAGAATTTCCATGCTTTAATTGCATCCTTATTCTTAATAGAAGTCCCTATTGTTGATTGGTTACGGCCGTGCAACTTAACAAGGGTAGCAATTTGTGTTCATTATTTGTATTTCTTTATATTCACAAGCTTTGGTTCCATGGTTACCATGTTTTGTTTTTCACATTAGCATGACTGCAAGCCTTGAATAGAATAAATGAGGGAGAAAAGCATTGTGGGAGGGAGTTCAGCCAGTAGAAAGTCAGCATTTTCATGATGGGTTGACACAAACCAATAGCAGGTCAGCATTTTATATGACGTGGACCAATAGCAAAGAGATTTGTACAAACTGTAACTTGTAATAAAGTTTGATTTCGAAACATTTTTGGCCGTGTAAAATAAGTTGTTGCTCATGTCGTATTGTGAGGAAAAATGCTGTAAACAGAGCCCGAAAAACATCTTATTCCACACCATAAAGAGAAAACCTCGTAAAACAGAGTCGCCGTAACAAAGCCAGGTAATTTTGCTACTTTTCATACTATGAAATACAAATATGTCTGAAAATAAGTAAAATAATCTTCTAAATAAATAGGAATAACAATAAATACACTTAAAAATGTAAACAGAGTTAACAAATAGTAAGAATCTTCCCTAGTTTACTATGTTGGTTTCTATAGCAAAGTTTGAAATGTGCATTGTCCATGAAAACTACAAACCTCACTCAAACAACTTGAGCAATGTTCATCTTTGTATTGAAATTTCTGATTGGCACGAATACTAAACAGTTATATTCAAATTTGTAAAATTCAGTTATTAATGATCGCTACTTTGTCGTTTGCAGTTATTCTTTTTAAACGATAATATTGTCTAAAAGGCACTTCCAACCTACAAATAAACACTACGAGAAAAACAAATGTCAAGTCTAAAAACTCTTCATTCATTCTTAAATAGGGTTTTTAATATTTGGCAGCCCTACATAAATACAATCATAACAATAGTTTAATAAATACAAAAATGACTTCAAACATGATTATTTTGATTGTTTTACTACACTTTTCCAAACCTTGTAATAGCACCTTTTATTTTGCAAAACACGTTTTCTCAAACCCCTTTAATTGTCCCGACACAAGTCAATAAATCAAAAAGGAGCAGAGCGGCAATTTCCACAACCTTTGGAGTGGAAACCCTCCATGCAGACTCAAAGGTACTCTCAGACTTTGAGCAACCACAGCAACCACGGGGAAAGTCCCACAAGGGAGACACAGACAAACCCGAAAAAAATTGAAAAAACACTTCCTGATCAAGACGGGATCAAAGTTGATGCACGAGGGCGCACTACCTGTTCAGGTTGCTTCGGTTGGCCTGGGAACCGCAATGTTGCAGGAAACCGTCAAGCAGGACAGAATGCTTCATGACTCTGCAAAACGTCTCACACTCTCTTTCACAAAATCTCTCGCTCTCTCACCTTGGCCCAGTTCCTTTGTCACTTGCTGCAATGATGCTTCATCCCTCTGTTACTGTTTGTCTCTCTCCAAACTCTCAGGGTGAGACATTAAAGAGTGGAGAGGGAGGTGGGGCTGGTAACACGAACCTCCCCCGGAACTGTTAACCGGTTCACTACTGAGGTCGCGATGGATAACTCGGAATAATCCAAATGCAAATCAGAATCCAAACTGTGTGCCACAAAATCAGACTAAAAGGACAATCCCGGTCCCGCTGCCTTCCAAGCTCCGGTTTATGTGTGAGTTGAACTGTGCAATTTCCCAGACAGATCCACCCTGACATCTCTAATTAGAGATTGGAGAAAAACGGCATAGGCCTGCCCACAACCTCCTGCTGGCAAAGCTCGCCGCCGGTCGAAGAGCGGCCAATCACGACAGACTCGGGAATTAACTGAGAGACAACCACCGGTAAGAACGTAACATGTTCTTATGGTTTCTCCTATGTAATAACTGTGGTATTACACAAAACACACTGCAAAAGAAAAATCAAACCCCATTGGCAGAAAAAAATGCTTAATATAAGCGTATGTTTTTTTAAAAATGTATTTTGAAGCATTTTTTTTTACATGTTTATTCATGTCTAACGTGCATTTTGTTTTTACCTAAAAACCAACAAACTCAGAGTTTGGGTTCGTTTTTGTCATAAAATATGGCAGACCACAATCGCATAACATTGGATTTAACGGGAATCAAATCCAGGTCACTACCGAATCCTTACCACTGGACCATCAGTGATATACATGTCATACAAAAAGGCATTAGGTCGTATCTCACTGTTACACTATTTTTAGTCAGGGTACCAGAGATTAATGTTAGAAATTGGAGACGTTTGAAAGTCATCCTGAAAGATAGAAACAAATGCATAAGAGGTAAAGTGAGAGAAACATCTCTTTGGTGTATCTAATGAAGAATCGGACTTTGAAGGACGTTAAATATTTACATCGTAGATTTAAAGTTGGTAGAGTGAACATATTTTATGTGACAATAAATCATTTTACTAATAGCCGCACATATTCAACAATGTTTGTCACTTACAATGCTCAGAATAGAAGAATAGAGTTTATTATCATTGCAACATGTGAAGTGAACAACAAAATTAATATCCGTCTCTGGTACTGTGAACACAAATATTGTGATGAAGAGATACAATTAAATGCCTTTTCAAATGTCATCTATATCACTCGTGGTATAGAGGTTAGGATTCGGCGCCCCCAACGCCGCGACCCGGGTTTAATTCCTGACTCATCCAACTGCAAAGTTTGAGCTAAGAAAAAGCTAAACCAAATGTTATACAGATTTTTAATAAAAATTAAGGGTTGCGTGTTATGCAGGGATAAATACCTGTGTTTCAAGAAAAGAGATAAAATATCTTAAAAGAAGAAAAAATCACAAAAACGAGCATAGTTTTCTGCCAACTGGTTTACTTTGTATTTGTTGTACAATTTTTTAATTGTACTTTTTGTGCAGTACCTTATTATAGAAAGAAATATAAAATGAGGTATAAAATATGTAGCTGTTGTAGGTGTCGTTTCTGACTTGTTTTAAAGTCTTGTTCTCGTATTTGCTTATTAAAAAATGGAAGAAAATTACTACCACTAACAGATACATTTTCTATTTTTTTCTTATTTTTGAAATTTTAACTTGTTTTTTAGTTAAATGAGTAATTTTAAAATCGAGGAAAGTATTATACCAGTGGAATAAAAGAAAATAAGAAAGCAATACTTTATTTTAAACAGGTAAGTTTGCAGTGTAGTACTAAAAAGCGTGACGGGCCGTGTGTGGCACAAGGGCCATAGTTTGCCCACCGATGCACTGCAAAAAAACTAAAACTAAAATCAAATAAAATAAATCATTTTTATTTTCTTAGTTATTTCAACTTACTTAAAATAAGCCTTAGCTACTTTTTGTTCAAAGGGCCGGAATATAAAGCTTGAAGGGCCGCATGTGGCCATAGATTGTCTAAAAATTGATTAAAAAATATGTTTTACCAAATTGGCAGAAAAATAATTCATTTGTGAGTTATTTCAACTTGTTTTCAAGTAAAATAAGAAAACCTCTACAGAAAATGAGCAAAACAATCTTATTTACCACATGGTAGATCATTTGCCCGTTTTAAGTTTTGTTTTGCTAATCACAGTCAATGACATTTCTAAAAATAAGCAAATTGATCTGCCATCTGCTGGACAAGAAGATTTTAATTAATTTAAAATATAAATGTGGTATTTCTTAAAGATACAAAATAAGATATCTTACAAGAAGAAGAAAATGACTTAAGATGAGCAGACATTTTTGACAACGGCGTCCGAATTAATTTTTTGCAGTGTACAACTGAAAAATAAGCTGTTATTTTTACTTCTATAGTGATAATATTCAGATAATTTTTACTTAAGGACATGCTTACAAAACTATCGGTTTAACTATAAATCACAAAATCCAGATAAATTTGCATCCTCTGCTTTCTGATGCCGCTTCTACATTTTTTATTTCAGACGTCATTTCCGCATCTCGTCAAAAGCGTATTAGTTTTTAAAGAAAATGTATTTCCACTTTTCGGCCAAATATTTCACTATGTGCATCTTGTAGCCTGCCTTTTTGTTCAGATTCGCTTTCACATTGGTTTGCTGCCCCGCCGCAAAATCCAAGTGCACACTTGATTTGAGGGACTCGGCCCCGAGTAAACCCCAAGCTGCGTACCTCAGCTGACTTCGGTGACAAAAGACATAGCGCTGACGTAAAGCTTTGGTTTATTTTGATTTGTTGTACGGTTTCAGGGTACTGTTTGCACAACATAGTAAGATTTTTGTATGGTAATGTATATGTGTATGTTAAAAAAAGCATGAAAAAACAACAGAAAAAAGGGGGTTCGGGTTTACTCCCGACTTGTTTCCTCAGATCAAGTTAATCGGTCGGGTTCGGGCATGTATACCCGTGGGCCAAGGCTGAATTTTTTTAGGCCTGATCTTACCTCTAATGCAGAGGAATGCCTTGGCTCTGTGTCTCTGAAAATCAAGCCCATTAAAATATCATAAATACTCACTCAGATGGCAGTAAAAAAAGTCTGGTTTACTCTTGTAATCATTTACTGGCCTTTTTAGTAGCTTTTCTTGTTAGCCGCTAAAGTTAGCCACTTACACCAGCTCTGACATACTCCAGCTATTCTCTCTTTTCAGCTGCTCCAACTGTATTCAGCTATTTCTTTTGTCACTGGTGGAGATTAACAGCAGCTTCCATGTCTTAACGCCGTCTGATATTTAGCCTTGCCCGTTAAAAGGATGGAAGGATGTGAATTTTTTTCCAATATGTAGGCTTCCGTAGTGCGTTTTAAGCTCTATTCTAAGCTACATTGACCTTTATTGGTACATTATTAAACCCTCTCACTTTAATTACATTAAGTTGAAGCTACTCAAAAGTCTAGTAATGGATTGCAAGCGCCACCAAGAATTTACACAAGCTTCAATTGACACAGAGCAGCAACTTTAATTTGATTTTTCACACACTGTTACTAATGCTTGATACTGCAAACTTAAATTAAAGTGTGTCGGATTGTTTTGACTATAAACAAAAAAATCCAAGGTTTTTACTGCAACGACACTCAAAAGTTCAGAAGGCGAAAAAGAGCAGCCTATAGAGAAGTTGCCGTCAAGATCAAGATTTTAACATTTTTTAGTGTGTTCTGCTTTTCAGTACAGGTCAAAGTTCAGGGGATAAACCTTGCAGAGTGGGGGGAGGTAAAGAGTCAGCCAATAGGATTGCCATCGTGCGTTCTGAGAAAGCGACTGTTTGCTTAACTTTTTTGCTATGTTTGTGTTCCGACAGGCTGCGGCCGCTCGGTCAGTACTGACGTATTTTAACTCTTGAAAAACCTTGAAACACAGAGTCTGGCGCATGCACACAGGAACTCCACGTGGTCAAACAGAGTTGCAGACCAAAAGTAAGGGGATTTCCTGTGTTGGAGAAACTTGCACTTGGCCAGTGCCACCCCTAAATTATCACCCCGGCACCTTTGGACTGAAAGATGGTCAGCTTAGAATGGCTGTAGTTTGTTATTTGAGGTAGTTCTACAACAATCAGTCAATGTCAACAATATCAAAAAGGCAAATACTCACAAACGAAATCCCTTATCACCAGACATGTTTTTCCAAACGAGTGAAGCATCTGTCTCTGCATATAATCTCTGCTAAGAGTCGCTCATGCCCAGCAGCAGGGGTTGGGAACCTATGGCTCAAAAGCCAGTTATTTCTTTCCTCATCGGTACATATGACTCGGCTAAAAAACATATGTAAATTCCATCTACAGCGTTCTAATTCTGTTAACCGCCAAGTCGAGTATAGTCAAGTCAAGTCAAGTCAAATTTATTTATATAGCCCTTAATCACAAAAATGTCTCAAAGGACTGCACAGGGGGGATTTTTTATTAGTTGATTGTCCATTTTTCATTATCCATTATGCATTATCCATTATCAGTCTGATCATGATACACTTCAAAGCCAACAGGCCGAGACACTTGCTCCTAACCAAGAGGCTAAGCCAAGATCCTAGCCAAAAGGCCAAGAAGCGACCAGTGCAAATGCACCGTTCCCCTAGGTACTGCAATACCAGGCCGATGCGTGGAGTGGACAGCTCCTATTCCATCTCTCAGTTACAAAAATCAATACTGGATTAGTCTAAAGAGCGCCAACACACTAGAGAAACCTGCTGGAGACGTGGTGCAAATGCCAACATAACGGCAGACCATTCTTGATCATGGTATCTCCCCTGCCAGGTATACTACACTTGATCAAAGGACTGCACAGGATTACAATGACACAATTACCTGATCTTAACCGACATAGATAGCCCTAACAGAAATAACATTTATAAAGAGGATACTCCCCACTATATTTTAGTCAAGATGTCACAGCAACAGACCCCGTTTTGGTTGTATGTCACTTAGGAAACCTTTATATGGAAGTTCATTAAACAATTTAGATTCACTGTTTTGATTCACTTTATGATGAAAACCGGCAGAATAAAAAGTAAACACCCAGAAACCTCATCCAAGCACACAGAACCATTTGATTTGGTGAGCAGTAGTGCTGGGTGGAGCTAAGTACCCAGCGCACTTTTCTCTACCAAGCCCCGTCCGCACCAAAGGTAAATCTGTCAGTCCCCTTGTTTGCAGTATTTTGTGACATTTTTACGAAACACTCTGCTTGCACCTTGTTTTGAAATCATTTATGAAAACAATGAAGGTCAAAAACGATCTTGGGTAATGACATGAGGGAAACAAGTTTCAAGTGGTATATTTGATAATATGGGACAGAGGCTCTGGCAAAACATTATGTTTTAGATATTTTCAAATCACCTAACATCACACAGTAAAATAAAATGCACTGAAAGCAGACCTTGCGTATCAAGGATGAGGCTCAACATTTAAAGAGCACGTCAGACTTATGAAGGTAACAAAATCTGACTAGCCTTGCCAAAATTCAAGTAACATTCAAAGCCAATACGATTTTGATGTCATGAATCGTACATTTTATATGTGTACTCTATATTTCACTATGAAAGAGAGCTCGAGCTTTTTGCCAGACTGTGCCTGATTTGAAATTAAATGCATGCAAAACAGACGTCAGGTGTTGAAACGTTAAAAACGACAAACAGCAGTTATTAAAAAAAGTTTGATTCCCAAATGTTGAGAATCGTTAAGCTTTGCAGTTGACCACAGAATGTCAAGTATAGCCCTAAATCACGAAGAGTCTCAAAGGGCTTCACAGATTATTACACTATATTACACAGACTATTTTTCAGCCGACGAGAAGAGTAGGTTATTCATATGCTATGGAGTAGAAGTGAGTTTTAAGTTTAGATTTAAACATTTCCACTGAGGTTGCAGATCGGATCTCAGGGGGAAGAGCATTCACAGAAGGCACATAATATTTGTTCAATTTACTCTTCTGCTGTTGTTAATGAGCCTGTTCTTGGTTTACAGGGATAACACATGTTTGCTAAATTTTAATTTGTTACTTATCTGACTTTCCCTAAAAAATGGACAGAGAATTATTTTATTTTATGTATGAGCATGCGACTAATGGATTGGGTTTGGCATTTTTATTAAAATTTGATACGAACACACTATAGGTTCAATATTTGTTTTACAATCATACCCAATTTTTCTTGTATTTTTTATAAGTTACCAAATAATTACATACATTTTATACTAAATTTAAGAAAATGATTAGTAATTATCCAATTATTTGACTAATTGTTTAAATAGTCGGTGACTAGACAACTATTAAAATAGTAATTATTTACAAATTTTAAGTTTAAGTGTTTTTATTGTATAAGAACAACAAGATAATATATCCTAAGTTAAGGGAAAATGACTTAAAACAAGCAAAAATTAGAATAAAACTGCTAATGAAAAGCAAACATTGAATGAATTATTTTGGACAACCGATTAATCTGCAACGCTCTAGTATTTGGGAAAATTGAACTTTTTAAGTGCTGCTATGATCCCAGCCTGAGCTATGGGAGCCTAGCCCAGCAGAGGAAATTGTGGGTTAATAATTATGTAGCTAATATTATTATTATTATTATTATTATATATTTTTTTAAAGTAACAGTGAGCATTATTTCACCACTAGAGGTCATTGGTGCTTAAAATGCAAGTGAAGCATGTGCAACAGAAAATACAGTATGGAGTCACAGCCTTCACCTAAGTGGCTAACATGAGTGGCTAGAGAAGGAGACAGTAAGAAAAAGAGTTAAATAAGCCTGAATCACCACGACATGCAGGGCTCACCTGTAGAGGCCAAGTGGCCTTTGGGTGCTAAAAGCTTCACCAGGAGAAATTAGTTTGACAAAATGGTCATTCGGCTTCCGTGGTAAGATAGTGGCCAAAACATGTTATCTTCTTTAGAGAATCTATCACATGTCTAAACCTTCAAGTCTTTACAATAGCTATAACGATTAGCAGCGGGCCATAGCCTACAAACAGGTGGCTAACATCAATAGCTAGTGAAGAAAAAAGAGGAAAAACAAGCCACCTGGATCCTGGGACTCTGCGACCATCACATGAAAGGCTCAGCTGTGGAAGGTAATAATGTTTTGACGAAATTAAGGTAGTGTTTTGACACCACTAGGGGTCACTATACAACACCCACAGGCACTTTAGATATCATTCCTGGCAATTATGGACTTTACAACAACATTTGGGACCTGACACCTTTGAGAATTAAGGTAGGCTGGACATGTGACCAAAAATAAAATCGACTGATGAGAAAATAACAATTGCATCTCCAGTTGAGGAATGTGTGCCCCGTTGTTTCTCTTTGGTATCTACATCGGATCGATCAAAGCCCCTCTGAGACCCTCTGCCCGCTTCCTTTTCACGCAGGCTTCCCTTGTGTGCTCTGTTTGATGTGTCAACACGCTCACATTCAAACCACTCACCCGGAACCAGACTATAAACAAACCCCTTTGCATGTGGTGAGACGAAAATGCACATGAAGAATCAACAAGGACGTTTTAGAAAAGAGGAAAACTCTTCTAAAGCTTTACGAATATAATGACTTAAAACATAATGGCTTCAACGCAATTAAATGCCATTTGAGTGTTAAAACTGACCCTAGCTTCACATCTGTGAGCAACGGTTTTGGTAACCCGGAGGGTGGAACAATAAATTAACGAACAGATGCGCTAGGGCGTCGCAACAAGATAAAACATCCTTCTTTCATGCTCATCTGCTTTCCGTGAGGCACAAACAAACATCTGCGACATGGTACTAATCAGTGACACGTTCTCACTCTTTCTTCGTTAGAAAAAACAATAGACCACTGGGGTACATCATTAATCTGTTCTGAGGTGGTGATCGAAAGTGAAATTGAATTATAGCGGGGGATAAAAAACCTATGGTAATTAGTTAATACGTTCCAAACCCCCAGTACCACAAATAGAAACATTAAAGTAATAAAGTACTATAGAGTACTCGTATTTTCTGCACTATAAGTCGCACCTAAAAGCCATTATTCTTTTCAAAAGCTGACCATGTGCCTGATAATGCAGTGCGCCTTGTATCAATATTGAATTGCAAGGTCTCGCAACTAAGGCAAGCAGCCACCGACAAGATTTCGCCCCGTAGGCGAAGTAGTCTGCGGTGTATGCTGGGATATATACCGGCGTTTCATTTCCTAAGCAATGTGTCAATTATCATTCTTATCGGTCACTATTGGCTAAAGTTATTTGGAGGTAAAGAAGGTGAGTCCTTTTTAGCATTTACAGGCTCGCATAGGCTAAAGCGTGGCAAAACAAGGCCTGCAATTGGCCGAGAAAGATGTGAATCACACGTTTGGTTGCTCTACAACTACTACTGTAGTCTGTATTTGTAAACAGGAATTATGGGCGTAAACAGACAGCTAGCAACAAGTAACGTCCATCGATGCTTCTCGGCTGGGTTTTTCTTTTATTTGTCGCCATTATAGCGTGTTTTGGAGTGTGTATGTTTTACACGGTTGGATTTACTTCTCTCGCGGATGTAAGAGGACCATGGTTGCGTATTATTATTGAATGTGATGGCTGCAAGACGACATTGTTTTTTCATTTTCCCAGTATTTTGTTTCAGACTGATCTTAATGTTTCTGTGATGAATTTATTTTTTAATTCAAAGTGTTTATTGTCATATGCACTGTAAAGAATCAAGTTTCCCTGCACAATAAAATTCTTCTTCTGCTCTCCACACAGTTGCCAGCGAAAAAGAAAATAGAAACTAAGAAATGGTTGGTATTTTTTGAATGCCAAGAGTTTAACCTTCCTAATGATATGTGGAATGAAACATTTGAGTGATTGGTGACATCGTACAGACACTGTGTCTGTACGTAAGCCGTCGTAATGTTAAGGGGTAAGTAAGGTTGACTGAACTATCTGACTGTTTTGTTGACATTCCCACTTTAGCATCTTATAGTCCGGTGCGCCTTATGCATAGAAAATATATGACAAAAAAATATTTTGGGGGATGCACCTTATTACCCGGTGCGCCTTATGGTGCAGAAAATACGGTAAATGCTAATGTGTAATAAATCTGCATATGATTGAATAACAACATATATAGATAAACATGTAAAGGAAAAACTGAGTTAGTTAGTTTTGGTGAGTATATCCTTCAACCCATAGCGAATAAAGGCAGAAGAAAAAATATATATTATTGAATCCCCACCTCGCTAAATTTTTACGTTGCACACAAGATTCAGAACTGAATGAAAAGGCATTGTGGGAGGTAGTTCATCCAATAGTGTTTCGCCATTATTTTGATGCTGTAACCCGAAATAATAGCAGACCAGCATTTTGTACGACTCGCGCACACAAAATATCATTCATTAATGTCGCGTACTGGGATGAATTGCACGAAGAGGGACTGGAAAAAAAGGATCTTATTCCATAGCAAAAAGCAAAAACGTCCTAACGCAAAGAACACCGAATCCTGCGAGTCCTTTGTGTATGGCAGTGACTCGCAATGTCTTTGTCCTTTTCTTTAATTACACACTGGTCACCTATTGCATTGGGTTTGAGTGTTAATATTTGTTCTGAAACGCCAACAACCGCCCTTTTTCATTGTTTGCTGTCTGCTTACGAGCATTGTACTAACACAAACAAGAGCTTTGGGATTATCAAGTTGCCTCTGGCCGTGAGAAAGATTTTTTTTTGGTGAGTCTGAGGCAGTATGACCTTAAGTCTTCATGAAGATATGGATTTCAGTACAGACTGCCAGGTCAAATGTTAACTCTTCTCCAAAACGCCCACTCAAACCACAATACTGAGCACAAGGCTATTATTTCATTGCTTTACATTTGAATTATGAAAGACTTTACATTAGCTCCATGCTTTTTTTATCTTATCTTACTCAAACATGCTTTATGATTTCTTGTTCTATGGTTTGTAAGTTAGAACTATTAAAGAGGATTTATATATCCAGAGTTTCTTTGAGTCTCGGCGTCACTAGCGGTATAATTGTAGGTTTGAAAAGTCATTTGTCACAGTACTGCTGTGAGGTTTGATTTCCTCTTTTCTCCTTTCTCCTTTCCTTATTTGGTCACTCACTTCCTGGCTCTAATTTCCAACCCACTCATCTCCAGATTACTCTCCAATCTTACCTATTTCTCTTTTTTATTTAAAACCCTTTGTTTCCTCAGCTTAGCGCTAGTTTGTTGCTTCTTTTGCCACGTTGCAAGCTTTCTTGTGATAAATTTGTTTGTTTCCAGTAGTCATGTGCTCCTCGGCTCGAATCCCTGAAGCGTGTGCAAGTTATTTTAGAGGAGTGGTTCATGGACCGAGATTCGAGGTGTGCGTTGATGACGTAAACGGTAACGTTTGAAGGCCGCAAAAGCGCGTGTGTTACATGACCAAGTCAAGGAACGATTCGCTAACTTTGAGTGTGGTTCGAAATAAATAAAATGTCCCCAAGTTGAAAGTCTCATTTGCTATTCCAGATCTATGCACCCCTGCTTCATCTGTACCTTGTGAAAAAGGTTTTTTTCAAACAGCAGGTGAAATTATCAGCAAAAAATGAAACCGCCTGGATCCAAAAACGTATTGTTTTTAAAATAGAATAAACAAGCACCTTATTTTACCTACTTATTTCATGTGTTGCATAAGCACAAAGCCACAGAACAATTCACTCTTACTCTCTTAATACACTCTTCAAATATATGTCTTTCTATTCAGTGCGTACTGTACTTTACACAGGGATGTTACACATTTTTCTGTCCACATGATGACGAGGTAATGAATCATCTTGAAGCCCCTACATGTGTGTGGAGCATTTCCCTTTAACGGGGCTTCATTTTGACATCACTAGTTTCCAGTTCAGTGAACCGTTGCCTCCTTCCCAACCATGACTCCTGCCACTATGCTTCCACGCCGCCCCGAATGGGTCTATGACATTTATTTGTTTTCCAATTTCGCTTTTGTTGGGTAAGGTTCCGTTTTCTTGTTTTGATTTTGAAGAACATTGAATCTGAGTTGGCACGTAAAAGCTTCAGAATACTCCCTTGTTTATGCATTATAATGTATTGCACAGCCATGTTTTTTTGTGCAAATACCCTTTTTTACTTTTTGTTAATTTCTGTTTGATGTTGTTTTCCTTACACTGTGCCTAGGTAAAAAGACACAAACAAACTATAATCTCTAACATATTTCCCCTGGCTTGGTCTGGATAGCTGTGGCTAGCTTTTAATGATAGCCCCACTTGTTAGCCATTTTACAAATCAATTTTTGCTTACAACCTTCGCTAGCTGTTCTCACAAGTTCTAGCTTGATTGTTCAGTCAACATCAAAATCTTACCCATTATCCACTATATTTTTTTCTCATTGTAAGTGCAATTTGTTCTTATTAAAATATGGGATATCTTGTTACTATAATTAAAAATATTAGGGAAAATGAAGCGAGTACATCTTCTAAGGGCATGACAATCAGTGCAAGTGGAAGTTTTAAAGTATTTCATTTTTAATCCACAGTTCGTCTCTTCCCCCATTTGCATCCACTCGCTACCCTACCCAACCAGCTCAAGTCACGTCTCACCAAAAGTAAATTTCATTTTTCCTTTACATGTATGATTATGTATGGTATGTCAATAATTTACACACATGTTACAAATCGGCAGCACGGCAGCACAGTGGTTAGCGCATGTGCGGCACAGTTCATGTCTTGGGAACCTCATTTCAGGTGAATTGGTCGGTCCAAATTGTCCCTAGGTGTAAATGAGCGAGTGAGTTGTCTGTCCCCGTGTGCCCTGCGATTGGCTGGCAACCAGTTCAGGGTGTCCCCTGCCCACTGCCCGATGATTGCTGGGATGGGCTCCAGCACCCCCGCGACCCTACTGAGGATAAGCGGTGTAGCTAATGAGATGAAATGAGACATATGTTACAAGTAAGTAGTACATTTTATAAACTATTTTGGTATTTTGATAGTTTGTCTGGGGTTTCGGGGTTTCAGAAGACATAACCTAATCACCATAAGTTTCTATATCCCGTTATACGGCAATTTCATTTTGTGATCCTACCTTCAGAACGGTTTATTGTTGTATCCTGAAGGTTTGCTGTATATTAAGACCATTACTTCCAAAACATAAGCACTCATGTATTAAATTAATTCTAGGAGGAACTCAATAGCAGTACATGACACTCCATCAGATGGTTATCTTAGTCTTGAGGAGTCTGGAGAGCAAGGAAATACAAAAAATCTAAACGAGAGAGATAAAAGCATGCATCAGCACCTCCATTTTTTTCTGGGGGACAAATGGGTGTTATAGTCTTGAGATGTTAAAAAAACATTAAAAGTTGTTATTTGATGCGAGCTCCAAGGCACAAAATTACCCCTTAGGTTCTACACGTGAGGATCAAAACATTTCGCAATTTTGGTGAGTTTTTTTCTCTGACTTTCCGGGAAGATAATTAAAACCTCTGAAAACAAATGATCATCTCAACAATCTCCATGGGTCAGTGTCTAATATTAAAATGCATGAAATTTGGGAACCTAAGATTGACTTTTTCCAGCAATCCAAATTCAGGGGAAGAAAACTCAAGAATACTGGAACACCTACAAATTCCTGAATAGGTTCATAGATAGCTAGCGGCAGATGAAGCTGTTGCTATTTCCAAAATAAGTCTAGAGGGCTATCTGACATAGTGTATCAATTGTATGACCTCAGCCTCATGTTCTTCAGGCAACGTGCTTACTTGCTCATTAAAACAAGACTGGGGGGAAGACACTGTAGAAACGTCTCAACTTAGGTCAGAAAATTCTCCGATGCACAAGAATAAATGCAAAGGGAGGAGCTAGGCAGAGAAACAGGTGATAAAGAAACAGGAAGGCCCTCTCTCTTCCTATACCTGAGGCCAATTGAAGACCTACAAGTCCAGACACGAGCCAGACGGAAAGGACGTGGTGGAATCAGGACTAAGCTGCAATTTGACAAGACCACCTCAGTTTTGGGGGAACACACACACTCAAATTACTTACAGAGCACAATACATGGTTTCCTGTAAAATCCTTTCTGACCACTTGCTGACACAAAGGCAGAATATATGGTGATATATGATGAATCGTAATCGAACAATGACTGTAATGTGGCGACCAGGCTGCCATTTGGAGACCAAATAAACCCAGCAGCTCCCAGAACCATTCTGCCAACGTATATAATCATAGCAGTTCTGGAGAAGACCGAATCAGCCACAATGTTTTCCTGAAATGATAGAACACCCTCCAGTTCTTTAGGTGGAAACGTTTAGCATTTTTAAGTTATAAAAAAATCCTCCTGTGGCTAGAAAAGTGACATTTAGATTTGTTTTGGTTTTCTGGAAGTTTAAGGTTTGATTCGTACTAGGAAAAAAAGGAAAAACCAAACACAACAAATGCTTATGTAACAAAGAAGTGGTTGATTCAAAAAGTTCACTTCAGACAACAACAAAAAAAGGCAATTTTAAATTATCTTTATGGTAACAGAAATTGAATAGGTTGTCTCATTCCCTGCCTCCTTTCCTTACATCAAATTCAATTTAGTTTTGTTTTCCTCATTAGCTTTTTCCTTCCTAAACCCCTTTAACCTTTCCATCTCTCCCTGTCTTATCCCATTTCCTTCTCTACCCTGTTTTCCCTTCCTCCTTCTTTCCCCCTGTTCCCTTCTCTACCCCTTTTCACTTCCCCCTTCTTTTTCCAATTTCCTTCTCTAACCTTTTTTCTTTTCCCCCTTCTTTTTCCCTTCTCAACCCATTCTTCCTTTCTCTCTTTTTCCCCGTCCTTTCCCATTCACTTTTCTCTTGGCCTTCAACATCCACTTGCCCTTTCCCTTCTCTTTACCATTTCATTCACCCTTTTCTTTCCTCCTTTTGTCCCCCCTTTTCTTTTTCCCATCCCCCTTGTATTGCCCTGTTCTTTCAACTTTATTTTTGCTTTAACACCCCCTTATGCCCCCCTGTCTTTCCCTGCTCTCATTCTCGTGTTCCTCCCCCTTTCTCTTTCCCCTTTTCTTCTTTCCCTTTCCTCTTCAAAAATATCCTCATTCATCCCTCTCCCTTTCCCCTTGGTTTCCCATTCCCTTCTGTCATGATTACTGATGTGAGTCAGCTGTACCCGCTAATTTGGCGCCACCCGCCGCGGGTTCTGGTTGGCTCCCTGTCAGTATTTAAATCCAGTCCTGTCTGCCACCTGTTGTCAGTGCGTCTGTGAATCTCCGTGTATACGAGGCTAGCCTTTTCTGACCCTGATTCTCACCTGTCCCGTTTTTGCTCTTGTTTTTCTCCGGCTACAACCTGTTTGGATCCTGACCACGTCTGCTCTACCGTCCCGACTTATGACCCCTATTTGTTCCCGACTACGTCTACTCTACCGTTCTGGCTTACGACTCGTTTCCGACCCCGACCACGTCTTGCTCTCCCAGCCCCGACTACCGAACAGTTTTCCACCCTTGACACCGCCATCGCTCGCTACGGAAGATCCACTTCCATGTTTGCATCACAATCCGAGTACGAGAGCGACTTGCTTCCTGCGCCCAGCGAACACCGGATCGTGGGCGTAGCCCTTCCTCTCTCTTTTAATAAAACTAGTGGTAAACGTTTTCTGTCCACACCATGACAAGGTAATGAAAGTAAACGCAAGTGGGTCCTGTTTCCGTTCTGGTCCTGACACCTTCAACTTGCCCTATGCCTTCAACTTAATCCCCTTCCATTCAATACTAAGCAACAGTTTTAAGTGATCAGAACTACTTCATAATTTCGTCCCTAGATTTGACAATTTAACACATCCTCAGATCTTTGATGATTAAGCACATTAATCTAAATCACTTGATTAATCGCTTAGCCCTATTTTCTACATACACAAATGTGGGAAAAACTTCTATTTTTTTGTCATTTGTTATGCATTTATGGGATATGAACAAGGTAAACCATCAGAAGTCAGGTAAATTTAGACGAGCCGTCCATGTATGCAGCTACGGAGAGAGGAAGTCAATTATGCAGAAGTCAACCTATTTCCATGTTTGTTGACTCGGACTTAAGATTCTGTGTGGTGTGAAACTGGTTATACTTAGTGTTAGATTTATTAACCGAGTTGCCACAGCAAAAATGAGAGAGTATTGAAACCAGTTCCAAGTTCTACATCTGGGCCAGGGGTGTGTGGACATTGTTACGTCTGCCCACATGATGCGGAAAATCGTTTTTCTTCTGTTTCGGAACCTGTCAGCTGTTTATCGTTTTTTGCTTGATCTGAGAAGGACGGTTCATTTTTAAGTTTTCTGCCAACATCTGCTTTCCAAACCCTGCCATAGATTTTATCTGCTGCACCAGGAACTCTTTATATCTTTTTTCAAAGAAATAAGGCAAATAGTTGCTGGTCCTACTTCCCAGTTTTCCTAGAGACTTTGGTGTGAAAGGTTTTTTTCGTAAACAGCCGGCACCGAGACGAAATGCTCTTTGAAGCCCGTGACCTCCTGATCTAGAGGCCGTTAGGTGTTTGTCCCAAGATCGGAGCAACACCCGACACCTTTCCCATTCCCCGCATACCAGATAAACACTTTGAAAAGCAACTGTTTTAGAAAACAAATATTTTAATAAATAAATACTGTATAAGCTGTTTCACTTGGTACACATTTTAGTTTAAAAAAAATATTACATTGATATTTTTTGATGTGGAATTATTCTATGATTAATTGTCACAATATTATTGTGGACGTTGGGTGTAAATATATATATATTTCCCAACACTTAAAACATTTTTTCTTTCCATAAATATTAGATATGTCAAAATTAAATTCATATTTTACTTAGGTAGACACTACAATATTAGTACTATTTTTTTTGTGGAAGAAAAAAACATGTAAGTAGTAAATACTACCAGTGACAAGTCAACCACCAATAAAGATTTGGTTTCACAATAAAACATAGCATTAAAAACTAAGTAATATGACTCCATCACCTATAAATACATAAATAAATAGTACTTTTAAAAGCATATATATTTTTTTTAAATCCTTAGCAGAAATATTGGGTCAAATGAATAGACATTTCTATGAAATCAATGTATTAGAGTTGAATTGAACGAATTTTCTGACAGATTTTTTAGGTTAAAAAAAACCTCAATAAATAGATAAATAATGAGTGATAAAAAAGCTTATTAGCTTTACCACAAAATTGAACATTTAATCTTGAAATAAATGAATGAATTATACATACATTATTTCATGTGTTACCCTGGTTTTTATTATTGTAATTATTTTAACTAAAAGGTTGATTATAGAGCTACAAATATACCCGATAAGATATTCGTTTATTGAGCTGATTTGAACAAATTTTCAGACAGGTTAAATAAATAAAAACACAAATAAAAAAATAAAGACTGAATATATATATATATATATATATATATATATATATATATATATATATATATATATATATATATATATATATATATATATATAAATTAGTGTTTATGTTTAATAAATTAGCTTATTAATTTCCCTACAATTTTTCTTAGCTTTTTTATGTTAAAATAGTTTTGTTTAAACAAATACATTAACTATTTTTTGGGGTTAACTATTTAAAAAAAAAAGTTAAATACCAAGTAAAAAAAACACAGGCCATGATATTTAATAGAACTGATTTAAACAAACCTGACTCATGTTTAGGTTAGATAATAACATGAATAAATAAATGAAACTGAAAAATGAATGAATGAATAAAATAATAATTCATTAGATTTATTAAATTATCTTAATAGCTTAACGTCATATTTGGAAATTTTATGCTAAAATAAGAGAATAAAGAGTGCCTTTTTCTTTTTATGAATTACCTTATTTTTCATTTGAATTGTTTCACAAAAATAGTTGAATATCAAGTTAAAATACAAACATATTGTAGCCAATTTGAGTAAATTTTTGTACTCAGATTTTGAGGTATTGGTTATGACGGTCATGTCGACTCAAAAGTAGTGTGTTTGAACTGGATTTGACATCAAAGATGAACCTCATCAATTTCAGAGCACATATCTCCCATTTCCGGCACTATTTTGCAGACGTACCTGTCGGCGTCTCCCTGGCCAGCCGAAGCCTTTCGATGCAAGGTTTCCCGGACGGCGGCCATGTTGTCCGGCAGTCGGTTCAAACGACGAGTGTACAGGCCCAAACCTCCGTCGGTCATGTAGCTGCAAAACAGGTAATATCATCTTAAAGCAGTCTATCCAAGGTCCGTCACAAAATCCAACCCATGCTGGGCTATGTGATTTTTAACTGAGCATTATAAAGAAGACCCCCGAGATATAACGACCCCACCTTACGGTAGTTTCACTTTACACTCCTTTCACTCCTTCGCGTGTCCTCTCCAAATATATAAATGTTGCATTAATCGGGACTATGTAGAGTTACAGCTCTTAGAATCCTGTCTACTATTGGTTAACGTCCTAAAAAATGGTGACCTCCTATTGGTCTGCGTCACGGCATCATAATAAATCCCGATATGCTATTGGCTAAAATACTTCCCACGATGCCTTTCTTTTCATTCACTTCAGAATATCGTGTGCTTTGTGAGGTCTTTGCTAGTCAGTGATACAAGACTGTATTTATTTTGTATTGTATTTATCTTCTCTGGGTCTGGTAGAAAAAATGCATTCATTAAATGTTTAAGAAAACAATATTCATTCAAAACATTTGCATAAATGTTTAAACTTTGCTTTAAACGTTCATTTAAAAAATAGATAGATAGATAGATAGATAGATAGATAGATAGATAGATAGATAGATAGATAGATAGATAGATAGATAGATAGATAGATAGATAGATAGATAGATAGATAGATAGATAGATAGATAGATAGATAGATAGATACTTTATTCATCCCCGCAGGGAAATTCACAAATATATATACACATTTGCATTCATTTGACATAATCCAAACCCTTACTGAGACCATAATTGTCAGCCATCTTGCTGCCAATTGTACCCCCCAAAAAACAAAAACCTGTTTGTTTTTCTTCTTTCTTTTTCCTTCTTTTTTCTTATTTTCCTTTTTTTCTTGCTTTATTAAAATTTTCTTGTTTGTTCTTCTTTCTTTATTGTTTCCTTTTTCCTTTCTCGTCTTTGCTTTTTCCCTTTTTCTTATTTCGTTTACAGATTAACTACACAACACTTAGTGGTCAAAAAATACCCATTGTCACTTTAATATAAGTGCAGCCCATGATTGATTTTTATTTTTCTATTTTTAGATCTTACTTTTTGTAGCAAATAAAAAAGAGAACAGTGGAATATTATAATCAGAGCTTTTTTGTGGAAAATCTGATTAAACCCACCCTCATTCAGATCCTAGCTCTGACGGCCCCCAAGTAAATTAAGTTTGAGACCCGTATTATAAAGCGATTAAGTTCTTCGTAATTGGATGTTTTAAAATCAGTTTTAATGTTAATCCCACCTCTGCATCTACCCACTAACTCCACCGTACCAGCTTAAGTCACGTCACACGAAAGGTAAAAATAATAATAATTCTAATAATAATTTTTCCTTTACATGTATACTAATTCATAATGTTTTCTTACAATTTATACTTAAGTAGTACTTGCTAGATGATATTTTGTCTATCTAATGTTTCTATCTGCAGTACCAGGGATTTGGAACGCATTAGATATGTATTACCATAGGCTTCTAGCCTAAGCTATAAAGTAAATTCAGTTTGCAATCCCTATCTCATAACAGATCCCTGTCATATCTTAGGGGTCTACTGTAAATCCAGTCAGTCCAACTGTAAATAATTCTGGCATTCACTTCACGAAAAGGATCAAAATGTGCTGTAGAAGTCGGATGGTGACCGTTAGCATGGTTTATGCAAACATTCCCACTCAAACTAAAACAACATTGTCCAATCTGCCAAATATTGACCCATTGGGGAGACTCCTAATGGAGCTAAATATTGACCCATTTCTCTCAGGTGTAACTCAATCAAATGTTTGCTGGTTTAAACGCCGGCCGGACCGTTGGGCAGCTCAATGCTTTCTTGTGTGGGGCCTGTTTTTACAGTTAAGCGAGTCGAAAAATAAAACCGGTGAGATGTTTAACACTCTGACCGTTTCTGGTTCACCTCAGCGTGAGAACTAAGAGTATATGGTAGAGTATACTGTACACAAACAGGGATTTCTTGTGTGGACGAAATGTAAACATAGTTCATGTGTAACCTGCTAGATCAGGGGTAGGGAACCTATGGCTCGGGAGCCATATATGGCTCTTTTCATGAGTACATATGGCTCCGAAATAGAATGTAACTGTTGCACATCTCTCTGTGGCGTTCCAAAGTCAAGTGATTTCATCCCGATTTTGGTCCTTATAAAGCTGAAGCAACTTAATGCAGAAGTTCGATAAGAAACCATTGAAACTGATAAATAAAAACGTTGGCAAACGACTTTGACTGAGTGAGTAGATCTCTGCACACAGCACACATCCATTTTTCTTGTGTTCTCGCACGACCTTATATCGCCCGGGACAGTCGGGAAGCACGAAGTCATTCGATGCAGGCTTCTGATTGGCTGCCGAGTATGCAAATTGCTAAACGAACCGAAATTTCCAAACTGAATGAAGATTTCAAAATCGGAATAAAGCAAACGTTTAAAGATGTTTTTTTTCCTTTGAAAAAGTTGTCGGCCACTCGGGCGGAGACGTTTTGTAAGTTGTACGCCCGACGTAAAAGATGCACGTTATTTCAGACAATGGTAATATTATTAAAATTTTAAACAAAAATGCATACAAACATAATAGGATTTTGTATATGTTTTTAGTCTTATTCTAAATATAGCATGCATTTTAAAGAAGTTATCTGAAACGGTCTCTAAAAGTAGGATTTTTATCATGTATCTGGTATCAGTAGAAGAAAAAAAACAGTTATGGTGCATCCCTAGAACCAACTACTTTGCTGCTTTCCGTTTTGACAGCTGATAAGACCATGACCCCAAGGAACGATAGTAGTATACCAGCAACACAAACAGAGAAAGATTTCAAACGGCGTCTCGGAAATCTGTTAACGTGTAACCGAGTGCGGCGGCAGCGTGCCTCAGCTTGACAGTTTTGAGTCTGACTCAGGCAAGGCCGCCTCAAAACAAAGTCACGCTTTCATCACAGTAACCCGAACAGCTTCAATCATAACACCTACCTTTCGGCCTCGAACATGATCGGTAGCAATCGAGATAGAACACGTCGGAGTTTGATCCCCAAGTGAAAGTTGTGATCAGTTATGCACTAGAGTGAGATGAAGCATCCTTTTTGCAGAAAATGGAATAATGCACAAGAGCGTATAGTGAGCACATGTGCGCCAGGCAAGCTCAGAATTGGAATGCAGCTACGCATGCATTGGGTCTGTCTGTAGAAAGTACAGGGGGGATGGAGAGGGGGAGAGGAGAAGGGGAGGGAGAGGGATCGGAGAGATTCTTTGGGCAACTCGGCCCGGAGCTAAAAAGCTCGTTTGGGGGATTTAGGGGATTCTACATTCTTTAAATCAGGGGTCTCCAACCTTTTTTAAACCAAGGGCTACTTTTTGTTTGTAATTAACACAAAAGGCACCCAGTTTGATATGCTTTTTTAAAATAACAAATCATTTTATTACTATGTTGTTACCATGATATTGAGAGGTTAATTATTGGAAGTAGGGTTATTAGAAAATCACAATGACCCAGGTAGTTTCAAAACTGGTTCACAGGCACTTCAGCTGTCCTAGGGGTGACACCCTAGTTCCTGCAGGCAACATGTTAGAGACTGCTTTAAATGATGATCAAATGATTTAGCAGGTATCAAATTAATCAATATTTTTTCTATTAATCAATTAATAGAATATTTCTGTAGTTTTCCATCAAATATTTAAACATGACTGTTTGGATTGAAACTGTATGATTGATATCCGAGTCAATTTTCTGACAGATCAATAAATAATGAGTGCTTTCATTTGTACTGTTATACAGTTTATTTGGATTATTTAACAAACATGTAAAAATAAAAGGTTAAATATAGCATAGTTTCAGAATAAAAAATAAATAAAAAAATAATAAAAAAAATCATAAATACGTGTTTGTTTTTTACAAATGTGCTTTTATTCTGATTATTTTACCAAAATACTACCAAAAATGTTGCCAATGATAATATATTAAGTTATTACAGCCAATTTTCTGACTTTTAGCAAAAATACATGTTTTTTGTAGCTATTTTTTTCATATAATGCTTACTTTGTATTTGGGTTATTTTACAGAAAAAAACCTAAATATTGAGTTAGAATGTATCCAATAATATTATTTCAATTTATCAAAACCAATTTAAGTCAAATGATTGAATAAGATTTTTTTGGGGCAGGTTAAATAAATAAATAATGTTGTTGTTTTTTGTTTTCTTTATTAATTTAAATTATGTTTTGTATTAAATAATTTTACAGAGAAAGATTAATATTAAGTAAAATATCAATATTATTTGTATTACTATTATAAGACCAGATTTTAAGACAAATTTAAAATGTTAACATCAAATTAATAAATGTTTATTATTTTTTTATAAATTGTATTATTTTTAATTCAATTTCTTTGAAAAAAGATTAACAATTACAATTACATCAGCAGCTAGCAGCGAACCATAGCCTGAAGCGAATTGGCTAACATGATTGGCTAGAGAAGGAAAAATGGAAAAAAAGTGAAGATGCCTAAATCAAAGTACTGTGATCATCACATAAAGGACTCAGCTGTGGAAGATAAGTAGCTGTTAATCGTCAAAAGCACCGCCAGGACAAGCTACTTTTGCAAAACTGGTCATTTGGGCTACCATAGCATCAAAAAAAGGCCAAATATGTCTACAAGTGGTGTGATAAAAAGGCCAACGTCAAAACCCAGGAGTCAAAAATCTGCAACCAAGTGGCTAACAGAAGTGGCTAGAGAAGGACATAGGGGAAAAAGTTGCGTCCCATTCCAAATTTCTAAACCAACAAGTCTAAACTAATGACTAGGGGTCACTATATAATACAAAGCAATGGAGCTTTAAGTCAATTGGTAGTAAGAGTCTTAAAACATGTTTTTTACTTAACAATTTAAAAAAGGATCCAAAATCTGCGATTATCTCAAAGAACATCAGTATATCGTAACCATTTGACCTATGGGATCAAACTTTTACAAAAAGTTAAGAACCAAAATACTATCAGTATTTTCACGCGCCGCTGCCGTCAATGCTGAGATCTGATCTCAGAAGTGCAGGATGACGCCTTTTACACCGAAAAACAACAGTAACCTGATGATGAAGGTGCTGTATCCAAGTCAGACAAGGAGGCATCTACTGCTACTGGTATCCATGGACACCAGTACTATCCATCATGTGGGGGAGCAAACCCTTACCCCAAAAACGTCCTGGAGAGGGATAGGTTCCACTGGGCTGTCCTTGCCCAAGACACACCACAGCGATTAACGGATCCGTGAACAATGAGAATGATTAGGAGAGTAGGAAAGCTTATGAAAGAGTCAGTTGTAATTCTAAAAACAGGACAGGTGTAATCATTATAATTAAAAGAATTAAAAACGCACCGCCTCTCTGATCCAACCTGCCACCAAATTGGAGAAGAACCAGTAAGCAGATGCTCTTGTGCTCGTTAAATCAATTGCTGAGCGCTAAAAAGCCTACAGGCTAAAAAGAGGGAGGGGGCGCCCATCAGTCTGCGTCCATTACAAATGTTGACGCCTGAAGGTAAAATCCGCCCACCAAACACACAACACAAGGACACAAATACAGATCAGGACGCACACTTCCGGCCTTCATCGTTTCGACTCTCAAGGCAAGAAATGATGTATGCTCAAACTGCTTCTTTGAGAAGAAAAGCTAGTTTTTTTTCTTTACAGTCAATAAATTTGAGTTGTTTTTTTTTTTAATCTATGTTAGCAACTACAGACGCTCCTCCCCTACTTACAACCATTCGAAAAACGGTAGATACAAACATTTTTTTCAGGATGTTGAAAAATATCCAGACATTGCTCCAAGTTAGATTTGGTATTTTGTACGGTACAAGACAGTACTAAAGTGCTTCTTTCCACCGCTACTGGTGTGTGGTGGCGCTGTGAGAGGTCACCCAGCATCCACTCCGAAGAAGAAATCCGCTACCTCTTCCTAGTTCGAGTGTAAACATACTGTACTGTACCTCCAGCGTGCCTAAGAACCTTGACATTTTCAGTTTTTGATATCTCGGGCATCCATTCGTTATGGTTGGTGTAAAGTGTAAAGAAGAGGTGAGCCGTTTCTTTTGAAATGAAAGTGGAATAAGAAAGCTTAATGCGGTTGAGAAAATGGTTGGATCGCTTTTTTCTGCCACCTTCTACCACAGAAGGGGACATAGTCTAACTTTTGAAGCTTAACTTCTTAAAGTAAGTTAAACTTAACTTTATTTATTTTTATAGAGCATATTATTTTATGAAATGTTATGAAATATTTTTCATAGATTACGGTTGTATTTTTAAAAAATGATTAAAGCTCAAATCAATCTTAAATTAGCCAAAATATATGCAATTTGAATTTGGAAAAAAAAAAAAACATTGAAAATGATGGACCATTAGAAAAATGTCTTCTTATTTCACAATTCCTGTAAAAAAAAATGCTATTTGTGATCAAATTATACAAACAAATTCAAAATGAGCCCAAATATAAGCCCTCTTCCGGACAATTATTTTATATTTTAATAATTATTTTAGTGAAATGAGAAAAAGAAATCCTACAATAAATAACAAAATCAAAAAATAACATTTTTAATAGCTTTAAAAATATTCTTAACTAATTAAAAATGTATTTTAAAAATGTATGGTAAAAAAATAGAAAATAAATTGTAAAAATAAGAACACATATAAATAAGGAAACAAATTTTACTTAAAAAGAAAATTATTTTTACTTTTTCTAATCTACTTTGACTTCTCGTTTTTGTTTTGCCTTATTCTATACATTGTTTCTTGTCTTGTGACCTACCAGCTCAGTAGCCTAGATGGTAAGGCGCCCGCTTTGAGACTGGGAGGTCGGTGGTTCGCGCCCCGGCCGAGTCATTCCTAAGACCTAAAAAGTGGTCGGCGGCGCCCTCTGTTGGCTGCGGCTGCATCGGCTCGCTACAACGGGTCAGGTGCAATCGACATTTCGTTCTGTGTACATTGTTACACAGAATGACAATACAAGGAAATTATTATTATTATTATTATTATTTTGGGAACTAATTTTTAAAAAAAGTTAAAAGTAGGAAACAGGATATTCAAAATCACATAGACCTATTAAAATCTTAAGATATTTTTCTGACTTATTTTATATTGATTAATTCATATTATATATCAAAATGATACAAATTATAAAATTATAAATATTTTTTCAAAAAATATTTGCTAGAGGGGCAGAAAAAAATCCTCAGAAAGATGACTTTGCACTTTTAAAAATTCAGATTGCCTTCAATATACAATATAATTTATTGCCATATCAACATGTGCCAACCTGATGGTGTAAGATACATACTAGTCTTGAATTTTTATACTCCGTACTAAATGCAGTTACATTATTTTGCTACAAATATGCAATTAGCGTCTCTGTTGCCAAAGTTTGGAAAGATTTGTCTCAACATGGGAATTGCCTAAAGGAATATAACAGCGTGTTTGCCTTTGTAGGAGAAAAGATACTCCTGGGATGTCAGTACTATGGAATGAATGCATTCCAATTCCATGCATTTGGATCCTAAGCATCACTGCCTTCTTGTGGCCACTTTTATATCTTCTTCACGTGATACCCCAGGAGTGGGCAAACTAGCCATTTTACTCCAGCACATCAAACAAAAATTGTACAAATATAATGATAAGATCGTCACACTGATATCATAACTAACAGAAAGCTGCACTACCAATGCCCAAGTCGGTCAACTAATCACATTGCATATCAAAAAACAAACAGTATTTCTGCCTAATTTTTGAATTTGGGCAATTTTTCCCTTGATACAAGCATTTTTTCCTCAAAAATCCTGATAATTACTTTGGCAACTACGTTATTGGTATGATGACATGGTTAAAAATGTAATTTTGGTGCCACTCTTGTCCCCAGTCTCCCTGAATGAAGGTTCTTGGCTTATAATAAAAAGTTTAAGAAGCATTCTTTTCTGTTCTTTATTTAATTATTACCATGTAATGATTTTACCTATCAAAATATGTATTAAATGTCAAGCTTTTATGTATTTTGAGTTATTTAATGCATGAATATCAAATGTAGTGTTTAAAGGGACACTGAGATATTTGACCACTAAAGGCTCTGTTCTGTGTAATGCAGGGATCTCTATACTTTTTGAATCTGACAGCTAATTTTTGCCTACTAATTAGCGCACATGGTCCCCAGTTTCATAGAAATATTTAGAATAACTTATAATGGTCTTACTATGTTGTTAAAATGTTATTACCAGGTCAATTATTGGAAGCAGGGTTAAATAGACTCAGTCAACCGCTAAATTTGACCAGAAAATCACAATGACCCAGCACTTGAAAATAGTTTTCAGAGCAGGTCCACGGGCACCTCAGTTGTCCATAAGGGACACCACCATGGAGACCTCTGATTTGGTGCAACCAAAGAGGAGTGCTACAAAGCACAAGGAAGAATACAAGCTACAGACACTATATGTGACCGATAAGTACAATCATGTCAGGTCCATCATCGTGTTTAGTAAAATATGAACATTAAAAACATGCATTTCAAGTATGTGACAATATGAGTGAGAAGATTCTCTGCGTTCAGTAATGCAGCTCCATGTCGTAACAGCAATTAAGTTACCAGGTTTTATTAGTTTTACAGTACTAATTACTGAGAAAAGTACAGTTGGTACCTCTCTATAAAGGACCTCTAAATAAGATAATTTAAGGATATGAGTTTTATTTGCTACAAAAATCTTGCTCACTATGTGCAGGATAATACAGTTTACGGGCAGTCTAAGAGGCTACCACTAGAGACTGCTCAAGACCACTTGAGACTGTTTCTTAATTGTGTAGATAGATAGATAGATAGATACTTTGTTCATCCCCGAAGGGAAATTCACATTTCCAGCAGCATCCCTGAGCTGAGAACAATCGAGAACAATCGAAAATAACACGGGAGCTGCTGGAGTGGCTGCCATTCGTGACGGCGCCGGAAGAAAAGATTCCATTTGAATCATGTACAAACAAACAAACAATTGAATACATCAATGCAAAGTTAAGTGTTCAATAGTTGCTGACAAATCATCAACTGGCTCTCGATCCGTCAACATCCGCCAATTTCTCGCCTTATTAATGATCGCAAATCCTCCTTATTAAGGGATAGTACACCTTGCAAACACAGTACAGCACCTATTTACACAACAAGAAGGATGATGTAGTATACAAGTGAGAGACGACCTGGATTAGAGCCGAAATGAGCGAGACGAGATCTGTGTGATTTTTTTTCTTTCTCATATGAAAATTGTTATGTTCTATACACAATTTAAAGTGATCAATTTTTTTTATAAAATAAATAGAAAACGTATAAGTTGACAGGTATGCGATCTTTCCCCGGCCCTTCCGACACACCAAACGCATACATTGTTACGGCGACTGCCTCCGGGGTAAGTGCTCATGATAAACTCGTATTTTATTTTGTTCATATAAGCCTATTCATCTTCCTACTGTATTTTCCCCCATGTATAATTGTTATTTGAATGAATTTTTATTAATCAGAAAGGTGTGGTTTATAGTTATTTTGGGTTCACTTTGATGCATTCGGGAGGTTGGGAATGGGCTATTTAGTTTCAAATTATTTCATATCAAGAAAATTCGCTAGTTACACGAGTAATTCCAGAACGATCCTGGAATGAATTACGGCAAGCTCGCACGAAGAGGTACTGCCGTAATTTCATTCCAATAATGTGTTTTTTGGAACGCAATAGTCCCAACACTGCCCGCGAATCAAAAAGTACTCACTCATTTTAAGGAGGGGGTTTTGAACTAATCTCTGTCAACACATTTTGAGTTTTTCCTTGCCCTCATGTTGGTTTCAGATCAGGGGATGGTGTAATAATAATCTGTAATAATAGTCTGTGCAATAACCCGTGCAGCCCTTTGAGACTCTTTGTGATTAAGGGCTATACAAATAAAAATGACTTGACCTGACTTGACATTGAGGCAGGCCTGACCTCCGAGTTTTGCTTCCTGTGTCCAGTAATCGAGAGTGTGTAGGCGACCCATACGGTGAGTAGGCGCAGTGAGGCATTGTGGTGAGAAAAGCGTAGGTATAATTACAGATAGTTAACACTTCAAAGCTTTATTGCATTAACTGCTGGTGACTTCTTCTTTTTGTGTCACGTTTTTAATGAGGGTGTCCCCGTCGCTTAAACAAAATGAAATATATTGTTAATTTTACGTATGAAAGTATTAATAATACATATACTAATTGTATTTATTATTTTCTTATTTTACTAGACAACAGGTGAGATGCATACTCATTTAAAGGTGTGGCTTAGACACATTGAGGGAGCCCCCACTTCCTAGTTATGCTTCCTGTGTCCAGTAATCGAGTGTATTGGCAACCCATATGATAAGTAGATGCAGGAAAGCAGTGTGTTGAGAAACGTCCTCACTTCCTAGTTTTGCTTCCTGTAGCCAGTGATTGAGAGTGTGTAGGCGACCCATACAGTGAGTAGGCGCAGTGAAGCAGTGTGGTGAGAAACGAAAAGATATAAGCACTGACAGTTAACACTTCAAAGCTTTATTGCACTCACCCACTTGTGACGTCCTCATTTCGTGACGCGTTTTTGCTGAGAACGTCGCCGTCGCTCATGTATCCTGTCACCTCCATGGCGAGGCCATCCAGGTCTACATTGTCCGATTGCCGTTCTCCAACTTCTCCTCCACAAATACCGCCGGCGCTCCTGCCGGCGAGCTGCCGTCTGAGCTGGCCCGGGTACAAGTAGCGCCCTGCTTGGCCTCCTGCTACCCGGCCAGCGTACCCGTTACCGGAGGATGGGGCGTCACCCGCTTGGAGCCGAGGGCTGGATTGACCCAGTCGCCATGACGACAGAGAAGGCCTGGCGGAGGTGAGGCTTAGGATGCTTCTGCCTCCTCCGCTGCTGCTATTGCCACCACCGCTGATGTCGGTGGTGACACTCCCGTCAAAAGTGGTTTCCATGGTGCTGAGGAGACAATAGGAATACATGAAAAAATCTCAAACATAGTAATAACATGATGTTTTGTTATTTTACAAATGATTACCATAAAGTAGCTCTCAGTTTAAAAAAGGTTGGAGAGCTTTATATAGGGAACTTCCTTTGTTAAGCAAATAATAAGAAGAAATCATTTTAAAAGCTTTTATTTTAAAGCAATAATTTAAAGCAATTTTCTCTACAGCTGCATTGGATCCATCTATCTATCTATCTACCTTGGTCATATCCCTCAAGAGGGGTGACAGACAGCAAGACAAACACATACAATATCAAAGAAAATTAAAAAAGGAAAAAAATAGCAAAAAGCACACACAAAACATTTTGGACCATGGCCAACCCAAATGCCCAAACACCCAAACAAGTTAGGCACCTCGGCATCTTAATTGGTCATGCTTTTGACCCTTCCAATGAGAGGGGACACAAGAAAGCGGCCATGTCACTCGGGTCAGGGTGTCACAACACACTCTTTTGTTCAACTGCAGGGCCCGACAGCTTTCACTGGTTTACCCCTGCCGCATCATACAGGTGCCCTGCCCATCCCTTAGAATGCGTCCAAACATCCCACTATCCTTTTACAACACCTCTCCATTCATTGCTATCACCAACAAGAGCTCTAACTTCCACTAGATTTAGACCTCTTTCCTGCAGTGCATTTTTCTACTGAAACAAGAAGACCTAAAATTAGCAATATCTATTAAAACGGGATATTTTATTATACATTTGACTTATTTCTCTAGAAAAATAAGACTTTTGAGTATATTCTACTTATTTTCTAGTAAAATCAAAAAACAATACCTACAATTTGTATATACACTGATACATTTTTTTTTATTTTCTCTGATTAAATATAAAAATAACACCTAAAAGGAGCAATATAATTCATTACGCTGGAATATAATTGTACTTCTGTTTTTTTTTACAAAAAACTCTAAAATAAATAGAAAAATGAAAGTGAAAAACAAAAATAATACTTTAAAATCAACAATATTATCCATTAAAATGGCAGATTTCAGTGTGATTTTTACTTAGTGGTGTGTAAGGAAGTGTTTTTTTTTTTTAAATCAATGTCTAATATAATTGACTGTAAAATTTCCGAAAAGTGCCCTTACTAAAATCTCTCCACTGTGTACCTGTGAGTGAGCTGCGTTCCCCGCAAACTAGACATGGTCTCCTCCAGGTTTTGGCGCAGGTCCGCAATGTTTTTGACCGTCCGCAACCTCCGAGTCTCCGGGTCTTCACCTGATAAGATAGAAATTTTGATCTTGTGGCAAGAAAAAGAAAATACAGTATTGCATGTAACTGGTTTTCGTACCTGAAAGGTCTTCTATAGAGGTCTGGTTGTTCTTGGTGAAGGCAGCATCCCCGCCTCGTCCTCCCAAAGCGGACTCGGGGCTCAGGATCCCTTGGTCGTCATTTTGGGACCTGCAGGAACAGATGGAGTCAAACTCCCACGCTCCGTGAAGGTGCACGACTCGAGTATTTCACAAATGAGGGCTAAACCTGATTAGGATTTAAATCTGCTTCGTTTCCCGTCTTGTGACTGAGGTCCATTTTCTGTGCTCAGTTACAAACAGCAACATAGATAATCTTGGATGCATCTAAGCTTTGACCTACAGTTGACTTTGATTCATTTTCAATTCATTTGACTTTGAAACAGCTTTTTTTATGAATTAGTTCTCAAAAATGAGCTCTGAACTTGATTATTTGTGCTATTTTTTATTTTTTTTCGAAAAAATCTTTTGTGGAATTGTATCTGATCTGAGAATACAATATTGTATTTATTGTATTTTTATTTCTTGAATTATTCATTTTAATATTTAGTTTGCTAATTGTTGGTATTTTTATTTATTTTGAACCATTTTTAGGGGGCAAAATGAAGTAGATATTTTACATGTTTTACAGATATTTTTCCTAAAATAAATACGATTTGTTTCAAGATTAATTTTTTGTATAATCTTAGAATTGGTCTCTTAGTTTTTCCATTTACAAATTATTTTAAGAAATAGTTAGGCTGGAGAAATAAAACCTAAAATGAGAAAAAATATCTGCCAAATTATCTCACGAAATAAAATGTAAAATACAAAAAGAAGAAGAAAAATTAAGAAAGTAGTCAAAAAGGGGAGAACTAAAATAATTGAAATAAAAATGAGATAAACATGATAAATCATGAATTAGGAAAAATAAATAGATACATAAATAAGTAGTCCTACAAGAAGTACAGTTTGATAAAACGTTTTAGGAATACCTATAAAAGAAAATGTATTAAAAGATTTACCGGGAAAAATGATTATAAGCATAGAATAAAATGACCTATAAGAAAACGAGTAGATAACAGTAAAATAAGTACTTAAATTATTGCCATTATTACTATAAGCACAGAATGTACGGTAAGTGTGGCTAATTTTTATATTTTTATGTCTTGGACATCACCCTGATATGGAGGAGATCTCCGAATGGTATGAAGCCCAGAGACAAAATGGATATGGAGTGTCCCTGAAAAGTTTTGTTAGCAGTCTCTCAGGATCTCCAACTTCTTCCACAGGTTGGCATACACGTTTTCTTCTATTTCTTCAATAAAGTGGCTATTTTAAAGCTTTTCAGGGGGTCGTCTCCTTTGCAAGTTTATACGGTAATTTGTAATAAGTTACCTTCGGAGTATTGCACTACTTTTTTGTCAGTCATCTGAGGAGACAACATTTACATTTTAAATGAAGTAACTAGAAACTAATTACTGTTTTTCAGAAACGCACCAAACACTGAACACCACTAACAAAAAATGACATTGTATTCATGTCTATAACCTCAGATTTGTGCAACTTTTGTGGTTCAGTCAGCTGCTCACACCCACCACAGCGCAGTCTCACCTGTACATGAAGGGTGCCACGGTGGCCATATTGGGGTGACTATGATGCTGTTGCGTCTGCGGTAGCTGCACACTAACGGTGTTGCTAGCCGTGCTCTGCGTGTTTCCTCCTCCGGCCAGCGCGTTTTTGCTTTCCTTTTCCGAATGACTCTTCGGGACTCCTAGTCGGCTCCGCGGTCTGTCCCCGGTTTCTTTTGCTCCCCCTGAACTGGTTTTCCCACTCAATGGGATTTTCCCTCCTGGTTTTGGTATCCCGGAGGCGGCGCTTTCCTTTTTGGCAACTTTTCCTCCTTTGGGGATAAAGCTTGCAATTTTGGAGGTTTTTTTGTTGTCGGTTTCAACACCAACAGGAGGCGTCTCCTCTTTTGGCATCTCCCCTTTGGGTTCTGGCCTGTCCTGCATGGAGAGACGTTTCCCCACCTCTTTTCCTTTCTCTTTCGTAACTTTTTCAGGCGGTTTGGCGGCGGATTTTTTGGCGGTGAGGGCTCGGCTGAAAGTGCGCTGGGCGATGCCTCTTAAGGCCAATTTGGGGCTGCTCGCACCGTTTGTAGGAGCATTCGTACCTGGGCGGAGGTTGCCGTCATCTTCCTCGAGCGGTTCGGCATTGGAAGCGAGGACAACCTGCACTGCGTTTTCGCTCACTCCATTGGAGGAAAGGGAAGAGGATTTAGAAGCTCCCTTGCTGTTAAAGAGCTTAAGCTTGTCCAGCATAGACTTTTGCGTGACGGCTTTAGGAGCTTCGGATGCAAAAGTGGCCTTGCAGGAGGTCTCCTTGTCTGGCTTTGTGGATTGCATGGCAGGCGGGGAGGGGGTTTGAGGAACCTGCTTGGGGTTGGTGGACTTGCTCCTCCAGGGTTTGGTGTTGGGGCCTGGGTGGGGGATAGAGGTAGAGGACGAAGGGGGAGCAAGGGGATTGTGGGTAGAGGAGGTGACGGCGATGGAGGACGACGAGGCGTTCTCATTGGTCGTCAGCGAAGGCTGTGAGGACATTCCCTCTGAGGAATCTGCAAAAAAAATACCAAAATGGTATTTGTTGATTAAAATACAATTTATTAATATGGTATGTTCACAAGAAAAGTGAAATCGTTGTCCATTGACAGAAAAATAAATAAATAAATAAATAAATGTAACAAATTTTAACTAAATTTAATTTAATTTCAATTAAAATTTCAAGTGATGCAATGAAAAAAATAAATATAATTGAAATAAACAATTAATAAAGAATTACATAAAAAAAAACTAAATTAAACTAAAATCTAAGGAAGGAAAACTTGATATTAAAAAAAATATCTAAAGGAAAAAAAAATGTCTGGCAACTGGTTTAAGAAGTCCCCTGCCCATTGCCCACACAATAATGGATGAATGGAAAATATTAATTAATTTGAAAATAATTAAAATTAAAAAACTAACTACTATTAAAATACAGTTTTTACTAATGTTTTTTATGTATCATTTTAATATTTTCCCTTGGTGTACCCGGGTTTGGAATGCATTTGCTATTTACCTAAGGTTTCTCTCCCCTGTATACGACCATTTTAATTTGTGATCCTTGACTTCGAATGGATTAACATCGTATCCCGTTATATACTGAGCAAGGGTGCAGTCGTTAAAACGGATGGTATCGGCACCGATATGATACATGGTATCACTATTTGCATGCTTCTTACCCAATGCTGCAAAATGCTTAGAGGGGAATGTGCAATGATGAAACGGGATGATTCAGTTCTTTTTTTTCTTCTTTTTAATTCATCCATCCATCCACCCATCCATTATTTGCACTGCTTATCCTCTGTAGGGTCGCGAGGGTGCTGGAGCCCATCCAAGCCATCTTCGGGCAGTGGGCAGGGGACACCCTGAACTGGTTGCCAGTCAGTCGCAGGGCACACAGAGACAGACAAATAGGGACAATTTGGACCGGCCAATTAACCTGACATGCATGTTTTTGGAATGTGGGAGGAAACCGGAGTGCCCGGAGGAAACCCACGCAAGCACGGGGAGAACATGCAAACTCCACACAGGAGGTTCGATCTCATGACCTCAGAACTGTGCCGCACACGCGCTAACCACTGAGCAGCCGTGCTGCCCCTTTTTATTTCAATATATCTTAATTTGAACTGTTACCTTGAACTTATTATGTTAAACTTTGGTATTTTAGGATGGCAATATTGAATTTTGTTGTGAAATTCACTTGCTCCAATGAGTCAAGTCAATTCATGTTAATCTGTAAAGCCCTTAATCACAAAGAGTCTCAAAGGGCTGCACAGACCACAGATTATTGCAAACCACAGACTATCATTACACCATCCCCTGATCTAAAACCTACATCAGGGCAAGGTAAAACTCAAAAACCCCGGCATGAGGAAAAGAAAGAAACCTTGAGAAGGGATCGCACATGAGGTAATCCCCCTTCCAGGATGACAAGGCTGCAATGGATGTTGCAATAACAAATAATAAACAGATATTGTCAACATAAAATCTAGGTTATTCATATGCTATAGAATAGAAGTGTGTTTTAAGCTAAGATTTAAACATTTCCACTGAGGTTGCAGATGGAAGACAATATATCATATTATATTATGTTCCATTTTATGTAGTATTGCACTTTAAATGTTTTGATGCACTTTCAACCTTATAAAAATTGCCTGTCTGTCCTAATATCCTTTTTTTCCTCTAACGTTTTTCATTACATATTTATCCTGGAGTGCCGCGTCTGATGTTGTTGTAAACAATGTACGCGATAATGTTATAAATTACAAAAAAAAAAACAAGTATTCTACATTTGATGATAAATCTACTGTACTGTACTATAATGAGGGTGACACAAGATATAGTATCAGAACAGTACTCACCAACACCTATTCAATAATTAGGAAAGGTGATTTACATTTTAAAATTCAGCCATCATGTCCTTATATGGCCCAGAGGTTCCCTGAGCTGGCGCTTCTAAATACGCCATCAAAACTGTTAAAACTCCCTTTACACTAACAATGACAAGTGTTTAAAAAAAAAAAAAACAATGGCGAGCCGTCTCAAGTGCTTTCAAGTCTGGCCAAGCGGGCCGAGTCGCTGAGCTTGCACTTATAAGGACTCCTTTTCTCTGTTTTCGCCCCCGTCCTTTAAGAAAAAAAACCGAAGGAGATTAGAGACTTTAAAAAGAATGGAAACTTTTTAAATGAGCAAAGCTTTAACCTTCTGTTGCAAATTAATCATCTAAAATCGAGTGGTTGAAGAAAATTAAGGCAGGGTTTGGAAGAGAGATGACAAAATGTTTTTGTATGTGTACGTATAGAGCTCGCCACATTTGAATACGGAGTTAAAGTATTGGCTGCCATCATTTATACGAGGTTTTAATACAGTAGTTCGGTGTTTCTCAGGATTTGTGAGCCAAGGCTCAGTTTTTTTTCCATTCTAAAAACAAATTGAAAGCACTCTCAATAGAAAATGTGTGTGTAAAAAAAAAGGAATGATCAGCTCTACACTGCAAAATGGCAGAACCAGAATGGATGGTAACCCGAACGCGTAACGTTTCACACCAAGCTTTATCGCAGAAGCGGAGAAGTCAGGCGCGGGAAAACAAACGCCAGCGATTCGGCGATCACTGGGCAGAAGCAGGAAGCCCCCGAGATCGGAGCGTGGTCGGAGGGCGGAAACAAGTCGCGCAGCCGGGACGGGTGATCGGAGCATGGTCGGTGGGCAAAAACAATTCGGGCAGCCAGGACGGGAGATCGGAGCGTGGTCGGAGGAAGGAATCAAGTCAGGTAGCCGGCGACGATCGGGAACCCAGGCGCAGATTAGTAGGATACAGGAAAGGATGGGACAGACGAGCGCCAGAGTCAAAAAAGTGCTTGCCTCATATGTGCGGAGGTTCGCTGACGGACTGACAAGGAGTGAATGAGATTGTTGAATTTAAATAGGAGGGGAACCAATCAGGAAACGAAGGGCAACTGGAGCCAAACGAGCGGGCACAAGTGAGGGCAATGGGAAAATCATGACACAAAAAATTGAATGATTTTACCCCATTGACAGAAAAATGTGGTTATTTCAATCGTAAATGTTCTACTTGTAATTTTAAAGGGCGAGTGTGTATTATTTGACAAGAAGATGACTCTGTGTTGTGCAGTGCAACCGGAAATCTATGAATTGCTTAATTTTTTCCAAGTTTCACTATATATTCTAAAAAATGTTTTCCATTATCGGTAAGTTGGGAAAAATTAAATGTAAACCAGGCTGAGAAAGCGGTTAAGAAAAATTATTTCAGTAAAATGTTGTTTAGAATTTTAAAAAAAAATGTTATTTTAATCATGTTTTTCCTCATTTAACAAAATTATTCTATTAAAAAAGTACCGGTAACGCAATAAATTAAATTGAATTTTATAGGTTTGTTAAATAAATATACTGAAAAGGTGGTTCAAAAGTAGGGACTGGGAAGATAGTTAGAGCTGATGGAAAAATGAATGGAGCAAAATACTAGGGGATTCTGGAAGAAAATTTATCCATCTCTCTGCAAGAGACCTGAGAATGGGGCAAAGGTTCACCTTCTAACAGGACAACGGCCCTAAAGTATTAAAATAGCCAAGCCAAAGTCAAGAACAGAATCCTATAAAGCATTTGTGGAAAGATCAGAAAAATGCTGAGCATGAGCAATCGCCATCAAAACTTAAAGAACTTGAGCTGTTTTGTACGGAAAAATGGGCACATATCTCTTTTTGAAGATGTGCAAAATTTTTGAAATATACTCCGAAAGACTTGTGGCTATAATCACAGCAAAGTATCAACTCAAGGGGCCAATATTTTTGCAAAGCCTACTTTTCATTTTTATATTCTTAAGCACACTGAAAAATGTTGAATCAATGTGGTCTCTATACACAATTGAATCTCTAACGTTGATTCTTGAAAAATATGTTGAGTTTTTTACATTAAAGTTTGAAGCCTGAAATATGTCTAAAAGTTTTGGGGGCGGCAATACTTTTGCAAGGCACTGTATATACTTTTTTATTTCAACTGTACATTTTTTTCAGTTCGATACATTTGTTAGTTTGTTTGTTTGAAACGAAAATATTTGTACTTATAATGAGCAACAGTATCTGCTAGTGGAACAACTTTTTTAAATAGCATTGTCTTTTTCTTTTAAATGAAAACATAATTCAAATATAATATTTTACATGGTGAGGATAACATTTGAAAGGGCAGTATAAGCTCGAATGTTACTCCCCCCCAAAAAATGTCTTCCCCTGCACCACTTTCTTATCCAATAATTGTTTTAAAAAAAGCAACAGTACCTCCTGCAACCTACTGTATAGAGAAGAGTACAGTATTACAGTCATTCAGCTTATGAATGAAAGACAGCACAATTTCTCCATGTGTCTGATGAAAAATAATCAATTTCTTGTCTCTGATTAAATACAATTGTACAATATCTGAGAAGCACACTAGAAAAAGTGTCTCACAATAGAAACCCCTGTTTTTTTTAATGTCCTTTTTTCCCTTTCTTCTTCGCCTAAATCAGAAGTAGGCCCCGACTTTCAATCCTCTATTTAGAATTCAGCCACAGAGGCCCCAAAACAAAGCAGCCATTAGCAAAGTGTTTCGGGCTCAATTAGCCACGCGAACAGTTAGCGATAGTGAAAGTGGGTCAGCTTGAGGATCGGCAACCAATGAGGGGTCAGACGGTTCGTCCGGCACCACTCCATGAATGGGCCGATAGTAGAAGAAATGTGGACATTGGGACAGACCATGGCATGGACGCCCTCGTTGAGCAGTCGGGTGTAGAGGACACCAAACGAGGATATGAAGCAGAAATGTCTGTAAAGTTTAAGAGGAAATAATTCTAATTGTTGAAATTAGGTTTCATTTTATTATATAATTAGATATATGAATATAAATTGTTATAGATAAAAAAGCCTTAAGTAATTGAGCAATAATCAGTCATGCTAGACTCTAAGAAATGCACTCTTAAAATAGAGAAGTAACCCAATTGAGTCAAAAGTGCATAAAAAAAAAAACAACAGAAAATCTAAATTGGTTGATGAAATGCACTCCAAACACAGAAGAGTACCACAAATAAGGCCAAAAATGCATTACAAAAATAGAAAAGTAACCCAAATTTGGTCACAAATGCACTTTCAAACGAAAAAGTAGCCCAACTGGGATCAAAAAAAGGACCCAAGTATAGACAGGTAATAAATTATGTCATAAATGCACTTTCAATCAGAAAAATAACGTAAATTGGGTCAAAATACACTCGAAAACATAACAAAATCCAAAGTGGATCAAGAAATGGATTTTAAAAACAGAAAAGTAACCTAAATTGGGTAAAAAATACACTTTTAAATCACAAAAGTCAATTTGGGACAAAAATGCGCTCCAGAAACAAATGTAACCCAACTCGGCCCAGAAATTGACTCTAAAAGAGAAAAATAATCCAAATCAGGGACAGAAAATACACTCTAAAAAAACCTAAATTGATCTGATATTTACTCTAAAATAAAAAGTAAAACAATGTGGGTAAAAAAAGGCTCTCTAAAAACAAAAAAGGAACCCAAATTGTATCAAAAATGCATACTTGCTGAAAACATAAAGTAACCCCAACATGGTCAAGAATTCTCTCGGAAACAAAATAAAAATCAAAGTTGGGTAAAAAATACAATATAAAAAAATGAGAACTAACCCAAATTGGTTTGAAAAGGCAGTCTAAAAACAGAAAACTAACCAAAATTGGGTCAAAATGCACTCTAAAAACAAAAAACAGAATATACCCAAATTGGATAGAAAATGCCCTCTAAAATGGAAAAGTATCTCTCTCTCTCTCACACAAAATTTTCGCGGTGTCATTTTAAATAGATGAACCACATGTTAGGGGGGCTTCTTAAAATGAAGAAATACTTTGAATCCATTCAATTATTTACCCCCTAATTATTTAAAATCAAAATTATCGGTTTTCATGGGAAAGAGGGGTCAGAAAGTTAGGTCACATTGACCCAAGCAATGGAGCGGACCACGCATAACCCAGCTTTGAGGCGAAAGCTTGGACAATTCCACACTTTTTTTTTTCGACTTCAGATCCCATGCACCGTGGAAACCATGTCATTTGCTCTTATTACAACATGCATGTGAATGTAAACCGCTGCGGTTTTTCGACCACTTCAAACGTTGGCTGGTGTGTAATCACAAAAGCGTTCCGAGGTCGGCAGCCGAGCCAACCGCGGGCCTCGGGACCGTGTGACGACCGGTGCACACCATCAATAAATGCATTACAGTACGCTTGCCGTTTCTCGTGCTTGTTCTGGTCACGGGAACGAAAAATGAACTGACAGCCCGGCTCTGCTCTCACACTACTTACATCAAACACGTAAAAATTAAAGAAGAGAAAATCCTTGGTTTTCGCAGTTAATGGGCACCAGAACCACCCACAAAAAACTTGCAAAGTAGTCTCAAATTGGAATCCAGTACTTATTTTAAATTGACCAACGCCCGTCATGCAACCCAATTAGCTAAGTTCTACCTGTGCAAAATATTTGGAAATTTCAACACATTAGCCAATTCCAAAATTCTTTATCTCTAACCAGCTTGGTGGCCTTGGGGATTGGGAAGTCACTAGTTTGAGCCTTGGCCGAGTCATACCCAAGACTAATAACATTGGTACCTGTTGCATCCTTGCTTGGCGCTCAGCATTGGGGGTTGGAAATTGGGGGTCTGGTCACCTAAAGACTCCCAACGACAGGTGTTGGGTTGTGTGAGGGGGCTGGGAATTCACTCCTCCATATCAAACTCCCAGAAAGTGTCAAGAATGTGAGTGTGTTCTTGATTCGAGCCACCTCCCACTTGGGTGATGTGGCTACGGTATGCACATACGTACTTTGTCTCTAAAAGTCAGCATCCAAGTCTATGTAATTAAATCACTTTATTTTAATTATGTAAACCTGTTTGATCAACTGTCAGTCGTCTTCCATTACAGAACCAAGGTTTCCCGGATCTACCCGTGCAAAATGTCTTAAAAAAATCAACATATTTGTTCTCAGTTACCAAACATCCGTGTAGTAAAATCAATCATTTTCAGGTCCTGTCAATAAATATAGCCTCTCTGATTGGTCCCAGCAATCATCCATTACACACCCACTTGGCCTAGTCCGAGTGCAAAATCTTTGAAAAATTCAACGCATTAGTTCTGTGTACAGGTAAGATCAGGCCTAAAAAATTCAGCCCGACCCAACTCGCGGGTGCATAAACCCGAAACCGCCCAAACCCGACAGATAAACTTGATTTGATAACAGAGCCCAAAATATACCCGTAGCTTTAATTTGCCACCAAAGTAGACACAAAGCTTTACGTAAGCGTGCGTACCTTTGCACCAAACTGCGTTTCGGCTGAACGACGCAGCTTTGAGTTTACCTGGGACCGAGTCCTTCAAATCAAGTTTGCACTGCAAGTGCCAAAGAGAACGTAAATATTTGGCCAAAGAGCAAGGAGAAAGTTTGTGAAGCTTGTAAGCGATTGGCAAGAAGTGGAAATTACCTCTGACGTGAGGGAGGCGGTAGAAGGAAGCGGTGCTTCTTTTACCCCAACACAGTTAAAAGGTTTGGTAAGCATTTTCCTTATCTAAATATGTACTTGAGTAAAAGTAAGTGCATGCTGTGCAGATCCTCGACGTCGGGGGGGAAAAAGAAAAAGAAAAAAAGAAAAAGAAAAAAACTGCAAGAGAGAAGCCTGGCAGGGTCAACTTAATGATAGACATTTTAAACCCTAACCTGGCCCAAAATTTTGGGCTCGGGTACAAAGATCTAGCTGGGGAAAGCGCCGCATTCCAACACACAATCCAGTTTTCCCAGTTTTACCTTTGTAAAATCTACGAAAATGTTAGCTCTCACATTCGTGGATTCACTTTTTTAAAAAACTCTATATGTTTATAAGAGAGCCTCCTTTATTACCTGGGAAATAAACCACCTTCCATCACGCAACCCAGTGAGCAGAGTTCTATGTGTGCTAAAAGTTGAAAAAACTTTTACTCATTTCCTCCAGGGTTCTAAAAGTTTATGTATCAAAAACACTTAATTGTCATATCATTTTAATGAGGAGAGCTTCTTCGTTTAGTCGCGGAGTCAGCAGTCTTCCGTCATGCGACCCACTTAACCCAGGTCTATCTTTGCTAAAACACATTAGCCCCGAGTTTCCGAAAGACTGTGTTCTGAAATTATTCCCATGCCACATTATTAAGGAAAACCACTCCATTTAGCTGGGGAGTCAGCTAGCTTTCATTATGCTCCCCAGTTAAATCACATAGTTTTCATGTCTATTTAATGAGGAGAGCCTCTTCGTTTAGCCAGAAGTCAACCGCCTTCCACAACATAACCAATAAGTCCCTGTGTATTTTATACAGTACAATACTGCTTAACCCAGGCATGTCCAAAGTCCGGCCCGGGGGCCATTTACAGCTCGTGATTAAATTTTTACTGGCCAAAGCCAATAATATGTGGCCTGCTACTAATGTTGACAGCAGTATCAAATATACTGAATAACCAGATGATGGCAGTAGCCCTTTGGCTACCCTGCCCTAGGCTTTCAGTGAGACATGCAGCCCACCCTATTTCTGACATGGCGATTGTAGATATGACAAGGAAAGTAACTGAGGGCTTTCAGTGGAATTTGGAGTAATTTTCTACTGAAACCCGAAACAACTGCGTCTGCCTAATTTGCCAAGAGATTGTGGCTGTTTTCAAAGAATAAAATATCAAGAGGCATTGCAAGACAAACATCTCATCTCATCTCATCTCATTAGCTACACCGCTTATGCTCAGTAGGGTCCGAGGGTGCTGGAGCCCATCCCAGCAATCAGAGGGCAGTGGGCAGGGGACACCCTGAACTGGTTGCCAGCCAATCGCAGGGCACACGGGGACAGACAACTCACTCGCTCATTTACACCTAGGGACAATTTGGACCGACCAATTCACCTGAAATGCATGTTTTCAGAATGTGGGAGGAAACCGGAGTGCCCAGGGGAAACCCACGCAAGCACGGGGAGAACATACAAACTCCGCACAGGAAGTCTGGAGCTGGATTTGAATCCACGCAGGAGGTTCCCATGACATGAACTGTGCCGCACATGCGCTAACCACTGTGCTGCCGTGCTGCCCCAAGACAAACATGCTAACTACAAATGGCTAACTGGAAATGAACGCTGAGAAAAGGTGAAGCAACTGGAAGCTGTTTTAATGAGACCCTGCGAGTCAAATGGAAATGCTACAAAGGCGAGCTTACGAGGTTGCGACGCTGATCGCCAAGCAACTTTTCCCGGAGGGTGAATTTATTAGAGACTGCAAAAATAATGTCAGGCTGAGTACTCTGCCCACACACATTTTCAGCTTACTAAATCAGGCACGCTTTCTGAAAAAGTTTGGACACTCCTGGCTTAGGCTAACTCATGGTATCCTAATCTGTTTTGAAGTATGCAGGTGCCCAATTAATTGTCACCACTTCAGTTTCTCGCTTGCCTCCAACTCTCCCCCTTGCTGCTTACTAATTGTGCTCCTAAAAGTGAGAGGGACAGCCGGCCATTGTCCAACAGGAGGAAAAAAAAAAACTAAACTTTGAAGAGTCCTGCACATTAATAAACTGGAACCGTGACGTTACAGCATCAATAAGACTATTCTTTGTGTATATATATAATATACATACATGGTTTTAAAAAGACCTTCTTCCTCTACACATAATTGACAAACATTTCAACAAACCAGTAAAACAGACACAACCTGCTGCAGAAGCTCAAACTGCCACTCCAACGCTTGAGTAAAAAATTCATTGTAAAACCATACAAACCTCATGAGTGCTCCGAAAAGTCCTCAAAAAGCAGAGCAAGAAAGCCGGGAGATGGGCAGCCGAATGGCGAGCCGGCCAAACACCATCAAGCTTTCCATAGTGGGAGGGAATTCAAATGGTGCAAAAAGAAGTGGAAGAGTAAAGGGGGGAGGGCTTAGTAGAACTATCCTATGAGCTGCCAGTCAAAGCTGCTGCTCATCGTTAAAAGCGGGTAGTGGAAATCCTTTTTGTTATGTAAAGAAAAACAAAACGGATGCAATCAACAAATTTGTATATATTTCAGAGTTTCATCATTGTAAAAACAATATTTCCATAAAATGTTTGAGAATTTAAAATTCAAAAGACTTTTTAAGCACTTCCCAACGTGGAGCTCACACGCACTCTGTCCACTAAATGCAGGTGTAAATTCATACAATAGGGTTAGAAGTGGTGTCCAAACTACAGCCCGGGAGCTATTTGCGGCAGTGTGCATTTTAAATGACCTATGCTTTAGAAAAAAAATGTTGGAATTTCCATCCACTATTTGCACTGCTTATCCTCAGTAGGGTCACATAGGTGCTGGGGCCCATTTCAGCTATCTTCGGGCAGTAGGCATGGGACACCCTGAACTGGTCGCCAGCCAGTCACAGGGCACATGGAGACGGACAACTCACGCGCTCATTCACACCTAGGGAATATTTGCCACAGTGTCTTGGAAAATACCCTGACATGCATGTTTTTGGAATGTGGGTGGAAACCCACACAGGCACGGGAAGAACATGCAAACTCCACACGGGGTTGTGGTAGCTGGACTTGAACCCTAAACTTCTGCATGGTGGGGCCGAACGCAATCCACGCCCCCACTGTGATGCCCATGTGAGAATTTTTTGTCGTAAATGACCGAAGCTCTTGTTTTTTCACTTTAAATGACTGACCACCCCCCCCCCCCTTTTTTTTTTAGTAAAAGAAGAAACAAAACAAAAAAGATGAAAAGTAACTGTTTGCAATTTCGGAGGACCTTTTTATAATAGGAAAACGTGTACTTTCTACAAAATTGTCCTTGTGGGATGCCATATTTTTTAAACGTGAAAAAATGGTGTGCTTAGTGAATGCCTCTTAATAAATAAATAGATAAATAAATATTGTATATATTTTTAAGTATCCAACAATCAAAGTTTACAGTTTGAAATTTGTAAAGGCATTTTTCTATTCGTAAAATTTAAAGAATTCTGAAATGAAATGATCTGCATTTATATAACGCTTTTCAAGTCAATGACTTCCCAAAGCGCTTGACATTGTGCTTCACATTTCCCAATAGCGGCCGTGATCTGTGCAGCCATGTAAGGCGCTAACCTGCTTATTGGGGGCATTAGGGGTATCAGTGTCTTACCCAAGGACACTTCGGCATGTAACACGGACAAGCTGGGATTCGAACTGGGATCCCTCAATCCTAAAACGATCGCTCTACCTCCTGAGCTACTGCCGCCCCATGTTTCTGTTTCTTATTAATATTTTTAACAAAGAAATAAAAATACACGTCTATCTGCTTTGCAAATAAGTGAGGTATTTTTAACCATAAATGTAAAATTGTATCGGTGTGTGAGTGTGTGTGTGTGTGTGTGTGTGTGTGTGTGTGTGTGTGTGTGTGTGAATGTGTAAGTGTGAAGCGCATTGTAAAGCGCTTTGGGAGGTCTTCATTGACATGCAGACCATTTACCATTTACAATTTAAATATGTCGGGGCCAGATATATCCCAAATATTAATCGCTGGTCCTTTAAATTTGTTCCAAATCTTGACATGGACAGACAAACCATCATCTCATGATAAAAACATATTTGAGTGTGTACTGATATTCCATTTATGGTCATTTTTCTTTGACTTTTTTTTTTTTGCATTTATGGATTTTTTTTACGTCATAAACATTAAACAATATGACAAAATTTGTTGTTTTAATGGCGGAGTCTTATTAAGCCAACAAAACAAATTATTTTGTTCTTTTCTAATTTAAATAATTGTAATAGATTAATTACATTTTGCAAGATGTTTTGAACAAAAGCATTCATTTTGGAGTGTTTCTGGAAAAAAAAAAAAAAAAAAAATGGAAGTTGCTTCAAATAAACCCGAATATTTCACAACTTCATTTTTCACCATACAGGAATTTCACTTTTTTTTTTTTTACCCAACGTTTACCTGGGCTGTGGCCTCCACATCACTGAATTCTAACTTTTTTCAATATTTTTCTCCCTACCTTTGTTGGCTTTGGTCTTTTCGCTGAAGGCCTGGCTGCGTCTGTTCCCAGCAGAAGCTAAGGAGCCCCGGAAGCCCAAGTCACCTCGGGGGCCCGTGTCACCGCCTGCAGTGGACCCCCTCGCTGAGGGGCCGGGAAGTCTGACCAGGACCCAGAAGAAAATGGGGGAATTAGTCCACAAGGTCAAAAATATGTCTGGTTTTGTTTATTATGGTGATGAGTAAGACTCATTTTTGGGAATTTGGATAAATTGACAAAAATAGTCACTCCAATTTACATATAGACTTTAAGTCCACGATTTACAAGAACTCATTCAGAGCCACTGATAGCTATAAACATCATACATTTTAGAAAGTAAATGAGTTACATTGTAAAAAGTCCAGTTAGAAAAGTGTAGTAATATTAAGCAAAAAATATTTCAAAATAATCATTATCAAAGGGGAATTATAGATTTCCAATAATATAACTACTTTTCAGTATTTGTTTATACTTTACAGGACTTTTGATACTTTTCAGTACTTTTTCATACTTTCTACTAGCTTAGACCTTCTCAGTTATATTTAGTATTTTGGGGGGGTTTTATTTTCCATTTTTCCATCAATTTTATAATTGATAGCTCTTTTTTTCTTTTCATTACTTCCAATTCTTATTCGTAATAATATATATATAATTATAAATATAGATATAATATTTATTATCTATATATTTTTACTATACTTTTGCTTGTTGTCCAAGTAAAATATATAGTTCTATCTAAGTTTAAAAAAGTTAAAACATAGTAAAAGTAATGTATTTTATTTGTATAGCAGAAAAAATATCCAAACAACATCTAAATCATAATAGTTAAAATAGGCCTTTTTTAGAAAAAAATGTACACAAAAAACAAGTTTGGACAAGGTTATTATTTCAAGTAAAATTATATTTTGCCACTTGTGGATAATTTTGCTAATTTGAAATATATTTGTATTATTTTTTACTAGAGTACTGGTATATTATTACATGTTTTTTAAGGAAATTCTAAAAAAGACAAAATAATTTCGAATATCAATTGTCATTAGAGAACATCAGAAAAAAATATTTGAAAAAAACATACTTAAAAGTAAACAAATAAGTAGAAATACGAAATTTGTATTTTCTTTGTAATTAAAAAAGAAAAATAATACTCGAATGAGCATTTCAGTTGTCTCCCCCGCCCTTTAAATATTTTGTAAAAGAGGAACAACAAATATAAAATACTTAGTAATGTTATTAATATGTTATTTTTTCATGTTATGACCAAAAAATAACGAATTAAAAACGTATTTAAAAAAAGAGTTTTTAAGTATTATTTTCTCTTTTAATGAAATAAAGTCAAAATACTAGAACTAGAAGCAAAGTATGACTAAGATAAGCCAAATGATCTACCGGTGCAACAACATTTAAAAAAATGAACGATAGGTGGCACTGTCCCTCTAAAATTCTCCAGGCAGGGCTTTAGAAAATGCAAATCATTAATCATCATGGCAACATCGTTTTGTCAGGAATCTGCTGATAAGCAGCGTATACATATTAAAACTTCAATTTCCTACGTTTCATTATTGACATTCTATCTGCAGACTAATTAAAGCCGTATTATTAAAAATGTTACAACTAAGGAAATATTAGGTGTTGGGAATACAAAATAAAAATTGGCATTTTTCAAAATTCCAAACTGTAAAATGTGTTATTTATTTAATCCACTTTCTAGATATTTTAGCAAATAAAACCAACGTACATAAAACAGGTAAATCCTAGTCGTGCAGTTTTAAGTACGCACCACAAGAGGGAGCTATTGCAAAAATAAAGGGGAAGCTGCTTATCCAGACTGCAGGTGCAGATGTTAACTGAATAAGGGCTGAGCAGCATGCAAAACCCAAACAAAACAATCCCGGGCGAGCATAAAGAAATTAAAAAACATTTTTAGAAATAAAAAGGATTAAAAAAATGTCATTTAAAAAATATATATACAGTATATCAGTAATAATCATGCGTCAAAAATTAAGTGGAGAGAAAAGGACAGGGGATAACGCAGTGGAAGCTAACCTAGAGGTCTTTTTCTGACCAAGGGAAAACTTGAGTAGTTTACTCTGAGAGGCGATCCTAAAGAAGGAAAAAAGATGAAGAGAGCTTGATAAATGACAAGATAAAAGAGAAAATGAGAAACTGGCGGATGACAGCGATCGGTTTGGTTCCTATTCGATTTTCGGTTTTGATGTTTCGATTGTGCCTCACCTGGACTGCATCTCGGCCTGTGCTGCTTTTTGTGCTGCGGGGGCGGGAGTCCCATGCGAAGACTGGCCGAGCTGCGTTGTAGCGCCGCTCTGCTGGCTACGTGGTGGGAGCGGGCAATGTGATTGGACGGTGGGCGGTGGAGGGTCACTCCTCTGACACTGCTGCTGCTGTTTGAAGCGGGACAGACTAAAGAAAAGGCCCAGGATGGCTTTCAGGTTGCCATTACGGATCTCTGAGAGGCAGAAGAGAAAAAACAGCCAACATCAACTCAATGAGTGCAAAAAACATACATTTACTTTTTATGTTTTTCTAAAACGTTGGTACCTCTACTTACAAATGTCCCTACATACAAAAGTTTCAGGTTACAAAATACCTGAACGTGAAAGTTTTGCCTGTAGTTACAAAGGCGTTTCAGGATACGAAGTGAAAAATACAGAACACGCATGAATTAGCCGCTCCCAGGTTTTATAGAAAGTAAACAAACCGGCTGGCAAACCAGTGTGCATGTGTGTACAGTATCCCAGCATGCTCTTCGTGTCACCGTCAATTCAAAGTTCAGAGATGTGGAGGATGAGGAGGATGAGGAGGAGGGGTTGCAGCAAGATGATGGGGAGGAGGATGCAGCTATCATTCAATCAGCCCAAGTTAAAACATTAGCAAAATTCCATTAAGTCTCGGAATGTGTGGAAAGGAATCACCCGGAAAGTGTTGACAAGTCGGGCTATTGCTATTAAGAATGTCTGCCAAGCGCATTTCTGACAGATTTTCAAAAGCCGGCAAAAGCAGACGTCTTTGGATCAGTTTCTTAAGATGCGTAAGGCAAAAAAAGGTGAATTAGATAGATTAGATAGATAGATAGATAGTGAGATAGATAGATAGATACTTTATTCATCCCCGCAGGGAAATTCACATTAATACATTAATATTTTTATTATTTTGTTTCTTTATTTTTTATTTTTTATTCTTTTACATGTTTTGCCTCTCGTTTTATGTTTATTGTGCAGTAATTATTTTTTTATTTAAAAAATAATATTTACTGTACATTTGCGGGGCTTGGAACAGATTACTGCGTTTGTATTCAAAATGCGTCTCTACTTATGAAGCTACTCCCAGAATAAACCGAAATCGAAAGTAGAGGTACCACTGTGTAGGGATACTTTGAAAAAATGACCAAAAAAGACAGTGTAAGGTCATCAACTTTTTCCACAGTTCAAGAATAGTTCGGCCTACAGACTTCAGAAGAGCAGCTCTACCAACTAGAACCTCTAAACCATTATCACATCATCACACTGAAACAAATTGTTACAGATATTGATTGGTGTGATTAATTACAATACTGCCCGGTTGTCTTAAGTTCTATTAACAGTAAAAATTAAGCCACTTTTTTCTATTCTAATGGTGCCAGCCAAGATCGTATCTTCTTTATGAGCTTGACTCATTCTTATTTTTGTTTTCTGTTCTATCCAAGTATCTTTTGAGGATGATTAGTAAAGAAAATTCATTAAATGTGAGAGTGTGTGTGTCTTAATCGAAGTATGTCGATCTTTCGAAAACTGTGAAAAGAATTCACTCTGAATTGTTGTGCAGTCATCCTTCAGATTATTAAAAAGGCTTTCCTCCATTTTAAACGAATGGACTCGTTTCCTCAATTCAATTAGTCAATGGATTATTTTTTCAAATAATCCCTTGACAAATCCAAACTTGCTACAGCACACACGGAACATTATTTTAGACATCAATTTTTGGTGTTACGAAGTGTTCCCATATTCCAATCTTAAAATCTTAAAGCCCCAGTGTGTATTATAACAATCCCCAAGTGGTGTAAAAATACTTCATTTGATCAAATTAAATAAGCAAATACATGCGTACTACATATCTCGTTCACATGATTATAGGTTTCATTTTTTTTAAGTTGTATCAAACATCTTAGAAAGGTTGACGTATATGGCAGCCATCTTGCTACTACGGAAGCCTGAATGACTATTTTTTTTGTTGTTTCCTTCTCTAGCCACTTGCAGGCTATGGCTCACCCTTATTGTTTTCGTGAACTGCTCTGGGTTTGCCCCACAGTGCAAATTACCTTCCACAGCTTGTCTAGCAAGTGAATGTCGCCAAGTCTCGTTATTCAGGGATCTGCCACTTTTTTCCCCATTGTTTCCTTTTCCATCCACTCATGCTTGTACTTTGTCCTGCAGTGTCAAAAGTCGTCCACAGCTGGTCATACAAGTGAAGGTCTTGAAGTTCCGTGATTGAGTGTCCTGATGTTTGACTGCTTTTGGTTTGCTTATGTACTCTTACTTACTTACTAGATGCTTGCACCAGTCTTGACCAACTCTTTCTATTGGCTCTTTTCATCGGTTTTGGCGTATACAGCTTGCTTGTTCTTTTGTTGTCGCTCGTGAGGATTAACACCTATGTAAGTGGCTAACTTCTGCAGCTAGTGTGAGAGATACAAAGGAGGAGGGTGAAATATTGCAGGAGCAACTCGGAATATTTTTAGGTGTCAGGACCCTGCAATCCACAACTCAGCGGTGTTCTTTTGCATTAACAACTGAGGACACTAGAGGGTTCAGTAGGAGCTTCTAACAATACCTATAGCAGCTAGGGGCGAGCCATAGACTGCAGCCATGCAGCTGACATGAGTGGCTAGAGAAGGATACGGAGGGTAAAAAACAAAACAAATTCAGCTTAAGGACCAGAACAAATTGCTGTTATTGACTGAATAAAGAATTCTTGTGTCTACCAGAAAATCCTCAAAGAAAACCTCCGGCCGTCAGGTCGTGTCCTCTAACTCAAGCACTCTTGCTGGTGGACAATGATCAAAATCACAGCAGCAAGTCCACCAATCAGTGGGTTCTGGAGTGGCCAAGTCAAAGTCTGGATTTAAATCTTATTGAAATGCTCTGGTGTGACTAAACGAGCAGTTCATGCGAGAAAACCTTCCAGTAAAGCAGATTTGAAACAATTTTGCCAAGAAAAGTGGGCCAAAATTCCTCCACAGCACTGTGAAAACCTCAGTACTATTTATCGTAAACATTTGAATTATGTTATCGCTCCCAAAGGTAGCCCCACTCGCTATTAGGTTCATGTGTCAGGTTTGGATTATTTTTGCCTTAGTCAATGTAATCAACATTTCAAAACGACATTTTGTATTTATTTGAGTTGTCTCTGTGTGATATTAAAATTGGTTTGATGATCTGAAACTTTTGTGAGGGATTAGTTTGCAAAAAACAGATAAATCAGTTTTTCACAGGCCTGTTCCTTCGCAAAATGGTCATCCGCGGTTCTGTGGTAGTAGGATGGCGGGCAAACATGTGACATTCTCAAGTTGTGTGATAAAATTACACTTTTAAAACCTACCAGTCTTAAAACAATAACTATAAGATAGTATTTGAATTCCCGGACAATCGGAAGAAGAGTAACTTCCCCATGGTTGTCTTTCTTACCTTCCGCAGACAATCCCTGAGTGTTGACGCCTTTGGCCGCCAGGAAACCGAGGCAGACGTCGATGTTCTCGATCTACGCAACACACAAACAATCATAAGAAAGCATGAGCCGTCTATATGTAAAAATACAGGAATATTTTCCATCCATTATTCCCAGTCCAGGCAACTACCTCCCCGAGGTCCAGTTTTGAAGCCACATCATAAAACCACGCACACAGGCACACATGCTTGGCCTTTGTAACCACTCACTGAAGCGATAAAACAAATAAGTGTGAGTATCCGCATCCTGGTGCGATCAAAGTTTACCAACGGCCGTCGTCTGCTAGCAAACACTCAAAGGAAAACAATAGTAACACAAACGTTGCAGAAAGTGAAAGGAACTCCTGAGTCTCTTGCACTAAGCTCCATCTATTATAGACCAGGTGACTTGAGTCTTTAGTGTTGTGAACAAAAACTCAGTCATTGCCTTGTTAAAGATAAGTTATTTAACTCTAAAAATAAGATATCTCCAATTTTGATTTCTGGAAGAAAAAAAGTGTGTTTTCACCCTGGTAAAAAGAATATTTTTGACATACACGTACAATGTGGACCTGGAGTGCCACGTCCAATTTCGTTGTCACAATATATCCCATGTTGTAACAATGACAATAAAGGTATATTCTATTCTATTCTATTCTATTCTATTTGATAGCATCTTCGGCAGAATTTCAAAATTTTGGGGACTGATTATCTATAGATTGAAACTGTAAAGTAGGGATTTCAACCAGGAAGAAAAACTGTTTTTCCACCTAGAAAAAAAATAGATTTTCACATTCAAGTGGGGTCGGCAGTAGCTCAGGAGGTAAAGCACTTGTCTCGGGATCAAAAGGTCGCAGGTTTGATTCCCGATTTCTCCGTGTTATATGTCGAAGTGTCCTCGGGCAAGACACTGAATTCCTAATGCCCCCGATAAGCAGGTAGTTGCCTCGCATGGCTGACGCTTCTAGCGGTGTGTGAGTGTGTGTGTAAATAAGTGTGAAGCACATTGTAAAGCGCTTTGGGTGGTCTTCATTGACTTGAAAAGTGCTGTATAAATGCAGAACATTTACATGACAGCAAAGATTTACGGATTAAATAATAGCATTTCCTAATAAATTTAGATTAAGGGGGTCAAACTCATTTTTGCTCAGGGGCCACAAGGTAGAAAAAAGCTCAGTAAGATAATAAAAAGCAAAATGTAGTGGACAAAAATGAAAAAACTAATAAGAATTGGAAGTAATGAAAATTTAAAAAAGTGCTATCATTTATAAAATTGATGGAAAATTGGAAAACAAAAACCCCAAAAAAACTAAATAGAACTAAGAAGGTCCAAGCTAGGAGAAAGTATGAAAAAATACTGAAAAGTAGTTAATAAGTGTATTCTGTTTTTAATATTGGCCGGCTGCAAAGGATATTGCATAGGATGCCAGTTCGTTATTTTGACTATTAAACCTCATTGTGAGTGTTGTTTTAACTATTATGCACTGTTTACATCCTTGTCACTACTGGCCAATCATCTTGCTGTTCGTTATTATCCACACCCATGTGGGGGGATCCTTTAGAACAGGTTGTAATTTTCTTATTTTAAGATTTTGTACAGCCCTCACCATTTCTCATTGGAAGCTTAAAAATGCATTGATATAGTCTCTTTTGGGCAGCACGGCAGGGCAGTGGTTAGCGCGTGTGCGGCACAGTTCTGAGGTCATGGGATCAAACCTTCCTTTGTGGAATTTGGTTAATTGGCCGGTCCAAATTATCCCTAAGTGTGAATGAGTGTATGAATGGTTGTTTTTCTCTGTGTGCCCTGCGACTGGCTGGCAACCAGTTCAAGGTGTCCCCTGCCCACTGCCCGAGGATAGCTGAGATCGGCTCCAGCACCTCCGTGTCCCTATTGAGGATAAGCGGTTCAGATAATGGATGAATGGATATTCTCTCCCCATTTTGAGTGTCCACAAACTATTAACAAATGAATTGTAAAAAGTATAAAAAAAACTCTGAAAAATACTAAGACGTATGAAAAAGTAGTAAAAAGCAAAAAACAACCTGAAATATTAAAAAAAGTGAAGGATGTATTGAAAAGTGTGTGGAAGTTCTAAACGTTCTGAAAAAAAAAAAGAATTTCAAGAGAGGAAGGGACAAAATTATTTAATGGCATTCTCCAAACAAATTGCGTGTTTTGCGGTCACAGAATCTGAAAGTTAAAAGCGTAACGCAAGACGTGCCGCCAGTCTGTGACCTTTGAACCCGGCGCATCTGTTTGACGCGTCGACAGATGCCGTCTGTGGAAGTGACTCCGCTTTTCGAAGGAATGCACAGCAACTGAATAAATAGCCGATAATTTGGCTAAACAATGGAATGAGCTTCATTACACTCCCTGCAAAGCCCCTTGTTGCGTCCCGATTCAGCAAAAACATTTCAGGTTTGGGAGGACGAAAGACAGAAGCTGACGCCAAGGCTAATTTTGGAGCAGATAGCAACTATGCTAATTTCTGGTGTTGAAGACAAAAATATGTTTTTAGCTAAGTTTCTTTTTGTAACAGAAGATGCACATTTTTGGAAACAAAGACTGCGCTTGTGGGGAAAAAATAAACGAGCAAATAACAAAATTACAAGATTGGTTGATTTTAGCAGTGACGCAAAATAATAATTGTGTTGGCTCAGATGAAAATGGTCATTGTTAGAGCAGACGAATACGACGCAATTTTTTGTAAAAAAAGAAAATGTTTTTAGCACAGTCAAGTCATGTTTATTTGTATAGTCCCTTAATCACAAAAAGTCTGCACAGACCACAGACTATTACCAACTACAGATTATGTTTACACCATCCCCTGATCTAAAACCTACAGAGAAAAAAATGCTATGTTACAAGAAGAAGAAGCTTTTGGGGAACAAAGAAAACTGCGCCATGGAAAAAATATTAAGTAGGTAATTTTTCAGCAGAGGAGGCGCTAATAATAGTAGAAAATGACGTTCGACTTAAATATAGACAGAAAATTATGAGATTTAAGCCGTAGAAGAATCAAATTTATGGTGTAGAAGCAGAAAGTAATTGTCAGTTAAGAAAAAAACTACAGTATTTTCATGAGTATGCAAATATGATGTTGGATTTTGGAGGATGAGCAATCAACGCTAATTTTCAGCATAGAAAACGAAACACATTTTTGGCTTAGATGAAACCTATGCAAATTTTTGGTATAAAAGATGAGAATATTTTTCACAAACAAAAGTAGTAGTAGTAGTAGTAGTTTCCAGAGTTATAGATACAGTTTGATTTTGGTGGATAAGAAACAAAGGTTTAAGCAAATGAATGAATAGAGCTTCCATGAAAAAAGATTCCTTAGAGACGTAAAGCCAAAATGAGGTCTTTTGACACCCAAAGAAGAGAGCCGCCGGTTCTAGAGCGTTCTCCATTCGGGCCCCGGTGCTGTGGAATGCTCTGCGCCCTGAGATTCGATCTGAAACCTCAGTGGAACTGTTTAAATCTAGGCTTAAAACACACTTCTATTCCCTAGTTTATGAATTCCCTATATTTCCTGTTGACAATATATGTGTATTATTTGTTGTTGCAACATCCATGGCAGCCTGGTCATCATGGAAGAGGGATTACCTCATGTGCGGTTCTTCATTTTCCTCATATTGAGGTTTTTGAGTTTTTCTCTGCCCTCATGTAGGTTTTAGAGCAGGGGATGGTGTCATAAGTGGCTGTAGTTTGCAATAATCTGTGGTCCGTGCAGCCCTTTGAGACTCCTTGTGATTAAGGGCTATGCAAATAAACATGACTTCACTTAAACTGTAGTTGAGACTGTGCCCGATATATTCTAGGGCAAACATTTTTTATTCCCAGGAATATATGCATGGGCCATATCTTACGTATGCTTTTACTTATTGATGTTTATTTGTTTTTTTTTGGTATTGTTACACAATGTAAAGTCTATTGCACCCTGGTCACCCTGGGAGGGGGATTACCATTTGTGAGGCCCCTTCAAGGTTTCTTATTTTCCTCATGTTGAGGTTTTTGAGTTTCTCCTTGCCCGGATGTTGGTTTAAGATCAGGAAATGGTGTAGATGTAACCTGTGCAGTCCTTTGAGTGTGGTTTGTGATTGAGGGCTATACAAATAAATGTGACTTGACTTGACTATGTCCAAGCCAGGTGTACTCATGAAAAGAGCCGTACATGGCTCACGAGCCATAGGTTCCAAACCCCTGAGCAAAACAATGGAATGAGCTGCATTATACTCCCTGCAAAGCACCTGGTTGATTCCCGAGTAGGTGAAAACATTTCAAGTTTGGGATGACAAAAGACAGAAGCCGCCGTCTGCTTTGTTGAACTCAAAGACACGTTCCGGGGAAGGCATTTATCTTCATTTAACAAAGCTTGAAGGCAGCTTGGATCGTCTGCCTTTTATCAGGGAAAAGCAAAGTTGTGCTCGTTCAACCTGTAGGGTCTGGCGGGGGCCAACTCTTTGATATTTTTTTTGTAATCCGTGGTGACGTTTGTGAAAAGCTTCTATAATTTTCACACATTTTGACACTATTCCTGTGAGGAGAGTTCTTCTAGCAAGAAAGTTTCCTATTGTAATCAGAGATTGTCCTTTTAAGAGAAGAAAAATGTTTGCTTGTACGAATATGTTTTATTATCACTCGAATGAGGATGAGAATTGTGTTGCCCTTACAGCAAATGTGTGATTTAATAAATAGTGTCACACATGGCTAAAAACAGATGTAAGTTCAGTGTTCGACATAATTATTTTGTGTTTGAGCTTTAAGTTGAAAAATATAGCCAAATCAAATCAAGTTTTTCCACGTCACCTCTGCAATCTGGTTGCCTTTAGTAGTCTCAAATTTGTAGTTTTTAAATGTTTCATGCCAATTTGGTTTGTAATGATGCGATATCCCAATAAAATAGGATTTACAAAAAAAAAAAAAAAAACACACATATATATATATATATATATATATATATATATATATATATATATATATCCTTTTGAAAACTGTATCCAGGTGCCCTCTGACAGACAAAAGTTGTACTACAACCATACAACTTCACAACAAGAACTAATGCACTTATTTGAACTGATTTAACGAACTTAGTGGATCATCGATTGTGCAACACGCGGAATCAATTAGGTAAGTGGTTGCCAATACTTTCAATAATCGATTTAATCAATGTTATCGATTTGTTGTTGCAGCCCTAAAGTTTATTACGAGGACGAAAAAGTCTTGACATTATGGGAACGTTTCTCCTTAAGATGAAAATGCTTCTTGTCAGGATGAATCGATTGGGTGGGTGATTGCCAACACTTTCAATAATCCATTTAATCAATTTGTTGTTGCAGCCCTAAAGTTTATTACGAGGACAAGACAGTCTCTTGACATGATGAGAACGTTTCTTGTTAAGATGTATATGCTTTTCGTCAGAATGAATCGATTGGGTAAGTGGTTGCCAACACTTTCAATAATCGATTTAATCAATTTGTTGTTGCAGCCCTAAAGTTTATTACGAGGACGAAAAAGTCTCTTGACATGATAAGAACGTTTCTCGTTAAGATGTACATGCTTCTCGTTAGGATGAATCGATTGGGTAAGTGGTTGCCAACACTTTCAATAATCAATTTAATCAATTTGTTGTTGCAGCCCTAAAGTTTATTACGAGGACGAAAAAGTCTTGACATGATGGGAACGTTTCTCCTTAAGATGAAAATGCTTCTTGTCAGGATGAATCGATTGGGTGGGTGGTTGCCAACACTTTCAATAATCCATTTAATCAATTTGTTGTTGCAGCCCTAAAGTTTATTACGAGGACAAAAAAGTCTCTTGACATGATGAGAATGTTTCTCCTTAAGATGAAAATGCTTCTTGTCAGAATGAATCGATTGGGTGAGTGGTCGCCAGAATTTTCAATAATCGATGTAATCAATTTGTTGTTGCAGCCCTAAAGTTTATTACGAGGATGAAAAAGTATCTTTACATGATGAGAACGTTTCTTGTTAAGATGAAAATGCATCTCGTCAGGATGAATCGATTGGCTGAGTGGTTGCCAACACTTTCAATAATCAATTTAATCAATTTGTTGTTGCAGCCCTAAAGTTTATTACGGCGACAAAAAAGTCTCTTGACATGATGAGAACGTTTCTAGTTAAGATGCATATGCTTCTTGTCAGGATGAATCGATTGGGTGGGTGGTTGCCAACACTTTCAATAATCCATTTAATCAATTTGTTGTTGCAGCCCTAAAGTTTATCACGAGGACGAAAAAGTCTCTTGATGAGAAGGTTTCTCGTTAAGATGCATATGCTTCCCGTCAGGATGAGAATGTATATTGTTAGGATGACGCAGTTTCTCGTTAGATAAGGTTTTTAATAATAATAATGAAATGACGTAACCGATGATAATAATAGAAATAATAATGACCCAGTTATGTATTAATAGAGCAAGCAAAGAATTTGAGCTTTAACATAGAGCAATAAGATACTATGCAATTCAATGACAAAGAGGGCAATGAGATCAGCTGTTCTTTAGTCCCAACACACACACACTTTTGCAGTTAACAGTGCAAGTGTGTGTCTTTGTGTTATGGCGTGTGTCTTTGTCGTCTCATTCGTCTGGCTGGTCTCCAAAAATAAATATCCTCAGCTGGCACACTGGCCCAATTTCCGATCCATCACATGCATTGTGCCCGCCTTTGGGAATCCCGCATCGCTTCCCAAAAGTGAAAAAAAATGCTACCAGGGGGTATCTTAAATGTCGCTGACTGTAAAACTGTCGCCACCAGCTCTTTTAGAGACGGGAGGAATTTTTCCTCCGGCGGGAACGAAACAAAAATCAGAGATGTGTTACAGCTGCATTTGTTTTAACACGTTCAGTGCCAGTGACGGCTATAGACGTCATATGTCCAGTTGAAATTGGCATGCAGTGATTCAATTCAAGCACTGTACCCCAACGTTTTCTGTAAGGTGGCCTGGAAAATATCCCCAATAATGACAGTCGTAATAATACCAATAATAATAATAATATGTAATCACTAGACCACTATAGATGTAGTGTTTCTAAACTGGTGGGTCAGGACCGAAAAGTGGGTCACAGGCTTGTTTTCAGTGGGTTGCGAGCCTTTGCCTTGGCAAAATAATACTCAGAAGAAGAAAAAATGGAGGGCCAATTCAGAGTAGATGGCAATAATGCCTTGCTCGATGCCTTCTTCCTGTTCAGTCAATCGGAGCCATCCCAGTTGTGAGGGACCACATCTCGTTTTATTTATTTTTTTCCTTTTTCTGCCCAAATAATAGGTCTCAAGAAATGTTGTGATAGAGGGAAGGAAAAGTGGAAAACAGTGACAGCAATGATAGAGTTGAAGAAAGAAATGACTGAAGCATTGTTTGAAGGTAGTTAATGGTTTAAAAATGTTACATTTTACCAGGATATTGATTTTTAATAAGTAATCCTCATTGTTTAGTTATATGTGGCTATTGAGAGTATCTAGGGGACTTAAAGTCGTTTTGGTTTTGCTGTTCAAGAGGGAAACATATTCTATCTATGCTTTAAAACTGCAAAATCCTTTAAATCGATACATTTGAGAAGTGGATTTTTTTTTATCTTGATTTGGGTCACAGCTTGTCATTAGGGTGAAAGGGTGGGTCCTTAAGTCAGACCAATTGAGGAACCACTGATGCAGATCACATAGGAAAAGACATTGGGTTTTATCTCATTATCACACTGTTTTTAGTCAGAGTACGGTCCTGAAAGATATGAAATAGGGCAAAAGAAGCACAACGAAAGAAATAACTATTTGGTGTATCTGACGATAAATAGGAATTTAAAAAAATACATTGTCAATTTCAATTAGGTTTTGTGTTCATAGTTTACATTGTCAATAGATTATTTTAAATATGAACGCACATATTCAACAATGTGAAAGCGTGAGTAAAATAGTGTAATGATTAGATCAGGGTCTCTCTCTCTCTCTCTCTCTCTCTTTTCTTTTTTTCCCTTTCTCTACTTCCTGTCTTTCTCTTTCGTTCTTGCTTTCCTTTTCTCTCTTTCTGCCCTTCTCTATTTCTATTTTCTCTCCTTCTCTCTTTCTATTTGGATTTTGTTCTTTCTCTCTTTCTTTCCCACTCTCACTCTTTCTCTTTTATCTCTTTTGTTTCTCACGCTCTCTCTTTTCTCTCGTTCTCCCTTTATCTCTTTCGTTATCCCACCCTCTCTACTTTTCCCTCCCTCTCTTTCTCTTATTCCTTTCTCTCTTTTTTTCTTTCTTTTAAATCTAGTAGTCCAGCCCCTGAGAGAATGTTTATTCTATAGTGTGGCCCCAGAGTTAAAATGAGTTTGACATGGATAAGATGAAATTGAATGTCATGTCATCTACATCCCTTGTGGTCTATTGGTTAGGATTTGGTGCTCTCACCGCTGCGATCCAGGTTAGATTCTCGTTGCATCAGATGTTGTGCAAATGTAGTCAGCAATGTTTATCGGCTGATCAATCATTGCTCAAATACAGTAGTATACTACCATAAAAGATGTATCTAATATGTATCAAATTTTTAAGTTCTTCTTGTGGGTAAAAAAAATAAAACTGCCTGGTGGTTGCTGGCTATCGAGTTAAAGAAGCTGGACGGAATTTGGAACTTTATCACTCTTTGCCGCCATCTCCTTGCTTAGAGTCATAATTGCAACCTCGGTTAGCTCAATCACGATACACGGGCTGTCTATTTCTTACTTTCACCACTTTCTTGCTACATTTGAAAGTTAAAAAAACCTGTCTTTCTCCAGCACTGGCAAATAAAGCTTAAGGGCTCTTTGGGCATTTTTAACACATAGGTGAAAATATTTAACTTTTAACTTTTTAAGACACTACAAACCACACACCCCACTTTCAAAGAACACAGAAGCTAATGCTAACTTCTGTCAACCAGGTGAACTTGAAAACACGTGTAAAAAAAAAAAAAGACTTACCATCTGAGATCGGCTCTTGGGGCAACCGTTGATGTCATCAATCTTCTCGTTGGCTAAGGACAGAAAAGTAGAACGTGAGAAGCTTCAAGTGGCCCGCTAAAGACGCCGAATGAGGAGAGCCGAGGTGCTCCAGCTGATGACTACGCCTCCCCACACACACACTTTTTTTTCCGAGACTCGAAACTCGAGCCGGGAGTATTTTGCTCCATGGGGGGGTGTCATTGAGGATTCCTCCCGTCCATTAGAGGCCCGGCCTACAGCAGCTGAGACCGGGTCATCGAGTCAGTGGTGACAACTGTATGCCGCCTGGGGGGTTCACTTGAAAAGCACGTACATACCACCAAGCATACCGCTTTTTTCTTTGTAGTCATTGTGAATTGCAAATAATCAATTTATGTATAAAGATACAACTTAAAATTGGAATAAGACAAAGACTAAAGAACATTACAAAGAATGAAAATTCAAGAATTTATAAAAATATGTTAATCTAGGGTGAATAAAATTCACATTATAATCAGGTCTAAAGTAGAACAAAGTAGAATTACGGTGTGTACACATTATTCATGGCCAAATTCAAGCCCATTTTAAGGAGTATCAAAGCCAATTTTACAATATCTCCGGTACCAGAGAAGAACTCCTGTGTGAATCATGTATTTTGCGGAGCCCGAAATAGATCTGCAATTTACATATGCGATTTCTCACGACCAGGACGGAATTAGGACCCAAATGCGCAACGTTAACCACAAGTTTATTGAGATATAGAGGAAAGGCAGCGCCCGCGATCTGGTGCTCGCTGGACGCAGGAAGCAAGCCGCTCAGCGAATTGGAACGTGTTCCGAATGCGAAAGTGGATTTTCCAGAGCGGGAGAGAGTAGTGTAGTAAACGGAAAAACAGGTCGATAGCCGGGACAGGGGAGAAAAACGTGGTCGGGGTCAAAAAACGAGTCGATAGCCGGAATGTGAGATCAAAACATGGTCGGGGTCAAAAAAAGGGTCGTAGCTGGAGACAAACGGGGAAATCGGGAACGGATGGATGTAAAACGGGTGAAAAAGCGGGACCGACGGGAGTCAGAGTCAAAATGCTTGCCTTGTAAAAACAGAGGTTCGCTGACGGACTGACAACAGGCGAGTGATGTTTTTAATATAAGACAAATGCAAAGGAGATTTCGTACGATGCCAATTTCTTATTTACACTTACTGTTGTTCATTGTTTTGACTATTGCATCATTGTCGCTATTGGCCAATTATGTTGCTGTTCTTTGATACTCTCACCCTTTGGGGATGATCTGTTTTTTTGTAACCTTCAAGACTTAATTAAAAGAGGGGGCTCAGAGAAGAGCTTTAGGAAGGGATGGTATTATATTATTTGAAGCATTTCTCCCGGTCCTCCTTGAAAGTTCAAAATCTATTAATGTCTTCTCACCTTATTTTGTGAGTGTCTGAGAGTTTTATTTCAGTTTTCAGTTCATAAATTACACACAACTAACCCTTCCTCTATGATGTTTTGTTATTTGTAATATTTTATATATGGGGGCTTCGAGGTTCACAACTAATTACTATAGGGTTCTTTCCCCTGTTATGCAGCAATTTCACTTTGCGTTTCCTACCTCAGAATGGATTAATGTTAAATCCCAGGGGTCTACTCTATAATATATGATATTATTTAATGAAATATAATCGTGTAATAATCTGAAGTGTTAAAAATAAAATTGATTTTAGAGTTTCAGAAGGGATTGTCAACATTATAATCAATATCGTTGTTAACTTCAGTATAACCTTGTGAAAAAGAGATCAAGATAAATAAAGATAAAAATGATCCGTCATGGAACAAAACCCCCAAAGCGAGCCGAAAAAATGCATGACGCAAACGGCGGACCCATTTTCTAAAAATCACATGCAGACGGCAGCTGAAGAATGACACCCTTTCTTTTCGGTGACAAGCACAGCGCAATAAATTATTCGAAAAATGATAATGATAATAGCCGGAACATGCGGCACGGCTGTCAGCTGGTGCCTGCACGCTCCAGCATGGGCGCCGAGATGACTAGATGACGGCCCGAAGTAATGGTCAAAAGGATGGTAGAGCAGAAACAACTGCAAAAAAAAGAGCTGTCATGCCCGACAAAAGTGTGCTCTGACGGTGCCTGCTTGCGGCAACAAGTGATCAGAGATAATGGATCAGGGCCACACGGGTGCTGTTCATTTTAGGAAAGTCAGAACAGTGCGCTTGCGGACAAAGGTGCCCCCTGCTGGTCACGGCTTGCAGAAATATGCGATTCGGAGGGATGTATCGCAGTTCATTTTAAGCAGAAATAACAGCAAAAAGAGAGGAGTCATGCCCAACAAAAGTGTGTTCTTACAGTCCCCACTTGCGGCAACATATGATGAGAAATAATGGATCGTGGCCACACAGATGCGGCACAAGCAAAGTTCATTTTAAGCAGAGATAACAACAGCAAAAGAGCAGTCGGGTCCATCAGAAGTGGGCTCGACCAAATCCTACTTACAGCAATACGCGATCGCGGATAATGGACAGCTGCTGTACAAGTGCAGTTCATTTTAAGCAGAAACAACGGTAAAAAAAGGGCCAACATGCCCGACAAAAGTGTGTTCTTACAGTCTGCTTGCAGCAACATATGATCAGAGATAATGGATCGTGGCCACACAGATGCTGCACAAGTACAGTTAAATTTAAGCAGAAATAACAGCAAAAAAAGAGCCGCCAGGTCAATCAGACGTGGGCTCTGCCGGTCCCTACTTACAACAATACGCGATTGGGGATAATGGGCCGCGGCTACACTGGTGCTGTTTATTTTAGGCAGGTCAGAATAGCATGCCTCCTGACAAGCATGCCTTCTGCCAGCCCCCACTCACAGCGATATGGGATTGGGGATAATGAATCGCGAGGGCAGTTCTTTTTAGACGGAAATAATGGCAAAAATGAGCAATCTAGCCCAACAAAAATGCACGGGTGCAGTTCATTTTAGGTGGAAATAAAGAACCACAACGTACAACACAAATTTGCTCTCTTGGGCCTCGCTTTTAACAATAGTCAACCAGGGATACTAGATTGCAGCCACACAGTGCACACAGAGCGGGGCCACAATATCAAGCTTCAACAGCCGAAACGGTTTGTCCAGAACACAGGCAACAAAGCTTGAATATTTGTTAAATATTTGTTTTCATTTTAAATGAAAAACAATTGGTGAAAATATTTAATAGTTGTAAGCATTATTGCTTTATTTTTAAAAAATCTGAAAAAAATTCAACTTAAAGCAACCGAAATAATTAACCAATTGGTAATTATAAATAATTAATATAAATGCCCACTGCCCGAAGACTGCTGGGATGGGCTCCAGCACACCCGCGACCCTACTGAGGATAAGCGGTGCAGATAATGGATGGATGGATGATATAATAGATTTTTCTGGGGAGGGAAGTAATTAATTTTCAAATAAATAACCATTTAATAAGTAGTTGTAATTAATTGAATAATATCTATATATTTTTTAATAAAAACAATTGTATATAAATGGGATAATTTAAATAAAACGTGATTTTTTTTTACCATATATAATTGCACAAACGGTAAATTTAGAACTAAAAAAATACAGTAAATGTGCACAGAACGAACGCAAAGGGGCGTGCTCTGTCAGGCTCCCCCCTTGCCCAATCACTTCTTCCTGTTCAGTCAGTCCACGCCATACCCAATAGTGTTTGAGAGGACCTACATCTCATTTCATTGTGTTAAAGTGTGTTTTAATGCCTTTTCCCCCTATTATAATATGTATCAAGAAAGTTAGTGATAAGAGGAAGTAACAATGATCAAGTTGAATAAACAAATATGAAAATATGAAAAGGGTAAATATGAATAAGAATGTACTAGTCTTCCATTGAAGAGCTGCATAAAGGTACAGTAAATGTTAAAAAAATGTTTTGTTGATTTATCTGTATTACCTGCATGTTTAAATAATTATCATTATTTAGCTATATGTTTCATTGAAGGGACAGTGTGTATTATTTAGCACCTTTTAGTGGTAAGAAAATTAATTCAAAAATATTCATGTAAATTAGGCGCAAAAAATAATAAACGATGATGATATGATATAAACGAATAAATGAGTCCCACCTGAAGGCAGCTGAGATAATTGTACGCCATCTGACTGCCAGGGTACCCAAAATTGTCATAAAAGTTGGGCAAAAAAGTGAGAAGTAAAATGCTGAGATTTGAAAACTATGAGTCTCTGCAGTTTGAATTCTTCCTTGTGGATTTATTACTTGTTTTCAGATTGCAGTATCCTATATAGCAGGGGTCGGGAACCTTTTTGACTCAAAGAGCCATAAAAGCAAAAAATATTAATTTTATTTTGGGAAAGAGCCACACCATATATTATGAGACAAATTTACTAAATTGCTAAACCCGCGCCCCAGACAAAAGCTTAGTCTTCAGCACATTTATTTTTGATGATTTGATAAAAATTATGAAAAGAGAATAATGCCAGAGCCCCTGTCCCAAATTCAACAAACAGACCACTTTAAACTTGTCTCTTTCTTGCAATTACTCAAGATCGGTTAAACTCCTTTTGACCCTTTTTTTCATACATATTGGTTTCAAAACCAGATGCAAGCATTTATTTTGTAAAAACGTCACAACATTCTGAGAATAGGGATTATTTGGCGAGAGATGGGAAGGAATGCTTGTACTTTTTGCATAGCTCCACCCATCCCTCCCACTCACCCAATCAAATGACTAAGTTCTCTTCCGGTGTTTTGGCATACTTACAGTTCTGTGGATTCATCATAAAGTATCTGAACACTGAACACAGATTATATAGTGAACTTTTAAATAAAGGATTCTTTAGCGTTGTACAGCCAAAACGAGTTTTTTTTCCCCTTTTTTTGTGTGACACCTTGACTGTAAATTGTAGTGAAAAACGTGCCCTATATATACTGCGAAGTGTTTCCTTTGCATTTAGCTTTGGTTTGGCTTTACGTGTACCTGAATAGGATAGACACCCCGGTTTTGAACAAGATGGAGAAATTTTGCATGCAATCAAATTGGTCTCTGAGCCATAGGTACTCATAGAAAGAGCCATATATGGCTCGCGAGCCATAGGTTCCCGACCCCTGCTATATAGCGACATCAGTAGGTCAAACAATACACACTGTCCATATAATATTTTGTGCATGTATTTTATTTAGTATGGGGCTATTTTGAAGTAGTTTTAGGGCAGGGGTCAGGAACCTATGGCTCGTTTCATGAGTACGAATGGCCCGGAGATAAAATTAAAAACACGCAAATAATCCCAGGGCCACTTCTATCTTTAGGACGAGTGATGACGATTATGGTACATGAGAAGCCCAAGGTACACTGAGATGTCAATTGGTTCAGCATACAGTATGCAGTATTGCTAAAGAAAATCATTTATATGGAATCTCCTCAAACAATCTGTGTTCACAGTTAAGACACGTTTTGATGAAAACCCACAGAAGAAACTGTAAACAACCAAAAATGCCCGACAAGCACCCAGAACAAGTTGATTACGTGAGCAATAGAGGAAGGGGGATTTCTGCACACACACATATAGACGCGCCTGCTGCGCCAAAGAAATATACGACCCCAAACTTTTTGTTAGCAGTATTTTGTGACATTTTTACAAAACAACTCTGCTTGCACCTTGTTTTGAATCCATTATTAAGGACAAAAATGATGGTCGAAATGAGCCTCAAAACTTTTAAGTAACCGCAGGAGGGAGACACATTTTTGAGTGGTATATTCATATTGATATGGGACACAGGCGCTGGCATCATTATCAGCTAATTTCATGAATTTTATCATATCATCAAACGTCACACAGTGAAATAATATGCCCTGAAAAATACGCTTTTGTCTAGAGAGCTGGGTCTGAATTTTTGTTGAATTATGTAATACAATATATGGCGTGGCTATCTAAAAAAAATACACACACACACAAATATATATGTATATATATATATATATATATATAAATATACTGTATATTCAAGAACATGCGGTACGGACGCTCCCCTACTTACGAACATTCGACTTACGAAAAACGGTAGATACGAACATTTCTTCGGGAGGTCGAAAAATATCTGGACATTGCTGTTCGTTAGATTTTGTATTGTGCACCTTTCTCCAAGTACAGGACAGTACTGTAAAGCTTCTCTCTGCTGCTACCAGCGTGTGGCGCTGTGAGAGCTCACCCAGCATCCACCCTGAAGAAGAAATCCGGCTTCCTCTTCATAGTTAGTGTGTAAACATTCTTTACTGTTTATACTATGTCAATACTATCTCAAGGGCGCTAAGAACTTTTTAATGTTTAATATCTCGCGCATCGATTCAACATGATTGGTGTAAAGTGTAAAGAAGAGGCGAGCCGTTTCATTTGAAATGAAAGTGGAATAAGAAAGCTTGATATGGTTGAGAAAATGGTTGGATCGCTTTGTTTCGGCCACTTTCTACCACGGGGGGGAAGTTGCCTAACTCTTGAAGCTCATCTTCCAAAAGTAAGTAACTGTCTGAACCCTATTCATCTTTATGGAGCATATTATTTTATGAAATGTTTATTTTTCAGTTTCCAAACAATGCAGGTTACTTGCACAAGCTTTAGCATACTTACATCATCCTTAAACATACAAAATAAAGCACTGAAGCAACTTACAAACAAATTCAACTTACAAACAATCGTCCGGATCTCATTCGCAAGTAGGGGAGCGTCTGTACTCGTTCAATTCTTTTGCAGTTTATTTTCACCTCCCACTGACTAAAGCACGAGTTAAGAATATGTGTAGCCGCACTAGTAGTTGGCTAGCTTGGTAGCAAAACCTAACTCGCAAAAGACGAGAATATTTGATACCAAAATTTGCAATTTAAATTGTGACATGCAAAGTTTGAGGGAAAATGATTTCAAGATTTATTCTTTCTTACCTACGACTTGTATGATTTCAGCCAACAGCACTCCATCAGCAACATCCGTCTGCAGGTCCTTGATGAGACGTTTGTGTCCCGACTTTGCAAGGTAGTGGTTGGCCCAATCCGTGTAGATCTGCAGGAGCGAAAACCACACGACTGCTCAGTAAGTGCCAAACCACACAAACCCCAAAGGACTTTTCCCGAGAGGGCCTCGACACCGTCACTTTCTAACTCCATTAACACTGGAAAACTCCATCGGGCATAAACGCTTTTACGAGACTAATAAAATCACACGGCGGGCTTGAAGTGAGCAGAGTGGCCGTGTGGCTTTTGTTCGGGGGCCCGATCTTGCATCTCTGTGCCGGGTATTCAAATTGGGGCCATTGTGCTTATGCGGGGCATTCATCTCTCTCAGGGGACACAAAAAGGGACCCTTCGCTGCCTGCAGGGGGAGAGGGGAAGGGGGTGGAGCTAGAGAGGAATCATCTCAATAACACCAATTATCCCTCATTTCCAGAAAAAATATTTTTGTGTGAAACTTCTAGTTGTCTACCTTCACACAAGTTTGAGAAAAAGTACTGAATTCGGTTATTTTGGCAAAAAATATGTATATAGGCGGCGCCAATTACCGGTATACAAACTGTATAAATTATTTATTCTGTTTATTTACCTGCTATCTTTTTATTGTTATTATTGCTATTATTATTATTATTATTATTATTTTACTTTTTTCTAAATGTTTTAAACCTGGTTTCTAATTAAAAGTATAAGAAACATTTCAAATAATTTTGCAAAGCAGATTACAGAAAATGTTGCAAATTCTAAGTATTGCTTTTAGAAGTATTTCTATATTTTTCTCATCATTTATCGTGGTTTTTTTTTTAAGTTTACAAATATTAAAATCGATAGGTAAATGATGCACTATATCTACTCTAAACTTATATATATTATTGGAGATCAAAATTAGAGAACAACATATAAAAAATTTGATAATTTTGAAATAATACCATCTTCACTGTTCCACAATTAAATATCATTTTATTGTGTCTAATTTATGGTCCTACAACATTTTTTTTCACAAAAAAACTCTAGAGACAATTCACCCCAAAATATTTTTCAATTTTTCAAAGAAATTCTGAATGATATATCAGTCAGCAATTTGTAAAAAGTGTACAGGCTTACATTGTGAGGCCACAGGATAGCACTAGTGTCTCACATTACAGTCTACTACATTTTGGTTCATTCTTCTTCCAGCCTCCTCCACAGTTTGGTGATTGTAGTGGGTTTCCTTACCATAACTTTGTCACCAAGGATTTTTCAAAGGTTCTTGATTAAGTTGAGATCAGGATTAGTTCAATGTTTACACCTTCAATTAAATTATTTACCCCTTTTGCTGTGTGACATGGAGCATTATCCTGCAGGCTGATTGGGCAAAGAAACCATGTGCTGTTCAAGAAGGTTTTGGTACACATTTGCATTCATTCGGCCATGTAGCTATACAGGAGACCAAACTGCTGCTGCGGAAAACATGTCCCAAACCATGACACTTCCTTCTCCACCTTTTACTGACTTTAGCACACAATTTGGGTTAGTCTTTCTCCATGTGTCGCTGCACATAATGCTTTCCATCAGACCTAAATAAATTTCCTTTTGTCACTGAAGTGAGTTCTCCGCTGTCCACAAAACCTGCTCCTGAGTAAGGCTCAGTGTAGCTTTTCGAATTTGTTTTGCTAATGAGAGGTTTGGCCACTGCAGTGTGGTCCTTGAGTCCGAATGCTCCTAAAGGACCAGACACTGTACAGATCCTTACCATGTTCAGCACAACATGGTAAGCAATTCCAGCTGCAGTGTGAAAACGATTACCTGTTGACAGCCTCCGCAGTATATATACATATATATATATATATATATATATATATATATATATATATATATATATATATATATATACATATATACAAAATATGATAAAGTAGTTTGATAAAATGCATTATCTAAATAATTGATTTGTTATTTAATTTAAAATAACATGAAAAAAAGGATTTTGGAAAAAAAAAAACGTTTTTTTTTTTTTAATAAGACAATATGCTTTAAACTAGCAGAAGTAATATATATATATATATATATATATATATATATATATATATAGTAAAAGTTACCCGCTGCATATTTTTAAGGATTATTTTACTATATTCATATTTTTCCATCTAGAATATTTAACATGATTATAATACATATTGCAGACAATAATAACTATTTAATAATTACAATGGTCTTTGTTCTGTATAATGTCTGAAATATATAATAATACAATAAAATATAAAAATATTAAAATAATATTACCAAAACTAGTTAACATGATATGGTGAAAACATAATGTTACAGAAATACAATAAAACTACAAAAATAATCCTCACAATAATCAGAGACAAAATGAGTAAAATAAGCCTTATGATGATGAAAATGATAAACAAAGTATTTATTTATCTGCCATGCCAACGATAGGGATCATTTTTAATGTGCATATCAAATAATCAGTCTTGTTATCATCATGACTGATCAAACATTTGGTAAACGGCAAGAACATAAAGTGTGGAGGTGTATTTTTAACACATCAGATCTCCAGGAAGTTATTATGTTTTGCGCCTAATAGCTTGGGTAATTTCAAGGTCCATTGGACTGGCTAAGAAGTTCTGCATTTAGCACACCATCAACCAATTACTTGAGTAAATCACATGACACAAAGTAGTAAAAAACAGTTATCTCCCACGTAAACTAGAAAAATGTCTTTTCTACAGTTCAACAGCTTTCTTAGTAAATGTTCTTTACAAACTCAAAATGACAATTCCACACACCACCGTTTGGACCCTAGAACTATTAAAGTGGCTGTGTGTTACAATCTACCACTAGAGGTCATTGTAGCTTAGATTGCAGCTCTACCATGTGCATTCGGAAAATATGCACTACAGAAGCTCGAATAACACTCGGAAGCCAACTTCTATATAAGGTGAATTTTAGCCAGTGACTGGACATGAATGCTAAAGTTAATCCCGACTAACGGCAAAAACAAAAACAACGAGTGAGCTGGATGAACCCGGCTGAAAAAAGTAAAAAGCTGGAGTTAGTCAGAGTTGGGTTAGCAGCAAGCAATAGACTACAGACAAGTGGTTTTTTTGAGTGGCGAGAGAAGAAAACAGTGAAAAATAGGAAGATACTGCAATCACTGGATTGGGCGACCATTTACACGCAGGACTCGGTCTTGAAAGGTAAGTGGCCATTGACTGCTAAAAGCACCACCGGGTCAAGTTACCTTCTCAAACTGGTCATCCAGGATTCCGTAGTAGTAAGAGGCCGGCCAAACATGTCAGCTTCTACTAGTTGAGTAAATTAATCCATTGCAGCGTCTGTTACTTGGCTCCATTAGTAAACGGCAACATCTATATTTCTATTTAAAGCTAACCTTTGCACTCTTTGAACTCCATAACTGCTATAAAAGCGAGCTGGCTCATCTTGAAATAGCTTTAACTCATTTTGTTTTCTGATTTGGCACTTTCAAAAGCAGTAACATGAAAAAACCCCGAAACACAGAATAAGAACCGCCCATCTCTCAATTAAACCAGGAAATGTCTTATCAGTAACAGTTCGAAGGCTTTGGCTATATCTCACGTTTGGACCTTCGAGATTTTAAATTCATTTCTTATACTTTGGAGCAATGGTCCTTTGATAACATCAATTTATATATACCAGTATATATAAATCCTCTCAGCAACAGTTCGCTAGCTTTCTCAGTAAATGTTATTGACGAACTAAAAAAGTGACAATTCCACTCACCGCCGTTCGGACTTTGATGATTTAAAAATATTTTTTTCTAATTCAGCCTTTTTATTTGGGCACTAAAAATCAACACCCATTACTAAAAGATCTGTACGATACAAAAATACAATACCTAAACAACTTTTTGAGGTACTGAATATAATTATTTTCTTGGCAACACAACTTTTAAAAGCAAAATAGTCCTTTGATAAAGAAAAATCACATCAAAAAGTCATCTCTCACATAAACCAGGGAACGTCCTTTCAGCAATACTCCGACAGGTTTCTAGGTAAATGTTCTCGATGAACTGAAAAAGTGACTACCGTAAAATTCGTACTATAGAGCGCATCTGATTATAAGACGCACCCGGTAGATTTTTAAAGGAAAAAACGTTTTGTAAATACACAAGCTGCATCTGAATATAATCCGCATGTTCCTACATTAAAACATGAGATATTTACAAAGAAAGATGGCACACAGAGATTTAATTATATACGGTAGCTTAACCCCTGGATTTTTCGACAGGCCACAGGACCTTTGATAAACAAATATGTGTCAGTGAATTACGTCATGCCACTTATCATTGGAAAGCTTAAACTCTTGAGATTCAAGATATTTGGACTATTCCAAAATATTCGCATCAGAGAAACATCATGATCAGTCTGAAACAAGATACCCGAAAACTATAAAGCTGGCATAACTCACCAATACTGTCACGACCAGAACAGAAGGAGGATCCAGATGCTCAACGTTACTCACAAGTTTATTGAAATATAGAGGAAAGGCAGTGCCAGCGATCCGGTGCTCGCTGGAAGCGGGAAGCAAGCTGCTAACGGGATCGGAGCGAGTTCTGAATGCGGAAGTGGATCTTACGGATCGGGAGATCGTAGTTAGAAAGAAAAACAGTTCGTTAGCCGGGACGGGAGATCAGAACGTGGTCGGGGTCAAAAAACAGGTCGTTAGCGGGACGGGAGATCAAAACGTGGTCGGGGTCAGAAAACGGGTCGTAGCAGGAGACAAACGGGGAAATGAGTAACGGACCAGTGGAAAACGGGTGACCAAAACGGGACCGATGGGAGTCAGAGTCAAAAATTCTTGCCTTGTGAAAACAGAGGTTCGCTGAGGGACTGACAACAAGCGAGTGAAAGGACTGAGCTTAAGCGGGACGGGGAAACAGGTGAGTGTAATGAGTAATCATGACAAATACGTCCCCTGGCCAAGTTCAACGACTATGAATGTCCGCCAAAGTGGCTTTGTCACATCAAGGACAATCCACAGAATCCAACCGTGTATAATATTTACTCCAAAACACACAATAATGCCGACTGGCAAATGGAAATCCGCTAATATTTCTGCTTTGTTGGACCTCACTTCTTGCAATCAATTCATTTAGCCACATTATTTCCGTTTTCAAATAAACACACTCGTAGAATTATTCCCAATATGGTAGTTAGCACTCTCCTTTCCTTTGACAGCTTTTTCATTCTGATGGTCTGTTCATGCTAGTTTTATTCATGCACAATGCACTATGTTACATTAAACTTGTGTCTTCCTCGACGCATATATGCCACGTGTATCACTCTTACCCTTACTACTCGGGCACCCCTGGTGGCCACTAAAAAATGCACAAACTAGCCGCATCATTGCGAATGATGCAGGGTTAAAACTTAGAAATAAGTTGCAGCAGACAGTCCGAATTCTAGGGTATTCAATGCTCCACTATTTGAAACTTTATTAGTTTAATTTTTTTAAATTCTAGCTAAGCATTCACAAAAGCATTTAGCACACAAATTAAAAAAAAAGAAAACTGCTAGCTCTCATGTACAGTATAACAGGAAATGTCCTATTTTCAGCAACAGTTGGACAGGTTAATCATTAAACATTTTGACTAGCCTTAATTCATTTTTAACAATTTAGCACTTCCAAAAGCTTAAGTTCTTATAACATATACTATTCCCAAAAATTCTCTTCCTGGTCTTCCTTACCACTTTGTAGTTGTGGCAGCAGAAGCGACTATAGGTCCTGGCGGGCAATGTGAGTTCAGAGAACTCTGCCATGTGTCACCTGGATGAAGACAGGTCCAAGTAAAAACTAGCGCTGCTCTGAGAAACACGAGAACGTCCTCGAGAACGTCAAGCCAGGCAAAGTAGTATATATAGAACCTCACTCGTCTCCTCTGTACTATCGCTCCGCAATGAAACATGAAATATCGGTCTCTTGTTAAATAGGATTGGGATGATTTAGTGATTCCTAAATAATTTTACTAAAGTTTGAAGGAGAATGCGAATGGTGAGAAATAAATGAGAGTTATGACCAGAAATCAGACAAGAAATTTAGGAAACAGACTTTATACAGGGTTTGTATACCTTTTTTACGCCCATATTCAAGAACTTTTTAAGGACTTTCAAAGCCAATATTCTAAGTTCTCCAGTACCATTAAAAAAGCATTGGTGTGAATCATGTATTTTACAAAGCCATGAATATATCTGCAATTTACACATATGGTTTTTAGTGTGAATATATCAGCACATATTACTTAGATCTTGAGTAAAATGTGAATATATTTGTCCTCCTGAACAATAAATTTTTGAGAAATATCGCTGCCCATATAAGGTGTTGGGAGAAAATGACAGTAATATGTAGCTTACATTTTCAGTTGCAGGAAGTTCTTGCTATTACAACTTTCCACTGGGAAACGCTACCTTAATTTTTTGCATGCCTCATAATAAATGTCGATAATCAACACGTAATTCTTCATGTTTCATAGTCCCCTGTTCAAAAGTAGGGGGCCATGACGCTTGATAGGACAATGCCATACAGACTAATGCCATCGCTTGTGAATTGAAAGGGAAGAAATGAAATGATCTGCATTTATATAGCGTTTTCAAGTCAATGACTTCCCAAAGCGCTTTACAGTGTGCTTCACATTTCCCAGTAACGGCCGTGGAGCCATGTAAGGCGCAAACCTGCTTATTGGGGGCATTAGGGGTTAAATGTCTTACCCAAGGACACTTTGACATGTAACACGGAGGAGCCGGGATTCGAACCTACGATCTCTTGATCCCAAGACGAGCGCTCTACCTCCTGAGCTACTGCCGCAAGAAGAAAAGCATTGGCAAAGTGAAGCCACTAGAGAGCAGTGTCTGTGTACTTTTTAAGCAGAATTTTTAAGAAACATGGCGGAAATTTCTAACATTAACTTCACACCAAATTCAAGCACTTCCTTAAAATTCAAGCCATTTCAAGGATTTCAAGCACCCCCATACGAACCTTGTTTATAGGATGCAAGAGTAAAGCATGGTTGAATTTCCATTTCAAAACTGTTTCGTCAACCTGACCACGAAACCTCAGCTGTGTTTTCTCCGCGGTGGACACTCAGTTTTTTTCAGTTTTACACACAGCACCTTGTGAAGTGGTTTCAGCCCGCAGAACGCTCGAACCGGCGTGCCGAGTTTGGCGTATGAAAGCGGCCACACCGAGGCACTAACAACCTGCCGTTGCCATTTGGAATATGGGAAGCGTCCTTTAGAAAGAGACGTGGTCGAAAATAACCTCCGTGGTTATGGAAAAAGCGTAGGCCTCCAAATAGATACGCTTGCTCCCAGGGCATCGTTTCTAAAGTGGGCGTCTTAGGAAATTCATCGATTTCATTTTCACAGAATTCCCTCTCTTTTAAAATGATACGAGTGGCTAAAGTTCATCCAAGACATGGGATGATATTTGTTAATGTATTAGCAAAAATACCAATGCCTAGGTCTGCAGACAACATAAAAATAAGCCTTGAAAAATGTAACTCTTTTGAGTTTTTGGAGATCAGGATATTTTTTAGTCCTTAATGGTTTCATATCATTACAAGTGCTTTGTTCTTTCATTTCCTTGACCAAGGGTTCAAATTTTGGTTTTAAAATAGGTGTTAGCTTCATACTAAGGTTTTAAACTGCAGCTAAGGTTTCAAACTAGGGTTTTAAAGAAAGCTTTAAACTAACACCAGGTTTTAGATTTGGGTTTAAAGTAGGATTTTGGTTTCAAACTTGAGTTTTAAAACTGCAGCTAACTATGGTTTTAAACAAAAACTAGGGTTTAAAAGTAGGGGTTCGGTTTCAAACTAGGGTTTTAAACAGCAGCTGGGGTTTTCAACTTGGGGTTTTAAACCAGCATTTAGGTTTTAAACTCTCATTTAAAATTAAATCCCGGGTACAAATTATGGTTTTAAAGTAGGCTAGACTCCGACTATGGTTTCAAACTCAAGTTTTAAACTAAAGATATGGTTAAAATTGGGGTTTTAAAGTAGGGTTTTCCTCTCAAACTAAGGTTTGAAAGTAGGGTTTTGGTTTCATATTAAGGTTTTAAACTTCACCAATGGTATCAAAGTAGGGTTTTAAATTAAACCTAGGGTTGGAATTAGGGTTTTTAAATTGTTTTGGGGTATCAAACTAGGGTTTTAAACTGCAACTTCTTATTTAAAAGTGTTTTAAACCAGCTTCTGAGTTTTAAATAAGGGGTTTAAACCAGTTCATGGGCTTCAAACTAGGGTTTTAAAATAGATTTTTGGTGTCAAACTAGGGCTTAATATGGAGCTGGATTTTAAAAAGAGAGTTTTAAACAAGCCTTTGGGATTCAAAGTAGGGTTTTAAGTTGAAACTAAGGTTCAAATTAGGGCTTTAAATTGGGATTTTGGTTTTAAACCAGAATTCTAAACTGCAACTGGGGTTCCAAATGTGGGGTTTAAACATGTTTTTGGGTTTCAAACTATGCATTTAAACAAAACCTGGTGTTTAAATTAGATGATTTTAAAACAGGGTTATGTTTTGATTTTTAAACTAAGGTTTTAACCCATCTCTTAGGCCTAAAACTAGCAGTTCAAAGCAAAGCTAGGGCTAAAAATTTGGGTTTAAAAGTCAGGTTTCTGTTTCAAACTGCAGCTAGGGTTTCAAACTACTGTTTTAAATCCACTTTTGGAATTTAAAATTGTGTTTTGAACTAGACCTAGGATTTAAATATTGGTTTTAAAGTAGATTTCTTTATTCCAAGTTAGGATATTAAAGTACAGCTAGGGATTCAAACTTGGGTCTAAACCAGCTTTTGATTTTCAAAAAGGGTTTTAAAGTAAACCTAATAAGTACTGGGGGAGGAAAGAATATGGAACTGACTGCACTTCAAAATAAAACCAAAAGGTCATCCTGATTTTTGGAAGCTTTTCCACAGGTTCAAGTGGGTAGACTAGTAATCCTTATGTTGTTTTCTTGCACACACTGACCCCTCAAAGTCACCCGTCGGGAGGTTAGTGGTGCGTAATTAAAGCAGCCCTCTTATCCAGCGATCTTTAGACTGTGGTAATAACCTGCTCCTCTTCCTCTGTGGTCTCAAAGCAGATCCAGATAAGGACCAAGTCTTAAGAACACACACAGGGAAGCCAGACACAAACCTAACGTTAACTGGATCAGATACACAAATTCTGATAGAACAGATCTTGCAGAGCTTTGCTTTCTCATCTGCTCGCACCACGTGAGCGCTTGCCACCTGCTTGGTGCTTGATTTATCACCATGGTCCAGACCCTGCTCAATATTTAACATCTAAGTCACCAAAATAAGATTTAAACTTCTCCTTTTTGTGCATCTATATTTATCTTTACATTCAAATATTATATTAACTATTTTTCTAGTAAGTATATGAATAATAAACCATAGACATAAATGCTAGAATTAAAAGAAATCCCAAATAATATCTTGCCCATTTAGGATATTATATGTTTATATTATTTAGAAAATAGAGTTAAAATATATCGTCAAATAAAATTATGAATCCTATATGTAGTAAATAGGATGAGCTGTGCAGAAAATGGATGGATAGAGGTAGTAAAATGTATAGGATACTTTATATCTTTTATATTTTAACTTTCCCTATGGGGAAAAATAAAGTATCTATCTATCCATCTATATATCTTTTTTCAAACAATTTTTCAAAAGAAAATATTTCACTACATTTTATTTCTCTAGATTATTGTTATCTTACCATATATTTATTATTTTCTAAACATTTGGGGAAAATACATCATTAGATATAGGATTGTTGTTTTTTGGTTAGCATAAATAAATGTAGTAAAATAGGTAGGATTATTTAAATACAGGAAAATGAACTTCAAAATTGATTATATTGTCTGCCAATGTGACATATTTGTAGCATAACAGGTCTTGTTTTACGACATGAAGTTATTATTTATTTTTATTTTATTTTTTTAAATATTAGCTTTTTTTTTAAGTAAAATATAATCCCTATGTACATTATTAAAAACAGGGAAATAAAAGAATAACAAGAAATGAAAAAAATACAGTGCCATTTAAATTTGGTTTAATTATTTACTTGTTACAATAACTGAGAATTTTACTCATGTTATGTACTATTTTTTCTTATTTACCATGATCAACTTGTTTTTCTAAGAAAATAGCAATAAAATGAGAAATAATGGGCAATATTGAGGAATATTGTTTGATCATTATTTTTACAAATTTACCAGAAAATATAATAAAACAATGCTACCAAGTAGATAAATACGCAAAAAATAATTAAATTAGAAAAAGAATATGTAAATGAGCAAAATAATCTTATTTTTTAAACATGTTCTTTAAAACCTTCATTGCAAAAACTAACTAAAGACCTTAATGCTCCCAAGCTTAGAGTAAAAAAAAGGTTAATAAACATACAATATTGAAAAAATAATGGATCAAAACCACATCTCAAGACCATAATTGCACCAAGTTAAGAATCCATCCTACCAGTTTAGTTGTGAGGCTCTTTGGTTCCAACCGACACAGCATCAAACTCATGATGCTTCTTCCAGCTTCTTGAAAAAATAACCTCCACTTTGTCTAAGCGGACCAAAAACTGTGCAAAAATGGTTTTAAACAATCCACAGAAGTAAAAAATGGGTAGAAAACCAAGAGACAACCATGAATGAGAACAACTTCCTTTCCTTTTGCCCGAACTCCCCCGGCAGGTCTTTCAAATCGTGAGGTAGGCGTGACCAAGCACCTCCAGTTAGACTACTCCCACTCCCGGTAAAATAAATAGAGAAAAAGGAAAGACGGATGTGGCCTCTTCAGCCACTGGGAGGAAACTGCAAGGAGGAGCTGATCCTTCCAGGAGCAACCCTCAGTCACCCCCACGGACCCCCACTGCAATACATTGTACTATCAATGAGCACTTGGGAGGAGAAAGAGAAGAAAAAAAAGGGACAAACCTCTCTCGTTTTTCCTCCCCCTATCCCAGCGGACGACCTCCTCAGTGTGCCCTCGATAAGAGCGAAGGAACCGCAAGATCAAAGAGGCCAAACCTCAAAAACCCTTCACCGTGTTTCCCTTTCTATTTATTGCTTGTCTTTTTTTGTATTTTCTATGAGCGGGGACGCAGCTGCATGATTGTGTACGTCTTTTCCCCGCACGCATGGCGCTGACCACAAATGACAAGCTGAATTTGAAATTTTGGGAAAGGCTCAAGATTCACTACAAGTTCCCACACTGCTTGATCACTTCCAGCAGGCTGCAAAAATCAGGAAGTCAAAAATAATAGACAGGCTAAAAATAAAACTCAAAACATTGTCTGCTATAATATAACCACTTTATTTTTCATCACATAAGGTGCACTGCTTATAAAGTGCATCTTCCCAAAATAGTCTTTTGTGATATATTTTTCATATATAAGGCACACTGGACTATAAGGCGCATGGAATTAAAACTACATTAAAAACAAAGTTTGCATAAGAAATAAATGCATTTAAATTTAAATACATTTTTTTCATAGAACATAATTCATTACGGGCAGCACGGCAGTGCAGTAATTAGCGCGTGTGCGGCACAGTTCTGAGGTCATAAGATCGAACCTTCCCTTGTGGAGTTTGCATGTTCTCCCCGTGCTTGCGTGGGTTTCCTCCGGGCACTACGGTTTCCTCCCACATTCCAAAAACATGCGTGTTAGGTTAATTGCCGGTGCAAGTTGTCCCTAGGTGTGAATGAGCAAGTGAGTTGTCTGTAAAGGTGTACTCCGCGACTGACTGGCAACCAGTTCAGGATGTCCTTTGCCCACTGCCCGAAGATAGCTGGGATGGGCTCTAGCACCCCCGTGACCGTACTGAGGATAACCGGTGCAGATAATGGACGTATAAATCATAATCTGGTTTCACCGCTGAAATTAATTTTAGCAACAAACGGTTAACATGTTAAAAAAACTCGTACATACGTTTGTCAAAAGCAGATCAGTTACCCCATCATTAAATCGTAACTATGTATTTCCAATTTCATCAGCCATATTTTCCTGTAAATAAGGGGACACTCGATTACAAGGCGCGCTTACAAATTTCTGACCGATTTACAATTGCACCTAGAAACTGTAAATCGTCTGGAAAATACGGTATATATAGTTTTGTATATACAGTATATATATATATATATATATATATATATATATATATATATATATATATATAATATGGCAGCACGACAGCGCAGTGGTAAGCGCTATGTGAAAAAGTATTTGACCCTTGACCCTAATATTGAGTTGGGCCACCTTTGGCAGCGATAACAGAAACCAAACGTCACAATAATTGCTGAGTCTTTCATAACAACATGGCAGTATTTAGGCCCACTCTTGTTTGCATAATTGTGACAAATCTGCCATATTGTTGGGTTTTGTACCAATAACTGCCTGTTTAAGGTCACATCACAGCATCTCAAATGGATTTAAGTCTTTACTTTGTCTTGGCCACTCCAGGACCTTCATTTTGTTTTGTTCTTGAGTGATTCAGAGGTGGACTTGCAGATATGTTTTGGATCGCTTGAGTAGTAGGGCCGTATCTTTTTATTTTTAAAAACGAATAAAATCATTTACTAGTTTTTTATTATATTATTATTTATTATTTCAATATGCTCGATTTTGTAACCAGACATTTTGAGGTGTAATACAAATTACATTGTTTATAAATATATGAATAATTTATTTTTGACCTCCTGCAATCCCATAATCTGTTATTACATCAACTTTGCACTTTTTCTGTGCCACATAAACACAATTTCTCCTTTGACCTTAACCAGCACTGATTTAAAGACCCCAGAAGCCAAAAATATGTGGTGTTTAACTGTTTTAAAGCAGACTCCAAGCAGCTCATCAAATAAATCTGCAGTGAATGGGCCAAGAATGCTGCCTTTCACAGCCCCAAATAAATCTGGGCAGGGAGAACAACCCCAGTATGGAAGGGTCTTTGTTTTGGGGGATCCCCCGTCATGATAACAGGGTCGGGGTGGCCAGGCTCTTTGCTTCTTGTGTGACACGGCAGGGGTAGTTTGGTGGGAGGGCATATGGAATCGGAGAAGCCAGAGAACCAAACACAGAGGGGGCACATTGGGCTCCAAATGGGATTTTTAGTGACTTCCCAATCAGTCCTTATTGCATTGAATACAGTATACCCCCAGGTTACAACATCCCAAGCTCACAATATGTTCACGTTACGATGTGGAATACAATGTTTTTGTCCCCTTGGCTTTACTGTAGAATATATTTAATATAACTGTATTTGAAATAAATTTGTAAAGAAGAAATTACATGAACATTTCACAGTACTTTCACATGGTGGATGGACTGAGGAAGTGGTAATGCCCATTTAATGTAATTGTCCCCATTCATCAATGCCAAGAAATCCAGAAGCGCCAATAATGAAGACATCATATTGTATTAAACGGACATCTGCGCTCCATGTCAGACAGGAAGCCTGAGGCAATGCAAAAAAAAAAAAAAAAGAAAGAAAAATTACAGATTGAGGGTCACACAATGAAGCTGAATCTCAGGTTTCAATTGATCGGATGTATGAATACAGGAAGTCTTCAATTTAAGAATGAGTTCCTTTTCGATGATGTCAACCCAAATTTCTGTGTCAAAAGGCAGATTTCATTGTTAGATTTGAAATTTACATCAAAACATACTAAATGAAGTACAAACAGATTTTTAGATCACAAATTGTATGAGTGGCAGATGGCTAAAGTCATCATTAACAATATTAATAATACATTTGAATTATTTTGACTATTTTTTAAATTTGGTAAATAAACCTTGACAATCAAAATTTGTTCAAAAAGATTATTTTTTTTTTTTTGCTCTGTTCAAATACAAAAACTGTATCTCAGAGCTAACAACTATGAAGACCAATTTTTCTTTTTTAAAATCAAGTAAAGTTACCCTAACTGTTAATGATGTAGAAACACGGAATCAATAAAAATTGTAGAGGTGCTCCAATACTGAACAGCACACATCCCGTGGCTAAGAAAATATATCAGTCCTTATCGAGCAATATTCCATAATTGTACACATTATCACCTATAATGAAGACGAAAAAATATACAAATGCTGAAGCATGGTGGGGCAACTACATAAAGCAAATTAACGTTTGCTCATCTATAAGACGATTACTGCCAAGCTGTCCAGTGCCACGCACACATTATTAAGAGGTAGGGAAGAGACACGACCAAGTCGCGCCACTACTTCCATAGGAAATACAAATATATGATATGGGGAACATAAATCTCATCTCATCTCATCAGCTGCACCGCTTATCCTCAGTAGGGTCGCGGGATGGGGAACATAAATACTTTTAAAAAATTTTCTACAGAGTAATGTTGGCTGCACAAATGGGACCGCTTTCCCATGCCTCGCCGCCATTACAGAGAAGTGGAGAGGAGACAAAACCCCAGCTGTGCTACCACTGCTATAGAAAATCAAACTATATTAAAATTAGGAACATAAATGCTTAGCATCTGACGAACAAGTGCTGTTGGCTGTGTGAATGAGGCTGGACCGGCCCTCTGATGCCTCGCGCAGATTATGAAGAGGTAGAGAGGAGACCAGACCAAGTTGTGCAACTCTATATTACTTTAGGAAAATCGAATTATTATAACAAGGAATATAAATGCCTAAAATATTAACAAATGGTGTCGACCATGCCAGCTCCTATGCCTCGACACATTATGAAGAGGTAGAGAGGAGACACAACCAAGTTGTGCTACCACTTCTATGGAAAATCAAGAAACATTATGAAAGAGAACAAACATTCTTAGAAACTTTCTAACAAATAGTGTCAGATGCGCAAATGGGATTGTGCGAGTTTTCCAATCCCTCGTGCACATTACAGAGAGGCAAATAGAAGACCAAACCAAGATGTGCAACTCCATACTACTTTAGAAAATATAAATTTTATAACAAGGAATATAAATGCCCAGAATATTAAAAGGTAGTGTTGACCGTGCCAGCTCTGATGCCTCGCGCACATTATGAAGAGGTAGAGAGGAGACACAACCAAGTTGTGCTGCTACTTCTATGGAAAATCAAGGCACATTATGATAGAGAACAATCATTCTTAGAATATTTTTAACAAATAGTGTCAGCTCCGCAAATGGGATTGTGCGAGTTTTCCAATCCCTTGTGCATACTACGGAGAGGCAAAGAGGAGACCAGACCAAGTTGTGCAACTCCATACTACTTTAGAAAATTCATTTGTTATAACGTGGAACATAAATCTTTAGAATATGAACAAGCAGTGTCAACCGTACCAGCTCCAATGTCTCATGCACATTAATGAGAGGAAGAGAGGAGACACAACCTTCTATTTGTACAAAAGAATAAGCGAAGTCAAGTCATGTTTATTTGTATAGCCCTTAATCATAGAGTCTGCACAGACCACAGATTATTGCAAACAACAGACTATTACTACACCATCCCCTGATCTAAAACCCACATGAGGGCAAGGAAAAACTCAAAAACCTCAACAGGTGAAAAATGAAGAAACCGTGAGAAGGTAATGCACATGAGGTAATCCCCCTTCCAGGATGACCAGGCTGCAATGGATGTTGCAATAACAAATAATACAAAGATATTGCCAACATAATATATAGGTTATTCATATGCTATAGAATAGAAGTGTGTTTTAAACTTAGATTTAAACATTTCCACTGAGGTTTCAGATCGACTCTCAGGGGGAAGAGCAATAACAATATATTATGATGGGGAACATGAATTCTTTCGCACAGTAGCATCTGCTGATTGGATATTAAAGCATTGTGTGAAGTGAGTAATTATTGTGTCTTTTTCCTACCTGGTCGATAACTGTGACATCATATTTGGCCATTATCAGTTTTATAACTAAATATCCCTCTTATAAAGGTTCCAAATAAAACCCTCTCTTCTTTGTTTGGCAGCAACAAACTGACATCACCGGTTCTCTCCTCACTCCAAATGCAAAAAAGGTCATATCAGTTTACAAGCAGACTAGTGGCCTGAGGTGACCTTGGCCACGGGCCTCCCGGGAGGATGACTTCATCCCAAGCGATCTCGCCCTACTACTTCTTTGGAGATTGACCCGATTGCATAGCTCTAAGCGCCTCATTTCCCCAGCCGATCACGATGACCCCTCTTGCAGGAAAGAGGAGAAGGCGCCATATTGAAGGCAGGAAGGCACCAAGCAAAGGAGATCAATGAGAGGAGGGAAGCAGATGCTAGCGCTTTATTAATACGGTTAGTGATGACTTCACACAGGAACAGGAAGTGGAATCTGATCGAGACGCATTAGGAGGGCTGAGGTCACCAATGGGGTTAATTGTTATTGGATTGTTTGCATCACTCAATTAAAGTACACAAATTGGCTTTATTCGAGTAAAAAAATCAACATAAAATAGGAGAGGAAAGCAAGTTCCCATGAAGTCATAGAATAATTATCCTGAAATAAATCAGTGAAACACATAAATCTGATTTATTGTCTTTGAGCGAAAATGGAACCACACATTTCCCAACATCTCTGTGAAGCTGGTCATTTTTGCTACATGAATGTATCAGTTATTGGGGGAAACCTTACATAAATTGGAACACAATGCAATCTCATCGTAAAGTTTGAAAGACCATTTTAACTTTTTTTTTACCAATTCTACTCCTTTTGCCAAATGTTTTTTAAAATGCAATAGTTATTTAGTGATATGTTCAGAATTCATTTTCTTATTTTCTAAAGCCTTTCACGGATATAATAGATGTTTTTGAATCTCTAAAGAAATTAAATAAAATAGTGAATAGATTATTTAAAGTATTTGATATGGCAGATAATGTCATGACCAGAACGGAATCAGGACCCAGATGCGTAACGTTAACCACAAGTTTATTGAGAGAAAGACGAAGGGCAGCCCCCGCGATCCGGTGCTCGCTGGCCGCGGGAAGCAAGCGCTCCCAGAATTGGATCGTGTTCCGAATGCGGAGGTGGATCTTCCGTAGCGGGAGATGGTGGTGTCGAAGACGGAAAAAATAGGTTGATAGCCGGGACAGCAGAGCAAAAACGTGGTCGGGGTCAAAAACAGGTCGTAGCGGGAGACAAACGGGGAAATCAGGAACGGACGGGTGCAAAAACGGGTGCATAAAGCAGGACCGACGAGAGTCAAGGTCAAAGTGCTTGTCTTGTAGAAACAGAGGTTCGCTAACAGACTGACAACAGGCGAGTGTAAGGACTGAGCTTAAAAAGCTAGCGCCAAACGAGCGGGCACAGGTGATACTAATCAGTCATCATGACACATAACTGATTATATAGTCAAATAAAGAACTAAACATAATAAAACATAATTATCTGCCAGAAAATGTTGCTAATATTAGTTAAAATTGTTAAATACACTAAAAGTATCGAAATATTATTATAAACTAGGTCTAGAATTAACATTAGTGCTAAAAACACAACTTTGGACTAGCTACCTTTGATAAATGGTCATTTGTGATACTGTAGTATTAAAATGGCCACCAAACATTTAATTTTCTTAATGTTGTTTATTGCAATAATAAATTATCTTTGCTTTTATTTAAATCGGTACTGTTTTATTTAAATGAATGAAGTATTTTTAGACCACTCTAGATTCTACACACTGAGGCTTTAAATATCACCAAAACCTCAATGTTATTGGTTAGCCACCTCACCACAAAAATGACCCAACAAACATCAGTACTAGCTTTATAGAGTTACACATGTGTTCTTTTGTGGTGCTAAAGCAAATTTAAAAATAAAAGCAGTTCCCCCCAGGTCAATCCGTCTTCTCCCAGCAAAAGGAGAATAACATTAGCAAACCAAAGCGGCACAGCAGTTGCCAAACCTCAAACTGAAGAGAAAAAACCATAAACAGTCCGGTGTCGGCATTCTTCTGTTAACTGTCATGCACCTGTACTTTAAAAATGATTTACATATCAAACAATACTTGATATTTCTCTGTTTTTTCCCATCAAATGAAATATACCTGAAAAAAAATCAGACGATTCTGCTACTGACTTAACGAAATGTAAATGCAGAATTGTCTACAGTATCAGCAAAGTATTTTAAGGACTAACAGATAATTTCCAGTCGTCAAGTCATGTTCATTTGTATAGCTCTTAATCACAAGAAGTCTGAAAGGGCTGTACAGACTACAGACTACTGATACACCATCAATAATAATATTTATTAAAAGAAAAAAGAAAATACTATAGAAATAGTACAAAAACACTACTACAGTAGTAGTATAATTATAATTATTATAGTATAATACAAAAATACTACTACAGAAATATTACAAAACTATTAAATAAATACTACAAAATACTATGACGAAAATACTACATTAATACTACAAAAATAACACTACAGTACTTATCTGTCTGTGTTTATTTTTCTTTGACTAACTGATTTTAAGTGTGGTGTTGTGACTGGACACACACTCTATTTGGGGATGAGGCAGATCATAATAACTGTGTTTGCAGCTGTTTAGGTGTTTTTTTATTTATTAAGGACTTTAAACTACCAGCGAAAATATTTGCAATACGCCACATCAGATTATTTGGGTTACTCAGGGTATTGTATTTAATTTACAAACCCCGAACTAAAATAAAATGGCATAAAATGTCTACAATTAGCAAAATTATATCATATGCGTGGGGGTGTCCGAACCTTTCCGAAAGCACGCCATATGGTAAACTGATATTAAGCACTCTTTGAACAGTCTTAAATAAATTCACACTACGGGAAAAATTCGCATGGCATGGCGATCAGATTCGCAACCTCGTAGCTCACCTTTATAGCATTTTCATTTGTGAAAGAGCGCTGATGTGCCGTTGAAACAGCTTCCAGTCGCTTGACCTTTTCACTGTGTTCAATTTGCGTTAACTTTTTGTAGTCAGCATGTTTTGCAGGCAGTGCCTCTTGATATTTTATTCTTGGAAAACAGTCACAGTTAGACGCAGTTGTTTCAGATTTCTGTGAAAAATCACTTCAATTTTAACTTATCTTGGAAGTGACGACCCTCACAGTCAATTTTCCTTTTTTTTTAAATTTACAGTCCCCATGTCAGAAACAGGGTGGGCTAAAATCATCCCAGACAGCCAAGGGTAATGTGGCTCAAGGGCTTCTAACATCATTTAGTGAAATGGCATTTGACCGGACTTTGGACACTCTGATATAGTGCATTGGTTCTTAACTGGTCTGGCTTGAGGACCCACCATTGCACCCTAATGACAAGCTGGGACGCAAATCAAGAAAACATTTCCACTTATCAAATGTATCTTATTAAAAGGATTGTGTAGTAATTACTAGCAAAACCAATATGACTGCAAGTACCGTATACACTCTCATATAGGCCTATATCGCACATAAGCGTCCCTCTAAAACTGCTTTAAAATAGCCAAATACTAAAATAAAGTAACCCAAATAATGATAATTATTTATTTCTGTATTCAATAAAAAATGTATAGACTAGTAAAAAGCTCAAAATATAATAATTTTTAACCATTTACCGTACCTTCAAGCAGTACACTAATTTGTTTTTCTCGCAATTGTTTCCTACTTCAATTCAATCGTTTTTGTCACTGTTTTCAACTTTTGCCTACCCTTATAACTAACTTACTTGGGTCCAATTATTATGGGCAGAAAAAGGGAATAAAACAGACAAAATGAGATGTGGTGCCTCTCATTGTTCTCTCTCTCTCTCTCTCTCTCTCTCTCTCTCTCTCTCTCTCTCTCTCTCTCTCTCTCTCTCTCTCTCTCTCTCTCTCTCTCTCTCTCTCTCTCTACCTCTGCCTCTGTTTTTCCTCTCTCTGTTTCTCTATCTCTGCCTCTTTCTTCCTCTCCCTAGATTAGTAATCAAGAATTAAGTGAAGTGCTTTGTGGCTTGCAAACACTGAGAGAATCTCCTCACCTCCTCAGAACAAGAACTTTGTACTTTTTATCTCGGTTTATCTTTTTTAAAAATTCCAGTAAACTAAAAATGTTGTAAAATTAAATTAAAATAATAATTGTTCTTTTTTTTATTTATTTTGGGTGGGACCGTCTATCAACTGTTTTTTCTTAAAATTAGCAAACGTTTCGGCCAATTAGCTGAAGGAATTTTATTAATGTATTTTATTGTTATTTTATTGACAAACTTGACTTAAAATAAGCATTTTCTTCGGCCAATGCGATTTTATTTTGATTTAATTCGATTTTTTTGGAGCAGTCTATTGACAATTAGTACATAATATGAGCATTGTTTTATGCTTATGGGCTGTCAGGAGTTATCTACTAATATTTTAATCCATCGACAATTATTACTCGACATCCTATCTCAATATTACTTTATAATAACATGTCAAATGTGAATAATTCAAACATGAATTATTTCAATGCACGATACGGTAATACAAGGCAATTAGACATCTTTAATCACAAAGGACGTTTTCTAGAGGCACCTCCGTGTCACCATCAAATAAAAAACGGAAATTTAATGTATGAGTTGAAGCGTGGAGACTGGCCCTCATTTATAGGACGGTCACGTTTGTAAATAACAAACGTTGACCTCTTCCAGCTTCACAATTTATTTTATGAATGTGCTCCCTTCGGCTTCCATGCGCCGCTTAATAAAGAACATATTTACACAGGGGAGAGGGTGGCGTCGGGGTTCTTTCCCTTTTTTTCCTGAACGGATAGCTATCAAGATGTTGCTCCTTGCCATGCTGTCGCGTGGATTAATCATCCCCTGTGGTGATTGTTTGCTAAATTGTTCCTCATCTAACGCAAGATAATATAAACAATTATTTGAGCTGTAGCCGATTTGAAACTCTGGTGGAATATAGAGTAGGAAAGTAAGGAAATAGAAAGCTAAAAAACGTTTGCTTTGATCAACTCTACTAGAGCAGCATAAAGGTGCCTGACAGAAAAAGCCACTAGAGGGCAGCAAAGTAATTTTTCACTCTGCCTCTTATCACCTCTTTCTCTGTTTTTTACAATGCCACCCTCTCTCTCCCTCCCGTCTTCTCTCTCTCCGTTTTCACTCTTCCATTGTCACTCCCCATTTTCCCTCTATGCCTACTTCTCTCTCTCTCTGCCTTTTTTATCCTCCTTTTTTCCCTCTGCCTCCCACTCTTTGTTTTCCACACCCGTTTATCTCTCTGTGCCTCTCGCATGCCCTCTCTCTCTCACTGTCGCCCTCATCCTCTTCCTCTTTCCCTCTCTGTTTTTCTCTCTGCCCTTCTCTCTCTCAGCCTTTCTCTCTGCCTTTCTCTATTTTTCTCTCTGCCTTTCTCTCTCTCTGTTTTCTTCTCTGCCTTTCTCTCTCTCCATTTTCTTCTCTGCCTTTTTCTGTCTATCTCTCTCTGCCTCTGTCTTGCTCTTTTTCCCCCTCTCTCTCTGCCTGTCTCTCTCGCTCTTTCTCTCTGCCTCTCTCTCTCTCTTTCTGCTTCTCTACCTCTCTCTCTGCCTCTTTCTCTCTGCCTCTCTCTCTCTCTTTCTGCTTCTCTACCTCTCTCTCTGCCTGTTTCTCTCTGCCTCTCTCTCACTTTCTCACTCAGTTTTTCACTCTCTACCTCTCTATTTATAGTTTTCTCCCTCTGCCACTGTTTTTCGATCTCCGCCTCTCTCTCGCTAGGAGATTAGGAATCAAGAATTAAGTGAAGTGTTTTGTGGCTTACAAACACTGAGGGGATCTCCTCACCTCACAAGCTCTGCATCACAGATCAAGTTTTCCTTCCTTGCAACTTGTCACCGTGTTTGATGCCAAGTGGGCCGTTCAGGCGCTCCACTAATACCTTGGAAAACTAACTGGCACCTTCCATTGGGAGATTTACAGCGGGACATTTTCTATTTGTTTTTACCTCTCAAATGAAGCTATATTTTATTTTTAAGTTACTTAAAACTAAACTAGGTTCAGATTAAGATAAATCTGCAACAAAACAAAACATTAGATTAATGGAATCTACAAAGTTGAGGAAAGAAATAATGGTTACCGTAAATTCCGGACTATAAGCCGCTACTTTTTTCCCAAATGTTCAAACCTGCGGCTTATTCAGTGATGCGGCCAATTTATGTATTTTTTCTAACAGCCGCCAGCGGCGCTCGAGTACAAAGGGTAAGATTTAGACCGGTGGAATATATGCAGGTGTGCTGCAAGCATGTTTTTGAATAAGGGAGCGAAGGATGACGTCTATATGACAAAGTCTCTTTCCCGTACTGGGGAAGACGACTTTAATGACGTCAGTTATAAGGAGGAAGATGAGCATGGTTTACCATGATTTTAACAAATACTGTATTTTTTTCAACAGACCCGTTTCCTTGTGTTGCAAGCGCTTTCCTAGTAGCATTTTGCTACCCTTCACAGACACGGTTTGGGATGAAAGTTATAATATTATTATTAAAGGTTTGAAAACTCTCTTGGTGTACCGTCTTTCTTTGTAAATATGTGTAACCATGTATAATATGTATTTGCAACTGTATATTTTTGTAATGTATTTATTTTAGAGATTGATTCTGATATGTTTTCCACGGGCGAATCAAAAAGAAGGGGCTAATACAACGGGGGCTGATGGGAAGTGGAGTAAAGGTGAGACGTGTTTATGGATGCAGCGGACAATAGTGGATACATATTTTTCCCAACCTTACCTTTGAAAATATACTTTTTTTTTTCCCTTGGATTATTTTTAACAAGACCCGGACTATGCAGGTCTGCTTTATATCTTAAGTACCGGTATCATTTTACGTTCAATTTGCCGGCTGTTGTTTTTGGACTGTGTACTTCATATTTAGTTAAAGTTGCGGGACTCAAAGTCGGGTTTGGATTAATTTCGTGATTGTGATACATGTTTTAATAAGGGCGCATGCGGCTTATATGCAGGTGCGGCTTGTGTACGTACAAAAGCGGTTATACTCTTAAAATGTTGTTGGTGCGGCTTATAATCAGGTGCGCTCTATAGTCCGGAATTTACGATAATTGAATTTAAATGAAATAAATAAAAAAAAAAAAACAGTTATCATTTTAAATTAGTTAATTTAGTTATGAGAAAATTATCAGTATATATTTTTTCAACAATTACCTCTGTATTTTGGACAAAAAATAATATATATTTAGGTCATTGTTAGCTTAGGGTTTGCTTAGCCTTAGCCGTGCACCTTTACGAGAAGTAAACATATTAACCTAACCCCACACAAAACTTTCTTCCACCTTAAAAAAAAACAGACGCTACACAGAAAATCCTTAATAGTCGCTTAACGTAAGCATAGTAAAGGGAAAGTCGCAAGAAATCAGAAGTCATACAAAATGGTGGTGAACAGACTATATACATCCTGGCAAAGATTTGCAGAATGATCCGGCAAAAAGGACAGTGGCCATCTGCATGGACAAAATCGCTAGTAATTACGCAAATAAAGAAAGGAAACCTCTAACTATGCTCCAACTACAGAACTATAAGTCTCTTCAGCCATGCAAAAAATCTGGCAGTTATCACCACAAACATCCCCATAAATCACTAAGCGCTTGAACCTGTCACCAAAATATAAATATCTTGGAGCTGTCGTATCAGAGGATGGGCCAGAACCAGAAATCATGGTCAGGATAGATTAAACCACAGCCACTCTAGCAAGATTAAACATATATGGAGGCACAAGAACATAGCAGTGAAATCAAAGATCAGACTCATGCAAGTGCTGGTTACTGGTTAAGGAGCTCTTCTTGGGACTCAAAGGTCGCATGTTTAATTCCCAGCTACTCCGAGTTAAATGTCAAAGTGTCTTTGGGCAAGACACTGAACCCCTGATCCCTAGCATGGCTGCCTCTGGCTATCGATGTGTGAGTGTGTGTGTGAATGGGTGGGTGTGAAGCACATTGTAAAGACCTTAGGGAGGTCTTCAGTGACTTGAAAAGCACTATTTCAATGTGACCATTCACCACTTACCTCCATCTTCCTATATGCTTGCGAGACATGGGCTCCAACAGCAAAACTGGGAAACTTCTAGGCATCAGCTACAGGTAACATACAAAATGGTGGCTAACACCATCAGGGGCACATTGGACCCTACAAAGAACTGTTGTCAATTGAGCGCAGACAAAAACTTCAATGTTAAGTTCACGTCACAAGATCATCAGGATTGGCCAAGATCATTCTCCAGGGCACAGTCCAATGGGGCAAGAGGAGAGGAAGACCGAAAAAGAACTGGGCCGACAACATTAAGGAATACACTGGGGTCAACTTTGCCGAACAAAAAAACGGCCAGGAATCGTCAACAGTGGAGAAGGCTGTCCAGAGTTGCGTCCTCATTGGTGCCCTGAAAACCCATGCGGTTTTTAAGCTCCCTAGCGCTTTTCCAAAAATGTTTGGAAATTTAAAAAGAAGAGGGAGGAAAAAATATTTTTGTTTTAATAAGGTTTCTGTAGGAGGACAAACATGACACAAACACGTTTTATACATTCACACATTTTCCACGTTTGTGACAAAGTACCTAGTTGGAAGTGAGAGGAAAGGTAATTGCACTACTTCTAGAGACATTAGGTAAACACAAAATAGATTTACGAAGTGGATTGGATCTCTGACTGGATGCTCCAGACGAAGTTTCGTTGTTCTTTGACAATGACGATACATTTTCTGAACTCTCCAAACTACACTAAACTAAAATAATACAGAAAATTAAAGATATGCCTCTCTTGGCTAACACAGTAAAGGAAAGGGCCTGTACAATGGCAAGCAAAATCAAGATAAAACAAATCAAGGACATTAATTCAGTACCAGAATATTCAATTACCTGTAATGAATTGAGTGATGTGATGGATATCTTTATCGCATGTCTTTATTTTTGAAGCACTGAAACATACTGTAATTGATTATTGTTGTAATAAAGTTAATCTTGAGGCAGTATCTTACAGTAGTCACGTGGTGCATTAATCTCTACAGCAGGGGTGGCCAACCCGCGGCTCTCGAGCCGCATGCGGCTCTTGAACTAGTTTCATGCGGCTCTTTAGGAGCTGTTATACACTGGTTTAATGCGGCTCTTTCGAAGCTGTAACATGACATGCATCAAGAATGTTTAGCCGGCACTGTAATTTGCCTTCCCTACAGCTAGATGGCACTCTGACAATGAATGTCTGTTTTAGTGACGTAAAACGAGCGACGAGAAAATATTTGTTTGACAAAATGTATTGTAGTCAATTTATGTGAAATTACCTCTTGAAATGGCAGGTAAAAAGGCACAGCCAAACTAAAATATGAAGAAGAACACAGGACGTTTTTGCCAGAATAGGAGAGTTTATATTATTTTATTGAACGTAATGGCAAGCCTATCCGCCTTATACGTAACGCGGCATTAGCACATTTCAAAGCTTCAAATCTTCAGCGTCAATTCAGCGCACTCCACCCTAACATCGAACAGGAATTTCCAAAAGGGACTGAACTTAGTAAGAAAAAGTTGTTGACTACGAAAAGCAAAGCAGAAAAACAGTTGCATTTCTTTCAAAAAAAATATGAAACACTCTGAGACCGTAACGCTTGCTTCTTATCAGTTAGCTTGGAACATAGCACGGGCTAAAAAGCTATACAACGAAAGAGAATTCATTAAAAATGCGTCATTGACGCCTTTGAAATCTTGGCTCCTGTAGACAACAAACTAAAACAGAGCAAATTAGATGTTCAACTGTCTCGCCACAGTATGGAACGAAGAATATCCAATATTAATGCAGCTGTTGAATAACAGTTGCACACTGACCTGCAAACAAACTGCAAGAGCTACGGATGGAGCGCCAGCCATCATCGGATCAATGAACAGGCTTGTGGGACTGTACAAAGCTGATCAAACATTTCCAGACTTTTGGGATTTCCACTGCATCATCCACAGGGAGCAACTCGTGTCTAAATCACTCAAATTTGACAACGTCATGAAACCTGTGATGGAAATCGTCAACTTCATCTGCACACATAGAATAGAATAGAATATGCCTTTATTGTCATTGTTACAACATGGGATATGCTGTGACATGCGCTTAACCGGAGGATATTCAGGAATATCATCGCTGAACTGGACCAAGGACTTCCAGGTGACCTGCCGCTGCACTGCACTGTGAGGTGGCTGGCAAAAAGCCAGGTACTATCTCGCTTCTTTGAGCTTTTGGATCCAGTGAAACTTCATGGAAGAGAAGGACAAGGACTATCCCAAGCTCTCAGACCTCAAGTCGATAATGGATCTGGAACAGTGCTCACTCACAATGTTAACTGTTGAAAATTATTTATATTATCATGTTGGTGTGGTTATTTTCATCAGATCTAGTCGAGTAGAGATTTGTGTATGCGTACGTACATGATTAAAAGATGTTTATGTGTATAATGTGGCTTTTTAGTAACAAAGAAAAAAAATAATCAACTCGCCCCCGTTAACAACTATGATGTGGCTCTTTGTAGTAACACAGACGAAAAATTGGCTCTTAGTCGCTGAATGGTTGGCCACCCCTGCTCTACAGGATGCACGGCATCCAACTTAGTCATTTTGATAGTAGGCCTATATAGATACAGGATCTGTTGTGATTGTTAGAAGGCTTATATGATCCATTATCTGGACCACTTATCCTCAGTAGGGTCACGGAGGTGCTGGAGCCCATCCCAGCTATTTTCAGGCAGTGGTCAGGGGACACCCTGGACTGGTTGCCAGCCAGTCGCAGGGCACACAGAGACAGACAACTCGCCCGCTATTTCATACAGAGGGACAATTTGGACCGGGCAATTAACCTGACATGCACATTTTTGGAATGTGGTAGGAAACCGGAGTGCCCGAATGAAACCCACACAAGCACGGGGAGAACATGCAAACTCCACATAGGAAGGTTTGATCCCATGACCTTGGTACTGTGCCGCGGACGCACTAACCACTCAGCCGTCGCGAAGCCCAGGCTTATAAAAGTTTTTTTTTATTTTTTGCAGTTTTTGAGTAAATTGTCTTTGGGCGTCTTTCAACATGTTCGGTTGCAGACCCCGAGTTTAAGCGATCCGTGAACAGTAAATCAAGTTGAAGGTTTCACATTTCAGAAGGCAACTTTTATCAAACCGTAAACAGAGCACAGCCTACTCGTTTTAGAGGCCCACTGCAACAACACACACGTGGGTGTTTTCTGCTTTCTTTTCAGCAGAATGACGCACGAAACACCCACCAAACAGCTAAAAACTCACATACAGCTGCACGACTTCCTGCTCTCACATATAAACCAAATTCATATTTTCTACAAACTCACAAAGCTGGGCTGGAATAAATAATGCACATTTTCGAAAAAAAAACGCCCTGCTTCATCTCTGGAGGGAAGGACGAACGATCGTTGACTGTCAGGAACTCGGCAGCGGAGTCGAACGTAGTACAGCACACGCGAGGTCAAAGGTGGACTCGACGCTTTATCGGCGCCGAGGGGATGGAGACAAGCAGTAAGGAGAGATAGCGGCACGGAGAAATAGGTCAGCGAGAAAACGTGTCAGGCTGTGGAGAAAGAGAGTGGACGCCGCTCTCTTGTTGTCATCGCGTCTCCGGAGGAAAATGCAGTGGCGACGACTTGGCCTCCTCAATGCCTTACAAGGTTGCTGAATGAGGCCTGGCGAAATGTCTGGCCGCGTTGCTAAGCCAACATTCAACAAATACAAACGTGTGGCCGTGCTCGCGCTGGCTGCCACCCTGGGATGCACGTGCACGGTCACGTCCACGCACACTGATAGCGACACGTCCTCACACGGACACGCTGTGCAGGAGACGGATGCTCTCAGTCTCACTTGTTTCTAGATTTACGAAAATATTCTTTCAACAGCTAAATAACATAAGATATTGAGAAATACACAATTCATTCGCTTTGAAACCCAAATTTTGGGTGCACTTTATATTCAAAGTTATAGTCAGTATAGTTTTGCATACCCCTTAATCACAAGGAGTCTCAAACGGCTGCACGGACCACATAGTCTTGCAAACTACAGACAATTATTACACCATCCCCTGATCTAGAACCTATATGAGGGCAAGGAAAAACTCAAAAACCTCAACACCAGGAAAATGAAGAAACCTTGAGAAGGGACCGTACATGAGGTTACCCCCCTTCAGGATGACAAGCTGCAATAACAAACGACTATATTTGTGCAATGAAAGATCACTGACCACAATCGCAAAACATTGCAATGGGAATAAAACCCGGGTCACAGCGGTGTAAGCACCAAATCCTAACCCCTGGACCACCAGATATAGATATTTGGTTCTGAACTGGTCTGACTTCAGAAATTACCATGCCACCGTAAATAAGAACTCAAATCAAAAGAATCCACTTTTCAAATGTATTCGATAAAAAAATTGTGCAGTCTAAACCACAGATAGTAAAATTGACCACCAAAACGGCTTTAAGTAACACTATTCCTTTTTTGTCAATTAGCAGCATTTTTAATGAAACCCAAAAGGCTTCATTTCAGTTGCTTTGTCTTCAAGATAATAAAAGGAATTTCTTATATTTTCTCCACTGTATGCCATGATCAACATATGCGAACAAACATTAACAACAATAGTCGATAGAAATAAAATGTCCTTCTCTCTTAGCTGATATAATATATTAATTTTGCAATATTTTTCTCATTGTAAGTAAGAAGTGTTTAAAGCAGGGGTCAGGAATCTATGGCTCACAAGTCATATTTGGCTCTTTTCATAAGTAAAAATGGCATGGAGCGAAATAGAAAGTGCGCGATTAACGGATTAATCGTAACATTCGAGTCCATTCTCGCATGTATAAAGCAAAGACAATGCAGACTGGGAATGAGGTTGGATCAAGTATATTCAGGACAATTTTTTTGACTACAGTTTATAGTTTACACTTTACACCAACAGACCTTGTTTTGGCTGTCAATCGCTTAAAAATCCTTTACTGTATATGGAAGCTCATTAAACAATTTGCAGTATGTTCAACATGTGTAAACGAACACACATAAAGAATATTTTTCTGTGGTGTGAAAAGGTGGGTGTCAACTTACATCTGCAGGGAACTATCACCATCTACTGTTAAGGAGTTTAAATGACCCTCAGTCATTTTTTTTTCATAGCATTAGATAGATAGATAGATAGATAGATAGATACTTTGTTCATCCCCGAAGGGAAATTCACATTTCCAGCAGCATCCCTGAGCTGAGAACAATCGAGAACAATCGAAAATAACACGGGAGCTGCTGGAGTGGCTGCCATTCGTGACGGCGCCGGAAGAAAAGATTCAATTTGAATCATGTACAAACAAACAAACAATTGAATCGTGTACAAACAAACAAACAAAAGTTCGTACCTGAGTTGTCTGTCGGCATGGCCGTATATGTTAATGAGGTTAAAATCATTCCCTATATAAGAAAGTCTTGCTAAGATTGCGCGTCCGTCTCTCATCACAGTACTCCCCTTTATGATGAGTTGAGGGTTAAAATGACAAATATACTAAAAACCACGGACATTCTGGTCAGTCACATTGAAAAACAGGAGAGCGTCCCTTCTCAAGGTTTCTTCATTTTCCTCATGTTGAGGTTTTTGAGTTTTTCCTTGCCCTCATATAGGTTTTAGATGAGGGCATGGTGTAATAATAGTTTGTAGTTTGCAATAGTATGTGGTCTGTGTAGCCCTTTGAGACTCCTTGTAATTAAGTGCTATACATATAAACATGACTTGACTTGACTGAGGTTTTCCCTTGTCCTCATGTAGGTTTTAGATCAGGGGATGGTGTCATAATAGTCTGTGCAGCCCTTTGAGACTCCTTGTGATTAAGGGTGTCACAAATAAACATGACTTGACTTGACGTTTGTCTTTTTCAAGTGTCTCCGATGAACTTCCTGTATTCTACAACTACAAATTGTGCTAAAACACTGTAATCATTATTTTGTATTATTATTTTTTTATACTAACAACAATATTTAATAGGAACAAAACAGTCAAAAATCTAGAAATCTGGAAAATCTGAAAACGGCCTGCCAATTTCAACCCCAAGCTCACTGTCATTGTACCCGAGTGAGACCTTGTCTAGAGAAGGGACTGCACAATACACAAAGAGGTAAGTATTAGTTTCAGGAGCGAGCAGCAGCAAGTCAACTGCAGGAGAGAGAGTGGGAAAGGTGAGAGGAGAGAGAGTGGGAAAGGTGAGATGGCACAACATTCATTTGGACAGGTAACTTAAAATTAGTTTTACCTGGTTATATCAGTATTATTTTCCCCCCATTTTATTAACACTCCACTTATTGAAACATGAATATTTTGTTTGTTTGTTTGTTTGTACATGATTCAATTGTTTGTTTGTTTGTACATGATTCAAATTGAATCTTTTCTTCCGGCGCCGTCACGAATGGCAGCCACTCCAGCAGCTCCCGTGTTATTTTCGATTGTTCTCGATTGTTCTCAGCTCAGGGATGCTGCTGGAAATGTGAATTTCCCTTCGGGGATGAACAAAGTATCTATCTATCTATCTATCTATCTATCTATCTATCTATCTATCTATCTATCAATTTTGAGTCCCGTCCCACTAGCTGAGAAATACTGATATAGATGACATACGAAAAAGTATTATATTTAACCTGTATTTCATCATAACAGACCATTTTTGAGACGAATGTTAGAGAAAGGCGAAAACAGAACGTTGTCCTGAAATATATAAAGAAACACAGAAAGTATGACTACGGGAACAACTCTATGGTGTTTCTGATGATAAATCAGACTTTGAAGTACATTAAATAAATGTATTGTAAATCTTATGTTGGTACAGGGAACAAAAAAGGTTTGATCCTTACACAAAATCAAATCATTTATATCACTGGTTTTCCCATGGTTAGGATTTAGCGCGCTCACCACTATAAAACGGGTTTCCAATTTAAATTATAAGTGAGCCTTTACATGAATCAATAAAGAAATTATGAAATAATGCAAAAATTAAATATTTTTTTCTGAAAATAAATGTCAATGAATTTTGGAACACAATTATAAAGAATATACATCATTACTTAATAAATTGTAAAATAATGAAAAAAATATTCTGGCTCAACTTCTTTTGAGCCAGGGCAAACTTGAAAAATAATAATGATAATAATAATTATCGAGGCACACCGTCCATTGAAAATGTTTAAAAATTAAAAGCTTTAATTATCATGTTGCCTTAATTGACAATATAGTTTTACCTATCATCTGTGGCTTATGAGGTAATACAGGTCATTTTCATTAATAATTTGATTTTACTATATACTTTTACCTTTTTTTCCTCAAGTTTGGAAATAGTTTTGTCTTGTTTTTCTAGAAAATAAACAAAATAGTACTTCAAATGATTAAATGACCTACCATGGAGCAAAAAACAGTTTTTGTTTTAAATATATTCCTCCTTTCTTTTAATAAAATAACCGAATAATACTACTATGAGCCAAATTTTCACTTCATTCAATTTATTGTATTATTGTTTTGCAGTTCAATCTTTTAAGTTTTTTTGAAAACAGAATAAGTTCAATATTGTTTTCCTTGACTATTTCCTGAGCAGAGTAAATTAGTACATATTTTAAAAAGGAGTAATCTGCTGCCACCTACTGATATGGATGAATGATACAGTTACCCCAGCTAATCACTGAAAGAAAACAAGGATATAAAAAATGGCATTTTTTTGCAGAGATAAAATTGGGCAATTTCCTGCAGCAACTACACTAGGTCCCCTGTACAAAGCTTAAAAACACAGTTTTAAATTACCAAAGAAATAAAGAGAGAAAAATGGAATTGTCAAAATAGTTTCAAGATTTCTAAATATTTTGTTTCATCTAAAAATGGTTGATATTAATTTTTTAAATATATAAAATAATTTGAAAAATAATAAGAATGATCTAAAAGTTAAATACAAAAATGCAAATGTACTAAAGAATTATGATTACATTAAGTTTAAAACAATTACAAAATATATTCTTCTAAAATGCCAAAGAAAAAATTGTCTCTAGGTTTCTGATTTTCTTGTTTTGCTCCCAATAAGAATTGTTCATTTATATTTTTCAAATCGATAAAATAATAAGAAAATAAATATAATAATATAAAAATATATAAATGTATTTGTACTAGAAATATTTTTTTAATATATTGTAAAATAATGAAATATATACTATTTTAAAATACAAAAAAAGGTAAAAAAAATAAGTTTCAGTCTCAGTTGCTGATCATTTTGTTCCTACCAAAGATTATTGATATCATTGTATTACATATAAAATAATAGAATAAAATAATTACAAATACTTTTTTGAAAATATACAAAAAATGTAAACATCAAATTCCTAGAAAAATATTGTTAATTAATAGAAAAATAATTCAAATAACATTTCATAAACAATGCCAAAAAGAGAAAAATCAGAAGAGTCTCAGTCTCAATTGAATCTAGATTATCAACTGTTTTGTTCCTACTAAATATAGTTGGTATTATTTTTGTTAGATATAAAATGTTTAAAAAATAATCAAATAAAAATATTGTAATATTAAAAAATTGATAATATACTTACATAATAGAAAAACCCTAAATAAATTGTAAATTTAAAAAAAATCTTGGAAAGTGTCTACTTTCCAAGATTTGTTTTTGTTACAGTACAATACAATGGTACCAAACTATCGCACTGGGGCCCTTTGCAGCCGGTTAATAATTTTTAGTTGCCTGCACCATGAACAAAAAACATTTTCTTTTAAATGAATATGAAATTGGCTTCAATTGTGAGGCTTCAATAAAAGCAAGCCACGAAATAAATTCCATGAACTATTCCAAGTCCTGACCTGAGCATTTCTCCGAATTTCAGCGACGGTTTGAGAGCCCCGTGGTCGTCCAAAACCCGGCTGCTGGTTCAGAGATGGAATTTGGGTTTTGACGGGCAAATCCAAAGCCGGTAGCCTGACAGGAACTTGAGGGATGGGGATAGCGCTGTGAACCGGCTTAGGGAGTCCTGATTTCATGCTTGAGGCCACCACAATTGCCGGCATCTTATTCCCGGCTCCAGATGATGACTTCACCTTCCTGTCAGATTTTGATTTAAGACTCTGCACTGGAAAAGTCACGAGTGGTCCACAAAGTCCAGGAACTGAAGTCAAAAGTCCAGATTTAGTCAGTCAAAGCATCCGTTTCTCTCCATTGATGAGCATCGTGAAGTCATTCAGTTGTAGAAGAATGGAATTTTGACAGTTATAGCCTTCAATGGCAATGAATGAGTGAATTGAGCTGCCGAATGGTCCATTTCTTCGATTCCAGTAATGAATGCATGGCTGAGACGAGCGAAGGGAGCCGAGACGGCGTATGCTAGCTTGAGCGACGCCTCGCTTTCTGACAACACAAGCTGAAACATGAGGCATTGACTCTCTCTCTCTTGTTTTTTCTCTCTGTATCTCTCTTTCTCCCTCGCTGCCACTTTAGAGAAGGTGTGGCTTACATGTGGTGTGACATATGTGAGGAGAGCAAAAGCACCCACACATACACTCAGCACCTCTAGGTTTCCTACAGCTTAAGGCAAGTTAAATTCAAGACTTTTCAAGACGTGTTCAGTGCCTTTTGAAATTGATATTTAAGGGCTAATCGACAAAAAAACTGAAACAAACAAAACAAATAACACCACATGCATTAGAGGCAGTTTTAAACAAATGTTAAGTTAAAAACTTTCTATCTGAAAAGTATAGCATCCTCCATAGTTTAAGACATTGAAAACGGTAAATAAAGTGGATGTTTACAGTACATCATGGATCCTCAGTCAAAGTTGAGTTCAAACATATGTAAATCTTAACGGTGCGTTTACATTCTTAAGACTTTCCAAAATTGGATTTAAGACAGGGCAGCACGGCGGAGCAGTGGTTAGCGCGCGTTGGGCAAAGTTCTGAGGTCATGAGACCGAACCTCCTGTGTGGAGTTTGCATGTTCTCCCCGTGCTTGCGTGGGTTTCCTCTGGGCACTCCGGTTTCCTCCCACATTCCAAAACTGTGGATGTCAGGTTAATTGGCCGATCCAAATTGTCTCTGGGTGTGAATGAGCGAGTGAGTTGTCTGTCTCTGTGTGCCCTGCGATTGGCTGGCAACCAGTTCAGGGTGTCCCCTGCCCACTGCCCGAAGATCGCTGGGATGGCTCCAGCACCCCCGTGACCCTACTGAGTATAAGCGGTGCAGATAATGGATGGATGGATTCAGGACATTTTAATGCAAATTATGGCCTTATTTTTAGAATAATGAATTCAAAGTCTTTTCAGACTTTTCGAGGATCTGCGGGAACCCTGACCTCATTCAATGTGAGCCTTTCTCCCAAACCTGTGTAAAATGAGGGCAAAAAATAAAGAAAAAAATGAGAGAAATAACCACATTTGAAAATAACCTTTATCATCACATTGCCAAATATCATTGAAGACTCATCGCACCCTGGCCACAATCTCTATAGCCTGCTTTCTGGCAGAAGCTACAGGTCCCTTACAGGACCATCACCACCCTAAACAAGCACACAATACTATTTTGGCTGTTAATAGAAAAAAAATATCATATTTTATTCCTTATTCTTATTTCTTGGCTCCATTTTGGTTTTTGATAATGTCACTATACCGTTTTTATTGAACTTTTCTTCTGATAAATAACAACTTAGGCCAGTCTCCAATAATTACCTTGCAAATATTTCCTATCTGTACTAGTATTGTTTCTTTATCTGATTTACTTATGTGAAGGCTCAAATGTTTATTCTGCGGTCCCCCACGTTTAATCTTGTGAACACTTCATTGTCATCAATGAAAATGAAGACTATTCAATTCTATTTTATTCAATTGTATTCTAAAAATTGAGAAAAGGGAAAAAAAATTGAAAAATTGCAGTGGTCTTCAAAAGTAAATTGTCCTCTCTCTTAGATGATATAGTATTTTAATATTTTTACAATATGGTGTTATTTTTATTGATGTTATTTTTATTATTTTATTATATTCATTTTTATTGTTTTATCATTGTATTTTATTATTATTATTTTATCTATATATTTTATTAAAATATGTGTTTTCTTAATGTTTGTAGTGTTTAAGGTATATATTTAGGACAATACTTTTGGATTTGGTTAAATAATTTAAATTTTAAAAAGACCTTCTAAAAAATTATATTATTGATTTTTAGGGGTCTGCAACATTTTTAATGCTGAAAGCTTGTTACTCATTAGCGCAAAGGGCTACCAGCTTGATATGCATTTCTGAAATAACAACTTAGCATTTTATTACAAAGTTAATACTATGTTATTACAAGGTTAATTATTGGAACTAGGGTTAAAGAGATTCAGTCAACCACTTAAAATCATTTTAGTGGAAAATCGCAATAACCCATCATTGTTACTCAGGTGTTGTTAGGGGGCTATTATTGTAGTATATTTTCCCCAAGCTTTTATGCTTTGTATTTTTTTGTGCAGTAGTCTTATTCTAACATGTTTTTAATATGTTCTGATGCTCTTTTATGCTTCATTAAAATCATATCATACTGCACCTTTGCGGGTCTTGGAACCGATCATCGCATTTACATTCAAAATGCGTCTCTACTTATGACGTTTTCAGGGTACGAAGCTACTCCCAGAATGAATTCAATTCGTAAGTAGAGGTACCACTATATTGTTTTTCATTTTTTATAAGAGCGACCATTTCGTAATGTGATCCGGCAAAAAGACGGATTTATGCATTTAATTTTTAGCATTCAAATATGCAAGCACACATTTACATGTAAGCATTTACATAATTAAAGATTACCCTAACAGGATTAAGATTAACATACTAAACGCATCATCTCCAAGATGATTCCAAATCTGTTTATCTGATTTCCGCATCGGTTTCTTTAATTGCTGATCGTGCACAAACAGCGGTCATGCCGAATGGCTGTGTGCAATAAAACCGATATCACCTTGGACATTAGAATAAAACACTACAGAAAAATTAAAGTGGCGTATAATTTTCTCATATTAGGTATTGTTTTGCTTATTCATTAGGATTTTTTATTTAGATATACTTAATTTTTACCCCAAAAAGAGAAAGAAATTTGATTTAGCCAATGAGAGGTATTTTTTCTCATTTTCAGAGTGGTTTTATCGTAATTAATATATCTCAAACTATTTTATTCCAGTGAAATAGGAAAAAGAATATACTAAATTAGTTCAATTACTTGATGTGGGAATTAGTAGACTATTTGGTTTTTAAGTTTTGTTTCTGATGTATATATTTTAAACTCTATTCTAGTAAATGTCATGGTTACTGATTAGCATCACCTGTGCCTGCTCATTTGGCGCCAGCCACTGCGGGCTACCTGATTGGTTCCCTGTCCTTTTTTTAAGCCCGGTCCTGTCATTCTCCGGTTGTCATTCCGTCAGCGAACATCTGTTGTTACAAGGCAAGCATTTTGACCCTGACTCTCGCTTGTCCCATTTTTTGCACCAGTTTTTCCAACTGTCCGTTCCTGATCTCCCCGATTGTCTCCGGCTACGACCTGTTTTTGATTCCGACCATGTTTGCTCTCCGGTCCCGGCTTAAGACCCGTTTTTGATCCCGACCACGTTTTTGCTCTTCTGTCCCGGCTATCGACCTGTTTTGCCGTCCTTGACACCACCATCTCCCGCTCCGGAAGATCCACTTCCGGATTCAGATCACGATCCGATTGCGTGAGCGGCTTGCTTCCCGCGTGCAGCGAGCACCGGATCTCTGGCGCTGCCGGTCCTCTGTCTATCAATAAACTTGTGGTTAACGCTACGGTCCTGATTCTGTTTTGGTTGTGACAGTAAAACAGAAAAATACCCCCCAAAAAATTTAAATTATCTGACAAGAAAGATGGTAGAATAATTTGCTAATTATAAGTTGATTTTTCTGAAATATACTTCATTATTTTTTTGCAGTAAAATGAACACACACAAAAAACACAAAATTTGCTAAGTTATTTAATGTCAACGATGGCAAAACGATTTTGCCTATTATTAGTTTTTTTCTTATCGATTATGTTTCATTGTAAGTATATTAAGGAAAATAATATGCAAGGTTATTTGATATTGAAGACGGCAGATCATTTTGCTTGATTATTTTTTTTTTCTTATTTATGAATTTTTTTTTTTTTTTGACAAAAATAATATGTAAAATTAGCAATACATTTTGATACAGACAACTGCAGATCATTTTGCTCAATTTATTTTACTTTTTCTTATTTATGATTTGTTTTTGTTTTTGCTTGTCATAGTAAAATAAAGATAATATGCAAAATTATTTGATATGTACATTGGCAGATCTTTTTCATTCTTTTTTTAACTTATTATATTTTGTGATTGTGAGAATGATATTACACAAAACAGTAGTCAATTCTGCTCATTTTAAGGTATGTTAGACTTATTATATTTTAAGCTTATTTTTTTGCCAAAATAAGAAAAACAATCGGCAAAATATCAAAATATTCTGATTTACTAGGTGGCAGATAACCTATCTCACTTTAAATATTTTTCTTAATTTTTCATTTCTTATTTTATCCTCATTTTAATTCTTTTTTTTATTTAAAATATAATTCTGAATTTTTTATCTTTTTTTCATATTAAAAATTGTGCATTATATTTTTAATGAGTATTAAAAACATTTAAAAAAAATATACTAAAATAATGAAAAATAATAACTCTTCTAGTCAAATAAGCTCAATTATACGCATAACCATGAAAATGATCTGATATGGCAATTGGCAGATAATTTCTTATTTTTAATATTTATACGATTTGACATTGTAATAAAGCAATAACAGACCGAAACTCCCATATCCTGTGATCAAAACCTGACAGACGCACATCGGAAAGTACTTAAAAAAAAACTTCTTAAATGTCACACGGAAAGTGAAAAGTGGGAAAACAAGCGCAGTAAAGGAAACTTCCACGAGTTTTTTTCCCGCCAGCAGCAAATGGCAAAACGGTGAGGCAAGAAAACAAAACAGACAACTAACTGCCAACTATTAATAGAGAGCGTTTAGCTGACTTGCCGCTTGTGTTTATTCTGCATTGCTGCTTAGAATAATAAACATTCCCGTTTCTATAGCGATACCGTCAACAGAGATTACGCCGAGTATCAGAAGAATCCTGCGTTAAAAAGGTCAGAAATTATCTGTGTGAATTCTTGTACAAATACAACGATGTACAATACGACACAGATGTCTCTCAAAACTACAAAGTGTCTATAGATTAGATAACTATATTTTAAGAGGCTAAATTAGCCCAACCTGCTAGCTCGGCAAAGCTAGGCTAGTAACCCATCTCATCTCATCTCATCTCATTAGCCACACCGCTTATCCTCAGTAGGGTCGCGGGGGTGCCGGAGCCCATCCCAGCAATCATCGGGCAGTGGGCAGGGGACACCCTAAACTGGTTGCCAGCCAATCGCAGGGCACACAGGGACAGACAACTCACTCGCTCATTCACACCTAGGGACAATTTGGACCGGCCAATCCACCTGAAATGCATGTTTTTGGAATGTGGGAGGAAACCGGAGTGCCCGGAGGAAACCCACGCAAGTTGGGGAGAACATACAAACTCCGCACAGGAAGTCTGGAGCTGGATTTGAACCCACGCAGGAGGTTCCCAAGACATGAACATGCGCTAACCACTGCGCCGCCGTGTTGCCCGCTAGTAACCCAGTGATCGCAATATAAAAATGAACCAACACAAGACTTGATGCTTGATTTAACCCAACATCCTTTGTTGTTTTGCACAAGTACCACCCACACAAATAGTGTAATGCTGTACTATTTTGTATAAGGGAGTTCGGCAGAAAATCATGTTTATTTTTACTGAAAATTACACTCCCCAAATTTGGTCAATTTTGAGACCTAATAGTCTTGGTCATTCTCTTGAGAGCAACCCAAACAGTTGGGTCATTTTATGTAAATCAACCCAGAAAAATAGGTCAAATGATTTAGTATTGAGTTGGTCACAGTTCGACTAAGTTTAGTTTAGCTATGGCTAATTTGTGCTACAACTTAAATCTGGTGTTTTCCTACTTTCATGTTTTGTTCAGTTTTGGCTAGTTTGTGTACTAGACTATTATCTGTCTTTCTACTTTCATGTTTTGTTCATTTAGATCTAGTTAGTGTTTCAACATTATGGAGCAGGGATGTATATTCAAGCCTCTGTTAGAGTAGCTTTTATGTCATTGAATACGGAAGATCCAAGTAAACTTTGCTGTTCTGTTTTCATAAACAATATGATACCTTCTCTGTAAATAAATAATTGTCTAACTTTTTTTGTGTGTGCATTTATGGCAGCTTCATTTTATTCCAACATCCTGTGTTTTCTTCTTTTGGTCTTTTGTTCAAATAGAGGTAATTGGTGTTCCTGGGTTAGCTTTTAATCATGTTTGTGTACAGTTAGCATTAGTGTTGCAACATATCCTGAATTGTCTTTCCATGTTTTTTGTTCTGTCCACTAGGTGGTCAGTGTCGAAACATTAAGTAGTTGCTCTAGCCATCTTAGTGCTATCATGTTTTGTTCAGTTAGAACCAGATGGAATTCCACTGCATATGAAATCGTTCTTTCATGTTTTTTTACCTTTTTGATCCAGTTCCAGCAGTGATGCATAGTCAAGCCTCTGTTAAGGTGGCATTGATTTCTTTGAATTATGAGGATCTTTGTTAACTGTTTTGTTCTCTATCTGTACACCATCTAAAACCTTCACTGTAAATAAATATTTTTTCTAAAATCGTATTGTCTCTATATTTATGGAATCAGTTTCTTTGGCCATGTGAAATTGTGAAATCACTGAGAAATTTACTGTGAAATAAATCCGACAAAACCTACGGTCCATTTTACAACCTGTTGACGCCCGCAAGCTTCCATAACGGAAATGTCTGCCCACCCAGATCGACACCACTTACACACACCTTCCATTCAATGAATTCTCCTCCCTCGCACAATGACGTCAAGCCAATAAAAGCCGAAGGGAAATAAAAATAAACGTGATGTTTGGCACCTGCTGGAAATTGTTGAAGAGCGAGCAACACCACGTGAGCCCAATGGCCAACGACAGGGAATGTTTCCAGCTAAACTGAATTTTATTTCCAGTCGTAAAAAAATATGCCAACGCTAGTTTGAACGTTGAAGCAAAGGGAAATAAATCAACCCTGAGATAGTAAAGGAAGAGCATCATTTTTTTTTCTAATTTGGTAGACATTTAAAACAAACTTGATGTGGAGCTTGAGAAAACTCAGATGCTTTGTTTGAGTATTCGCTAATTAGTCTAAGAGCAAATTAATCACAAACCATGTTATGATTAATTGTTGAAATACCTCTTGTAATAAAAACACCCCATTCTTTGGATTGCCAAAGGTAAAACTTTTTGCTTTGAAACCAATTAAAACATTTCTGTAGCCTATCAATCTATCTACCCTGGTCAATCCCTCGAGGGGGGTGACCGACAGCAAGACAAACACATACAAAAACCTTACTTTATAAATTTGAATTGGTTCAAGTTAAGACTTTTGGAAAGATCCATCATATAATTGGAAAACAATTATACACATCCAACGATTGTCAACATTTGAACTTGGCAAATTGAATTAATGTATTACCTACTCTCGTGAAAAGCATGAGGCAATGACTGAAAAAGTGACAGTGTATAATAATTCACTACTCTAGGTCGTTGTAGCTTAGAATGGAGCTGAAGAACGTCCATTCGAAGAACATCCACAATTGTCATGAACCAAAACGGAATCTCGGATCCAATAGCGTTAGTTTCAAATGTGCTTCTATTTGAAAGAGTTGTTGGAGCTGGTTTGGGACGTCGACGCTTGTCGGTCGTCAGTCTCTTCGGACGGAATGGCAGCTCCGTGACGGGTGGACAGAAAGTACAGCTGAGCGGGTAAGTCGATGGCCGGGACGGGAGAGTAGGTTGCAAAACGTGGAACGGAAACAGGTCAAAAACGGAAGGCAGGCATGAATCAGGCAAGACGAGTCGTGGGTACCATGTAGTCTGGAGAAACACTCAGGGATACAAAGAGTATACCCGGACGTCCATCTCTGGACACAGACCGCTTAAGTGGAGAACGTCAGCCAATCAGGAAGTCCGCGCCAAAGGATTGCCTCAAGTGACTTCACTTAGGCAATCACGACAACAATAGCTTAATATCCACAGAAAGCTAACAAGCATAAAAAGACTAAAGATGAGCCATGAGTGGTTAGAGGTGGAAAAAAAACATTGGAAAAAGCTACCTTTGCAAAATTGTATTTCAGGCTTCTGTAAAAGAAAATGGCGGCCAAACATTTCAGCTTCTTCGAAGGGCTTTTCAAGTTGTGTAATAGGATTAAGAATTTCTAAAACTACAATGTGAAAAAATACAATTTTTACCCCATTCGCAGATATTTGTACTCTTTGCAGCATTTTTTCGAGTTTTGGATTTGTTTTCTTGTTTTTTAAAGTATAAGAATTATACTTAAGAAAGGTTATCCTATCTATCGCATAGTAGCATGTTTTAAGCATTTCTCTAAAGTTGTGGTAGAAAATCTTTCTTATAACCAACGAATTATGCTAGATAAGACAATTTTCCTTATGCTAAGTACCGGTATGTTTTTCTCTTATTCTTAAAGACACAAGATAAAAATAAATCTTAAAAAAGAAAGAAAATATACCTAAAACGACCCAAATTTTCTGCCAATGAGGTAAGTATTTATTTATTTATTTATTTATTTATTGCAATGTAACAGTAGCCTGCAGTCAAGTAGCTAGAGAAGAAAACAATTTTTTTTAAAAATTGAAGATGCTGGAATCACGGGACTTAGCAACTGTCAAATGCAGGGATACGGAAGCTAAGTCAATGTTAAGTGCTAAAAGAACTACCGGTTACTTTTGCGAAATGGTCAATCGGGCTTCTGTAGCAGTAAGATGGCGGCCAAAAATGCCAGGTTCTTGAAGTTGTGTTATAAAATTACAAATGTATCTTTATAGAATAACTTGAAGGAAGTACCACATGTGTTTTTGCTTATAACTTAAATCAATAGTATTTTATTTTAGCACCACAACAGGTCGCTATGTAACAAACACTGGGGCTTTAAATTTCCCTGAGTAATCTCATTAATAAGAAAACATGATTATGAAAATGGAATAATCTGCATAATTTGATTTTCTATCAATCCTGGTCTATTTTAAATACGAAAGAGGACCTTCCATGCGGCTGAAGGAGTTTTGGTATAGCAGATGCGCCTGGGAATGTACATGGAGCGTTTCTGACAGCGGCAATCTGGAGATCAGATTAGAATACGTGCTCTTTATCACACTAAGCAATCCTTTAAAGAGATTAGCAAATGGGTCCAGTCTGCCAGTTCAGTCCAGTACTCGTTCCGTCTTGCCCACTCCGGCTAATCCCGTTTCATGCCAGCACGGAACAAAAAAAGAACACACAAAAACGGGATTTCCATCTTTTCCAAGATTGCTTCTTGCTTTGAAAAGTCTTTTGAAATTAAATAAAGCTTTCGATACATCGTAAAGCATTGGAACAATGTTCTTTTCTAGCAGGTTCCAAAGGGGCATTTCCACACTATAAAACATCATTATGTAAAGGGGCAAAATCATCTGTTGCGTTACAAATTTACTCTCGTGTGTTAGAAATTAGCACCACTAACTGTTGCTAGTGGGTCAACTTTGACCCGGGGTCTAACTCAGTCCTGACCACCAAAAAGAAAGAAGTATTGCTTAATATAATTCGTCCAACGTCCTAAGGAAGACTATATGTATCCAGTTAGCTTCAAAAATTTTGGCAACCACTGGTGTGGACAAAAAAACAACTTGGCTTACTTTCAAAACGTCATTTTATATTCAACTTATACAGACGCTTCCCTACTTACGACCATTCGACTCACGTAAAACGGTAGATACGAACATTTTTTCGGGCTGTCGAAAAAAATCCCGACATTGCTCTAAGTTCGATTTTGTATTGTGTGCACCTTTTTCGGAGTAGAGGACACTACTGTAGTGCTTCTTTCGCTGCTACCGGCATGTGGCGCAGGTGAAAGGTCACCCACCATCCACCCCGAAGAAGAAATCCGCTTCCTCTTCCTAGTTCCTTTATAAACGTTATATACTGTATCTCCAGCGCGATAAGAAGTTTGACATTTTTATTGTTTAATATGTCATGCATCCATTCAATATTCTTGGTGTAAAGTGTAACCAAGAGGCGAGTCGTTTCTTTTGAAACAAAAGTGAAATAAGAAAGATTGATGCGGTTGAGAAAATGGTTGGATCGTTTTTTTTCTGCCACTTTCTACCCCTGAGGAGGAAGTCGCCTAATTTCCAAAAGTAAGTTAAAATTAACTTTATTTAACTTTTTAGAACATATTATTTTATGAAATGTTTATATTTTAGAACAAAACAATGCAGGTTCTTATACAAACCTCAAACATATTTATATAAACCTTAAACATACAAAATATAGCACTGAAACTTACAAACAAATTCAACTGAACGAACGATCGTCCGGAAATCTCGTTTGTAAGTAGGGCATTGTCTGTATTCTCATTGTAATATGATTTTATAGCCCTTGTTATTACATTTTATAACCCTGAAACGGGTCACTGGAGACCTTAACACAACATAAGGTTTAAGACAAAAAACGTTTATAAACAGGGTAACATGGTCTATTATGCCACCTGATAGGAATGATATATTTTTCATAGCCAAGGCATGTGTAACATAAACTATTGAAGCTTTTGTGTATTTAAATGAGATTATCATAGCTACTAAGGTGTACATCTTAGATAATGCCAATAGATAAGAAAGACTGATACATATATATTTTTTCTCAGCCAAGGCATGTGTGACATTAAAGATTGGCGCATTTTTAGATGTATTGCTTATTAATCATAGCTATTAATGTGTACAACCAAGATAATACCCCTTGATAAGAATGAGTGATGTACAGGGAGTGCAGAATTATTAGGCAAGTTGTATTTTTTAGGATTAATTTTATTATTGAACAACAACCATGTTCTTAATGAACCCAAAAGTCTCATTAATATCAAAGCTGAATATTTTGGAAGTTGGAGTGGGGCTTTTTTAGTTTTAGCTATTTTAGGAGGATATCTGTGTGTGCAGGTGACTATTACTGTGCATAATTATTAGGCAACTTAACAAAAAACAAATGTATACCCATTTCAATTATTTATTTTCATCAGGGAAACCAATATAACAGCTCAACGTTTACAAATATACATTTCTGACATTCAAAAACAAAACAAAAACAAATCAGTGACCAATATAGCCACCTTTCTTTGCAAGGACACTCAAAAGCCTGCCATCCATGGATTCTGTCAGTGCTTTGATCTGTTAACGATCAACATTGCGTGCAGCAGCAACCACAGCCTCCCAGACACTGTTCAGAGAGGTGTACTGTTTTCCCTCCTTGTAAATCTCACATTTGATGAGGGACCACAGGTTCTCTATGGGGTTCAGATTAGGTGAACAAGGAGGCCATGTCATTAGTTTTTCTTCTTTTAGACCCTTTCTTGCCAGCCACGCTGTGGAGTACTTGGATGCGTGTGATGGAGCGTTGTCCTGCATGAAAATCATGTTTTTCTTGAAGGATGTGGACTTCTTCCTGTACCATTGCTTGAAGAAGGTGTCTTCCAGAAACTGGCAGTAGGACTGGGAGTTGAGCTTGAGTCCATCCTCAACCCGAAAAGGCCCCACAAGCTCATCTTTGATGATACCAGCCCATACCAGTACCCCACCTCCACCTTGCTGGCGTCTGAGGCGGACTGGAGCTCTCTGCCCTTTACCGATCCAGCCACGGGCCCATCCATCTGGCCCATCAAGACTCACTCTCATTTCATCAGTCCATAAAACCTTAGAAAAATCCGTCTTGAGATTTTTCTTGGCCCAGTCTTGACGTTTCAGCTTGTGTGTCTTGTTCAGTGGTGGTCGTTTTTCAGCCTTTCTTACCTTGGCCATGTCTCTGAGTATTGCACACCTTGTGCTTTTGGGCACTCCAGTGATGTTGCAGCTCTGAAATATGGCAAAACTGGTGGCAAGTGGCATCTTGGCAGCTGTACGCTTGACTTTTCTCAGTTCACGGGCAGTTATTTTGCGCCTTGGTTTTTCTACACGCTTCTTGCGACCCTGTTGACTATTTTGAATGTAACGCTTGATTGTTCGATGATCACGCTTCAGAAGCTTGGCAATTTTAAGAGTGCTGCATCCCTCTGCAAGATATCTCACTATTTTTGACTTTTCAGAGCCTGTCAAGTCCCTCTTCTGACCCATTTTGCCAAAGGAAAGGAAGTTGCCTAATAATTATGCACACCTGATATAGGGTGTTGATGTCATTAGACCACACCCCTTCTCATTACAGAGATGCACATCACCTGATATGCTTAATTGGTAGTAGGCTTTCGAGCCTATACAGCTTGGAGTAAGACAACATGCATAAAGAGGATGATGTGGTCAAAATACTCATTTGCCTAATAATTCTGCACTCCCTGTATTTTTATTGGCCAATGTGTGACGCTGGTTGTCCTTTTTTTTAATTTCAATTTATATTCCTATAACACAAACACAAAAAAACATTATTTTCCATAAACATTCTGTAAATTGATTCACTTTTTTTTTTTTTAAAGTTTTTTTTTTATGTCATAAAACACAACCTAAACTTTGGGAATGTTTGTTTATATGTCGTACTTTAAATAGTGGCATCTGTATTATTTGTATTTTACAGACAAACATAATAAATATTTTATTTTGTCAATAATAACACAGGAAAAAAATAGTTATTTTGTTAGATTTTATTCTGTAAATGAAGATCCCAATTTTATTTACATCATGATTTTTTTTTTCTTGTAGTATTTTGAGCTTCATTTTATGATTGACCACCGACCCACAATATAAAACATAAATACTAGCACATATACATGAAAATGTATTTGGTAATATTTACAAAATTCTACAGTTCTAAATATAATTTCTATTTCCTGATTATACAGTGTTTGTGAGTATTAGTAATCATTTGTCACGAAATATTTGGCTAGCCATTTAGCATTTAACATTTTTTTTTAAATCAACTTTGTTCTATTGTAGTATTGCTTTTCCACAGAATTATAACATTTCTACTCCATAACAATACAATCGTGATTAATTGACAATTTTTAAATAATCTAGTAAAGCTCAATGTTATAATATTGTTAAGTATAAGATGGCACCAAGTTAGCTTAAGCGAGCCTTCTTCGTGTGCGACTTTCTCCTCCCCTTCAAAATTGTTAGCCTAAACCAAAAACTGGCGTAATATTTACTCCACGGCATTTGTAATTGCTCCTTAAAAGTCTTAACATTTTCAATTTATCGCAAGCTGTCATAATAAACAGATGGCCGCTTTGATGGAGTTAGCTGAAGCGTAGACAGCATAGTACAAGACTACAACCGTCTTTACGTTAACATTTGACGTTGTTATGTCTAATCTGGAGTTCAGGTAGGTGTCAATTCCGGCCGATCCGGGATAAAAGTTTATTTTCTTTTATCTTTGGGTGACTCTTGCGGTCAGGACACACATGTTGAAAAAGCCACAAGTTCCCGTGTTGGGCTGTAACGCGGTCACGATCATCCTCGATGTACAAGGCAGTTGAGTAAAAGTTACACAGAAGCTAGCATAACATCAAACAAAAGGGCCAAGAGTAGTAAAAAATACTAGCGAAATATATCTGTTTGAAATGTGGGCGGCAGTAGCTCAGGAGGTAAAGCGCTCGTCTTGGGATCAAGGGATCCCAGTTCGAATCCCGGCTCGTCCGTGTTACATGTCAAAGTGTCCTTGGGTAAGACACTGAACCCCTAATACCCCCAATAAGCAGGTTAGCGCCTTACATGGCTGCAAGGCCGCTATTGGGAAATGTGGAGCACATTGTAAAGCGCTTTGGGAAGTCATTGACTTGAAAAGCGCTATATAAATGCAGATCATTTCATTTCATTAAGACAAAAAATGTTGGATTTGTTTTGGTTACCAGAGTTTTTGTGATACAATGGCATGTTTGATAATTTGACCTATCTACAACAAAGCTCTAAAAATGTTAGCAAGTTGAAGCCATAATAGCAAGCGCACGTAGCTTATTTTGTATGTATAGAATTGTATGCCGTCAATTGATTAAACGTAAAGTAAAATATAAATAAAAAATATATATATTCCTTAAGACCACGTACTCCTTTTTTGTGTCCCTGTTAATCCACATCAAAACTACAATATTATGCTCGTAGAAGACTATTACCCCTGCTAGCTAGTGTGCACAGCTTTTTTATATGTGAAAAATTTTATACAGTTAAGTATTAAGTAATTGTTTTTGCGTCCCTGTTGATCCACAGCGAAGGCTACAAGAATGTTTTGCAAGTATAAGAGTAAAACCCATGCGAGCTAGCGCACGTAGCTAATTCTGTGTGTGCCAGTCTTTATCCATCAAAAGGTGGGGTGCGTAGTTTGAGGTGTCCCTAAAAAGTTTAAAAAACCTTTTTTCATAAGTATGTGTTAACAATGCACAATTGAGTTCAAAGAGCCTTTATAATTAGTTTTCACCGCGCCTATCTTCTTTCATCTTGCCCTTATCATCGATGTTCTGGCCATGGAGCACATTTGAATGTAGGAAAGGAGGCATGGGAGATGGGGTGGAAGGAGAGTGAGGTCGCGTTTTTTATTTTTTATTTTTAAATTCCAGGACGAAAATGGTAAAAGTAAGGAAAGGACCGTTTTAGATACAGTCCAAAAACCAGACAAAACTGCAAAAAAAGATGTAAAAAGAGTTTATACAAGAGTACCTAGAAGAGACACATACGTGTATGTGCCATACAAGCAGCTTGACAGAGGCTGCAATAATGATTTCAGCCAGAAGATGGGGTCAGCAAGTAGAATATTTTGAAGTTATGAATATCGCCTTTAAGTTTTCAAGGTAAATACATTCTTCTATTGTTAGGTGACATAATACTTTTTGTGGCCCTGTTAATCAACAGCAAAGCTACAATAATGGTATCCTAGCATACAAATTGTACCCATGGCAGCTAGCGCACATTACATATTTTGTGAGTGCCAAAGTTTACCTACGAGTTTTGGTGGCCCTGTCAATCCACAGAAAAGCTACAAGGATGTTATGCTAGCATAAAAAAATAACCTAAGCTATTGCACCAAAGTACAGTTATAAATTAAAATATAGATACATTCACAATATATCTTTAGCCCACCTATTCTATTTTTGTGGCATTGTTAATCATCAGCAAAAATACAAGATTGTTATGCTAGCATGAAAATTGAACCTATGCTAGCTAGCGGACGTAACCCTTTTTATGTTTACCACTGTTTAAACGGTTGAGAAATTAACTGTAGAGTAAAATATTTATTTTACAATAACACCTTGTATACAAATTGTAAACCTGTACTATATATAGAAAATGTAAAAGGCCGTAAAAAACTATTGTGCCCCTTTTTCGATGTTTGTCTTTTTTTGCATTTTTATCACCCGGAAACGTTATCACTCATAAAACAATGTTGACATCACACAGAATCAACCCAAGTAAATACAAAATGCAGTTTTGAAATGTAAACTCTATTTATTGAAGCACAAAAAAACTCTTGGCCTATCTGATCTATGTGGAAAAAGTAATTATTAAAGTAACTATGACAAACACACCCAAAATTGATTACCACTACCTGTGTTGAATCAAACAATTGAATCTATTAGACAATGTGAAGTAGGCTACAATATCTGATAAACACAATTAAAACGCCAAAATGCCAAGAAATTCCAAAATAATTGGAGAAAAAGTGATTGAAATCAGTCCGGGAAAGGTCACAGAGCAATTTCTTTGGCTGTAGGATGACAGTGAACCACCGTCAGAGCCATTATCCACAAATGGAGAAAACTGGGAACATTGGCAAACCTTCCCGGAAGTGATCGTCCAACTAATATTACTCCAAAAGTGCAACGATGTCTCATCCAGGAGGTTACAAAAGAACCGTAAAAAACTTCCAAAAGAACTGCAGGCCTTACTGTCCACAGTTAGGGTCAGTGTTTATGACTCCACTATAAGAAAGTCACTGGCATCCATTGGAGAGTTCCGAGGCGAAAACCGCTGCTGTCACAAAAGAAAACTCTCATTGCCAAAAAGCATCTCGATTATCCCAAAGACTTTCAGAGAAACATTTTGAGATGAGTCAAAAATGTAACTTTTTGCAAGGTGTGCAGCCCGTTTGATCTGGCGTATAAATGGAACAGCATTTGACAAAAAGAACATGTTACAAAAATTGGTTTGATTAACTGAAACCTTTGTGAGTGACTAAATATGAAAAAAAACACAGAAATCAAGACGAGAGCAAATACTTTTTCACTGTACGGAGAACGAGAGGATGTAAAGCGAGAGGGAGGAACACGCAGAGGAGGGGCCAATGTTAGCCGATTCCAGCCGGGAGCTAGCTTAGACTCAAGCGTCCTTTTACGAGCATCGACCATGTCAGATCGCATCAGCGTCACTGCCGGACTCGTTTCCATGCCACAAACGCATCGCGGAACATTCACGTCTGAGCGCACCAACGTGAAAACCTTGAAGCAGGACCCTGAATAGATTAACATCCCTCGGCTTCTATTATCACTGTGTAAAACACAAAAATCCCATCCTTTAAACCTTGCTTTTTATGACTACATTTTGGACCTCGTGTTTATTAATTAAAGTGAGAGAAACTTGTCTCCTTCCTAGCTTACCCTCCTGTTGTCATCAGGTTAAACTTAGCCGCCACTGTGTTAACAAGTTTTTAAAAAAGGGGGGGTGATCCATTATCCTCTATGACTTATTGCTGCAAGCGGTGACGGATAGCTGCACTTGTGCAGCCATGATACATTATCGCCGATTACATACTGCTGCAAGATAGGAACTGATAGAAGGGACTTTTGTCAGGAGGCGTGCCTTTCTGGTCTGTCTTTAATGAAATGCAAAGTTGTGGGCGTGATCCCTTATCTCCAGTTGACTATTGCTGTGAGAAGGGGGCAGCAACAGTGAACTGCACTCGTTTGGCTGTGGTACAAAAAGCACCCGTGCAGCCGCAATCCATAAAACTGCGAATCAGAGTTGGTAGAGCGCATAATAAAAATTGAATTTTTCCTTTTTTTCTATTATAGCATGTAGCCGAAAGAAACGTAATTTTCTCGGTGCTACAGGAAAAAAGTTATCATTCGTCTACAAAATAACATAACTATTGTTGTGGCAAGCGCCCTCTTCTATGCGGCAGCGTGTTGGGGAGGCAGCGATAAGAAGAAGGATGCCTCTCGTCTTAATAAACTGGTGAGGAAAGCGGACTCTGTTGTGGGTACAGAGCTCGACAGCCTGACAACTGTAGCTGAGAGACGGGCACTGAAAAAGCTGCGGTCAATCATGGACAATTCATCACATCCACTACACAGCATCATCTCCAAACAGAAGAGCAGCTTCAGCGACAGACTACTGTCACAGTCTTGTTCCACGGACAGACTGAGGAGATCATTTCTTCCTCATGCCATGAGGCTCTTTAACTCCACCCGGGGGAGTAAAAGCCCACATTAACCCCCACCCCCACATTTGCATATTACCCTATTTCTAAATACTCTATATTAACACGTTATATTGGGTATTTCTGTATTCTATTTTTTTAATTTTATTATTTTATTTTTCAACACAAGGATACTGCTGGAAGTGTGAATTTCCCTACGGCGATAAGTAAAGGATCTATCTATCTATCTATCTAAAATTGACTGTCCATTTCCGAATATATTAATCACCTGTTGATGTGCTCATGTTTCTTCATCTCATTATTATTTTTCACGTTGACCTAATTTCATTCTACCAGTACATGATGAAGCCATTCATCACATCGCTGGGGGTGAGCAAGGTTTCTCTCTAGCCTCAGGCAACCTTCCTCGAGAGAGAACCTAACACGGGAACCAATCAGACTGCTCGTTTTCTCCAACATTACTACACAGCCAATCTAGTCGAGGTCAAAAGAGAACAATGCGTGAATGTGTCGATTTGAAGGTGAACACAGACACTTTGGTACGTACTAAAGGAGTAAAAAACTATCGATTTCCAGAAAGGTCACCTAGCAACCTGGAACTCAAGTATTTTCCGCCGGTAAAGTGAAGAATCAAGGCTAAGAGACACGTATTCCTGCAGTAAAGATTCTAAAATATATGATTTTTACTGCAATCCTTCGTTAATTTGCACTTTGCGAGTTAAGCACATCGTGGGTTGAAAAATATTCTGTGATTCATTATCCTTGGTCGGCTTGTTCAGCTGCAAACAGGGGCAAACAGAGCACATTTATGTTGGGCCTGGTGGCTCTTGTTTGCCGTTCTCTCCACCAAAAAGTACATGAGCAGCCGCGATCCATTATCCTCAGTCAACTATTCCTATGAACGGGGACGTGCTGAGCACAATTTTGTCAGGCCTGGCAGCTTCTTTTTGCCGTTCCATCCACCAAAAACTGAACTGCAATTCATATTCCGTGGTCAGGCTTTTGTTTTTTTTTGTTTTTAACCAAACCACTTTCTGTGGGGCAGCACGGGGACGCAGTGGTTAGCGCGTGTGCGGCACAGTTCTAAGGTCTTGGGAACCTCCTGTGTGGGTTCAAATCCAGCTGCCGGACTTACTGTGCGGAGTTTGTATGTTCTCCCCGTGCTTGCGTGGGTTTCCTCCGGTGGGTTTCTTCCCACATTCCAAAGACATGCATTTCAGGTGGATTGGCTGGTCCAAATTGTCCCTAGGTGTGAATGAGTGAGGGAGTTGCTGTCCCTGTGTGCCCTGCGATTGGCTGGCAACCAGTTCAGGGTGTCCCCTGCCCACTGCCCGATGATTGCTGCGATGGGCTCTAGCACCCCCGCGAGCCTACTGATGATAAGCGGTGCAGCTAATGAGATAATGAGACCACTTTCTGTCTATAATGAAATGTACGGTTGTGAGCGGGATCCATTTTCCCCAGTCAACTATTGCTGAGAGCGGGGGCTTAAAGAAAAAAAATGTGTATCATAAAAGGGTGGGTATTTTTTACTGTTCTTTCCACCAAAAATGAACTACACCCTTGCAGCCGTGTTAAATTATCCCTGGTCGACTGTTGCCGTGAGCAGACCGGCAAAGCACAATTTGTCATGCCTGGCAGCTCTTTTTTGGCGTTTTGTCCACCAAAAAGTTAACTGCACTTGTGCTGCCGCAAACCAGTATCCCCAATCATATATTGCTGCAAGCATGGACAGGAAGAGAGCACTTTTATCATGCCTGGAGGCTCTTTTTTAAACCATTACTGCCTTTCTGCCACAAATGAAATCTACAGTATTGGGCGGGATCCATTTTCCCCAGTCACCTATTGTATCGGCAAAAGGTGGGTATTTTTACTGTTCTTTAGACTTAAAATGAACCAGACCCTTGCAGCCGTGTTACATTATCCCTTGTTGACTGTTGCCTTGAGCGGACCGGCAGAGCACAATTTGTCATGCTGGGCAGATCTTTTTTGTCGTTTTGTCCAACCAAGAAGTGAGCTGCACTTTAATCAAGCATGGCAGCTCTTTTTTTGCCATTACAGTCTTTGTGCCCAAAATCAAATGCACATTTGTGGCTGCGATCTGTTATCCCCAGTTGACTATTTCTGAAGGCAGAGGCAAAGAGAAAAAAATGGTGTCATGCAAAGGCAGATCCATTTTTTTTCCTCAATACCGCCTAAAATGAAATGCACCCGTGTTCTTCAGTTCTTCATCCCTATTCTTATTGTTCCAAGTGGGGGCTAACAAAGTTCATGATAAAAATGGAGCTGTATTTCACGTTCTTTTGCATTTTGTGAAGGGGCTCTGGTCCCTATTAACCGCGACTTCTGAGGAAGTAGAGTAATCAACTACAGAATTCTATGAATACTCAACTCAAGAGTCTCAACGCATACATTCACACCCTCGCTGGAGGGAGGACGATCCCCCGCTTGTCGGCTGCTGTTTCCATGACAACATGCCGGTATATCACTTCTCACCGTATGCCCGAAAAAAGATGAGAAAATAGATATCCGTGCTCATTAGGTGATGGACAAGGTGTCAAATCGTGTGTATTGTCTTCAACAACAACAGTTTGCCATTTAGTCAATAAAACAGCTTGTTATATAACAAGCCGGGCCTTTTACGGTACAAAAATAAACATGTTACGTTTTGGTATAAATGTACCCATTACGCCACATATCTACATGCAATCATGTGTATCGTCTTCAGACCCAAATCAGACCTGACCAGGAAAACAGTCGTTTAGTCGTTGGTTAGTGTAAATGGGCCAGTTAAGCCACATGCAGTGATTTGTATCGTTTTGAGACCAAAAATAAGACTCGAAAACGAAGACGGCCGGTCGTTGAGCCAGCTAAACGGCCTGCTACAGTGGCTTGCAAAACTATTTGGCCCCCTTGAACTTTGTGACCTTTTACCACATTTCAGACATCAAGATATAAAACTGTAATTTCTTGTGAAGAATCAAAAATAAGTGGGACACAATCATGAAGTGGAACACACTTTATTGGATATTTTAAACTTTTTTAACAGATAAAAAAACGAAAAAGTGGGTGTGCAAAATTATTGTGGAATTACGTTGTAGAAGGAAATGATTGCGAAATACGAGGATGGTGTACTAGTGTCTGCTTGAAGGTACAGTAAAATTGCTTTATTTTTCTATTTATTTTCCAGTATATCAATCTTTACAATCAACCTATTTAAAATAAGTATCAATGCTTAGCTATTTTGGGTATGAATTTCTTTTAGTATGCTGCGTTTTTAAAGCAGTTTTGGGGTTGGCTTAAATGCAATATAGGCTTAAATTCGAGTATGCATGGTAGATTATTTTAAACCTGACAATTAAGACGGTCATTTAGTTAGAAAAATGGCTCTATTTATATCATCCCTGGGCTTTTTTGTACAAAAATAAGCATGCAACATGTAAGTATTAATGTGCCCATGACGCCAAATATCCACATGCATCATGTGTATTGTTTCAGACCTCCTAGTCTTAGTCAGCAGAACCTCTCACTAACAGAAAAACGTCTGTTATATAAAACACTATGCAACTGCAAAACGTCCCACCATACACTATATTGTGCAGGGCTTAAACATGCTACAGTTTAGTATAAATGTGCTCTGTATGCAACGCATCTACATGAAAGTGGATTTTTACAATGCAGCGGCGCCAAAATATGCACTGTTAAACGTGAATATGCTTTGCGCTCGGCCGTTTTTCCATTACAGCGCGTGATAAACTCAGTGTGTTCTCAAGATTACGTGGGAAGAAGGATTATTAGGTTGTGATGTGCAATGAGAAATAAACATTTTTTTCCCTTATGGTTCTCTGCAGGGCAAGGTCTTTTAAAAACAAAAAATATATAAACATCTGAAAATATTTGTAATCTTTAGACAATACTGATGATGAAACTTGTGTTTAGGGCAGCAACAATCAATTGTGTATTGAGTACTATTGATTACAAGTGCAGAATAAATGCGTGGTAACAACTTTTCATTACAAACCATGTTCTATAAATAAAAAATCGCTGCTTTATTGATTAACTAATGTGGTAATGGATTAATCAAATCACAAATTAATAAATACATTCATCAAATCATTAATCATAAGGGCAAATATACCACATATCAAACAGATTCAATAGAGTAAAAATACAAAAAAATTGCCATGATTACTGATGCGAAGCACCTGTGTCCGATCCCTTGGAGCCAACCGCCGCAGGTTCTGATTGGCCCCCAGTCAGTATTCGAACCCAGTCCTGTCTGTCCCCTGTTGTCAGTCCGTCTGCGAACCTCAGTGTATACTAGGCAAGCCTTTTTCGACCCCGACTCCCACCTGTCCCGTCTGTGTCCGGCTACGACCCATTTTGATCCTGACCATGTCTGCTCTCCCGTCCCGACTTACGACCCGTTTTTGATCCCGACCACGTCTGCTCTCCCGTCCCAGCTTACGACCTGTTTCTGACCCTCGACCATGTTTTTGCTCTCCTGTCCCAGCTATCGACCTGTTTTTCTGTCCTTGACACCACCATCGCTCGCTACGGAAGATCCACTTCCGTGTTCGGATCACAATCAGAATACGAGAGCGACTTGCTTGCTGGATCGTGGGCGCAGCCCTTTCTCTTTCCTCCAATAAAACTTGTGAGAAACGTAACGCAATTGGGTCCTGTTTCCGTTCTGGTGCTGACACAAATAGACATAAAACGAGTTAAAAAAAATTAAAAACAGAAGAAGAAGTTCAAAGGACCAATCATCTAAAAATTGGTTATTCATCTATAATCCAATTTATTGTCCTGTTAAAATGATATGCTAATTCTAAAATTACAGCATTGTTTTTCTGAAAACTAACATTGTTTAAAAAAAAATTAAAATAGAACCATGGAATTTCAATTTTAAAAGTTAGTAAAAATAGCAAGTCCACATTTCATAATACTGTAACCTTTTTAAAAAATGAAGAATTGTTATAAATAATTGCCTGTAATTTAGCAAAAAAACTTCCAGGATATATATTCCATACGCAGGTTTTTATGTATTGCATTTTGGCACTTTTGAGCATTTTACATACTTGAGTGTTATCAAGCAACATTTTTTTCATTTCAAACAGCTGTCTATGTCGATTGTATTTTGGCACTTTTGGGCTTCCATACAAAATATCTCAATTTAAAACACAAACATAATTCTTTCCGGGGGCCAGGAGGAGACACTGTCTCGTCGCTCCGATGACTTTAAATGTGTTTAATTTCTCAGCAAAGTCTGCGATGAAACACACGTCGGGCTCGTGGCGCAAAACAGAAGGTTCCTAAATGATCTCATAGGTACGAGCTCGAGCAGCCGCAGGAAGAAAAACAGAACCACGAGGTGACGACTTCACATCTGAGGCTTAACGCTAATTAGCTGTTCTCTTTTCAATGGAATTTCCTTTAGTTTTGTTTAGACTGAAAATGTTGTGTTTTGTCCCTCCAGATGATCGTTGCTTTCCTAAACGGTGATATTGCTGGGAGTTTAATCCCGTCGATATTCTTCTATTTACCTTAGTTTGGTGCACAGTTGCTATGACGACGGGCCACACCAGGAAGTACCGTAAAATTCAGACTATAAGCCGTGACCTTTTTCCAAAACTTTCAACCCTGTGGCTTATGCAATGATGCGGCTAATTCATGCATTTTTTTCTGGCGGCCACCAGGGGCACCCAAGCAGTAAAGGTAGAAGTGAGACAGGAGGAATATATGTGTGCAAACAGTAAAAAAATGCTGTGCTTTATCCACCGGTGTATAAACTCAGTCACACTGCTGACTCAGCACAAATACTGCTAATATAACAAATAAAACCAAAATGTAACACCTCTGTTTTGTTTAACACCTCCTAAAAAGAGTGCTATTTTTTAATTAGGGTTCTGTGAGCTCAGCAAACTCACAATTAATTAAATCTTTTTTTTTTCTCACAGGAAATCCCGCCTACCATGAGTAGCAGCCTCTCTCATTTGCATAAATCTCCTGTTAATGAAGACATTAAATCCGATCTTTGTACGAGTGCACACTTGCTCGAGCGCACATGCACACATTCATGCACACATAGATAACCCCCCTCCTCGAGCAATTGCACCCGTGACATAATTAAAGCGTGTCGAGAGACACGCCAACATGGTGGCATTCGACACTTACAGTTCTCCGCCTCTAAACTCATTTGAAGCTATGTTTTCTGCACCGTCTTAGAGTAAAAGCCAACAGAGATCAAAATGGAAATGTGTTTTACTTTAGTTTAGTTTTTTTTTTTAGTTATCCAGAAAATATTGCCGGAAGTGATTTTAGAAGATGCTATTGTGCATTGTAAATGTTCGAATGAAAGGTTAAACTAATAACTCTTGGAGCTCATTACATTTTGTTTAATGAGGTTATAACACAAGCGTAACCTTTACATTCAGTGACATGGCACTTAATCCAAGTCAACCCACTTTATTTCTGTATTCTCTAAGGGACACCAGAAATGCCAAAATTGAAAATATATACAAGTCAGAGTCCAAGTAAAAATATACAGTGTGTAAACATGTAGTACAAGAATTACAAAAAAAAATATGACGCTACAAATGTCACTTAAGAGTGTAATTTTTTATAAACAAATTAAATGGACATATACATTGCGTTCGTATGAACGAAACACTTAATCTTGAATTTTAAATATTTGCCATGTGAACTAAATTAATCAATACACAAAAAAATAGTGCAAAGACCTTGAATGTGAAATAACAAGACGTTTAATCCGATTCACCCCTTTTCATTTCTGAATTCCCTACAGAGGACCGAAAATGGGCAATTACAAATGAAAATCTAAGTAAAAATGTAGGGGAAAAAAAAAAGAAAAAAATCTGTATAGATGCAAGAGAAATTAAATTTGCATCGATAAAAACGCAAAAAAATACTTTGAAAGAATGTTTGAATATTAAATTAAAAACAAATATAGTGCTGATTGCATTTAAAGAGTTAAATGTATTTAACTACACTAATATAAATATAAATGATAGAGTAAAATAAATGTAACATTTTTTTTAAAAAGGTACCAAAAACAAAATAAATAATGACCAAATACTAAATAAGCATACAAATAGTCAAACATTTACATTAATAAAAAAAAAGTGTCAGAACCCAAACAGACGGTGGACCCAGACATGTAACGGGAACACAAACGCCAGCAATTTGGCGATCGCTGGGCAGAAGAGATCGAAACGGGACAGGTCAGACAGGATCAATACCAGATACAGGATACACGAGCCGATACCGGACAGAGCGGGATAAACGCGGTCGATACCAGATACTGGATATAACAGCAAGATACCGGACAGGACGGGTCAGGCGGAATCGATGCCAGATACTGGTTACTGGAGCAAGATACCGGACAGGACGGGATAGATGGGATCGAAACCGGATACTAGAGAAAGATACCGGACACGATGAGACAGATGGGATAAATACCGGATACTGGAGCAAGATACCAGACAGGACGAGACAGGCGGGATCGTTACCGGATACTGGAGCAAGATACCGGACAGGGCAAGACAGGCGGGATTGATACAGGATACTGGAGCAAAATACGTATATAAATACAGGAATATATAGTCTAAATAAAAATGTGTGTGAAAAATAGAATAAAAATAGTCAAGTCATGGTTTTTTGTATAGCCCTTAATCACAGGGAGCCTCAAAGGGCTGCACAGACCACAAATTATTGCAAACCACAGACTATTATTACACCATCCCCTGATCCAAAACCTACATGAGGGCAAGGAAAAACTCAAAACCTCATCATGAGGAAAATTAAACCTCGAGAAAGGGTCACACATGAGGTCCAGGATGACCAGGCTGCAATGGATGTTGCAATAACGAATAAGAGTGATAGCTATTTATTTTTTTTATTTTTTTGCATAAGTTGCAAAATGTCCGCCTCCTTCGTTGGATAAAAAAGAATGTCTATTGCTGATTAATACTAGCGCTGCTACTCTAAATCAAAATATCTTGAATGTTCATTTTTGGGGAATATTTACAATGAAAACGATAATAAACAAACAAAAGGTCACCGGTTAAAGACTGGCTGAAACATATATTTGCCTGGAGAGGGATTGGCGCCACCAGGCTGTACGTGTCCAAGACACACCATAGGAAATGGTGCCCCTATGACCTTATACAAAACAAAATAAATTAGAATATACAAAATACATAAACCAATTGAATGTGTGTCAAGAAGAAAAAAATACATAATCAAATGAAAAGAGCCCAATATTAATACCCGTATAAATATGCTTTACATCATGAAATTCAATTTAAGGGACATGGCCTCGCGTTGTCAATTTGTTGGTTAAATATTCTTTATGATATTTTGTCATTCTTAATTTCATTAACATATATTTTTTGTTTGTTCAAGGACTAACCTTCTTTACTGTACTCGTGTCCTTGTCTAGCTTCACTAAAATTGCATGGCTTTTTATGGCTACCCTCCGAAGACTGCACTAACCAAGAAAAGCCACTAGATGGCAGCCGATGTACTTCTAAAGGGTTCAATGGAAGCATCCTTTCAGTCTAAAAATCTGAGTTAAAGGAAGTCCTCTGGAGTACATTTTTAATTGATATGAAACACATAAATCCTCGACAACTAACACAAAAAATACCATGACGTCAACTGAGTACAACGTTTGCAACCAAATACATTTGTTTGTCGTAAAAAAAGAGAATAAATAATGTAGCAAGGGGAAAGTGACTGGATCCACACCCACTCCCAAGACATCTGCTTCAAAAGCAGAGAATGGCTCAAAAAAAGAAAAGAAATAAAAACATGGCATGTTCAAAGCACAAATACACAAAATTGTGTCTCTGGTGTCATTCTTCTCACGTTGGGGTCTTCTTCCAATTAGAACGCCCTAGTGATGTTTTAAGCCCTGCATGCTTGGATAGACAGCAAGAAGTACACTAAGGGAGGATGGGGAGGGGGTAAAAGGGGTAATGGGATGGGAGAGGAAGGGGGGTTCGAGGTAGTCTTGGAAACCTGAGGGGATGGCAGAAGGATTTTAGTACTCAAGTGAGACCCTCGCCCTTGTTATCTTGCTTTTATCGTGATACTACTAATGGGAAGATTGCATTTGAAGATCACATTTGCTGTGGGCATGTGTGTAGATGATAGGGGTGCGATGATAGGCTTTGGTCACGATTCCATTGTATCGCGATACTAAGGTGCTGATTCTAAATATTGGAATCTACAAGTATCGTGATTCGATATAATTGATATTTGCGAGAGATTTCGCTTTCCTGAAAAACAAGCAAAAAGCAAAACACAGGGACCTTATATATTATTTTGCTTTCGATCAGAAAATTAAAAAATACTAACCAAATAATACAAAAATACTACGGCAGTAATACTACAACTGAAACACTACAAAAATATAACTAGTCAAAGTAAAAGACACTAAATAAATACAACAGAATTACTACGATAGAAATGCGAAAAACTAAAAGAATACTACGATGGAAACACTTTAAAAGCAATTCTACAGAAGTACAACCAAAAATACCAATACCATAATACTATATCACAAAAATACTACAACAGAAACACAGCTACAAAAACAGTAAAATACTAAGAAAGTACGATGTGTACATTCTATAACAAAATACTACAGAGATACTAAGACAATACTTCTATGGAAATACTTACATGCCAAATATCTATCTATCTATCTATCTATCTATCTAACATAGTCATATCCCCCGAGAGGGGTAATCGACAGCAAGACAAACGCATACAAAAACAAAGACAATTAAAAAAAGGGAAAATGTAGCAAAAACACACACAAACATTTTTGGGACCATGGCCAAACCAAATGCCCAAACTCCCAAACAAGTGAAGCACCTCGGCACCCAAGTTGGTAATGCTTTTGTCCCTCCAGATAAAACGGGACACAAGAAAACACCGTGTCACACAACACACTCTTCTGTTCAACAGCAGGACCTGACAGCTTTCACTGGTTTACCCCTGTCGCATCATACGGGTGTCCTGCCCATCCCTTAGAACGTGCCTAAATATCCCACTATCCTTTTACAACACCTCTCCACTCCCTTCATATCACCAACAAGAGCTCTAGCTTCCACTATATTTAGACCTCTTTCCAGCAGTGTACTCATAACACCATCCATCCACGTCAATCGCGGCCTTCCTCTTGGTCTCCTTCCATTTACTTCTGCTCTGTAGATCCTCTTCAACACTCGCTCCTTATCTGTCCTCACCATGTGTCCAAACCAACCGAGTACTATCTCATCCACACGCTTGCTCAGTTCCACTACTACTCCAGTTCTGTCTTTCACAATTTCATTTCTCAATCTATCCTCTCTTGTCACTCCTAACATACTCCTCAAACACTTCATCTAAAAAAAAACATTTAATTTCCCTCTCAAATCTGCATTCAGGCTCCAAGTCTCTGCACCATACAACACAGTCGGCGCAATCACACTCTCATACAGTCCCCTCTTAACATCCATACTCATACTCTTGGTGCTCATCACTCTCCTCAGAGCACCCAAAACCTTGCTTCCTTGATTCACTTCGTGCAGCACCTCGCACTCCATTCCACCAACTGCAGCCACATAACAACCCAAGTACCTAAAGCTTTCAACTTCTTCCAGCACCTGTCCATGCAACCTTATTTCTAACGCCATGCCCACTCCATCACCTTACTCTTCCCAACATTCACACATAACTTATGCTATCACACACTCTTCCAAACTCCATGACCAACCTTCTCAATGTTTCCTCAGAATCAGCCACAAGCGCTGTGTCATCTGCGAACAACAACTGACCTGCCACACGGTTCCCCTGTTATCGATTATCTCTACGCCTCTGCCAAATACTCACCACACCAACCATGCACACATTAAACAGCCATGGTGACATCACACACTCCTGTCTCACACCAGTCAACACAGGGAACCACTCACTTGTCTCACTCCCTACTCTTACACATACTCTGCTGTTCACATAATAACTTTTCAATGATTCCAACAACTTTCCACCCACTCTATACATTACCATCTGCCACAAAGCTTCTCTATCAACTCTGTCATACGCCTTTTCCAAGTCCAGGAAAGCCAAATAAACCTCCTTACCTTTTGCAAAATATTTTTTACACACCTGTCGTACTGCAAACACCTGATCAACACATCCTCTTCCTTTCCTTCACCACCTCATCCATTCTTCCTCTCACTCTCTTAATCAAAACTTCCATACAGCTTACCCGGCACGGACAACAAACTAATACCTCTCGAATTGCTCTATTCATATTTATCACCTTTGCCCTTATACAATGGCACCACACATGCACTACAGTGACTACACCAATCAATTGGAACCACAACACTTAAAAAGCATACATTCAACAAGCGTACTAACCAGTCATTCATAGCCGTGCCACCTTTCTTCAAGCATTCAGCAGTACAACTATCCAACCCAGGCGCTTTGTTTAAAAAAACAACAGATGCTTCTTGCCCCATTAAGAAACATTTTGGGCAACCAAGATTCAAGCTATTCTCTCTTTTGATCTCTCTCAGGCTCTATCTTTCTATTCCTTCCATCTCTCTCAGTCTCTATCTTTCTATTCTTTCCATCTCGCTCAGTCTCTATCTTTCTATTCTTTCCATCTCTCTCAGTCTCTATCTTTCTATTCTTTCTGCCTCTCTCTCAGTCTCTATCTTTCTATTCTTTCTGCCTCTCTCTCAGTCTCTATCTTTCTATTCTTTCTGCCTCTCTCTCAGTCTCTATCTTTCTATTCTTTCTGCCTCTCTCAGTCTATATCTTTCTATTTTTTCTGCCTCTCTCTCAGTCTCTATCTTTCTATTCTTTCTGCCTCTCAGTCTCCATCTTTCTATTCTTTCTGCCTCTCTTTCTGCATCTCTCTCACACACACACACACACACACACACACACACACACACACACACACACACACACACACACACACACACACACACACACACACACATTCGGCCAGTTGGCAAGGCTTTGATGAAGGCGCCCCCCACACCAAAGAAAATCAACTCATTTAAAATACGTACTGGGTTTCGACTTGTTCTCTCATTCTCATTCTCATTGGCCAGTCGGCAAGTACGCTCCAATATAGGCCGCCAAAAAAAGCTGCGACACTACTTCGCTGAACTTCCCTTGTCGCTGATAGTTTTTGTTCCCCATTAACCGCGAAAACCGAGGGATCTCAGCATACAGCACATCCGACAGGGAAGCTGATGTTACGAACATTTTATTGCAATTCTATGAATGTCTTATATACACCCTCAGAGCTCGGTTAGACGGCCGTTAAAAGGAGTCATTTGAGACACTCACAGCTCTCGTCAACATACAGGACAGGTTAACTGTCGGTGGTCGAGACCCCTGAGGGAATAAAAGGTCTGCTGTAATGAGACTATTACGGGACCCTCAATGCCTGGAGGGAGGAAGGCGCTGACATATTTTATGACAGCCAGAATCAACAGCCAAAATGGAAGGTAAATGGCGGTAATTTCGCAATGATTACCGATTCGCCTGCCTTTTTCCGTCTCTCTCGCGCGTTTTATATCCTGACTAGATTTACATTTGCGTAAGAGAAGTAACAACGCGGCTCCTGCATCTCCAGTGAAGACAAATTGGCCTTTAAGCAGCCAGGATTTCAGACTGGCATTGATTTCTGATTTGATTGCTCGCCGCAGTAGCCTGATTGCTTGAAACAGACGCCGGTGCAGGTCACATGCCCTTTTTTGTCCTAACAAAGGAAAATTGCAGGGATTTGCTGAAAAAATAACCCAAAAATTCATTAATATGGTCAATTTGAAAAATATGTCAAACCTGAGTGACTAAATAGGGCTGAAAACATCAAACACAAATCAAATAAAGGTCTAGCTTTAAAGCCCCAGTGTGTATAGTGACCCCTAGTGGCACGCTATTTCGCGGATTTGCATATTGTGGGAGGGGTCTGCTCCTGCATTAACTGCGAAAAAACAGGTTTGACATCCATCCATCCATTATGTGCACCGCTTATCCTCAGTAGTTGTCACGGGGGTGCTGGAGCACATCCCAGCCATCTTCAGACAGTGGGCAGGGGACACCCTAAACCGGTTGCCAGCCAGTCACAGGGACAGACAATCACTTGCTCATTCACACCGAAGGACTATTTGAACAAGCCAATTAACCTGAAATGCATGTGTTGGGAATGTGGGAGGAAAGCGCAGTACCCAGAGGAAACCCACACAAGCACAGGGAGAACATGCAAACTCCACCCAGGAAGGTTCGATCTTATAACCCCATAACTGTGCCGCTGACACGCTAACCACTCAGCCGCAGTGCCGCCCACAGGTTTGACAGTACATGTCAAACCTGATTGACTAAAACTAAAATATATAAATATTTTTTCCACCCCAAAGTCATGTTTTTTTTTGTGAAGAGGTCTGACCTAAAAGCCCAAGTGTGTATAATTTAGCGATCCCTAGTGGTGAAAAAATAAATCACCCAATTAATAGGACACTGTGTCACACTTAGTCCCTCCAAGTGGTATAAAAAAGGTTCATCCAGTAAAAATCCAATGTTAAGTGGAATGCCTTCTTGGATCAGTTCTTCCAGCAACCTACCACCACGCTCTGGCCCTCGAGCGAACCAGACAACACAGTGCCATCTAGTGGTCAAATATTACACATTGGGACTTTGAATAAAACTCTATATATCCAAATAATAAGCAAAAACACATCTATAACTTCATAAACATCATTCTCTTTTTAAAGACTCCTTGATTTAGAGATCTGTAATTAAATAACAGTAATTGAAGAAGCTAACATGTATAGCGGCCATCTTACTACTATGGGATTTTGCAAAGGTAGCTTGCCCTAGTGGTGCTTTTAGCACTTATCGGCTAGTTTTATTCCACAACTGAGCCCTGCACGTGATGATCGCCGAGTAGTATCATTCAACGCTTTTTCACCACCGTTTCCTTCTCTAGCCACTCATGTTAGCCACTTGGCAGGCTGAGGCTATACGCTAGTTGACATTGATAGCTGCCTCTGCTCAGTCTTTCAGTATCACTTAGCCAGCTTCATGCAAGTGAACGCCGCTGAGTTACAAGATTCTGAATCCCGACTCTTGACAAATTTTGGTTTGCTCTAGCAATGTTTTACTGACATTTTTAGTAACTCCTTCCACTATCCGCTAAAGTTAGCTGCTGACGCCAGCTCTGACCAACTTCAGCTATTCAATCTTGTCAGCCGCTCAGGGTGTATCCAGCTCAAATTGACATGCTTCAGGTCAATTCTAAGCTGCAACAATCTCTAGTGGTCGATTATTACACACGGTCACTTTGAAATGTCAGATATTTGAAATTACTTCTGCAGAAAACACTGTAAACTGCACACAATATACACAATAAATGTACATTTTTGCCTCACATTTCTGAGCAGATATGTGTTTGTGATTTATAAAAAGAAAGAATTATAAAAAGTAATTGCATACAAATAAACAAGAATATAAGAAATTTTAAGCAAACTAATAAACAAATATATCAGTGGTGGATTAAAACGTGACTATAAATATAAATTATATCTGCAAGGACCTTTTACACAAACTCTCCATGAGGGTGTGCTAAAAAATCCAAAGTGATACAGTAGACTATGCAAAGGTATTTCTTTTTCAAGAAATAAATTAATTCAGAAATATAAGATAAATACCTGGTGTACTAAGAGAGTCAACAACGTACGAAAAAATAAGTCAAGAAGAAAGTCTGAGACATACTATGACACCTGTGTCAGGACTTGCGTGAATTAAACAATGCTCATGTCTAAAAGAATATCATCAAGTTGTCGCTTAAAGGCATAGCATGTTTAAGAACAGGGACATCAGCACAGTAGGCAAAAAATATGTTAAAGATGTCTGAGTAAGATCATATTGATGCCAATAATCAATGCATAATACTTTTAATTGACTCAAATATTAATTTTCTAACATTTAAATGATTTAAAAAATAACAAAAAGACAAATTACAGAAGAATAAAGAACTTCTATCTGATGCATTGTTAATAGCTTGTGGGAACGCACACTAAGAGAGAATAATGAAGCGTGTCAAAGGCTTAAATGATTGAAGAGATCAATTGATTGGCGTGCACATAGTTACAGAGTGCATCTACCTCATAATCAATACTTGAAAAGCGTGTTTAGAGTGGCAGGTTTGATTCCCATTTTCAGCAGCCTTTTAAAGCCTGTTAAAATTAGGGACAATCAATACCACTTTTTTTCTGAGTGATACTCAATTAGTAAATAAGAAAACATATTTAAAAGTGATGCTTCAAAAAAAATACCTATAATCCTAAAATATTTTTTCTAAATATTTATTTTATTTAGTAGACATTTCCTATTTTGTTTTTCATTTCATGGTTCCTGATCATTAAATGGTCCGAAACTTGATATTGGCTACCTTCGCCGATACCGAAGTCTGACAACGGTACTTACAGTACACATCCCTACTTCAATTTTGGTATTAATTGTTGTTATATTATATCATTAAATTAACAGTAATAATCATTTGACAAGATTGTGTCATTTACAAAATGCTACGTTTAATGAATAAATAAATAAATATTTTAGGAGGTGAAAGATATTATATACAAGTCAATACATTCATACACTTTATTCTTAATAAAATGGATAAAAACAAGAAAAAACAAAAAAAATATCTAGCAAAATAGCAAAGGCTGGAACATTATTATAAAAAGTATAAAAAGTGAATGAATAAATAAAATAATATGAAATATTTAAGAAAAATGATTTTTAATTGATACTACTTTTTTCTTTTGTTGTGTTATGTATGTATTCGTTAATCTGTAAGGAATATGTTATGGTCGGGCGCACCTCCACCCACCAGAGGGCGCCTAAACGGTTTGTAATTGGGACAGGAGTGTCCAATCACCCCACTCCTGTCCCCTTAGCCTGTCCCTTCATAAAGACCTTAAGGACAAATCACGTTGCCAGGTCATTTTCATCTTAATTTTTCACCATCAACTATCACCATCACTGTTTTCAAAGTTTTCATCCTGACGTGTGAAATTTGGTTTTTCATTTCTAGTTTGGATTGTTTAGTTGTTGATTGACCATTTGTCTGTTACTTTGATGATTTTTGTTAATAAATACTGTCATTTTTGAGCACCGTGGTATAGTTCCTGCTCTCCTGCATTTGGGTCCACCTCAAAATCACAACAAATTAATGGATTACTTAATTCAAACTAAAAATGAGAAAATAAACAAAAGATTTCCAAAAATATAAAAAAATAAAGATTTTAAAGTATATTGAATAATAATCATGACACCTTATACTTATGACTTGACCTAAAGTAGTTCAGTATCGACGTTGAAAAATAATAGTTAGTTTTAATGTAATAGATGGGGACCAGAATTTTGCATTAAACTCCTGTCTTGTTTACAGTGCTTGTGGGTGTGGCTTGTTTGCTGCGTCATTGCCTTTCATAACTAGTATATTTATGTTTTCATAATTTACAAGTGCACACGTTTTTCATCTCACTTCTCAATTTTGGTGTAAAATGCAACAGATTGATTAGTTTGGTTTTGAAAAGTACAACATTTTCTACATGGGGGCAGTGTCCCCGCCCCCCCTAGACCAAGGGTCCCCAATGTGGTGCACGCAGGTAACAGGTTGCCCCTTGAAGACATTGGAGGTGTCCGCGGTCCTTTACTGAAAATAGCTCTTCAGTCATTGTGATTTTCTTGTAAAAAGAGTCTTTTTAACCTTACTTCCAATAACTAACCTTGTAATAACATAGTAACAACTTAGTAATAACATAATAAGTTGTTGTTTTAGAAATGCATATCAAACTGCGCGGATTAATAACAAAAAGTTACTGCGCTTGCAAAAGGTTGAAGACGACTGCCCTAGACTTTCCGGTGTCTTACAGAATTCTATGGGACACACTGTAGTGTGAATAAACTTTGGTCCATCGGTCTAATCTATTGTAAAAAAAAAAGGAAAAATAAGAAAAATCCCTTGGCAGAATCAAATCATCTGCAGTGGCAATAACGAGCCCCGTGGTTGCAGTCACTTTCCAACAATAAAACAAACCTCCTGCGCTTATTTTATGGTTTTCATTTCAGCTCAGCGTGTCAGCCAAGTTTCTTCGTATTTTCTTTCCCTGGCTGTTTATTCCTTCCGTGCAGCCTTTTTGTGTTTACTGCCGGGAACTTGCGTACTTCCCAGGGAGAATCCCGAATAGATCTTATAAGAGGATCTCATTCATCTTTCTTACATCATCGAAGAAAAAGTCGACATTCATCCTGGGATCGTATTACAAAAGAAATATTCCAATTATTTGCGATGGTATTGTTTATTTAATTACGGTTTGATTTTCATTCAATATTTCCACTAAGGTGAAGTAGAATTTTTGGTTTTTTCCCCCATTGCTCGTCCAGGTAACGTAATTTTTGGACTTACACTATATACGGATGGATACTGTTGTAGTATTTGAATATTTCACTGCCTATACTTATACCTGGTTTGTATAACTTCATTTATAAATTTATTATTTCAGTTCAAATAAACTTAGTTTATTCAGTCGAGGAACTTCACTTTCACTCTGATTCAAGTCAAGTCACATTTATTTGTACAGTATAGCCCTTAATCACAATTTTATTTTTTGATTTATTTAGGTTTCAGTTCTCTGGGCCACCCTCCCAGTATAAGAGTGAGCCATCTCAGTCGTTGCACTTGTGAATTTCTACATTCATTGTCTTGAAGCTCATTTGTGCCCGGAGTATTCTGTAATAAAAACTTAGAGGAACTGCTTATCTCTCCAGCCCATATATTTACCAACCTACACTCTTACAAACCGGATACTAACAAACATGCAAGGAGAAGAAAATCTTTATTTTTCAATACAACTGTCATATTTCTGCCAAAATTGAAATATCAGAGAGAGATAAACTAATACACAACTATTATACAGGTAATCTGTTCTTTGTTGAGCTGTTCAGGCTCAGATTTATTGTTCAAGCAAAAATTACTTAAACACTTAAACACTGAGTTGTCTGTCTGTGTGTGCCCTGCGAATAACTGGCAACCAGTTGAGGGTGTCTCCTGCCCACTGCCCGAGGATAGCTGGGATGGGCTCCAGCACCCCCGTGACCCTACTGAGGATAAGCGGTGCAGATAATGGATGGATATATATGGGAAAGTTTATTTGTCATTAGTCATTTAAAGAAAGATTCGATCTGCAACCTCAGTGGAACTGTTAAAATCAAGGCTTAAAACACACTTCTATTCGATAGCTTATGAATGACCTATATTTCATGTTGACAATATTTGTGTATTATTTGTTATTGCAACATCCATTGCAACCTGGTCATCCTGGAAGGTGGGTTACCTCATGTGCTGTCCCTTCTCAAGGTTTCTTCGTTTTCCTCATGTTGATGTTTTTTAGTTTTTCCTTGCCCTCATATAGGTTTTAGATCAGGATGGTGTAATAATAGTTTGAAATAATAGTCCGTGCAATAACCTGTGCAGCCATTTGAGACTCTGTGTTTAAGGGCTATACAAATAAACATGACTTGACTTGACATGTAAATAATCGCGAAAACTGTGTAAAACATACCTTGCAAGTTGCACTGAAAGATAGGTGCTTATATCTTATGTATCAACGTATTTGGGAATTTGTGTTGTTGCTAAATGTTACTGCACTACTATTTTTTACAATGCACTATTTTTCATTGCACTATTATTCCAATTTGGGCCAGTCGCCAAGAAGTACCTAGTAAATATTTTCCGTATTTATCCTGACATTCTTTTCCCTTATTTTTCTCTTTTAAGTCCTGGAGTGACGTGTCTAATAATTTTTCAAGCAATGTTCACTACGTTGTTAACAATACCAATAAAGACAATTCAATTCAATGTAATTACGTAACGAATAATCGCAATATCGAGGGAATTCTGTCTTTCCCTTGCCTGCTGAAAGCCAGCTGCACTGCCATGCCCCTCATTGATTTGCTGGCCTTTTCCTCCCTGTCACAACACAAGGACATAATAAATGGGGACGTAAAGAGGCTCTGAACATGGAATCTATGACCTGAAGGCTGACCCTTGCAGATGACAGAGGCGGGGGGGCATTTGCAGCAAGGACATGGAGCAGGCGGCTGTTGGTAAGGACTTTGGGCGATGGCACTACAGTTGAGCAGTTTTCATTTGTAAACATGTACTTTGCGTGTAACAGTCAGTCTGTTCAACCCTCCATTGGTCGGTACTAAGCTATTTGCAAGGAGAATTGAATTAACGGTTGTTATTGTTATTGCATTACTCATTTTAACATTTTTTTCAACTACACCCAAAAATAAACATCTTACCTCATTGGCAGGATTTTAGTTTTCCTTTTACTTATTTTAAGATATTTGAACTTTTTTCCCTGTAAAATAAAAAAATGTATATTTAAAATCACCAAAATGTCCTGGCAATGGAGTATACAATATTTTTACGACAATAAAACATTAGTTATGATTATTTTCTTATTTTATGGTTTAAAACATCTGATAAAATCAAAAATGTAATTAAACTGACTCAAAACTTCCAGTCAATAAGGTATATACAGTAGTAAACTATTCTATATACTATTCTATACAAGACTAGACTAGACTAGACTAGACTAGACTAGACTAGACTAAACTAAACTTTCCATCCATCCATTATCTGCACCCCTTATTCTCAGTAGGGTTGCGGGGGTGCTAGAGCCCATCCCAGCTATCTTAGGGCAGTGGGCAGGGGACACCTGAACTGGTTGCCGGCCAGTCGCAGGGCACACAGAGACAGACAACTAACTCGTTCATTCAAACCTAAGGACAACTCAGACCGTCCAATGAACCTAAGATGCATGTTTTTGGAATGTGGGAGGAAACCGGAGTGCCAGCAGAAAACCCACGCAATCACGGGGAGAGCATGCAAACTCCACACAGGAAGGTTCGATCTAATGACCTCAAAACTGTGCCGCACATGCACTAACCACTGCGCTGCCGTGCTGCCCACCCTACTATGTATGTATATTTCTACTTTACAAAGGAGAAAAAAAGAAATGATTTCAAATTAGAAAAAATACACTTGAAATGAGAAAAAAATATCCTTCCTAATATTTTTCTTGCAGTGTAGCTTAGAACGAAATCATAACATAAGCAATCCAACAGGAATAATAGAAAATTAAATTTCTATGTTATGTCTTTTTACCTGTAAAATATATTGTATATTATTAATTATATAAAAATTACCAAAATTTCCTGAAAATAGGGTGTATAATATAAATAGATGTATATAAATGTTTTGATTTCACAAGAAAAACAAGAAAGAATAACTTAAATTAAGAGGAAATAGACTTAAAATTACCTTAATTTCCTGAAAATGGGGTTAAACATGTTTTCTTTGCAGAGTGGTTTAGAATATCTTAAAATGAGCAATGCAATAATACAAATAACAATAGTAATCTAGCCTTGCTTCACATAGAGTATCTTGAAAAGCTTTTTCTTTTTCTTTTAAAATAATCTAGCAGATGTTTTAAGTATTTTATTGTAAAGTGGGTAGAAAATATGTTAACAACCATATGCTAGGTTATCTGGCTTACTTTAAGGATGACTTCTTATGTTATTTTCGAAACCATTTAACAAATGGAATTGGGAAAATAACACCTAAAAATTAGCCTTTTTCTGCCAATAGGGTGAGATCATTACACTGACATAGAAGGCAATGGCAGTACTCTCTGGGGAGGATAGGGAATCCTTCGTCACTTCTGCAGCCGGAGGCTAAAGAAGGCACTTTTTACCCAAGCCAGGAGCAGGTGCCCCCCACCCCACTCCTACAGTGGCCATAAATCACCTACCTTGCTGACGGCTGTAGTGAGAAAGAGGTCACCTTGCAACGCATCTGCACAGCATGATATTCACTTGTTTGTACTTCCAACGTAATTACTTGGAGATAGAGTAATTGGGCCGAGGGACAAAACGACAACAATAGAAGCACAATGTCTGTGAATGCTCCTCTGGCTTGCTGACAGGATGCAAACAATAACGTGTCAGTCAAAAAGCTGAATTTCCTTACCAGACTGCCATTCGAGCATGTCACCTGAAGTGGTTTTGTTTTCTGCACGAGTTGCATTTGTACGTGAGGGAATCAGCGTTTACATCGATAGTGGGGACTACTCGCATTTGTGGGGATAATTTTTCAAAAACAGGGGTGTCGAAGTGAAATGAACAGAGGGCCATTTGTAAAAATGAGGCTACGGGCCAAGGCCCAGACTGATCGAATGATGAAACATTTTTAAACTGAGCTAATTAAACCTACTCAAAAGCTAAAAATATACAATAATCCTTCACTGTATCGCAGTATACATTTCATGGTTTTAATACTTGGCAGATTTTGAATTGAAAGTAAACATAAAAACGCGAAAAAAAAATCGATTTATTTACGATGAAACGATTGACTTGGGGCTACAACTCGTGGGAAACTGCTATATTCGGGACAGTTTTATAATCAACACGGAGACCTGGCTCAATCGAAGGATACCCGAGCTAGCACATAGTTAGCCTGCCGCTTTCAATGTAGTTTTCTTACACTGAAAGGAGAATTTTGTTGTACTTTGTATAATGACAATAAAGACCATTCATTCAACTACATGTATTTGTTGCGTGTTATTGTTTGTTGATTTATAGTTGTTATTTTATTACAGTTGTAAACTCTCAGTCGGTAAGGACGCTATCTTGAGGTAAATTTAACCCTTGGGGACTTTTATGAAGGATGACGGTACTTTGTGGATTTTCACGTATCGCAAGGCAGTGTGCTGCCCATTAACCACGATAACCGAGGTAACGTTGCGATTTGATCCAAATAATCATTACTATTTCATGGCTCCATCAGTAATCTTTTCAGAATTTTAGCACAAGTGGGCTAAATTGACCTCAGAGAAGAAATGTATATCATTCTCTCAAGTGAAATATTTTTAGAACAGAATTGGACTAAAATACAATAAAATAGTGTGCAAAAATTAAAAAATATTTTCGATGTATGATGTGTCAAGGAAAACCTTCTCGCGGGCCAGATCTGGTCCGTGGGCCTCGACTTTGACATAGGTATTCTAAAATAACAACTGAAGTTATTACTTCACTGCCACGAGCGGCTGCCTTTTCCAGCAGCTGCCCTGTTGTTTTATTGTCTGCTCCTATCTTCGGTGTTTTTTCTTCCCGTTTTGACAACTACACTATGGATTACTTCTATCCTATGGACATGGGTTTTAACGCACAAGAAATGCGTTTATTCAAGGAATTCCAACTCCTTGCCCTGAAGATTTCTCGTGCCGGCGTGATGAAGGGGCCTATGGTGGAAGAAAAGCCGGAGCTAGCGAAGCGGCTAGCGGCGTTATAAGTCTTCGGTACCATCCGTAATCATGGTAAATGCAAACTCACGACCAAATAAGATCATCGAGTGCTGGTGGAAAACATCGAAGCGCACAGGGAGCGCAGTTGCTGTGTTTTGCGGAAACGTGGCTCACGTTTAGCATTCCGGACGCTAACGTGTAGCCACCCGGAGCTACCCGGAGCAATCCGGCTTCAACGCCGCTAAACAGAGACACGAAAACCGGGGAAAATCGGAGAGGAGGCGGACTTGCTAACACGAGGTGGTGTATCCCTGGATTTTCACAAAGAAAAGTTTTCCATCTGCCGCAGGGATGTCGAAATTTTGGACTGGCGTGACGTCATCCACTTCGCTACAAGCACCCCTAGGGCATCATGTTCAACTGTTAATAAACAACAGGGTAGACTGCTGGAAGTGTGAATTTCCCTACGGGGATGAATAAAGTATCTATCTATCTATCTATCTATCTATGTTGTGGTCTTGCAGACTGGGCGCAGAGAAGCCAATGGTTTTCTGGGCTGTGTTGATGACTCACTCTAGGATTGGGGGCTTAAGCAAGCGAACAAATGGAGGAAAGGGTTTCGAAATGGCACCAAACCAAGCAAATATAGGGCCTTTAAAACATAAAAATTAAATAAACCAAATAGTTATGTACACATATCTACATTCTGTCACAAAGTCAGTAACTCTGTCAAAAGGAACTATCATCAAAAACTTCAAGAAAAAAAAACAATGAGGTTTCAGATTTGATTTGCAACCTCAGTTGAAGTGTTTGAATCCAGGTTTGAGCACACTTATATTTAATAGCTTATAAATGATTTTGAGCTCAAGAAGCTGTCAATCAGACATTCTGTGATGACCTATATTTCATGATGATGATGTCTGTGTATTGTCCATTGATGCACTTGCAACAGCCATTGCAGCTTGGTCATCCTGAAAGGGGTGATTAGCTCATGTCTGGTCCCTTCCCAAGGTTTTTTCATTTTCCTCTTACTGAGGTTTAGATGTTTTTCCTTGCCCTCACGTAAGTTTTAGATCAGGGAATGGTGCCATAATAGGGCTGCCCGATTAACCGAAATCTAATCAATAATGCGATGTGAAGTAGTGCAATAGTGTAACCGCAAAATACTATATTTTTTCCAGGAATTATGGTTCCAGTTCGTTTTTTGAGTGATTGATTGTTCGGCCAACAAGTATGGTCAAAGTATGTGGGTTAACGGCGCCGGCCAATCAGAATCAGGGTTTCATGGCACCAACCATTAAAGGCGAAGCAGAGTTTGCAAAACGAGTGTGCACGACTTTGATAGGCTGGAGTAAGCTCTCAGTCCATCAACCGGGCGCACAACTGGCCACCCAAAAAAACACGACAGCTTGTAACTTTAGCGGTTCCTTACATTGAAAAATAATTCATCAATAAATCAGACTCTAAGGGTGGTCAGAAGAGTTCAAAGAAAAGCTATCACCAGCAGGAGCTGCCTGGATTTTTATTGCGTCAAGGAATTGACTGAGGCAGTGTCGGAAGGAAAAGCTAACAACTAAGCTAACAACCCTCTCCACTGCCGAACGTGGCTAGTCACCAACAGCAGATCCATTACCCATGAAACGGACGACTTGGAGCTACTCCTTGTGGAAAAGTGCTTCATTTGTGACTATTTTAAATCATCACAAAGACCTTCCAAAAGTCGCAGTTACACCATGCTAGCGTGTAGCTTGCCAGCCGCTCTCTAAATAGCTTTCTTACACTGAAAGGAGTAGCCCGCCAAGTTTGTTCTCCCTTTGTATAATGACAATAAAGACTATTTATTCAACTGAAATTCTGATTCCATTTGTAGATTACATTTGTTATTTTGTTACAGTCGTATACTCTCAGTTTCTTAGGACGTCTTCCCAAGGTATGTTTGCATGTCACCAAGTTCTCCCCAAAAACAAAACGAGCACAGAAATGCAACTATTTATCTTTCAGTGTTACAGTTTCAAATGGTGTTATTAGTTTGCAGTTAAGAGGCCTTGAGCTTTATCTGTACTTTCCAGACCCAGTCTAGACCAAATGTCTGGTGTAAGGTAGGGATTTTTCCACCACCGCTAAAGTTTTGTTTTTCTCATAGCCTTCCCACCTAGTATAAAAGGGCTTGTCTGTCAATTTGACTGTGCACTTGTGAATCAAACACTTTTCTTCTGGACTTCATTTGTCCCCGGAATATTCTGTAATAAAAACAACAACTCAACAGAACTGCTCAACTCCAGCACTTGTATTACACATCTAACAAGCAGGATGTTAAACAAACACATAGAGGAAGAAAAGTAATTCCTCTTCACTACAGGTCTTTTAAGGTTGCTACTATATGATATAAATTAACATAAGCAATGGCCATGATGGCACAGCAGCTTCTCTTACCTATTTTTGGTCAGTAACTTGAACCTGCACCGGACTAAAGAATAGAAGTAATATAACGGATATTATTTGGCACTCAATCAAAGTGCCTGGACCTCGATGATAATGGAGTCTAGAGTATGTCACTCCGCACTATATTTTCTATAGTCCTAATCGTGCGGCACTAATCAAATTAACTCGTGACTCGGAGGTAATGTGGAGCGAATTGATTGAAGTTGTCAAGTAAAGGTTCTTCAGTAAAACAAAAATGTTCTTCCCTTTGCCAATTACCCAACGCTATTGGGTTATATCCCAGCACTGGGTGTGAAATGTCCTCCATTTTTCAAAGTATGAGAATAAATAATATGTCCAACTGATTTACAGTAGAACCTGTTGGCAAAGACAGTTAGTGTCTCTCCGCGTTTTCAACCTCTGGGATTCAGACAGAATATTTTTGATGAAGAAAAAAACTTAAGAAAACAGTGCAATTGAGGACTTTTAATAGAAAGTTACAACATAAAATTAAACTGAGTGCATTTTGGACCAATTGTTCAGGAGAGTATTCTCCTTCCCCTCTCTTCAAAGAGGAAAGGGGTGTGGATTTGCAAAATGGAATATGAAATTCTAACAGACACTTCTTTTAAAAAAAAACTCAATGTGCAAGAAATTAAAACTGCACACAGATGAATCTTCAAGGTTGTATGATGAGGCTAAAATAATTGCTGGGGAAGTACACATGAAAGGATACATTCTTATGAATACAGTACTTCATTAAAATATGTGGATAAACATGATGTGGGATTGTACAAATAATCAAATTGTATGATTATCAAAGTAATGATGTGATGTGAATACTTTTGGCCTCCTTCAACATCTGCAAAAAGCTCCTGAAAATATTCTATGAGACAGTTGTGGCAAGCGCCCTCTTCTATGCGGCAGCGTGTTAGGGAGGATGCCTCTCGTCTCAATAAACTGGCGAGGAAAGCGAGCTCTGTTGTGGGCACAGAGCTGGACATCTTGACAACAGTAGCTGAGAGACAGGCACTGAAAAAGCTGCGGTCAATCATGGACAATTCATCACATCCACTACACAGCATAATATCCAGACAGAAGAGCAGCTTCAGCGACAGACTGCTGTCACTGTCTTGTACCACGGACAGACTGAAGAGATCTTTTCTTCCTCATGCCATGAGGCTCTTTAACTCCACCCGGCGGAGTAAAGGCCCACATTAAACCACACCCCCTACATTGTATATTACCATACTTTTATTGCAGTGTGTATTTTATGTAGCACTATTTAAATACTCTATACAACATGCTACAGTGGGTATTAGCACGTCACATTGGGTATTTGTATATTGTTTTCCTTTTGCTTTATTATTGTGTTGTTCTCAGCGAAGGGATTCTGCTGGAAATGTGAATTTCCCTGCGAGGATGAATAAAGTATCCATCCATCTATCTATTTAATAATATAACTGGAAAACTCACATGAAAGTGACAACATATCAACATATCAACTGTGTGCATTACAAACAAACTCACCTGGTCCGTTAACACTGCATCACTGGTTAAGAGGGCACAGCAGCGTCTGTACTTCCTGCGGAGGATGAGGAGAGCCCACCTGCCCCCACCCTCCCTCATCACATTCTACAGGGGCACCATAGAGAGTATCCTGACCAGCTGTATCTCTGTGTGGTGTGGAGGCTGCAGCGCTACCGACTGGGGTAGTGTGAGGAGGGTAACGAGGACAGCAGAGAAAATAATCGGGACTACACTTCCCTCCATTCAGGACATTGGCCAGAAGCGCTGCCTATCCCATGCTAAGAACATTATCGGGGACCCCTCTCACCCCCATCACGGACTGTTCACTCTGCTAGCCTCTGGGAAGAGGTACTGCAGTGTGCGGTGCAGGACCACCAGGTTCCGCAGTAGTCTAGTCCCCCTGGCCATTAGACTGTTAAATGGTCAATCTAACATATAGTTAACCTAAATCTAAAAGGCTGCTAATCTGACTTTTTGCACTACTGGCAGTTCTTTATAGCTTGCCACTCCTTGCACATTTGCTCTCTGCACTATTGTACTTACAGCGTTATTGTTACAGTGTTAATGTTACTGTTTACCTGACTTGTTAACCTGACTGCCCATTTTGCACATCCGGTTAGCTACTCCTCTTGCACTATCGGCACTATGGTAAAATACTATACGTAGCCATAATACAATACAACTTTTACTTATATCTGTACATTCAAGGAAACTGTGCGGGTCAGATGTATCGACATTTCGTTCTGTATACACGTGTACTAGAATGACAATAAAGTAGATCTGAATCTGAATCTGAATATCAGTGATTCCTTTCAATAATCTAACAAACCAAAGGACACACCATCCCCAACTTAAGACATTCTCACTTGACAGTGTGGAATGAGAGGTTTCCGGCTCCCTCTTTACCAAAGTTTCCACACAATACAGCATAAACAACAAATGATTTTGTACAAAATACTGAAAACTTTGTGGTGTTCATGTGTACAATGAGTTACGTTTCAAATATGTCTTTGTGCTATTGGTCGACGTCATATAAAAGGCTGCATGAAGCTGCCAATACGCTATTGACTGAACATCCTCCCACGATGCCTTTCTTTATTCACTTCAGAATCGTGTGTTTTTCGTAAAGACTTTGTGAGTTGGCAACACAATCCTGTATTTGTAGTACTACATTCATTTGCTATTGCTCCTAAGACTCGCAGTAATGCATCCACTTGATACTCCACTCGAGCAGCTCAAGTCATGTCACACCAAAGGTCAATAAAATTTCATTTATTCCTTTACATGTTGTAATATTGAAATATGTTACTGCCTATATTAAGTCATCATTGTATAATTTCTTCATTCGTAACTTCTTCATGAATTTAGTTGTAATAATGCAATAATGTTTTATTTCCGAGCCAGGAGTAGCCTTGAGCACCATTGTTTGGTCTATCCGCTTTCTTCTTTGGACAGAAGATCAAATCAAGCAAACCTAAACCCTTATCTCTGTCAATACCCTAAAATACAAATGATTCCCTCAGGCAAACGTTGAGCAGCTTGAGCAAGACTTCTTGCAGGGGTGACGAGGCTATCGTCAGTACGACAGTTCTCTATTCAACTGTAACTGTACAGTTTAATGTTTAAATGTGTTACATATATAACACATTTAAACATTAAACTGTACAGTTATATATATATATATATATATATATATATATATATATATATATATATATATATATATATATATATAATTATAGAATCAACTTATGGAACACCTTTATTGTATAAGAATGATGGTAAGCAGCCATTGTCAATATAGCATTCTTGCCCAGAAACTTCGGTAAAAAAAACCTTTAAAAGAACTGCTTTTGCAGGCATTATTTACCCAGAATTAAATGGAAGAAAAGACCATATACAGTACATCTTGGTTTTTCGCTTTGTGCTCTAAACTGACTTATTTACTTATTTATTTTCAGCAATTTTTGGTGCCAAGATTTGGGTCATCTTCAGGAAATAGCATTTGAAACGTCCAATAAAACAAAACAGAAACAAAAGTATGTACAAAACATTTTAATAACCTCAGACTTTGCCTACTTAATGATTGAAATCCCATTCAACTTTTGCACTCACAACATCTAAAGCACATCTAAAGGTTTCAGAAGATCTCTTGATAAAGATATTCAGCAATCCGTCACCAGAAAATCAAAGACATCATTTGCGTCATTTAAAAAGACATCAGAGTCGTAACAGAACATTCACACTTGGCTCGAGATGATCAAATTCTTCCATCTTTTCATTTTGCTCACGCATACCTGAACATCTCCACTAAATGAAATATTCACCGTTTCATGGGGATCCTGAGAGAGCAGGAATAGGGCATTTAGTAGTGTGGTGGCCCAAATGAGATCACTGGAGACTTCATTATCTGCTAATTGATTCAATGTGTTGTATTCGAGGAAGGAAAATCTTACAGTACACCACTAGGATACGACTGTAATTCATTCATAGATAGGGATGGCAAAGTGAAGTTGCGGTATACGGGGTGCTGGAAACCTATGGTTATTAGCTAATGCCTTCCAACCACCCGTTCCCCTGATAAAAACACTAAAATAAAATAAAAAATAGTATATAGTAAGTACTACTCTTGTGCAATATACATTTACAGTGGGACCTCGCTACTTCGCGGTTCGACGTTCACGGCTTCAGAGCTTCGCGTTCTGTAATGGTTAAAAAAAAAAAAACTTTCGGCGGAGGTCACTCCCGGGCCGCGCGACGGAGCGAGTTCGGCGGACGCGGCGTCACCCTAATAAGGATACGCGGTGCAGATAATGAGATGAGATGAGATTTTTTTTGTTTTTTCGCGGATTTTCACTTATCACGGGTGGTTTTGGTCCCCATTAACCGCGAAAACCAAGGTCTTACTGTATTCACGTTTGGTCAAACGTGAGGCGAGCTATGCGAAACTGGATTTCACTTGGGGGCGAGTTTGTGCAGGATTCGGCTGATTATTATCATTTCGTACGTGAAGAAAGCACTGTTAAAACTCTGCTGACCTTATACCATGTGTCCTTCTGCTCCCACTTTTTTGGTGGTTGCTTGCAAGACTTTAGCCAATATTTACATGCTCACACTAGAGCTACCTACAGTTCAGCAGTTTGTAATTTGTGTGTGGGACTTATTCTGTTTGTCGCCAGATCGGTGGCCTTGGAGTAGGGCGCCCGTCCAGTGACTGGGAGGTCACTGGTTCGGGCCTTGGCCGAGTCATACCTTACACTTACAAAGTTGGTAACCATGGCCTCCCTACTTGGCGCTCAGCATTAAGGGTTAGAATTGGGGGTTTGGTCCCTTAATGATACCCAACGACACATTGGTTGGGTAGAACTATCGCATCACTTTACCGTACACAGTCGCATGTGTTTGTATGATCAGAGATGTGGCAGGTCAAATGGAATTAAATCAATCTGTTTGTCACTGAAATCAACTGGTTGGCAATTAGCTATGTTAGAAGGAGTATCATTTATTTATTTTGTGCGTATGCGTTGTCATCATCATCATCAGTTCCCTCTTACTCCGGTTTTCTTGTCACTGATCGCCCTCCTGTTCATTAAAACCTAAAAGGCCCCAAATTATATGGACTGAAAAAAAACAAAGAGACTGTGCAGTGTAGAAGCTGCAATCTATTTATTTCTCATCTGAACTTTACTCAAATTGGAATGGATTTGCTTGTGTTATTTGCATTTTCTATGTTTCACGTTTACTTCTGTATCACTTCCTTGTTCGGTGTTTTAAAAACTGAAATGCATTTCTATTGAATATTCAACGTCATTTATCGTTTTATACCAGAAGCGGACAAACAACGGGGCCGGACATAGAGGAAAAAAATTATTGATTGATTGATTGAATACAGTAAGGAATCTGATACTCTGGCAATAAATGAGGAAATCCAATTTTTTTCACATGTATTTAGAAATAAACAGACGTGCAGACATCCATGTGTACATGTTAAATTTCATTGTTTCATTTGTTTGTTTATATATTCCATTTCACTGAATTGTTTTTTAAACGAATTTATATACTCTGCCTCGTTTTAAGCACTTAATCTGATCATATGCACTGAAAAACTTAAAATGCATTAGTGCCATCAAAGAAGTGTTTTATCTTTTCCATGAATTTTGATCTTGATGGACAGAATACATGATAAAAAACTAGAAGTACAATAAAATACTTAGTGAAAAAACTATGTGTAGTAGGGGGACAAGAGTGGCACCGAAACAACATTTATGGTCCGTGCTATTTTTTTCTGAACTCATGTGTTTTTGATGCAGTTAAAATATTGGGGAATGTTATACTATAAGGTTATTTATCCTTCAAATTTATAGTTTCCTGCCCTGTCCCTAACATGGGATTGAAGCTGCCCTCTCAGATATGTTTCACTCCATCAAAGGATTTGTCCCGCCCATGCATGACAGCTTGTCTTTTTATCCGAGAAAAGAATGCACTCAAAGAGTTAATTAGGGTCGTGTTTAAATCCATAACAGCGGGAGGTGTGTACTGGTTTTCATTTGTGTTTGCTTTGCCGGTTGTGACGTGGGGCTGCAAAGGGTCGGGGTCCTGCTTTTATAAAGATTTAATGATGTGATGCTGGGAAATGCTGTCACCCTTGGGAAAAGTCAAAAGGCCGCTAGTGTGAGGGTGATTGCCTTGTGAACACAGGAGAAGCCAAAACCCGGGCCATTATTTTGTTGGTTTTCCAAAGATTCTCCAGGGAATTGGAGATATTTTAAGGGAGTGAAAAGCTAATTTTGAAATGTTGGGCATGCAAAATAATGTTGTTTGAAGTCGTATAATGGGGACATTACAGTAAAGAGGGGCTGAAAATATCTAACACTGTAAAGTAAAAACATCGTAAGGCAGAAACATAGTACCCCAGAGGTCCATTGTACAAGTAGGAACTGCACTTTGTCAATCAATCGCAAAATTTTTATTAAGGACTAATAAATATGAAAAGTAATTAATTATAAAATAAACACCGTAAGGTTTTCAGAGTTATACAAAACACGGCATTCAAAATTTTGAGAGGTTATCACAACCCGAAGATACATTGCTACTCCAATGGTGACAGTTTGTCGAATAAATTACTGTAATCCCTCGCTACTTAGCACTTCGTACTTTGAGGGCTTAGTGCATCGCATTTTGAAAAATCCCCAATCGCATATTGCTGTGAGAGGGCACCAGTACAATACATTTTTGTAATGCCGGGCGGCTCTTTTTGCCATTCTGTGCACCAAGAAGTGAACTGCACTTGTACAACCGCAATCCATTATCCCCGATCACATATGCTACGAGCATAGACTGGCGGAGCGTACCTAATACATGCCTGGCAATTTTTATGCCGTTTTGTCCACCAAAAGGTAAACCGCACTTGTGCCACTGCTTTGCACTATCCCCGATTTTATTGTCCTGCAAGCAGGAACTAGCAGAGCACACTTTTGTCAGGCCTGTTTTTTTGGAGCCTTTATTGTATTTCTGCTTAAAATGAACCGTACTAGTGCGGCCCAGATCCAATATCCCCGATAGTATATTGCTGCAGGCAGAGAATGGCAGAGCGCACATTTTTCAGCTTTTTTCTGCCATTCTGTCCACTAAAATGTGAACTGCACTTGGGGAACTGACTCTAGTAGACTGCACATTTGTCTGACTTGTCTAATTTTTTTTTGCCTGAACTGAATTTTCGTTGAAAAAAACTGCACTTGTGCGGCCTTGATCCATTATCCTTAATCCCATATTGCTGCGGAGATAGCTTGGATGGGCTCCCGCACACCTGCGACCCCACTGATGATAAGCGGTGCAGAAAATGGATGGATGGAAACCAATTATTGCCTGCATGCAAACATACTCACTGTGTGTCTTCTTACTGAAGTTGCAGATTTCAACGTCGTTCAGCTTTGTAAAAGCCTCCTTAGCGCAGTCCCGTGGTGATTGGGTTGTGCTAATTTCTTCTTTCCCGGTTTGTTTTGGGAATTTCGCTTTCATTTGATTTTTGCTGGAGGTGATCGGTCTACTCGATCTTGAATATAAATCACCTCCCCCACCCCTGCTAGGTCCTCACCTTCTCCCTGGCTGCCAAGGACCTTTGGCAAAGCTAATGAATAGATTTGGCATGCCAAGCGACTTCAAAGGTGAAAGTGTTGCAATGAGATGAGTGCAAGTGAGGACGGACCAAGGAGGGGAAGTTGGGGATCGTCTTCAATTCTTGTTAAAGCCTTCACAGTTGCAGCCTAACGATAATTATCGTGCATTTTCCTGTGTATTTGGTATAATTACACATGCAGGGAATAGTTGGCTCAAGATAAAAATTGAGGTCCCCTCTCAGCAATAGAAGACACTGGGGCATGGGTTTTGTTCATATTAGGTGGAAGGAATGGCTCTCTGGACCCAACTTCTCAGAAATAGTCGACTGGTGATATTTATCACGGCCAACACAGAAAAATTTGTTTTAAGCAAGCCACAAAAACATGCTTCGACGGCAAAAACAGAAACATTACACACTCTGCTGGCCCCTGCACTTAACAACAGTCAACTAGGGATAACAGCCACAACTGTGCATTTTAAGCACGCTATAAGCGCATGCCTCCTGAAACGTGCCTTCTGTGTCCCTGTTCGCAGTCATATACAATTGGTGATAACAGATTGCAGCAGCATGAGAGCAGTTAACTTTTTACTGGACAGAATGGCAAAAAAGACCTACTAGTCCCGATAAAAAAAGTGCTCTATCAACCCTAGTTAATGGATTGCCGCCATAACCATTAATCTAATTTTAGAGGGACCGGAACGGCACACCTCCTGACAAAAGTGCCTTCTGCCAGTCCCTACTCACAGCAATGTCTGATTGAAGATAATGGATCTGCTGAGTGCAATTAGTTTCAGGCGGAAATACAGTAAGGGCAAAAGAGAGTTGCCGGCCCGACAAAAAAGCACTGGCAGCAATAAGACAATGGGGATAATGGATTGTGGCCACAATAGGGCTGCGCGATTAATCAAAATATAATCGACATTGTGATGTGCGACAGACAGACAGACAGACAGACAGACAGACAGACAGACAGACAGACAGACAGACAGACAGACAGACAGACAGACAGGCAGGCAGGCAGGCAGACAGACAGACAGACAGACAGACAGACAGACAGACAGACAGACAGACAGATAGATAGATAGATAGATAGATAGATAGATAGATAGATAGATAGATAGATAGATAGATAGATAGATAGATAGATAGATAGATAGATAGATAGATAGATAGATAGATAGATAGATAGATAGATAGATAGATAGATAGATAGATACTTTATTCATCCCCGCAGGGAAATTCACATTTCCAGCAGCATCCCTGAGCTGAGAACAATACAATAATAAAGCATTGAGGAGATGGCAAACTGCACTACTGACTACATTAACTTTTGCATGGACAATGTTGTTCCTATAAAGACTGTACGCTGCTATGCCAACAACAAGCCCTGGATCAAGTGCCTTCTGAAGCAAAAAAAGAGGGCCTTTAAAGATGGTGATCAGCAGGAGCTAAAACGAGTACAGAGGAGCTCAGAGTCCAGCTCCGGAAAGGGAAGGAGCAGTACAGGAGGAAGTTGGAGAAAAAGCTGCAGAACAACAACATGAAGGAGGTGTGGAAAGGGATGAAAACAATTACTGGCTGCAGCACCAAGCAGGGTGTGGCTGTAAATGTAGAGGTGGGGCGAGTCAACCAGTTGAACAACTTTTTCAACAGGTTTGACCACTCCGCCTCATCCTCACCCCTGAGTACTGCAGCTGCCCCCCCCCCCCCCCCTCCCCCTCTGGATACTAGCATGGAAGACATAGTTCAATTGTGTAATCGTATAACACTTTATTTTTATGAGGATTTATAGGCAACTAACAATAGCAAAGCTCTCCAGAAGAGCGTGCTGTTTACTTACATTTTTCCTCCTAATAATCCTATAAAATTCAACTAAAATCTTAACCCAGGACGTACTCAAAGTAAATTGAATTCTGTTGAAACACCTGAAGAATCTGGACGGTTTTGATCTCTTTTGATCAGGTTTAGTCCCAAACTGAAATAATCACTGCAAGTGCAACTCTCATTGAGTATTCTGAGTTGGAACACACCGAAATATTTGGCTTTAATTCTCTCCTGAATTTATTTTGCAATCACGTACCTGCAGATGAGTGTAGCAAGGGCATTTTAGCTGCAAACCGCTGGGAAGACAATAGCATGAGGCCATATCTCGTCCCATGAAAAATTGGATCACAAACTGAAAAAAACTAAACATTAGTATTTTGCATATTTTTTTAAGGGTATGACTAGGTGTTTCCAAAAGTGGCCATTTGGAGACTCCGAAAAGACCATTGAATGGTGAAATCATACAGACACCTCTTTGCTTCTCAACAGAGTGTCTGATCACAGGAGAGTTAGAGCGTGTCACTAGTATTAACCCTTTGATGCATACGTGGGATGAAACATAACTCCATGGGTTGTTATTCTTCAAAATCTTTAAGTATTCCTCATAAAACGTGTGTGAAATGAGGCCTTTAGTATTGTTAGTTTATTCCCCACCAATTATCAACCCCACTCGTGGAAGAGTGTATGAACTGGCAGGTCATGCATCCAAGGGTTAGGTACCGACATAAAAAGAACAAAACTATCACTGAAAATGCACTTTCATTTTCAAATCCAAAATTGTGTTGAAAGTGCGATACCGGTCTGAAATATCGCAATTAGGTTTGTCTCTCTCTTTCTCTTTTTCTCTCTCTCTGACAGTCGGCAAGGCTTTGATCGCAACCTCACCCACAAAAAACTACTAGTTTATAATAGTACTGGGTTCAATTTGTTCTCTCTTACGCACTCATTTGGTAAATCGGCAAGTCCGCTCGAAAGAAGGCTGCCCAAAGACAATAAGAAAAGACTACCGTATTTTCCGCACTATAAGGCGCACCAGGTTATAGGGCGCACCCCCAAAAAATAGTTTTTGGTCCTATATTTTCCATACATAAGGCGCACCGGATTATAAGCCGCTACAATGGGAACGTCGACAAAAAAGTCAGATAGTTCAGTCAAACTTATTACTCCCTTAACATTCCGAAAGCTTGCAAAGAAGCAAATACGTGTCTCAGACATGTACGGAAACAGTGTCTGTACGATGTCACCAATCACTCAAATGCATCGTTCCAAATATCATTAGGAAGGTTAAAGTCTTGGGATTCAAGAAATGCCATTTTATTTTTTGCTGGCAACTGTGCGGACAGCAAAGTAAGAATTTTATTGTGCAGGGAAACGGGGTTCTTTACTGTGCATCTGACAATAAACACTTTGAATTGAATTTAGTTTAAAAATAGACTCATCACAGAAACATCAAGATCGTTCTAAAACAAGATACCGGGAAAATATAAAGCCGCATAGCTCACCTAAGTTCTCTTGCAGCCATCACGTTCAATAATGATACATAACCATGGTCTTCTTACAAGCGTGAGTTTAGTAAATCCAGGAGAATAAAATATTTACAAATACAGAATAGTAAAACATGTTTTCTCTATGCCGTAGTGCAACCCAACGTGTGATTCACATTCATCTTTTTCGGCCATTTGCAGGCTTTGTTTCGCCCCTTTAGCCTATGCGAGCCTGTAAATGATAAAAATGATCCGCCCCCTTTACCTCCGAATAACTTTAGCCACTAGTGACTGATTCAAATGATGATTGACACATTGGTTAGGAAATGAATCGCAGGTATATAAATCCCAGCATACACCGCGGACTACTTCGCCTTCGGGGGAAAATCTAGTCGGAGGCTGCTTGCCTTGGTTGCAAAAATTTGCGACTTAATATTGATCCATATATAAGGCGCACTGTATTATAAGGCGCATGGTCAGCTTTTGAAAAAAATGAAAACTTTTAGGTGCACCTTATAGTGCGGAAAATATGGTAATTAAGAATACTTACTGAGTTTGAATTTATTCTCTTGCTCTCTCTTTCATTCGGGCCGTCGGGAAGGCTTTGATCAAGGCGTCCCTCTCCCAAAAAAACATCAACTAATTTAAAATGCATTCTGGGTTTCTACTTCTTCTCTCTATCTCTCTTTCAATCTTATTTGGTTAATCAGCAAGTCCGCTCCAATGAAGGCCGCCCCCCCAAAAAAGTGCAATAGTATTTCGCGGATTTTCGTTTCTCGCGGGTGGTTCTGGAGCCCATTAACCGTGAAAACCGAGTGGTCTTTGTATTACTTTCCTGACTGCACACTTGCTCAAGTTCAGCCAGTTTAGTTTGCTCCAACTTCCGCTTCTTGCTATCCCGGGGACGAATTTGTACATCCATGCAAAGGACAGGCATATCAATTTACTGCCTTTATAACCCTCTCACTCATTCTCCAAATGTCGGAGGCTGGACGCTTTGCTCATCCCACGACTAGAGAATTAAGAGCTCTCGAGTGGAAATGCCCCCGGGAAAACCAGGGAGACGCCGATTTCACTTTTCTCAACGATGACTCTTGACACTGCACTCCTCATCTTACCGGGAGTTTATCTTTGAAGTTTTACTCCGATTTTATTGCCCACTTCCAAGGGAGTTTCATTTTAAAAGTGCCACCTTTAATTAAAACTATTTTCCTACCCAACCCCAGATATATTTTTGGATGTTAACTTTTAGGCTATGTGTGATTTGGTGTGTTTTAAACATGGTTTAGTCCAAAGCAAGATGTAAAGTATTGGGTACTTCTTAACCCATCTGACATGGACCAAAATGTAGTCTAAAAATAGTTGTTTTTGTGTTTACCTGCCATTACTAAGTCTTAAAGTTGCCTTTTCGACTCCTATAAAAATGATGTCGTTTAAACATTCTCTTTTAAACCCAATAGGAAACACTTGGGATGGGACTTTGATGTTTTTTGAAGGTATTTTAAACATCGTTGTAAGTATTTTTTTCTGGAAATACCTTGAGAATGATATTTATTCAAGGATATTTATTTAACATTTCATTTTTCAAATACCGTAAATTCCAGACTATAAGCCGCTACTTTTTTCCCTAACTTTCAACCCTGCGGCTTATTCAGTGATGCGGCCAATTTATGTAATTTTTTTAACGGCCGCTCGCGGCGCTCGAGTGTTGCTACCATTAACTGCCCTGTCAAAGCTATATTATTATTATTAAAGCTTTGAAAACTGTCTCGGTGTACCGTCTTTCTTTGTAAACATGTGTAACCCATGTATAATATGTATTTGCAACTATATATTTTTGTAATGTATTTATTTGTATTTATTTTAGACAATTATTCTGCTATGTTTTGCACAGGTGAACGAAAAATGAGGGGCGCAACAAACGCGGGGTGCCACGTTTAAGTGGGGACCGCTAAAGGTGAGGGACAGACAAGGAAAGAAGAGGGGGTAAAAAGTTGGTTAAAGAAAGAGGAGTTGCGTGAGTAAATGTGTTCATCTGATATATTTTTCCCACCCTTACCTTTGGAAATATACACTTTTTTCTTTGGATTACTTTCAACCGGACCTGGACTCTGCAGGTCTGCATCAAACCTTAAGTATCGGTATCATTTTCCGTTCATTTTGCCGGCTGTGATTTTTGGAGTGTGGTCTTTAATGAAGGACATTTAGTTTCAACCGCGGGACTTGAAGTCGGGTTTGGGTTAAGTTTTTGTTTGTGTTACATGTTTAAATGTGGGCGCATGCGGCTTACATACAGGTGCGGCTTGTGTATGTACAAAATCGGTTTTCATCTTAAATTGGTGGTTGCGGCTTATAATCAGGTGCGCTCTATAGTCCGGAATTTACGGTAGAAAGAGAGATCTTTTGGACGGAACTTTTTAAAAGGTATTTTCAATTTGATATGGCTCAGTAGGATATTTCAGCTTTAAATTAGGTTTTAGCCCATGCAATAAGGACCGAATGTAGTGGGGAAAAATTGTTTTCGCGCATACCTGATCTTACGTAGTCCACATCTTTTCTCAACCAAATTGAGACATCTTGGATAGGACCCTGTCATCTGTTCAACGTATTTTCAAAGTTTGTTTAAACAGTTTGGGACAATTTAGGTTGATTTGCATTTTAGCTCGTTTAACTTGGGCCAAATATTTTGATTATCTTATCTAATGTGGTCCACTGTCATGGTTCAGCACCTGCAGTATCTCCCCTTCTCCGACAGATGGTAGCATTACCCCATTTCCCAGTCACCCTTTCGAATCCCTTGTCCAGGTGCTCCCTATGAGCCAACCTCTACTATGAATACTCCAGCCTCCCACTTTACTTTGCTAATTTGTCTTTGAACCCTGCTCGAGATGTTTCCTCGCCAAGACGACAAGCTTCTCTTCTCAATACTTTCTTCGGCAGTCCACTCCCCGGTCCAAGACCTTCTTCACCAAGCATTTTATTCAAGGTACACACGCATTTTCTTTTCAAGGTTTTTGTCACCCCAAGACCACCCTCTCAAATTTCCCTCCCAAGCTACACCTCCTCAGCAGTCCTGGTTCTACTCTATGTTATCATTACTGAATTACGTCTTTATAGAATAAACGCCCTCCATTGGGGTTTGATCACATCCCTATTTTTTCATCTCCTTGTGTGCGTTTTGGTCTGTCCGACGTCACGTCACACCATTTTTTTAAACAAATACAAACTATTTTTAGACAAAACTTGGAGTATTTTCAACATGTATTCAATGACTTTCTGCTAAGTGTGATGATTCAGGTTTAAATTTGGTTGTGGCCCTCTGACATAGACCAAATTTAAAAGATTATTTTATGTTTACCCCATTTAATGTTTTTCAACCAAATAAAGACGTCTTTAAGACAGAATCTTGGATTGTCTTCTACAGCTTTTAAATGGCTTAAGCAATTTCTGTTGTTTGGGTCATGTTTGTATTGTGTTTTAAACCATCTTACACAGACAAAATACCACGTCTAATGTGGTCCAAATTCTATTTTAAATAAAGACATCTATTGGAAAGGACCTTGGTGTCTTTCAACCAGTTTCTGCTGGGTAGACTAGTTCAGGTTAAAATTGGGCTTTAGCACATTCAACGTGCACCTTCTTTTCATTTGTTTACCTCGTGCAACGTGATCCTTATTCGTTTTCCACCAAATAAAGACGTCTTTTGGTCAACCCCCCTGTGTCTTTTCAGTCTTTTCAACCAGTTTCTCTTGGGTGTGGTATCGCTTAAAAATCTGAAGGCGTGATATAAGAAAGAATAACAAAAAGAATCACAGTTTGAGAGACAGTCAGGCTTGACAAGGGATTGTTTAAAAAGAGAACACATTTTGGCATGAAAGAAGTGTTTGTTTCAAAGACAACCACCTAAAAATAAATACCTGTAAACCCCAAAGGAATTCACCAAGCTTCTTGATTGATTTTCCATTACTTGTCATATTCAAAGCACTGTGTTCTTTTCATTGTTTCTATGTCAGGCCAAATATCGTCAGAGTGAAGAATCTTTTGCCTGAGCCGTGCAAGCCTTGAAGGTTGCATGCTTCATAACTTCAAACTGCTCCCAAGTCAAATCTTAGAGAAACTGCCTTGAGCTGCTCAAATGTGGAGCAACGCAACAAGCAATTGATGCGTATTTTGGCAGCTGGTTGCCATTGTCCTTTCATTTCATTGTCTTTGACGATTGGCTATTTTTATTGAAGAGCTACGTTATCTGTGCCGTAAACATGGGGCCAGTGTTTACAGTACCTAGAGCAGCTATACAATTACCAGTCGACTCTGTCTGCACCAGCGCTATTCAAGAACTCTCAAAGGCCCGCTGATGAAAACCCATTACGGAGTCCCTGTGGCTTCACCACTAGCATCTGTCATCGTGCATTACCACCATAGACGCTGTACACTTCTCTTCTTGTTGTTCATTAATAACGTGACAAGTGCGCAACCAGTCAAAACAAACTGGAAGGAAAATCTCGTCGACATTGTACTAGTTAAGACCTCCGGACTTGTCTGCAAACTGAATAAATTGAGAGAGGGTTTTCAAATAAATCCTCAATCTGTCCACAGTGTTCCATCTCTATGGTAACTGACTAACTCTATTTCCGATCTTGCCCGTCTGCTCCAATGGCCCTTTGTTCAATTTTCGTTCGCTAAAGTGAATTAAGCCCAAAAGAGATATCAAATAAAGCTCAATGAGGTATAAATGGAAGTGAGATTTATTGGTTCAATACAACATATGACTTGTTTTTTACAAACCGGGTAGCATCAAAAAACGCAGAATAACTCCCGTAAAACTGCCGTGCAACACATTTTCCACCAGTAAACAGTACAGTACAGTAGACCTCAGGGTACAACATGAATCTGTTTTGAGATGGGGATCGTAAGGTGAAATTAACTAGTGCATTCCTTCAGAGAAATGTAATAATCATATGAAACATTATCTACAAAATCGTGTATAGTAAGAGCTATTTATGTGTGATACACGTTTATATGATTCAATAAGATATGTAGTTAGTGGGTTAGTGGGATGCAGAGGTTGTGGGGGGACATGGCGAATTTAAATCAAAACTGATTCTAACAATTTGTCTTGCGAGTATGGTTATGCCATTAAACAAGTTATTTGCTGTAATCGCCTTCTTATTCTAGATATTAGTCTTTTTTTAATTGGTTGCGGCCATAATGCTTAGCGATGTGTGTGGCTTCTGCAAATTTTTTTTATTCTTAAGTTTTGTTTCCATAGATATCACCTGTTTACTTCTCCATTTATCATCACTGCAAGTCTTGGGACAGATATGTGATACAAACCAATAGCACACCACCATCTTACAGTATATGACATCGTCCAATAGCATACAGGTATCTTAGAGACGTTTGAGACACGTGACTTTCATATACTTAAACATACACACTTATTAATTTCTTTGTTACTTTACTTTTATTGATGTCTCTATATTATTAACTCCCCGCGACCCTGCTGAGGATAAGTGGTGCAGATAATGGATGGATGGATATTATCAACTGACCTACTTATATATGACACTTTTACTTGAATGTATTTTGTAGAATGTTAATGCTAGCATCGGCGTGTACACGATGCTAACAGCGGCATAAGTAAGATAGCCTCATCAGGATTATGCATTGGCGTGAAACTTTATGTGTTGTCCCTGCAATTAATTTGTTATTTGTTATTCTTATTCATTTTTTAGCCTCTATTGAATACAGCCATCACATAAAACAGGGGTGTCAAACTCCTTTCCCTCATTTACCTACGAAGGGCCTGCTTTGGCTTATAAATCTAAGTAAATGTAATCAAATGGTAACTAAAATAAATATAAATCCTCCTTCATGTAAAATAAATAAAAATGTATTTCTTATTGTTTAAGTATCCTTGGGCAAGACACTGACGTCGCTATCATTGTGTTAATGAGTGAGTGTGAAGCACATTGTAGAGCGCTTTGGGAGGTCTTCAGTTAGTTGAAAAGCCCTATATAAATGCACCCATTTACCATTTACTTATTCAAGTCACAAGCATTACGCCTGCATTTAAAAAAAATGCTACACGTACAGGTATATGTTATACACTTGATAGAACAAAAATTCTCTTGGGCCTTTCTGGAATAAGTTCTCCATTTCCCTCATTGGCATTTATATAAAAACTGCCGTGTAGTCCCACTGAGCCGCCACTTTGCAGGTTTTATAGTCGACGGCATTATGGGAAATATATTATTGGCCAACACACTCTTTTGACCCTTTTTTAGACGCTCAAACATTTTAGGCTCTCGTGGATCCTACAAAATGATGTGGCAGCCACATTTAGCCTACAGGCCATGAGTTTGACACATGTGATCTAAAAGAAGGACACTTTTATCTGTTACTCCTTGCAGAGGATCCCCAGGGAGAGAGCTGTCTGCTCGCTATTGCGTTAAATTCTCATTTTACCTATCTTACTTTTGACTTGTTCTCAAGGTTCATTGGAAAATTCCTTCAGTCCCTCTATTCCTCCTCCAATCTTCAGTAGAAGAGGCACCAAAGTCATAAGAAGCCAATAAGCTCTGACATGGCAGTGCCTGTGGTTTAATTTCGAGTAATTAGTTTCGTTGGTAAAGAAGTCGACAATACACGCTAATATAATTAGTCACGGAAATCGCAGCGGGATAATAAAAGTCTGATTGCATTGTCAAATGAAAGACTTGATTGTATAGCGATCCCTGCCGGGGAGTCATTGGTTTCCTAAAGGCCTCCTAATAAATACAATATATCCAGGTAAACGATTAGTTTGTTCCTCAGCGGTTGAATAAAGTGTAAACTGCAAAATCATTAAAAGAGGTATTCAAATGTTATCCCAATAAATTTGCATGACCCAAAGGGGCTCAGATAAAAGAAAAGCTTCCTGAATCATCGGCATAAAAGACCCGTCCACAACTTCAATCAGTCACATTTCAAACTCCACTATGCCCAAGACCAAAGATCTGTTGAAGGACACCAAAGACAAAATTGTAGAGCTGCAATAACGAATCGATACCATCTATTAAAATTGATTAAAATCGATGATTTAAAGCGTCGTCAATGAACAATTTCATTGATGCGTTGTGTCCCATAATTTATGCGTAATTCAGCACATCCCAGAGTCAGTGACATCACACGCAGCGCGAGTCTGCGATCATAACCGCGAGGCGGAGTGCCAACTAGGGCGCCATTTTCAAAGAGTATGGTAACTTCAACAGGACGGACACGAAGAAAACAGTTCGACCAAAGTCTGGAAAAGTGTAGAAGCATCCCACACTTTACAAAACAAAAAAGCACGTCACTTGCAAGCTTTGTAAAAGAGAAATGGAACGGGAGCCACGCGATGGTACGGCAGCAATAAAAACCAAATCATGGAGTCAGAGACAAGGATGAAGGGAGCTCAGTAACAGGGTAAGCCACTACATTATTTGCTTTTATTAGTTTATGATTTATAAGAGAATTGAAGATGAGATGCGTCTGGATCTTTCAGCATGACAATGATCCAACAAAGGAGTGGCTTCATATGAAGCCTTAAAGCCTTGAAGTGGCCTAGCCAGTCTCTAGTTCTCAACTCCAGAGATGCCCATGTTTTTCAAGGCAACTTCTAGCGACAAAATAAAACATAACGGAAAAAAAACGGAGACACCTTATATTATGACTGAAAGAACGAAGAACTTAAAAATGACTGAAATAATGAAGTTATAAATTAGGATATTGAACAAACGGGACTGAACCTAGGCAGCGACAAGTTTCAATAATACAAAAGTATCCATTTGTATACAGTGTAAGTTTATGTTTACACAGTGAGACTTCTGTGTGAAGCGTAGAACTCAACAACCATGCCAGACAAATACACAGAAAGCCTTCAATGGAGGGAAAAGTGAGGTTTTGGATTTAATCAATATTGTTGGACAACTGTCTTCAGCCTCCGGCATCACAATAACTTTCAAAAGCAAACAAACACGGTACTATGTTGGTTTTGCGACAAGATTCTCATCTCATCTCATTAGCTGCATCGCTTATCCTCAGTAGGGTCGCGGGGGTGCTGGAGCCCATCCCAGCAATCATCGGGCAGTGGGCAGGGGACACCCTGAACTGGTCGCCAGCCAATCGCAGGGCACACAGGGACAGACAACGCGCTCGCTCATTCACACCTCGGGACAATTTGGACCGGCGAATCCACCTGAAATGCATGTCTTTGGAATGAGGGAGGAATACCTGAGTGCCCGGAGGAAACCCACGCAAGCACGGGGAGAACGTACAAACTCCGCACAGTAAGTCTGGTAGCTGGATTTGAACCCATAGGAGGTTCCGAAGACCTTAGAACTGTGCCGCACACCCGCTAACCACTGCGCCGCCATGCTGCCCGCGACATGATTCTAATTGAATTTAATTCATTGAATGTTAAATACGGAAACAACGTCTGTCTGTGTAATAATGTCGCTCAGATGTAAAAGTGCCTTGGTTATTTTTTTGTCACTTGACATATACCTCATTCATTCGTATTGCTCCAATCAGGGCCCAGGAAACAGAAGGCAGTTTTCTAATTGGTTGGAGTGTAATGGAGCTTGTAAAGAGATATTGTAATTCCGCGTGGTACCTGCAACAAAAAAAATCCACAATGCACCGAGGACGCTGAAGTCGAATCACGATATGGCAAGGTAACACTGTATAAAAATTAAAATACAAAAGACCTTCCAGTTCAAGTACTCATTGTTATTTATTCAAACGTGTTTATATCGCTCCGCTGTTTAGATTACTCAGACGAAAGCACCAATTCTGAATGGTAATGAGGATTTTTGCATTCCGCATGTCTGCTCGGGTGGGCTGCGAGACCTTTGCCAAATATATGTAAACACATTGATATGTAAATAAGGTTCAGAGGAGCCAAATAGAGTGATGATGGGGAACGGCACGAGTAGGAAAGGTTTCCAAATTGATTTCTGCTCCGCTGCACTTCATCTCAGAGAATACCTCAAGTGACCCAGGTACATGTGTTTGCAATTGGCGGGATTATTTATCCTTCGGTAAGCACGGTTACAGACTTCGCTCACAATTTGCACGTAAGCTAGTGACAAACATCAATGCGAGTTGAAATCAAATGTTTCATTTCTCTAGACTTTCTCCGAAAGCGAGTCGAGCAAGTCTAGCGGTGTAAAGAATTTGCATTTAAGTTTGTGCACGCCTGATCGTTTTCAAGCTTTTCCTTTAGATAGATAGATAGATAGATAGATAGATAGATAGATAGATAGATAGATAGATAGATAGATAGATAGATAGATAGATAGATAGATAGATAGATAGATAGATAGATAGATAGATAGATAGATAGATAGATAGATAGATAGATAGATAGATAGATAGATAGATAGATAGATAGATAGATAGATAGATAGATAGATAGATAGATAGATAGATAGATAGATAGATAGATAGATAGATAGATAGATAGATAGATAGATAGATAGATAGATAGATAGATAGATAGATAGATAGATAGATAGATAGATATAGATAGAGAGATAGATACTTTTTTCATCCCCGCAGAGAAATTCACATTTCCAGCAGCATCCCTTCGCTAAGAACAATACAATAATAAAGCAAAAGGAATACAATATACAAATACCCAATGTGACGTGCTAATAACCACTGTAGCATGTTGTATAGAGTATTTAAATAGTGCTACATAAAATACACACTGCAATAAAAGTACGGTAATATGCAATGTAGGGGTTGTGGTTTATTGTGGGCCTTTACTCCGCCGGGTGGAGTTAAAGAGCCTCATGGCATGAGGAAGAAAAGATCTCTTTAGTCTGTCCGTGGTACAAGACAGTGACAGCAGTCTGTCGCTGAAGCTGCTCTTCTGTCTGGATACAATGCTGTGTAGTGGATGGGATGAATTGTCCATGATTGACCGCAGCTTTTTCAGTGCCCGTCTCTCAGCTACTGTTGTCAGGCTGTCCAGCTCTGTGCCCACAACAGAGCTCGCTTTCCTCGCCAGTTTATTGAGACGAGAGGCATCCTTCTTCTTGACGCTGCCTCCCCAACACGCTGCCGCATAGAAGAGGGCGCTTGCCACAACAGTCTCATAGAATATTTTCAGGAGCTTTTTGCAGATGTTGAGGGAGGCCAGCCTTCTGAGGAAGTAAAGTCGGCTTTGACCTTTCTTACATAGTCCTTTATTAATCATCAGTGATACCATATCCAGGAAGGTCATGTTTTAAGGCTTTGGAACTGGTCAAGTGTTGAGTTTGACGGTTCTCACCATACATCGCCTCTGTTTAGCTGTGATTTTTGGGGCACTTTTACTCCTTGCCTTAACTAGAACTGTGCCTGTGGGCTTCAGTTAGCTCCATAGGTTTCTCACAGTGGGAACTGACAGCAAAATCTCAGAGCAATCTTTCTGTACTATTCCCATAATGTTGAACGATCTTTGTTTTCAGGTCATTTGACAGTTGTTTTGAAGATCCTGTTGCCACTCTTCAGGAAAATGCAAAGAGGTGAAGACCTTGCAACTGGCCATATTAAAGTTATTTTCTCATGATTTGCTTCACATATCTATGTACTGTGGTTAAAGCTTCAGAGCTCACCGGAGTATATCCTTCTTTGAATACTGTTGTGTTTTTGGGTGTAATTATATTCTTTAAGCTTAAACCTGTCACGTCCTGAACAAAGGGTAGACCCATTCGCATAACGTTTTTCATAAGTTTATGGATATAGCGAGAGGAAGGGCAGCGCCCACGATCCGGTACTCGCTAGACGCGGGAAGCAAGTCGCTCCCGCAATTAGATTGTGATCCGAATACTGAAGTGGATCTTCCGTTGCGGGCAATGGCGGTGTCAGGGACGGAAAAATAGGTCAGGAGAGCAAAAACGTGGTCGGGATCAAAAATGGGTCGTAAGCCGAGACGGGAGAGCTGACATGGTCATGATCAAAACAGGTCGTAGACAAACGGGAGCAAAAAACGGGCCGGGTGGGAGTCAGGGTCGAAAAAGGCTACCCTTGTATACACAGAGGTTCGCAGACGGACTGACAACAGGGGACTGACAGGACAGGGTTCAAATAGGGACAGGGAGCCAATCAGAACCCGCGGTGGTCGACGCCAAATGAGCGGGCACAGGTGAATCACATGAGTAATCATGACAAAACCAAATTGAATTCATGTTAAAAATATTTTGAAAACTCAGCTGTATTAACAATACGTTGTTGAAAAAAAAAAGATCATGGTTGTAGTATATGCTTGAAAGTATTAGTAAGATAAATTAGTAAACATGAGTTTTTATCTATTTATTTTCTTAAAATTATGTTTCGTTGCCTTTTTCCAATTCATTTTGTTTTTTGTCTCGACACTTCTTGAATTAGTTTTGTATTTATCAAATTTAATTTAATTTAGAGAAAAACATGCCCAAAAAAATGTTTGTTTTTATTACCTTCGTTTTACATAATATTTTGTTACACTATGTGCGCCAATGCTTAAAAGGATGTCCCAGCAGACTCTTTTTTCAGTAAAGAAAATACCCCTGAAAAAATATTTCGGTTTCTTATTGAACCTAGCACCTTTTCAAATCAAATTTTTAGTACATTATTATTTTTATTGACAATATGCGACAATATTTTAGCTTGATTAAATTCTTCAGATGCGGCACGACAGCTGAGTAGTTAGCGCATCCGCGGCACAGTTCTGAGGTCATGAGGTCAAATCCAGCTACCACCCTTCTTGTGCGGAGTTTGCATGTTCACCCCATGCTTGCGTGGGTTACCACCGGGCACTCTCACATTCCAAAATATGCATGTCAGGTTAATTAGCTGGTCAAAATTGTCCCTAGGTGTAAACGAGCGAGTGAGTTGTCTGTCTCCGTGTGCCCTGCGACTGGCTGGCAAACAGTTCAGGGTGTTCCCTGCCCACTGCCCGAAGATGGCTGGGATGGGCTCCAGCACCCTCGCGACCCTATTGAGCATAAGGAGAGGAGATAATGGATGGATGGAAATTCTTCAGATATAATCTTTCATGTAATTAAAGTCGGCGATCATCACATAAATCAGCTCATTAAGTCATCTTTATGCAATGTATGCAATTCGTGATTTTTTTTTTCTTGAAACGATTTAACAGTTATGGTAAATATTTTCATCTATCCCTTAATTTACATTTCTGACTTATTAGCACATTCCCCCCATTTTCATCATTTGCTCTCATTAATTTCTTTAGGCCGTCCCCATTTCTGAAATTTTTTCCCTCATCATGGATTTCCGGGGGGGGGGGGGCCACACACTGTGAGCAAGCCCCCCAGGCTCCTTCAACCCCCCTCACCCAACGACACTGATTTACACAGCCTATAATAGCATCATGTTTTTTCAACACGCCCTCTTTACACTCACAAACAGGACCACATGCTGATATCCTAGCAGGGGGAGATTTGGAGTCCTGGCTGAGGAGTGAACAATTTTTTATGAATCAGGCATAATCTGGCTAAAATACCGTAAATTCCGGACTATAAGCTGCTACTTTTTTCCCAAACTTTCAACCCTGCGACTTATTCAGTGATGCGGCCAATTTATGTAACTTTTCTAACGGCCGCCAGCGGCGCTCGATGATAAAAGGTAAGATTTAGACTGCAATTTCTTAGCTTGTGCACAAATTAAATAAGCGTAGACATATCCTCATCATGGGCAGCACGGCGGCACAGTGGTTAGCGCTTGTGCGGCACAGTTCATGTCATGGGAACCTGTCGTGGGTTCAAATCCAGCTCCAGACTTCCTGTGCGGAGTTTGTATGTTCTCCCCGTGCTTGCGTGGGTTTCCTCCGGGCACTCTGGTTTCCTCCCACGTTCCAAAAACATGCATTTCAGGTGAATTGGCCGGTCCAAATTGTCCCTAGGTGTGAATGAGCGAATGCATTGTCTGTCCCTGTGTGCCCTGCGATTGGCTGGCAACCAGTTCAGGGTGTCCCCTGCCCACTGCCCGGAGATGGCTGGGATGGGCTCCAGCCCCCCCCGCGACCCTAATGAGGATAAGCGGTACGGCTGATGAGATGAGATGAGATATCCTCATCATGCAAATTGCAGAAAGAAAGGCACATGACGCAACTTTCAAGCTAAACGCAATCGAGCAGTCCGATATAGAAGGAAACTCTCTACTCTACTTTGCGAGCGCGATGCCAGCGTGTTTTTGAATAAGGGAGTGTGGGACAACGTCTATATGCTAAAGACTCTTTCCCTTATTAAAGGAAGACGACTTTGATGACGTCTGTTATAAGGAGGAAGATGAGGATTGTTTACCGTGCTTTCAACATGTACGGTAAGTTTTTTTTTTTTAACAGAGCTGTGTACTGTGTTGCAAGCGTGTTTCTAGTAGCGTTTTGCTACCCTTCACAGGCACGGTTTGGGATGAAAGTTATAATATTATTATTAAAGCTTTGAAAACTCTCTCGGTGTACAGTCTTTCTTTGTAAATATGTGTAACCATGTATAATATGTATTTGCAACTGTATATTTTTGTAATGTATTTATTTTAGAAATTTATTCTGATATGTTTTGTACGAGCAAATGAGAAAGAAGGGGCGGGGCAAATGCGGGCTGATGGGAAGTGGAGTAAAGGTGAGACGTGTTTGTGGACGCGGCCGACAATAGTGGATATATATTTTTCCCACCCTTACCTTTGGAAATATACACTTTTTTTCGTTGGATTACTTTCAACAGGCACCTGGACTCAGCAGGTCTGCATTAAGTATTAAGTACCGGTATCATTTTCCGTTCATTATGCCGGCCGTGTTTTTTGGACTGTATTCTGGTATGGGTTAATTTCGTGTTTGTATTGCGTTTTTTTAATGTGGGCGCATCTGGCTAATATACAGGTGTGGCTTGTGTATGTACAAAATTGGTTTTCCTCCCGAAATGTGGTGGGTGCGGCTTATAATCAGGTGCGCTCTATAGTCCGGAATTTGCAGTAGTCAAGAATTGCAAGAATGTCAGTGTGTTCTTGACTCACCGATAAACAAAATAATGTGTTTGTTTGCACTAAAAGTGTGCTCCATTGCTTCATCCTGTTTGGTTACCAGGTGCGCTCATGTGTGGTATTGCAAGGAACGTAGGCTTACACTATATATGGATGGATACACTGGTTTCATCCAATATATATGATGTGTAGCATTTTTGCCATGGTGCGGAAAATATAAGAGAAAATGTCCTGCAGAAAATCAACCACTACTTTTTTAGCAAGTAGAGTATGCGTGTATCGTTTGTCTCTGTAACAGTAGTCCCACAGTGCTTTGCGGCATAAAAATATCCCAGACAAGGGGAACTGCGCAAATGCAGTAAAGTATACAAGTAAACTAATGCTAAAGAATGTAAGATGCTTTTGAGAGATTCTAACAACCACAGTAGCCCAAATATTCCCAAAGTAAATAAAACTGCAATAAAGTAGCCACCAGACTAAACTTATCTTTTAGCTTTTATTTAGACTTTTTATTGGACTATTAGCCTAGATCACACTACATAGTTATATCCTGTTACACAGTATTAGACAAAGATTTTTAGAAGTCATTGTGAATTTATGAAAAGTGTCCGCTTTGTCTTTGTGCACTTGTCTAATATTATACTCATAAAGCAGTTCTGCCCATGTTTATTTTCTAGTGTAAATCCATCATTGTTAGCTTGTTAGGCTCTCAATCGAATTCATTGGGAGAAACAAGAAAAGTGATTGGAAAGTGTAAAAGTATATCGCATGCAAATACAAAGTAATCCTTGATGATTAAAGTTCACATCAGGATTTAGCACCTCACATTCAAATTCCGTGCTAAACTGTTTTTCTTTTTCTTGCAGCACCTTCTAAAAACCCTGGGAAAATTACAGCGACCCAGACAGTGCAACCTTTTCGAAATACCAACAAAACGTTAAGGCAATCTCTTCCAGACTCTCAAGGGAGCTTCAGATGAAGGCAGATGGATCTAGCGATAGCACTGCTTGAGGATTCAAATCAAATGTTTCAATCCAGTTTTGCAATTGGAATATTTTAACCGAATACATTGGATTTGACATGAAATTTAAAAAACTGATTTTTCTTCTTTTCATGAAAAAAAAACTCAACGTCAAGTCATGTTTATTTGTATAGCCCTTAATCACAAGTTGTCTCAAAAAGCTGTACAGAGTACATAATATTATTAAAACATCCCCTGATCTAGAACCTACATGAGGGCAAGGAAAAACTCAAAAACTCAGAATGAGGACATTAACAAACTTTGAGAAGACACTGCACATAGGGTAATCCCCCTTCCAGGATGATCAGGATGCAATGGATGTTGGAAAGTCATCAACAGACAATCAACATTAAATATAGGTCATTCACAAGCTACATAACACAAGTGTGTTTTAAAACCCTAGATTTAAACAGTTGCTGATCGAATCTTAGAAGGCAGAGCATTCCACAGCATTGGGACCTGAATGGAGAATGCTCTCGAACCTGCTGATCTCTTCTTGACTCTTGGAATCCCGAGTATATTAGTTAAAAACCCTGCTGCAGCATTTTGTACCAGCTGTTCTTGATGCTAGACTTCAGGACACAGGTGGGTAGTGACAGACAGTGAGACAGGGGTTAACAAATGCATGAATTTTAATCTCAGCATCAGACTGGGACAGCATAGGCGAATTTTAGCAATGTTGCAAAGATGGAAAAAAGCTGTTCTAGGAATATTCTTAGCGTGTAACTTGAAGGACAAATTACGGTCAAATGTGACGCCTACATTTTGGGTGAGAATACATTTGTCAATATTCCGAGCAGTGTTTGAGAACAAGTCACGGCATTTGATGGACCAATAATTACCATTTCGGTCTTTTCAGGGTTGAGGCGCGAGAGGTTAAGTGACATCCATCTTTTTATCTCACTGAGGTTGGCCATCAAATTTCCACAATATAGTGGGGTGGATTCCTCCAGTGGAAGATACATTTGATTGTCATCATCATAGCAACGGAAAGTGGTATTATACACTACAATGCTCAAAGCTGTGAAGATGGAATTTGAATTTATTTTATTATTACTTCATTTTGGGTTTTTATATTTTACATGGCATTGGCTTTTTTTTTTATTGTTTGACATTTATTTGTAGCATACTGTACTCTAATGGATCTAACAGTATTACAGGTTTCGTAAACCTTTGTCATGGCCAAATTTAAGCATATCGTCCCACCTCAATTTTCTAATATGGCTTTTAACTGACTTTAGTTTTGATTATATGACTTTTAATCTTTTACAATGCGGCACGGCGGATGTGTGGTTAGCGCGTGTGTGGCACAGTTCTGTCATGAGATCGAACTTTCTCATGTGGAGTTTGCATGTTCTCCCTGTGCTTGCGTGGGTTTCCTCCGGGCACTCCGATTTCCTCCCACATTTCAAAAATATGCATGTCAGGTTAATTGGCCGGTCCAAATTGTCCCTTGGTGTGAATGAGCAAGTGAGTTGCCTTGTCTCTGTGTGCCCTGCGACTGGTTGGCAACCAGTTCAGGGAGTCCCCTACCCACTGTCCTAAGATATCTGGGATGGGCTCCAGCACCCTAGCGACCCTACTGAGGATAAGCGGTGCAGATAATAGATGGATAATCTTTTACACTAACACATTTTACTTTTTATTTCACATTTTTATGTTTTGTCCTGCAGTTGTTTTTATTTCTATTTGTATATTTCAGTGGTTCCTCATTTGGGGACCGCACCCATAATTTCCATGCACTTTTTAAAACAAAATCTTCATTTATCAAGTCTGACTGCCAAGAAACATGGCAATGGCAACAATTTCAAGGATTTTCAAGCACTTCACCAAAAATGCAAGCATTTTTCTGACTTTGAAAACAAAACTTAAATAAGGAATCTTCAAGGATTTCAGGCTCCCGAACAAACCCTGATTCAAGCATTTTCAATTATTTCAAGCACCCGTACGAACGCTGCTGAATGCTGATCATGTTGGAATAAATTTCTCTTTTCAGTAGCTTCAATTAGCTTCACTGGTCTAGAGGGATGCCTTCGGGTTGATTTCCGCTTCAGACAGAAGATAGTGTCCTCTTTTTTCTTTCCTTGGTCTAATTTGCTTCTCATGACGACACATAAAGACCACGGTTGGTTCTAAACATCAAAAAATCCTATTGAAATTTGTTGTTCTAGTCCTGTAGAAATTTGTTAGCCTCTTTAAAAATGAATTGTATCTGCTGCTGTACTTACTTCGGGTTGTGATAGGTGGGAGACCAATAAAATATTTAAACGTCTGCTTTGCGGCCTTAAATGTGATGACAAGAGCCATTCAACCCGAGATTTTTAGCATCGCGTCGGCTCCTTTTACGGACTCATTTAAGGCCTTTTTTCCACCCCGTCCGAGTCTCTGCGGGCCTTCCCTAGCCACAAGACTTTGGATCTTGTTCCCATCCTGGCAAAAACCCTTGGAGCCGTCGTCATGGAATAGTTTGATGCAGTGAATGAACGGTACGGTCTTTGACCGAGCATCCTCGAAACCTCATCGCCCTCATGAATAATAAATGGGGCGTCGTAAAAACCTCATGGCTCACTCGTGTACCGTCTTCCTGCTTGACGGGCTCCCCCCGTTAGAAATTTATTACCGGAATCCAAAGAAATTGTCTTACTTTCATGTGGGAGTCTGCAGAATTATAATTCTGTTTACTATCGGGTTTTTCTTGGATAAATAGGACTTACGTTGACCAAGAAAACCTTCCAATTCAAGAGTTATCTGTCACGACCAGCACAAAGGGTAGACCCAATCGCGTAACATTTCTCACAAGTTTATTGAGATATAGAGAAACGGCAGCGCCTGCGATCCGGTGCTCGCTGGACACGGGAAGCAAGCCCTTCACGGGATCGGAGCGTGTTCCGAATGTGGTAATGGATCTTCCGGAGCAGGAGATCGTGTTGTCAAAGACGGAAAAAACAGGTCGATAGCCGGGACAGGAGAGCAAACGTGGTCGGAATCAAAAACAGGTCGGAGCAGGAGACAAAGGGGAGATCAGGAACGGACAGATGGAAAAAACGGGTGCAAAATCGGGATAGGTGGGAGTCAGGGTCAGAATGCTTGCCTTGTAACAACAGAGGTTCCCTGACGGACTGACAACCGGAGAGTGAAAGGACAGGGAACCAATCAGGTAGCTCTACGAGCTAGCGCCTAATGAGCGGGCACAGGTGATCAAAATCAGTAATCATGAAAGCTATCTATTTACCCTGGTCATATGCCTTGAGAGGGGTGACTGACAGCAAAACAAACACATACACAAAAACAAAGAAAACAAAAAAGGGAAAAAGTAGCAAAAAACACACACAAAATGTTTTTGGGACCATGGCCAACCCAAATGCCCAAACTCCCAAACAAGTTAAGCACCTCGGCACCCAAGTTGGTCATGCTTTCATCCCTGCAGATGAAACGGGATACAGAAAAGCGGCCATGTCACTCGGATTAGGGAAACACAACACACTCTTCTGTTCAACAGCAGGGCCCGAAAGCTTTCACTGGTTTACCCCTGCCACATCATACAGGTGCCCTGCCCATCCCTTAGAACACGTCTTAACATCCCACTATCCTTTTACAACACCTCTCCACCCATTCCTATCACCAAAAAAATCAAGATAATACACTGCAAACCCTTGCTACTTCATATGGAAAATGTCTGCGATCCATTATCCCCAATCGCATATTGCTGAGAGCGTTTATGTCTGTTTTTTGCAGTTCTATCCACCCAAAAAAATGAAAAGGCTCTTGGAAAAACTATTGTATCCATATATGGAAGGAATTAAAATGAAATTCATTCTTAAGACTTTTTTTTCTTAATTTTAAAGTGTTCTGTTTAAACGTGCCTTGTCTTCACACTCGGACATTCTTTTATCCTGTCACGTTAATCGCATGTTGTCATCACTGCTGCTGAGATTTCTTTCAACTCGAGCTGCACTCAACGTGACGTAAATGCACATGTAATTGTCGAGTGCGTTTGTTATGATATGCTGTGAAAAATCTCCTCAGGCTTTCATTGTGCGTGACGGATCTTCATGTCAGAGTGTGCTTCCTGAATTGTGTCTTTCTTCTGCCCTGGAGCATCGCGGTTGTGTGAGTATGTGGGAGGTCGGGCGCTGGTGGGAACAGGTGGAAGACCTCAGGGATTGTACTTTATACATTAAATTATTTGCCTTATTGTGAAGGAACTCAAAATGAATATAAAAAAAACCTTATTATCCCACCCAGCAAAATATATATATAAGGACACTAAATACATTAAGGACATTAAGGTTTTTTGGGTTCAAAGGGAAATTTGAAACAATTCTCAGGATGCTAAAAAACAACAACATTTTGTCCAGAACATATATTCAAAAGTGAAAATTGAAAAAATATCATATTTATAAGAGGTTAAAAAGAGACCAAGGTTCTACCCATAAGACTCATTTATATATTATAAAGAAGGAATCTCCAATGTGGTGCCTGCAGAGTACTCGGTCATAGTAGTTTTCTAGTAAAATTATTTTTTTTAGTGGTTGACTGAGTCTAAGTAAAGTCAAGTCATGTTTATTTGTATAGCCCTTAATCACAAAGAGTCTCAAAGGGCTGCACAGACCACAGATTATTGCAAACTACAGCCACTTATGACACCATCCCCTGATTTAAAACCACACGAGGGCAAGGAAAAGCTCCAAAAACCTCAATATGAGGAAAGTGAAGAAACCTTGAGAAGGGACCGCATATGAGGTAATCCCCCTTCCAGGATGACCAGGCTGCAATGGATGTTGCAATAACAAATAGTAAACAGATATTGTCAACATAAAATATAGGTTATTCAAATGCTACAGAATAGAAGTGTGTTTTAAACTTAGATTGAAACATTTCCACTGAGGTTGCAGAATGAATCTCAGGGGGAAGAGCATTCCACAGCACCGTGGCCCGAATGGACCCTTCTTCTGCTAATTATCCTGGTAATAACATAGTGACAACATAGTAATAACATGATAAGTTCATATTTTCTAAAATAATATCCGTGCTAATTAGTAAGAAAAAGTAGCTCTCATCTTAATAAAGCTTGAACATAAAAGGTAATGTATAAACTGAAATAAATAAAGATCTAGACCAAAATCTAACTGATAAAAGGGGGTTCCTCAAAACATTGATCACCATCTACTGGTAGATGACGATCGACTGGTCGATCATAGAAAAATGTTTCTGGGGCTTTGTATTTGTTGGGACAAGCTGGTCAGATGCATCAGTGCAAATTTCTCATGACAGTAAAAAATTGGACATCTCCAAATTTTTACTTTATACGATGGTTCCATGGGCAGCACGGCGGCTGGGTGGTAAGCGCGCACCCCCACGGTGCAGAGGCTCAGGGTTCAAATCCAGCTACCGCAGCCTCCCCGTGTAGAGTTTGCATGTTCTCCCCGTGTGTTTCCTCCGGGCACTCCAGTTTTCTTCCACATTACCAAAAACATGCATGTCAGGATAATTGGCTGGTCCAAATGAGTGAGTTGTCTGTCTCTGTGTGCCCTGCGACTAGCTGTCAATCAGTTCAGGGTGTCCCCTGCCAACTGCCCAGAGATAGCTGAGAGGGGCTCCATCACCCTACTGAGGGTAATGGAAAAAATGAATGGACGATGGTTCATGATTTTTTTTTTCTCCTTATTGAAACCGATATTCTTTTTTGTTAATGAATTATGTTGTTTTTAATGCTAGGAGGCTCTGAATGATACACAATTTCCCTTTATGGAGAAAATAATGTCAGCATTCAATCACATGAATTAGGATGTTTTGGGCTTTCTTTTTAGACCAAACTTGCAAAATAGATCGTTACCTTTTTGTAATTTTAGTGTGGGTGGATTGTTTTCTTTTCTTAGTAACTCGCATGCTGAAAAATTGTGAGCAGCCTTGGTCCAAAAGATGTTTGATGCTGTGTAGGGAACCATGATTTTATATCATTTTCACAGCCTACTTACTTTAAACCGATAAAGTATGACTCCTATAAAGTACAAAACGCTGGTTTTAATACAGACTTTCATGTTCCAGCAATCTCCAATTCCCAGAAGAAATCAAGAAGCCCCCTGGTTTTCTTCGTCCTCCATTCGTCATCGATCATGAAGAAATGGCTGTCAGAGTAGGACTCGATCCTACCCCCACTGCCCCTCTCCTTGTTCGTTTTGATGCGACAGAACGCTCATTAAATGTGACAGGTTAGCATCCCGAATATAGCGAGAACAGTCCAGCCAAGAAGGACGGATGACAATTTTGGTGGAAGTGATAAATAGCAGGAGAAAAAATGTCCTTGCTGCTAGGCTTCAGGGAGGGTTAAGGTGGACCTGATGAACTTATGGGGCAGGGCGATCATTTTTCACGTGTTTGATATGTTAATATGCAACATCTTAGGAAACTTAAAAAAAAAGCTTTTCAATATCACCTGAGTTCATTCATATACAGTGCCTAGCCAAAGTATTAAGGTAGTCGTTACGTTTGCCTTAAGAGTATCGCATATAAAGGTGATGGGTTACCTGCGTGATTTTTAATTACATTCACTATCTGAGCTTGCACATGAGCACATATGCATACAAATCAGATCTCTGGCTGCTGATCTGCCTCTGGGACGATGTCAAGTGTTTCGCTTATTTCCCCCACACTTGAAGGGTTTAAACCAAAGTTGAACCTTAAACTGGGTTCCACTCAACGAGTTATTCCATTCTTTACCCCTTTATTTTCTTCATTCTTTGTGTCATTTTATAAAATTCATAAAGGAGATTGTTAATTGATGAGGTGAAAAAGCTGAAACCCAACAAGACAATGTCATGATTACTGATGTGAATCAGCTGTGCCCACTCTTTTCGCGCCAACTGCCTCGGACTCTGATTGGCTCCCTGTCCCTGTTTGAACCCATTCCTTTCTGTCACCTGTTGTCAGTCCGTCTGCGAACCTCAGGGTACTCTTGGCAGGCTTTTTCGACCCTGACTCCCACCTGTTTTTGCTCCCGTTTGTTTCCCAGCTTTGACCCGTTTTTTGATCTTGACCACGTCTACTCTCCTCTCCTGGCTTTTGACTTGTTTCCGATTCCGACCACGTTTTTTGCTCTACTGACCCTCCTTTTCCGTTCCAGACACCGCCATCGCTCGCCAAGGAAGTCCCACTTCCGCGTTCCGAGCGACCTGCTTCCCGCGATCGTGGGTGCCACCCTTTTTTTTCTTCAGATAAAACTGAGAGAAACGTAACGCAAGTGGGTCCATTCTGGCCCTGACATACAAACCCCACCAAACATTTAAATACTGCATATTGTCAATACATAGTAAACGGTTAACATAAAATATATGCATAAAGAAAGACTACAGACCCTCCCCTACTTAAGACCATTCGACTTACGAAAAACGTTAGATAATGACATTTTTTTCTGGATGTCGAAAAATATCCGGACATTGCTGTAAGTTAGATTTTGTCTTGTGTGCACCTTTTTCCGAGTAGAGGACAGTAGTGTAGTGCTGCTTTCCGCTGTGAGAGGTCACCCAGCATCCACCCCAGAGAAGAAATCCGGCTTCTACTTCCTAGTTCGTGCATAAAGATTCCATACTGTATCTCTAGCGCGCGAAGAACTTTGACATTTTTATTGTTTAATATCTCGCGCATCCGGGCAGCACGGCGGCGCAGTGGTTAGCGCGTGTGCGTCACAGTTCTGAGGTCGTGGGTTCAAATCCAGCTCCCGGCCTTCCTGTGCGGAGTTTGTATGTTCTCCCCGTGCTTGCGTGGGTTTTCTCCGGGCACTCCAGTTTCCTCCCACATTCCAAAAACATGCATTTCAGGTGAATTGGCCGGTCCAAATTGTCCCTAGGTGTGACTGAGCGAGTGAGTTGTCTGTCCCCGTTTGCCCTGCGATTGGCTGGCAACTAGTCCAGGGTGTCCCCTTCCCACTGCCCGATGATTGCTGGGATGGGCTCCAGCATCCCCGCGACCCTACTGAGGATAAGCGGTGCAGCTGATGAGATGAGAGATGAGATCTTGCGCATCCATTCAATATGGGTGGTATAAAGTGTAAAGAAGAGGCGAACCATTTCTATTGAAATAAAAGTAGAATAAGAAAGATTAATGCGGTTGAGAATTATTTTTTTTTCAGCCACTTTGTAAGACGAAGGAGGACTTCTTGAAGCCCATCTTATTTATCTTTATAGGGCATATTATTTCATGAAATGTTTATTTTATTAGTACAAATTGATATTGGTTACTTATTCAAGCATTATCATACTTATATAATCCTCAAACATACAAAATATAGTACTGAAGCAACGTACAAACAAATTTAACTTACAAACGATTGTCCGGAAGTAGGGCAGCGTCTGTATACTCGTCTTTTGTTTTTAAAGAATGGCATATTTTAACCACTAGAAGACACGAAACAACACACACTATCCCTTCAATATATTTCTTAAATGATCATGAAATGCATCCGAATATTAACCTATTCCTAACTACAGAGCATGATTGGTGAAAGTATTCAAAACCACAGCAAAGTAAACAAATCAATGACTGTGCACATAACCTTTTTAACAGTTGTGTAACCATTTCAAACTACCCAAACTAGGAAATAACCTTTTAACAGGCCGTTTGAACTATAACCATAAGTCACATCACCATCTTTGGACAAAGCTGGCTTTTCCAACAAAATTCATTGCGTGCCTATTTAGAGTTTAAAGTTTAAAGTTCTTGTTTTAAGATTTTGTTTCACACCAGCATTCTCTGCTGGTTGAAGCCTCCCTCATCAGGAAGTGAGTCACTTTTTTATTGACACTTAGCAAACACATGACCTATAAGGTGACGACACCGTGACGGAAAGCAGTAAACCGTAGTAATAAGTGGACGAGGCCAGTAAACAGTGGACAACATCAACAAAAACAGACATACTATAGAACACCATTGGCAAAGACTAGTCAAACAAATACGTGCAGCTGTTGGATGAGTTGGGTCACCTTGTGGAAAAGCAGGAACAGCGCTATTTAGATAATTTGATGATAGCATTAGCAATGCTAGCTAACGAGCCATACAGTCTTCCTCCTGACATAGTCACACATCTAAACAAATCGTCCAGTCTGTCTGACTTCAGACCACATGATCTGTACCGCTATATTGTAAATGGAGTATCCCTATACATCGGTGCCAATCTAAAAGCTTATCAAAGTCTGGATGCTTACCAGTACTTATCGGCACTTTCAGCCCAAAATGTTGCCCCTCTCGCGAACGTTACAAAAATGACTTTGTATCTCATTTTTGGGGAAATGTACTAAAAAAGTAAAGCACAAAGCATTTGCACCTTGTACAGAAATCACTTTTGAGCATTTTTGAAATATTTTATTTTGATGAAAATATGTTTTCTCTTTTGAATGTTTATCTGTTGGTGATTTGGCAGTTGATTTCGACATGATAACCTTTGTGGTAAAGCACAAAACGGTTTGATACATGTGATATTCCAAACATTTTTGTTTTGAATCCCTGGTTAATCACAATAAAAGCAGGTCATTTATGTAGTAAGAAATAGCAACGGTAAGACACTAACTTAGCTATTTAGCACTCGCTAACTTATTAAATCAGGTGCCTTTGACAATACTCGTACCCGCTTAACATAGAATTGCTCGGAAATAGATCAAACGTACCTTGTAAAATATGTTTGCTGCAAATCCTGAAATACTTCAGGAGAGCCTGTTTGACTTCAGAAACATTGCAGTCATTTGTCTTTATCAGAGTCGACACATTTTCAAATCGCGTTTAGAAGCTTGCCCACGCACAGGAATTAATCACCATGGTAAAAAAGTGGTGCTTAAATTCTTCAGTAGTGGTTATTGGTATTTGTTTCACACCAAAATGCTTCTTCAACCGTCGTGTGCTCAAGTGCCTCTTGCCGTCCGTCATGGCTCTCATTTTGCCAGAGAAGGCAACGTGACGTGACATACTTAAATCACATGCAGGTGAGCGTGTGCTTATGCTGGTGAGTTTCATGCTCAACAGCTGATGAGGAACAGGTGAGTGCGCGTTCACACTCCACAGCTAATGTGAAGGGGGGCATTTGTCGCAACAGTCAAAGTAAAATAATTTGTTACAACAGTTTGACTCGCATATGACAAACCACTGGATGTGAAGGAGCTCATTTCATACCTGGGGTAGGGCGTACCCCCTATAGTGATTTCCTCATGCAGCTGATTGTGCACATCAGCGGCAGAAAGTTTACAACCTCTGTGCCGTGCTAGGCTCACTGAGCTAAATTCCGTTTATTGCAAACATTCCTTATGAGTCCCAAGATTGCCTTCCAAAAAGTGCTGCTATTGGATTTAGGTGAATTTTCCACGTTAAACTCAAATTTGTGAGTCAGGTACTGTAATCACTCGCTGCTTTGCGCTTTGTATTTCGCCAGGTTAATATTTTGCGATCTATTATCCCCAATTGCATATGGTTGGGAGCGGCGGCCGGCAGAATGCATTTTTTTGTGGTCTGCGGCTCATTTTTGCTGTTCTGTCTACTAAAAAGTGAACTGCACTCACGCGGCCGCAATATATTATCCCCAATCGCAAATTACTTCAAGCAAGGACCGTCAGAACGGCTTTTTTTTACATTATTATATTTCCACTCGCAGTTAACTGCACTCATGCGGCCACGACCCATTAACCCTGATCTAATATTGCTACCAGCAGGGACCAGCAGAAGGCAGTTTTGCTGTTCTGGCCCATCTAAAATGAAGCGCTAAGTTGTGGCCACAATCCATTATCCCCAATCGAGTATTGTTGAGAGCAGGGGCTGGCCGAGCATTTTTTGGGGGTTTGGGTCGCTGACGCGTGTCATTGTGGCCTGCCTAAAATGAACTGCATTGTTTTGGCTGTAATCTATTATCCCCAGTCGACTAAAGCTGAAAGCGGAGACTGGCAGAAGGCAGTTTTGTCAGAAGACATACCGTCCTGGCCCATCTAACATTAAATGCAATCTTTGGGCCATGATCCATTATTCCGAGTCGACTACTGCTGAGAGCAGGGACAGACAAAAGGCAGTTTTAATAGGAGACATGTCTCGTCTACAAGGAAATTCACAGTTTTGGCCATGATTTATATCCCCAGTCAACCACTGTTGGGAGCAGGGTTTTTTTACTGATTCAGGTTGCCAAAGCGTGCCGGGCATCTCCACTTCAAACAAGTAAAGCTTGAAGTTGGACATAAGACATCCCCAGAAATTGTTGGAAATTGGGGTGCGTAGCTGGAGGTGTCCTTAAAAAGTTTCAAATTAAATGTTTTCTCTATTAAGTATGTGTTTTCACAATGCCCAACTGAGTTCAAAGAGTTTTTATACATTTTTTTATCGCACCTTTGTGTTTTTATTTGACTTTTCTCATTGGTGTTCCGGCCACGGAGCGCATATCACTAGAGGAAAGGAGGGGGAGGAGAGTTGTTTACGTGCTGGCTTGAGTTTTGATTTAATTTTAGGATGGAAATGGTGAAAGTAAGAAAATAACTGTTTTAAATGTAGTACAAATGCTAACACAAACCCCAGAAAAGAAGAGCTTATTCAAGAGCGTCTAAGAGAGACACATTACACAAGCAGCTTGACAGAGGCTGGCGTCAGCAAGTAGAGTATTTTGAAGTTACAGGCGCCACTTTTAATTTCCTCTTAATGTAAACTGTCTTTTCCGCCATGTGGAAGACAGTTTTATTTTTGCTTCAATAACTAACTACCTGACCTTGGTTTCCCACCATTATTTTGTAAGATTACATTTTTCATTCATTTCAAACAGACTTCAGTAATCATGTTTATTTTGTCTTTTATTATCATATTTGGTATTAGAGTAATGCCAAAGTAATATTATAGTATTCATAATACTTTACTGATAACATTTAACAGGTAACCAGTAACTTTAACAGATTACTTTAAAAATGTAATCCTCCTAACTCTGGTAATAATGTGATAACATCGTAACACCATTGTACTAAAGAGTTATTTAAGAAAACCAACAACAAAAATGCTCAATTTCAAAAACTAGTCCTGCCTAATGACATTCGTCAAATTCTCCCACATTTTTTTCAACAAAAGGTTGATGTAATGTTTCTATTGACAGTAAAAAGCTAAACTCTGAAGGAAGTAAGATGTGTTGTGGTCTAATTATCTCGGTGGTGGAATAGAACAGTGTACTAATCAGAATGAAAAATAATGGATCATTTCATTGGGTAATGGCCCCTTTGACACGGTTTGTAGTAAGTCACACTTAGGCCATCTGCGAACGCTCACATGTTTATGCATATTTATTTACATCGAGGCACACGCAAAGATTTGCACCACAGCTGAGACCGGCAGCTGGTCTCCGTATCCTGGTGTCGGTAATGGGGGTGTCAGGTGGGCGACACCGGTTTGTTGCCACTCAATCAGACCAGGGACATTTTAGCAGTGTGGATTAAGGCAGTGTTTCTCCACTGATGGGCTTGGGATCCAAGAATGATTTGCGGACCTTGGTAAAATAAAAATGCTGGGAAAAATCAAGTCACTGAACGTCAATGCCACTCCTTAACAGGAGATGGCAATAATTCCCTGCAAATGTGAGTTGACAACTGCCATTTCACACCACAGAAAAAGACTGGTAAAATGTGGGCATGGCCAACGGCAGATACAACGGAAAATGTATAAGAATTTTATTTTATTGAAGACAATCACCCAAAGGGGCATAAGGGATTTAATTAAAGGACAGTGTGTAATATATAGTGCCTCCTAGTGGTACAAAAAATGAATAATGGGCAAAAATACATGCTTTCCAATTTTTGTTTTAATAAATATTCATAGGTTGATAAAATTTGTTTTAATTTTACATTGCAGAATACATAACCAGTAATCGTTCCAATGTTCGTCTGGCATTTTGCTGCTACGCTGTGCTCATTTGGCAATGGTTTTCATTGGCATGAGACAATACAGTGCCATCTAGTGGTCAGAAATTACACATTGTACCCTGTTAGGGACATAGTGTGTTATTTTGCACCCCTTTTTCTTTTTTTTTCTTTTTAGCTTTTATTTTTCTCAATTTTCTTATTTTATTTTGTTTTGAATGTCCACCATTTTGCAGCGAAGGGTTCCCCAATACCTTTTTTTTGTTGCTTTTTTCTCATTTAATTTTTCTTCTATCACCTCCCTTTCTTTTTTCTTTTTTTTGATTGTCCGCCATCTTGCTGTCAAGGGTAACCCCAAAACCTTCTAAAAGCCAGAAAAAATGTAAAATCTTGCACTTAGATCACTTTGAGTCTCCATAGTTTGTATTCTTCCTTGTCATATGTAACACTCGTTTTGGGTTGCACTTTTCAACTCTGCGACATCTAGTGGTCAAGTATTACACACTGTCCCTCTTGAAATTCAGCTAAATGAGCGGTAAAGGGAATATTTTTACCTGAAGTCGTTTTGGTTTCCCTGTTCATTTTGTTTTTTAAAAACGCAAGTATATTCTTCTATCTCTGGTTTAAACTTGCACACTCCTTTTCATTCAATAAATTTGAGAAATGGAATTTTTTTTTTCTTGGATTGGGTCGCGGCTTAAAATTAAGGTGGGGTGATGGGTCCTCAAGTCAGACCACTTAAGAACCACTGGATTAAAGGATCAGTGCGAACGTCTGACAAACATTGGATTAGGGTTGTAATCTTGGCCTTGACAGTTTATTCCGTTCTAGGCGGCCTTCACATATTTTCTCACAGCTTTCGGAATGCAGGATAAGATACTTTTCATGTTAATGTACACCTGGCGTCTTACACAAAGTCAGTGGGAAAGGATACTATTACCTTCAGGTATTATTTTATCGTTCTATTTTGTTGTCTATTTCATTTCATATACAGTACATATACAAAAAATATATATCTATATATTTCTTATTTTTGTATTTATTTCATTGATTCATCCATCTATTCAACCATTTAGCTGCATCGCTTATCCTCAGTGGGGTCGCAGGGGTGCTGAAGCCCATCCCATCTATCTTCAGCCCGTAAACACCCTGAACTGGTTCTTAACCAGTCACAGGGCAGAGACGGACAACTCACTCGCTCATTTACACCACAATTTGGACCGGCCAATCAACCTGACATGCTGATAGCTGGAATTGAACCCTGGACCTTCGCACTGTGGGGCTGCGTGCTAACAGCCCATCCGCCGTGCCGCAGTATTTATTTCATTTCGTACTAATTTGTTTTTTTTGGGGATATTTTATTGTATTTCGTATGTGGTTTGATTTTTGTTTCATTTAGTTCATTGTATTTAATTTATTACGTAGTGAGTTTTTCCTTGCCCTCATGAAGGTTTTAGATCAGGGAATGGTGTAATAACAGTCTGTAGTTTGCAATAATCTGAGGTCTGTGCAGTCCTTTGAGACTCCTTGTGATTAAGGGCTATACAAATAAAAATAATTTGACTTGACTATTTTGGTATTTGTATTTATGTTTAAATGTATTTAATGTATTAATTCATTTTATGCATACTATTTTGTATTTATTCGTTAATGTACTCCATGGATCCCTTTGTGTTTTTTCATAAATATCTTGTATTTCTTTGTTTTTATATATAATAAATGAATAAATATCAAATAAATATAGAATCATATACATTTTTTGTATTAATTTATTATTTTCTTTTGTGTCACGTTATTTCTATTTATTAATAGTAGTATTTAGTTGTGTGTACTGTAGATTATTTGGTTTTAATTTGATATTTTTTTAATGTAATTTACTTAATATACATTTTGTAATTATTGTATTTGTTTGGGTTTAAGAACCCCAAATAGGCAGGCAGTGCTAGCAGACATGTCTTTTCAATTTGGCAGACAGGTGATGGACTCAAATACTGCTCGTTTCGGCACGTGGGTTTGAATAATATGACACTGGCAATTAGCACCCTGCAGGGACACGGAATTTGTGGTTGACAGTAAAGCCTTTGGGACGGTGCTGTCAGAAGTGACTGTCCATGAAGGAAAAAAAGCGAAATTGGTCAAGTGAAAATACTGGAAATTGTTTTTTCCGCCATTTGCAAAACAAGCCACAACCGAAAAAAGTAATGAAAATCCAAATATTGTTGTCAAAGTGTCCTTGGGCAAGACACTGAATCCCTAATGCCCCCAGTAAGCAGGTAGGGGCCTTGCATGGCTGACTCCCTATTGGTGTGTGAGTGTGTGTGTGAATGGGTAAGTGTAAAGCACATTGTAAAGCACTTTGGGAGGTCCTCATTGACTTGAAAAGTGCTATATAAATGCAGACAATTTACCATTTAAGTAGAATCAACACTTTACTGACCAATAGTATAAAGTAGATTAGCAAGTTGGTTGAATCCCTTAACTAGGGTCGCAGAAGCACCATTTCCTGTGGTGTGTCTTGGGCAAGTACAGCCTGGTGACGCCCATCCTTTCCAGGCCTACATATCTTTCTACCTGGTCGCTGTGTTACTTTTATGTGATCCCCTTTAAAAAGCGAGTTAGAAATAAATAAAAGACATCAGAGACATCATTTCCGGCAGTAAGTAATGACGAAAGACTGGCCATCAGCCCTTACTATGATGTCTATGATGTCTTTTTTTTTTTGGCCTAAGTTGCATTCTGAAGGAGGTTACACCGATATTGTCAGGGCTAAAACGATAAGTAGACGACGTCGACAAAAAACGATGATAGAAATAGTTAACAATAAAATCAATTGTTGACCATTGACGCGAGGCACATTTTTCCGACAGAGTGAGGCATCTCTACATGTATATAATCTCTGCTGAGAGTCGTTCATACGCAATCGTGACTCTGTGTTGTACAATGGTTCGATTCCCGGCTCCTCCGTGTTATATGTCGAAGTGTCCTTGGGCAAGACACTGAATCCCAAATGCCCCCAATAAGCAGGTTGGCGCCTTGCATGGCTGCACGGCTGCTATTGATGTGTGAGTGTGTGTGAATGAGTAAGTGTGAAGCACATTGTAAAGCGCTTTGGGAAGTCTTCATTGACTTGCTTCACGATGTGCTTCTCAATTACCCATTCACACACACACACACACACACACACACACACACACACACACACACACACACACTAACACAACAATAGTGTTTAAGGGTTCAGTGTCTTGCCCAAAGACACATCGACATTTAACTCGAAGGAGCCAGGAATGAACCCTGCAACCTCTCATTCTTAAGAGCTATTTCCACAGTTAATGATGGTCAATAAAATTAATATTTTATTGGACCTTTTTTATTGTGTTGCAATCCACATAATCATAATCAGCTTCATGCTAAATTTAAGAAAAAAAAAATAATTTGCCGATTATTCGACTAATCGATTCAAAAGTCGGTAGAAGTCGCCAATTAAAATACAGGGTTCGTACAACTTGGCCAAATTCAAGCACTTTCAAAGCCACTTTTCCAATTTTGCAGGACTATTAAAGATTAAGAATCTGGTGTAAATAATGTATTTTGCAGGGCCACAAATATATCAGCGATTTTCTTATAAAATTTCTAATCTTGCGTCTGCAGTTGACAAAGACATATGATTTTTAGATTTTGAGGAAATCTTGAAACTATTGTTTTTGAGACCCAACTCTCCCCCTTAGATGTTGGGCAAAAATAATATGCAGCTGCCATTTTCAGTTGCAGGAAGATCTCCTCAATTAACCACTGTGAAACGCTTTTGCATGGCCCATAATCAATTCCTAATCCTTGAACTAATACACATTACATAGTACCCTTTTTAAGTGTAGCATGCACCATTTCTATTGGGCACGACCCATAAGGGGCAATGACGCGACTTAGGACAATGCCATTAAAACTAATATGAGCTGCAGTTAATCACAAAGGAAGCAAAATGCAGAAAGTCGAGTCAGCATCATTTTTAAGCAGACTTGTTGAGAAACATGGCCATAATTCCAAACATTTTCAAGTAATCACTCCAAATTCAAGCACTTTTCAATCCTTGAAATAAAAAAATGAAGATTTAAAGCACATTGTAAAGCGCTTTGGGAGGTCTTCATTGACTTGAAAAGTGCTATATAAATGCAGACCATTTACCATTCAAGGATTTCAAGCACCCGTACGAACCTTGTGTATTTTTCATTGTACCCATTTTTTTGTGTTTATCTTCATTATCCACATAATTGAATCAAATTCATGCAAAATTTAAAAAGAAAAATGAATAATCTTCTGATTATTCAATAATTAAATAGTGGATGACTAGTAGACTATTAAAATTGTTATTAATTGCAGCCCTGGTCTCATTCAATAAAAATTCAGGGGAAGGAATGAATGGTTTCCTTCCATTTCTATCCAGACATTTCCTCAATTTCTATCATGTTAAGCATGTTGGTCGGTGAAGCATTTCACGGTGCATTTCAATGCGCCGTTTTCCCTCCTCCACCACGTCGTTATCACCCATCGGGCCGACGGCGAGTGAGATACGGCTCGGCCTTTATTGCATTTCCATGGAGCCGAGTGTTCCCCGGCTCCTGCATCGCCTTATCTCAGGCAGCTTGCGGTGATCCTTCACCGGGGCTTACTCCGCTCATCAATTCTGCCCCGGGCTCGTCTGAACGCCGCACTTACGATTGGACGCCGCATCCAGTTCCGATTGGCTGGCTTGTGTTCTTCATTAGAGAAGACTTGGCCCGCGGGATGACCCCTGAAGGGTTTGGGAAGCTCTTATGATGAATGCATTTTTCTTTTTCTTTTTTGCAACATATGGACATAAACACTCAGCCCAAGCTCTCTTGCGAGTTCTGCATTATTGTGCAAACGAGGCCGGGTCCGATAACCTTTCTGCTGAGATGGCCAGGTTGAGATATGCAAACGTGCGAATGGCCTCATTTGCCTTCTCTATGAGGCGAGGGCCTTGGTTTTTTTGCCCAGTGTGACCTTGACTGAGCATTCTGAAAGGGCAGAAAGTCTGTGCTTTCCCTACAAATTGACACAGAGACACATTCCTTTCTTCAAAGCTTTCAGATTGAGCTCAAACAATTGCATTCATTTGGAAGGTTAAGTAGGAATCATTGGCAGAAAATAGCTCTTTTTAGGTGTATTTTTTTCTCATTTTAAGATGTGTTGACTTATGTTTCCTAATACAATTCATACCTATAATAGGTAAACCTATATCATCTAGCAGCTGGTAGATTGTTACGCTCATCCAAATATTTTTTTCAAATTTGAGTGGAAATTATTTCTCAATTAAAAAAATAATGCCTACAGTTTGCTAGTTTTAAGTAGTTTGATAGTTTTAAGTACGATTTGTAGTGTTTTATGCCAAAAAAATTATCTCAAAATACGAAAATAATTAAATCCAAGCATTTTCTTTTCAACTGTGTATTTTTTTAATAACAGCATTCCCTTGTTTTTTGCAGTTATTCCGTGACAAATAATAGTCAACTTGAGATAATGGGTGCTGTTCATTTTAGGCAAAAAAATGTTAAAAAAGAGCTGTCACGCATGACATAAATTTCCTATCTCGGCTCCAGGTCTCAGCAATAGTCGACTGGGGATAAGGGATTGCAACAAAACCGTGCAGAATATTTTAGGCGGACCCTCAATGGCATGCTTCAGAGCACCCATAAAAAAGTACTCTGCCCGCCTCTGTTCTTAGCAATAGTTGACTGGGGATAATGAATTGCTACCAAAACCGTTTAGGGCATTTAAGGCAAGCCAGAACGACACATCTCCCGAAAAAAACGGGTTCTGATGGTCCCTCCTTGCAGCAATATAGGATTGGGGATAATGGATCACAGCCATACGAGTGAAGTTCATGTCAGACAGAAATAAGAAAAGAAAAGATGCCGGGCCGAAAAAAATACATTCTGCCAGCCACCTGCTCAGTACTCTAGGCAATCAAGGATAATGAACTGTGGAATATTTTTCGATCCGCGATGCACTCAGCACGTGATCAGCACGTGAAGTACAAAGCACCCAGTAGCGAGGGATTACACAGTGTATTTATTTATACTCATGTATATGTAATATGGTGTAACGCACGGAAACTATTTACTTGTGGCCATTACTGCCAATTGCGCAGTTTCCTTCATCCACGATATATTTATGCCGCAAAACACTGTAGATTTTCATAGATATCATAAAAAAATGCATATTCATTGGCCATGAACTGGCCATAGTAAACTACGTATGATACATAGTGTTTGGTAGCACTGCTGATATACCAAAAACATATTGTATATTTCAGAAAAAGCGCTGTAGTTCCCCTTAAAAGCCAGAACCACCTTGTTTGACAAGTCAGCATTATTTCGTTGCTGTGATTGACGTCTATAAAATACACAGGAATGCTTTTACAGTCTACACTACCAGAGTCTATCTTCAGCCAAAATGTTGCCGCTGACATTTCCCGTGTGTTGGATTGGTTTATCTCAGTCTGCACAGTGCAACAAGGGAAGTCAGCATGCAACCTTTCGAGCCAAACGCCATCAATGTAGCCGTTATCGCCAAAGTGACAGGAGGTCGTCTTAGTCCAAGTAAACCTCACTTTGCCACTTCAGCCAAACCGCATCGCCGGTGCTGCATCGAGACCCCTCTCCTGCATCAGTTGAGTTCCATCCCCCCTGCACAGTTCAACAAGCTCTAGATGTGTTCGAGGGCTGCTTGTTAAAAATCAAAGTAGCTAGAAAGAGAAATGCATGGATGGCAAATTATCCGAATGCAACCATTTTCAACCTCTGAACCAGGTAAATTAAGTAATAATCTACTAAGGTGAAGAGGATGAGACCATAACTGGACAAATTGAATCCATGAATTTAATTAAAAAGACACTGTGCAATATCTGGCCACTAGGTGTCGCTGTATTGTGTTGTGCAATCAAAAATGCCTGCTAAAAAAAGAATATAAACTATGAAGACTTAAATTTACCAAACTGCCCCATTTTACTTTCCATTTAACTGTCCAGCCTTGTTGGCCATCTCCAGCACGCAAGCACACGGTTTTTGGGTCTTTGGGTACCCGTAGCAACAAAAAAAACAATTTATTAAAAACAATTATGTATGTAAAATTTAAAAATCTCACCCTGTTAGTGTTAAATATAATTAGAATAAATACATAAAATTAAATTCAAAAATAAAAACACTCAAATTTTACTTTTTTCACATTATTGGGGTTTGGGTCGGCATTTTGACTGTATTTGAAAAGGTCCTTCTTTCACTTTCACCATTTTCATCCTAGAATAAAAGAAAACTGCCAGCATGCGCGTGAAATGACACTCTCCCTATATTTTTCCAAACATCACTCACATGTGGATTTTTTTTTTAGAAATTGTATTTTTGGGAGGTGTCTTTCAAATTAATTTTGGATTAAACAGTTTATTTTATTTAGGAAAATTAAAATGTACATATTTTCCCTTTAAAAAAAAAAAACATGGTTTACGCTAATTAGTCCTCTAGTTATTTGACATTATTTTATTCTAATCATAATAAAAATTCTCTGCCAGAGGTCTGCTCAGCTTAGAATGGAGCTGAAGCAACTCCCATCGTCGATTTGTCGAATTTTTTGTCAGGACCCTGAGTGACAGAACTCAGCGACGTGAGTGGCTAGAGAAGAATACAATGGGAAAAAAGTTGATGATAAGCGCCAGATGCGAGTGACACAAAGACAAAGTAAGCTTTTTTCACATGGAGCAGAGAAAAGCTACTGAACTAACAACACACAGAGCTTACAATAACAACAGCAGCGAGTCATAGCCTGCAGCAGAGTAGCTAGCTAGGTGGCAAACGAAGGAAACAGTGGATACTAACGTCGAACCAGTCTAACATTGCTAATTAGAAGCATCAGTCATGAAGTATACGTTTGATAAAGCATTAGCATTACCAAGGGACTCCCGCCAGGTGCCTCAACTAATGACCTTAATGGGATGCACATCTGGCATGCCTGCAAATTGCAACCATATTTCACAAAACTGTATCCATTGACATAGTAAACATTATTAGTTCAATTTTTCTGAGTTATGTCCAAAAAATATGTGTAACGTTTAGTGCAAATAAAATATTGATCAAGAACAATATCTGGTTTTTGATTGCTTTCCAGAAAGAAGCAGATCTTGATAATCCAACATTCTTTGGTAATGTCATATTCTGCACTTTTGGTAGATAATATTTTATAGTCCAGTCATTATGGCAAAATGTGGGTACGTATCCTGCGTCATTATACCAGCTCAGTAGCCTAGATGGTAAGGCGCCCGCTTTGAGACTGGGAGGTTCGGGTTCGCGCCCCGGCCGAGTCATTCCTAAGACTTAAAAAGTGGTCGGCGGCGCCCTCTGTTGGCTGCGGCTGCATCGGCTCGCTACAACGGGTCAGGTGCAATCGACATTTCGTTCTGTGTACATTGTTACACAGAATGACAATACAAGGAAATTATTATTATTATTATTATTATTATTTACTTTCAGGTTTCATTCAGTTAGAGCTATTTAGTGTTTTAACGTAGCCCGCATTGTCTTGCTTTCCAGATTTTGTTTAGTTACAGCTACTGTGCCGGCATTATATTTCATGTTTTCATTGTTTAGTCACTCTCGTTTTGTCCACATCTAGGAATGTTTCTCGTGACGTCGTCCTTTCATGTTGTCTTCCCTACTATTTAAGTGATGTTGGAACATTTTTTACTTGTTCTATCTACACGTGAATATGTTTGTTGTGTCCTCTTTTGTGTTTTGTTCGGGTATTATTTGTTGGATTTCCAACATATCCCACATTGACCCACGTTCATCTAGAGTTTGCACCATGACATATTCTGCGTTGTCTTGTTCATGTTTTGCTACAGCTGGTTAGTAGGCTGCATTATGTTTCATTGACTCGTGGTCATGGCAGTCTCGATTTTTCCAAATCTGCGAATCTTTCAGTTGTTGTTCCGTTCATGTTTCGTTCTGATGCAGCTGGTTCTGTTGGAACATTATGGCATGGTTCTATCCACACGAGAACATGTTACCTAAGTCCCAGTTTATGTTATGTTCAGTTAGAACTAATTGGTATTCCAACATATCCCATGTGTCCTCTTTTCAAGTTTTGTTTAGTTAGTGACCCAATGTATCCTGGCTTGTCTTCCTTTCCTAACTATTTTTGTTTAGTTACAGCTAGACAGTGTGCCTGCAATGTATTTCGTTGTCTCGTTGTCATGGGACTCTTGACGTTCTCTCCACGAGCCGCATTATTACTTGTTCTGTAAGAGCTTGTTTGTGTAGAAACATGAAGTAGTTTCAGCCCCTACAAATGATGTTTCCCTATGTTTAAGAGTGGGTATGGTGTTCTTTGGGTGCAATTCAGTGTTCTTTCTCCACCAAACACAAGAACCTGTGTTTCATCAAACCACAACACTCTCCCAGTCCTCTTCTGGATCATCCAAATGCTCTCTCGGGAACTACAAATGGCCCTGGACGTGTACCTGCTTCATGTAAATGTAAATGGTCTGAATTTGTATAGCCCTCCCAAAGCGCTTTACAAAATGCTTCACACTTTTCTGACATGCAAGGCAACTTCCTGCTATCAGGGGAATTAGGGATTCAGTGCCCAAGGACAGTTCGACATATAACACTGAGGAGCCGGGAATCGAACCTGTGACCTCTTGATTACAAGACGAGCGCTTTACCTCCTGATCCAATGCCTGGCATTGCAGGATTTGAGACCCTGGGTGCCCATTTTCTTCCTGATAGTGGCCTTTGCCACTGTGGTCCCCGCTCTCTGTAGGTCATTCACTAAGTCCCCCAATGTGGTTTAGGGATTGCTGCTTACCGTTCTTGTTATCGTTTTGAAGCCACAGGGTGAAACCTTGCATGGAGCCCCAGATCGAAGGAGATTATCCGTGGTCTTCCATTTTTAATAATTGCTACCACAGTTGATTTCTTTTCACCAGGCGTTTTACCTATTGAAAATTCAGTCTACCCAGCCTGGTGCAGGTCTTTAATTTAGTCTCTGGTGTCCTTCGACATCTCTTTGGTTTTGGCCATAGTGGAGTTTGGAGTGTGACTGACTGAGGTTGTGGACAGGTGAGTTGTTGAATTAAAAGAGGTGCCATTTATACAGGTTTAGAGTGGAGCCTCGTAGAAGAAGTGAGACTTGATCTGTTAGTGTTCTTCCATGTCCTGCGTCTTTTCTCTCTCATGTTTTGCTCCTTTAGATTTAGTTAGTTTTAACATTACGTAACAGGGATGTTTAGTCTCGCCTGTGTTAGAATACCACTGATTTCTGCAGATCCTGGTAATTTTGTCGTTATGTTACTTTACACTATACCACTGAATAATCCCTTTTGTAAAATCTCATTTTACCTATACATTCATAGGATCCACTTCTCTAGCCACGCAGAAACTTGACGGGCACATTGGATTTTTACTTCATGATTGACCAATCTTTGCAACGTTGGCACTACAGAAATGACTTCAGAACAACAACAAACCACAAACGATATTTCACAAGACAGATGAAAAAAGGTAAGGCGATAGTTTGAGATTTACAAGAGGTAGGAAGGTCACCCCCCACCCCTCTTCAACCGATACGAGAGGCTAAAATTATCAATCAGCCGGGAAAGTAGGTTGAATCAGCCAGACGGTGTCCACCCTTCCCTCACTTCCTGGATAAATATTTGATCAGCGCAACTCTGAACGTTATCGATTAGGGTCCTCATTCTCTCCTTTTTATTGATCCTCTTGGACCGTGACCGCTGTTTATATGAACGCGCATATGGTACCTACATCATAACCTCTGAATGTTAAATTAGAATGAATGAATGTTTGATGCAATTGTGCTTCAGGATATATAATGAAACTCATCATCATTACAGACGCACAGAACGGAAAATGTGAACCTCTTAAACATAAACATAAAATTGGGCATTAAAAATAAAAAAAAAGATTTTTTACTGATTGCTAGAAAAGGTATAATATATAATGACAGACATATTACCTAGTTCTAATTTCAAGTGCTACATTGATTAAATTCTCATTAAACAAAAAAACGAACAAAAAACTCATTTAAGGGGCAAACAGGAGTAAAAGGGAATTAATGATGATGGCAACAGTAAGGTCACACTCACAGTAAAGTGATAATAGTAAAATAAAATCTTGCAGTATGTAGCACCAGCGTTTGGAATTCCTTGAAAAACTGTTCTACTGTATGTATTAAGTAAACTCTGTAGTGTTAGCATATAAACCATAGCCAAAGTTGAGCTAGTAGCTCAGAAAAACTTGGAAGCAGAAGTTCACACAAAGTTTTAAGAAAATGTCTTGCTTCTAAAAGCTTGGAAGATTTTCCGTTTTGACAGCGTCCTCCATACCTTTATTTTTCCTGAGCAAAATGAAATTAGGCACTGCGTCATGCAACAATTCCACCTCTTGTGAAAGACAGCTTTGCATAGCTTGCCTAGATGTGAAATCTTCACAACATCTTCTGAAAATATTTTTCGGTTTTATCTTTTTATCTTGGATGCATAATCACTTTAGGCAGATTTTTTGGGGTGCAGAATATTCAACACATCCTTAATCATGTACAAGAACTCGAGTGATTGCAACCGATTAACCCGCAAATGTGACCAGATTTAGTGTGTGCAAGTATTTATTTTTGGAAGGCAAATAAATCTGAGCTCTGATTCAACCGTAAATGTTCAAATAATCATTAGATTTGAAAACACCGGTCATCTTACGTTGTTGACCTCACTATCTGATTAATATGTGCATTCCAAAGCATTGATGAAAGTCATGTTGATCCCCTTGATCTTCTATTTCTCACACATATACATCTTGGAGATGGCGGAGAGGAACCAGGTGTAATGGATCAAGTCTAGCAGCAGGCTTCAGTCGAGGCGCGGCAGCTGTGTATATGGGGCCACTGGATCAATAAAAACAGAGAGCCCATATTGATTGTGTTCGTAATTGATACGGGACGAGGTAGGGGTTGACATGGATGAAGAGAGGAGGTGGAACTGCTCTGCATTTCCGTAAACACACTACGAGAGCAGAGTGACCATCGGAAGATGTCTTCTCCCCATAGTCTGGAGACAACATATTGAATATTGCAAAGGTCATGTCAGAGACAGGTTGAGTTAGTCAGTGTAAATCTTGGAAATCGCTGGAGTTGGTCAGAGCTGGTGTAAGTGGCTAACTTTGGCAGCTAGCAGGAGAATTCACATTTTATTTATTAAAATTGATAACAAAGTAGTGAACATTGTCACAAACGGGATGAGACATGACCCTCGAGGATAAATACATAATAGACTTCAAAGAGAAAAAAATTGATAAAAAGAATGAATAGGCAAAAATATTTACGGGGTAGTGCTTGGAGACAGGCCTTATATGTAAGGGTGTCGTAACAATAGTAGAAAAACAGTGCAATATCAGTTAGCAGCAACAAAATTCCCAAAAAGTTGGTAAATAGATATATATATTTTCCCTGCTGTGAGCCCGTAAAAGATTGCAAGGAGAAACCAGAATTTTTCAAGCGTTGGGATTTTGAATCATGGCACTCAATGACATGGATGGCTAAAGAAGAAAACAGTGGGAGTAAAAAAATATGGCAAACATCAGATGCCTGATTCACATAACTTAGTATGGTTCGCTTGCAATGCCAACTGTGGAAGACGAATAACACTGGCGGCTGAAGCACGAGCAGCTAACAATAACAACTAGCGGCAAGCCATAGCCTACAGCTAAGTGGTTGTCATGGGTGGCGAGAGATGGAAGCAGTGGAAAAACGTCTGCAACGGTCACATGTAGGACTCAGTTGTGAAAGTAAAGTGTCTGTTAAGAGCTAATAGCATCAACCAGGACAAGCTAGCTTTAAAAAATCACCATTCAGGCTTCTGCAGTAGTAAGATGGTGGCTAAACATGTCAGCTCCTCTCTCAAATTGTATTAATTAGTTTTCTATTTATTTAATAATCAGATTTCGAAAGTCAGTTCTTAAAAAAAAAAGAAGGCTTACGTTTATGAGAGGGTAAAAGCGTTTTTGCGTCGTATTTGAATGAGTAGTTTTTATTCTTATTTAAATTCATTTAAAATAAATATCTCCAGAAAATGACAACTAGAAAAACAAACATAACAATAAATGTTATTAGGATGCTTAAATACGAATCTAAACAAGACCATTTCCGAAGAAACGCTCTTAATCCTCACTGTACCATTAGCGAGCCAAATTTCACCGTTAATTTAAATTGATTTGAGTGCTGGCTGCGGATAGACACATGAAAATCAAGCGTTCTAATGCCAAGCTTAGTGGTCCCTGAGGGCCCCAACCACTCAATTACCGCATGTCCGCTGCCCCATCCAGCAAAAATAATGCAAGGGCAGCATTTGAAGACTGCAGAATGATCTCCTGGGTTTAATCCTCAACATTGCCTTGATTTATTGTCATACAATTAGGAAATACATCTCAATGTCAATTTGAATAGGACATTCAATGAATAAATGTGGCAAAACTCCCAACATTATGAATAATTACTTGATAGCTTACACTTATCCCAGTGGTGTTTTGTCTCATGAAATATTCAAAGTTTATTCAAAACAGAAATCACAGTTTTCACATCTGGAATATATAAAACCACAGAAACGTGAAGCTTTTTTTTCCCAGTCATACGCTTTCATTAACTTAGACAATACATCCATAAAAGGACAAAAACAAGGTACAGTTATAATTAGAAACACCCTCCCATCTTTTTTTTTGGCATAATGCTTTTATCATAAAACCTCACATCAACGCCTTTCCAGAACACCGACTGCAAAGAGGATTCAGCCAGACAGGTGCAAGGCTTTTCAAACGGGAATATTTCCTCGGATACAAGACTCTTATTTGAGCACACTGCTGGAAATGTATTCCACTGATGCGAAATTCAGGGAAAAAATGTTAGCACTTTGTTTCACAAAAGGATGAAATACTAGGGCACTTTGCGCACACATTTTTAGCAAGCAAGCTACTTACAAAACAGGATGAGGCAAAATGATCTACTCACCACAAAAAAGTGCTAAACATTTAATTATTTTCGAATGTATTGAGGGTTCTTAGTACATAATTCATTTAAACCAAAAACTAAATAACACAAACAGTTCTGAGGTCATGAGATCAAACCTCCTGTGTGGAGCTTGCATGTTCTCCCCGTACTTGCGCCCGTTTCCTCCGGGCACTTCGGTTTCCTCCCACATTCCAAAAACATGCATGTTAGGTTAATTGGCCGGTCCAAATTGTCCCTAGGAGTGAATGAGCGAGCAAATTGTCTGTCCCTGTGTGCCCTGTGATTGGTTGGCAACCAGTTCAGTGTGTCCCCTGTCCCCTGCCCACTGCCCGAAGATAGCTAGAATGGGCTCCAGCACCCCCGCGACCCTACTGAGGATAAGCGGTGCAAATAATGGATGGATGGATGGGGTATGAGCTACTTAGAAAAGTAATTAATTAAAATGATCCAACTAACAAAAAAAAAATATAAACATCTAAATACTTTCAAAGGAATTGAGTATACATAGAACAGTATTTATATAAACCAGAAAATCTAACCAGTATAAATAAAGATTCCGCTTTTTCTGCCTGATAGCTACTTACAAATTGTCCTAGTCAAAAGGATAAACACACTACAATACATGCAACACAGCTAATCATTATTAAATGTATCCAGAATAATGTGTACGGTCTTGTAATACACTAAAACTGATTAAAACATGTGTTCCATTTAAAAAAAAAAAAGATAAATGCCCGGGCCTCAATTTACCAGGTCATGGAAACATCATAAATTTCAACACTGTTGTAAGTTAATGCCTTCAAATGTCCTCAGTACATATTCTTCTAACAATTTGAATAATCCATATTGTTAAAACCCAATTTGTTTTCAATTAGTTTGAATACATTTGAACTTTTTGGTGGGTGACTAAAATTTCTGGGACTCCACCTAATCATCCAAATTTAAAATAAAATAAACAAACCAAACCTAAGCTTCCTACCCATCCCGGCCAACTGTTCTTCATCCTGGAGAGAGACAGTGATGGCCAGATGGCTTTGAGGGCCCACCAGCATCCTCCGTCGTTCCCAACCCCCAACTTAAGCGCTCCAACTGGGGTCCCATCTTCACCCGCTGACCCTGGTCCCCGATCTAAACCCTGGAGCCCCCAGCACTTGTCAGTGCTGCATGAATGGGCAAAAATAGCCAGAGAAAATCAAATCCCCCTACTCCCTCTTTGCAGCTGCAGTTCCTTTTTAGCGCTTTAAGAAACACAACTGGGATTTTAACACAGAAGTATTTTCTGTGGATAAAATGAGGTAAATTGTGCTGTTTTTGTACGAATGTTCCCCAAACCATTTTTAAAAAAGGGTAAAACAAGTCACTGAATCCTCTCCATTTAATATTCCATTACTTTTGAACATCAGGGCTGCCATCCTTCTTGAAAGACAACCAATCAAGTCCTCATGAATGACAAATGCTCTTCTATCTGGGCCACCATCCAAAGGAAACCCTTGAGATGATATATGTCCAAATTGGGCCAAGAGTTGAGTGTCAATTCTTGCTGAAGATGAATGAACCTAATATCTTCAACAAGCAGAAAGATGATGAATGAATAAATGAGACATTGTCATCGAACCGACACATAGACATGGGTCGAAACTGAGCAATTGCAGAAAAAAAGGCGAGCCTTCAAGAAGTTTTCCTTGGGCCAGATCCATTCTAGAACAACAGGGACAAAAGACACTCAAGCTAGATTTACACAGGACTTTCCCCTCTCCGATTTGAAGCACATTAACACGTCATATGGTCCACCCGTAAAGAGGGACACTCCCAAGCCGAATATTTAACCGAGCAAAAAAAGAAATAAGAACCGACTCCAAAAGTGCAGTGTTTTTTAACCTTTAAGCCATGGCGCATCTCTTTCATTGAAAGGAATCCTGCGGAATTCCACTAGGAAAAGTAAATCTGTCATGGTTGCCATTGCGCCTAATTGGCCCCGCCCGTGTGGCGCCAGCTGGGGCTCGTTGACAGATTGGCTTTCCGTCTATTTAAGCTCAGTGCTCTCACTCTTCCTTTGTCAGCCCGTCCACCATCCTCTGCCCCGCAAGACGTGGGTTCTGACTCGGTCCTGTTTCCTGTTGGTATTTCCTGTCCAGTATTGTTCCAGTTTTTTTGTCCTGTTTAATGTCGGTTTCTAGTTTCGTTCCAGTCTATTTTTGTCCAGTTTATTATTCTCTCTAGTTTTCGTTCCCATCTAGTTCGTCCTGTTTAATTTCGATATCCTGTTTCAATATCAATCTTGTACGTTCCGTCCTGTCATCGACCCCTTCGGTGCGATATCTGGTCGGACAATTGGTGTCGGTATCTGGCTTCCTGTCTTTCCACGCCAGACCGCTGCCCAATGAGCATGACTCCCCATTTCTAGTCAAATAAAAAGCTTGTGTGAGAAACATCATGCGATTGGGTCCTGATCCTGTTCCGGTTCTTGACAAAATCCAAATGAAATATCTCTTTTGTTAGGATGTACAGGCACACAAATTGGTTAACTTCCCACAGCACAATGCAATTACCTATTTTCTACCACTTTTCCGCAGCCCACCGGTGTGTTGCAGCAAACTGCTTGAAAAACACTGCTGTGGTTGAACCATAACGCACCCTCCTAGTAATACTATCCATCCATCCATTATCTACACCGCTTATCCTCAGTAGGGTCGCGGGGCTGATGGAGCCCATCCCAGCTATCTTCAGGCAGTGGGCAGGGGACACCCTGAACTGGTTGCCAGCCAATCGCAGGGCACACATGGACAGACAATTTGCTCGCTCATTCACACCTAGGTACAATGTGGACCGGCCAATTAACCTAACATGCATGTTTTTGGAATGTGGGAGGAAACCGGTGTGCCCGGAGGAAACCCACGCAAGCACGGGGACAACATGCAAACTCTACACAGGAGGTTCGATCTCATGACCTCAGAACTGTGCTGGACATGCCGATTTTTGCCGATTTATTACTCACATAAGGTTTCCTCAAACCAATTTTAATATCACACAGACACACCCCAAAGAAATACAAAATTGAGTTTTGAAATGTTGATTCCATTTATTAAGGCCTCAGCGTGTAATATTTGACCACTACGTGGCACTGTTGTCTGATGCGAAAAGCAATGCCACAGCAAGCAGAAATATGCCAAACAGGTATGGATTCCACTATGTAAAAATAATATACATTTCTCGACCTATGATTTTTTTAAATAACATATGAATGATTATTTATGAATTTTTGCCTTGGTTTCAAATTAATGTTTTGTTGTTACTGAAACAAAGTTCTACCACTGTAAGGCACTAAATATTACACACTGTCTTTTTAAGGAACAAAAAAAAAATCAAAACTTAACTGGCCACATGTGAAAAAAGTTGTTACCCCTTGAAACTAAGAGGAAGTTGGGCCACCTTTTGCAGCAATAACAAAAATCATACATTTATGATAATGGATCATGAGTCCGCCACAACGCTGTGGAGGAATGTTGACCAACTCTTCTCTGGAAATGGTTTCAAATCTGCCATATTGGAGAGTTTTCTAGCATGAACTGACTGTTTAAGGTCACACCACAGCATCTTTGTCTCTGTATTAATGAGACAAATAGAATGAAACTTTAATTCAATCAAGATTTAAGCCATTTCAAACTCACAAAAAATATTTCAGTCATGAGCCACAAGCCAATTATCAAATTGCTGAAGTCTTAAAAATCCTAAAAATGTTTTTTTCTATGGGCAGCCTGAAGCAAAGTGGCTAACAGGAATGGCTAAATAAGGAAACATGTCTGAATAATGAAACCTGGCCACCATCACATGAAGGGCTCAGCTGTGGAAGGTATTTGACAGTTAAGTGTGTAAAACACTACTGAGATAAGCCGCTTTAGCAAAATCGTTCATTGGGATTCCATGGCAGTAATATGGCAGCAAAACATGTCAGCTGCCGGAAATTCCGCAATATAAATTACAAATTTCTTAACCAAAAAGTTTTTAATTAAAATGTGTATGAGATAGAACACGCATTATTGCTTAATTTCTGGATTTGTAGTGTCAAGAACCAGAACAGGAGGAGAACCCAAATGCGAAACGTTTCTCACACAAGCCTTTTATTTTACGGGAAATGGGGCAGTCCTGCACGTTAGGCAGCAGTCTGGCGTGGAATGACAGGAAGCCAGAGGCTGACAAGATCGATACCAAGTAGCCGAGCAGATATCGGACAGATGGGGTCGATACCGGACAGGACGGGACAGACAGGATTGATATCAAAACAGGATATCGAAATTAAACAGGACAAACTAGAAGGGAACGAACCTGGAGATCAATAATAAACAGGACGAAAATAGACGGGAACGATACCGGACAGGTAACACAGGCAGGAAACCGGACAGAGTCAAAACCCACGTTCTGCGCGCAGAGATTTGTTGACGGACTGACAAAGGATGAGTGAGAGCACTGAGCTTAAATAGAAGAAAAGCCCATCCGTCAACGAGCCGCAGCGAGCGCCATAGCAACCGTGACATGTAGTGTTTTATTAAAAAAGGATAGGGTATTTTTACACCACCGGGGGTCAAAGAATAATTTACAAAAGAACATGAAGTGAATTATTTGTGATAGCCCTCATACCATTTTTATTTAAATATCTGCTTGGAGGATGAAAGGGCTGCTTTCGAACTTTCCTACATGTCAAATTCCATTTTCATTCAGTACAATACTTATTATTGTGTCTTTTCTTCACCTGCAATATGACGCATCATGAAATGACCATTTCAGAATGACTAAAATGTAATACATGGTGGAATTGTCAAAAGAAACTTCCCGACACTATTGTTGTGATTATTGCAAGATGTTTCAGTGGAGTGAAAACGCGGGATAACATCATCTGGTGAGATGTTCGAACCTTCTCCACAATAGCTACTTAAAGAAAATGATTGTGTGGGACCTCGCAGATACCAGGATATAAACCTACAAAGTGAACAAAATCCAATTACCACGTGTGCCAGAATCTTATAGGATGTTGAACCTACACGGTGCGAGGTAATCGTCAAGGGATATGAAACCGTCACCGCAGACGTCCGTCGGTAATAATCCAACAATATAGAATCTGTCGCAATGATATTGGCTCTTTCAATTGACTTGGCTTGGGATAATGTCCACTAAGAAGAAAAGGTGAGTGTCGGTTCAGACGAATTCCCCCGAGATCGGCTAGCCTCGCCTCTATTCTAATTCGAGAAGCTTTGAAGCATCCGCGAGACTTCACACAGGAACAAAAACACAATTTGTGAATGGGATGGGGGGTGGTCACCATAGCAACGACAAAGCAGTTTGGGCGGGATTACATAAATATCAAGGCTGGTAGAACACGAGACGGAAATGTGAAGTCCTTTTGTGGCACCGTGCGTCACTTGGCATTCACGGAGGTTTTGAAAACAGCAGCTGGGATTTTAGTTGCAGACATTAATATTCATGCAGTGCGTAATCCCAGGTGATTTATTTAACACGCCGGATCAAATCGATAATCTCAAAGGATGTATGTAAAAAAAAAAGACATTTCCTATGTGCACCATGTATGCTATCCATCCATCCATCCATTTTCTGCACTGCTTATTCTCAGTAGGGTCACAAGGATGCTGGAGCCTATTCCAGCTATCTTTGGGCTGTGGGCAGGGGACACCCTGAACCGGTTGCCAGCCAGTCCGAGGGCACACAGAGACAGACAACCATTCACTCGCTCATTCACACCTAGGGACAATATAGACCGGCCAATCAACCTGACATGATGATAGCTGGAATTGAACCCTGGACCTCCCAGCTGCCGTGGCGCAGTATTCATTTCATTTCATGCATGTTTTTGGGATGTGTGCCCGGAGGAAACCCACGCGAGCACGGGGAGAACATGCAAACTCCGCACAGGAAGGCTGCATTTGAACGCATGACCTCCGAACCGTGCCGCGGACGCGCTAACCACTGGGCTGCCGTGCCGCGCCTATGTATGTGATGTACACTAATTTTGGGGGCGCTTAAAGACCAGTTATCTTTGCGTTGAAATGTTATCCAATATTTTTGCTGATGTCGAGAGATAATCCAACACAATTCGGTTACATTATTTTCACGACCATAGGGCACACAGTGTCAAAAGGCGCAGTCTCTAACTGTGGGTGCCCTTTGCTGCGGCAGTCTTACAACAACACAGACTAGCATACAGTACAAGTGTGCGTATTTAAAAACAAATGGGGATAAAAACTGAGTTTGGTTGTGGTTTATTGAAGAATTGATTACTAAGTAAAACACACTTGTCGGAGTTGTTTTCTTAGCTTCCTCCACATGCGAACTATCGATTCATCAAATTCTCTCATGGCTGCTCGGCTTCCATGTTCTTCCACAACATTGCCAGCTCTCTCTACCTCCTGAAAGACTGACTCATCACACACACCGGGAACCGCCTTTTGGAACTGTTCAGATCCCACAAAACCCAAACGAACAGACTGAGTGATAGATTCTTCCCCAAAGCTATCAACATATTAAACCAGAGGAACAGTTCTAAGTGCAATATCCCGGTTGTTTATCACTTTTATTATAGATGTGAATAATTTATATAAGAGGTGAATACTTTATAATTTATTTATCCTGTACATTTGCCAACTTGGCCGCAACCCTAATTGTTGCAGCACAGTCATAATAAAAGTGATTCTGGGAAAAAAAAGAAAAATAATAAAGGTAAATATAAAAAGAACTCACCCTTTTCTGGTCCTCCACACCATGTTGAACAGGCCTCCTCTTGGGGTGCTGCTTTGCACAAACCTCTGCCGCGGCCTCCATCTTCCCATAAGTTGGCCAATATCCGTGCCGATGCACAGCAAAATATCCACAAATTACTACAGAAACTCACACTTAAAGTATTTCAGTCCTCTTCCCACGTGGACATCGATCCAAAAAGTGGAAACAGTGTCTTTCCATCAACTCTGCTTGATCGAACAGGTGACTGCTAATCTGCTAGCGGGCCGGGCCTTGACCGCTAACCGTGAAACACACATAGCGGTTCTTCACGGTCCCAGATCCGAAGAACTGATGGTCACGACAGAAGGCGGGTATTAAATAGCAGTGGGGTCCTCATCTTGGAGGGTCTCATTATCATAATCCTCTCTTTTGGACGAGATTGAGTTCCAAATAGCATCCGGTAGTTAAAGGTTAAGAACAGCAACAACAGAAACGAATTTGGTGTCCCTCAAAAATCTTAGATGTCTGGCAGTGACCATCTGCTGTGGAAAGAAAAGAACAACATAATAAATTTTAAATTCTAATAAAAATGGTTTGCTTTACTCTGTGATTTATTGGATGACAATGTGAACATTTTAATAAAACGAACATTTGACGGCTCATACTAGGCAAACTTACTATAATTCCTTTCACTGAGCAAGAAAGCAACTAGAAGCTAGCAGGAAATAGCAGTATAGATGAAAGTAGCAACTAGAAATTTTACTTCGTACAATATGATTGTTTTAAAAGGTAAAAACGAAAAAGCTAGCGTGAAGTAACTAGCTAAACCCAGCAGTTGCAAATGAGGTAACTAGCAAGGTTGTTTTGTAAAAATGTCTTTGATGATTTAAAACTAAAACCGAAATGCTAACAATTAGTTCATGGAGTTAGCAATCCATCTAGTAGGAGCTAGCATGAAGCAGCTTGTACAGAGGAGCTTCAGCAAATGATAACAGAGGGGGAGCTAGCAAAAATATTACGATTATTTTCCAAGATATATCATCCTTATCCTCGAGAGAAGCATGTCCTGCATGTTTTGGAGGGTTCTCTTCTACAACTCAGGTGACGCAAATGTTCAGCTTGTCAGCAAGTTGTGTGGGAGCTTGATAATGATCCAGGTATTGGAGCAGTGAAACTCCAAAAACATACAGGACCGGGTTCTAGCAAGTCTAATAAGATAACGCTCAAGGCTACTTCTGGCTACAAAATAAATCACAACTGAAATAATGACAAAGTTGTATAAATAGGGGGCCGTGTTGGCCTCCCTGATATACAGCCCAAAAGTTTTTAAAAATGAAAACTGTTTTTTCTTGGAGTAAGGCATGAATTAGTTAGCAAGAACAAGCTTTAATAGATGTGAATAGCTAGCAAAAAATAGCAAGATTATTCTGTAATTATTTTGTATTTTGTAGGGTGCAAGGCAATGAGTGTGCTGAGCGAATTGTTCAAATATAGAGATCCACGAACGGATGCAAGGATTGTATGAAAGTGTGGTGGTACCAACAGTGTTGTATAGTTCAGAGGCGTGGGGTTTGAGAGTAAATGAAAGTAATAGGTTAAATGTCTCGGAAATTAGATGTTTGCATAATATGTGTGTAGTGACATGACTGGATAGGTTATGGAATGAGGAAGAAAGGAGAAAAACTGGTGTGGTGAGAGGGTTGATGAAAATGTTTCGAGATAGTTTGGACATATGGAAAGAATGGATGAAGCCCTTTGACTAAAAAAGTATGTCGTGCAGAAATTGAAGGAAATTGAATGAGCGGAAGGCCTAAACATGGATGGATGGATGGTGTGAAACATGCTCTGGATATGAGGTCGGTGAATTTTATGGTTGCAAGAGTGTGTGCAAAGGATATATACAAATGGATAAGGATAGTTAAGAATGACTGATATTGATGCATATGATGCAGAGGGGGTAAACCAGTGTATGCTGTCGGGCCTCTCTGCATATAAAAAGTTCAACTAACTCACCCCTTGTTGTGCTGGGGGCTTAATGTTCGGTGTCAGGTGAGGAAGCGCGAAGGGGAATGAATGAGAGTATGTTTTTGACTCTAGCAACCTCCCACTAGGGGCATATGTCTTTGGTATATAGATAAATAAAGACTAATTGCTAACAATAATTTACTGGAGTAAGCGAGCAACCGATCAGATGCTAGCATGAAGTAGATTGCACGAAAAACTTTAAAGGAGAAGAGCATCTAGCAGGAAATGCCTGACATAAGTAGATAAGATAGTAGGTGAAGCTTGCAAAAGCTGGCAATATGTTTTTGTGAAATGTGTTTTAAGTTTTTAAGATGAGGGAAATGCTAACAATGATTTCTTGAAGGGCGAATAAGAAGAAGCTGGGAGAAAGTAGCTAGCAAGAACTAAGATCACAGGGGAATCTTAAAGAAATATGTATACGTAAAACAAGGTTTTAAAAGTAAAAACTAATTGTGTACAGTTATTTGCTGGCGTAAACAAGCTAACAAGCAGAAGCTAACATGAAGTAGATAGCTAAAATTAGCTGTAGCGGATAAAAGGTGCAGCCAGTAGCAGGCGATAGGACAATGAGCAATTTTATTTTGCATAATACATAGCCTAAAAAGTTTTTTTTAACTAGAAACTATTATCTTCTTGAAGTGAGTATGGAAGCAGGTGTTAGAATGAAGTAGAAAACAAGAATAAAAGAAAGTTGCCTGCCTTATTTTTCACAACTTGAAACACAAAAAGACGACTATTCGCAAAAAAAAAACAATTGTTGCAAAGTTTTAAGGATTTATAATCAGAATGTATAACAGAACACTTTAAAATTAAGTTTATTATATATCTACTGTGAAAATTCCCTCAGTATACACACTTGTATTTACTCATCTTTATTCATTCAATGTTTGCGTTGCGTCGTCTGCTACAAACCACTTGAACTCCTCTTTCCACGATGCTTTTAATGAACGTTTACATTTTGTAGCGTCATGAATGTTGTTAGCTTCTTTTGAATCTTTCATATGGAACTGAAGTTTTGGCTCGATTCCTAACCACTTATTCATTTTTCTGGTGTTCTCTGTGTGTCTGGTTCTGGTGTTCTCTGTGTGTCTGGTTCTGGTGTTCTCTGTGTGTCTACTTAGGAAAATGATATGCAAATGCGCTCGGGAAAGTCCGGAAGCGGGAAGTTAGTTGATGCAGGCTTCTGATTGGCTGCTGTGTATGCAAATTGCCAAACGAACCGGAATTCCCATATTTCCAAAACGAACGAAGATTTCGAACTCTGAATAAAGCATACGTTTGATTTAAAAAAAAAAATCCTTATGCTTTTTTTGTTTTATTTTTTTTCTTGAAAAAGTTGTCGGCCACCCGGGCGGAGACGTTTTGTAAGTTGTACGGCCGACGTCCGGGCAGACGTTATTTCAGACAATGGACTAAGTGATCAAACAAGCAGAATCTAGGAGGAAGTAGCTAGCAAGAACTAGCAGTAGCGAATCACAGAGCAGCTAACAGGAGAGAAAATGAAATAAAGATTAATTCGTAAAATTATATTTACAATGTTTATAAATCGAAACAAATTACTCAAAATTATTTCTTGTCTTACTCAAGAATTATTTAAAGGGTTATTGTCATTATTAAAAGCCATTGTTGCTTTAATGTAAATAAAAATCATAAAAATTAATTAAAAGGAAATCATTATTTATTTATTTATTATACAGCTTGGGAAAAAAACATTACATTACATTTTTCACATGACATCGACAACATATTCAAAATATATATTTCAATGAATGTAAATCAGAAAACATGTTAACCACACTGAAATTATTTAAAAAATAGTAATAAAATTGGACATAGGGAGTACTGATATCAGATATCTGAGCCAAAACTAGGCTTTTTTAAATTATTGGTACTCGGTCGCCGTTATCAGTATTGCCTGCCTTCTAGATGCCATTTAAGAATAATACATACAATATTAAAGAAAATATAAATATTATAAATAATTTTGCATAACCAAGGGCTTTTTATGTCCTAATGGTATCGGCAGATGGTATCAAGATACATGATTTTTGTCAGATTAAAACTAAGGGGTATTGAATACTGTAACCCTATTTAATATGATTAATGCTTTGTATTAAATAGTAGACATTACACTTTTATAAGAAGCACAGAAAAACATACGGTTTTCTACAACTTAATTCCTGTCATTTTATTCAATCTGAATTGTTAATAGCGACAATTGAAAACGCTTTAGGTAAGGAAAGCTTCTTCAGGTGCTCCACTTTTATATACTTAACCGCCCATCGTAAAAGAGTTTTACGACTTTCCCTTTTAATCCTGTAGTCTTTCTAAAATAAAGACAAATATAAAAGGAATTTACGAGTTTCGATCGCTCTAAGGTTGTGCCTCACTGCAGCATCCCTGCAGAAGATTCTGCAGCGAGCAATGAATGGGCTGAGCTTTCGGGAAACTGCTAGAACACAAAACGTCTGGCGAAAACCACAAGAATAAACTAAACAGGGCAAAATGAAATAACGTTGCAATTATTTACTCTTACCTGAAACTTCTCGGTTTGTTTATTCCCCTCGTGGGCAAGGTGCCTTCTGCTTGATGCTGTTCCTTCCTGCGGTCTATGAACGGAGCAAATGATGCGTTGACGTGTTATCGGGATTTTAACGTGGGCAGGGCACCGATCACGAATGATGTACTGTAGTCATTTCGAATTTTGAACAACATTGATACAGTGAGCTAAAATAAGCTACAATCGGTTAGGTAAGACAATGTTAATGATTACAAGTAAAATAGTTTGTGTTATCTAACTACATTATTATACAATTATCTTTTTTTTCAACTCGACAGTTTTTTTCTCTTGAACCATTTTTATCAAAGCGTCGTGCGGGAATTTTCATTCTTTGCATTTTGGTAAAAAAAAGAAAGAAAGAACAGAGAAAAACTCATTTACACGTTTCGGACCATTTCACGCCTGAAGATGATTCTTCGAGCGCCTTCAACCACACAGGTGAGTATACAAATTTACCAAGTGTTCCCTAAAGTGTCCATAAGGGCACGTTTCTTCTCTCGCTTGAAAATGACGTCACAAACTCTCCTAACCGTAAAAGACGCTCATTTGTTTCCATGGCGACTAGGCTGACGATAGGGTTTTATCTCCACCTAGCGTCTAAATTCTGACACAGGGATTTTTAAACTACCAACACGATGTGAAATTGTCAGGGCTGTCTCAGGATATCTGGATAAAGTATTGTGATAAAGTTATTTTTTCCCTGTAGTGCATTTGATCAAACAAAAATGTCATATATTCTAATTTCTTTACAAATCAACTGAAATATTGCAAGACTTTGATTGTTTTACTATTGCATATTATGGCAAAAACTCAAACAGCCTATTATAGTCGATCATAAAATATTAGAATTGTCGTTATTGTCACTGAAAACAATACAGTTAACATTGTTTACAACGAGATTAGACGTGGCTATGTATGATAAACATATAATAGAAAACCTAAAGAGAAAATAACGTTTAAAAAAATGAAAGAATGTGAAGATAAATAGGAAAATATTTGCTCAGGAGTGCTTGGAGACTGCCCTAAGTTGGAATGCACCAGAACAAAAGTCTCCCCATTTAAAAAAAAAGCACTTTGCCAGTTCGCAGCAATAATTGACTACAGATAATGGCTCGTGGCTGCACGAGAGCTGTTTATTTTAGGCAGAAAGAATAGAAAACGTAACACAAATGTGCGCTCTTGGCCCCCGTTCCCAGCAATACTTGACCGGGGCTAATGGATCATGGCCAAACCAGTGCAGTTTAATTAAGTCAGGCAACGAAGGTATACTTTAGCAGCCATAGAAATGGGCTCTGCCACTCCCTTCTCTCAGCAATAGTAGTCTGGGGATAATGTGTTGCAGCCACAACCATGCATTTCATGCAAGCCTCCAAACAAAAGTTCCTTCTGCCGGTCCCAGCACACGGCAATATGAGACTGGGTAGTTCATTTTAGGTGTAAACGCTTGACAAAAATGCATCTTACATCAAGCTCCATTATTTAAAACAATAGACAGCCGGCTCCCTTCCAGACACTTGTTTTCCCCCTGTGATTGTTTTTTTGTTGTTGACTTTAAATTTGGTGAGTATTTAAAAGGTTTAATGTTTGGATATTTTTTCTTTTTTTAATTGTAAAGATTTTAATGTAGGTTTCCAGTGTTTTTCCGGGATGTGTTTCTTAATTAGCTTTTTTTAAATCAGTGTCGTTCATTCTTGTATTTTGTAGTTTATTCGTTGTTGCACTGAAGTCAATCATTTTAATTGACAATTTGTTGTGCTACGCAAGGATTCCAGTTGCTTTACTTTAAAGTTGGTATAAAACGGTTTAGGTTTGAATAAGTTAAAAGTTCACTGTATTGTGAAAAAGTAAATGTTATTATAATTTATTAGAATTATAGATTTTAAAAAATGATAAATCATTTTATGCATAATATTGCATTATTATTGGTAATATACTGATCAAATGTTGTTTTTTTTTTTTTGTTTTTTTTCTTGCGTTATATTTCCCATGAGATTGCATGTGCACTGCCCAGACTGCCGTCAGTTCTACATCCACTTTTCCTTGGGTGTGCAGGGCGTGTCAGTGGGTGGGCACTGAACACTTCTGCTATTCCCCATCCCCGAACGCCTTGGTAACGCCCCTGATCAGGGATAATGGCTCTCTGAATATTGTTTAACTCGTGATGCAGTGAGGCTGCAGAGTACAAGATATGAAACAGCGAGGGATTACAGTAGATTGCGGCAAGACATTCGCGGTAACATATTTCCAAAATAAGAGTTGGTTTGATCTCCTAATCCCTAGGGTTGTAGGGGCACCATTTCCTATGGTGTGTCTAGGTCAAGTACAGCCTGGTGGCGCCCATCCCCCTCCAGGCCAACATACTTCCACCCGGTATCAAACCGGAAAATTGTCCAGTGTGAGGCGAATGTGCTATGCACTGCACTATGGAAACATTATCAGAGAAATAAAATAAAAATACACTTTTCTAAACAAAGAATAGAATAGAATATACTTTTATTGTCATTGTTAGAAAATGGGTTGACATATTGTGACAACGAAATTGGGCATAGGCAGCATAATAGTTTCACAGTGTTGTGTGCTTCTTTAGGGTGGTGATGGCCCTGGGGAAGAAACTGTCTCAGAAGAAACAGGTCAAAGAGATGGTGGCACGGTAAGATTGCTCTTTTATAATGCCCTACAGTATGGGCAGAGAGCAGTTGATGATTTTCTGCTCTGTGTTGATGACTCTCTATAAGCTTTCCTGTTTGCACTACGCAGTATGCTCTCTACGATGGATCTGTAATCTAGTTTTGATAATAAATCGTTATACTTCAAAACAATGTTATCACCGCATACTTTGAACATTGACCCAATAAAATATGAAAAGGGTTCCTTGACCAATACGATTCGGGTGGGACATTACATCCTTCTTATTGGATCATCAAGACAATAAAAAAAATCCATCCAGTAAAATCGAAGCATTGCAGGTTGCACGAGGACACGAATAGAGTCTCTCGAATGTGGACAGGACAGAGATGATTGTATCTACTGCAACTGCATTTCAAAAATGTTTCTATTGAAAGAAACAAGTGCAGAACTTCCTGGATGTCCCTCAGGGGCCACAATCTGCTCAGGGGCCGACTGCCTTGCCCCCACGCCGGACCCCAACGCCAAACTGACTCTCGTAGTGAGAATTTTATTCAGTGTCATGCTAGCCGTGGTCATGTTCACCATGGGCTGCGCTGTGGAGGTCCCAAAACTTTGGGGCCACCTAAGGAGACCCTGGGGCCTTGCCATTGGGTTTCTTTGCCAATTTGGTGTGATGCCTTTGACGGCTTTTGCCTTCTCCACTGCCTTCGGTGTGTTGCCTATTCAGGCCATTGCCGTCATCATTTTGGGGTGCAGTCCAGGAGGATCCACTTCCAATATAATAACCATCTTGGTGGACGGGGATATAGACCTAAGGTAAGAAAATTCTGGTTGCGTTTATAAATCAAAAGAAATGTATTGTCCTTATACAGAGAGACCTCGGTTCTTGATCAAAATCAGTTTGGGATCGTTGTCGACCACTGCATTTTTGAGTACTACTTTGCTTGTGTGGGGCAGCACGGCAGCGCAGTGTGTGCGACACAGTTCTGAGATTGTGGGATCAAACCTTCTGTGTGGAGTTTGCATGTTCTCCCCGTACTTGCGTGGGTTTCCTCCGGGCACTCCGGTTTCCTCCCACATTCCAAAAACATGCATTTCAGATTGATGGGCCGGTTCAAATTGTCTCTAGGTGCTAATGTGCGAGCGAGTTGTTTGTCCCTGTGTGCCCAGCGACTGGCTGGCAACCGGGTCCAGGGTGTCCCCTGCCCACTGCCCGAAGATAGTTGGGATGGGCTCCAGCACCCCCGCGACCCTACTGAGGATAAACGGTGCAGATAATGGATGGATGGATGGATATACATGTACTGTATGAGATTATAAGTATAAGTATACTGTACATGCAAGGGAAAAATTATATTTGAGTTACCTTTGATGTGACGTGACTTGATCTGGTACAGTGTATTTAGTGGGTGCAAGTAGTGGATCGGGGAGTAGACCGAGGATTAAAATTAGAACTGATTTTAAAACTTCCACTTGTGAAGATTTTATTGCCCTGAGAATTATTTGTTATTTTAATCGCCTCCTTATTTTGAACAATTGACACAATCGTTGATTGGTTACAGACATATTTCTTTGCAAGGATAGCCAGTTCTGATATTGTGGGATCAAACCTTCCTGTGTGGAGTTTGCATGTTCTTCCCGTGCTTGCGTGGGTTTCCTCCGGGCACTCCGGTTTCCTGCTACATTCACAAACATACATGTCAGGTTAATTGGCAGGTCCCAATCGTCCGTCGGTGTGAATGAGCGAGTGAGTTGTCTGTCCCTCTGTGTGCCCTGCGACTGGCCAGTAACCAGTTCAGGGTGTCCCCTGCTCACTGCTCCAGCACCCCCGCAGCCCTACTGAGGATAAGCAGTGCAGGTAATGGATAGATGGATTTTGCATGTGCTTTCTTCTGTTTAGTTTAGCAGATAGCTTACAGGATATAATTCCTGATAATTAAGTCATGTCACATGTATTTGTATAGCCCTTAATCACAAAATGTCTCAAAGGACTGCACAGGTTACAATTACACCATCCCCTGATCTTAAACCAACAGGCGGGCAAGGAAAAACTCAAAACCTCAGCACACAGGAACCTTGAGAAGGGGCCTCACAAGTGGTAATCCCCCCTTCCGATTTGGCAATGTCCTTAATACTGGGAGACTGAATATGTTGGAACACTAACTAATAAAACAAAAATGTAAAAGGAAGACCACATAGGATATTTTGGAACACCAACGCTAGTTGAACAAAAACAAAAAAGCAAGACAACGCAAAATGTGTAGGAACACTGCCTAGGCCTAGCTAAACACAACATGAAAGAAAAGCAAGGCAGGACAGGCGCTCCCTTACTTACGACCATTCGTCTTACGAAAAACGGAAGATACGAACATTTTTTGGGGATGTCGAAAAATATCCGGACATTGCTGTAAGTTAGATTTTGTATTGTGCACCTTTTTCTGAGTAGAGGACAGTAGGGTGGTGCTTCTTTCCGCTGCTACCGGCGTGTGGTGGTGCTGTGAGAGGTCACCCAGCATCCACCCCAAATAAGAAATTCGCTTCCTCTTCCTAGTTCGTGTGTAAACATACTATACTGTATCTCGAGCGTGCTAAGAACTTTGACATTTTTATTGTTTAATATCTCGTGCATCCACTCAAAATGGTTGGTGTAAAGTGTAAAGAAGAGGCAAGGCGTTTCATTTGAAATGAAAGTGGAATATGAAAGCTTGATGCGGTTGAGAAATCGTTTTGTTTCGGCAACCTTCTACCATGGAGGAAGAAGTCGCCTAACTCTTGAAGCCTATCTTCAAAAAGTAAGTTAAACTCAACTTTGTTTATCTTTATAGAGCATTTTATTTTATGAAATATTTATTTTTTACTACAAAACAATACAGGTTAATTATACAAGCCTTAAACATACATTCCATACAAAATATAGCACTGAAGCAACTTAGGAACAAATTCAACTGACCAACGATCATCCAGACCCTATCTCGTTCGTAAGTAGAGCAGCGTCTGTATACCCAAATGTTGAAAGAACAATCGCTGAAAACCATTAAAGACGAAATGTACCAGGTAAAAGGCATGATGGCAATGTGAGTATTCAGGAGAGACATAGTGACCAGGAGGAAAGAAGGTACAGAAAAAAAACAATGCCTGTAGGGTAATTTGGTCCTGGTGAAATATTAACTGTAATTTGCACACAACAATTTCACATTCGGTATATACTGTGTCTACATCAGGGGTGGCCAACTCTTTTCATTTTAAGGGCCATGCAAAAAAGCACTCTCGCAGGGGCCGGCCTCGTAAATTAATGGCATAAAAAAAATGTGCAATAGCTGTGGGATTGGGGATCTTTCAAAATCTCACAATTAAAATCAGGGGTTTGAGATTCAATTTTAAAACGATTATTGAGGGTTTATTTTCCTCAATATGTTTTCCTTAACTAAAGTTTAATCGGTTTAAAATGTATCAACTGTAGATAATTAGTAGAAAAATACATTTAAAAAAAGGAACAGAAAAATGCAATTCATTTCCACTACACTTAAGTTAATTTGATGCAAAGTGAAAAGTAACAAAACTAGCATACAAACACAAATTGAAATGATTGATTTAATGATTTCAAATTCTTCCTGGTTTTTATTGTTTTTTGAAAAAAAATTCCTGAATATGGGCACGTTGCTGTTAGATTTAACAGGCATAATGGCCTGATGTTACTGGGCATTCTACTTGAGCGAGGTTGTCAGGGCCGTGGTTTGTTGAAAATGCGCCAGGGAGCCAGAAGAACAGAATGACTTCATGCACACGAAAGCAGATGTTTATCAATTTTGTTGGTATTTACCGGGGCAGCCTTGACACAAAACCTAGCTAAAGACACTCCCAAGGGCCCAAAGTAAAATCGATTCAGCCATTCCAGAGCCTATAAGCCACATACAAACACACACGCGGGATTTACATAATAGTGTAAATATATATTAAAGAAAAGAGATAAAGCTACTTTAAACTTTTTCAAAGACACATAGTTGCTATTATTTTTAATGTTGTCTTGTTCAGCGGGTCTGTGACTTTTATTTTAAGTAAAATAACATTGGGATGGGTTTCCTCAATGTTTTCTGGTTGATTAATGGTAGCCAGCAAAACAGTTTTGGGAATGGTGCTTAGATTTGGCAACATCCAGTGTACTTATTTTAAAACTAGAAGTCATTGTTTAATGTGATGCAGCTCATTTTTCTCTTGAGCTTCTCTCAGCATTGATAAAATGATGCGGTGGCCCACATTGTGTCACGACCAGCACACAGGGTAGACCCAATCGCGTAACTTTACCGTTTTATTCAAAAAAAAGAGGAAGTGCTGCGCCCACGAGCCGGTGTTCGCTGGACGCGGGAAGCAAGTACCTCTCACACTCGTATTGTGATCCGAACACGGAAGTGGATCTTCCGTAGCGAGCAGTGCCGGTGTCAGGTACAAAAAAACTGGTCAGTAGCGGGCACTGGGAGAGCAAAGCGTGGTCGGGGTCGTAAGCCAGGATGGGGGAGCAGACATTGTTGGGATCAAAAAGGGGTCGTAGCCGGAGACAAAAGGGAGAAAAAACGGGACAGGCAGAAATCAGGGTCAAAAAGGCTTGCCTTGTATAAACAGAGGTTCGCAGACGGACTGACAACAGGGGATTGACAGGACTGGGTTTAAATAGGGGCAGGGAGCCAATCAGAACCCGCAGCGGTTGGCGCTAAATGATGCTTTATACAGTGATACCTCGGTAAAAAATGCGTGACAAAATGATTTCCGGTAGATATCATGTTGATGGTTGATACTGGCTGAATAATAAATAAACAAATAAATATAAGATTTCAGGTGAATTGGCCGGTCCAAATTGTCCCTAGGTGTGAATGAGCGAATGAGTTGTCTGTCCCTGTGTGCCCTGCGATTGGCTGGCAACCAATTCAGGGTGTCCCCTGCCCACTGCCCGATGATTGCTGGGATGGGCTCCAGCCCCCCCGCGACCCTACTGAGGATAAGCGGTACGGCTAATGAGATGAGATGAGATGAGATGAAATATAAGATAATTATCTGTCGGAATCGGTGTTTGACCACCGAATTGTTCGAGTCCTATTCTAATCGCACTTGATTCTGGTTAGCTTAGCAGATAGCTAACATGATAAAACCCTTGATTAAAAATGCCTGAAGAGGCAGGAGTGTAGTTTATGCCTTTTGTAGTGTAGTTAGAGCAATTTTTTGAGTTTAATTTCTATTTCTTCTCTTCAGTGTCAGCATGACTACATTTTCATCCATCTTGGTTGTGGGAATGATGCCTTTATGTCTTCTCATTTACACTTCCGCCTGGACGAATTCGGACAACATCCAAATCCCTTATGATCAAATTGGTAAATACAGTATTCGAGAATGGGTATTGCGATAAAACAGATGTCTGCTGGGAGAAAAATGTTTCATCAAATGGAGGATAATTTTCTAAATTTGATGTATTATTTTTCTTATTTTGATTTCCAGATACTTTTACATAATATATATTTAACTTGCTTTACAAGCGTTTTTACACTTTAAAAAATATTGTTTTTCATATTAAATACTAAAAAGAAAAGGATTTACCAACTTTTCATTTTCATAATTCAGTAAGCAAAACATATTCATTTAATTTAAGCATGTTTTTTTCTTGTTTTAACACATAAATACATAGTTACAAAGAATGACAATACAAAGGAAATTATTATTAATATTATTATAAATAACAAATATCAATCTGTAATGTATATAAGATTTTTTGTCTTATTTTACTACAAAAATTCAAAATGTATTATTTGATTTCATTTTTAGTAAGGAAAAATTATTCATTTAATTTTAAGCATTTTTTTTTCTTACCATTAAATACATATATACATATATGTTATACATCCATTTATCCCCCTTTATTTGATTAAAAACAAATGAAATATTTTCATATAAGAAATGTAACACTTTAAAGATTTTTTTAAATAAAATGAAAAGTTTCTATATCTATTTTGTATTTAAAAATACAAAGAGTCTAACATTAAACCAATTACAAATATGTAAAAAAATATTTAAAAAATAAATAAAAAAATAATACAATAAAATAAAATAAATCTTTATATTTATTCTTATTTTACCATATATTTTCACCTTTAAAAAATGTGAAATATACTTTCAATATGAGCTAAATTATATCTCAGGGAAGGTAAAATATTTTTTAAAATTATCTATAAATTTTATAGTAATGAAATATATTGATAATACATATCAATATATGTATTATACTGTTTTGTTGTAGAGTAGTTTTCTGACTGGGCTTTTTTTGGCAGTGTCATAATAATGTCTTGGAGTTTTACTGATATGAAATATAATTAAGAAAGAAAAACAAGGGAGCACCAATTTTTTTTCACAGGTATCACTGTTGTGCCCATCATTTTCCCGATCACAGTCGGGATGTATATTAAACATAGGTGGCCCCATTTGGCTCAAAACATCGTCAAGGTAGGAATTTGCTTTTTTTTCATCAAAATAACAAAAAAGGTTATTGTTACTGGTTTTATATTGTGTGTTTTCTTCCCAGTTCGGGACAATCGTAGGCTTTGGTTCCTTCCTCATCATTTCTCTGGTGGCCATCATTCTTTACGAGACTTCGTGGCTCATTCCCCCTTCCCTTTGGGTCATCGGAACCATCTACCCCTCCATGGGTTTCGGAATGGGTTTCCTCCTAGCCCGTTTTGTGGGTCAACCTTGGTCCAGGTAAAAAGACCGTTTCGAAAAATCAGCTCTACAAACTCGTTGATACCATTTTTTGGGGTTGAGGTGTCGAACGATCGCCGTGGAGACGGGTTTTCAGAATGTCCAGTTGTGCAACACCATCATCCAGCTGTCCTTCAGCCCGACAGAACTGGAGGCCATGTTTGCCATCCCCATCATCTATGGCGTTTCTCAGCTGTTAACCTCTGTCCTGTTCGTCGGAGGTGAGCTTCATTCCATGGGCCTCGCCTTATAAAACATTGAAGCAGAAATAAAGTCATTTTTAAAGAGAAAAATTTAGGGTATACGTTTCTAAGAACGATTCTTAGCCATGATAGTAGCTGAATTCCTCGTAGAAACAGTAAGCAATCCAAATTAGTAGTGATGGGATTTTCGGCTATTTTTCGAGAAGCAACTCATTCGACTCGGCTCACAAAAAAAAGTCGACTCTTTCGGCTCCCACATAGCTCTTTAGATTGTTCTTGTTGCTTTGATCCATATATTATGAATTACTATGTAATATTATGCACAGAATGACATAAGGTGGCGTAAAGAACTTGAAATTTTGATACTCTCTGCTGCCATCTCCTGGCTTAAAGTCATGAGTGCCGCCTTAGTCAGCTCCTTCCTCAAGTATTTATAAATGCTTCTTTTTATCTTTTGGGGGATTTAGCTTGGATTTTGAACTGTATTTGCAGCAGGCCTTTTCGTAATTTAACCATTTTTAGGCTACACTGACAAAAAAACTCGGGGACAAGCATAAAATCACTCTCCACCCCTCCTCCCCTCTCTCCTGCTTCCTGATGTATTGCGAGTCCTGGAACAGCCGAAAGTAAGATCAAATCTGATAGGCTAGGTGGGAAAAATATATCGGCTCAGTTGGACATTTTTTGCACATACTTAACAGGAAAAATATTCGACAATAAACATTTTAAAGACACCTCAAACAATGCACCCCACCTTAAAAAGAGATAAAATAAAGCTTTAAAAAAAAGACAAAAATGAAAGAAACAAAAGATGAAAATATAATGTAAAAAAAGAAAAATGAGAGAAAAAAGGATCAAAAGAAGAAAAAAATATAAAATAAAAAAACAAAGAAAACTAAAGGTAGGGTGAACAACAAATGTTTTTAATAGGTATATTACTAATAAACCAAAAAAATCTTGAACCTTTTTATACTAAGCAACTTTAAAGTCAAGCAACTCAGGATCTATGAAAAGACATGACGCAAAGTGCAAAGGCAAATAATCTATGAAATACAAGAATAAACTTGATATTTTCAAAAAAAGGTAATTTTGAACATTTTATCCTTGAAAAACCCAGGAAATATAAATGTAAAAAGATCAAATACAAACATTTTTTACCGTTTGATTGGTTATTTGGTCGGTCGGATCCCTTAACCATTTGGGTTGTAGGGGCACCATTTCCTGTGAGGTGTTTCGGGCAAGTACAGCCTAGTGGCACCTATCCCTCTCCAGGCCAACGTATGTTGCCCCCCAGTATATACTCAACAAATTTCAGTCAAAAGTCAACAACAAATAATCCATGGGAAAACTGTATACCAATCACAGGAGAAAAAAAGCATCTTGAAGGGATCCGGCTCTTGATTGGCGGGAAGCCAACTCCCATTGTTCACTTCCAAGAGTCGACTCATAGAGCCGTTTTCTTCACAAACAACACATCACTACAAATTAGCAAAGAACATTGCAATGATGAAAAGATGCAAACATATATTTGAACAAAATAACCTTCGTATAATATACAGTTCATTAGTTTTGCCTTATTTGAATTATTGTATAGAGATTTGGGGAAATACATACAGACGCAATACAAAAACGTTTATTTGACTACAGAAGAAAGCTATTTTTATTATTTACTATTATTTTAAACATACAAATTGTTTTGAAATCAATCATGAAAAATCTTGAAGAACTCTATTTTTAGTATATAAAGCAAGTAAGCATCAACTCCCAATATATATTTAACAGTTGTTATTCTGCAGACCAGACACTCAAGAAAAAGATAAGGCCTCAATGACCTGAAAAAGCCAGGCGCCAGCTTTACTTGCTAACTACCATTTATCAACCAGAGAACATGAGAGGAAAAACTTCAATTTCTTTAAAATTTAATAAAATAAATGGCAACACGCCATGTGATTGAAAACAAATACTGAGAGAATGACTGATTCTTAATTTATTGTTGTTTTTTTCGCCCTACAGGGTATAAAGTCTATAAAAGGTCCCGCCACGGTCAGGGTTCGGCTCAAATGGTCAATCTCCATGACTTGAAGACAGCAATGTAAATCCAGTAGAGTCGAAAATCTCTCAGATTCCTAATCCAAACTGTATACGTGTGATTAATAGACCTTTTTCTAGGAAACACTGACATGGCTTAAGCACTTTATTTACCTTTTGAAAATTGAGATAAGAAATCACTCATATAAAATCAATCTGTACAAAGTATTTTTAACAGATTACGTGAATATATTTTACTTGGCTGAAACGAATTGTTTTGCTTTATGTATTGTATTTCTTTTTGTTACTTTTGTTTTGTATCTGTGTCTGAAATAAAGGTTTGACCAATTATAAATACCGTGAGCAAGACCCTGCGGTTTTTCTTAATGGTTGAACGCCGAATGCAGAGACATGAGACATAAGCAGTTTTACAGAATTTATCAGAGATTTGGTGGCAGGTAGTGGGGGCAGGGAGCGGGCTGGCTGGCTGGGATCAGGAAACTGGTACGTCAGGAACCAGATCGTCAGAACAGGATTCAGCAACGTCGTGCTACTTCGGAGGCCCAGATTAAATAGTGAGTTGATAAGCTAATCAGAGGCAAAACATGACACACTGTGTTCAGTTCTGGGGTTGCCGGAGATCCCATAAATGGAGACACAAAAGAGTACAGTGGTACCTCTACTTAAAAATGGAGTTGGTTCTGGGAATAGCTTTGTATTCTAAAAAATGGGTAAGTAGAGGCACCTTTTGAATGTAAACGCGCTAGATGTAAGATCTTGGGCCCGGACTTGGCCCAAATTTCGGGCTGGGTTTGGGCTTAGGACGTTAATCATCAAGTCCAAACCTGCCATTTTTGATTTTTTTTTTTCCCTTCGAGTAGGATCTCCACAGCATGCACTAACTTTTACGCATTAAATTATTTAGATGACTGCTTATTACTTCTACATGAGTAATACTTTTCAAAAGTAACTTTTACCTGCGTAACAAACATCGATGCTGCAGTTTGGCACCGAAATGCGCACTTCGGTGTCGAAGTTATGTTATTCAGATACATTTATCATAAATAACATGCTTACCAAACTATCAGTGTAACTCCGAATCATGAAATCTGGATAAACTTTGATCATCGGTGACAAGGAAAGAGATGCACGGCTCCCTTTTTCTACCTCCCTCCCGTCAGAAGTCATTTCCACTTTATTTCTGCTTTTCAGCCAAATATTTCAGTATATGCAGCTCATATTCTGCAAAATATGATTTTCTTTTCAGTGCCATTTCAATCAGTTTCATTTCGCTCTACTTTGCCAAAATGCGCATTTTTGGTTTGTTGTACTTGAGTGTACTGTTCACGTAAAATTGTACGATTTTTGCATGGTAATGTATTTGCCTCTGTTCAATAAAGCATTAAAAAAAATGAAATTTCAAAAGAACAAAAAACACCAGCATCTGGTTTACTTTGGGCTCGTTCCGTCAAGTCAATCAGTTGGGTTCGGACAGGTTTTGGGTCATGTACCCACGACCTTATTTTGCCTTTGAAATGTTCTAATCGGTTCCACACGCGCAAAAGTATGATGGTTTTTAATAAGTCATAAAAGAGCATATGTCACGACCGGTACGAGCAGTGGACTCAAACGCGTAATGTTTAACACAATGCTTTATTGAGGGATCGGGGAAGTCAGGGCGAGAGGAAAAAACAACAGCAATCCTGTGCTTGCTGGGCAGGAGGAGTAAGAAGCCCTTGCGAACGAAGCGTGGTCGGAGATTGGAAGCAAGTCGGGCAGCCGGGACAGGAGAATGGAGCATGGTCGGAGAGCGGAAGCAAGTTGGGTAACCGGAGACGATCGGGAAGCCAGGGACAGATGAGTAGGACAAAGGATAAGACAGGACTGTCACGGGGATTACCAGAACAGAGCAGGAGACCCCAGAGCGTTCGTACAATACTTTTATTTGGGGAAGCACAAGGGTTAGCGGGAAACTTCGGACGACGTAGCCAATCGTAGCGTGGGACGGAAGCAGGTTGAGTTTACCGGGACTGAAGAGATGATCGTAGCTTGGGACGGAAGCAGGTCGGATCGGAGGCAGGCAGAGAGAATCAGGTAAACAAGGCACAGGTAATCGGGAGCGTCATACGGGGTACAGATGTACAGAATTACAGGATTAATCCTCCGACCCCCATGTCTCGGTGTAGAATGCTTAAATAGGGAACATAACCCAATCAGAAGGCACATTCCAGCGCGCCAGATGATTGCCCCAGGTGGCTCCACTTGGGTAATCATGACAAGGACAGACGGTAGCTTGCCTTGCATGTGCTGAGGTTCGCTGATGGACTGACCAGGAGTGAAAGAGAATGACGTGTGTAAATAGGAGGAGAACTAATTAGGGTACGAGTGGCAGCTGGGGCTAAACGAGTGAGCGCAGGTGATAGCAATTGGCAAAATACATGGATGTTGCCTTACAAACATCCATCCATCCATTATCTGCTTAGCCTATCCTCAGGAGGGTCGCGGGGGTGCTGAAGCCAATTCCAGCTGTCTTTGGGCAGTGGGCAGGAGACAACCTGGACTGGTTGCCAGCCAGTTGCAGGGCACACGGAGACAGACAAATCACTCGCTCATTCACACCTAGGGACAATTTGGACCGGCCAATTAACCTGACATGCATGTCTTTGGAATGTGGGAGGAAACCAGAGTGCCCGGGGGAACCCACGCAAGCACGGGAAGAACATGCAAACTCCACACAGGAAGGTTAGATCTCTTGACCTCAGAACTGTGCCGCACACGTGCTAACAACGGCCCCGCCGTGCTCCGCACATTATAAACAACAAAAATAAAAATAAAATATTAAATAATTAAAGTATAACATAAAATAAAATATTTTAAAAAAACAAAATAAAAGGATGACCAAGTTGCAATGGATGTAGCATTAACAAACAATACACAGACATTGTCAACATGGAATATAGGTCGAGTGAGTTGTCTGTCTCTGTGTGCCCTGCGACTGGCTGGCAACCAGTCCAGGTTGTCTCCTGCCCACTGCCCAAAGACAGCTGGAATTGGCTCCAACACCACTGTGACCCTACTGAGGATAAGCGGTGCAGATAATGGATGGATGGATGTTTATAACAATTTTATTTTGAAATGTCTCTTTTTGAGGCGTTTTATTTCAGAGTGCTAGGAGAAGGCAGGAGTTGAAAAACTTCTCTCTCTTAATTTATATTCAAATTAAACCCCCATGATACAACATCAATCTGTTCTGAGGTGGGGATGGCAAAGTAAAACAACTGTATAGTGAGGGATAAAAGCATGGTAAATAGCTCAGAACTTCAGATACCCCAGATAAAAACTTTAAAACAAGTATGACTAATGTGTAATATAAGTGTATAGGATTAAATAAGATTAGAAATATCTGCAAGTAGAGGAAAATGTTTATTGTATACTTTTGTTTTGCTTCAGCAGATTAAAAATGAAACTGATTGTAAAACTTGTGAGGCTTTTCTTACCCATAGAAGAGTTATAGCCATACAACTTAGAGAAGGTAGTGATTTGTGTGCCTTCTTTGTATTTCTTGATAATTGTAATCTTAATTTTCATGGTAATCATGTTTTTGCTTCCCTTTAGCATCACAGTATGCCCTGGGACCCATTTAGTCTTTACAATGCACACCAGAGTCTGAACTGATTGAAAAGAAAGCAAGCCATTGTGGGAGGTAGTTTAGCCAATAGCATTTCAGAATTTCCATAATGCAGTGACGCCAACAAACTGCAGACCGACATTATATTTGGCATCGACCAATAGCAGACAGGCATCTTTAAGACGTGCACAATGACCGCAATGTTATTGGGCAAGGGAAATTGTAGGTGATGTTGTATAGTGGGGAAAATGCTATTAAATAGAGCCAAACAAACATATTATTCCACCCTGTAAGGTGAATACGAGGCACTGTAACCCAGGGGTCTACTTTAGATTTTTTTTTTTATCAAGACCAGTCAAATATGTTCGTATGGTACAGTATATATTTGAAAAGAATACATATTTACTCAACCCATCATGCAAAACTGTTGCTAGGCAGATCTGTGTATAATATCCTGAAAAATTTGAAGGCCTCCCGGCTGCACAAGTGCTCTGCGGGGGAGATCAATGTTCATGACAATAAAAAGTGTAATCAAAAGTTGTATCCATAAAACATTGCCAAAGCAATTTCAATGCACAGCCAGGATGTGAGCGTAAGATTAAACACACAAAAATATACTGACATAGTGGTCGTTAAGAGGAGCTGTAATAGATCAATTTCGGTCACATTGGAAGAGTTATTCATTGCAACATTTACAACCTCAGGCTTTGATTCCATTTTAAAGCAGGGGTCACCACCCTTTTTAAACTGGGAGGTATTTATTCTGTTACTGATTAGCATGAAAAAGCAACCAGTTTTATATGCATTTCCAAATAAAATAACAGTTTATGGTGTTATTACTATGCCGTTGCTATGTTATTATCATGATATTTATTACCAGGTTGTAATTATTCGAAATAGGGTTGAAGTAAGCTCAGCCAACCACCAAAACATCATGTCAGTTAGAAATGACCTTTCATGGAAAAAATGATCCATCACTAGTGAGTAATTTTCTGAACCAGTTCACGAAATACTAAGGTCTTCTTAGGGGGCTACCCGGTGCCCACAAGCACCCCGTTCCCTAAGACTAGAGTCACAATACATTTTATATTTATTTAGAAAACAACTACTATTTAAATAACTATGTAACAAAAAAGAAGATTTAGATAATTGTCGTGATTTTTCTAGCTTTATTTTTGAAAATCGTTAGGATTGAAACGATTTATTCTTTACTACAATCAGTAAATTAATTTGGCTCTAGTAGTTGCTGTTGCTCCACCATAAATCTTTTTCTCTGAAGGATGCTAGAATTTCCTACACTGATAAAAATTAAATTACGTTATTACTCTAAGTTCTTTAAATTCTTATGAGAATTACTAATCCCAAGAAAATGGATTCGATGAACCAGGCCGATGGAAATAGCACACACAATTTATTAACACAGAGAATTAATGATAGGGGGAGAAGGGGGAGGGGAAGGTGACGGAGATTATGGGAGTTACTAGCACAAAGTCCAAGTTTCTGCTATGATGGTAGTCGATTTAGGGAGATTCCCTTGTAGAAAAAAATGCTCATTTCCAAGAACCAGCAAACATGTTGTTAAATCTGAAACCGTCCTCTTACTTGTTGTTGCAGGGGGATTTGGTCTTTTACTCAAGATATTGCAACGCATGGCCCATGTGTTGAACTCGAGGCTGCAGTGCAGGCCCCCACGGCCGCGCCACGAGGCCGATGCGCAACGAGTCAGCCAGCCATGTGTGAGAAAAGAGAGCGAGCAATCGATCAGCTCCTCATTATATATGGACTAGGAACGCTTGACTAGATCATGCCTCTTTGGTTGATTAGAAAACACTCAGAAGCCTTTAAGAAAATGCACCTAAGCTAGTAGCAACCAGCACCAACCATCAAAAACTGTTGCAATGTCAAATAGTAATGGCTACAAATCATACCTGGTGGTCTCAGATATCTGAGAGGGCAGAAACTCACCAAAAATTACGCGCAAGATGCAAACACTGTTATTTAAGCTTCAGTTCAACAGCAGTGCCTGTGTTTCGGCAGCTTGACGTTCTGGATTCCTATTTAAAATATAATATTTTGCATTTTGATTGCGAATAATGATCAATTTAATGGGCAAAATTGTTCAAATGAATAATGTTTGATGTGCAAGCACTGCCACATGTCAAACCAGGAAGTAGCGAGCAAATTATATTGTAATGAAGACCTTTATCGATCTCATACATTAGCACGTGAAGTTTGAGGCATTGCCTAACTACTTAGCACAGAGGGAGCTTCCATTTCAAACATTAAGCTTTCATATTATAGTGGGGGCCACAAACTATCATCACGCGGGTTGTCAATGGCCCACAAACCGCAAATTTAATACCCCTTGCTCTACTATGTTGGAGTTGGGTAACCGATTCTAAGAGTGCGTCCAAGGACAGAGCTATTTAAAACAATTACAAGTCAAAAGATAAGCCTGGTTTTAGGTCACAAGGGTTGAACTATTTATTGCATCATGGTGCTAGAAGGATTCGTTGCACTTTTTTACAACTCGAGTATAAATTACCTTAAAAAGTTTGTGTTGGATTGATTCTGAATTCTTGCACTTTACTTCGCAGGTTACACAGCATGCAAAAGGTTGGAATGTGGGAGAATAGAATTTTCTCTGTTTGGGATAGATAGATAGATAGATAGATAGATAGATAGATAGATAGATAGATAGATAGATAGATAGATAGATAGATAGATAGATAGATAGATAGATAGATAGATAGATAGATAGATAGATAGATAGATAGATAGATAGATAGATAGATAGATAGATAGATAGATAGATAGATAGATAGATAGATAGATAGATAGATAGATAGATAGATAGATAGATAGATAGATAGATAGATAGATAGATAGATAGATAGATAGATAGATAGATAGATAGATAGATAGATAGATAGATAGATAGATAGATAGATAGATAGATAGATAGATAGATAGATAGATAGATAGATAGATAGATAGATAGATAGATAGATAGATAGATAGATAGATAGATAGATAGATAGATAGATAGATAGATAGATAGATAGATAGATAGATAGATAGATAGATAGATAGATACTTTGTTCATCCCCGAAGGGAAATTCACATTTCCAGCAGCATCCCTGAGCTGAGAACAATCGAGAACAATCGGTTCCAGATGGTGATAGTTTCAGGGGTGCTAAAGGGTCTCTGACCACTTCAAAATTGAAAACAAATGCTAAAAAACAGTGTAATATACACTTTTGGGACTCATTTAATGAGCTTTATGAATTGCAATTAAAAAATACTACCGGAGATTTTATGCATGCTACATTTAGAGGAAAAAATATTTTACTTCGAGATTTAATAGCACATATTATTAAATATATTTCTTCAGATGTCAAACACAAAACACACCGGTTATTATGTGCAACTCAATTTGTAGATTAAAATCAAATTAGCACTGTTATTAGTTAAACATGTGTCCAAATAAAATGCTCTAATAAATATTCGGAGTACTTTCTAGACTATTGAAAAAAAAAAAGAAAATCTTCAACTAATGTCCATTATTGTAGTTTTTGTCTCGTGTCGCCGAGGAAGTGTCGTCAGTGCGCACGCGCGGAAAGTCCAGCCATTGAGATTCCCCACTCCCGACCCCGTCCAACTTTTACTCTAAAATTATTAATCTGCGAATTAAAATTGATTAATCACATAGTTATTATCACCAAAAAGAATTTCCCTCAAAAAACGAACGTCCATCTTTTAGTATTTTTGCCTTGCAACCCCCAGAAAAGAAGTGTCATCAGTGCGCATGCGTGAAACGGTAAATCCAAACTCAGACAAGTTCTTCATTTCTGGATCAAAATTGATTCAATACTGAGTAATTATTAGCAAAAATTATTTCAAAAATACTGTTGAAACATTTAAGTACATTTCAGTTGCATGCAAAAAAATAAATAAAATACAATTTTCGGCTTATATCTATTTTTTTGAGTTGTTGTCTCGTGACCCTGAGAGGAAGTGTCGTCAGTGCGCACGCGCAAAACGGCGAGAAGTCGAATCCTCCGCCTAACTTTTCCCCTCTAAAGTTCTTGACCAAGAAGCGGCGTCTGATTCTCAAACCAAGAACATTATTATTTTAACACAATTATTATTTTTAAATCCCATCTCTTAATTTCTTCTTTTCAAACTAACATATAGTATTTCTAACCGTTGGATTTGTATACAAAATAGAGCCACCCAACATGTCAAAGAGTCGATGTGCAAGATGAGAGCTTTCCTATGATCGGAGTTGGGCATGATTTGGTAAGTCTCTTTCTTTTATATCAGTAAACAAATTTTTATTTTATTTGTTTTCATTTCTTGAAACCGACCTGGGTGTTTACGTTTTATTTAGTATTTGAGATTTATTTTTGTGGCGGGGAGGGAGAGCGAAAAACACGTCAGCGCGCTTTCGGAGATTATACTCTCGTAAAGCCTACTACTTTTGTAGAACACTTAAAAGTTTAATCAGGACCTTATTCATATTCTCGTCGAATTTTAGAAATATTTTGTGAATACAATTGACCATTTTTGGCCGTCAACGCCGTAAACTCATTCCGCGCCAAGTATTTCAAATAATATTTACCTGCGCGGGACGCGGGTTTCACTTCCTGTTTGGCGCGCTCCTATTGGATCGTTTGGAAAGAAAGGGCGGGAGCAGCTCCTTGATTCGACGGATAAGACGTCACTCACGGTTAACGTCAATCTTTAATACATATATTTTTTAATATATTTTTGAATCTGAGAGATGCTTTTTTGTTACTGATTAGTGCGATAAGCTACCAGCTAAATGTGCATTTCTGGTTGTAAATATTAGAAGTAGGGTTAAAATGGGCTCAGTCAACAGCTCAAATACCTTTGTGATTAACATAATAGCTCATTCTAAAAATACACTTGGGGAACATTGATACAGTAGACTCTGAATACGTCATTCAATTTTTAAGACTGAAATTACAAAAGGTAATTGTTGTGTGGAGGGGGAGAGAAACCTATGGTAAATAGCCCTGAATCCCAGACAAAACATTTAAATAACAAAAAAGTATAGAGTAAACGCTACTTGTATGCAATAAACTTGCAGATGATTAAATTATCATTATAAAAATACATGTAAAGGAAAAATGAACTTCTATTTACCTTTGGTGTGACTTGTGAGCTGATTGATTGAACTAGCGGACAGAAGCAAAGGGGAGTAGACGGCGGATGGGAATTAAAGCTGATTTGGTGAAGATTGACCTGAACTTTGAAGGGTTTTTTTTTGTTTTGTTTTTTTCCTCTACTCACCTTTTAAATAATAGTCCCGATCGTCTATTAGTTAATGCCATGCAACTTAGCAATTGTAGCGATTTGTGTGCTTCCTGTGCATTTTGTGATATCCTACAAGTGTTGTTTCCGTGGTTATCATGTTTTTGATTCTCCCTTTAGCATCACTGTGAGTCTTGGGACCCACAGCAGTGTTTCTTATAGAATAGCTTCCCAACTTCATTACAGAGCACATGAAATTCTGGACTGTGTTAGAGAAACTTAAAGCATTGTGGGAGGGAATGTAGCTAATAGCATATTGGCATTTTCATGATGCTGTGACACAAACCAAAAGAAAAGCAGCGTCTTATTTGATGTGTAAAGATAGGAGAGAAGCATCTTAAAGACTTTATTCTTTATGGTCACTAACTGAAAAGTTTAATATTTGTACTTTTTGGGGCATTTGGTTGGGAAAAATGCTGTGAATGTGGGTCCAAAAAACTGACTGTAAAAGGAAAATGACGTATCCTGGGTGTCTACTGCATAGTACGGGTATCTACAATCAAGTAGTATGACTATTTTCTTAGTGCGTGAAAATACTATTCTATTATTCTTAAATATAGTGGTAACCACTAATGCATAATTCAAGCATAAATTTTCTATTAAATTGTCACATTTTCTCTTTCATTCCTAGTGAAATGACGGCATTATAGCCTGGCCTCTTGTCAAGTCACCAGCTGGGAAATTTAGTTTATGATGGGCCCGTTCAAAACTCCTCAAAAAGCAGGCCAAACAGGGTCTGTGGATCCATGGACCCCGACTTCCAACCTCAAAATGCTCATCAGTGCTGTCAGTCCAGAAATTCGGAACCGCGAAAAGGAGCTCGGTCCTCGTTCTGGATTGGATGGGGTCCATGATAAATCACAGGTAGAGCAATTTATGTTTTAAATGTGACTTGGGGTGGGTTATAATGGCACTAATGTATCACTCTTTGTTTGTTTATTTATTTATTTTTGTCAAAAACAAGGTTTTTTTTATCTGCTCACAGTGCTCTAAAAATTTGACCCTTTCTGACTGTTTTCTTTTCATGTTTTACTTAAATATGACATTTTATGAAATTTGTTTACTTTCTGGACAAGGTTTAATTTAAATAGTGCGAATACATAAAACTTTTACTTTATAGAAACAATTAAGCTCAAAATAGACTATTAAAACTGGGTTGTGTTTAGCCCATCCAAATTTTAAAGTTTTCTCAATGCACATACACTAGCATTAGCTGCTGTGTCCACAATGCTAGCATTAATAGTCAAACTGGATAAATGTATCAAATTATTTAGCATTAAGTGCTAAAGTGATGCTAACCACCCAGCGCTGCACGGCAGACTATTGATCATCATTTTAGACATGATTTAAACTACAAATGGACGCCCAAATTTGGGTTAGCGCGATTTGGCCCCCAAATAGTCTTCCGAGTTTCTTGAAAATTTCAATTTTTAATTTATTCTTTTTACTTTTTCCTTCTTTTACATTTTTGGGTGTATTTTAAAAAAAAATTATACCAGTATTTGCTAGGTGGTTGGTGCCGAAAGAAAAGCTAGCCACCAAATGAGGCTAATGCTGCTAGCAGATGCGTGAGCAAGAATATCCTCCAATTCCAGTCCGATGTCTGCTGGATTAGAATAGGATTTGTCCCAGAGATCTTTTTTTCCCACACCACAAAATCTTGTTTAAATTTTTCACAATTTAATATTGTCTTAATTGCATGCTTGTTATTGCATTTATCCCTCCTAGGATGTTGAAAACGGAGATGATTCGGAAAGGATGTTAAGCAGAAAAGAGAAGAGTTTGGGTTTGCTCTGCCATAAATTCTTGGCCCGCTGTCCTGATTGGCCGGATGTCGCTACCAACAACGAAATCTGCCTGGATGACGTGGCCACTGAACTCAGTATGTCAGACCGTTTTGTTTACATTCAACTCATAGTCCCATGAATTAGACGCCCGGGATATGGTATTAATCTATTCTGTGGTGTGTATTATAAGGCAAAACTGTCCAACGGTAGAAGATATGAGTATATGGTAATTAGCTAATCCTATTCCAAATCTTGGGAACCCCGGGTAAAAACACTAAAATAACAAAATAGTTTATACATGATTCGTACGGGTGCTAGAAATCCTTGAAAATCCATGAATCTTAACTCATTCAATGCCATAATGTGTAAATACGTTTTCAGAAGCATTATCCCTGAGTGTCAAAAAGTAAAAACATGTTTTTTTTTTTGTTTTTTTTTTTAAACTATTCTAAAGGTTTTGGCGCAGCCCTTCAGTGTGTATCAAGCCTCTGGGATCAATTTCACTGTTATAACTCACCACTAGGTGGCCGGTGTGGCTTTGATCAGATTTTTGTCTGTATCAATTAGGGTTTTTTTTATGGGCCATGCATAAAAAGAATGTAGTGTTTTCCAGTGGAAAATTGTAATGAGAAGAACTTCCTGTCACTGAAAATGTAAGCTATATATTATTGTCATATTACCCGACACCTATATAGAGAGAGATTTGCCTCAAAAATATTTACACACATGGTTTAAATCCACAAATATATTCACAATTTACTCAAGATCTAAAAGAATTATGTCTTGGCAAATGCACATGCAATAATAGAAATTGCATATGTAATCGCAGATATGTTTGTGGATCTGCAAAATACATGATTCAGGCCAGATTTGGTCATTTAAGGTGCCTGAATTTGGCGATGAAACTAGTGTATAAACCCTGTTTATAGTAAGGACTATATTTATGTCGTCTACATGTCAAGTCATATTTATTTGTAAAGCCCTTGAAAACAAAAAGGCCTGAAGGGCTACACAAATCACTATTAAAACAATTCCTGATCTGAAACTCACAATAGGGGAAAAAAACTCCACAAGAAACCTCAGCACAGGGAAAATATAAAAACCTTGAACAAGGTAATCCCCAAATGATCAAATAACATAAATATACATGAAAAATAAAAATTACACTTGAATTACCTTTAAGGTGGGGTGATTTGGGCTGGTACAGCGGAGTGTATGGGTGGATGTTGATGGAAAGGAGACAATAGATTAAAATTAAAACTTTCAATTGTGGGGATTGTTATGCCCTTCGAAGATTATCGCAAGCCTCCTTAACATGGTTATCATGTTTTTGTTTCTCCCTCTAGTGTCACTGCAAGTTTCGGGACACATAGCAAAACAAATAAATTTGTTACACAAGATTTTGGACTTAACAAAGAGAGAGAAACGTAGCATTGTAGGGGCGGGTTCTACCAATATTTTTTTCAGATGACATCAATCAATAATGGGCGGGCATCTTAGAGATGTATGACGATCTTCACTTGCTCAGTTATATGCTTGAAAATTGCAAGAAATGAAATATGTCCATAATTCTGTCGTATAGTGGAGAAATGGCCATAACGAGGGGCAGAAAATACATAGTATTCCACATTGTAAGCTCGGGACGCTGTAACCTAGGGTCTGCTTTAGTATCCTTTTTACGCATCATGGCTATTCTTTTATTTTCTTAGATGTGGAACGGCGCCGCATTTACGATATCATGAATGTCCTGGAAAGCCTCCACATGGTGAGCCGTTCGGCCAAAAACCGTTACATGTGGCACGGTCGCACCAACTTGGCCCAGACCTTGGCCGTCCTCAAGCAAGTCGGTCGCCAGCAACGCTACTGTCGGCAGATGCAGCAAATCCGCCAGCAGCTCCTGGAAAGGGATCGGGACTCCGGTGACGAGGACAAGGAGAACCGAGACTCGGCGCCCTCGAAAAACTCTAGGGATACGCAGAAGGAGCTCTTTTTTGTGGAGCTTCCGGGGGTGGAGTTTAAAGCAGGTGAGCCTTTGAGACATTTTCTCCTTTTTTCCTTTTTTTTTTTTCCTTTTTTTTTCTAAATCTTTCATTTAAATATATTTATATTTGTTTGAATTATAAAGATTTAGAGAAATTTATCAATTGTCTTTTATAGGAATTCACTGCTTCATTTTCATGGCAACATCGTGTGACCACAATAATGGAACTATTGGGGTCAACTTGGTCTTAAATTTGATTTTCTTAGGCAATAAAAATAATCTCAAAGTATTACATTTAACTTGCCCTAAGCTGTAGGGACCCTGATGTAAATTGCAGGGATCAGAATTTTCCGCGGATTTCCGCTGTTTTTGAACCCCAAAGGCATTCCGACTTTTTCACTTTTTCTCTTGCGTAGCAAACAAATTCAAAATCCGACTGTCTCACTCTTTCCTTTATTGCTCTGGCGCACCCTGGCGGCCGTTAGAAAAATTGGCCGCGTTGTTGCTCAAGCTGCAGGGACTGAACTGCATTTGAACTTATCTTGCAGTATTTACAAAAAAATCAGTTATTTGGGCAAATTATTTTAATCTTCTAAAAATGTTACTTAAATGATAAATATAAGCATGGTTTTGGACAAGTAAATTGCCTAAAACCCTGGAGCTTGGGGGGGGGGGCTCCGCCCTGCTTTATTCCTGGACCCTGGCTATTTCAGCTGAAAATGAAAATCTCCATTCTGATCCCTGAAATTGGGTCATGTTGTACAAAATACTGTTTATTTTATTGCCCGAAAAAATCGGGTCTATGTGATGATATTTGTAAATGTTTACTGTAATAATCTCTGTTTCTGTTTTTATTTTTTTCTCATAGCAAAATTTCCCCTTTTCAAAAACAAAATACATATGAAATTTTTATTAAAAATAAATTAAAATACAAAATTAAAGTTAGAGAAAAAAGTAATTCTATCCCCCAAAAAATAAGTATAATTTTTCCAATGCAAGATATTTCTTTATTATATTTTTTATTTCACTGCAATTAACATGTTGGGGAAACAAAAAAATATGGTCAGATGTAATAAAACCCCCAAACATTGGGTTGTACGTATGTAAAGGCAAAAAAGTATACAAATTTTAAAAAAGGCATGTGACAAAAAAGTAAGAAACAAAAAGCAAGCAATGTTTTTCGTACATTATTTTCTCAACTGAAAACGGTTTTATTTTATAAGGTTAAAAATAAAAAAAAATCTTAACTCATCACTTTTTTTTCTTTAATTTTTCTTACTCTTCTTCATCTCATAAATATAATTTTAAATAGATTTTGCATATAGGTTATGATTGTAGTTTAGTTGTTGTTTTTTATAATGTATAAAAAATTATCTTCAATGGCTGATACTCAAAGCCTTGTTCAATTTACCTTATTTGATTAAATAATTATTTTTGGCTCCAAATAAAATCTAATACTTAAACTGAGTAAAATGATCTACCATTTTTCCAATCTTGCTCATATGAATCATAAATGGTGTTCCCAGATAAACAAGTGAATTGTTTTCAATTAATGCCCCAGTTTGTAATTTATAGTGGTCTTTCGTGGTGTCAAAATCTTTCATTTAGATAAAAAACAATTAGTCCAAACAATAAGCAAAAACACATGTACTGTCTCATAAACATTATTGTTTTGAAGACTCGTGGGTTTCGGAATGTATGATTATATTACACGACTTGTAAAAGCTGAAATTTTTGGCAGTCTTACTACTCCAGAAGCCTGAATGCAAAGGTAGCTTGTCCCAGTGGTGCATTTAGTACTTAACAGCCACTTACGTTCCACAGTTAAGCGCTGCATGTGATGGTCGCTGAATCCCATGATTCAGTCACCTTCTACTTTGTTCTCCACTGTGTCCTTTTCTAGCCACTCATGGAAGCCATTTTATGATTAACACGTTACAACCTTTTTCCGGTTGTCCCCAGCTTCTGTCAACAGTCGAAAGGACAAATCTCTGCGAGTGATGAGCCAAAAGTTTGTCATGCTCTTCCTGGTTTCGAACCCTCCCGTGGTCAGTCTGGACGTGGCCGCCAAGATCCTGATCGGAGAAGACCCAAGCGCAGATCAGGATACAAATAAATTCAAAAGTAAGTGCCGATTGGTTAAAATGAAATGAACAATCAAATATGAATTTGCCATATGGCAATTTTCCTTGACAGCTAAAGTGCGGCGACTTTACGACATTGCTAATGTGCTGCGGAGTTTGAAACTGATCGAAAAGGTCCACGTGACGGAAGAGAGGGGGAAGAAGCCGGCATTTGAGTGGGTCGGCCCTAATGATTTGCCTCAAGTCAAAGGTATGAAATAGACGGCTTCATTACAGCCGGCAGTCAGATTTTTGTTATTTTTTGTCGGCGGGTATTTACCATGACCACTGAGAATTTTTAATTTTGTGTAAAATTAGGGGTTTGTATGGCTACTCGACATCCTTAAATGCTTTGGTTTAAATGTTTTGATTTCACGGATTGAAAAGTGCTAGAATTTTGGGTGAAGTACTTGTAAATGCTTGAAATTGTTGCAATGTTTCTCAATGAGTCTGCTTAAAAAAGATGCCGACACTGCTATCTGGTGGCTTTGCTTTTCAGTCGCTTTTACTCTTCCCTCGTTATTAACGGCAACTGGTATTCGTTTGTATGGCATTGTCCCGTAAGGAGTCATTGCCCCCTATGGGTCGTGCCTAAGAGGACTTGTGCATGCTCCACCTAAACAAGGTGCTATAAAATGTATATTGCTGCAAGGATTACGTGTCAATTGTTGATATTTGTTATGGGCCATTCAAAAAAATGTAGGTAGCGTTTCCCAGGGGTAAATTTTAATGGGAAGAATTTTCTGCAACTGTAAATGTAAGCTATATATTACTGTAGTTTTTACCTGACATCTGTCCGGGGAGACATTTGTCTCAAATGAATATATTCAGGATTTACTTTAAATATAAAAATTATGTCTTGATAAATGCGCACACAAGATAAAAAAAAATCACATATGTAAGTCATTTTTACCCAACACCTATATGAGGAGAGATTTCTCTCAAAAACAAATATGTTTGTGATCAACTTAAGATCTAAAATTCATATCTTGCTTGATAAAAATGGCACTCGAAAAGGTAAAATCACATAGTCGATATTTTTGTCGGTCTGCAAAATACGAGTTTCAAACCAGATTTGTCCTTATAATGGCACTGGAGGAACTGGAACAATGGCTATGAAAGTCCTTAAAGTGCATGAATTTGTCCTTGAAAAAGGTGCATGAACCCTGCATATTATCTGTTATTATCTTTAGTTTTTAGTCATTTTGGTTACTATTGTTTTCGACAAGTTACAACTGCCATGGAAAGCAAGCCCCAAGTTTGATATATCTGATGAAATTCAAGAAATACGCATTTAGTAAAAAAAAAATATGATGGCTTCCAAAAATCCGTCAATACAACTCAAACACAAAACAACAACAAACACTGATTTACAGATTTACACTTTTGAAGCCCACAAATTGATGAAATAACATTTTTGAAACTATTAGTATAAATATGTTATAAAATAGACTTGTTATTTATTGAAACCCTCAGAAAGAAAGAGGGAACTACAAAAAGAGTAATTAGTAAACTAGACTTTAGAGGTCCAAGGTTTGATCAAGCAAATTCTTCTTTAAATATTATTATTCATTATAATAATTCCCCCCGATTACTTAAAATATATATACATATATATTTATGATAATACATTGTATTGTATTTGAATTATCTTATAATTTTTAGAAAATATGATTTATAATAAAATAGCATAATTAATAAACAATTATCATATATGAGCCATTTATTACTGTTATTAATAAAAAAAAAATATATATATATATAAATCATTCCTTTAAAATCCCTTTAAAGAGGCTCCCAGTTACACTACTGTAAGTTTAAAGAAACAGTTTAGATATTTTTTAATAATCATACACTTAATACTTTATATACTCATACTAATCCATAAAGGATAAAATATTTTTTACTAATGTATTCATTTTGGAGATTTTTATGAACAAACCCTTATTTACATCATTATTGGCCAATCCTTGTTCTTTTTAATCTACATAATCTTTTGGGTCTTTGGTATTGAATTAATAAATAAATCAATTTTAAAAAGAGAAACAAAACAGAAAAACTTAACACAAGTACACTATTCGGACGGCAGCTCCCTTTTTTCTTTACTTGCGCTCCACAAAATGTTTTCGATTTGTCCTGCACGACATGTCATAGTATTAGTGGTAAAGAAAAGATTGACTTTTAAACATGACAGAAAACTGTAGTTATATCTCCTGTTGAATTACCCTTTTTTTTTTTGCTTCAGATGTGACAATCGGAACCTCAATGTGCCCACCAAGTAAAATGAAAGTCCAGGAGTCCCGCCCCTCTGTGGAAAACTGTGCCAAAAACCTTTTTTCATCACCGCCTGGCGGTAAGCGAAGCTTCACGAGACACCCTTCCCTCGTCAAGCTCGCCAAAAGTATTCAGGAAGACCGGCGCAAGATCAGCTCGGCCCCAAGTAGTCCTGCTAAGAGTGTCACTGGTGAGATTCTTTTGATTATAAAATGAAATAATCTGCATTTATATAGAGCTTTTCAAGTCAATGACTTCCCAAAGCACTTTACAATGTGCTTCACATATCCTAATAGCGGCCGTGCAGTCATGTAAGGCGCTAACCTGCTTATTGGGGGTAATAGGGGTTCTGCGTCTTACCCAAGGACACTTCGACATGTAACACGGAGGAGCCAGGATTCGGACTGCGATCTCTTGATCCCAAGACGTGCGCTCTACCTCCTGAGCTACTGCCGACCATATTATAGCCACTCGATTAGCCCAAATCCCACATTGAGCCGTGACTAACCAGCAGAAGATACTTTTGGTCAGAAGGTTTGCCAGTTCGGCCTGCCTGTAATCAAACGCACAGAGACTGTGATCCATTATCCCAGGTCAACTTTCGCTGATAGCAGAGGCCAGTAGAACAATCTTTTTTCTGTTCAGGGCGCTATAACAAGCCATTGTGGCCTAAAATCAACTGGACTGTTTTGGCCGCGATCCATTATCCCCAGTTGACTATAGCTGCTAGCAGAGATGGCAGGGTGCATGTTAAAAATTTGCTGATGGGGTTATTGTGCGGATTTTTAGACATTGTGGTGGTTTAGGTCCTCAACTGTGAGAAATAAGGCGTTGCAGTGTTATGGTAAAAGGTCTGCATTTACCTAGGGCTTTACAATGTGCTTCAAAATTAAACAATTTACTCGCACACTGATAGCCAGAAGCTACCTGCCTATCAAGGGGTTCAGTGTCTTTCCCAAGGACACTGTAACATTCAACCCGGAGGAGCCGGGAATCAAAACTGCAACCTATTTGTACCAAGACAAGCGCTCTACCTCCTGAGCTAATCCCAATTGATATCTAATGTGCATTTTTCTTTTTTCTTTCCCCCTAAGCTGACGACTTCCCCAGCAAAATGGACCAACTGGCTGCCATTTGCAAGTTTCAGCTTGATCAGGAGTCAGCGTAAGTTTCACTGCATATATTTGACTTAAGAAAATATTGACACTGGCGGGGTCATGTACATAAGAAAATTCGAATTTTGTAATAAAGTTCCTTTTTTTTTCCTGTAACGCAATTTAAAAACGTTTTACATTCTGGATTCACTACAAATTAACTAAGTATTAAAGTTTGTTTATTGCTTTAACATTGCTGATTATGTCAGGAACTCGTATCCCTTATCGAGATCTTAAAGTATAATAAAAAGTATAGTGGTATGCTGTAATCGGATTAAAAATCAAGCTTCTGCCAGTTCTCTGCTGCTCTTTGTTATTTATCATATTTGCATCTGCTGTGTTCCAGAGGCAAATCTCCAAAAGCGGTTCTAGCTGCGGCAACCTGTAGTCCGCCCCAGGCACGGCCTCAGACTCCAAATGGGGAATCCAAAGAAAACCATGTTCTGGGTGTTTCGTTCGCTTCTCAGCCCTTAGGCGTTTCATTGGCCCCGACGCAGTGCTCCCCCCTTATCCCCGTCATCCTACCACAGCAGCCAGGCGGCGGTCCGCTGGCCGTCTATTTCCACCCTTCGGCGCTTGGGGCCAAACCTATGAACAGACCCAAGCCCACCAGTTCTGCGGTCCGATCCATGACTTTTGAGGAAAAGACTGGGCAGAGCCCGACTGCCGTGGATGGGAGCCCCCTGCTGGGGAAACGCTTGTGCTTGGACCTGGCTGCTGAAAGCAGTCCCTCAAAAACCAAACGGATGGACCCTGGTCTCAAGGTAAACTACATTTTTGTGTTAAAATACTCTGAGAGCTGTTTATATCACCGCAAAGATGTGCCGTTACTGCAATACCTTATTTAGCTCGGTTAATTGCGACCAGAAGCCTCCTGCGATATTAAGTAGAAACCCATCCCATTCGCCCCCAAGCCACTATTTTTGATTTGCACTTTGCCGGTCCTCTCTCGCAATAATAGTCCAGCGGGGATAATGGATTGCAGCTGCAGGGTCACAGTGCATTTTAGGATGGAACTGAACGGGGGAGGGGCTTCTTTTGGCACAACACAGACCAGCATAAAAGAGTATTTAAAAAACAGAGGTAGAAAACCCATGTTTGGTTGTGGTTTATTAAAGTATTGATCAGCTTCCTCCACTTGCGAACTTTCAATTCATTAATCTTCAATTCTCCCGCCGTTGCTCGGTTTCCATTTTCTCATGCGTAGCGTAGAAATCCACACACCCATTGCAGCTGAAAACTCTGAGAGCATTCGATAGAGATAAAGGGAGGTTATGGATTTAATCAATATTTGGAGGGACAATTATCTGCAGCCTCCGGTAGCACAATAACTTTCAAATGACTAAATTTGCTACAGCATTAGCATCCATGAGCACTTCCGCTAACAATGTATTGCTTGTCCCGTCAAGTGGGATATGATGGCAAACAAACAAGGGACGCTTAAAAGTCACAGGAGGCGCATAGGAGTATTATTTAGTTGGAAATGTGAACAATCTCATTACGTATAACACAATTTTGAAAAATTGAAAAGTTTTGCTTGGTTTCTGCTAACTCTTGCTTTATAGTCCAGAGCGCAACATATATGAAAGTAATTCATTCACCTATGTTTTGAAGGTGCACTTCATAATTTGGTACACCAGATAGTCCAGAAAATACGGTGTTTTCCCGCAGCATCGTTACTAATAACACATTTTCAAACATTGAAAACATTTTGTTCTGCTTTATATTCTGGTGCGCTCTGTATATAAAACTATTTCTCTATTATGTTTTTAGAGCTTGTGCTTTATAATCTTGTAGTCAAAAAATTACGGTACTTTTCCCTAGAGACATTACACAAAAAACAAAATAGTTTTGCTTTCTTTACCTAAATGAATGCATAAACCCAGTGTAAAATAATATTGACGGTAAAATACGTCTTCGGCATTGAAGCAGACAATGCAAAAACTAGCATTTCCTAACTTTGCATTTCTCACCATCAATAAGTGCGCCGTCCCCCAAGCTCGTCCGAAGACCCTCCGCAGCAGCCAGCTCTCCAGTCGGCCTTCCCCCCGCGCCCTCCATTTGGACCCAGAGTTCATCAACACGCCTGGTGGTGGCGCCGTCGCGCAGACACTTGAGGAAAACCTGGAAAATTTCCTGGACAATGACAACAAGGCAGTAACTCCAGAGGCGGGCTTAACACCCGTTAGGGTCGCCCCGCTAACGCCACGACAACTTGGCACCGAAGTAACTGACATTGCTGCAGAAAAGTGGTTGAAATCAAATGATTCATTTCAATTTCTCTTCCCGTTTTAGACATTAGTCCCGGCAGGTTACCTGATCCCGTTGTCCCAGCAAGCCATGGTCGCTTACAAGGACAATCAGGGATCGGCAGGGGACGCCAACAAACCCGCCACTCCCACTTACGTCTACCGAACGCCTACTGCCGGTAAATGGATGACATTTTAGAAAGAAACCTGACATTGTTTTACATATTTTAAATTAATTCGTGAAATTGACCTTACTTGAATATCAGAATGTTCCTATTTATTTTTTTAATTATGGTATTTTGATGTATTTCAATATTTTTGCGGCATGATTAGAAGAATACAATAATTGAATCCGCTGATTTATTTAGACAATTTACAATAATTTTGTGACGAAGGATAAGACAGATAGAATATGCCACATTTATTTTCACCCTTCTTATAGTCACAAAAACGTTTTTTAAAAAATAAATAATACAGAAAAACATATGCTGTAACAGGAAAACACTTATGGACCCCGAAGAAGAAATCTGGCTTCCTCTTTCTAGTTCGTGTGTAAACATTCTATCCTGTACCTCCAGTGCGCAAAGAATCTTTGACATTTTTATTGTTTAATATCTCGTGCATCCAATCAATATAGTTGGTGTAAAGTGCAAGGAAGAGGTGAGCCGTTTCTTTTGAAATGAAAGTGGAATAAGAAAGATTGATGCGGTTGATAAAATGGTTGGATCGCTTTTTGGGGGGGGGTACTTTCTACCACGGAGGAGGAAGTTGCCTTACTCTTCCACAACTAAGTTAAAATTAACTTTATTTGTTTTCATAGAGCATATTATTTTATTAAATGTTACTTTTTAATAATAAAAAAAATACAGGTTACCTATACAAGCCTTAAACATACTTTATAAACCTTAAACATACAAAATATAGCACTTAACTTACGAAAGATCTTCTGGAACCTGTCTCGTTTGTAAGTAGGGCAGCATCTGTATGCAAAAATTCTTATTTTTTTCCGCCCCAAGTATATGCATTTCCTAAATGCACTTGAATAAACTGTTTTGATCTTTTTGGGGGTTTTAGTTAATGTTAGTACTGTATTTGAAACAGGCCTTTTCTTACTTTCGCCATTTACCTGCTACACTAATAAAAAAAAACTGTCATGACGAGCATGAAATCTCTCCCCCATTATGTGTTGCGCTTCCTGAACTGCGTTGTCAAAAGTAGGATTAAAGCAGATAAGATTGTGAGATTTTTTTTATAAAGCCTCTTAGAACTGAGTTGGGTATTCAACACATACTTAATAGAGAAAATTCTTTAAACTTTTTAAGGGCACCTCATACTGCACACCGCACCATTTAAACTAAACTCTTGAATTCTAACATTACATTTATATTCAATCCACTTTTCAAAGAGACTATGGATGAAATGAATTAAGCGAATGAATTTAATTAATTGCCTAGCAAGGGCAAAATTATCTGACATTTTGGTTGTTGTCGTGCACATGCATATAATTTGTTCTGAGGTGATTAAAAAAATGAAAGCATGGTTCTTTTTTCCTCTAACAGGTTCTAGACCACCCCCAGTCCAGGAAGTGACCCCTACAGGCTTCCGTCTCATGGGAACGGCCTCCTGCACCCCTCCTCACCTGATCCATCCGGCCCAACGGAACGTCAGCCCCAGTCCCGCTATCCTCAACTTCACCCTGCAGAACTTGGGTCTGATTTCCGGTTCCGGTCCTGGTAATGCCTTGGCCTCGCCACAGACCCCCGAGAGGTCCGGGGCCGTGCTCAGCCCCCTGGCCCTGCAGCAGAAGGGGGTGGTCTTCATCAAGCCTGTGCCAATGCAGCACTCTCCCGTGGCTCTCATCAGTATTCAACAGGTACCAGCAAGTGTTTGTGGGCCCTCCAACAAGGATACAGTCCAGTGGAGCTTCTTTAAATTCTTGGCGGTGGTCTAGGAGTAAAAATAACAAGGCTGCTGTTAAGACCCCTTCTTACTTGGCTCATGATTATAAACAAAACGATCCAGTTTGATATCAATATGATCCGCTAAGCTAGAGTCTGAATGTCACAGTCTATTCTTTGTCCTCTTTTTATGCTTTGGATTAATTTGGTCTTTTCTGTGTTTAGAAAAGGACAAACCGTATTTTGATTGTTTGCTTTGGTGATTATTTCTCAAACTAAAGCAAGGGGGCTTTTTAGGGACCCTAACGAAATTCAGAAAGGTCCTCTTAGAGCAAGGGTCACCTACCTTTTAGAAGCTGAGAGCTACTTTTTGTTACTGATTGGCGTGAAAAGCTACCAATTTGAAAGTCATTTTTTAATAAATCATCAAGTTGTTACTATGTTATTACCAGGTTGTAATCAGGAAGTAACCTTGAAATAGACTTAGTCAACAAAAAAAATATGCAAGTTAGAAATATCATTTCTTAGAAAATCGCCATGAACCATCACAGATGGGATGTTTTCAGAGTCTTTCCGCGGGCTACTTTTAGGGTTTTATGTTATGTTTATGAGTGTTACAGGCATGTTATTTTATTTTTAACAAATCCCTTTTTTTTCGATTTAAGAATATAATAATGCACAATTCACAGACAAGAAGATAATATTTTTATTCAGGGTTCAAATTTAGCTGATGGAAAAAAACAGATACCTGTAGCTTCTGTTCAACTTGTTTTAATGCCAAAATTAACTAGTTACTAATCAACGTATTAATGAGTGCCAGGGTTAAGTATTTGAAATTAAACTTAGAAATCATAAGATCACGGGTAGAAATCGATTAAATTTTCCAATATTCAATTACAGACAAGATGAATTAATCAAATTCATTTGATTAATTGTCCGGCCCAGGATTATTTATTGAATTTTATCAATTGCCCATCCTTGGGTCATTAATCTAATTACTTTGATTAATTTTCAAGCCCTGGGATTACAATTAATCCAATTTGATTAATTGCTCAGTCCTGGGTCGTTAATCAAATCAACTTCATTGAAAGTCCCCACACCCGAGAGACTCCTGAACATTATTTACAGAAAAAGAATGAATAAATTAACAAATAGCCTTGCACAGTATATTATACATGAGACAAAGTTAAAGGTCTGGTGTGAAGTCCAGGTGGAATATACAACATGTAATTACATCAGGTAGGTAAATCAATCTGGGAGGTCAGCGGAATTCATTTTCCTAACATATTAAAGGAAACCAGAACCAATTGAGTAGAACATATTAACAGAATCCTTAAATGTTTTCTAAATGTAAGTACTGTAAGGTAGATTTGAGCGATTGTATGAGGAAGATGTAAGACCTTGGGCCGAAATTCGGGTCGGTCGGGCTTCTCCCTCGCCGTTTTTTCATTATTTTTTTCCCTCGGTGGAAGATCTACACAGCATGCACTTACTTTTACTCAAGTAATTATTTAGGTAAAGAACATGCTTACCAAACTATCAGTTTAACCCCAAATCACTCAATTCAAATACATTTTCCTCCTCAGTGTTGGGGTAAAAGACACACAGCTTCCTCCTTTCACCTCCTTCATGTCAAACGTCATTTCTGCTCCTTGCCAATAGTTTAACAGCTTAACACTATCGTTCTGCTTCTTGGGAAAATCTTTCCCTATTTGTAATCTGCATAATTTGATTTTCTTTTCAGTGCCATTTTGTTCAGTTTCACTTTCGTAGGCCGCACGTTGCGGAAATGCGCACTTGGGTGCCAAATTGTGCACACTTGATTTGAGAGACTCGGCCTCAAGTAAAGCCCAAGCTGCGTCGTTCAGACAAAACGCATATTTCTGTGCTGGAATACACACGGCCGGAGTAAAGCTTCGTGTTTACTCGTTTATCAAATCAAGTTAATCTGTCGGCTTTGGGCGGATTCGGGTTTATCTACCCACCACCATCAGTTCCTGGACCATGTCCTGAATTGAGAGCCTGAGGTCAGAGAAAGCTCCTCAACTATGATGGTATGATGTCTGCTGTGTCCCCCCGTCAATTTGAGGAAGAGAGTTCACAAAAAGAGTCCTGCAATTCCAGCGTGTCAGTTACACTTTCTCAAGTGTCGAGGGATTGAAGTCTTAAAGCAGTGTAAATATTTAAAATATCTAAAGATCCAAAAACTACGAATTTCCTGTATATGATTCGATTTTAAACACTTTCAGAGTTCGTGTTAGTGGTTTACCTACTTAGTTCCCTTATACAAAGTGAGCACACCTAGATATGTTTATTTCACTGATTTGTTCGGCTAGAAGTGAGTCCAACTCTGATTGTAATAGTAATAGCTCCTTATGTATGTTAGCGTTCGGTGTTGTGCCATATATATCATCTAGTTGCCCGATACAACGTGTTAATACCAGGCTTCCCCAACATCTTAAAAAATTTTAAGTCTTAAATTTAAATAACTGCAAATGAATGCATTAAAAATGTCTTAAATTTTGTCTACAAGTCTCAAATTTAACTCTCAAATGTCTTTAATTTTCCCTGTCTTGGCTGCGTGAGTCATTTTTCTAAGTCATCGAACTGCACCGCCATGGGTCAATTATCAGTTACTCTGATAAATTGCACAGACCTGGTTGATTAATCAAATTAAGTTGATTAATTTGCAATTAATTTAATTTTTTAGCATAATAATTTTGAGTCATTTCAGCTTGAAAATAAAACTGCTCAAAAAAGTGTCCATCTTATTTAATCCAAATATGCTCATAATGAAAGTTCAGTAGCAAATCAAGCTAATCCATTTATGTCTTTTTCTGTTTTTGTTTAAGCCCTTGATGAGCACCCCCAAAGGAACGGGCCTCCCACAGCAGAGCTTCTTCCACACTCCGGGCCCCCTGTCCCCCCTGGCGACGGGCTCCCCCAGCAGCCATTTGGCTCCCAAAACTGTTTACATCCCCCAGAGGAAACTCGAAGTCAACACTGGAGAAACAATCTGATTTGTTGTGTGTGATGTTAAACCTGTGGATGTGTCGGGATGAATAGGGTTGATCATTTCTTCATGTGCAAACGAGATTCAATGCCAGTAAGAAATCAATTTTTTTTCTTCATTTTGGGTGTGAACGTCAATCTCACGTGGGCGATTCGATTGGAAATTTTTAAACTGAATCTGATAGTTGTTTTTCCCGCGTTCAGGCAAAACTTGTTAACTTTTATTCCAAAGTCATATTTAAAAAAGGTAACGAAAAAACCTTTTGTGCAAATGAACGTGGTTATGAAAACTTATTTTCACAATGGAATTGAGGAATTGAATGTTTGTCTTGAATTCTATGTAAACCGAATCCAGCGTTTTGATGAGTTGTTTAATTTATAGATAACGTGATTTCTGATGTCTTGCTTTATATAAAATGATAAATAATATGTAAAGCATTAAAAGATATTCTAAAGTCATGTGGTGGTATTTGGATTATTTGCATGAGATGTTTATTTTGATTTTTCTTTTTCTGTTTTTCCAAACAAATTGGGGGTTTCTAGTTCTGTCAAAGTACCATTGTATTCAGGTTAAATGTGTTATGACTTCTGAAAAATGGGGGGAGTAATATTCCCAAAATACAGAAAAAACATTGGAGAAAAATAAAAAAAATATAGGAATTTAAAAAAAACAAAAAAACAATTAGATGATTAGAAAAGTGAACTCTAACATAAAAAATGTAGGGGGGAAAGTGAAAAATCTAAATGATAATACATTTTAAAAAGTTGATGGGGGGTGGATATTCCCATTGAACAGGAAAAATATATATATAAAAACAATTCTGGAAAAAAAAATAATTAAAAAAAAAAAGCAGAACAAAACATTGAGAAACTAAATATTCTGAATATCAGAAAAATGAATCCCAAAATAGTGGGGAAAAAAACCTTAAAATATTGTTCTGGGAAACAAAACAAAAAATATTTCGGAAAACCGGAAAAAAAAAACATGATTATTTCCAAAGAACTGAGAAAAAATTGAAACACAAATCTTAAAAGAATAAATGCAATTCAGAAAATCAAGCTGGGGCAGCACGGTGGCGCAATGGTGAGTGCCTGTGCAGCACAGGTCTGAGGTCATGAGATCAAAGTGGAGTTTGCTTGTTCTCCCCGTGCTTGCGTGGGTTTCCTTGGGTCACCTCGCTCTCGTAGAAAAACCAAAAATGACATTTTTGAGAAACATGAGCGCTATTATATTTTTCAAGTAAATACAATACACTTCCGTCATACTTTTCAAAGTTTTAAAAATCAATAAACATTAACATCAAAAAGATAACTGTAAAATATCCCTTGCGTTACTCAGGTCCTGTTTTAGCCTCGCACTATATGTGTGGGGCATCCTCAATGACGTATATGTACACTTGAGGTCATGAAAGACATGCGGTGTTAAAATAGTGTAACGTTCACACACTCACTCTGCAAACACGCGAACGGGCGCACCCTCGCTTAATCCCGAGGCACGCACACAACTACTAGTAGAAAACAAATGTTTGCGTAGCTGACGGCAAAACCCTCACTCGGCCCGTGACGGGGTCGGGGGTTAGCTCGCTCACCGGTTATTTTCGGGGAATGCTTTCACGGAGGCGTCAGCATAGAACCGTGGATGCCCTGACCCTATTTAAGCCGGCCTGAGACGGGCGGTCCCAACGGTTTTTGGGTGGCGAACACACGGACGAGAATCAAGGTAAGATCGGATTGAACGATTGTTTTGATGTTTGTCGTTTTTTGCTTACCGTAATTACCACACTAAAAGGCGCACCGGATAATAAGACGAACCCCCCAAAAACAGTCTTCTGTCATATACTGTATTTTCCAGACTATAAACTGTTCCAAATGATAAATCGCACTCGTCAAAAAATGCATCAATAATAAAGGAAAACAAATATAAGTCGCACCTGGAGTATAAGTCGCATTTTTGGGGAAAATGTATTCGCTAATATTCAACACCAAAAACATTCATTTCATCTTGAAAAGCAATTTAAAACAAGAATAAAATAGAGAACACGGTTCACGGATCCCTTCACCGCATGGATTGCCAGGGCACCAATGAGGACGCAACTCTGGACAGCCTTCCCCACTGTTGACGGTTCCTGGTCTGTGTTTGGATCATGGCTGAATATATGTACGGAAACCTGTTGGCCTGGAGAGGGATGGGTGCTACCAGGCTGTACTTGCCCAAGACACACCACAGGAAATATGACCCTTGTGGTTAAGGGATCCAACCAGCCAACCACATTAATGTTACATGACTATCATGCCTATTAAGAGTTATTCAGAATCCAACCAGCCAACCACATTAATGTTACATGACTATCATGCCTATTAAGAGTTATTCAGATCTCATCTCATCTCATCAGCTACACCGCTTATCCTCAGTAGGGTCGCGAGGGTGCTGGAGCTCATCCCAGCAATCATTGGGCAGTGGGCAGGGGACACCCCGAACTGGCTGCCAGCCAATCGCAGGGTACACGGGGACAGACAACTCACTCGCTCATTCACACCTAGGGACAATTTGGACCGGCCAATTCACCTGAAATGCATGTTTTTGGAATGTGGGAGGAAACCGGAGTGCCCGGAGGAAACCCACGCAAGCACGGGGAGAAGATACAAACTCCGCACAGAAAGTCTGGAGCTGGATTTGAACCCACGCAGGAGGTTCCCAAGACATGAACTGTGCCACACATGCGCTAACCACTGCGCCGCCGTGCTGCCCAGTTATTCAGATAACTAGTATAAATAACATGCTTACCAAATCAGTTTCACTCAAAATCACAAAATCCAATGAAATCTTTATGCGCGCTGTGACTTTTTAAACAACTCCCCGCATTGAGGAGTTTAGACGATGCGCCGCTTGCTCTTCACTGTCACATACATCAGACTTGGCCTCACCTCTGCTTTTCGCCAGTCTCTTTCTGACAAACTCCAAACTCTTCTTTGCGTCTCGATTACCGCTTTCGGCTGCATATTTGACTTTATTCTCCATTTTTGTTCAGCTCTTCTCAGTTGTTTTTATAAAATACCGGCAATGTTGATATTATCAACAGAAGGAGTAGAGCGCACCCTTGCGTTTTAGTATGAAAATAAAATGTGAAATGATATAACCGGTAGTAATGTGTTAATAATTTCACACATAAGGATCAGTGTAAAAATAACATGTGAAACAGTATAATTTCACGCATAAGTCACGGTCCCGGCCAAACTGTCAGAAAAACTAAGATTTATAGTCCGCAAAATACGATACTTTTCATACATAAGACATCAGGGCTTGCAAGGCCTTTTCTGCCGGCCTAGAAAATCTCATAATCATGCTATGTAAATCATATTTTGTCCGTTAATCCTTACTAAATACGGTAGTTCCTAATTGTCTGTCAGCTTACTTTTATTGCTTTTCCCCTGGTCGCGGTGCTTCCACATGTGTGCTTTCATATGTAAGAATTTTTGAAAATGGAGACAACAGAAAGTCTTCCTTGAAATATATAACCTCAAAAAAGCACGATGAAGGAAACTACTCTGGTGGATCTGATGCTGACTTAGACTTTGCAAAAAAGAAAAAAAAAGACAGAAAAAGAAGGAAAGTGAACAAAAAAGAGAAAGAAATACAAGAAAGAGAAAAAAGGGGGGAAAGAAAAGGTAAGGGGGGAAAAAACAAAGAAAAAAGGAAACTGAAAAAAGGAAAAGAACCGCAAAGAGAGAAAAAAAGAGGAAAAAAAGCAAGAAAAAAAACCCGATAAAAAATAAAAAACTACTACCACTAGGAGATGTGACGAAATACACACTGTTCCTATAAGACGTTTTAACATGCATTTTATGACTGGGATTGGTTCATACTAACTGGTCATAAATCCATTACAATGGCACCATCTTCAGCAGTATCAAGTTACTGAGTGTATAGTAGTAGACTGCTGTGCCGGCTGGCTGTCAAAGTCATCGTATGCGTTGCCGGGCTGCTATGTGCTGCAGTTGCAGATATTTCCCATTTGCTGATTCAAGAATTGAACCTTTAGCGCTAATGTTCCAAAAACTGTTTTTGTGTATTCAAATTTAGATGCCTAACTGGGGTGGAGGATCAAAATGCGGAGCTTGTGACAAGACCGTCTACCATGCAGAGGAGATCCAATGCAATGGAAAGAGCTTCCATAAACCTTGCTTCATATGCAGTAAGAACAACAACATTGCTACAGTGTCAAGTTCAAATAAAACCCCGAGAAAAATCCAAAGATGAAACCGAAACTATCGGATTTCTCCCCCATGCTGGCGACTGGACCTGTCGCAGCTGTCCAAGTCTCCGTGGACGCCATTTGTTTATCCGCATCAGATTCCGTTGCAATCTCACCCGATGACTGCTTTGTTCCGTTGGGATATCTAAAAGGCTTCCGGGATAAGCCCTTGTCTTTACTCTGTTAAAGGTCTAAAAATAGAAATACTACACAGTTAAGTATGCGCAATGGCCTTGCTGAGTGATAAAAGTGGGCTACGTGCTGGCTCGGGTTAACGAAACTTCATGTTGACATATGAAAAGCAAGCAATTTTTGTATCATGGTTTTGTATTATAATAGAACAAAAACATTTTTTTAGTGCATTTAGAAATTCTACACATGGCAGGGAAAAGTTCTATTGGAGAGTCTGTTAGTTAGCCAACTAGTTTTTAGCTAGGATGATAAAAACAACTACACGTTGCAGTAGTCTATAATTAAACAGAGAGTAAAACATTTTGAATTCAGAAGATACTTTTTCATTGGATTAATCTATTGGCACACTATCACTTTAAGACGTTTAAAAGATATTTTAAATGTAATAAAAAGTATCGCGCTTACATGCATTAATACGCATACAATAAATATGTATTTGAATACTGTATTTACCGGAGTCCCAAGACTCGTCTCGCGCTTTTCATCTTCAACTTTGTTTCCCATTGTTTCTTTCTCTAGCCTCTTGTGTTAGCCATGTGGCCGCTGGTTGTAGCTCATCGCTAGCTGATACTGTTAGCTGCTCCGTGAAGCTCGAGGTCAGCAACAAGCGTTTCGAGAGCGGCGTTCGGCTCCCTAGGCCCCTGGTCAAAAACGTTTGATAATGGAAAATGAAATGGATTCTGCAGGACATACATGATAGAGAGTACAGATATGAGTATATGTATATGTAGTATGTGTTGCCTTCATTATAAGGCATTTATAAAGCTTTTGTTTGCAGCTCCAAAGTTGTTGTTTTTTTATCTAGAAATAATTTTCAGATTTTGAGTAAATACTAAATGTATTTATTTTTTCAATCCCTCCATATATACAGTAATGTGTAGCTTACATGATTAATTGCAGGAAGTTATTTACATTACCATTTACTACTGGGAAACACTACCATAATGTTTTATATGACCCATAATAAATGTCCATAATTAGGAAGTAGGGCAGCACGGCGGCGCAGTGGTTAGCGCGTGTGCGGCACAGTTCTAGGGTCATGGGAACCTCCTGTGTGGGTTCAAATCCAGCTACCGGACTTACTGTGCGTAGTTTGCTTGTTCTTCCCGTGCTTGCTTGGGTTTCCTCCGGTTTCCTCCCAAAGACATGCATTTCAGGTGGATTGGCCGGTCCAAATTGTCCCTAGGTGTGAATGAGCGAGCGAGTTGTCTCTTCATGTGTGCCCTGCGATTGGCTGGCAACCAGTTCAGGGTGTCCCCTGCCCACTGTCCGATGATTGCTGAGATGGGCTCCAGCACCCCCGCGACCCTACTGAGTATAAGCGGTGCAGCTAATGAGATGAGAATTAGGAAGTACAATCCTTGCATTGATACACATTTCCTAGTGCCCTGTTTATGTATAGCATGCACCTCTCCTCTTTGGCGCGATCCATAGGGGGCGATGGCGCTTCATAGTGGAATGCTGTACAAACCTGTGCTACCTGCAGTTAATCACAAAGGATGAAGAACTGCGATTGCAAAGCGAAGCCACCAGATAGCAGTGCCGGCGTCATTTTTAAGCAGCCGCCCCCTTTACTCACTCAGACAAACGTTCATCATTCTCTGAAGAGCGCTATGGCAAGTGTCACAGTAGGAGACATTTCACAGGAGGCATCCGATCATTTTTGGCCCTAAAAAAACACATCTCATTTAAAAGTCACAAAAAGGCCTGATCGAAGCATTGGAGGGTTAGATTCATGATTTCATTGCTGAGAAGGTTAATAAAAAACTTCAGCTTCAGGCAAAAATGTTAAGGTCACAATGTAACCGTGAAAAACCGCATCTGGTCGTCATCACCATCTTAGGGCCCGGTCACAGAGCCGTTTGCGTCTCTATCGCGGGTAAAATTTAGCGTTTTTTTTTTTTTTTTTGTCTGTGGTTGCCCGCGATGGAAAATGCGCAAAATTGGCCAACCCGCTGTTCATCGGTGGTATGCCCGCAAAACAGACGCCGGCGACTGTTCCGCTTCCTCATCGCGTCATTTCCTCGTGTGGACCACGGGTATAAAAGCTCCCGAGCCGGCGTTATGCCGAGAACTGCATCCTTGCCGAGATTCGCATCCCCTCGCTACCTACTACAACCACTTTTACCTCGTTTTATCTCACTTTTATATCACTTTGGGGAATGTAATGGCGAACATATAACCAAAACCACTTCGTCTTGCATTTGTTGGGAATGTAATACAACTTAAACCATTCCGTCTTTGTATTTGTTGTGAATGTAATCGAACGGTAATGCACGCCGTATACAAATCACTTTTGAGCAGGTAACATGTTTATTTTGCCTTTTTCTATTCAAATCGCTCGTATTGAAACTGTTATGCACTCTACCATAAAGCTTATTTCTGCATAATAAGCTTTACGGTTGAGTGTATAACAGTTCTCAAAAGTGATTTATATACGGTGTGCATTACCGTTCGATTACGTTCACAACAAAAACAAAGACGGAATGGTTTAAGTTGTATTACATTCCCAACAAATGCAAGAGGAAGTGGATTAGGTTATATGTTCGCCATTACATTCCCTAAAAGTGATATAAAAGTGAGATAAAACGAGGTAAAAGTGGTTGTAGTAGCGAGGGGATGCAAATCTCTGCAGGGATGCATTTCTCGGCATAACACCGGGCTGTAGAAATCATAACCGCTCAAGACACAGTCCCGTGAAGATCAAGATTTCAAGCTATGGCACCGAAGAAGCAATATGTTATTATTGTAATAGTTTTTCATTTTTATTTTATTATCTTGTTATGAAATGAAAAGAAATGTCAAGAAATAAAAATGGATTAAGACGAGGTCACTACGGTGATGGGGATCCATGTTCACCCCTTGACGTCTCGAGCACAACTGACGTGTGCTTGGCTAATCGCGCTGTATATACGCGGAGAAAGGCGTTTGACCGTCACACGCGTAACACGCTAATTTCACGTAATAACACCGCGATACAGGCGCAGAACATGCTATGACCGTGCTCCACCCACGATTACCCGCTGAAATTTCGCGTCCTACCCACGTGTAACCACGCCCTGGCTGCGGCCAGAGCACGTCGTTCCGCGTCATTTCCGCGTCATTTCCACGTCATTACCTCGTGTGCCGCCCGCGGTTAACACGTGGTCTAAAGTTTTGAGCAGCGCAAAACTTTTTCGCGCGGCCAACCGCGTGTGAATTTCCGACCGCGAGTAAAGCACTGCTGTATCTCGTCTATATGGCGATCTCAAAGCGTCCAACAGCGTCTGCTTCACGGGCAGAAATTTCTGGCCGTGATTCAGCCTCGATACAGACGCAAACGGCTGTGTGACCGGGCCCTTAAACAACACAATATAGTTAACCTTTGACAAATCAACCCAATTTTACATGAATATAAATAGGCTTTCTAATTCCTTCTAGCTTTTATTAATCCAAACATAGCTTAAAGCTGCTAAAGCAAAGTGTTATGATCAATGTTCCCTCTAATTTTCCACAGGTCTGAGCGTTCACACAAAGTCGGTGAGCAACGCTTGAAACAACAGTGAGCAACAGCAATCCCAAGTGTGGCAACTAAGTCATTATCAAACATGTCCAAAACTTTACATCACTTTAAATTTTGCTGAGTTTCCGGCAATGCACAAACATTTTTCAATTACAAGCACATTAGTCAAGTCAATTTTTTTATAAAGCCCTTAATCACAAAAATGTCTCAAAGGACTGCACAGGATTACAATGACACAATTACCTGATCTTAAACCAACATGCGGGCAAGGAACAACTCAAAACCTAAGCGTGAGGAAAAAGAGAAACCTTGAGAAGGGACCTCACAAGTGGTATCCCCCTTTCAGGATGACCAGGGTGAATTACATTTAGCATTACAGTACACAAACATCGTAAACACTAGGTAACATGTTGAAAATTTGTCCGGAAAGTGCATGACAGCAGCAACACCCCCAGCCTGTAAACTAGTCCAGAAAGTCTGACGGCCACGACGCAGCTTCCCATCTCTGCCAGCTGGTCCATGCAGGTGTTGACATGCTTCAGGTCAAACGTTGGTCTGCTGACTCATCTCAAATCGTCCTTCTCCTTCTCCTCATCCCGGCCGCTTTACACTCGGCTGTGAATCGTTCCAGAGAGTTGAAGATTACGGCCTAAGGAGGCCAACAAACACCACATCATCTGCAAAAAGCAGAGATAAAATGCTGGGGCCCCCCAAAACCGGACTCCTTCCTACAAAGGAGTTACCCAAAATTCAAACACTTTTCAATCCTTGGAAACACAACATTAAAATTCAAGCATTTCCAAAGAATTCAGGCACCCGTACAATCGCGGAAATATGCTGGAAGTAGGCTTCAGAATTTTGCCAAGCGGTGTCCCCTCGACCTTCCATAGTTTGTTTTCGTCCAGTGCACATGCTTCAGCTTCATTCTAAGCTCAGCGACGTTAAATAGTGAAGTATTACACAGTGTCACTTTAAATAACTAGTGTTGGTATCATTGCAAACTGGGCTGGTGGTTCCCCCTTTCAAGAAGTGTGTGTTCTAACTACAGGGGAATCTCACTTTTTAGCCTCACTGGTAAGGTCTGTTCAGGGGTACTGGAGAAGAGGGTCCGCTAGGGAGTCGAATCTCGGATTGAGGAGGAGTGTGGATTTTGTTCCTGCCATGGAACACTGGACTAGCTCTACACCCTTTACAGGGTCCTTGAGGGTGCATGGGAGTTTGCCTATTCGGTCTTCATGTGTTTTGTGGACTTTGAGAAGGCATTCGACCGTGTTCCTCGGGAGGCCCTGTGGAGAGTGCTCCGGGAGTATGGGGTATCGCAGTCTTATCAGGGCTGTGTGGTCCCTGTATGCCCAGTGCTAGTCTGGTCCGCATTGCTGGAAGTAAGTCGGATTTGCTTCCGATGAGCGTTGGACTGTGCCAGGGCTGCCCTTTGTCACTGATTCTGTTCATAAATTTATGGACAGAATATCTAGGTGCAGCCTTCGTGGAAAGGAGTCCGGTTTGGGGGGCCTCAGCATTTTATCACTGCTTTTTGCAGATGATGTGGTGTTGTTGGCCACCTCAGGCCGTAATCTTCAACTCTTTGGAACGATTCACAGCCGAGTGTAAAACGGCAGGGATGAGGATTAGCACCTCTAAATCCGAGACCATGGTACTCAGCCGCAAAAGGGTGGCATGCTTCCCTCAGGGTTGGGAATGAGATCTTGCCCCAAGTGGAGGAGTTCTAGTATCTCGGGGTCTTGTTCACGAGTGAGGGTTGGATGGAATGAGAGATTGACAGACGGGTCAGTGCAGCGTCTGCCGTCATTCGGACCCTGTACCAGTTCGTTGTGGTGAAAGGGAGCTGAGCCGAAAGGCAAAGTTCTCCATAGTTCTCCAACCCACAGTTATGACCGAAAGAACACGATCCCGGATACAAGTGGCTGAAATGAGTTTCCTCCGCAGGGTGGTTTGGCTCTCCCTTAGAGATAAGAGAAGCTCAGTCATCCGAGAGGGACGCTATGTAGAGCCACTGCTCCTCCGCATTGAGAGGAGCCAGTTGAGGTGGATTGGGCATCTGAGAAGGATGCTTCCTGGACGCCTCCCTCGGAAGATGTTCCGGGCATGTGTCACCGGCAGGATGCCCCTGGGGTGACCCAGGACACGCTGTCTCTAGGCTGGCCTGGGAATGCCTTGGGATCCCGTCGGATGATCTGGAGGAAGTGGCTGGGGATAGTGACGTCTGGGCTTCCCTGTTAGGGCTGCTGCCCCCGTGACCCGACCCCAGACAAGTGGAAGATAATGAATGGATGGATGGCATCCATGCATGTGTTTGCTGTAAGACCGTTACCCAAAACATTCACATCGCTGCCCGGTTGTCTTAACAGTGACCTGCAGGAAGATGCTCGACAGCACAACTGTTGCGGCGCACGAGTCCGAGATCTACTGCAAATCTTGCTACGGGAAAAAATACGGACCCAAAGGTTACGGCTACGGCCAAGGGGCGGGCGCACTTAGCTCCGATCCCGTCCCTGTTCGCTTCCACCAGCAGCAGCAGCAGCAGCAGCAGCAGCAGCCCGATGAGTATGACCGCATCACTTATCAAGTAATCTTTGCAAAACAGTCAACTATCAATTCCGTTTTTCCAGCTCGAAACCACAGCAAACTTCCACCACCGAGACTCCCAACAAGTTTTCACAGAACTTTGGAAGCTCAGATCGTTGCCCTCGCTGCACTAAGGCTGTCTACGCGGCCGAGAAAGTGATGTCGGGAGGAAAGGTAAAAGACTCCCACCGCTGAATTTTCTTGCTCGTGTCAGGAAAGAATTATTTTTGATGAATACATTGCATACGGCGTCCGCAGCCTTGGCATAAAACGTGCTTCCGCTGCGCCAAGTGTGGTAAAGGCCTGGAGTCCACAACAGTGACTGACAAGGATGGGGAGATCTACTGTAAAGGTATAAAAGCGCAAACAGAGTGCTAAAAAACTGAATTTGAATCTGAGTGCACCGCTTATTAAAGAAGGAAACATGTTGCTCCGGCAGATTAATTTGCTCATTTTGAGTATTTTTTTTCTTATTTAACAATTTTACAAGTTACAAGACTCTTTATTATTATTATACCAATTTTTAAACTTGTTTTAATAGCATAAGACGAATTTATGTATATATATATATATATATATATATATATATATATATATATATACTGTATATATTTTGGATTAAAACAAGTTGGTAATGTAAGAAAAAAAACTTAACTCAGCAAAACTAAATTGAAAACCAATATAAAGTGGTGACTTTGTCCATTTTAAGTATTTATTTTATCCTACGTGATAGAAATTATCCATTACAGAATATTATACCCATTTGTTTAACCTGTTCTAATAATAAAATAATACAAACATTTGTTTCTTTATTTTACTATTAAAATAAGTTGTCAATTTAAGAAAAAAAAACTTTTACTTTAAAAAAAATATAAAAATAGAAGATAAATATGAAGTGGAAAGCAAAATGTACAATAAAAAATAAATATATCTTGTTCCTGCGGCAGATTATTTTGCTTATATTTATTAATTTTTTTGTACCGGTAATTAAAATTGTATTTTGTTTCCTTATCCATTTTTAACTTGTTTTAATAGTTAAATATTAACAAAATTGTTGATAATATACATTAAAAAAAAATCACGTTTAAAAAAAAAATTGAAAATATTCTAAGCATGGAAAAAAATGGAATGTAATGCTCTAAAAAATAATCATTGAGCTCAAAAATATTTATTTCTTAATTTCACCTTGTTTTAATAAAATACAAAGTAAAATAAGTATGATAAATGAGCATATTCCCCTGATAAAGAAGGCAGGTATTTTGCGACTTTTCCTATTTTCTTTACTTCTATTATTTTGAAGAAGAACTTTTTTAAACTACAATTATTCAAAAACATTTATTTTAAAATACTTAAAATGATCTGCCTGTGGACTTGAAAAAAAAAGAATTATTTCGCAATATTTTCTTACCAGACCTAATCATCCTTTTACTTTTCTCTCCTCAGTTTGCTATGCCAAACACTTTGGTCCAAAAGGATTCGGATTGGGAAATGCTGCCATGCTGAACTAGCAATGGGGACCCTTGATTTTGCTATGGTGAATATTTGTAATAAACCATATTTGTACCAAAACCCATGCCCATGTCATGTGTGCCAGTCATACAAACTTGAACTAAATGAACAACTCATTGCTTTATTGAAGTGGTCTTTCCTTATAAAAAACATGCAATTCTTACAAAACGGACTGTTATGCTATATATATAACCGTTTAAAAATCATCAACATTTTTTTACATTTCTGCCCTATCTTGGCAATTGATTTGACCTCATAAAGGCAGCAGCGAGTAGTAAAATCAAATATAGCAACAAGTTACCTTTTTTAGTCTTTTCCCTCCATCCACTGGAGTGTTTTATCATTGCAATGAGCCTCTCAATGGGTTAGAAAAATAAATAATTGCACGGTGCCTTTTGGTCCAAAGCCGCTGTTAAAATACCCGAGAATCGGCCCACCCTGATCCTGATCCCTGTGTGTTAAATCATGTCCGTGTGTCTGAACAAGCGCTGGTCCCGGGCGGGTGGGAGCTGCTGCGTCCAGTCGATGATGGCTGGTTTGAAAAGGCCACAGCATCGAAAGTGGAAGAAAGACATCAGGTTCCTCACCACACCCAAACTATTAAGAAGACAGAAATTTCCAGACATAAACTCAAGAATACTGTATTTTCACAAGTATAAGGCACTGGTCTACTTAAAGGCACAGTCTGAGTTGTGTATGCCATTGCTGCATTGATAATAAGGAGCACCTGAATATAGAGCACATGCTTTATATGCAATCCAAATGCCCATACTTCACCATTTAACATTCTCATAGGTAATCTCCGTTACCCATTCTCTCTTTGCGAAGTCTGCCTTACAGCAACAACACTTATTCACGAGCAAACAAGTGTGGGCATGGAAATAAATCTTTAGTTCTCGCAGATTTTCATCGTGTAGTGTTCTGCATTCTGCCCGTGCGTCAATAATGTTGTGGTCAAAGTTAGGTAAGGTACGGGCAAATCTTTTTCAAAGTCGATTTTCTCTAAAAGCCACCAAGGCAACAAAATGCAAAAGAAAAAGGCAAAGGAAAATGCTTTCTATTGCCCACCAATTAGGACCTCTCCACATGCTTAAAGAAGGTAAAAGCATTTTTTCAACATGTTTTTCTGCCATTAAAATCCACATGAAGGGGACAAAATATATTCTAAAGCAAAAGAGTAGCTTCAAGAAAGTGCAATATAGCAGCAAGATTATTCTTAAAATTAGAAATTTGACAGTACAGAAGTTATTTCTAAAAAAAAAAATACATATATTTTCTAAGTACAGTACTTTAATTTATCAAACAAACAAGCAAAAAGGCCTGTGTTGCCGAGCATTCTACTTAAGCGAGGTTGATGGGGCTGTGCTTTGTTGAAAAAGTGCCAGGGAGCCCGTCGGCAGTCGCAAAGAGCAGTATGACCACATGCAGCTCAAGAGATGCTTATACACAAAAGCAGATTTTTTTTTAACAATTTTGTTGGTATTTATTTGGGGTGCCTTGACACCAAACCTAGCTTAAGAGGCCTAAAGTACTAGTCACAAAAAAATTGGTTTAGCTTTTTTGGAGCCCACATACAAACACACGCACGTAAATCCGGATTTATAAAATAGTATAGATGAGATGTAGACTAGACTAGATAGAATAGCTTAAGCCTGTCAATAGGATTTTTTTTATTTCAATGTATAACAGAGTGTTTAATAAATAAATGATTCTGCTTCGCGGATTTTGACTATCGCAGGTCCTTTTTGGAACACAACCCTCGCATAAAATGTGCCAGGTTCACTTTAAGAGTGAGTTTCTGGGCCATGGGGCTCCTTGAAAATAATGTCAGAGTTTGCATAAGCTTGAACAGTGCCAGCTGACACATTTGTCCAAGCATCTGCAATCCGCCCGGAACGATAGGAAGGTCCGAATTCATTTGCTTCACTTAGAGAAGGGGCCATTAGTGAGACGCAGAGCTGCCAAACATAGAAAATTGTTGTTTTTTTTTTTCAAAATGAGAAATTTCAGAGTTTGAAAACATTTTTGTAGCAGCATTTAAAAGCACCATTATAAGTTGAAAGTGGTTCTTATAAAATATTAAACCGCACATCAAACCTGTGGTTACTTCACAAGTCCAGCAGCTGGCAATAATGCACCAAATATAGTCCTAACTAACAAACATGGATTTTTCTAGCATTCATAGAAAATGCATACAGAGACACCTCGCCACTTCGCGTTATTGCTGGTTCACTCCTTTGCAGGAAAAAAAAAAAATTATATATTTATATAAAACGTAAAAGATTGAATTGAGAAAAAAAAAACCTGCAAGCTTTCCGCACCATTGAGGAACGTTTCGGGCGGTCAAGATTCAAGCAGACTTAACTTGCTTGACACCACCCCTTAACAACTTCAAATCTCAGATGCCGTTGGGCCAAATCATATCATAACATCTTTCAAACAGCATTGAGACGGTAAACCTGATCTGCGTTCTTACTGCATTTCGGTGAGTAGAGTTTGAGTTCCACTACTTTCTTCATGCCGTCTAAGCAATGCATTGCTCGCTCTCTTACTCGCTCACTCTCAGTCGACACTACTTCGTGGCTTTTTACTTTTCGAGGGTGGTTTTGGTCCCCATTAATCATGAAAACCGAGGGTTCTCTGTATTTCATAAAAGCATCGTAAACTACAGACGATTCGTGCAATTTTACTGACTGAGCGACTTCCCCCGCACACCAGATGCCTTTTTCAGAAATATTTCAAGTTGAATTGATCAGATGACCATTTTAGGTGGCAACATCAATAGTGTATTTTCATGATCTTACAGTCAATAAAAGTTTTCTCCAGGAATGTATGTGACAAGTAATGCACACTAAAAGAAGAGAGCATGCCGAAGTTATAGACACTGTAAAAATGTAATGTCGTAATTACAATACCGGCGCTTTGTGGTGTGGCAGCAGCTAGCAAAAGCAAAATGGCGATAATCAGGATGGCTTCAGGTGTGCGTGGGGCTTGAAATCGGCACTCATAAGAGACGGGGCTTAACAAAAATGGTGATGCGTGGTTTCTGCATACCCCGCAATCATCACTCGCAGTTCCCCTTATTACGTTCTCATTATGTCCTCTACATTGTCTGCCTTAAAACAACACCACAGACACAGGGCACACCATACATCTTGAAGAAAATCTAATACTTTTATGTGCCCCTTACGGTCACGAAAAAACAGTAGTCAATGCGGAAACACTCACTTGTATGGATTTTGCGACAAGGACAAGGATTGTCTGTGCTTCCTTGCGTGCATCATCAAGCTCATCCTCTCAGAAGTGGTCAGTCCGAGGAACGCGATCTGGTCGAACCGCAAATTGTAAAGGACGGATTTATGAGGTCACACGTCTCCACGCTGACAAACTCACCTGGTAGAGTTGAAAGAGCAGGATGAAGCTGGACCAGCAGGTGTAGTACAGGGCCAACAGAAAGATGCAAAGCAACCACGGGGAGCAGGTGACGACTGCTAAAACCACATCCACAAAACCTTGCTCCTCAGAATGTGGCATGCAATGCTTCGACCAATCTGGACATACAAGAGCAAAGGGCGTTTAGGTCTAACAGAGTGCCGGGGAAATTCCCCTCTTAGCTAATGTGCGGTGCAACAACTCACATACGAAGCACTCGTGGAACATCCAAATGCCCATGAGCGCGAGGGAAAGCAGGAATAGGACAAAGTAATGATGGTTCCTGGCACCTACATCCCAGGAAAAAAATCATTTTAGTCAAACCAAAGTCACATTAAAACACCCAAACTTTGAGATCAACTGCCCTCGGCTTTGGCAGAAACTGACACGATTCTTCTTTTAAATGAATGGTTCAAAAATAGGGTTATTCATTTAATCTAAAATTATTAATCAAAGGCAATATTTAAGGAAAATATAACTATCCATCCATCCATTATCTGCAACGCTTATCCTCAGTAGGGTCGCGGGGTGCTGGAGCCCATCTCAGCTGTCTTTGGGCAGTGGGCAGCCAGTCGCAGGGCACACAGGGACGGACAATTCGCTCGCTCATTCACACCTAGGGACGATTTGGACAGGCCATTTAACCTGACAAGCATGTTTTTGGAAAGTGGAAGGAAGAAACCCACGCAAGCATGGGGAGAACATGCAAAATCCACACAGGAGGTTCGATCTCATGCCCTCAGAACTGTGCCGCACACGCGCTTACCACTGCGCCGCGGTGCTGCCCGAAAATATAACTACTGTACATAAAATACATTCAGAAGGCAATACCTTTTTGAATTAAGTAATAATATATTTTTTTTAGAATACTGAACCTTCCCCCACATTGCTCCCAAACACTGTCTCACATTATTTGATAAGTGTTCATTTTAGGGACTTTACTTCATATTTTACTGTATTTTCAATTAATTAGACTAGTAAATTAAAAAGTCTTTAAAAATAGCTAAATGATTTGGATTTACTTTTCTCATTTTGTTTTCACTAAGGTACAGATTTTTAATAAACAAGAAAAATAACAATGTGCAAAATTATTTGCCATCTGCCATATTACACATGTATTTTTCTCAACTATTCTGGGAGAGAAACAAGTAATATAGTTGTTAATAACAGTAGTATCATAAAAATCATAATATTTTGGATGCACTTTTTATATCAAATAATTAAAAAAACATATAAACTCAATCTCCAAAGTTAAATAAATGAGATCAATTATGTTCTTAACTTATGTGCACAGGTGTGGCAGAAAAAAAGCATTATCAGGATGTATGTCACAAAAAAAAAAAATTATAAACATGATGAAAAAAGATTGGATCCAAGCAGGCAGACGTGTGAAGTACCGATGCAAGTGTTGGTCCAAATTGAGTGATGGTCCTGCTTTGCTACGCAGGCGTCACATTTCTGGCAATGGCTGGCTCGAACTGGTTTCTTAATCTACAGAAACAATATATTAAAGAAACAGAATACATTACAGTTAGAGACTGTTTGCATCTTATTCTGAAGCTCCCTTGGAGGATAGCTCACCATGCAAGACGTGCAAAATATACTTGGGTCCAAACAACCAGCCTCAGCCAACACCAACACGTTCTGTCCAGGCAAGAATACACAACACTGGTTTAAAAAAATGTATCTTTAACATCGAGAGCAATGACAGATAAAGTTGACGGACCATTTTCTTCTCCTCTTCTGTCGCTTTGACAAAACCGGGGTCGGTCTTGCAAGCACGGAGGTAGTAATAGAGGAGAGCAGTGGCGTTGAGCGTGAAAAGAACCTGGACTGTGGCACTGTGGCCATGTGGGTCCTCATGTTAAGAAGAAGTCAATCAGTTGTGGAGGGTAAAATTTAATTTGGACTGTTTTATTACACCCAGGGCTGCAACGATGAGTCAACGTTGTTGACAAAAAAAATGATAAAAGAAAATGTCGACTATTGTCACCTTTTTCCAACAGAGTGAGGCATCACCACTTAAATATAATCTCTGCTGAAAGTCGCTCATGCACAATAGTGTTTCTGTCTTGAGCGGTAACATAAAGAAATGATAGCGTCAACATCACTTGTGGACCAAAAGTTTGCAAGTTTGGGAGCATTTTAGCCTGGATACGGGGAATAAAAATACTACACATCATGGTAGTACCTGGATGATGTATGGACAATTAAAGAGAACATTTGGACGGTTGAACGAAATGGAGTCGCTTTGGTAAGACTCAAAAAGACATTCAAGCCGATACGGTTTTGATGCTGTGCGTTGGAATTTTATACATGCATATTTCGCTTAAGAAGGGAGCTTGAGCGTTATGCCAGACTGTGCCTGACATGCAAATGTGAAACCAAATGCATTCAGACCAAAGAACAAAAGTCAGTTGATAAAATCTCAAGAAGGACCAAACTGCTTCATTTCAAACTATTGACAATCGTTATGTACTTTTGTTACAGACTTTGCAATTGACCACTGAATGTGTTCAGTGTAATTGTTTTATTTACAGTTCTACTGCTGCTAATGAGCCTGTGCTTGGTTTACAGGATTAGAAGACGTTTATTTTATTTTAATTCATTATCTATTTGCCTGTCCCTTAAAACAGAAGATTTATTAAAAGATTTATGTCTCTTCTCGAGCACTGTGCCTAATTGGTTTTAGATAGGGCCTTTATTAGATCTTTGAGCGAAATCGCAATGTGTATTGTAAAAGACGTATTTTTCATTGTAACCAATTTTCTCGTGTTTATCGTCATTTGCCACATAGTTAAATCATTTTCTGCTAAATATAAGAATATTTAGAATATAATAGAACAGAATAGAATAGAATATACCTTTATTGTCATTGTTACAAAATGGGTTGAACTCATCGTTTAAATAGTCGGCGACTACTAATCACATCTGCAACAAAAAAGGATATCTGGTAGGAACCACAGGCACCAGGTAACAACCATCCAGAAGATGGATGCCATCAGGCTTGTAGCCGGTAGCAGCGACTGAAACATGGCACTGGGGAAATTCCTGTTCACAAAAGAGAACATAAGCCTGCTAAGCATATATAGCTATGTATCGCAACCTTGAAACTCTGTAGAAACAAATGAAAGGGAAAAAAACCCAAGTAAATAAGTTCCAACCTTGTGACCAAAGTAACTGCACCGACCACACAAGCAAGCAGGATTCCTTTCAGCAACCAGGAGTCGGAATTCATATCCAGTATGGCAGCCAAACAGCCAAAAGTAGCGGTCGAGAACAAAAAGTGCAGTAAAATCTAAAAAAAACAACAACAAGAAAAAAAATACATTATTAAAGTACATGGTTGCGCTCGTAAGATTTTAAACCCTCAAAGATCTACTGTGGGGGTTTAAAAAAAAACAACGACAACAAAAAACTTCAACAAGCTTCAGAACAATTTCTAGGGAGCACTAATAATTATAGTAAGTTTAAAATTAGGGATGAAAATGGTTATTTTCTTAATGACAACCACACTGAAAAGGGTTTTGTTGGGGTGTAATTGGTTGCCAGATCATGTTATATATAATTTTCTTTTTTTAAAAGTATGTTTCCTTAAATTTACAAAGATTGTGATATATACATATTCTGTTGAATTTGAAGTATTGTTTAATAGGGCTATTATTTTTAAATTCTTTGATTTCTTTCTAATAATGTAAAAAATACTTGCCAATGATGTTCATTTTAAGTATATAAATATTTTTTTAAAATGTGTTACTTTCTCAATATTGTTACATATTATTTTGCTTGTATTCATTAAACCTACTTTTTAAATTATTTGACTAGAAACAATGTTAAAATATGGTAAATTACCAATAAATTATACTAAAAAAAAACTTAAATCAGCAAAATAATCCCCCAAAGTCTAATTTTTTCTTTAGACAAGATTTGTTTTCCTTCTTGGTAGCTTTACCACAAACTCGTTTAAAGCTTGTAGTAGACACTCAACGTATGTTTGTCATCACACAACATTATGTTAAGGATCTGTTTAGTTATTCTGATAAGTTGAACTTTTAAGCACAATTATAACGTTAATGAAACAAAACAATTAGCGCTATCTGCTACAGATGTAAAAATATCAACTAGACTGTCAGTGAATGTGAGAAATCCATTGACTTATCATACTTTGTATTTGTTGACCATTCGTATACAGCGTGAGTTGGCGTGGAGCCGCTCCTGTTGGACTTGGTTGAGCATGTAGATGAGGAGGGGGCTGTGCACCTGGTGGGCTAGATCAAGGGGGGTGTGGCCCTAAAACAGGAAAAGACAACTGAGGTGGTAATTTTCAATCTTTAAGAACATTATTTTCTATGAGGCTCACGTTAACGTTTTCCATGTCCAAGCTGGCACCGGCCTCCAGAAGGATTAACGCCGCATCGACGTTGCCAGCTAGCACTGCGCAGTGGAGTGGCGTGTTCCTGTTGACTTTGTCCACCGCACTCACAGAAGCGTTGTTTTTTATCAAAAAGTTTGTGGGCTCGGGCCTGCATACAAAAATAACCTTTTCTTTATATAATGGTCACAGCCACAGCCCTTTATAGACAATCTATGAGCTTTTTGAAAAAGGTACCCAATTATCTTCTGAGATGCTAGCATCAAAGGCGTCTGTCCATTGCAGTCAGGTCCATCAACTTCCTGGATGGCGAAAATCACAATGTCCCAAACATGCCTGGTAGAGCTAAGTATACAGTTTCAGGTCTTTCCTGACACTCACCTGTCCCTTGGCCATGAGATAGGCTGCGATTGCCATGTGCTGGAAAAGGATGGCGAGGTGGAGAGCACGATATCCTTCCCCATCTGCAATGGAAGGATCTGCTCCGTACTTTATAAGCTGGATGACCATGGGTAGGTGACCTTGCCTGATTTAATACAAATGCTTCATTGAACAAAAACCGGGGCGTTGCCAAATAGATAAGAAAGAAATTTAGTTAGCATTAAGCAGGGTTCGTACACCTTTTTTCACGGCAAAATTTAAGCACTTTTTGAGGACTATTAAGGCCAATTATCAAATTTCTCTAGTACCATCTACAGAAGAAATCTGTTGTGAATAAATCCATAGCCTTGTTGTCTGAGGTCACGAGTGCTGCCAGTAGGGAAAAGAACCAGAAAACTTTACAAATATTAAACCAGCAGCTATCAATTACTGAATAGGGCATAGAAAATGAAACTAAAGTTTGTGTGTCCCATTTCATTTAGTGTTTGGTGCTGTCTCTGGTTTATGTTGTATTATGTTGTGTTTATGGGGCGGCAGTGGCTCAGGAGGTAGAGCGCTCGTCTTGGGATCAAGAGATCGCAGTTCGAATCCCGGCTCCTCCGTGTTACATGTCGAAGTGTCCTTGGGTAAGACACTGAACCCCCTAATGCCCCCCAATAAGCAGGTTAGCGCCTCACATGGCCGCACGGACGCTATTGTGAAGCACACTGTAAAGCGCTTTTGGAAGTCTTGACTTGAAAAGCGCTATATCAATGCAGATCATTTCATATAAAATTTTCCTGTCCTTCCTCCCACCGAAAGCACTTGATGATATCAAACAGTACAGTATGGATCGATTCATGCCCAACTTCTTGGAAATTCCAATGGCAAAGCAAAACCAACAAAGATCATTGTCTGTGTCAGTCCTAAGCAGAACCAATTTATTTTTGTCATTTATTGCGTGTCAAGAAACATAGCAACAAGTTCTAGCACTTACAAGTACTTCACCGCAAATTCAAGCACTTTTCAAACCTTGAAAACGTAACATTACAATTCAAGCATGATCGAGGATTTCAAGCACATGTACGAACCCTGATTTTATTATTTCAGATAGCGTCGTTACCTTATGGCCCAGTGAAGAGGTGTCGAGTTAAGGTCTCCTCCAAGTTGGTCAACTATTGCCCCCTTAGAAATATAATACCTAAACACAAAAAAAGATGTAGCATTTTGCAAATACCGCATAGAAGCTTCCCCCCAAATAAGAGGACCGCAAATCTTGGTACGTACTTGACCAGCTCCAAGCGATTGTTGATGGCCGCCCAGTGCAACAGTGAGACATTTTCCTTGTCTAGCTGCCTGACATCGTATCCGGCTTCCACCAACTCTTTACAGCGATCCAAGATGCCGAACCTGCGTGGAGTACAGTGAATCAGTGTGCTCTTCAATGACGCACTCTACGATGTCAACATAGCACAGAGAGGAATGTGCACACAAGTCTGTATTAATAATTTAGAGGGGGGTCATTAGCAACCTATTACAGGTGATCAAAAACTTCTCTAAAAACAAGTTGATGTGCCTTTGATTCAACTTATCTCAGCAATAATTATGAGATTGCTGCACTTACAAGCATTTACATCTTATTTTCGTGCATATTTAGTATTTCTTTAAAACTACAAGTGCACAACATTATTGGAGTTTCACTAATCACATTGCACAAAATGGGGCATAAGGTTTTGACCACGAGGCAACGCAAAACTACGCCACGTGTTTTTGCCCCCTTTTTGCCTTTGTTTCTTTTGTAATCGGCGTGGAATGAACTCTAAGTAGAATAAAGATGTTTGTTTTATTTAACTTGCAAACCATTCCCAGCACCATTACTTCCAGACCACTTTATGATAACAATCACTTCAGGTGTACGAATATCTCAGTAGTTCTGTATAGGGCAGAACTCCATCAAAAGTATCGTTTTCCCAAAGTAATATGTTTTCCTATTTGGTTTTATTTTTATCTTATTTTCCTGCATAATTAATATATCTTTAGAATTCTAAGTGCAGAACCATATTAGAGTTAGAATGCACAAAATAATTTCATCCACTATTGTAGTTTCACTAATCACACTGCACAAAATAATTTCATCTTCCACTGACAAAATAATTTATCATTTTGAAAGTATTGTTTTTATCAAAGTAATATTTTTCTTATTCGATTATATGTTTTGCTTATTGTCTAATTAAAAACATCTACAGCACGTGATTGCCTAAAGCAAATTGAAAGTAAAAGAAATATCTTTTCAGAGTTTGACTTTTCTTCAAATACATTTATAGAGCAATAAATATCATTTCCTGTAAAATTGACAGAAAAGTGAGCAGGTGTTACATTTAGGACAAAGAAAGGTGTGGCTGAGCAGATTATTATTATTTTTACTTCCTCATTCCATTGAGATAGGTCTTTGCTCTGCTTTGACCTATTCAGTTCAAGTTCAAAACATGTCTTTCTTTTTTGTGGCTTAAATATTTAACAGTGTTAAGGCCACCAAGTGCAACATGTGGTTCATGTGTATGATTTTGAGCATAAAACCAAACAATTATTGAATCTTAACGTCCTACTGTGATGCCTTCACAATGTCCCAACTGCTGCTGTCATCCACTTGCGAGCGTTTCTGCTGACTGAGTTCCAAGGCTTCGTCTGCATTGCTGCCAAAGTGTCCATGGGAAGAGGGTACAAACGGATGCCCCATTGCGCCAAACGCCGCCGCTCTCGGCCCGTGACTGTGAGAATGACCTGAATGTCCATGCTGGCAGCCTTCGTGGGTATGGCCGCGATTCTGCAACAATACAAAAACAAAAAGGGTGAATCGTGATGCAGAGAAAGACGTTATTTCCAAACCTCTTTTCCTCTTTGTGAAAATAAACCACACAGTTGGAGGTGTTGTAACTTGATGCTCGGAAGAAAAATAGATGACTCAGACGTGTTTAGATACGGTTCATTTTTAAGAATCCTGTTCTATAGATTAGAACTTGGGCCACAGCAAACCCCCTAATGATGTTTTCACTTTATGGTGTGAAATAAGATGTTCTTTCGGCCCCACTTTACGGCATTTTTACCGGTATATGACAAAAATACTGAATGATCTTGCATGTCCAAAAGTTTATTACATTCAAAATGTGCTGTCTTCGCGGGTATAACGAGTTTTCTCTCTAGGATGCCTGTCTACAATTTTTCAACATCATATAAAATGGTGGTGTGTGATTGGTTTGCGTCAAGGCATTATGAAAACATTGCCTTTCTCATAATTTACTTCAGAATATCTTTTACTTCGTAAAGACTTTGCCAGCAGGTGATACAATACTGTATTGTTTTACTGTATTTGTTAGCTCTGTGTCCAAAGGCTTGCAGTGATGATAAAGAGAGAAGCAAAAACGTGATGACCATGAAACAAAGCTTGCGATTAACAACAAATAACATGAGGGCACACAAATCACCACCCACACAGAGTTGCATGTCCACAACCGATCACGATTGGGGCATTTGCTTAAAATAAGGAGGTGATTAGGGCAAAGAAATATTGTAATGTATCGACAATCCTTGCAAGCTTAAGTGTTAATCAGTTTCATTTTTTACGTGCTGCCGCTAACCACACTCAAACAGGTCAAGTCAATACAAATTTCCTTTTTTCCATTATATCTACGTATCATGTACATACATGTAACGTAAAATTCGGACTGTAAGCCGCCCCTTTTTTCAACCCTGCGGTGTATGCAATGATGCTGCTAATTCATGCATTTTTTTCTAATGGCCGCCAGGGGTGCCCGAGCAGTAAAGGTAAGAGTTAGACAGGTGGAATACATGTGTAGAGGAAGACGCAAGTTAAATGTATGTTCACGCTTTTTGCACGAATAAAAAACGATGCCCAACGAAGCACAAATATTTAAGGGGGATTCCTAATTTGCTGTTAGCATTATCATGTGTTTTGGAATAAATATTTTACATGATTGGATTCTATGGATTGTCCTTGATGTAAGCCTTTTGCAGACATTCGAAGCGGTTGAACACAGCCAGGGGAAGTAATGGTGAGTTACGCCGGCTTTATAGTTTTCGAGTATCCTGTTTCAGACTGATCGTGATGTATCTCTGAGAAGTATATTTTGAAATAGTCATAAAATCTTGAATCCCAAGGGTTTGAGTTTTCCAATAATACGCGGCATGATGTATTTCAATGACTGGTGACATAGTACAGAGACGTATTTGTTTATCAAAAACCTGGAGGCCCACCGGCAGGCCATCGGAACGTTAAGGGGTTAAGGCCCCGTATATTATTAAAACTGTTTCTGTGTACTTCTTTGTAAATATCTCATGTTTAAATGTGGGCACATCTAGCTTATAGTCAGATGCGGCTTATGTATATGCAAGACTTGTTGTTTTTGTAAGAAGATATATTGTGTGCGGCGGCATTAGCTCAGGAGGTAGAGCGCTCGTCTTGGGATCAAGAGGTCGCTCCTTCGTGTTATATGTCGAAGTGTCCTTGGGCAAGACACTGAATCCCAAATGCCCCCAATAAGCAGGTAGGCGCCTTGCATGGCTGACTCCCGATTGGTGTGTGAGTGTGTGTGTGAATGGGTAAGTGTGAAGCACATTGTAAAGCGCTTTGGGAGGTCTCCATGGACTTGAAAAGCGCTATATAAATGCAGACCATTCATATTTTACCATTTATATTGCAAGTAAAAGTTCTGTTTGCAATAGTTCTGAGTTTCAATGTTGCTGGTTTTACTTTACAAAAAGAAAAGAAAAATGCTGCTGTCAGGTTAGGGCGTCTAGAGAGGGTAGGACGTTTGGGCAGAACACTGTCATGGTGCTCCTGTTTTGTGTGGGTAATGTGTAATATTTGTTCTGCGTCATCCTCCTTTCATGTTGTGTACAGTCACAGCTTGTTAGTGTTTCAACACATCCCGTGCAGTCTACTTTAATGTTTTGTTTTATTGTAGTTGGTTAGTGTTCCAACATATTCTGTGTACACTATCAATACCTGTGTATCGTTTGTTTATGCTACATCCATTGCAACCTGGTCGTTGTGGAAAGGGGATTACCTCGTGTGAAGTCCCTTCTCAAGGTTTCTTTATTTTCCTCGTGCTGAGGTTTTGAGTTTTTCCTTGCCCTCATGTAGGTTTTAGATCACGGGATTGTGTCATAATAGTCTGTAGATTGCAATAGTCTATGGTCTGTGAAGCCCTTTGGACTCCTTGTGATTACGGGCGTCACAAAAAAACATGACTTGACCTAAGACATGCATCTGCTCTGAAAGGCCCGACTGAGACCACATCAACATTTTGATAGTACCGTTATTTTGGTCACGCATTGTTGCCTCGGAAGTAAAACAGTGAATTATTAAAAAGGCAAATGATAAATATTACTAAATATTTTTAGTTCAAACAAATATAACTGTTATTAATGTGTTCACATTTTTAAGACTTTTGAAAATTGGATTTAATGCATGTTAATGCCAATGAAGGCCTTATTTTTTAGAATAATAAATTGCGCGGCACAGTTCATGTCTTGGGAACCTCCTGCGTGGGTTCAAATCCAGTTCCAGACTTCCTGTGCGGAGTTTATATGTTCGCCCCGTGCTTGCGTGGGTTTCCTCCGGGCACTCCGGTTTTCTCCCACATTCCAAAAACATGCATTTCAGGTGAATTGGCCGGTCCAAATTGTCCCTAGGTGTGAATGAGCGAGTGAGTTGTCTGTCCCCGTGTGCCCAGTTCAGGGTGTCCCCTGCCCACTGCCCGATGATTGCTGAGATGGGCTCCAGCACCCCCGCGACCCTACTGAGGATAAGCGATGTAGCTAATGAGATGAGATAATGAGTATGGGATGAGTATGAGGAAGCTTCTCCTACTGTCAGAACCTCAACCTAGAACGTGCGTTGTACCGTTGAGGCTGGTGCAAACAGTAGCATTAATGCCCATTTTAACAAAGAAAAATAGAAAAGTTGGCCAAGAAAACGGATTTTTTTTCCAATATTTAATTTCTTAAACTGTGTTTACAATTTACTGCACTGCTAACAAGAAGCTAACGAGCGGAAGCTAACAGTATTGACAGTTGAGTCTCAGGAAGGACAGGTTTTTCCGCCTCGGAATAAATTGTAAACAAACTGGTGCAAGAATTAAAAAAAACGGATTTTAGACGTGGCAAAACGCGAAATTCGCTAAACACTTAAGCAAATATACACATTTGACACAGAGAAAGACTTACATCGACAGCCTCGCTCCAATCCATTTTGTTGTGAAGGAACCAGGGAAAGTTGACTGAAATTGAAAGACCGGAAGTAAAAGAAATATCTACTTCCGCCACGCACCTTTCGAAATAAAAAGTATCACACTCCTAAAATTGTGGTTTGGAGTTAATAAAAGAAATACAAAAAACCCCACACACATAGAGGTCTAAATGAGGTAAAAATAAGGTAAAAAATAAAACAAATTAATCAAAGCCTTTAAAGAGATATATACAGTTGTATACGAATGACTGGAAATTATCAAATGCACCAAATTATAGTTTTCAGTAATGAAATATTGGAAAGATTAATCAAATGGCACACCGGCTAATTATTATTTGCATGATTTTGAAAATTATTGGCCCCAATAATAAAAAAAATGTACGTTTACTTATTTCGAGCAACCCTTGCACCTTCCCAAAAAAGCAGTAGATGGTGCAACAGTTGAATGAACGGAGGGAAATTCTGCAGCGTTTAGGGTCCTTGGAATTGTAAACCATCATGAAATTTTGCTGCCGCTTTTTTATTTCAAAACTACTGTAAAGGAGATTACTGCTGTTGTTAACATTATATAGCAACAAATAATGTTAGTAAGCATTTTAAAGAAACATATGGATTGGCTTTTCTTGTATTATTGAAAAGGACATTATTGAAAAGGAGTAATAGGGTGATTCTCTGTTTGCAGCAACATTTTGGTGTGATGATCTGTGAAAAAAAAGACACAATAATTCTTTGTTTCATGTTTTAATGATTTTATTACCACACTAATATGTTTAACATTAATAAAAACATAGGGGTCAGGCTCAGGAATGGATCTGATTAGAATTTCAGGTTGTTTTCTCATTTTCGACAAAGGTCGCACAGGTGCTGTTTATTTGAGGCAGAAAGAACAATAGACAGGCCCACCACAAGTTCCCTCTCTATATCCCTGCTCTGAGCAATCGTGGACTAGGGATAATGGATCACAGCCACAATCGTACAATTAATTTTAGGTGGGCCGGAATGGCATACCTCCAAACAAACGTACTTTCAGTCGGTCGCAGCTCAGAGCAATATGAGATTTGGGAATAATATATTGTGGCCACACTAGTGCTGTTCATTTTGGGCAGAAAAAAGTGAGAAAAAAACAGCCCTGTATGACACAAATTTGCTTTCCAGGCCCCTGCTCTAAAAAATAGCCAACTCGGGATAATAGATTGCGGCCACACTGGTGCTCTTCGTGTTTGGTGGAAAGAACAGGGAAAAAAACGCTACACATGACACAAAATTACTTACTTTGCCACCCACACTCAGCAATAGTCCACTGGGGATAATGGATCTCAGCCGCAACCGCACACTTCATTTTAAGCGGGCCATGATGGCACACCGCTCAGCAAAAGTACCTTTGGTCGGTCCCAGCTCAGGGTGAAAAGGGATTTGGGGATAAAAGATTGTGGCCACACTAGTGCTGTTCATTTTGGGCAGAAAGAACTGAAAAAACAGAATCTGCATGACACAAGTTTGTCTTCCAGTCCCCTGCTCTGAACAATAAACAACTGGGGATAATGGATTTGGGCCACATTGGCCCAACATTTTCGGGTTTGGTCGAAAGAACAGTGGAAAAAATGCCACACATAGCACAAATTTGCTTACTTGGCCCCTGTGCTCAGCATTAGTCTACTGGGGATAATGGATCACATCCACAGCTGCGTATTTAATTTTAGTTCCTGCTTGGAGTAATATGGGAAGTAGGATAATGGGTAGCATCCGTGCGAGTGCAGTTCATTTTAGGCATAAAACAGTAATGGGAAAAAAACCTTCCAACCCCGACAAACATGCACAATGATGTTCCTGCCTCGCAGCAATATGAGATTGAGGATAATAGATCGCAGAATAATTTTCAACCTGTAATACACTGAGCCTGCGAAGTATGAAGCATAAAGTAGTGAGGGATTACAGTGTATATTTAAACAGAACAAAAAAGAATTGGACGTTTTGCAATGCAAAAGAATAAACAAACTCACTTGACTCTTCTAGCTCCCTGCATAGAAAATTAATCAAGGAGCGACCGTGGTTGCAATCAAGTGGAATGATTGCGTTTATGAAGACAGTTAGGACACTTGTAGAAGTAAATCAGTGTGAATATGAGCGGTAAAGCTCCAGCGGGACCTTGCAAGGCCACATTTGATGAACGGCGTTAGATAAAAGGCGGCTAAATTACGTTCAGGGGGTGAAGACACCCAGATTGTCGGTCAGAGTTCAGGGAGGACAAGAGGTTCATCTTCGGCGGTTCAGGGACTCTGCCAAATTACGAGACAGGATTGTTTCGTGCCTTGCCGGATGGTCCGAGAGAGAATCGGTGGGGAGACACCACTACTCACTTTAACATGTCAGGCTCCTGCACTAAAATCAGCCCAGCTTGGATGAAAACATGAAAAAGGTGAACCCAATTTCATTCCACACTCTCGCCTGTGTGCTTTAGCACAATATTAGATCGCATGATACAGTACAGCTAACTTTCAGAATTGCCTCAAAACGGGTACAATTTCCATATTCTTGTGGTAATGGAATTGTAGCTTTATGTGTTAATTATGTAAATATGTAAATTCATCCATCCATCTTCTGTGCCGCTTATCCTTACTAGGGCCGCGGGGGCGCTGGAGCTCATCCCAGCTGTCAGTGGGTAACCGGTTGCCAGCCAGTTGCAGGGCACACCTAGACAGACAACTAACTCGCTCATTCACAGCTAGGGACAATTTGAACCGGCCAATAAACATGGCATGCATGATTTTCGACTGTGGGAGGAAAATGGAGTGCACGGGGAGAGCATGCAAACTCCACACGGGGAGGAAGGTATGAACCTGGGCCCACGCACCCTGGGGCTGCCGCTCACCATTCTTTGTACCATCTAAATACATATACAGCTTTATTCATAGTTACCTTACAGCAGGGATCTACTTATTCAATACCAATTAGCACAAAAGGCCACAGTCCAGGCTTAAAATTACTACTTATTATGTTAGACCATGTAATAACTGTTACTACCAGGTTTCAATTATTAGAAGGCTCGTAAGCCACTGAAACATCTGCTGTGTATAAGGCTTAAAAAGACTAGTGTAGGCTAATTTTAAAAATAATTTTGTAATTGATCCTGTATTTAAATACAATGATAATATCAATTATTTTTCAGTTTGAATCATCCATCCATCTATCCATTATCTGCACCACTTATCCTCAGTAGCATTGCGGCGGTGCTGGAGCCCATCCCAGGTATCTTCTGGCAGTGGGCAGGGGACACCCTGAACTAGTTGCCAGCCAGTCGCAGGGCACACAGGGACAGACAATCACTCGCTCATTCACACCTAGGGACAATTTGAACCGGCCAATTAACCTGACATGCATGTTTTTCTGGAAATGTGGGAGGAAACCGGAGTGCTCAGTCGAAATACACGCAAGCTTGGGGAGAACATGTAAACTCCACACAGGAAGGCTGGTCGCTCCATTTGACGTAGGTGACCCCTGCCTCACAGAATTAATTAGCACTTATTTGTATTTACTTGTTCTAGATTTACTCTAATGTTAGCAAAAGCAAACACTTTTTAAGATCAAATAATCAACATTATAACATAAGCGAGAACATCATAAGTGTAAAAGTGTTAAATATGACCTCACTTACTGTATTTTGCAGACTATCCGTCATAGTTTTTATTTTTACAGCATGTTTGCGTGTTATGCTAAGTTGTACTTCGAGCATCAGAAACGAAGATCATTTTCTTCTATGCTGAATGTTAGCATCTTTATTGGAAACTACCATTGTGGGCTTTACATCGAAAATAAAATTGTCTTCTATGCCCAAAATTAGCATCACCCTCTTCTTTACCAAAAGTGTATACTTTGATCTATTAATTATATTTCAGAGTGACTTTCAGTTCTGAAAAAGCGGTATACATGTATTAAAGGAGTCGGGCAATAATAATATAATAATATAAAACTGAAATTACTACAAAGCTACCTTAAAGGAACAACTATTTTGGTATCCGTGGACCACGTCCATACGTTTTGTGCTACGTTGTGTTTCAAGCATTAGGAAGAAATGTCAACACTGATAATCTATCACCTTCCTTGTTTAAAACTAACTTCTCCAAAATTGACTGTTGTCCTCTTCTTTGCTGAAAGATTGTGGAATGTTACATAAATTGCTTAGCTTCATAATCCTACCCCGATTTTAGTTAACCTACTTTGGCTCCCTTTTGGCTTTAGATGTGATTTGAAGGTTCTGTTGGTATTATACAAAATCATGCATTGACTTGCTCCCTCATATCTTTCAGATTTAATTTCCCTATATGTTCCTGTCCGGACATGTTGGTCTACTAGCGATTCCAAGAGCCAAGAAGAGAACCGTAGGTTCGAGAGCGTTCTCCATTTGGGCCCCGGTGTTGTGGAATGTTCTGCCCTCTGAGATTCGATGTGAAAACTCAGTGGAACTGTTTAGGCTTAAAACACACTTCTATTCTATAGCTCATGAATGAGCTATTTTCTGTTGACAACATCTGTGTATTATTTGTTCTTGCAACATCCATTGTAGCCTGGTCATCCTAGAAGGGGGATTACCTCATGTGCGGTCCCTTCTCAAGGTTTCTTCATTTTCCTCATGTTAAGGTTTTTAAGTTTTTCCTTGCCCTCATGTAGGTTTTAGATCAGGGAATGGTGTAATAATAGTCTATAGTTTGCAATAATCTGTGGTCTGTGCAGCCCATTAGGACTCTTTGTGATAAAGGGTTATACAGATAAACATGACATGACTTGATTTGACTTATAAAACAATGCAGTTAAATTACTTAAAATATTACATGGAGGAGAATGACGGTCATTGTTTGCGTAGAAGATGTCGCTAGTTGTATAAATAGCAAAGATGCACCTTGTACTTCGCAGTGACTTTACACAGCAAAAATGTAATACTGAAATCGCTACGAGGCTACCTTTGATGAACAACAATGGCTATTTAGAAGTCAGAAAGCCCATTTTGATATCCAACTAGATCATCTTTTAACCTTGAGGCAAGGCTTGTTTTGTCTCTTGTTACAACAAAGACATTATCCTTGATGAGTTGACGATCACATCAATAAATCTCGTGGCGGCCTTCACACAGGACATGAAACTGGTCCTTCCTTCCTCCAAAATCCTTGGCCAGGTCTGCTACACTGGTTCAAATGTGCTCTCCTTTCACCTCCGGGCATGTGGCTGTCCCATTACTCAGTGGACCTCAGCCATTTGGGTCACGTCTCATCCTTGTCGCTTTGCATGAAAATCTTTCCTCGGACTTCTCCATCATCCAGCCCAGCAGAGTATTCCGAGCATGCGAAATTCAGCAGGCGGCTCCGCCTTCCGCTAATGGGAAATTGATTAGTTCTAGATTTGTGATTTCTCCAGTGACTATGAAAGATGCGAAGATGGTGGCTGGCTTGCAGATCCTGTGAGAATATCAGCTTTCCAATTTGATGTAATCAGTCTTAGCAGAGAGTCAGAAGATTTTGAAGGTTTCTTGAGTTCTGTGACATTGTTTCACAACGCTGCACAGCTAGGATTCATTCGATGTCATTTATATTTCATGGTATGTGCACTGCAGCTAAACCCATGTGAATGTGCACGGAAAACTTTATATTCATTTATCTGGGTTTTTAAAAGCCTGATTAATTTACATTAGTTACACGTGTGTCCATTAAAATTCTAGTTAATAAACCGTAAAGCCCCGTCTGTGAAACGCAACATTTTTCCTGAGGATTTGAACCATATATTTTACACAATTATACAGTCGATTTATGGATCAAGGAAGGCTAAAAAGCCAATATCTCACGTCTCCCAGGGTTGTCGGGGCACCAGTGACTGTGGTGTTTCAAGCAAGTACAGCCTGGGCACGCCCATCCCTCTCCAGGCCTGTTTTCTGAGTTGCGGTTTGCTGCCCCAATTGATACGGATAGTACTGGTTTACATGGTAACCAGTAGCGGAACAAACCTCTCGATCTGACTTGAATACAGCACCTTCATCACTTATGGGGTGCTGAGAACCCACATGAACTTCTTGAGCATCAGTGAGATCCTTAAAGATGTCAGTGTTTTGTATTAAGTGGTAGAAAGCTGTTTTTGAAAAAAACAAAACAAAAAAAAAAACAATAGTGAGATGTAATTTGACATGCTGGACAACTGGTTAGTGGACAAATTAAGTGAAAAAAAAAGTCTGTTTCAATAATTTTACAACAAGGATGTGGCACCACCACAATGGAACCTCAGGGCTATACAGTTTCTGAACACAGTACTGCCAGACAGATGGATTGGACGGTCTGGGCAGAAGGATCACGCTCTCATGCCCTGGCCAGATCTCAAGATCTTACACTATGTGATTTCTTTAAATAGAGATTTGTGAAAATATTTTCTACGTGCCCCCTATTCCAAGAGACGTGGATGAGCTGAAGGCACGATTAAACAGAAGCTATTGATAATGCAATACTGGGACACATTTGGCAAGAGTTTGACGATCGGCTTGATGGGGTTGTGTGACCAATGGTGCTCACATTAAACATCTTTGAAAATTACATGTAAAAATTGAGATTACAAGCTTTAATTAAATACAATTGTTTTACATCCTTAATCGTTTCTGAGATCCTCACTGTTAAAATGTTACCCTGACTTTTGGAACACTATGTTTGTGGAATGTTTTCTCGCTCATGTCGGACTTGGGAATGTTACTGGGTTTAAAACAACAACATATTTTTAACAGTTTATTTCATTTGATCTGAAACCCAAATTCCAATTTCAACCGGAATATTACCTTCGTATAAACATAGTCGTAGTAGGCACTTTAATCTCGGCCTGCCAGAGAACAGCCACTCTGCATAGAAGTGCCAGGGGGTGGAGATGATGGCTGAAGTCTCTAGAGGAGGGGTCAATCCGGGTTGGTGAGGGACAAACGTCCCGACAACAAAGAGTAGCGTGGGTGATAATCCCACCTAATGCACCCTGTCTGCAGCATGTCTGCAGTGGCAGATTGAGTGCACTCATGCAAAAGGTTACTTGGCGATCAAGTGCTCTCGTCAGGGGGGTGGAAGAAGGGGCCAGGGTGGCCACTGGCCCCATGTCTTCGGTGGCCTCAGCAGGCCGACGGGCTTGCGGATCAGCGGAGGCGATGATGTTTGGCAGCAGCTGATTCAGCAACGGCACAGCTAGCGTGGCGACGGCCATGCATAATGCAAGAAGTTCCGAGCCGTGTCATCGTGCTGCATTCGAGGACAAAACACAGTGGTCAGTTGGGCGGACCGCGAACATACTGGGATGACACTGACTTTTGGATTATGTACTATTTTTGACGCATTTACTGTATAATACTATACAAAGCTATAATTATTACGCATATTATTAGTACAGTGGAACCTCGGTTCTCGACCATAATCCGTTCCAGAACCCTGTTCAAAAAACGATTTGGTCGATCACCGAAATTCGTTTTTGCCATTAAAAGTAATGTAAAATCATTTTAATCCGTTCCAACACCCTGAAACCCAAATTCCAATTTCAACCGGAATATTACCTTCGTATAAACATAGTCGTAGTTGGCACTTTAATCTCGGCCTGCCAGAGAACAGCCACTCTGCATAGAAGTGCCAGGGGGTGGAAATGATGGCTGAAGTCTCTAAGGAGGGGTCAATCCGTACGAAAGATTACGCTAACATGAACGTGTAAAAATAAAAAAAATCAGGTCGTTTACACGTCATTTAGCACCGGGGTCTCCACAACAAGTGGTGAGCGGTTAAAGGATAAAGAAAACATTTATGAATAGGATTTCTTACCTTTGTGGTGGTCTGCAGAAGCCATGCTCTATTCCCTCGAAAGAAGGGAAACTCGCACATCTTCTTCATATTTTGCCATTATTTCTTTCTTAAATGCAATAGTTGTACGCACTACTCTTTTTTTTCACCTGTAGCAACTTTGCGAGGTTCCACTGTACTTCAATACTCTAACTCAGTACAACATTTATTTATATCTGTACATTCAAGGAAACTGTGCGGGTCAGATGTATCGACATTTCGTTCTGTATACACGTGTACAAGAATGACAATAAAGTATATCTGAATCTGAAAAATCAGGTAGATGGAAATACAGTAGTTGACAAAGAACTCCATTGTTGATTGCTGTCGCCAGACCATTTTTTCCAACAGGGTGAGTCATCTTACATGAATATGATCTCTGCTGAGAGCCACTCATGCGCAATAGGTGCTCTGTCTCGATTGGTAGCATACAGAAATGACGGAGTTAACATCAAGTACATGTACCAACATTTCAAAGGTTTGGGAGGATTTTAGTCTGCGAATAAAAAGACTACAGACGCTCCCCTACTTATGAACACTCGAGTTACAAACACCGGTACAAACATTTTTTTCGGGATGTCGAAAAATATCCAGACATTGCTGTAAGTTAGATTTTGTATTGTGGACCCTTTTCCGTGTAGAGGACAGTACTGTAGTGCTTCTTTCCGCCCCTACCGGCATGTGGTGCTGTGAGAGCCCACCAAGCATCCACCGGCCTCTTCTTCCTGTCATAGTCACAGTTCGTGTGTAAACATACTGTACTGTATCTCCAGTGTGCTAAGAACTTTGACATTTTTATTGTTTAGTATCTCGTGCATCCATTCAATATGGTTGGTGTAAAGTGTGAAGAAGGGGCGGAGCCGTTTCATTTGAAATTAAAGTTGAATTGATGCGGTTGAGAAAATGGTTGGATCGCTTTTTTGCGCCATTTTTTTACCATGGAGCAAGAAATAGCCTAACTCTTGAAGCCCATCTTCCAAAAGTAAGTTAAACTTTGCTTTATTTATCTTTATAGAGAATATTATTTTATTAAATTTTTATTTTTCAGTACAAAAATATACAGCTTACTTATACAAGCCTTAAACATACTTATATAAACCTTAAACATACTCATTAAAACCTTAAACATACTAACATGAACCTTAAACATACATTCCATAGAAAATATAGCACTGAAGCAATTTACGAGCGATCGTCCGGAACGTATCTCGTTTGTAAGTAGGGGAGCGTCTGTATTTGCAAAGTAGACCTTGCGTATCATGGCAGTAACTCTGTCATGCACGAACATTCAAACGTGAAGCACGTTGAACAGTTGAAAAAAACAAAGTCTGACTCGCCTCAGTTAAATTCAAGTAATATTCAAGCCAATCTTAAGTCAAATGTTTATCATAGACTTAGAAAAAAAACACAAATCAAACCTGCTGCAAGTATCAAGCAGATGGCACAAATATGCCACAAATAACCAAGGACCAACCAACATTGTCAACAGAAAAAAAAAATATTCTTTCGATTTTGTGAATTCCTATTTTGTGAACTCTCCTCAGGTTCTCCTCAAAGGTGGAACATCTGAAACCAGCATGTGAACATCACACTCAAGTCCTGGAGTGAAACAGGATGGGAGAGCAGGATTAAAAGTATCAAACCACTACATTATCAAGCAGACAAGGTGAGAGAAGCTTTGTGAGAGGTCAGGGAAAGAACAAGTTACCCTCTAGTAAAAGTTGAGACCCACTCCCTTGCTGAATTAATTGGATCATTCAGATTTTACATTTTGTGCATGGTTTGGTAGGACATTGTTTTTCTCATATAAACACCACAAGCAAACTACTTCAGTCGGCCATTAGACAGATTGATGTTGCCATGATCCTGGTTCAGAGAAACCAAAACAGTTTAATCAGATTCAGGTCAACTCTTTTTAAACATGCTACAGTTTTCAGCAAAAGATATGCATAAACAAATAAACACTGACGCAGAGCTGAATAGAAGAGGTTGCAAACCAAAAAAAGGTTCTTCACCTATGAGATGCTCAATGAGCCACAAGCTGATGCAATGAAGAGGCTGGAATTTTCCTTTTTCTTTTTTTGTGGGAGACCTTAGCATCCAGTCTTTAGAACTCCGCTTTCAGTCCCTAGTGGAGGTCAGACTCCATTTTTGGGTGCAACTCAACTTTTGCCAGCTTGATGCACAGACAAGGAGGAATCAATGTCAACTTTTTGGAGACAAGCTCACCTTACGAGAAGAGGCTAATGTTGATGGGAGTGCACTGGCAACAGAAATGGGAAGCCTTCCAGAGCTCCCCTAAGCACAAATGACTGCATTGGAGCTTCATTGTTACCTCTTTTAAGGTTAGATCTGTGTGTTGTTTCCAAATATTTGGGTAGCTTTACAGATTTCCTGCACACCGACAGGAACTGTTGCATCTGCAGAGCAGAGCGAACATGCTAACATTATTGAAGAAGTACTTGAGATCTACCATGGCACAAGAAAAACTGAGTGGACTGGCAGTGATCAGTATAAACAACAGAGTTGGCCAGCAGATATCTTACAATGACTGGATCATGAGTACTGAGTACAAAGGTATCCGTGAATGTGTATTGCCTGTACCCCAAAACGAGCTAATAATAAGGCAAATGTTTGATTAATTGTAGAGTAAGGAAAAGGAAGTGGTCTGGCTAAAGGTAAAAATACTTAATTATGGGAAAAAGTAAACAAAAACTTGACCTGACTTTCAGCACCTAGGAGGTGTTCAATTAAATTCCCTTTCACTTGCACGTTTCATGGGGGCAATAATAAAATAAGCACAAGAGTCCTTCAAATGACTAATTCAAACCTAATTACAGTCTGCGATTTTGTTTCGAGGTCAACACCGTTCCACTCCTCCGTCAAAACAAGCGCAAGCAGCCGCGCTCCCACTCTAGAAAGCAACAAGTCTAAAAAGCTCGTAAAGTAGATAAACTCTGACCGTGATGTTCCATTGAAAAAGAAAGGAAAAAATCCTTGATGAGCAAAAGGAAATACTTTTCAGTCTTTGAAAGACGATTTTGTCCTGGTTCTAAACGTGAGCATTTAGTTTATGAGTCCGCATTTATGGTTGTGTTTGATTTCATTTCATTTTCGAGGAGTCCTTCGTTATGAACAAGTACCATTTCGACATTACAGATTTTTTTTCAAAAGTTAAAAAAAATCTAGTCCTGAAATTAATATTTTTGGGGGGGGGAATAAAACACAGTAAAACCACTTTTCTTAGAGTTGCACTGAAATGAAAATTCGGGGCCCAAACCGAAAAACAAAAATGTGTCAAACTTGGCAAAAAATGAACCAAAAAATAAATCAATGTTTATTTTGCACCACCTTGATAAAATAGGTAAAATAAAATCAGGAGTCGTAAACCTTCTTGACCCAAAGAGCCGTAAAAGCGAAAAATATTTTGAATTTATATTTAGATAGAGAGTTGCACCATATATTTTTAGGAAACTATTTAATTAACCCGCTCTCCAGACAAAAGCCAATTATTCAGTGCGCTTTATTTCACTGTATACTTTTGATGGTTTCATAAAATTTATGAAATTATAAAAATGCCACAGCATTTGTCCCATATCGGTATACCACTTAAAATTTGACTCCCACCCGCATTTCCTAAGAGTGTTGAGGCACATTTTGACTGTCATTTTCGTCTTATGTAATGGTTTCAAAACAAAGTGCAAGCAAAGTTCTTGGGTAAAAATGACACAAAATACTGCAAACGAGGATACTAATGTATTTACCTTGATTGCAGATGGAGCTGGGCAAAGGAGAAAGAGCATGCGTTCTGTCATGTGTATAGTTTCGCCCATTCCTCTGAATCCCCCAATCAAATTGCTCTAGGTGCTTTGCAAGAGTTTCTGGGTAAAACGTTTCTTTTGGGTTAAAGTTTTGTTCCGTGAGTTTTCATCATAAAGTGTCTCAACAGTGAACCTATGTTGTTCAATTGTGCTTCTATACAAAGGATTATTTAGCAATTTACAGCCAAAGCGGGGTATGCTGGTGTGATACAATGGCTATAAACCCTAGTTAAACTTGTCCTATTTATTCTGGACCGAACTCATTAATGATAAGATCAGTGTTGTCTCAACTTGGCATGTATGACAATTGGCTTAAATTATGCAATTAAAAATTTCACAGGACCTGTTTTGTCTCCAAGCCACATGTACTCATTAAACGGGCCATATATGGCTCGGGGGCCATAGGTTCCCTAACCCTTCCATAAATGATACCACCGTACAGACCCCAAGAAAAGGGACACATTGATTTTAAAGAAAATGGCTTGTTGGTAAAAACTAGCTAGAGGTCCTGTTTTTATAGCGTCTTAAATGTCCATCCATCCATTCATTATCTGCACTGCTTATCCTCAGTAGGGCTGCGGGGTGCTGGAGCCCATTCCAGCCCCCTTCGAGCAGAGCTCATCCCAGCTATCTATGGGCAGTGGGCAGGGGACACCCTAAACTGGTTGCCAGCCAGTCGCAGGGCATACATACTCAGACAACTCAATTGGTCATTCAGTCTTACGACCAATTTGGACCAATCAATTAACCTGACATACATGTTTATGGAATGAGGGAGGAAACCTGAGTGCCCGGTGGAAACCCACGGCAGCAGGGTGAGAACATGCAAACCCAGCACTGGAAGGCTGGCAGCTGGATTTGTTCTCATGACTTCAGAACTGTTCCGTGGCACGCTAACCACTCAGCCGCCGTGCCACAAGTCGTAAATGTCTTTCCTGAACAAAATAAACAGCCCCATCGTGCATACCCGCCCCTGTTTGAAAGCCAACCTGGCATGGCTCGCATAACATCATCTCATCGATCTTTTAGAAGCCTTGTTTCGGTTTTGTTTTTTCTTTTGACCGAAACAGAACATGCAATTTTGTTCAATTTGGGCAGAAAGAAATGTGTCCTCAGTAATTCCGTTCATCCCTAATGTTTACCATATGAGAAAACAGTGAAACCCCATCCTCTGAGTTTGAGGACGCTCTTTACCCGTCTAGGATGCAGGCAACTCTAGATGGCGGATCGAAGGCGCTTGAAGGGAATGCGTTTGTGGCTGTCGCACCTGTGATAAAAAGAGCCATACATAACGCAGAGTAATAGAGGACGACAAGCCAATCAATAGCCAGAGAGGCCGTTTGACCCGCACTTTAAAATGACAAATCTCCTGCCGAGCATCGGCGGGATTGCGTCCCTCTGCTTTGCGCTACCAACTGGCAGGGACTAACCGCCAAGAGGACGAGAAGAGACACGATGTCTGTTGGGTGCAAGGCATCGACATCGCGCAGGTGACGTCCACTTATGCGTTTGTGAAAAGACGACAAGCTCTGAACAGGAAAACTTGATGCCATCTGGCAACCTGTTTAAGTCTCGCCGCAGGTTGTGTAGCGCAGTTTCTTTTATGAATTTCGATAGCTGTGCATACAGATGGACTGTGAACTGATCAGATATTTCAGATATTTTTGATGGATGTCATCTCTTAAAACACAGGTGTCAAACTCACAGCCCGCGGGCCACATCCGGCCCGGCGTACAATTATATCCGGCCCGTGAAATCATTTTATATACATCTACTATAATATAACTATAATCTATGAAACGCTGATAACTTCCAAACTATATTCGTATGCTAAAAACCACAATGGCTGAGAAAATTATGTTAACTGACATAGCTGTTAAAACCGTATGTCTTATTTGTGGAGCTTTTGTGGCCATAGTTAAGGAATTTAATGTAAAACGGCACTACAAGACAAAACTTCAGAGTAAGCTGAAAAACTTGAATCCACTTGGTACAGAAAGTTGAAAGAAATAATATGAAGTTGTTTTTCACCAAAGCAAATTCCCAAAGTGAAAAGCACAATTTTTTTTCATGCTTCCGTTTTTTCATATTTTCAATTTCTATGGTTTTTATGGAGAGCAACGATTTTTAATTCATTTAATTTTTAAGTTTGTTCATTCTGGAATAATATTCATGACTGTTTTAAATTCATATTTTTTATGTAATTTTTTTTTTAAAAAGGCAAGTTTTAGTGAATTCAATAAATATTTATCCTGTTCGGCCTGCAACCAAAGGTGTGATTTGAGTTCTCGCCCTCTGTATAATTGAGTTTGACACCCCTGTCTTAGTGCCACTTTCGCATTCAGAGCGACCTGCTTCCCACGGCCAGCGATCACCGGATTGTGTGTGCAGTCCTTTCCTTGCTTCCCAATAAAACTGAGAGAAACGTAATGCAAGTGGGTCCTGTCTCCGTTCTGGTCCTGACAGGGGAGAAGAAATGCAACCACAACACGAAGCCACTAGAGAGCAGTGTTAGAGTCTTTTTCAAGCAAACTTGTTGAGAAACATGGCAACAATTTCAAGCATTTACAAGCCCTTCACCCAAAATGTAAGCACTTTTCAATCCTTGTACCCGGGCAAACTGGGTAAGGATTTTGCAGGATTTGTTTTTATTTCAGGGAACTGATTCATGCGGAGGTGAACGCACAGCAGAAAAAAAAAGAAGTGTTGGCTCACTAATTGGCAATTTCAAGCTACTGCCACATTTTATGGTTAGATTTTCTGCTTAATAACACAGCGGTTGAAAATTCAGAACGACTGGCTGTGAAAAAAATAAGCCGCTCACAAAAAATGGACTCTGTTGTTTAATTTCACACTTGATGGGCTGGCAGGCCCTCCAGAGAGCCGAGTATTTGCATACAAACAAAAGTAAAAGGTCTATTATCTGCCCCTTTTAAGATTGTTTTTCTACACTTTGAATTGTTGTTCCTCTCCTGGAAAGGATCAAATCAGTAAAAGCTGGACCAAATTGTATTCCTAAACAGTGTTTGATTTGGGCTAGCATTTAACCACTGAGTCCTTAACCAACTACATGTGTTATTTTTTTTTTTTTGCAGGAAAATATTCAAATTAAAAATAAAAATCTCTGACACAAGAAATTGTAAAAAAAAGTGCATGCACTTGCTCCCTCATATCTTTCAGATTTAATTTCGCCCCATGTTCCGGTTCGGAGCCGTCGCTCTGAAAATGCTTGTCTACTGGTGATCTCAAGAGCCAAGAAGAGATCCGCAGGTTCGAGAGCGTTCTCCATTCGAGCCCCGGTGCTAAGGAATGCTTTTCCCCCTGAGATTCGATCTGCAACCTCAGTGGAAATGTTTAAATCTAAGCTTAAAACACACTTCAATTCTATAGCATATGAATAAACTATATTTCCTGTTGACAATATTTGGGTATTATTTGTTAGCGCAACACCCGTTTCAGCCTGTCCATCCTGGAAGGGGGATTACCTCCCTTCTAAAGTTTCTTCATTTTCCTCATGTTGAGGTTTTTGAGTCTTTCCTTGCCCTCATGTAGGTTTTAGGTCAGGGGATGGTGTAATAATAGTCTGTGGTTTGCAATTATGTGTGGTCTGTGCAGCCCTTTGAGACTCTTTGTTATTAAGGGCTATACAAATAAACATGACTTGACTTGTCTCGACTAAGTAGAGGTACCATTGTACTGAAAACCAAAGCTAAGTATTTGGAGTTGACATTATTTTACGAATCCAGACTGCTCGGGAATCGGCCCCAGAACCAAGCTAAGTTCGACATTTAGTATTTATTAATTAGGAAAAATATATATTAATTGGCTTGAACTGCTTCTAATTTTGTTTGCATTATTATACCCCCCACTCCCTTTTTAGGTACAGTGAGGACCACAGATGGCCGCCTTTACATCGATTGGACAAACAAGACGGAGCCGCTGCCATTGATTGCAAAATCCACTATTAACGACTTTGCTGGGCCGAGCGCACGGTTGATTTTGCTGCAGAGCTACCGCGGAGCGAAGAATAAACAAAGGAGCACAAAAAAAAACCGGCCGAGTTCGGTTCTAATAAGCTATCAAAAGAGTTGTGTGGTCGTGGCAAACCGAATTACAGGTTGCGCACGCGGCGGGTGCTGTATGCAAATAGATGTGATGCTGTAAATGGATACAGCACGCCAGAGTCCCGCTGGGTGATTTTGTTCAGGGTTGGAGGCGGAATGCGAAAGGGGGGATGTGTGAAGGTGGCAGGGCTGGACTCGGGGTAGGGGGGCTCATTCATCAAGTCATTACGGGAGGTGGCTCTCGTGGTATTTCTGCCTGTCCGTCAGCGGAGGAAGATGGGGGAGACGTTCCCCGAGGAGGACACAACACCCCCTTCCATCTTTCTTCATCTGTTTTTCCCTCCTCCTCCTCCACCCTCCCCTCTCGCCCTGTTTTTCCACTGACAGCTCACCTTCTGACTGCTATTACCACCTCCCTCTTTTTTTCTATCCAACACTAGTAAAGGGAATTCCGGCTCATTATAGAAAACCGGCTCTTTTGGCTCGACTCACTCAACTCAATGGTTCTTCAGATTTTTTGGTTCGTAATTACATCCATCCATCCATCCATCCATCCATCCATCCATCCATCCGTTATCTGTACCGCTTATCCTCAGTACGGTCGCGGGGGTGCTGGAGCCAATCCCAGCCATCTCTGGGCAGTGGGCAGGGGACACTCTGAACTGGTTGCCAGCCAGTCGCAGGGCACACAGAGACAGACAACTGACTCGCACCTAGGGACAATTAAAACTGGCCAATTAACCTGACATGCCTGTTTATCGAATGTGGGAGGAAACCGGAGTGCCCGGAGGTAACCCACGCAAGCACGGGGAGAACCTGCAAACCTCTGCACAGGAAGGTTGGTAGCTGGATTTGAACCCGTGACCTCAGAACTGTGCCCCTAACCTCTGCGCTGCTGTGCTGCCGTTCATAATTACATATTATCAATAATTAACAACATTATCAAAAATGGTAAATGGTAAATGGTCTGCATTTATATAGCGCTTTCCAAGTCAATGAAGACCTTCCAAAGCGCTTTACAATGTGCTTCACACTTACCCATTCACACACACACTTACACGCCAATAGCGGCCATGCAGCCATGCAAGGCGCCTACCTGCTTATTAGGGGGCATTGGGGATTCAGTTTCTCGCCCAAGGACACTTCGACATATAACAGGGAGGAGCCGGGAATCGAACCTGCGATCTCTTGATCCCAATGTATTATGCTACTATATGTCATGATTACTGATGTGACTCAGTTGTGCCCGTTCTTTTGGCGCCAACTGCCGCGGGTTCTGATTGGCTCCCTGTCAGTATTTGAACCCAGTGGTGTCTGTCCCCGGTTGTCAGTCCGTCTGCGAACCTCAAATGCAAGCCTCTTTCGACCCTGACATCTACCTGTCCCGTTTTTGCTCCCGTTTGTCTCTGGCTATGACCCGTTTTGATCCCGACCACCTCTGCTCTCCCGTCCAGACTTACGTTTTTGATCCAGACCACGTTTTTGTTCTCCTGTCCCAGCAATCGGACAGTTTTTCTGTCCCTGACACCGCCATTGCTCACTACGGAAAATCCACTTCCGCGTTCGGAGCACAATTTGAGTACAAGAGCAACTTGCTTCCGGCGTCCAGCGAACTCCGGATCGTGGGCGCAGCCCTTTCTCTTTCCTCCAATAAAACTTGTGAGAAACGTAACGCGATTGGGTCCTGCTTCCATTCTGGTCCTGACACTATATTGTAATTGCCGATATTGGTTGAATATAGAATTAACCTTTGCCTAATTTTAAGTTTCAAATTGCAAACGACACAGAGGTGACGCCACTCATATTGACCTGTCACAGGTTCCTTCAATAGAGAGAGGGAGGGAGAGAGAGAAAGAGTGTTAAAAGCAAAATAGAAAGATGAAATAAGAGAAAAAGCGATCAAGAGAAATAGAGAAAGAGAAAGACATAGAAAGAGAGCAAGAATGACAAAGAGATAGAGAAGGAGAGTGAAGGAGAGTGTAAGAGAGGAAGACACACAGAGAGAAAAAGATAGCAAAAAAAAAACAGAGCAAAAGAGAGAGAACGAGAGAGAAGGTGAGATATATAGAGAAAGAAATAGAGAAAAGAGTAAGAGATGATGAGTGTGTAGGAGAGAGAGACAGAGAGACACAGAGGGAGAATGACAGAGACAGGGAGAAAGAGAGAAAAATAGAAGGAATTAAGAAGAGTGTTTTTTAAGAGATAAAGATAGAGCAAAATAGAGTGAAAAGGGGGAGAAAAACAGAGAGAGAGAAAGTGAAAGAGAGAACAAGAGCAAAAGAGAGAGAACCAGAGATAAAGTAAGAGAGATAAAGAAATAGAACAATAGAGAAAGTGTCATGATTACCGATGTGATTCACCTGTGCCCGCTGCCTCGGACTCTGATTGGCTCCCTGTCCCTATTTAAACCCACTCCTATCTGTCCCCTTTAGTCACACCATCTGCGAACCTCAGTTAACTTTAAGCAAGCCTTTTTCGACCCTGACTCCCACCTGTTTTTTGCTACCGTCTGTCCCCCGGCTTCGACCTATTTTTGATCCTCACCACGTCTACACTGCCGTCCCGGCTACCGACCTCTTTTTGTCCCCGACCACGTCTACTGTCCTTTTCTGGCCTACGACTCGCTTGCGACCCCGACCACGTTTTTGCTCTCCTGTCCTGGCTACTGACCTGTTTTTTCGTTCCCAAAACCGCCATCGCTCGCCACGGTCGATCCACTTCCGCGTTCAGAGCGACCTGCTTCCCGCGTCCAGCAATCACCCGATCATGGGCGCAACCCTTCCTCTTTCTTCCAATAAAACTTGTGAGAAGCGCAACGCAAGTGGGTCCTGTCTCCGTTCTGGCCCTGACAGAAAGAGAGAGAGATATACTAAGAGAGAAAGATAGAGAACGATAGTAATAGAGATATAGAAAGAAAGAGAGAGTGTTTCAAAGGGAGCCGGCTCCTGATTGATGGGGAGCCGGCTCTCATCTTTCGCTACAAAGAGCATTCACAAACAAGTCCGAGCCACGATGGCCCTTGGAGCCGTTTCATTCGCGAACGGCACTATCCAACACACACTTCCATCTTTTCCCGCCCTACCCTGCACTACTTCCCAGACTCTGGCCTTTTTTTATTTCTGCATCCCTCCTGGGAGGCAGCCCTTGACTCTCAGATGTCCCTCACATGCCAAAAATTACTATTGACATTTCAATTCAGTTGACTTTTTTTTCCGTCTTCCTCCCACTGCTCTTTGCCGATGCCTTATAGCGGGAGGACATTTACATGTCAATGGGCCAGACAAAAGAGAAGCAGAGCGAGCCCATCTCCATGTCCTTAAGACAGCCGCTGTATCTCCAAATTTATGGCTTGGCCGGTGACGAGAAACCTTTTGTGTCCGCTCTATAGATGAGCAAATGTTTTATTAAAATGGGAGCGGGCCGCCGCAGCGCGGAGTTGTTTGCGAACGCTTCGGGTTTTTTTCCGGATCGATGCGCCGCGGCGATGGTAAACCACAAAAAGATAAATTACCAAGCGGCGAGTGAAAGCAAATAGTTGAAAATGGCCAAACTGCTTTTGAGACCTTTTTTTCATATTTGTGAATAAAGTTGTCCCTTTTGAAGCATCATTTTGGACTGTCGATTTGTCAGGAAAAGATAATGGAGTGTTTATTTTTCAGTCGATATTCAAGTACCAGGAATTTTCCATCAGAGGGTCTAAACAAAGAAACCCAACAATTTAAGTTAGGCCTCAGATCAGTTTGTGGTTACCATCTTCGCAAAATTGCTAAAATTCGTCCTATGCTGTCTCAGTCAGATGCGGAGATTAAAATTCACGCGTTTGTTACTTCCCGTTTCGATTACTGTAATGCACTACTCTCCGGTCTCCCGAAGTCCAAAATCAAGAGCCTTAAGCTGGTACAAAATGTTGCAGCGAGGCTTTTAACTAAGACAAGAAAGCTTGATCACATTACCCCGATTTTAGCTAACCTGCATTGGCTCCATGTTAGCTTAAGATGTTCTGGTGGTATTATACAAAATCATACATGGACTTGCTCCCTCATACCTGTCAGATTTAATTTCTCCCTATGTTCCAGTCCGGAGCCTTCGCTCTGAAAACACTGGTCTACTAGTGATCCCAAGAGCCAAGAAGTGTTCCGCGGGTTCGAGAGCGTTCTCCATCCGGGCACCGGTGCTGTGGAATGCTCTCCCCCCTGAGATCTGACCTGCAACCTCAGTGGAAATGTTTAAATCTAAGCTTAAAACACACTTCTACTCTATAGCATATGAATAACCTATACTTTATGTTGATAATATGTGTATCACTTGCCCTCATGTAGGTTAATAGTCTGTAATAATAGTTTGCAATAGTCTTTGATCTGTGCAGCCCTTTGAGACTCTTTGTGATTAAGGGCTATACAAATAAACATGACTTGACTTGACTTGAGCAACAATGATTACTGAATTGCCCTAAATGTTCTTTGCTGTCATATGCAAACAAAAAACAAGTTTGGAGATACTTTTTTTGGGTTATATTTTGTATTTTAATCATCACGCAGACCTGGCTCGCTCAGCACGAGGATACCCGATGCCAACTTGCAGCTATTGAGCTGCTCTCAAAATTGCTTTCTTGCACTGATAGAAAAAGCCCCCCAACCTTATTGTACTTTATTATTTGTAGGTCTATAGTTGTTATTTTGTTACAGTTGTGTACTCTCAGTCGGTGATGACTTTATTTTAAAGGGGCTTTTATGATGTTGCAATGCTACTTTGCGGATTTTCACTTTTCTCTGTGGGGTCTGGTCCCCATTAACCACAATAGCTAAGGGATTACCGGTACTGTATTCTGAATATGAAAGGCTATGTAACTTGCATCTGAATCAGGTCTTAGTCCGACTGAGAGTTTTCAGATTGCAATGGTTGAGTTAGTGCTTTCATTTTTTGATTACCTGTACATGTATGCGCATATGAGTAATACGATTGCTTGTGCTCATGTGCAGTTCCGCTTCCAGGATATTTTATTATCCCAAAGCACTGTGGGACCTGTAGTACAATGACGAATGATACCGCAAACTCCATCTTACTCCCCCGAATGATAACATCAGTTGATTTATCAGGGACAACTGTGGAATCAACTATCTATAGATGGATACATTTGTGACAATTTTGCCACAGGGGTAGAAAATAAAATGGAAATGTCCCTAAAATATACATATGAGGTCATTTAGCAATTAATATGGAATTTGCGTTTATCATTTGTATATGTACTGCGAGTCCCACAGTGCTCTGCGGCATAAAATTATCTGGGATGAGGGAAACTCCCAATGATACACACAAGTATTCAGACTACTCAAATGCGTATACAGAAATCCCTTGGTTTTCCTGGTAAATGGAGACCAGAACCACCCACGAAAAGTGAAAATGAGCAAAGTTGTGTCGCACTTCTTTTTTTTGGGGTAGTTTTCATTAGAGCGTACTTGCTGACATACGAACTGAGAATGAGAGAGAGCGAGAGAGAGAGAGACAAAAAGAAAGAACGAATTGAAGCCCAGTTCTTATTTAAAATTAGTGGCTGTTTTTTTAGGGGGGTTGGGGGAGTACCCAACTGACTGAGCAAGCAGCTGCATCGCTTTGAAGGCGCGGGATACAAACTCTTAGCGAGATGCAGCGGAACGCAGAGCAGGTGTCCGGTCACAATACAGAATGAAAGAGGCTATAATATGAATTGGCCAATAAACATCGGAGATCTCAAGTCAAGAGGTGTTGGTCGATCGGCGTGAATCTTGGCTGCCCCCGCCACCCAATAAACCCCTCTCACGCAGTCGACCCAGCAAGCGGACTGAGCCACACTGCGAGTGAATTCAGGGAGCGGTTCTGTCAGTGCGGGAAGCATTCGGTGTTTTATCTTTCAGGCAAAGTACTTAAACAGATTATTGTGTCTGTATGGTATGCCTACATTGTTTTACCTAATTGGAATACTGGCAATATTACTTTTCCAACCTGATTATTGCCTGTATGTTAACATACCCATATTTGTGGAATATCAATCAAGCAGAATAATCATTCCGTTTCAAGTCCTTTTTCTTCATATTGCCACTTACTGTTAACCGAAAATCATATAATCAAATACATCAAAAAAACCTGAAAACAAATGATTATTTTGTTATTCCATTAATCTGAATTGATTCCTCAATTAACTAAAAAATTAAGAAGGAAAATCCTTTATTGTAAATCCAAATGTTATTTGAAATTAACATTGTAATGAGGGAAATTTGTGATAATTTAATTCGCGGATCCCTTACCCGTCAATATTTTTCGGGCTGAAAAAACAAAAAAAAAACAAATAAAGGCTTATTTTTCCACGTTTTGACATTTGAGATCAGTCAATCAAAAATATTTATATATAATAATATAAATTATATATTTTTAGTGACTTGAGATTTTTTTACTCATCTCATTAAAAAAACATTAATTTTCTAATAATTGCTCCCACGGATGATTTCTTCACACATGGTATTTTACCTATTGCAGATTCAGTCTTCCCAGCCTGGTGCAGGTCTACAATTTTGTCTCTGGTGTCCTGGACAGCTCTTTGACCTTGGCCGTTGTGGAGTGTGACTAAATGAGGTTGTGGACAGTTGTCTTTTATACCGATAATGAGTTAAAACAGGTGCCATTAATACAGGTGATGAGTGGAGCATAGTTAGAAGAAGTTCGACCTCTTTGACAGCCAGAAATCTAATCTACTAATTTTCCATTCTAATTTGGAAATAAATTCTTTAATCATCAAACAATGTGATTTTCTGTTCTCTCCCCTCCACATTCTCATGATTGAGGTTTACCCATGTTGACAATTACAGGACTCTCTAATCTTTTCAAGAAGTTGCACAATTGGTTGTTGACTACTTATTTGCCACACTGTATATAATTATAAATAAAAATTACGGAGTATTTTTGATTAGTTTGGATACTTTTTACTCCACTAGCAGTACTTCGTAGGCAGTAATGGTTGTTTTTTAAAAGTGCTTGAAAAAGTTGAGTTAAACATGGCTGAATCCTTCAACTCCATATTAAAAATCCATATAGCCAGCCAGTCAAGACTTGCTAATCCTAAAAGAAATGAGGTGTGGATCATCACACGTAATCTACTTACTTCATATTTTCTGCAGCTTAGTTCACGCGCCCAAGAGAGAAAAACCAATCAAGCACTAAATGTCTGCAAAAGACATACAAGAAGCCGCAAACCTGCCAAAAAGGAAAAAAGCGAAACCGACAACTTGGCTTATGCGCAATCACAAGGTCTAAATGAATGCTCAGAAACTCAGAAAAAGATCACAAACTGAAACGCAATTGTTAATAGTGAAAACCGTTGGATGTGTGTCCACATTATAAAGCAAAACAATACATAATATTATTCATAGAATATGAAACTATCTCTGTTTGACCGTTTTAGTCCCCGTAAAAAACAAACCGTAAAAACTAAATTGCCAAATTAAAAAATTCTGTCCACAAGCATGGCAACACTGCTCTGCACCTTGTCAGTTTGCTTATTGTAAGTTCAGATAAAAATGATTTTAACATGTTACCTGTCAACTTACTAAATGGTTGTTATTAAAAAATTCAAACACCCAATTATTCAATGGCCATTAAAAGTGTATCTACAATTTTCTTTTCGAGGAGGACATGATTGTTCCCCTCAAAATGGATTCCAGATTATATATATGATATATTGTAATTCATTGCTACTTAGCGTTTCATACTTGGCAGCCTCAGTGCATCGCTGGTGAACTGTCTTCTTCCACTGCCCCACTCTCCTGTGGTGTTCCACAAGGATCTATCTTTGGCCCAATACTATTTTTGTTGTATAGTGTATGTAACCACTTGTGTCAGTTATTGCCAGGCACAACCTTTCTTTTCACTGTTATGCAGACAACATGAAAGTATATCTGGCAGTAAAGACAAACATTAATGATCGATGTTCTTTGTTAGATTGTACTGTTAATATCAAGCAGAGGTTGGCCCGAAATGTTTCTTATTTAAACAAAGATAAAACTGAATATAATATGTTAGGGGATACCGAGATGGCCGGCGTCAGGCCCCTGTCTTCTACGCATGTGTCTCCTATTATTTACTTCTTTCATTCCCCGTACTTTTAAGAATGGATTTTAACGTTTAATGTTTGATTTTAAAGCTCTTAATAGCCTTTCTCCATTGTATTTATCTGAGCTTTTAACTGCTCGCAATCCCGAGGTCCAAGGATCAACTTCTTCTGGAAGTGTCCTGGTCAAAATATAATCTCTGGTGTGACCAAGGCTTTGGAATCAGTTCCCAGTTTAGGTGCGTCTCATTTCTGAGCTGGGCCTCTTCAAATCCAGGCTAAAACCCACTTCTTCAGGATAGCTTTTAATGTCTAGCAGTATGAAGACTCTTCCTTATATTTTGTCTTGTTTAATACTGTTGTAGTTTATCGTTATTAATTTTGTTTGTTTTTTCCTATTGCCCATCTTTCATCATCTACTTTGGTCCGCTGTAAGGACTGTTGTATAGGGCTGTGTACATAAAGTACATTTGCGGTTAAATGATCAGCGATCCATTATCACAGTTATATATCAAAATAATACTTTCTAATTGTTCTTTTATTGGGCATCAATCATAAACTATTGAAGAAGTGGGTCTTAAGTCTAGATTTAAAAACTTCCACTGAGGTTACAGATCTTTTAATCGGAGGCAGAGCATTCCACAGAACTGACGCTCGGATGGAGAACGCTCTCGAGTTAGCAGATTTCCTCTATGCGCTGAACCCTGTCCAAATAAATGACCTCTGTTTGTTGTACTAACCAGTGTTTCTGAACTTTGCTTCCACATAATAGCCCCTCCCTCACTAGGTTCCTGACACCTAGCATCAACTCTCCATAATGGCAAACTCTCAAAAAGTAAAAGTTCCTTAAACTGGAACCTCACTTGAATCAACCAGTTGGCATTTTAAATGTTTCCTATCCCATGTGAATTGATTGAAATAATTTACACAAACAGGCTAGCGCACGCACACATATACGCAACAGCTCCTCTCGGCCAATTTGACGTTTGCGTTCATTGAAGTGAGCAGCTGCTCGATAGCGTCGAGGAGGAACAGGGATTGACTGGCATAATTACACAAACCCCTGCATGAATTTCGTCCCAATTAAAGCTAAACACTTAACCCGTGCTAACGCTAAATGCAAAGGGGCAGATCAATGCCGCCGGGCTTTTTTTCTTCCCTTGAGCGACCGCCAGTCTTGTCCAAAACAGGACGATTAGGTATGCCGCGCTGGTCCTTGAAGATAATCAGAGTCAGATGAGCGCCTTGCCACCGTGGGACTAGTCAGGTGGGGATGTTACCTGGTATCACTAGCCTTCTACAAGATGCAAAATCACCGGCAAAACAATAGATTGTGGGGGAAAAATGAGAAAAAATACTGCATTTAAACCTGTGTTTTTCAATCACTGTGCGGTGCATTAGTGCGCCGTGGCACAGTAATTAAATAATGGACTGTGCCGTGGGAAATTATCCAACTTGATTGCCTGTGCGGTCTAGTAAAAGCTGTCTTTCATTTGGATTTACTTAAATCAGAGATGCAACGGTACTGACTGGAGGTGTGCGGCGGGATTTTTTTAAATGAAAGAAATTTGCCTTGGCCTAAAAAAGGTTGAAAAACACTGATCTGTACTCTGTACAGTGTATGAGAGGGGTCATACAAAATTAGCAGCTGTGACACCACATGGCTCTTCGAACACAGGTCAATTAAGAGGAAAACAAGCAGATGAGAGCAGCTCCGTAGTTTTGCATTGCAGCTGAATTCTTAAGCCAGGAGATCGAGCCTGAGAGCTACCATTTAATGGCACAATATATGACGTTGCTGCATTCGAGGTGACAATCAGTATCCCGTGTTTTTACAACCTGATACCAGTAAGAGGCCAAAAAAAATGCGTAAACATTTTGGAAAAGTGCTAGGGAGCCACTCGGCAGCGCTAAAGAGCAATGCAATGCAACTCCTGAATTGTGGGTTGCCGACCCCGGTACAGGGGAACGAAGAATAAGGGTACCACCCAACCTAAAATTGCTCACCAAATCATCTGTTTTTAAATGAGTGTCTTCAAATATATAAGCAAGTGGTCTAACCTACCACACGCAGCCTGTGCTAAATGGCCCAAGTCATGGAAATTGAGCCCTCATATTCCCACAACAATTCCTGCTAGCTAGGATTTAAATTATATTCTACTGGCTTACTTTTCAGTTGTTTTCTTAACATTTGTATAAGCACTGACCATGATTTTTGTAATATATAAAAGAATGAAACTATTATGTGGGATATCATTTTGATCTGTGGTTATTTGACGTCTACTTCGTGAAAAGATACTTGATTCCTTAAGTATAACTACTATAAACAAACACGAGAACAGCATTTCTAAAAAAAAAACACAACATTTACAAGTATGCACCTGTACCTGGGTGTGCTATTCAAGACGGGTTCTTCTTAAACCAATCTATCTCGCTGGATTCTAACCTGTCACCGAGATATTAATTACCGTATTTTCTGCACTATAAGGCGCACCGGGTTATAGGGCGCACCCCCAAAAAATAGTTTTTGGTCCTATATTTTCCATACATAAGGCGCACCGGATTATAAGGCACTACAATGGGAACGTCGACAAAAAAGTCAGATAGTTCAGTCAAACTTATTAACCCCTTAACATTCCGAAAGCTTGCAAAGAAGCAAACACGTGTCTCAGACATGTACAGAAACAGTGTCTGTACGATGTCACCAATACCTCAAATGCATCGTTCCAAATATAATTCGGAAGGTTAAAGTCTTGGGATTCAAGAAATGCCAAACATTTCTTAGTTTCCTTTTTTTTTTTTGCTGGCAACTGTGTGGACAGCAAAGTAAGAATTTTATTGTGCAGGGAAACGGGTTCTTTACTGTGCATATGACAATAAACACTTTAGTTTAAAAATAGACTCATCACAGAAACATCAAGATCGTTCTAAAACAAGATACCGGGAAAATATTAAGCCGCATAGCTCACCTAAGTTCTCTTGCAGCCAGCACGTTCAATAATAATACGTAATCATGGTCTTCTTACAACCGTGAGTGTAGTAAATCCAGGAGAGTAAAATAACAAATAACAAAATAACAAATACAGAATAGTAAAAAATGTTTTCTCTATGCCGTCGTGCAACCCAACGTGTGATTCACATTCATCTTTTTCGGCCAATTGCAGGCTTTGTTTCGCCCCTTTAGCCTATGCGAGCCTGTAAATGATAAAAAGGATCCGCCCCCTTTACCTCCGAATAACTTTAGCCAATAGTGACTGATTCAAATGATGATTTACACATTGGTTAGGAAATGAAACGCCGGTATATAAATCCCAGCATACACCGCGGACTACTTCGCCTTCGGGGGAAAATCTAGTCGGCGGCTGCTTGCCTTAGTTGCAAGACTTTGCGACTTAATATTGATCCATATATAAGGCGCACTGTATTATAAGGCGCATGTTCAGTTTTTGAAAAAAATAAAGGCTTTTAGGTGCGCCTTATAGAGCGGAAATTACGGTACTCATAATTATAAAAATGGTATGCGGCTTTTTGTTTCGACGTATACAATTTTCAGTTTGAGAAATAGCTTTTAGAACCATTTGCTTTTCTTAATCAAAGATACCATTATGGTTTGCCACAAAACAATGCTAAATTTAATATTATTTCCCTTTAAGCCACTGATGAATTATTATTGCAACTCGTTGCAGTCATGTGAAAAGAAATGTGGAATCTCTCTCAGTCTGTTACTGGTGGCATGGATGTTCCTGTACTGCTTTTCAAATGAAAGCGGTACAAACAGGCTGGGGCCCGGGTGACTGGGATCCGTGGTGATGGCCTTTGTTCTGCTCTTGACTTGGCCCGCATATATGGCCAATAATGCATTGTAGTCCCAACCACATGCGCCAGTTGTTTTCTCTCTGGTGCCATGCATCTTCCATACCTTACGGTCACGTTGAGGCAGAGGATGCTCTCGATTGTTTCTCTGTAAAAGTTGAGGAGCAGCCGAGGGTAGAGACCAGCCCGTTTAAGTTTCCTAAGGAGCCTTCACCACCAGGCGGCAAGTGTTGGTAGATCAGGAGAGGTCTTATGTGATGTGGAGACTAAGGAACTTGATGTTTTCCACCCACTCCACCACTTCTCTATCCAGGAGAAAGGGGGAGGGCCTGGTCAGTCTTTCTGGAATCTCCTGAAGTCCACGATGACCTCCTTGGTCTTCTTAGTGTCAATGTAACATGCCTAGAGACAAGGGAATAACCCCGTATAAATGGCTTTTGAGAGTATTCAGATTGCAAGGGCAAAGTATTTACTCCATGCTCCAAAAGTAAGCAATATTGCTCTTGTTTCTAAAACCTGGTTTCCAAAACAATCCAATTTGGAATGTTTCCTGCATGTTAACATAGTCTATGATATTACTCAGAACACGATGTTTACTGTAAAGATGGTAATTAGAACATGTTGCAAAGAAAATGTTCCCCTTAAACATACTCTTGTTTTCGAACAAGTGAGTACACGAGTCATCAGGCAGAAATAAGCTGCGTGTAATAATGGGCCACAACAAGCCGAGTCATTCGAGGTCAGCACCGGAGCCTCAACCTTTTGTGGACGAGCCGGAGGGGCAATTAGTTGACTTCCGCCGTTCGCAGTCCTTACATGAATGAGAGCGTTGCACGGCAACAGGAACAAAAACGGCGCCCCTGCCCAAAAAAACGCTACGATTCCTCATCTGAGCTTTCCACAGCAGCAAAATTTCCCTCCTGCGCTCTTCGGCAACATGGTAATTATTGAAATTTAATTAGCGAAGCTGACCTTTTGCCTCAGCTTTGCGCATCATTCACATTTCAATTCGTTTGTCTCTTTTGTCTCCCGTTTTGCAATTGGCAATACAGTAGACCCCCGGGATACGACTTTAATCTGTTCTGATGTGAGGATCGCAATGTAAAATTGCTGTAGAGATGGATACCTATTAAATTTGTCTAATGCCTTTCCAAAGGAGTAGATAGTACTACTTACGCTTACTATATGTGTATGTTAATAACTCATTCAACGCCAGGCGTTTCAATCAAATGGAAAAAGCCAGTGCCTATAAAATTTCCTTCTGTAGCTAAAAAGGCGTAGGACATAACAAAAGAACACATGAACTCTCATCTTTCATTAGAAAAAAGGTGTGTTTCCAGCTTTTACCATTGTTTAGGAAACAACATTGCTAAGATTTTTGAAATTACTCATTCCCAAGGAAACCTCTGAGACAAACGGCTTCTTGTGAAAGGACGCATTTCAAGCAAAACTTTCACATCAGTGTTTTTTCATTTTTGCATTTGCGATACCTCCAATATCTAAACGATACATTCCATAATCACAAGGGCACTTTGCTTGCAATATAATTTTTTTTTGTGCAAAAACATTGAACTTATGAATGAACATTGCAAACTTTTTTAGCACCTGAGGTTTCAGTTGACGTGATCGCACAATTTCATGGTGATGACGTTTACATGGACGTGCACAAAACGTCATCCCTCACTGCCCTGATGATGACAAAGGGACTTTGTCATCTTTTTAGAAAAAAACAAGCTTGAAGCCTTAATTGTCTGTACTTATCCACTTCTATGCTACTCCGACCACACTGCTTCACCACGCCTGCGGTCAACATACGGGGCCTCCAATTTAATAAAACCATACAAAGTGTATTCAAATTAGAACCCCAAATAAACCAGCGTGACGCCACCTGTGATTCATATTTACGCACCATTATTATGCACAAGTGTGAACAAAAGCGATAGAGACACGTAAAGAGAAGTCAAACATTTACAACTCCTTTAAAATGTCTAAAACATTGGCCAAAGTAAAATACACAGTTGCAGAGGTTTTGGTGCTGTAAACTGGTCGTATCCAAATGGAAACTCCCAGACCTACCTTAGATATATGTGTATAATAAAATGTTTCGTTTTTCAGATTGTGATCAATTTTGACAAGGTACCAGGTAAAGCTTCGAGTTATCTTCTCACCTGTTTTCCAGCTAAGTTGCCCATGCTACACTCATCTGCAGGCATTTGATTGCAAAAAACACACTCAGGCGAAAAAAACCCAAAACCTATTTCTTTGTGTTCCAACTCAGAATACTCAATGTTGTAGCGCTCGCAGTGATTATTTCAGTTTGGGACAAAACTTCAAGTTTGTTACCAAAACCGTTCATATCCACCAAACAGTTCAAGAACAGCATTCAATGTGCTTTGGGTACAATTGAGATTTTAGGCTTTATAAATGTGATAGCAGGTGGATGCCGAGGGGGAGGAGACAACACCGGTGGATCACAATTACAACTGATTTCTAACATTCCTCTTGCGAGGATTTGTCTTGCCCTTTGAAGATTGCCCTGCTTTAATTGCCTCTTTACTTTTGTTAATAGTCCAGTTTTTTTAATTACAATTGCTGTTACAACCCAAGTGAGTGTAGTTTTCATATGCTAACAGTTATTGTTATTTCGACAATTATTTCGCAATGTTGTTTGGGTTCAGAAGCAGGGAAAAGCAGATGTCATTGGATCAGTTTTTCAAGAAACACGTGGCAAAAAGGTAACTCAATATTTCAGGGTAGATCTGCTTTTGTAACCTCGGATATGTAATAAAAAGAAATGGTTCAGGGGAGGGCCTCTAGAACGGGTTGTAATTCCTTATCTGATGGCTTTTCTCCCTGTTCTCCTCGCAAGTTGAAAATCCATTGATATCTTCTCTCTCGTTGTATAAAGAGGAGGCGAAAGAACTCATTAATCACCGTAAAGTGAAACCGTCATTAGGCGGGGACACCATATCCCAGGGTTCTACCGTATCAGGGCTAATCTGATAATTACCCTCCTGATGTCAAAGATTTACCTCGAGAGCGTTTCGGTGGAAATCGTCACCGAAGCGGAGATCCCCACCGTCTCCTTTGTGCTAGCTAGCGGAGACAATAATTACCCGGACGGACGTTCAATTAAAAGAGGCCACACACCTACACGTCTCGTCACCGACAATGACGAAGGGGGGGCGATTAATTAAATGATGCAAACGGGGTCTGAAGGTCACGGCACAGTCAGGTCCGCAGGGAGGAAACGCCACGGGCGAGCTCTTGCTCTCACTCTCAGGTAAATAAAACAGAGGAGCCAATTAATAAAGCATTTTCTTGCTCGTGCTGAGTTTTTTTCCCCTTCTTATTTTAAATACACTTAATTTATACGCGTCGGAGGAGTCCAACCACCTGGCAACCTGCTGGGAGATGAATATGATTATGAAAGGAATCGAAACGTGTTTTCTCACCGGAGGCCGTGTCAGGGCTTGTAAAGAAGTTCTTTTGATGACAAGAGGACCTTCGCGTCGACACGTTTGAATTCGCTGTCAAGGTTTAGGAAGGTGAAGTTCCAATCTGGAAAAACATGCGGCCACAAGTGAAGAGTGATTGAAAGAAAGGACAGCGTCAGCGGCTGGAGAGAAAATTACAGTGGTAAATCTACTTACGAATTTAACGCGTTCTGGGAGTAGTTTCGTAACCTGAAAATGTTGTAAGTAGAGACGCATTTTGAATGTAAAAGCGGTAATCTGTTCCAAACCCCGCAAGAGTCTATTTTTTTGTCAATAATTCAGAAAATAGCATCAGAAGATGAAACAAATACATGCAAAAATAAGATGACCACGGCATAAAAAAACTGAGCCGCATATTGTAAATAAAAAACAAAAAATATAGGAAATCATAGAAATATTTCGTTACCTTTTTGCCACGTGTTCCTTGAAAAACTCATCCAATGATGTCTGCTTATGCCTGCTTTTGACAATCCGTTGGAAATGTGGGAGGCAGATGTAGCGATAGCACAATTTGTCAACACATTTTCTGGGTGATTCCGTTCCACATGTTTCGAGACTTCATACATATAAAAAAAGTCTTTATTTAGGCTGGCTGAATGATGGCTGCGTCCTTCTTCCCGCTATCTTGCCGGATACCCTCCTCCTTCTAGTCTCTGAACTCTGAACTATGAAGGTGACACGAAGAGCATTTTTTTGGTACAATACAGTACTATGAAAATACTATGACCCGAACTGGTTGACAGCCAGTCACAGGGCACACAGAGACAGACAACTCACTCGCTAATTCACACCCAGGGACGATTTGGACCTGCCAATTAACCTGACATGCAAGTTTTTGGAATGTGGGAGGAAACCAGAGTGCCTGAAGGAAACCCACGCAGACAAGGGGAGAACATGCAAACTCTGCACGGGGAGGCTGCAGTTGCTGGAATTGACCCTAGACCTCAGCAGCAGGGGGCTGTGCGCTAACTACCCAGCCGCCATGCCGCCCACTGCAGACATACTTTACTACCGTAGTTTTACTTATTTTTTTCAAAAATACAACAAAAAAACTAGGGTAATACGACAGGATTAAATATTGTCATGAACCGGAACAGGATCAGAACCAAAATGCGTGACGTTTCTCACACAAACTTTTATTTTACGGGAAATGAGGAATCATGCACGTTAGGCAGCGGTCTGGCGTGGAAAGACAGGAAGCCAGAAACGGACGAGATCGATACCAATTGCCCGAGCAGATATCAGACAGATGGGGTCGATACCGGACAGGAGTGGACAGACAGGATTTATATTGAAACAGGAAATCGAAATTAAACAGGACAAACTAGAGGGGAACGAAAACTGGAGAGAACAATAAACAGGACAAAAATAGACGTGAACGAAACTGGAAACCGATATTAAACAGGACAAAATAAACGGGAACAATACCAGACAGGAAATACCAACAGGAAACAGGACCGAGTCAGAACCCACGTCTTGCGGGGCAGAGGTTCGTTGACGGACTGACAAAGGAAGAGTGAGAGCAGTGAGCCTAAATAGACAGAAGGTCAATCTGTCAACGAGCAGCAGCTGGCGCCACACGGTTGGGTCCAATTGGGCGCCATGGCAACCGTGACAAATATCCAATTTAATGCATAAAAGAGGGACTCAATACATTATTTTGCTTCCATTGTGAGCATTTCATATTGATGAAACTAAAGTACTAAAAATAAACATAAAGAAATATGACAATGTCTGCATGTGTAATTATTCAAAAATGAAAAAAAAATGGATAGGTCTCCAGGCTTGGCCCCTGGGCCCATTTTTTTTTAACCCGACTCCAAAGAATTAATGCCCATCCTCGCGGTAATCTGGACTATTATTATGCTTACAACTTTGACTTGTTAAAAAAACGTATTTTATCCATCTGGCTTAGTTTTGAGTGGTTATTCTGAACCTGCACGGCCAAATACTTGGATCTGTGAGCCAATTCCAACAGGTGGAGTGTGTCGGGGTGAGTTGCTATGAATGTCGTGTACGTGTGTGCGCACAAACGAAAGAGTTTGAGCTGCCAGGCGACGGGCAGAAAGACTGGCGCCAAAAGAGAGTTTTGCAGGAATTCCTCAGGATTAAACCCCAAGGCCTGCACAGATACTCTTTCACTGTCAGATCTCGGCGGCTTTACTGCTAGTGTGTATACAGTTGCTATTCATGTATAGTTTGTGCATGAAAGCCAGTGTAAATGTTAATGTTAGTTTGCAAACAGGACACCACATATTAAATGATAACTTATGCTATATACGGTATACAGTATATACTGGATTGCCCAAAATGATCAGTATATTGTGAGTATTGAGAGTTGTAAGTTCTTTTTGTCATGCAATAAAAAAAAAACTTTATAATTTACATTCTACAATCATGAAAATTAAACTGAAATATTGAAACCTTATTATTGTTTTATTTTGCTAAATAATGGCTTACAGTCTACCAGTATACTTTCTCATAATATTGTAATATTTTGGGGTGATTTTTCTCTGATTAACAAAACTTGAGCTATATCTCTCGAGTTAACACCGCAAATGTTTTCTAAATCTCATTCGCAGCGTAAATTGTTTTACATAAACATGTCACGACCAGAACAGAAGTAGGACCCAGATGTGTAACATTACTCACGAGGTTTAATGAAATATAGAGGAAAGCGATCCGGTGTTCGCTGGACGCGGTAAGCAAGCCGCCCCCGGGATTGGAACGTGTTCCGAATGCGGAAGTGGATCTTCCGGAGCGGGAGATCGTGGCTTAATTAGACGGAAAAACAGGTCATTAGCCGGGACGGGAGATCAGAATGTGGTCGGGGTCAAAAACCGGGTCGTTAGCCGGGACGGGAAATCAAAACGTGGTCGGGGGTCAAAAAAACGGGTCGTAGCAGGAGACAAACGGGTAAATCAGGAACGGACGAGGAAAACGGGTGACAAAACGGGACCAACGGGAGTCACGATCAAAAATGCTTGCCTTGTGAGAACAGACGTTTGCTGACGGACTGACAACAGGCGAGTGAAAGGACTGAGTTTAAATAGGACGGGAAACCAATCAGGTAACCAGCAGCAGCTGGCGCCAAACGAGCGGGCACAGCTGAATGGAATGAGTCATCATGACAAAGCAAGTGCAAAAACACTGAACCACAAAGCCAAACAAAAAAAAAAAAAAGTCAATGACATACTGTTTAAATAAATAAAATTAGAAAAAAAAGAAATACCTCAGTATTCGACCGTAATCTGTTTTGGATCGGTGTTTGACAACCTAGTACATTTTTCCCCATACAAAGTAATAGTATTTATTTTTGCACATTCCTACGCATTCAAAATTACCCAACATATCCAAACAACGATAAAAAGTGTGTAGATAACAAAAACTAAACAATATGAAGTTAAAAATATACAACGTTTCGGTGGCAGACATTTGTTCAACATTCTCAGTTTTGGGCTAAACGTTTCACATTTTCGGTTTCAGCCCCACTTTTTCCTTTTTAACAATAACAAAACATTTGTATGTGTTTTTTGGAGGATCTATGCTGTGGTTGGGCAAACCTTATAAGTAGCTAGGTCCATTGGGTTAAAAGATTCTGCAGTGGGGATTAGGAGGGGAAGAAAAAAAATATTTTTTACATTGGCAGTAGATGAGGAAAAAAAATAATCAAATTCTTCTGATTTGCACCGGAGTAAATTTATTTGTAAACATCCACATGTACATGTTATTTTAGTTTGGTCTATAAATGGACTTGTTCATCAAATTGGTTTAAAAAACACAGAATTAAAGCAAATTAATATATTATGTACCTTTTCTAAGTGCCAAATTTGATCATATTGAAAAACTCCACTGGGAACAGAGCTTTCAGACGCTCTACCCCCCATCTCTGGAACTCATGACCACCTGACCACCTGACCTCCGGAATTCCGCCACCCTTTTTCACCTTTAAATCCGGACTCAAAACCCAACTCTTTAGACTTGTCAATTCATAATGATCTGCTTCAAATACAGCCCCCACCCGCTTTTCTAACTTTGTTTTTATATTATATTTATTACTTGTTTTACTCTTGTTTTAATGTGGTTTGATAATCTGTGTACAGTGACCTTGGGTGGCCTGAAAGGTGTTTTGAAGTAAGATGTATTATTATAATAACTATTATTATTAAATCCAAGGCAGCACGGCAGCGCAGTGGTTAGCACATGTGCGGCACAGTTCTGAGGTCGTGAGATCGAATCTTCCTGTGTGGAGTTTGCATGTTCTTCCGATGCTTGTGTGGGTTTCCTCCGGGCACTCCAGTTTCCTCCCACATTCCAAAAACATGCATGTTAGGTTAATTCGCCGGTCCAAATTGTCCCTGGGTGTGACTGAGCGAGTGAGTTGTCTGTCTCAGTATGCCCTGCGACTGGCTGGCAAGCAGTTCAGGGCCCACTGCCCACTGCCGGAAGATGGCTGGGATGAGCTCCAACACCCCCGCGATCCTACTGAGGATAAGTGGTGGATTATTAACTCCCTATGCCATTGGGCTAGCTAAAACGTGTCTTTTTGTATGACATTTGATAGCTTGTTAATGGAACAGTATATTATTTAGTGCCTCCTAGTGGTAAGAAACTCTTTTGGTGTAAAGTGCGCCGGACTCAGCATTGTATTTAAAAAGTAGTAATGTGCTGCCACCTACAGATATGGATGAATGTTACAGTTACTTGTCTGATTAATGGACAAAAAGAAAGATTCTGAAGAATGGCATGCTTTTTTTGCAAGTATACGATTGGGCGATTTCTTGCTTTAAAATACTGGAATAGATTATAATTCGTCAAAATATCCTTACCATTTCCCGCTGTAACCCTGCTCCCATTGCTAATTTTCTATTTTCTCTGTCAGAACTACGAGGCACTCTCTGCGACCTCTGAACCGATCCCGCATGTTGCTTGTTTTGACGCGTCCTCCATCTGGCATTCGACATGCCCTGCTGAGGGGCTCCTAGCCCCTACCCCCCACCACCAATCTCCTATTAATACCCGCCTTGTGTAAAAACAGTTCCGCTGAATGAATCAGCTTGGAGACATTAATGAGACAGTAATGAAGTATTGAACTCTAAACCGTGCGACTGTTGCCGCAGTCTCTTTGCTTGCTCGCCCACAGTCGGAGCGCTAAACAACATGATTTTTCTCGTTTTTATTTTGCCTGTACGAATCTAATTGACAAGCGTGTCTTAAAGTGCTGCAGTGCTTTTATTAATTCCGATAAGATTTGAGCACTTGGTTGACTCTATAGAGATGACGGACTATTTTACGAGACCTTTTAGTTGGGGGCCAGTAACGGCTCGTGATCAAATTTTTACTGGCCTGCGGCCTTTGTCGTAAAATTAATATATGGTCCGCCAGTAAAGGTGACCGCGGTATAAAATAAATTTGTACAAAAATATATTACACCATTTTACCAGGTGTTGGTACTAGCCCTTTGGCCACTTTGCCCTTGGCTTTCTGTGATATTTTTTGCCCAGTCCATTTCCAACATGTCGACTGAAAATGGAAAAAAAGGAAAGTTGACTGTGAAGGCCTCAACTTCTATGACAAGTGAATATTGGATTATTTTTCGCCAAAAGCCAAAACAACTGCCTCTGCCTAATTTGCTATGAGACTGTGGCTGTTTTTAAAGACCATACCGTATTTTCACAATCATAGTGTTAATAGGCGCAATCTCTGTCGCTGGTTCTATTACTGTATTTAACACTACACTGGGCGCATTGCTCGATAAGGCGCGGGTGCCCTCTGCTATGGCCATGTTACAACAACACAGACAAGCATACAAGTGTGCTTATTTAAAAATACAACAGAGGCAAAACTGAGTTTTGTCATGTCATCTGAAAAGGACATGCTATTTTAAGAGAATCTAAAAAAACAGGTTGAAGAAACAAAAGCTTCTTTTGAGTTTGACTGCAGCAATGTTATACATGTATATACATGTCAAGACCACAACGGAAACAGGACCCAATTGCGTTATGTTTCTCACAAGTTTTATTAGAGGAAAGAGAAAGGGCTGCCCCCACGATCTGGTGTTTGCTGGACGTGGGACGCAAGTCGCTCTTGTACTCGGATGGTGCTCCGAACGCGAAAGTTGATCTTCCGTAGCGAGCGATGGCGGTGTCAGGGACGGAAAAAAAGGGGCCGGTAGCCAGGACTGGGAAATCAAGGCATGGTCGGGGTCGGAATGTCAGAACGGGAGAGTAGACGTAGTCGGGGACAAAAAGAGGTCGTAAGCCGGGACGGGAGAGCAGTTCTGGTCAGGATCAAAACGGGTCAAAGGCGGACAGACGGGAGCAAAAAACGGGACAGGTGGGAGTCAGGGTCGAAAAAGGCTTGCCACTGAGGTTCGCAGACGGACTGACAACAGGGGATTGACAGGACTGGGTTCGAATACTGACAGGGAGCCAATCAGAACCCGTGGCGGTTGGCGCCAAATGAGCGGGCACAGGTGAGTCACATCAGTAATCATGACAGTATACCATTAATGCTATAGTAATAAAGTATCAAAGTACAAAAGGGATAAACAAATATTTTTCGGAGTTACTGTTTTTTTTTTTTTTTTTTTTTTCCAAAAGATGGGGATTTTATACAGCTAAAATATGAATCTTATAGTGAATATGAAAATGACTACCATAATCAGGAACAAAAACCAATTCTGGAGTTATGTATTTTCTACGAGACAGTGGCAATATTGTACATATAATATAATGTTATATTATTTCTTGTGATTAATGCTGCTATATAATGACATATATTGAAATAATAACAAAAACAATAATATGACTATGAATTTTGTTCTTTTAATGGATATTTCTCATTTATGCGTACGGAGCAAAGAAATAGCACCGATGAACATGAGATTCACATCCCCAACCTGATCAAACCTATACAATAGCATTTTTAATTACATTTCTAATCAAAATACAGCGGCGCATCAAACAACAAGCTGCTGTTCTTTCACTACAATACAAAGAACAGAATTAACAAAAGATAATGGATAATGGAAATGTTCTGCACTCATTTGACTTCTGCAATCAGAATCGACCAGTAAACAATGTTCCAAATGAATGAACAATAAGCCATTCGTTGTAATTATGCTTACTGTTCTAAATGCCGAGAAAAAAACGAGAAAACACAAGGGAGGTAGTCAATGTCAAAGTCGACGCTTTTGTAGATATAAAGACGCGAGGGAAGTACTCGATGGCGGTCGCGATTGGTGCTATCCACTTGTGATAATCACATATTGTTGGAGGAGGTGAGGGGTCAACCGGCTCCGAGTTCAATCAGCGCTCCTTTAGAAGCCGTAACGAAGGGAGAGGTGACGGCGTCAATTGGTTGCACGCCGGAATAATTCATTTGGAAAATAATTAGCAAAGCCGCATCATTAGCCGGTGAACTTTCCGTTCAATTAAATTAGGTTTGGCGCTGGCAAGCGACTACATTAAACCTGAACGCCTCGCTGATTTACACGTGTCTTTCTGAGCGCTGTATATTTCCATTTGTGTGTTACCGAGGGACGGGGGGGGATATTCGATCTGACGATATTAATTTCTTTTGCATGTCATGTATTAGATACAGAGCAACCGAACAAATTTACATTCTTGCCACAAATGATTGCATGATTGTGGATGGCGGAATTACACAACATCAAATTGTCCAATTAAATGCTACATGCGGTGACTTGACAAAGCTCATGTTCCAGCTGATTCTAGTCGACCCACGTTGTGGATTTTGGAAGGTAACCAACTAGATCTTACAGTGGAACCTCGGTTCTCGACCATAATCCGTTCCATTTCTTTGTATGAAAACCGATTTGTACGATCACCGAAGTCGTTTTTTCCCATTAAAAGTAATGTAAAATTGTTTAAATCCGTTCCAACACCCTAAATGTTTACCACGAAAGTAAACATGAAGCTAACTCAGGCTAATCGTACGTTCGCGTTAGCGTAATCTTCCGTACGAAAGATTACGCTAACATGAACGTGTAAAAATAAAAAAATCAGGTCGTTTACACGTCATTTAGCACCCGGGTCTCCACAACAAGTGGTGAGCGGTTAAAGGATAAAGAAAAGAATTATGAGTAGGATTTCTTACCTTGGCGGTTGTCTGCAGAAGCCATGCTGTATTGCTGAAAGAAGGGAAACTCGCACACCTTCTTCATATTTTGCTATTATTTCTTTCTTAAATGCAATAGTTGTACGCACTACTCCTCTTTTTTCACCTGTATTAACTTTCTTCCTAGGCATAATTAGGAGTTAAAACACTCCTTTCACCGCTTTTGAAAAACGAAAGCAGAGAAGGAGTGCGCGTTGCCGTGACAACAGTTCTTCACGAGGGGTGGGGGCAATCCACACTCGTACGCCGCTCAGCATCGCCCCTAGCGTACCGGCGTTCGAACTCCTATTTTTTGAACGAAAAGCGAAGCAAGAGTTTCTCGAAATTTTTGGTCGAGAACCGATTTGTTCGAACTGAGAGGTGTTCGAAAACCACTGTATTTCTGTCTCCAAATTTTGGATCACTAACCTTTTAGGAAGCTGGTAACTACGTTTTTTTGTTTCTGATAAGCAGGGTTGGGTAGTGTTACTTTAACTTGATTACTTTCAATTACTTTTGGATTACTCCAATACCCAATATGCTAATAAAAGACAAAATAAACTAAATATGAAAAAAATTACTGAATTTTGTGCAGGCTTGGGGAGTAACGGAACACATGGAACAGCAAAAATTATGTTGGCAAGCTGTTGGATTTATTTTCATTTTGTTTCTGTCGCATTTTATGTTAGTTTTGCCGGAGATCAAAGAGATCAAAGCCAGGAGAGAAAGTTTCCCACGTGTTGTGAGTCATAATTTTATGCATATTTATTTTCTTTTGTCTTTTATTAGCATATTTGGTATTGGAGTAATCCAAAAGTAATTGAAAGTAATCAAGTTAAAGTAACCCTACCCAACCCAGCTGATAAGTGCGAAAGGCTACCTTTTTGATATGCATATACCATACCACCATAAGTTACCCTCTTACCACTATGCAAGCTACTCAAGTGTTCTTAGAGGGCGACTTTGGCACCAAGTTGGTGACCTTTCCTCGATGGGGAGCACAGCTTTCAGCCGCTCTGCCCCCCCAGCTCTGGAACTCATTGCCGCCTGACCTCTGTAATTCTGTGACCCTGTCCACCTTCAAATCCGGATCCAAAACTCACCTCTTCAGACATGCCTTTTCTTGACCATCTGCCTCACATACCGCCCCCTTTTAACTCTAATGTGTTTTGATTGCCGTTTATTACTTGCTTGTTTTACTCTTGCTTTATTGTTGTGTCCTACTAGATGTTCAGCGACCTTGGGTGTCCTGAAAGACGCTTCGAAGTAAAATATATTATTATTATTATCATCATTATTATCATTGGGGCAGCAGTAGCTCAGGAGGTAGAGCGATCATTTTAGGATTAAGGAGATCCCAATTCGAATCCCGGGTCGTCCGTGTTACATGCCGAAGTGTCCTTGGGTAAGACACTGAACCCCCAATACCCCCAATAAGCAGGTTAGCGCCTTACATGGCTGCACAGATCACGGCCGCTATTGGGAAATGTGAAGCACAATGTAAAGCGCTTTGAGAAGTCATTGACTTGAAAAGCGCTATATAAATGCAGATCATTTCATTTCATTACCATTATTATTATAAATGGTCCACTCTTCAAATCTGAAGACACAACTGCAAGCAAATCAAACAAACCCTTCGCTAAAACGTCTAAGGTTTTTTCTATAATTCCCCAACAGACCAGAGAAAACCTCTATCAAACTTACGAGGACCCGTATTTCAAAGAAAAACTGGAGAACCCCATAGCAAAGCTTGAAGGCAATCTCATTGGCATAGTTTAAGGTACTGAATACAAACCAGCCAAGGAGATCCATCCTCATCCCAAATGACAAGGCCTTCAAGCATAAATTAGTTGATGTTTAATTGGTAGTGGCGGGGTGAGAGGAGAGTTTGACGTGTTGTCGGCTCTGCTGCAGTAGCAATATCCTCCAGACGGGGTAGAGAGCAGCTGATGATTTAATGGCCTGTGTATGTGACTCTCTGTAAGGTTATCCTGTCATTCGCCCAGCATACCACACCTTGATGACACTGTGGCTCTTTAAAAGTGCATCAGTAGCTTCTCTTCCAGGTTTTTTCTTCCTGAGTACACTTCAAAAAATGTAGCTGCTGCTGGGCCTTGCCTAACATAGCTCTGGTGTTGGCGGACTAGGAGAGGTTAGCAATGTTCATACCCAAGAGTTTGAAGATGTGGACTTTACACAGTCTCAATTGATTATGAACAGAGCTGGGTCCATGATTTTCCTTCTGAAGTAAAGTATGACTTCCTTGGATCCTGTGGTGTTCAGTGGGAGTTTATTTTTAAAACACCACGCTGTTAGTGTCGCTACGTACTTCCTAACGACACACTTTCTTGTCAGAGACTAGGGCGACCAAGGTAGTGTCTTAGGCAAACTTAAAAATTGTTTTTGTGAGGTGAGGAGGATTTCAGTCAGAAATGTAGCGGTTGCACAGCTGAAGGTTTACCATAGATCCTAAAGGAAGCTCATGCTAAGCGTTCAGGTTGACAAGACATTGTGGCCAAGTTTCACAGACTGTAGACGGGAGAAAGAAAGTCCATAATCCAGCGGCAGGTGGGAGAGTTTCTCCACCAGGTCATTTAGGATGATGTGTTGAACTCTGAGCTGTAATCCAGGAACAGCATCCTAAACGTGGATCTCCTCGTGCTCCAGGTGGAGTTTGATCACCTTCAACCACGTTTGGTTCAGCTCAGTTTCCTGGAGCTTTTCTATTTAGTGTAGACCAGTCGACTCTTCAAGTTTTTTTTTTAGTACAATTGCTATAAAAGCTCATAATCACAAACTTCTCTTCTTCCTATCATGACTTGAACCTTATTGAAGGTCCACACAACCTTCAGACAACTCCATTCATCTAATAGTCTTCCGTGTTTCTACTCGTCCGAAGAGGACACCCTCCCCAGAGCTTAGTATTTGCCGTAATACAATCATCCGTTGGAGCCTGGTGAGAAAGCCATCCTTCTTAGGTGTTAGCGTCCCCCCTGCGCATGTTAGATTTCCTTTTGGCCAGATGGCAGCGTGGGAGGTTAGGGAACAAACACCCCACCACCATCTCCCTGAGAAAAGTCTCCCCTCAAAGATGCATTTTGAGCCCACTACTGTTTAGCTTGACCACCCGTGGCTGTAAGGTTAAATCCCGTAAGAACTATTTTTTAAGCGTGTCAAAGCAATGGTGGGTTTCATCAGACACAGAAAACTAAAAATCTGGTTAAGCAAATTTTCGAGGTTTGTGGGTCAGAAAATAAGCCACAGTAAAGCTCTTGAAAGCGTAATGAGAACTGCAGAGAAAAGAACCGTGACTTATTTGGAGGATATTGCTGACAGACACTGCACGACCAGACAATGGATGTTCTTTGAGGATCCGACACGTGGCCAGAGCATGAACTTAGCCTTTGTTTAAAAAAATGCTGGTGAAGTATCAGTGCAAGAAAAACAGATTCTGTAATAGCTTAAGAAGCTTTCATAGAATTAAAGCAGACAAAAGCATTTTGTGTTGGAAATGTATGTTGGACTGGAGAAGAATGGGCACCACTAGGTTGTACTTGCCCAAGAAACCACAGCAAATTGTGCCCCTACGACCCTAGTGGTTAAGGAATCCAACCGACCACCCAACCAACCAACCAACCAACCAACCAGGCAGCAATTTTAAACTCACTTCAAGTAGCCTTATTTTAGTTCAAGTTGAGTATAAACGCTTGAGAATATGCTTTGTCCATAAAGTTTTTTGAAAAGCCATATACAAGTCCCCGTCTTACAAAGTTTTCCCTTTACAGTATGGAATTAAATGTTTTTCAGGCCTTCTTCATGTCATTCACCCTATTGTACGACATCAACTACCAATTGTTTAGCATGCCCAAAATTTGTAGAGTTCAGGCTTTGCGGTTATTGTGCATGTGAGCAGTAATGTCTCGGAGATGTCTGTCTGCTATTGGTAGACGTCTTTTAAAACTTTGGAACGCTATTGGTTTGTGTCACGGCATCGTATGAATACTGATAAACTATTGGCTGAACTCTCTGAACAGTAATGTCTTTCTGTCTTAGTTCGGATCAATCTCTGCTTTGTAAAGACTGAGCGAGTCCACGATACAATACTGTATTTTTTGCACTTCGTTCGTTAGGGTTCAAAGATTGTAGTGCCACAAGGAGAAGCAAAAACTAGTAAATAGCACAAAATGTTTCCTCTACATGTGTATTTATTAATAACGTTTAATAATATTTTTAAATTATAGACATCTTCTTCACATAAAGAGTACTCCATACTATGTTTTTGATTTTTATGTTTTTAAGCAGGTTCCGAGGTTCGGAGCTAGTTAACCATAGGTTTCTATCCCTCGCTATACAGAAATTTCACTTTGCAATCTCCATCCAAGAACAGATTGTCATACTGTTCTCTGCATTGAGCATGGGTCTAGATCTAAAAGCCTGTGAGAGTGAGCTGGTGGAATTTATGTGACCAAATCTTATTGTGTCTTTAAAACATGGCAAAATTGCAATTTTAAAATGTGTGCTTTTAGTAATTGCGAAAGAGGAATGACTTCAAGACGTAACCTCCACGTAGTTTGTATGTTCTACACGTGGGGGTTTCCTCCGGGCACTCGGGTTTCCTCCCACGTTCCAAAAACATGTATGTCAGGTTAATTGGCCGTTCCAAATACCTTTTCATCCCTGATGTTGGGGTAAAAGACGCGCCGCTTCCTCCATCCACCTCCCTCACGTCAGACGTCACTTCTACTTCTTGCCAATAGCTTACAAGCTTTACAAACTTTCTGCTTTTTGGATGAATATTTCACTATTTACAGCTTGTAATCAACAGAATATGATTTATTTTCACTTTTGTTGGCTGTATGACTAAAATGCGCACTGCTACACCAAACTGTTCATTATGGTGCCACACTTGCAGTGCACACTTGATTTGACGAACTCGGCCCCAAGTAAACCCCAAGCTGCATGGTTCAGGCAAATCACACAGTTCGGCACTGAATGATAATACTTATGAGACATCTTACTATGGCAAAGAAGGAATATTAACATTTTTAAAAACAAGTGCTTAAAAAGATTTAACAACATCACCTTTTTACTTAATTCCCATTAGCCGCTTGCTAACTTTTGGACAACATTTAGCATTTCTGATTTATCATGTTAACATCTTGATTTTACAGCTCAATGACTTTGTAACTTATTCATCAGCTGAAGAGATTTTAAAACCCTAAATTGATATAAACGTATAATTTTATATCAATTTATTTTTAAAAAAATGAAGCACGCGGGGATCGAGTGGCGTCAACTCAACCCGTTCAGAAACTACCTAGCAAACCTGATACACTGGATCACGAACTGCACATCCTATGTATCCCATAATTTACAAGTTTGACTTAAATTACAGAATGTTACCTTTGCTCATATTTGCGTGACAATAACAATACTCAAAGAAAGTGCGAGTAAAGCGGCCATTGTAACTTACAAACTTCTCTCAACGTCAACTAACCAACGCAACCGGTGCTATGGAATGCCCTGATTCCGGAGATAAGATCTGCAACCTCAATGGATTTTTTTTAATTTGAGGCTTAAGACACACTTCTATTCTAAAGCTTATGATTGATGCCCACCTCATATTCTGTATTGTCCTGTCTTTTTCCGACTGCCTGCCTGGTGGTGATACGAAGGAGATGAGTCAGCAGACCAGCGTTTGACCTGAAGCATGTGAACGCCTGCATGGACCAGCTGGCAGAGGTGGAAGGCTACGTCGTGGCCGTCATAGACTTTCTGGACTAGTTCACAGGCTGGGGGTGTCGCTGCTGTCATGCACTTTCCGGACAAGTTTTCAACATGTTACCAAGTGTTTACTATGTTTGTATACTGTAATGCTAAATTCACCCTGGTCATCCTGAAGGGAAGATACCACTAGTGAGGTCCCTTCTAAAGGTTTCTCTTTGTCCTCACGCTGAGGTTTTGAGTTGTTCCTTGCCCGCATGTTGGTTTAAGATCAGGTAATTGTGTCATTGTAATCCTGTGCAGTCCTTTGAGACATTTTTGTGATTAAGGGCTATATAAATAAATTTGACTTGACTTGGCAACAGCAGCGTAATAAAAATTAAACTCTTACAGTAGAACGAGTAACTTTGTTTGGGTTCCCATCAATCCTATGCACATTGAGTTGGTGAAGCCGCTACCATGCCATGCATTGTGTGTGATACAATAGAGGGCAGGGCTCCCCTCTGCATTGCCTACTGATTGGCTGAAAACAGCCCTGTCGGATCTATTAATTCTCACGTATGCAGCCTTGTGCCCCCACCCCTTGCTCATCTGCCGCCCGTGTTAATATGATTATAGCGGATTATGTTAATGTGCGAAGGGATCTGGTGCGTGCAGGGCTGCGCTTTTCCACTCTTGTTTCGGGAAACAGCTAATTGGTGCGACCGCTTTGATGTGAAGGCGAGGGGAGACGAGGAGGATGCTGGGAAATAGAAAAAAAGGCTGGAAAAACGAGACAACTTGTCAAAGCTGTTTTCTTTTTGGACTAGACTAGTAATGGCGGAAATAATCTTGAAGAAAACTAGTGACAAAGGAGTATGGAAACTCAAAAGTACCAAAATAATTTAAAAAACAACTAATTACGTCATCACCACATAGTAGGCAATTACGTTATCATTGGGTGTCAGTATTGAAACTTACTTTTATTTGAAAACATTGTTTTTTTTAAATAAAAAACTGTTGCATCACTTTTATGTGTAATATTTAGTGCCTCCTAGTGGTTCAAAAAACTTATTCGGTAAAAAAAAACCCATTGATTTGAATACTAGGCAAAAAGACATGAATTATGGTACCAATATAATTTACGAAAAAATAAAACCATATGTATATATTTATATTTATTTTACATAGTGTAATCCATACCTAGTAGTCTGCCATATTTGTCTGGGGTCTTTCCTCTTCCTGTTGCTTTTGTTTTCGTTTGCATTACACAACAGTGCCATGTAGTGGTTAAATATTTTACACTAGGGCTTTAAAAACACTTTTTTATAATACAGTACTGCTTTGTCTTAATTTTGAATCCAGTTTTATTTAAAAATATATTTAAAAAAATAATTATATTTGTATTGATAACACGTTTTCCCAATATGCCTCTCTCATTTCAAAATGTGGTTTTAGAAACAACATCCTTCAACTCCAAATTTTTATATGGTAGTAAGTACATATTTTATTTTTTTAAAACAATTGCCATATTACATTCTTGGCTGTTTTTAATGCAAAATACCTTTTTTCAAAAAATGGTTTTCATGTATTGTTTTGGCACTCATGGACTCCCATAGATCGTACTGTATAAAATAAGAATATGTATAATTTAAAAATGAGCAAAACTGAAGAAAATGGTTGATTTTGGTAAAAAATGTTTCTTCATAGGAACCAAAGTATTAGTACACTCTGAGACATATATAGTACACTCTTAGATAAAACATTTTTTTTGTTTTAAGAATGATTATTCATATATTGTTCGGGAAGGTAGATATATTCTTACTTTAGGGTATTTAAGTAAAATAAGCACAATTTTCTTTCAATGTGGCAGGAATTAATTGTTTTTCAAATGCAAAAGTAGAAACATTTAAAACTTGTTTTAACTAATAAATAAATTAACATAAATCATGGGTACCCCATGGTGGTGCCAGCGAGTACCAAGTAGGTGGCCGGTTCTGAAAAATAGCTTACCATTGAGGGATTATTGAAATTTTGTAGAAAAAATACATGATAAATTTCTTCCAAAATTGTTTTGAAGATTAGCTTATAATTTATATGCAGTATAAAAATCCATCCATGGCCTTATACAAACCAGATGTTTTAACGGTTTTAACTTCTAATAAATTCACCCTGGTAATGACACAATAATAAAATAGTAACACCGTGATAACATGATGAAATCTTAGAACATGTATATCAAACTCATAACCCTTCATGCTAATCAGTAATGTTGGTTACTCATGGGATTTTCCACATCATTCGCCTTCTGAAACTTGAACACGATTGCAGGCAAATATGGCCGAGAATTGAGTTTTTCATCGCATCCACTCGAGTTTTTTATGAAATAAAATCCAACACAGACTCAGGGACTTGCTAAACAATGACAAAAAAAGCTGGAACGAACAAAACTATAATTATATATAATATACACTATTAAAAACAAAGTATGTTACAAAAATGTCAGAATATTGGCATTTCAAAGAACTTATTTTTCCCGTAATGTTTTTTTCCAAGTGCATCAGGACTGCACAACACAAAGAGGATGGCATTTATAAAACGCCAGTCGAAGAAAGACCGTGCATGCTTAAAAGCCCAAGCGTGTCCTTAAGTAAAAATCTGCAATTTTATTTGCATATAAAGGCAGCTAAATATATCACAACCAACTGAAAAGAGAAGACTAACATTTCCATACAATCAGAGAAAGAGAGAGAGCACGAAAAGAGCATTTACAGCAGCAAAGTCGAAACTACTATTGGCAACGTTTTTTTTTTGTGCTAGCAAGATTGCGTTTACACACAGTGCAAAATTAGAAAGGAAACAAGGCGAAAAAAACAACACAAAAACCTATCCGATTGACACTTATGCATGTTTAGGCAGGTGCCTGGTCGAGAGACTACAGCACCTGATGGATTGTGGGTCGGGAATTTGTAGTTTTCCTCTCATCAGAAACAAGATGAAAATAAAATATAAACACAACAAAACCCTGTCAAAGAAACTTTGATAAAGGAGCAGTGTGTGTTATTCAGCAAAAAAAAAAAAAACAAAACATTACAGACGCTCCTCTAGTTACAACCATTCGACTTACGAAAAACAGTTTTTTCGGGATGTCAAAAACACCCGGACATTGCTTCAAGTTCTATTTTGTATTCTGTGCACCTTTTTCCGAGCACAGGACATGACCGTAGTGCTTCTTTCTGCCGCTACCGGAGCGTGGCGATGTGACCACCCAGCATCCACCCCGAAGAAGAAATCCAGCTTCCTATTCCTAGTTCGTGTGTAAAGAATCTACACTGTATCTCCAGCTCGCTAAAAACTTTGACATTTTTCTTGTTTAATATCTCGTGTATCCATTCAATATGGTTGGTGTAAAATGTAAAGAAGAGGCGAGCTGTTTCCTTTGAAACGAAAGTGGAATAAGAAAGATTGATGCGGTTGAGATTGCTTTTTTTTGCCACTCTCTAACACGGAGGAGGACCTCTTAAGGCTTATCTTCCAAAAGTAAGTTAAACTTGACTTTATTTATCTTTATAAAGCATATTATTTTATAAAAGGTTTATCTTTTAGTACAAAACAACACAGGTTACTTATACAAGCTTTAAACATACTTATGTAAACCTTAAACATACAAAATATAGCACTGAAGCAACTAACGAACAAATTCAACTAACGAACGATCTTCCGGAATCTCATTTGTAAGTTGGGCAGCGTCTGTAGTTCATAAATTATTGATTAAAATATGAGGAAAAATAGTAGACTTGTAGGTCAAGAAATTTGCATGTATTTTACATGACATTAGCCTCACCTAGAGTGAGCTGACAATTGTCAGCCATCTTGCACCTATGGGTACCCAAAAGCCTCAAAAAAGCTGGGAGAAAACTAAGAAAAAACGTTTTGGTTTGGTCACCTTGTCTTTGTAGTCTACATTGGGTTTTTAGCGCTTGTTTTCAATTGGACACCACAACGCCATCTTGTGCTCATATAATACACACTGCCCATTTACAGAAAATGCTAAATCAATCCCCCGCGCTCCTTCACAGAACTTTTAGTACAGAAATTTTACAACATGGATATATATTTGTACAACACACTTTCCAAATTAGAACAAGTCATTGAATAGGCCGGAATCGAAAGTAAACCCTCGGGCTGCAATTGAACCGCTCGTTCGACTTCCGTGTTGTTGAGTAGAAAAGTTGGGAAATAAATAAGGACTTTTGTGTTTTTTTCTTCTCTCCGATCTGCCAGAGAGAAAGAGCGGAGCTCTAGCTGAGAACATTAAAGCTAGTTTAAGGCAGCGTCCCTGTCGGCCAATAATAAAAAAGAAAAGAAAACAGAGCGCAACTGTTCGAAACCTTATGAGTGCCAAAATGCAATAACTAAAAATCTTTTGGAATTAAAAAAATGGTGCCAAATAGCAGGCACTGTAATATGGCTCTTCATATTTAAAATGGGGTATTAAAGATCTATCATTAAAAATTGTATCATAAATAGTATATAATTTCACTTTAATTTTACTTCTTAAAAACAATCCTGTATCAGTTTTATTTCCATGGCTTAAAAAAAACAATATTTTAATAATGTTCATATAAAGTCTTACATGAGAGGAGCCTGCCTGTGCTTGATCCTAATGATCCATTGGTCAGATCTGTGCAGTAGCCCCGCCTCCTGTGGTCTGATTGACAGCTAGAGTAATTCTCACACAAAGTGTAGGTGTATATCTATATATTTTTTGCAAATGTAAGAAATGCATACCTTTTCTTGCAATACTTTTGATGGTTGTATTTATTTATTTGAACAAAGTCAGTCAAAGTTGGTGGGTTGGGCCTGTGTGTGAGATCCATTACTTTTCCTGGACATTGGTCCGAGTTTCTATGGATTGATTGACAGCAGGAGTTAATCCTCAGTAAAACGCCATTCCTAAATTACTATTCAACCATTTTTAAATGTATGAAAATTGTCTTTTTAATATCAGTATCTTAACTTATACTCCATGGTTTGATTATTATTATTTTTTTTACAAAAGTCATACCACGTGTTGTGAGTCATAATTTTATTCATATTTAGTTTCTTTTGTCTTTTATTAGCATATTTGGTATTGGAGTAATCCAAAAGTAATTGAAAGTAATCAAGTTAAGGTAACCCTACCAAACCCTGTTTAAGATGGTGGCTGGGCCTGAGTGTGCGCCTTAAGATTTTCGGATGTCCTTTGAGTGAGTACGAGCTGTAGCTCCGCCTCCTACAATTCGAATCGTAGCAGGAGTCGTTCGGTCGTTTAAGGGGATTCTGAATTTTTTCGTAACTTTTCGTAAAATTTTAAGAAAATCAGACTTTTTATAACAATATATACATTTGGTTTTCATGGTTCTAAGAAAAAAGTTTGTACAACAAAAATGGTGGGTTGGGCCTGCCTGAGCCTGATCCTGAGATCTATTAGTTTTCCTGGACATTCGTCCAGTAGCTCTACTTCCTATAGTTTGATAGACAGGAGTCACTCTCCCCTAAAAACAAAATCCTGAAATAAAAGGCAATTCATAATGAAATCGGAACTTGTTAAAAACTTGTTTTTCCTAAATGTTTTGCTTTATTAGGCCATGAATAAGTTTATCATAAAAGTTACAATATACATGAATCTAAAAATTACGAAATTATTATGATACAATAAACTTTTAATAGATTTTAAAGAATAATTTAAAATTGTATTAATTCAAATGGAATTCAAATTGAACAGCCACATTACATAATTTCCTTTTATTTCACAAAACGGTTTTAATTTCAAAATATTGTTTTTATGTATCGTCTTTGGGCACTCTAGGGCTTCCATACCACAGATGAGAAAAAAAAGAAAACCTAAATCCAAAATACATAATAGAACAAGTAGATGACATTTGTAGTTTGTCAACGTAAAAAAAAAAAAATTGTACAAATTCACAAAGCATCGCTTATCTTACAGATCCGACCGATATTTATCAAGAGCAAGATTGTTTAATCACAAAAAAAATCTTCCCCTCCCCTTTCTCGGGAAAAAGAGATTCCCATTCACAAAATCCTCAGTATTTATTTTTTGAGATGGTTCAGTCAATATTCTCCTTTAAGTTTATGCCAGCACATCTCCAAGCAAACAGTTTGTAAAGTCACATTCTTTATTTTTCCTCAAGCACTCTTCCTTGCTTGTTTTTTTTTTTAAATTGACACATTTGTAGAAAAAAACAAAAAACCTTCAGGATCCTATATCCCAAAGCCTGGTCCTTGCCGCCCTGGTCTCAGGAACTTGAAGGGTTGGGCAGGTCAAAGACAATGGGAGGGTTGGTGGGTTGAAAGCTGACGGTGCAAGTGGAGGCGTTGATGAAGGTGGTGAAACCATCAGTCATGATGCCGTAGCCTGCCAAGCACAAACAGAAAAGTCAGGACCACAGTTGATTTGTCAAAATTGTCGATAAAATAAATTGGAGACAATGAATTCTATTGTCGACTATGTTTGCCAGACATGTTTTTCCAATAGAGTGAGGAAGTTTTGGAGCATGTTAGTCTGGCGAATAAATAAAGCTACTTGCAAAGCAGAACCTACGTATCATGGCAGTACCTCGGTGATGCATGAACATTTCAGGAGAGTTGTACGAAACAGAGTCCGACTCCCCTTGGTAAGATTCAAGTAACGTTTAAGTAAATTCCACGTTGATGACATGTTGTACATTTTATACGTTTCTATTTTGCTATAAAAGAGAGCTTGAGCGTACCAGAATGTGCCAGGCAAAGGTATTTGAAATGAAATGTAAGCAGTTCATAGAACAAATGTCAGTTAAAACCATTTGATTTCAAACTGTTGAAAACCCATTTGCATCAAATTGATTTGAGAAGTGATTTGCAGATGTCCTAAAACACAAAAAACACATTTTTAAATTTTCCTTAGGCATCACAGGAGGCAGATATAGCAAATGCTCCTTTCTCTTTTGTTGCACCAGTTATCTTGTTTTCACAAATGACTAGGGCTGCAACAATGAGTCGTTGTCAACAAAACTCACTAACAAATAGTTGACAGCAAATTCCATGTATTTTAAGGAGAATGAGGCATCCTACATGAATATAATCTCTGCTAAGAGTCGCCCGTCTCTGTCTCTAACGGTAACATACAGAAATGCCGGCGTCTAGATCAAGTACGCGTACCAAAACCTCTTACAGTTGGGAGGATTTTAATATGGATACGGTGAATAAAAAGACAACTTGCAACCTTGCGTATCACGGCAGTAGTTTGGTGACACACACACATTTAAAGCGCATGTCAGTTGATTACATCTGAGTCTGACTCGCCTCGGTAAGATTTAAGTAACATTTAATCCAATACAGTTTTGATGAAATGCCTTGCACATTTTAAACAAGTATATTTCACTAAAAAAAGATAACTTGAGCATTATGCCAGACAGTGCCTGGCAAACATATCTGAAATGAAATGCATGCAGTCTGAAGAAAAAACGTCAGCTGTTAAAACCCTTTTATGTCAAGTTGTAAAGAATCGTTACTTTTTTTGTTAAAGTTTGGGACTCCTTTGAGACACTTTGAGACTACTTTTGATTAAGGGCTGTAAAAATAAACTCGACTTGACTTGCAGTTGACCACTGAAAGTACCTCAGAAAATGCACACAATACTGCTGCTTGTGAGCCTGTTTTTGGTTTAAAGATATAAAAAATGTTAACTTGATTATAATGTATTATTTATTTGCATGTCCCTAAAAACCGGACAGTGGTTTATTTCTACTGACCGAGCACTGTGCCTAATTGGTTTTATATAGGGCATTTTTATTTATTTTTGTATGAATCTGCAGTATGTTATAAAAAAGATCTTGGGTTTATTATCATTTGCCACAAAATTAAATCAACTTCATGCTAAACATAAGAAAAAAAGTAACAATTATCCAATTATCACACCAATTGTTTCAATAGTTGGTAACTAGTAGACTATTAATGTAGTTGTTAGTTGCAGCCCTAATCAAGACATGATCAAAAGCGGGACACCTAAACGTTAGCCAACCTTCGTGTATGCCCCCGAAGGCATGCAGTTTGGGTCGCACCCTCTTCTGAACCGTGTTGAGAAGCTCCACGCAGCCTACCCTCTGCAGCTCCTTGGGGACCCAGTCTCGGAAACCTGCAAATAAAAACACACCAACTCACTCTTTTTTTGGTACCGATTACCAAACGGTAGTCTGGAGAGCATTCTAGCATACAGCTTGACTCTGTAGTACGCTGATAGCATAGCGCCGAACAGAAAAAACATACAGAGAGTAATCAACACAGTCCACAAGATCATTGGCTGATCTCTGACTAGTCTAGAGGAGATTGCTGACTTGATATATTGCAGCGGAGCCATCAACGTTATAAAGGACTCTTCACTGAGACCACTACCTCTTTGACCTGTTGTAGATGCTACAGGTCCCTTAAAACAAGGACAAACAGGCCAGGGACAGGTTTTCCCCCCGAGCCATCACCACCCTAAACAAGCGTGCAAAACGGTGAAAAATATGTATCTTGCGACTTATTGTTGCTGCTAAATGTTATTGCAATACTGTTACGATGGATTATTATTATAACTAGACTGGCTTTGATCTTGCTTTTAGCAAAGATGTTTGGAGAGAACACAATAGGTAGGAGGGATAGGGGAAGTGTGTGTGCTGGAGAGTGACGTCATGCTTGTACCTGCAGGTTTCTTTTGTTTCTTTTTGTTAGTGTAGCATGAAAATGGTAAGAATCAGCCTACTTCTATTCTACCACACTGAGGGACGACTTAGATAATGATCAAACAATTGTATATTTTCACATGACGAAGACAACATTTTTGGGTAAATTAGAGCCCAACATTTTCTTGTGTGTGTGTGTGTCATTTGTTGACATCAATTTCCACTCTTACAGTGGTATATTTTAATTAACCTTTTTGTATTTTATAACATTTCTTATCAAAGCATTCACTGCTTTGATGGCTATTTCAAAGTTAGTTTTCCTGGAACTGGGCAGGCAGTAGATCTATTATTCTAAATATTAGATATTTAGGACATTTAGAAGCATTAAATATACACATTAACCAATGAATTGATTATGAACTTAACCTCATACATCAAGAACAATGTTCAACCTCGCAGCAAAACTCATTTTAACAACTCATACATCATACAGATGCCAGTGCGGACGTTTTCTATTTGTTTAGCCGACAGCCCCAAACTAAAATTGTATCCCTGCTCTCGTTTGAGGCATTTGTCGCCGCAGAACAAAATGGACTTCCCATGCAATCAAAGCCAGAAGCGGCGGTACCCGCCGCCTCTCCGAAGGCGAGACGGAAAAGGAAATCACTCAATAAAACCAGATGGAGAACACAAAAGAAAAAAAAAGCGGAGGGTTGGGAGAAAAGGAGCCAAAACACCCTGAGAGGAAAAAAAAACAATCAGTCTGTGGCGATAAAATCAACAATAAATGTTTGCGCCTTTCATAAAGTCAAATATTGAACGGGGAAAGTGTGTTCAGTTCGCTCTGCTACTGTTTGGCCAGCATGCAAATGAGAAAGCGTGAGATACAAAGCAATTAGGGATGCTGTCGTGCGCTGTGATTGGTTAACTGGACTCACCCAGCGGAGGGCTGTGGGTCATCAGGATGTCAATGCCTTCCGGGACCTGGTTCCATTTATCCAGCAGGCTCTGACCCCGGGGCAGATTAAAACCCCAACCGTTGAACCACGGAGACCTGCCGGACCGCAAAAAGACTTTGTGTTAAGATTCGCTGTGAGACAGACAAAACACAATTAGAACTAGATCATTGAGTACAACACAGTGAACCTGGATCACAATCAGACACGAGGACTCTAGGTTAAACATGCAATAAAAGACAGTAAAAAACAGGATCAAAACAAAGATTATTAGGCTAGGATAAAAAGGCACTAAACCGTATTTTCAGCACCCCCAAAACTAGTGTTTGGAGGTATATTTTTCCATATATAATGCACATTGAATTAAAACTACAGTAAAACCTAAGGTTTTATAAAAATAATTTCATTAAAAATCAAGCAATTTATTTCATAGAACACAAATTAATATTATGAAATCTGGTATAACAACTTTAAGCAACAAACAATTTACATTTTAACCTAGGAGGGAACTCAAAGACCACTCTATATGTTTCTCAAAGGCAGAACGTATGCAGTATCATTCAGTTGTAACCGTGCATTTCCAATTTTATCCACAGTATTTTCCGATATGTAATGCACACCAGATTTTATGGCACACTTTAAAAATTCTGGACACTTTGGGGTTTTTAGGTGTGCCTCATCGTAATACTTCGGTACTCGAACAACTCCGTACAGTAAACGTTTTTTTCTAGGGTTATGTTCCAAAAAGAACCCATGATAGGAAAAATGTGTACAAACCTTATTTTTCAATTATTATACAATTAAATACTCTATTATACACTGAAACCAACAAAAAAAAAACCCTTTACAGACTTTTCTACAGAATTCGATTGACAAATTTTAACACAGCCAAAAGTGTAGTCAAGTCAAGTCACATTTATTTATATAGCCCTTAATCACAAAAATGTCTCAAAGGACTGCACAGGATTACAATTACAAAATTACACAATTACCTGATCTTAAACCAGCATGCGGGCAACGAACAACTCAAAAACCTCAGTGTGAGGAAAAAAGAGAAACCTTGAGAAAGGACCCCACATGTGGTAATCCCCCTTCCAGGATTGACCGGGGTGAATTACAATTAGCATTACTGTACTGTACTGTAGCTGAATGAGATGATCTGCTATCTTTGCTACTCAGTCGTAAAATACATGTTGAGAATTTATTGTGATTTGGTGCTTTTTATGGCTCTTATTTTGGATAATAACAGGTCCCAAGGAAGTTAATGACGAGGAGAAAAAGGAAGAGTAAATAACAAGTTGAAGAAGGAAATGATTGCCAAATATAGGTAACCCCCCTTCCAGGATGACCAGGCTGCAATGGATGTTGCAATAACAAATAATACACAAATATTGTCCACATGAAATTTAGGTCATTCATAGGCTATAAGAATATAAGTGTGCTTTAAACCTAGTGTTTTTTGAGTTTTTCTTTGCCCTCATGTAGGTTTTAAATCAGGGGATGGTGTCATAATAGTTTGTGGTTTGCAATAATCTGTGGTCTGTGGAGCCCTTTGAGACTCTTTGTGATCAAGAGCTATACAAATAAACATGACATGAAACGTGAGCTAGGGCTGCGCAATTTTGAAAAAAAAACTAATTGCGATTTTTTTTAGACCAGTATTGCAATTTCAATGTGATTTTGATTTTATAAGAAAAGTTCATTTTCTGTGCAAGTTTTGTATTTTGTGAGTACTTAATCACAGCGACAAACTTTAACCTTAAGAAAACAAACAGCTTCTGGGGAGCTTTGTTAGGGTTGCGGTGGGTGTGTGGCATAGCGTGCTGCTTGCAAACCTCGCCTTTATTGGCTAGTGCCGTTGAAGCTTGTCTCTGATTGGCCAACACCGTTAAAACATAAAAAGTGACAATTCTGGTTGGGCAAGCACTCCATCTATAAAGGAATACGAGATCGCTTCCGTTTGATTCAAGGACATGCATCTGCGTTCCCCTAAAAAGAGGAGGGGGCTTTCCTCGTGTTTTGGCCCCTTGGCAAGTGATTGACGGCAGCTAGGCCACCTCCGGCGGCTTGGATCTGAGTAGCATGCTTCAGGGTGACAAGCTGTGCTTCTCCCCGCAGCCTTGGATGGACGGACTGATGGACGGAAAGTGATTGACGCAGGAATAGTGTGCATAGATTCGGCAAACAGCAAGAAATGGAGAAAATGGCGTTTGATAGATTGAGCCTTCATTTATCACAATAGTGGTAATGGCAGCAGAGGGCTGACACCAAGGCTAAGGAAGATAGATTATCCTGGTGCAATACTACACAGAGAAAAAAACATATTAAAGCTTGGATTCCATCATTTTAAAATATTGCTATATACAGTCATTAATAATAATAATAATAATTTCCTTTGTATTGTCATTCTTTGCAACAATGTACATAGAACGAAATGTCGATACACCTGACCCGTTGTAGCGAGTCGATGCAGCCGCAGCCAACAGAGGGCGCCGCCATTTTACCAATGTTATAAGTCTTAGGTATGACTCGGCCGAGGCGCGAACCAGCGACCTCCCAGTCTCATCTAGGCTACTGAGCTGGTTTGGGCGGCACGGCAGCAGAGTGGTGAGTGCGTCCGCGGCACAGTTCTGAGGTCATGGGTTCAAATTCAGCTACCAGTGTGGGGTTTGCATGTTCTCCCAGTGCTTGCATGGGTTTCCTCTGGGCACTCCGGTTTCCTCCCATATTCCCCCCTAAAAAACATCCATGTCCTGTTAATTGGCCGGTCCCTATGTGTGAATGAGTGAGTTGTCTGTCAATGTGTGCCCTGTGACTGTCTGCCAACCAGCTCAAGGTATCCACTGCCCACTGCCCAGCACACTTGCGACCCTACAGAGGATAAACGGTGTAAATGATGGATTGATGAGTATTATTATGCTAACGAGTAAAGAGAATGTTTTATTTATTTGGAAAAATTAACAAGATTTAGGTCATACTTGGGTAATATGTACGTTGAGTCATACCACTTTTTCAGAAGAATACCAATACAAAACACAAATATAATCTACATGACAAACAATGAAAGATTGTTTTCAAGAACAATCTGAATTGCAAATGTTTTTTTCCTGTTATAAACCGTCCCAAAAGTCATGAATACCAATAAATTTAAAGGCTATTTAAAAGCCAAGTGTTGACCCCAAATTGTTATCTATACTCACAAACCTTCACTAATTAACTGTAATTACACATTTTTACCAATATTGTCTCTGCTCAAAAAATCAGAAACCACCATTTGATGTAAACTGGCAATCAAAATTAGAGAACATATTACAAACAATTAAATAACTATAAAAAAAGAAATAGATAGATACTTTATTCATCCCCGCAGGGAAATTCACGAATGCCATCTTCACTACAGTTTGAGGACATTTTGTTGTCTATACCATGCTATTACAACACTTATTCACATATTGACTAAGACAGTTCAACAAAAAAACCTGCATTTTGCGAAAAGGGAATTAGAGAACACTTTCAGGGGCCTCTCACTTAATGGTGCTAATCTAGCATATGGTGCTAGTGTCCTTGATTATCTGTCAACTCCTATTTAACTGGCATTCTAACTGCCAGTTTCACTGACTGAAAGCTTCCTGCAGCTGGTTGTCCAGATGAAAATGAAAGGGATGGCCCCATCAGCCAGAGCAAGACAAATTGATCGTTCCAAATCTGTGATTTCTAGAATATTGAATCTACAAAACTACAAACTCATTCAATTCGCCCAAGAAGGCTGAATGTCCACAGGACACAGATGAAAAAGAGGATTAATCACTGCGGAGGATGTCAATGGGAAATCGTTTCCACACTGCAGCTGGAATTGCTCGCAAGCTCAGAACTGAAACTGGCATTTGGACTGAAGGCAACACTGCAGTGACCAAACCTCTTACTTGCGATTAAAAAAAAAAAAAAAAAAAAAGCTAGCCTGAGCTTTGTTGAGGAAATATTGGTGCAGATAACAGTCCTGTTTGTTAATCGGCCCACCCAATAATTGGTCGACCTCTAGTTATTACATAAGCTGTCAAAAGTGAGACATATACGAGGACGACTTGTGTATGTTTTTAGCCATAATAATAATAATAATACATTTTTAGGTCAAGAATACAAACTTACTCTCTTGGTAATGCAAACTGGTAGTTAAATCTAACCTTTCTTTTGTGTTAGCAAAAAAAAAAACAAAAAAAAAACAAAAAAAAAAACAACAGACTAGCCTGAGATAGCAACTTAAAGATGGCACTACGCTAAACCAACGTGGAAATGAGGTCCCCGAAAACATCAATAGGGCCATTTTCAATGAAGGATGGGTCACCTGGCTGATCAATACTTACTGCAGCACTCAGTAGGACCGAGCAGACTAACTCTTGCTTGTAAAACGTAACATCAATCTATGCAGGTCCTAAATTTAAAAAGAGCGCACTAAATTATTCAGACATGGAGGTGGTTGGAAAAGGAGTGTCCCAGCCCAGAGTTGCAAGAAGCGTGCACAGAGAAACAAAGACAGCTCGAAAGCCGGCGCTCCCATTTACTCGCCCAGCGGAGAGCTGAGAAACAAGGTTAAAAATTAAACGCGAGGAGCAGGAGGAGCGAAGGCTACAGACTTCACTGATTAATTAGAACTAATCACACAAATCAGAGCTAATGGAAGTCTAATGGATTACTGGGAGGACTAAGCGCTTCTGCGAGAGGAAAATAGGGCGGCTGCTGGTAAAATCTTCGAAATTCTTGCTGGCACGCTTGCTTGGCTAGACTCTGGCACAATATTTGTCTGACGGATAAAAATGAGGCCAAACTTGTAAAAGAAAAAAATAGCAAGCTACATTTATTTCCCCTCTCATTCAGAGAATCGGCACTAAGTATATATTATAGACTCCCGTTATATGATTTTCAGGGCTCTTACACCGTTTTTATGGCCAAAATCAAGCACTTTTTCAGGATTTACAAAGCCATTTGTTCAATATCTCCAGTACCATTTAAAGAATGAATCTGGTGTGAATCATGTATTTTGCAGATCCACAAATATATCCGTGATTTATAAAAGCAATTTCCTTTATCGAGACAGATGATTTTAAGATCTTGAGTAAAATGTGGATCCGTAGAATAAGTGTAGAAATATTTTTGAGACAAATGTATCCCCATCTAGGTATAAGGTATATACAGTATGTCAGCAACATATAGCTTACATTTTTAATTGTAGGAAGTTCTTCCCAATATAATTTACCACAAGGAAACACAACCATAATTGTTTGCATGACCATAACAAATGTCCATAATCAATACATAATATTTTCACTGATACACATTTCATAGTGCCCTGTTTAGGTGTAGGGGAAGAGCCGTGGTTTATTCCTGGACGCTGGCTATTTCAGCTGAAAATGAAAATCTCAATTCTGATCCCTGTTAATAGAACAATGCAATACAAACTAATTCCAGCTGCCGACAATTATGAGGGGAAAAAATGCAATAGGAAAGCGAAGCCACCAGAGAGCAGTGTGGGCGTTTTAAGCAGACTCCTTGTAAATCATGGCCACAATTCGAAGCATTCACAAGCACTTCACCCAAAATTCAAACATGTTAATTTAATCCGCCCCCTCTGCATCAACCCACTAATTTCATTGTACCAGCTCAAGTCATGTCACACCTATATCATTTTTCCTTTATATATTTATTTATTTGTAATGTTATCTTTTCATATGCATTACATAGAAGGAGTTCTGACTATATACTATTTTGTCATTTTAATATTTTTATCTGGGGTATAAGTCTTCGGTACTGTTTGTAATAATGGTAAATAAGACCAACAAACTGGTTGTGCTGGTGAAAAACATCAAGGCGTACAGGTAGTGCAGTTTGCTGTGTTTTACAGAAACGTGGCTCACGTCTAGCATCCCGGACGCTAACGTGGAGCTACCCGGAGCTACCCGCTGTTAGACAGAGACACAAAAGCCTGCGGGAAGCGGAGAGAAGGTGGACTCGATATCTACGTGAACACGAGGTGGTGTAACCCTGGGCACAAAGAGTTCCATCTGCTGCAGGGATGTCGGACTTTTGGACTAGCGTGTGACGTCATCCAAACCGCTGCTGCTAAACTACAACACAGCACCTCGAGGCCATCCTGTTAATCTGTTAATAAACAACAAAAGGATACTGCTGGAAGTGTGAATTTCCCTACGGGGATGAATAAAGTATCCATCTATCTATCGCTCTAAAAGACACTCTCGGGCTGGAAGTGACATCACATTGGAAGCAATGTAAAAATTCCTTATCGTCACGTGGCATTTTCCTCTCCAGCCAGCTGCTTCTGTTGATGTGCCTCGACCCATTGTCTTTTCATTTTGTTGTGGAATACAAATGGTGCTTGGATGCAAATTCTTGACTCTCACCTTTTTAAGAAGAGTTAAGCTTCTGCTAAAATTGTGTACAAAACACCAAAGGAGATCTGAACAGAATTTATGTCCAGGGTTTGTACGGGCTATGAAATCCTTGAAAATGCTTTAATTTTAATATTGTGTTTTCAAGGAACATTCATCCAGAAGATGAAACATTACCCCCCACGGAGCAACTTGAACTAGAGATCCGGAGGCAAGGCAAAGGTCCTGACTGAATGCAGAGCAGGGCGCTGCGGCTGCCGCTACAATGCCCCCATTGTCAGGGGCCGGCATGTGAAATATACCTTCCGTGCAAGTGCATTTGCTCAGCTCCGCCAAGATTAATGGCCGCGCAGTCGAATAAAAGGGGAGACGCTTTCCTTTGCAGCGTGCATCCGGACTTTATCATATTTGCACAGCTGTGCGAGTGGGTTTTTAGATAATGTAGTAAGGATTTATATGTTTATAACGCACATTACTTTAACCTGAAAAAGAACTCAAAGTTTGGGTGCGCGTTATACACAAGGTTTTACCAAATTTGTGCAATGATTGATCATTTGTATTGGGTAGGGCTGCAACAACAAATCGATAAAATGGATTGAAATTGATTATTGAAAGCGTTGGAAACTGATTTCCTCATCGATTAGTTGTGTCGTAAAATTGACACTCAACATGTTAATTCAATGCAAATAAGAGCATAGTTGAGGGGACATGTTGTAAGCTGTTTGTATAAAAAGGTAGCACACATTTTTTTGCAGGTGGATCACATCCATTTGTATGTATTTGTGTTTATAGCAGAGCTATTTGATTTTTTCATTGTTTTAGATTACAGAATATTTTGTTGTTGTGGCAATTTTTTTTGATCTGTCAAAAACTGCAATATTTGAATAAAGAGGAGGAAATTAAAAATATGTTTGGAAAATAAAATCTGGTTGATTAATTGAAAAAAAAATCAACAGAATCATAAAATAATCAGTAGTTGCCGCCCTAGTATAGAGGTGACAAAATGAACATTCTTCTCTGTCACCGTGAATAATGAGATAAAATTGAATGTCTTATTGTTTGGCATTGATATCACTGGTGGGCTAGCGGTTAGGATCTGGCGCTTTCATTCCTGCGACCCGGGTTTGATTCCTGTGTATCCAACAGCAATGTTTGTGCTTGATACCAAGTGAGGTTAGACACAAATAAGCACGATAGTTGCATTTTACTGTACATAAAACAGTGAAATTATTAATCTCCATGAGTATATTTAGAGCGTGATCATGCCTTACTTGACACGTGCCATGTCGAGCTTGTTGCTATGGAAACCAAGCACAGTATGATGTGAAATACATTACCCCCCTTGCCCGGGAAAAAAAGTCAGACTAAAAGATGCATAAAAAAGATCTTCTCAAACTCAAATCACAGTATTTGCCTCCGACACACAAAAAGAATCCGGAGCACAAAGGCTGGTAACTGTGGCAACGGACACATTTAATGATCCCCCCCCAAGAAATCAAATGGCGGAAATGGGTTAAAAATCAGCCCGCAGCGGAGGTGATGCAGACAGAAGCAATTTAGCCTTCGTGCACGCAACGCCGATATTCAATTAAGCTGTTGGACATCATTAGGGCGTCGGCGCTCTCTCAGGGCACGGCACTGCGGTTAACCTCTTTCTGGGTCCCCAGGCAGGCGGCAATACGCTTGGCACCAGAGGACCATACTGTTTTGTCAGAATGAGGCTACGAGCCTATGAAGAATTGAAAACCATCAGAAAAACAAAAAAATTAAGATTTTTTTGTGTAAGATAGAAAACATACTTAAAATGAGTAAAATTGTTCCAATTATCATACTTTTTCATTTGTTTTAAAATCTGTATGTATAAAATAAGAAAAAAAAAAAAAGAAAAAATTCTCTGCCATTGAGAAATAAAAAAATCATAATCCTCTGAGCTCTGTGTGTCATTAAAATAGTAATATTACAGTCAGGATAGTAAAATATATAGCACAGTACATAGGCCCATTACGGGCTTTAAAACTGTGAACACTAAAGATTTTTTATGAGTCATGCATAGTCCACCAATGGCCAGATTAAGCTTCATAGAAAAAGTTAAAATAAAAAAAAAGATTCTTATTGCGTTTCAAGACCACAGCCACAGACAAAACTTTATAGAAAAAAACAGATACGTTCAAAGCAAATTACTTGATTAGGGAACGCACCAAAATCAAATTTTCTTGGCCGAAAACAGAAAATAAAACACCCACAACAAATGAATTATTAAATACTTATTTTGCGCTGACTTGCTAAAAAAGAAAAAGTACATTACAAAATGATAAATAATGCACAGGCATATCACTGGATGCTAATTCTCAGTACAAAGTATCTAATAACAACCAAAAAAGATGGGCAGCACAGCGGCGCATTGGTTAGCGCGTGTGTGGAACAGTTCTGAGGTCATGAGATCAAACCTCCTGTGTGGAGTTTGCATGTTCTCCTTGTGCTTACATGGGTTTCCTCCAGGCACTCCGGTTTCCTCACACATTCCAAAAACATGCATGTCAGGTTAATTGGCCGGTCCCTAGGTGTGAATGAGCTAGCTAATTGTCTGTCCTATTTGCCCTGCGACTGGCTGGCAACCAGTTCAGGGTGTCCACTCCCCACTGCCCAAGGATGGCTGGGATGGGCTCCAGCACCCCCGCGACCCTACTACCCTAGGATAAGCGGTACAGATAATGGATGGATGGAACCAAAAAAGGCATTTAAGTGCTTTAAATCATCTCAAATATGTGATAATGGGAAGTAACACTGTTGAGAGATGTAAAATGTTATCAAGCAGGTTGAATGTACTTTGAGTACAGTTGCTGGTTATAATTAAAATCAATTTCTTGTAGCCGCTTCACTGCACAAGTTTGTTCCCCCCCTTTTGAGCCTATATTTTGGGAAATTATAGCTTTTAATGGACAAGAGAATAAATAGTAACAAAAAAAAGTGGGTGTTCTTGATGATAATGCAACAAACAAGTCACACTTGCATATTTGCCCAAGTAAAAATAGTAGTAGATAAAACTCTGGCCTCAAGACTGAATGTCACACACTTAGTGTTTTTAAACTGAAACTGCTGAACGGTAGATACAGTAGTTATCCATGTCGTGTTGGCGCGTAAAGAATACCCTCAAGTCCTGCTAGTTGTTAACAAAAACGTGGAAGTAGAGGGACACAAAACCCTTTGGGAAAATGTCTAGTTGGTAAAAGCTCGCCAGAGCTCCTGTTTTGACAGCATCCTCAATTTCATTACTTTTCTTGAGGGGGAAAAAAAAACGAAAAAAAAACCCCAACCACGTCGTGCATCAACTCTGCCCTGTGTAAAAGCCAGCTTCGTGGGGCTCGCCTCACACGAGACATGAAGTCATTACAGCATTCTCTCTGAAACAATTTTTGGGGGTTTAATGTTTTCTTTCATTCAAAACTAAAAATGCAATTCGATTTATTTTCGTCAGATACATTTTCGGTGCTGAAAATCCGGTGTATCCCTAACTATGATCCGGCAAATTTCAAAACCAGAGAGATCCTGACTACGAGACCCTGAGGTCAGAAAAGGCAGGGGTGTAATTGATCAACGTGTCAGCCCCAATAAGACATTCCATGTAAATGGGACATTTATGATCCTCGTGGGCTGCACGACCTGACACTTGTATGGGAATGTGCAAAGCAGTGTGTTCAAGTGTGTAAGTTTGTGTGTGTAAACCCACAACTAAGCTAGGCTTATTAAAAGGAGGCAAGTGGCGTCATTTGACAAATGGCCTCTCACCATCAAGGCCACCTTTGCAAACTTTGGGGACAAGGTGGAAAGTGAAGTCAAAGAGGTGAAGGGTTTGTGTGTGCGCTTGCACTAATAACCCGTGCCTAGTGACTGATGGAGTGTGGAATGGATTAATCTCGCGCCGGTCATGCTGCCAAATCCGAGACGCCGAGGGTTGGCCGCCGGACTTAGGCCTGCTTAGGGAAAGGCGACGGCCTCGGGGACACGTTGCCGCATGTTGACTGATAAACAAACATCCTCCCCGGTTTTGTTTTCATGCTGAGCTGCGGGCCAGCAGCAGTTTGACCTGCACACCAGCGACGTAACAAAGCGCCGTCTGAGTCAGCAGATGCTCCGCGGCAAGCGCAGCTGCTCATGCTGACCTGCCTTCACAACACACAAGTCTGGTGTTCTGTGTTTGTAAGAAGCCACAAAATACAAACTGCAAAATGAGTAATGCACATATTATACTAGACCCCGGGTTACAGCATCTCTAACGTACATTATTTTCACGTCGCAAAGGTAAATAAGGTGTTTTTTTTCATTAAGAAATCTTTGACAAGGGTACTATACTGTATACATAGGTTCAACTCCTAGTTATCTGTTCCCTCATTAAGGAAAGAAGTTTGTTCTGAAAGGACCAAATAAATTAAATAGAAAATACAAATCATTCAATGGATAAGAGCAAGCATTGTCCAATATTTTACATTAGGGGAGCAAGTAATGATCATCTTTATCATCGATGTATTGATCGATTATTCTTTTGATTAATCCACGAAATCGAGTTTTTCAAAAACACATTTTTATTTTCCTTTTATTATTCAAATATTGAAAGTTGTGCACAAAACAACAGAATTTGTAATATAAAACTAATTCCAAGTGTTTGTCCAATAACTTAAGAATGAAGAAAAATACCTCCCCATGTATGCTATACATTTGCTAATGAGTAAGATACTCTTTTCCTACCACCTTTACCAAAGATCATATTACATTTAGACTTATTACACAAGACAAAAACGAAAAAAAAAGCAATACATTACATTTCGTGTGTAGCAAAAGTTTTATCTGCCAAAAATCAAAAACCCACGTTTCAAAAAGTTGTCAACAACTTATTTTAAAAACAAATAAATGAATAAAAACCAGCTCGGTAGCCTAGATGGTAGGGCACCCGCTCTGAGACTGGGAGGTCGCTGGTTCAAGCCTCGGCCGAGTCATACCTAAGGCTTACAACATTGGTACTCATTGCCTCCCTGCTTGGTGCTCAGCATTAAGGGTTGGAATTGGGGGGTTTGGTCACCCAATGACTAAAATGGCTGCGCCCTGTTTGGCTGCGGCTGCATCGGCTCGCTACAGTTTAACTGTAAGGGTCAGGTGTATCGACATTTCGTTCTGTGTGCATTGTTACAAAGAATGACAATAAAAGTAAATTCTATTCTATTCATATAAGTTGATTTTTAAGACATTTCAAAATGTATGAATTGTTTTAAATTGCATTGCAGAAAATAAAGAAGTTTATACCAATATTGCAAATTTCTGAGACAATCTTGAATTTAGTTTTACTAAAGGTCTTAATTCCATCATGAGTTCAAATCAATTTTGTGCATGCAGTATTTTAAAAATATTTTATAATGGAATCCATCTAAGTCAATGAAAACCATCCTTAAACATGATATAGACTACTAACTCCAACTTAGTTATTCCTTTTTAACAACTGTTTGTGGTTTTCATAAAAGAGATGAATAAAATATGTGACAAAATGGCGTTTGGTAAAATTTGTGTGATCAAACGTCACAAAAGTGTTTTAACCTTATCTTATTTGCTTACAAGCAACTGACGTTAAAGGATATCAAATTACAAATTGAAAATTATCACCCACGTCTTGTAAATGCTGCAACAACGCCATCTGGCTAATTTAAAACATTTGCTTACAACTCACAATTGTGACGATGACAGCCATAAATCTCTTATAAAGTCTGATTTGTGGTGATTTTGTCAGGCAATATAACAGTGAGCTGATAAACTTAATAGGAGGCCATTAAAACACAATTCCCCCCTCACCGCGTTGATTGACAACAACAACATAAAAATACGTGACCGAAAGCAAGCGAGACGGACGCCATGGTGAATTGGGCTACAATCAACAAACGCCATGTTCAGCAGGAGACGCGCTCATGGCAGGAAACTATTTATGTGAAATATTTGTGTCAGGAGGCTCGTGAACCAAATGTGATTTAATAAAAATCGTGCGTGTGGAAGCTGCAATGCTCGTAATGTGTGTCAGCCCGTGAATGTGGCAGGTGGAGCTCAGGAAGAGCGGTGAGGTGTTGAGGGAACGGATATCAACATGGAAATTGAGGAGGGTGGGCAGGTCAGCGGAAAACTAGACACCAAACTAAGACTGCAACAATGAGTCGAAAAAAATCGATAATAGAGATTAGATGATAAAGAATTTCATTGTCTGCTTTTGTTGCCGGACACGTTTTTTTTCTTCATAAGACAGAGGTGTCTCTACATGAACGTGATCTCTGCAGAGAGTATCATATGCACAATAGCCAAGAGCCACATAAACATACAGAAATGGCACATCAACATCAACTACACGTACCAAAACTTCAAAAGTTCGAGAGTATTTCCACCCGGATACAGCCAAAAAAAAACTACATCTCAGAGCAAACATTGTATTTCATGAAAGTAGCTTGGCGAGGCGCAAACAACTAAAAGCCACAAGAGAGCAGTGTATACCTTATTTTTAAGCAGACTTGTTTTAGTTTTTCTTCATTTAATGTGTGGTCCATTGAGTTTGACTCTATGGAACCGTGACAACAATTTCCATCATTTACAAGAACTTTGCCTGAAACTCAAGCACTCTTCATACCCTTAAAACCTGACATGAGAATTCCAGCACTATTAATAACCCTCTGCGTATCATGGCAGCAGCTTGGTGGCGCATGAACATCTAAAATGTACTTCGGACAGTTGAAAGGAACGTCGCCTTACTCAAATAACATTCAAGCCGATATGAATGTGATGACATGCATGTACATTTTATATGTGTCTAATTCGCTAAGAGTTTAAGCGTTATGCCAGACTGTGCCTGACAATCGTATTTGAAGTTGAATCCATACAGTCCGAAAAGCAAACGACAGTTGTTAAAACCGTTTGATTTCTAACTGTTGAGAACTGTTAAGTACTTCCAGACTTTGTGGTTGACCACTGAATGTACTTTCACAAAATGGACAAATTTGATTAATGTATTTATTGCTACTTATGTGCATCTTCTTTGTTTACAGGGATAAAAAAAAAAACACACATTTTTTGTTTGCTTTTCCCTATGTACTGGACCGTGAATTTTATTATGTGAACTCATGTCTCTACTGACCGGGCTCTGTGCCTAAACAGTTTTAGATTTGTATTTAATTTTTGTACAAATCACACTTAAAAATGTATTTTTATTGCACCCATTTTGTTAACTATAATTTGCAACATACTTAAATGAACTTCATGCTAAATTTAGGGGAAAAAATGTTTAACTATTTGACCAATCCTTTCAATAGTCAGTGACTAGTCGACTGTTAAAAGAGTACGCTAGCCCCTACCGTGAACGAGGCAGGTGGAGTTTAGGAAGAGCAGTGAGGTGTTGAAGGAACGGAAATGAACGTGGAAACCGAGAAGGCTGGGCAGGTCGGTGGAAACCAGAAACCAAACTAATAAAAAAAAAGAAGGAATCTGGGTCCTATTCATGGAGGGTAGGTGGGGGCAGGGACCTATTCAACCTGCCCCGAGACATTGGGCCATGGGTCCCATTACCCTTCTCCAGCCTCGACCTCCGTGAACTTGATGCAGGAGGACAATGCGGAACAGGGGAGGGCAGTGGGGGCAAGTGGAGAGAAGGGAGGCAGCCAGGATAATATATCTGGGAAATGAGCGAGCAGGGAAATTTGCTGACAAAAACTGACAGGCCACGTTTGGTTCCCAGCTTGCCACTAAGGACCACGTTGAAGCCTTTTCTAAAAGCAATTTAAATTGTTGGGGAAATGATGGCATGCTTGGGATTTAAAACTGCGCTCAATCGTGCATATATACCTATGATGGAATGATTGAAATAATTTGAATTTAAATGACCTTGAAGCGAGGCTACATGATGACAGGCTGCAGACAGGAGAACCTTAGAGTGACTCATCTACAAAGCCAAGAAAATCACCGGCTACACTCTGTTCAGTCTAGGGGACTTTGTTTGTATAGCCCTTATTTGTATATGTTCATTTGTATAGCCCTTAATCACAAGGAGTCTCGAAGGGCTGCACAGACCACAGGTTATAGCAAACTACAGACTATTATTACACCATTTCCTGATCTAAAACCTACATGAGGGCAAGGAAAAACCCAAAAACCTCAACATGAGGAAAATGAAGGAACCTTGAGAAAGGACCGCACACGAGGTAGTCCCCCTTCCAAGACGACCAGGCTGCTACGGATGTTGCAATAACAAACAATACACAAATATTGTCAACATGAAATATAGGTCATTCATAATCTATAGAATAGAAGTGTTTTAAGCCACTGAGGTTTCAGATCAGGTCTCAGAGGGAAGGGCATTCCACAGCACCGGCGACCAAATAGAGAACGCTCAAATTAAGGAGTCCTTTAACCCTGGCCACCTCCTCATTGACTTGCAGCCCTCTGGCAGGTCCCTCAAAACAAGGACTTAAAGGCTCTGGAATTATTTTACCCAGAGCCATCACCACTCTAAAATACAACACGAAAACTAAAAATGGAAAAAAAAAATTGCCTATATATAGGAAACCTTATATAAACATGTTTGTTTGGTTATTTTTGCACATTTTGTGGATGCTAATGTCATTTAGGAGTGCTACATCTAATCTTGTTGCAAACGATATATACACTGTTGTAATCAGGGGCAATGAAAACAATTCCAGTCTATTCTATATGATTTTATTGTATTATATCTACATTTTTTCTCAAATATTTTAGTACATTGGTATTCCAAAATGTAAATATTTTTATTTAATATTGTAAAGTTGGCTGTTTTGAGATATGTGCTTTTCTCAGAATTCAATGCAATGGAATTAACCTGTTTTCATATTCCTAAATATAAAAACAATCACTCTCTCACACACACACACACACACACAGTCACGTTTAAAACATCAGTCTAATTTCATTTTTCATCTCTATACGTTTTTCGCTCGTGTGTGTGTTCCTTTTCCTGTGACGAATAATAAACCACGCCTACGGAGTGGGAGTTTTAGTCCGCCGGGGAGGCAGCCGGGGTTAGGATGGCTACGTTAGCAGGGCTGCAGCTTCCACGAAGTAGATTAAAACCAAAATAGGTGCTTTTATTTGAGTAATTCTGCCAACAGAGAGTTTATATAATATTTAGCTTTAACAAACATACAGTTTTTTTACCTGCACTAAGTGAAAATGATTTATTTCTTAAAACAGCATTTTCTTTGGCCAATGTTTACAAAATCTTAAACAATTGTTCGATTCTGAGCTTACGGGTGCTCAATTAAGGACATTTTGGTTTATAATTATGAGTGAGAGAGAAAGACAACTTGTACATCTGCAACTTGCAAAACCGGAGGAATAAAGGGATTTGGACAATGATTTAAGAAAATATAGTCAAATGAAAGAAGTTTGACAAGTGCCTTGCCGTCCTGGTAAGAATATTTGACATAAAAAATGAAACTAAAACAATGATTAACAGTAACCCTTCGATGAATAGAGTGAAAGAAATTTCAACACCCTCAATGCTGTTCTGCAGTAAGGATTTTTTCGCAATTTTAATAAAATCTCCAAAGGGGAAAAAAAAAGATTTTTGGGCATAATTTATGATTTAATTGCTTGACCCTTCTAAATTTTGGTCACGCAATTAAAAGTTATGTGCTGACACTGAACTGAGCCTCCAAGTGTCTGCTTCACTGATAGATTTCAAAGCGTTGTTCCAACTTTTTGTCTTTAATTCCATAATAGATTTGTGTGATCAAAGACATTCAAAAGATTGAGGATGAAATAAAAACAACTATGCTTATAACTATAATTACCAAATCAATTCACATCAGTACCACCTCCTTTGTCCTGTATTTTTGCCTTTCTATTTCCTTTGCAGCCAGTTTACAACTGTTAATAAAAGTAAGATCCGGGCTTTATTGTTTGAACTTTGAATAGGATCAAGTCTACAAACACAGCCAATTAAAGAAAAACCACCTTGTGTAACTTTATGTTGAACATAACCTATTTTCAACGCATGACCTCCATAGCGTTGGTTCTAAAAGCCTTTACTCCTCAGCCAAGGACAAATGAAGCTCCTATGCAATTTTTCATACATGTTTCACCATTATTGTGAGCTTTGGAGAGAAAGATGGAAACAAAAACAGCCGGCTTTACGGCGGACCTGTCAAAGTGCTGAGAGCACGCCCTGCCTTTTACCAGCATAACAGGCTGACAGTCTTTGCCGTAGGGGTCAAAGATCGAGAGTGTGTGTTATTAAAGGCAACAGGAAAGCCCGGTGGGTCAAAGTAGCGCAGATACATGCCACTCTGTCTGCTGCTATTGTCTTGACCTCACAACGAGTGGATGTTAGCGAGGGCACAGAGACGTGGCCACAACAATAGGCGCAGGAAAAGCACACAAACTGGTATTGTTGGTCTACAGGCTTTCTGTACAACCTGCTGGGAACACTGATTAAGCGTGTACTGCGGGTACGAGAAGTTATGATTTCTTAGTCCCTTATTAATATTACCGTAATTATTTGTGTATAAGACACATTTTCTAAACCTATACACGAGGTTTAACCATATGTGTGCAATGATTCATGGGTCGAAAAATATGGCAGAATATAATCGCATCCGATGCAACGGGAAATGGAACCAGGGCCACTGCGGTGAGAGCGCTGAATCCTAACCACTAGATCACCAGTGAGATGATGACATATGAAAAGACATCAGGTATTATCTCATTCTCACACTATTTTAGTCACGGTACCAGACACCAAGAGAGAATGGAGAAAATCGTCCTGAAAGATATAAGAAAACGCAAAAATAGAAGAATAGAATTTATTGTAATTGTTACAGGTGAAATGTAAAACGAAACTGACACATTCCTATAGTACTGTGAATAGAGTGATGATAAGATAAAATCGAATTCCTTTTCGTTCGCATCTACATCCCATGTGTTCCAGTAGTTTGGATTCAGAGCTGTCACAGTTGCGACCCAGGTTAGATTTAGTTTGAGCATAGAAAAAGTTAAACAAAGTTTTAGATCGATTTGTAATCTAAAATTAGTGGTGCGGGTTATACAGAAGCGTGCATTATACAAAAATAAATAGGGGTACTTGTTGATTCTACCAAGACATGGGACAAGTTTGTTTTCTCAGCCGCTAATTGAATGAGGATGAGGTAATAAACCTGGCACTAATGGTGGTTGACATTAAAACCGTTATCAAATACAGTAGACCACCGGGAAATGGCGTTCCTGCTTTACATAATCACCTAAGAGTGTGGAATAAGATATTCTTTTGGCCCTTTTATACAGCATTTTCCCCAATATACAACATCAACAAAATATCATTTTGCCTGGCCAAAAACATACAACATTCAAATTTTGCAGGGCTAATAGGTATGATTAGTTAAGTCTTTCAGTTGGATATCTACTATTATTCCCCATCATAATGGTTAGCTATTGTTTTCCGTCATGGCATCATAAAAATACAGATATGCTATTGGCTGAAATCCTTCCCACTATGCATTTTTCTCCATTCAGTTCAGAATCCCGTGTGCTTGAAAACAACTTTGAGTTGAAAATACTTCATGGTAATATTTGTACTGCAATTAATAGCAATGTGTCCCAAAGCCCCCTGTTAACCTAGTGAGTATAAGTGGTGCAGAACATGGATGGATGGATGAGTCCCAAGGCTTGCAGTGATGCCTAAAGCGAGGAGCAAAAACATGACCATGGAAATGTATCTTGGGATTAACAAGACATAAGAAAAAGGCATACAAATCACTCCAAACTAAGTTGCATGGCTGTAACCAATTGATGATCAGGAAAGTTAAGAATAAAGGGGCGAATGCAGCAACAAAATCTTCCAAAGGCATGACAATCCTCGCTAGTGGAAGTTTTAAAATTAGTTTTAATTCAATTTGCATCTTTATTCCCTTCTGCATCCACCAACTACTCTGCACGACCAGCTTGAGTCATGTTACACCAAAAGTAAATCAAGTTTATTTGTGTAGCCCTTAATCACAACATCAACCAAATTAGCATAGGTTTCTATCCCCCACTATACAGCAGCAACTTCACTTTTTGATCCCCACCTCAGAGCAGAGTGACGTTATATTCAGAGGGTCAGCTGCATTTCATTCCTGCATGATATGACCAATAAATGGAACTTAAAAAGATTGCTGACCACCCCATATTTGTGGCACAACAATCACCAGTAGACTATTTTCTGGAAGGCTTAGCCATTCATCTGCTCACTCGCTTACAGTAGCTCGCTCATCCAATCACAAATCAGACAGCAGCTAAATTGGATTTGTGATTGCGGCGAGATTGGAAAAGAAGAATGCGGCACCCATGTTATCCACAGTACTTTTGGCTCAATAGTTTGGCCAAACTAGGACTGAACACATCAGTGACACCAGTCAATTCTGTGACAACAATTCAGAAGAATTAGGATAACACGACTTTGACTGCAATTTTTTTTTTTAAGTCACAATGTCGTTCCAGTCTGTAACTATGGCAGCATGAGCTTATCTAACCAAGTTTAGCAATTAGATATTAATATTGATTACTGATCTGATATCAATAACCACGGAAAGTACCCAATTTAGTCAATTCCAGTTTTCTGCTTCTTCGCTATCTTTCAACGATTATAGAATGCAAAAACTACACAATAAAGAAAAGTTTTTAGAAATTCGATTTTTTGCTTTACTGATGATAACCAAATTTAAAGGGAACAAGATTAAAATTTGCCCTGCTATTGGCTGGCAACCAGTTCAGGGTGTCCCCTGCCCACTGCCCGATGAATGCTGGGATGGGCTCCAGCACCCCCGCGACCCTACTGAAGATAAGCGGTGCGGCTAATGAGATAACGAAGATTAAAATTAGAGGTGAGATTAGTCCCAAAAAAAAACAGCCCCAGCCGGGCCGCAGGTTTTAAAGCCCGGCCAAACCCGAGCCTGACAAATTAAATTGATTTGAGGGACCAGACACGAAGCAAACCCAAATTTTCCGATTTTATTTGTGAGTAAACTGCAGGGGGAAGAGCTTTTTTTCCAGAGATGCTTCCAACTATAGAAAAGCTCACCACCAAAGTGTTGCTTTTTGCTAACTTGGCTAGCAGCGACATTCATGAAAATACGAGCTAATTCCAGGTCAGGGTCTACCAGAACAGAAGACGATCTTACAATTTTCAGAGTTTACGATCTTTTTTTAAGTCCTTAATGATATATTATTCTCATATCGCACACCCCTATTAGTGCCCCAATTTGGATTAAATAAGACTGTAAACAGTAGTCGCAGCACGGAGGATGAGTGGTTAGCACGTCCGCAGCACAGTTCTGAGGTCATGAGATCGAACCTTCCTGTGTGGAGTTTGCATGTTCTTCCCGTGCTTGCGTGGGTTTCCTCTGGGCACTCAGGCTTCCTCCCACATTCTAAACCGTGCATTTCAAGTTAATTGGCCGAACCAAATTGTCCCTAGATGTGAATAAATGAGCGAGTGAGTTATCTGTCTCTGTGTGCCCTGCGAATGGCTGGCACCCAGTTCAGGGTGTCCCCTTCCCACTGCCCGAAGATAGCTGGGATGGGCTCCAGTACCCTCGCGACCCTACTGGGGATAAGCGGTGCAGATAATTGATGGATGGATGGAAGTAAACAACAGCATGAATAATTTCTGCTAATATCAGATCAAATAATAGCGTAAGTTGCAATATTGGTATCGTATCACAAGTGAAAAGGTTTTATTGGGACGCACATTTTTCGTACCAAATCAAATATTTGTGGTTGAGCTCTGTGCTTATCCTACTGTTTCAAATATAATATTTTACAGAATGAGCATGAAAAGCAACCACACTTTATTCATACAGTTTGTTCAAATAACCTTCCTCGAAAATCAATACGGCTAATTTCTGGCTGGAGAATAATTAATTAAAAAAAGAAATGGAATCAAATTTTTCCCCAAATCTCGGATGTGACCGGAATCCACCTTGGGGGTCCGACTCAAGCAAATCGAGATAAGCAATGTCCTGCTCTTACCACGGAGAGCGGTGGAAAGGTCAGCAGGAAGGAAGGGAAGTGTAGCAGGATGATGTCAAACGCTATCACGAGTCAGCAGAAGGCTTTAGGTAGACCACCTCTTGTTTATGAAGCTGCTTTTGCTGAGGTGATTGATTGGTCACTCCACAGAAACCACACCTTTTTTGACCACACAACATGAAATAAACTTAAGGGAGTAATTCGAGTCTAAAGCATGGGTTCTCATAACAATATCAAACTACTCTCTCTAATAAAAACCTAAAACGACCCTATTATTATGACAGTGTTTGGAATTTTATGCTTGTGTTCATCCTTGTCATTGATCTAATTCATAATGTATCAGAGGAAAACAATATCATCAACACTTAAGGTGAGGGAAATTTCCAGTTCTTGGATGGATGGATCGCGACTATTACCTTAATGAACTTGAAAAAATTCAGAAAGGTTTAAATTTAAACTGCTGTTATCACTTGCACCTTCGTGCTTCGTACTTTGCTGCCCCGGTGCATTGCGGGTTGAAAAATATTCTGCAATCCATTATTCCCCCACACATATTGCTGCGAGCCAGGGCCGTCGGGGTGCATTTTTGTTGGACATGGTGCCTCCTTTTTCATAATTATTTCCTCTTAAAATGAACTGCAATTGTGCGGCCACAATTCATGATTCCAAATCCTAAATTTCTGTCAACTATTGCTAATGTTTGTGGGTTATTTTGTGAGGTTACAGTTTGCACAATCTTTAGTGGATGTTAATTAAGTTCTTGTTTTGCTTTGCAGCTATTAAAAACTAATAATCTTATTGACGGGAAATATAGAGTACATTTTTCCATAATAACTAAAATAACCGGGATTGTACACCCTGAATTATAATAGTAAGCGTATCGTGATCCCCACCTGTAGTCAGCAATCGGTTGGTAAATTTAAGACAACAAAAGCCTGTGTACAGTCAGATGCCACTCAACATCAAACCCATGTTTTAGCACCATAAAAGTCACAGCAATTAAGGTTTATGCAAAGTCACCACCCACAACCATCAGGGACACAAGGCTTCCACTGCTGTTCAAATATTTATCCACTCAAAGCTGGAGAGGCAGCATGGGACACAAAACAAGATGGCCGCCTATTGAACCCACGATTTGCCAGCCTTCATCGCAACCCAACAGATGGACAGATTCAGATGTCATTAACATATACAATAAACCCATTGCTGTTAGCAAGGGTTCTTAGCATCTTCTCTATGAGATACGTCACTGATTCTAGGAAAGAAAAGTAGGACTCATTGCTGTAACTGAACCGTCTCGGGCTGGCTTCCAGGGGACTGTGATTGCTTTTTATCACCCGAGGCAACATGCCCATGCCATGGATCCGTCATCATGTTGGAGACATCTGGCTAGCTCTGGGCTACCGTCGTTTCGGTTCTTCCTAGATCCCCCCAGTGCTCAATCTTTAGATTGAGCCTCCATTTCCTTTCATCACAACCACTGCTCGTCTCGCAAACGGAAAATAACTGCAGACCATATACAGAATGCGGAGAGAATTAAAATCGAATATAGTATAGATTAGGGGGAAAAAAAGAGTAAGAAATTGAAACATTAATTAACCAGATTTATAACCTCAACAAACTCACTAAAATTAGTAGAACCAAAGTAAAAGCAAATCCCTGGAGTCAATAATTTGCAACCTATATTAAAAATGGTTTTCCTGCAACCAGCAACGTTTTTTGAGTCGATTTAACACAAATATAATCAGTCTTATGTTTATACAGATTAAAAAATGGGTCAAAATGTATTGTTGAGAAGCTGAAATTTTGAGGAATAGAAGAATTTATAATGAAAAAGGTGTCTGGATCAGAGGCCTTCAACCTTTTTTTAAGCTGATAATTACTTTTTGTTTCTAATTACCACAAAGGGCACTCAGTTTGATATGGATTTTCCAAATTAACATATCAAATTATTACTATATTGTTATTACAATGTCATTATTGGAAGTAAGGTTAAGTAGATTCCGTCAACTAATGAAAAATGTTTTACTAAAAAAAATTCACAATGACCCAGCACTGTTGAGCTTTTTTAATAACCGGTCCGTGGGCACCTCAGCTGTCCTAAGGGGGCATCCTGGTGCCCACGGGCATTACGTTGGAGACCCCTGGTCTAGATGATAAATCGATTGTTAAAATAGTTGATTCGTTGTTGATTAATAAATAAGTTGTTGTACTCTCCAATAAGTGTGATGTTGTTGAAAAGAAAATCCACCTCAGCTTTTGACTAACAACCTTTAAAAATACTTTTTGATGACAGCAGAGTTAGACTTCTAGATCTGAAATTTACAGTGAGTGGGTTTTTATAATATTTTACCCTTTCTCTAGGTTCGTAGCTCTTGTAAAGACACCAAACATTAAAAATAGTGCATATTCCCATTGCTTAGTTCCAATTCTGTTACTCATTCTTTCCCCTACCCACTTATTCTTGGTTATTGTTCACCTCTCGCTTCAACTTATTTGGTAGGAACGATTCCTCTAAGAATTAGAAACGTACTTCGGGTTTGTTTGCTGTCATGTAAAATATGCAACAATTTTTCATTAAGTTTTTTTTCTTTTGATTAACTCACTGCAAAATAGTAAAATTAGAACGGGTAACAACAACAAACTGTTGTTTGTTACCTGCAAAAGAAGTATGCGGCCACACGAATACTGCGCTTCACTCTTGTTATTCTTCCTTGTCTTTGCCGAAACCACATCTTTTTCCTTGTCTCACAGCGCCCTCTGTCGGAGTTCGCATTCCATAACATGGCTTGATATTAACACATAAAATTGTTTTTTTTTGGCCCCGATTACTTCCGGCAGGTTAGCTACTAGGGCGATCTTGAGCAGACATTATGAGGCGGGGCTTGTGACTCTCACTCTCTTCCACCTTTAGGCATTATAAAGGATTTTGACATTCTGACACTCGTCTCGAACGTGCTTTGCTAAAATTAAGGGGATTAAGGCTACATCTCTCATTCATTTATTTTCAACCACTTATCTTTATTGGTTGCAGCGGTGATTGAGCCCATTTTCCAACCAAAAACGATTGAATCAAATTTAATTGTTGCACTAATTTTACAAATCCCACTGGTAACACTCAGTGTACTGATTTTCGAAGTTTTAGAATTAGTCAACACAGACTACTTTAATTGTTTGTGTGATTAAGTTCACTTTTTAGAGTGAATTCCCCAAAACTCCAAAACTATTCATGATTATCGTGAACCGCCTGCATGTTCATTAGCAGTAAAGCTAACCATATCTTTTTAGTTAGAGGTTTTCAGTTAATGGGCGGCAAACCATTAATTGTGCAAGTACACAAAGAGGCGTGACCCTTTTACAAAGAGCTTCGGAGGTGGTGCATCATCACAACACCCACCTTATGTTTTACGGACTCACGGGCAAAGGAGACTTACGGTGTGTTTACACAGTGGCATCTCGGAACTAGCATTAATGATAGAGCCACTTAGCATTCAGAGGCGTTGGTCTAAGCCACGCTGTTTGTTTCACAGGTCATTAAATTTATGCCGCAGCCCTAATGTTCATTACAGCAGCAAGCTGTCCAGGAGTATAACACTCGCTTCACAATCTTCAATCCCCAACTGTATTCTTCCTGCTGCCTTTCTTTTCACCACCATTCAGTCTCCCTCTCAGATGTCTCAATACATTTGCTTGGCAACTATTATTTCCTGTTTTAATTAAAATAATTGTTGCAGCGGTTCCAAGTCTGAAACATTCTTTTCATTTACATGGCACATGAGCACCTGGGATATTTTTCATCCAATTCCTGGACAGATGGCTACGTGGAAGATTGCTATTCTGTTTAAGGAAAACTGCACATTTCAAGAGCAGTTTTCTTTTGAATGCAGCTTGTAGCAAACAAGTTTGGGTGGCTTTTTAAAAAAATAATTATTTGAAATACTTTACAGCTTTTTAGGCTAAGATAAAATCAACCGTGCTGGAACAGTAAGTGCAGACATTTAACTGTCAAATACTATTTTGAAATGTTTTTTGGGCTCCTGAACATATCTCCCTGCTTTTCAACATGCTGTGCCTTTAAGAGACAACTTCTTGCTGTTTTCTTAGACATGCACATTGTTCAATGTTCGGATGTTTCGCCCGGAGTGACATGGAATGTCTCACACTGTTTCAACTCTTGTTGTGCTTACTTGACTCTGTAAGTATGCTGGATCGTGAATTATTTTCTTGAAATCTTAATTCCTCCCTTTGTTGAGTTTATTGCCTGACTTTGGATTTTTTTTTATTTAGCGTGCCCTTGTGGACATTCAGTGTAAAAGGGTCCTTGCAGATATTATTAGACCTAGTAGGGGGCACTGATAGATTGCTTTTTTGCTACATCTCAGTACAAATATGAACATAAATGATCACAGACTCGCGAGACAAAAGTATACATTTTTGTATACATACTGTGTGTAGTGTGCAGTGTTTTTGCAGACTTGAAATTCATACATTTGAACTATTTAAAAGGTTATACCTTTATCTTCAAACTTAGATAATCCCCTCTCAAAAGAAAGGCAATTTTATGGTAAAAATAGGCTTTTATTTTTAACTCTTGCGCATTTTAGTCACTCAGTGTTAATAGGTATGCAGATATTTTGCATTTATAGATGTATTTTTAAGGATGGATGTTGGATGTTTGTGGCAAGTATAAAATAAAAATACTTATTTGGGGCAGATTCTGAGTTTTGTCAACAACATGTTAGTGTTTATGATTAAAACAATCTTTCTCTTGATATCCTTTTACAAGTGGCCAAGCAATTAATGAATGGAGCATGCTAGCCAGTTATACTTACATGCCCTCGATATTCAGGTTAAGTATCGTGGGTAAAGACGGTGCCAAAGCGGTGACAATTAAATAACAAAAACACACATTACAGGAACGATGACCTTTCAAACAAATATTTCATGACACTGCGACACACAAATACCAATCTCACCTCAAATCATCTCAGGCACTCAGCGATGCAACAAAGTATAAATCCTCCTGTCTTTTTCATTTCCTTGTGCATGACTGAATACAAATTTAAGAATTCACCGAAACTTCGAGTTAGTGTCAGCTTGACAGAAGTTGATTAATATTCAGACTCGTGAGGGTCAACCAACTCTGCCAGCAGAATCACTCAAACAAAAATCAATTAATTGTGCTTTCAATTTGAATGCCTGTTCCTTATATACAATACATTCTCCGCCCTACAACCACAAGAGTTTGGCTGCGTCAGCCCTTTTCCGCCTTCGAATATGTGACGGTGCTGTCGCCCGTGTCATGAAGGGGACCGCTCGGTGACTGATGTGCACAAGGCCACAGAGGAGAGCTTTATTAGGCGCTGCCGAGGACTCATCACTCTCCCTTTGACGTATTTGGGGCTTACCTTGGTGTGGGGGGGCATTCAGTGAGCACTCAGTGAGATGTGAAACAGGTCGTACGGGGCGTAACAGGCGAGAGGCGACCGGGTTGGCTCGTGTATGTGAGGTCTAGGGTGAGGGGTGAGTCACTCATTGACGTCACCCTGCAAAAAGAGAGGGCGCCATCAAATATCCGTCACTTAGCCCTGCTCGTTCTCACAGCTGACACATGGGCGAAAGACTTTGGACACAAGCTTACACAGCCCAGAAAATCATCAGCTTCTCTCTGCCCAGTCTGGAGGACATTGCCGGCTGCAAGCGAGGGCCAGCAAAGCGCTTGTTAACAGTTTGGGGCTACTTTGCAGATTTTTGCATATCATTGGGGGTTCTAGTCCACATTAACTGTGAAAAATGAGGGATAACACTATTATATGTAATTATTTTTTCATTCTTGTTTTTCTTTTCTTTTATTTATTTTTTTACAATTTTAATTCCAGGAGTGCCACGTTGAATCTTGTTTTACACAATGCACTTTATGTTGTTATCAATGACAATATAGACAATTCTATTGTATTCTAAATGCACGCACATACACTGAACACAACTGGCTCCACTGTGTTTGCACCCTTCCTGTAAAAGACGCAGCACAGCGGCAACTTCCACCGCAATCCATCCTTGTCAACAGTTGTTTCGTGATTTTATGCTCCATTAAATATAAATTCGTACCCAACGTCAATAAATCATTATCTCATTAAATCTGAAATACAACTCAAATTAACATGGCACTGCTGTCGAAGCGAAATTAATTTCAGAAAAGTTTCAGGGAAACTGCAGTGGCAGTTTCTTGCTTGGCTGCTGCAAGCGAGTGGTACATCTCTCATTGAGAGATACTCTTAAATATATTAAACGTTAACAGTTTGTCTATTCGGTCTTACCTTTTTGGGATGCAAACAAAAACCCACTTTAAGTTAAAGGGCTGTGGAGTTGGCCCTAGCATATCATCTCAGTTGAGGAAAATTAAGATGTTCAGCAATTAAAACAAAATAAAAATTTAAAAAAAGGAAAAAGAAAAACCTATACACGCAATTATTCTAATAAATTTTGAGTCAAGAATACATCCTATGAAAATGCAAGGTACCGTATTTTCCGGACTATAAGGCTCACCGAGTTATAGGCCGCACCCCCCAAAAAAATAGTTTTTGGTCCTACATTTTCCATACATAAGGCGCACCGGATTATAAGGCGCTACAATGGGAACGTCGACAAAACAGTCAGATAGTTCAGTCAAACTTATTACCCCCTTAACATTCCGAAAGCTTGCAAAGAAGCAAATACGTGTCGTAGACACGTGCGGATGCGGTGTTCGTGCGATGTCACCAAACAAACATTTGTTAGATTCCATTTTATTTTTTGCTGGCAACTGTGTGGACAGCAAAGTAAGAATTTTATTGTGCAGGGAAACGGGGTTCTTTACTTTGAATTCAGTTTAAAAATAGACTCATCACAGAAACATCAAGATCGTTCTAAAACAAGATACCGGGAAAATATAAATCCGCATAGCTCACCTAAGTTGCCTTGCAGCCTTCACGTTCATTAATGATACGTAACCATGGTCTTCTTACAACCGTGAGTGTAGTAAATCCAGGAGAGTAAAATATTTACAAATACAGAATAGTACATATAGTTTCTCTATGCCGTAGTGCAACCAAACATGTGATTCACATTCATCTTTTTCGGCCAATTGCAGGCTTTGTTTCGCCCCTTTAGCCTATGCGAGCCTGTAAATGATGAAAAGGATCTGCCCCCTTTACCTCCGAATAACTTTAGCCGATAGTGACTGATTCAAATGATGATTGACACATTGGTTAGGAAATGAAACGCCGGTATATAAATCCCAGCATACACCGCGGACGACTTCGCCTTCGGGGGAAAATCTAGTCGGCGCCTGCTTGCTTTAGTTGCAAGACTTTGCGACTTAATATTGATCCATATATAAGGCACACTGTATTATAAGGCGCATGGTGGCTTTTAGGTGCGCCTAATAGTGCGGAAAATACGGTAACTAAAAAAATAATTAACAGTAGTCGTGTTGAATATTAGAATTATCAGCAATTAAAAAAAGTAAAAAAATACAACAAGCAATTATTTAAAGGTTGGTTTAAAATATACATCCTATAAAAATACGCATGAACTAACAGCAATTAATTTTAATTAAATTAAAGCCACGATGACAGATTATGGTTTTCAGCATTTAAAAAAAAGAAACACAACAAGCAATTATTTACTCAACTTTGAGTCCAAAATATATTCTTTTAATTGGAAATAACAGTTGAAGAATAATAAAGAATGATAATAAAGAATGCACAGGAATTAGCAGTACTGAATTCCTAATTGCATTTAGGTCATTGAGGAAAATCATAATGTTTAGCAAACAAAAAATAAGTACAAACCCCACAGGCAATTTATTAAAAGTTTGATTAAAAAATACATCTCATAAAAACACAGTAATTAACATGAACAGTAATTATCAGTAATTACTTTGTAATCACTTTTAAATCAGTGTGGCTGATTATGATTTTCAGCAATTAAGAAAAAAAGGACCAAGCCCAAACAAGCAACTATTTAAGTTGGATAAAAAAGGCACCCTTTTAAAAAATACATAGAAATTAATGTTTTCTTCATTGTAATCAAGTGTAAGTCATTGTGGAAGGGGGTTCCTACAGCTTAAGGTAAACTTTTAAGATACTTTTAAATGCATTTTGAAATAAGAAAAGAAAACAATTGAAACAAACCAGAAATCACCCTATGAATTAAAGACAATTTTAAACAAATGTTTATTTTATCTAGTCACTTTTTGGTCCAGGTCAGAACTTTCCATCTGAGAAACAGCAATCTGAAAAGTTTTAGACATGGAAAACAAAAAACAAAAAGGTCATGTTTTTACAGTAGTCCATCGATCCACAGACGAAACTGGTGGATAACCACTAATTCCAAGGAACCCTTATGCGGGATTCATGAAGGATTTTTATCATAAGGCATTAAAAATTGAATTTTGAAAAACACAACACTACTTTTTTTCATGATCAATTTTAAGTGCCGCATCATAAAAACACATGCCTTGGAAAAAAAAATTGTACTTCCTGGATATGGACAACTGATACATAATATTAAATCTGTGTTTACATCTTTAAGACTTTTGAAAAATGGGTTTAAGACATTTTAATGCAAATTTTAGAACAATGACTTCAATGCCTTTTAAGACTATTCAAGGATCCACAAGAACCCAGTAGAAGAGTTTTCAGCAATTAAAAAAAAGAACTAATCAAAAAAAAAAAAAAAGCAATTACTTAAATTGATTAAAAATTTATTCTATAATTAATTAGTAATTAATTTACTAACACTAGTTAAGACTAATTATTTGTAATCACATTTTGAGTAAATCTTGCGAGCACAAAGCTTGTGCCAAATAATTATAGTGTGCCTAGCAGTTAAAGTGTTAATAGCGATTGAAAAAAACGTCACGTAAACCACCCAATCCAGTATTCCGACACTTGGGTAAAATAACATAGTTTGAAAAAGAAAACGTTTGAATAATCAGCACGGTTTTGGAGTGATTAATAACAAGGGTGTGAGTCGTACCCAGGAATTTGATCCATATTGAGATTCATAAACCATAATCTGTTTAATCTCGATCCGATTAATTCTACAATATATTATGGCATTCAAATGTATCTCAATAAAATTAGGAAATATGCTTAAAACAGCATTAAATAGATAAATACTGTGAAAACATAATGGCTCAACTCTGCACTAAAATTGCCCATTTCTCATTCTTTTTGTTATACATTACTCTTATACGAACACACAGTCCTGCACTTACACACACACACACGCATGGAGACAGCTGACCTTTCCAGCAAAAATGAATACATGAATAACACTAAAATCCGCAAATGACAAATCTGCATTTGGCCCTGCAGAATCCCTCGAGGTGCGCTTCAGAGAGCAAATATGGGTATTTGAAGGAATTTAATCTGCTGGCAAACACACATACACAGACCTACACACTATTGAGTATTTTTGCATATTATTGTACATGCTATTGGCTATTCTTACATTGATGGCAGACAACTTGCACTATTTATGACTTTGAAATAGGATGTGAACACGAGTAAAACCTCTCTATTTGTCTGTTCAGTAGACCCCAGGGATATGGGTACCTGCCTAATGATATTTCCACTTCATGGTGTAATAGATTTTTTTCGGCCTCTCTTTACAGAATTTTCCCCACTATATGACATCAGCAAAACATTATTTTGCGGACCCTGAAACGTAAAACATACAAACTAGGAAACGACCTATATGGGTCGATACAGATACCGATTATTAATATTAAGAGGAGGCTGATGACTGATATGTGGAGACAATATTTATTTGCTGTAGAAGCTTAAAAATTGGCGCAAGCAATTTTAAATAATGAACAATGAAACAAAAAACATTTAATTCAAATAAAAAATCTAATAGCCTTATGAAACATTTGAGAGTAAATATTTTGGGTGCAAATAATCTAAAAAAAAGTAAAAAAAAAAATATAATGTTTTAATTATTCGTTTGTGCTTTTACTATCCGATCATTTCTATAGATTTCCCATTTTTAGACTATAGAAATAACAATTTTATATATATTTTCTCATTTGTCTGGGCTGCATTAATCTATTTAGAGTACTGTATAGTGGGCTGCAGTATTTCCCTGCGCAATTAACCAAATGCATATCAAGAGCTCTCTTTTGCTTTTGTTATCTGGCTTTTATTCCGTGTCCCGGAGTTATTTCGTTGTTAAAATGTATTTATCATGTTCATAAAAATATGTATACAGTATTATTTTAGCCTTAAGAAAGCTTACATTTTTGCAGAAAGAAACGAAGAACAGTTGATATAAGTTCAAATAAAACTTTTAACAGCTCTCTGAAACATTTCACATTAAATAAATAAGAATTTCAACACTAGCACGGCTAAATGTCAATCAAACCAACATGACTTAAATTAACTTAAAACATTAAGTACATGGACATTTCGACGGAACTAACGAATTGAAAAGGGTTGGCACTTCTATTTTAGAGCCAGATTGACACTCTAGCGCGCATTGTATGCTCATTCTCAATCACAAACACATATATGCTTGATTGGGGAACTAATGTTGGTACAAGAGCTAATATATCAGTCTCCACCTGAACATGCTTCCCTAAAACAAGTAAACTACACTTTTTCGATATCTCCTAATCTCACACACGCTTTCCTACGAAGGCACAGACTTTTTAAAATCCCAATATTATCAGCGGCTCCAGTGCGTGGCGTACGGAAAGCTTTGTTTCAGTGGTTCCGCCCCGGTTGCTTCCCGAATGGGCACGGGTGACGGGAGGGAGGAGGCGAGGCAAGGGGAGAGAGGCAAAAGGGAGGGTGAGGTGAGGAGCAAGTGAGAAAATAACTGCTTTAAAGCAAAGCTCTCACCTGTTCCTCTCACCCAGTTTTAAATACATTTGTTTGGCCGGTCAAATGAATAAAAAAAGCCAATACCGATATCCGTAAAATTCCCAGACATCGGTGCCGATAATCCGTCTACGTCTAATTCAAACATTGCTGTATTCATGCGTATGACGTATGTCTCTAAGATGCTTGTCTGCTATAAGATGACATTCTCTAAAATGTTGGGCTGCAATTGGTTTTCCTCGTGTCATCATTAAAAATGCGTATTTGCTATTGGCTGAACTAACTCCTAAAACACCTTTCTCTCAATTCAGAATCTCGTAGGCTTCGTAAAGACTTTCCGTGTCCGCGACAAATACAGTAAAAGATACAGTAATGTATTTGTTGGGTTCCAAGGCATCCAATGGTGCTTCAAGGGAAAAGAAAAAACATCCTAAGCATTAAAAGCTTGTGATTATCCAGAAATACAAAGGCACACGAATCGCTGCCCATGCTAAAATACATTGCAATAACCAATTGACGATAGGCACTATTATTAAAAAAGAGACGGACAATGCGGAATCGATTAACGCAGATCTTGCAAGGGTATGACAATTTTAGTAATGGAAGCTTAAAAATCATTTTAATTTTGAATCCGTCGTCTCCTCCGCATCCACCAGTTAACTCAAATTTGAGTAAATACAATTTCCTTTTCCTTTGCATATGAATTTATTTCAAATGTTATTTAATCATATACATATGTTTACATATAAGTGTACTTCCTATGCACCATTTTGTTATTTTGTGGTTTTTATATTATGGATTAATGTTGTATTGCAGGGGTCTTTTTAGGCATTGCTAAACATCTGCAGTGGCATTAATTATCTTTATCAAACATGTTCAATCTCTGTATATCTCATGAAAAAGAAAGGGGGGAAATTCTGCAGCGGATCAGCATGAAAATGTGAGGCTCCCTTTTTGGAGCAAGGATGATGCAGATGAGTAAATTCGAGGATGTGGGATCAGGCAGGGGCTACGGTAGCAGTTTGATCTTGGATCTTAGAGTCAAACTGTGGTCAAGGCCGGAATCAGACAATAGATAATCTTCTGAGAAAACGGAAGCGGCCCATACTTGTATGCCAGCATTAAGGAATCAGTCAGCAGAACGAGCAGGATTCCTCGCATACCTGTGCAAGGATTGCAGTACTAGACAAAGAACAATTGAAAAGGATGCACTGTAATCCCCTCGCTACTTCACGCTAAAAATGTTCTGTGATCCATTATCCCCGATCTCATATTTCTATGAGTGGGAAACAGCAGAGCGCACTTTTGGTCGGCATGGCGGGTCTTTTTTTCCATAAATCTATTTCCGCCTAAAATAAACTGCACGCGTGCAGCTGCGATCTGTTATCCCCAATCCTGTATCGCTTCAAGCGGGGACTGACAGTAGGCACTTTTGTCAGGAGGTGTGCTGTTTTGGTCCACTTAAAATGAAATGTTTGTGGTTGTGATCTATTATCCCTAGTTGATTTTTCCTGCAAGATGGGGCTTGCAGAGCGCTTTTTTGGGGTTCAGGCCGCTGACACGTGCAATTGAGGCCCGCCTAAAACTAACCCCCTAAGACCCTAGCTTCTTGTTTTATGTGCATTATTTTATTTCTACAAAACAACATGAAATTTACATAGATGACTTGTGTTACATCTACATCTCTAGTAGGGTTGCAGGATTGTGGAAAAAACCTAATGGCAATTTTTCAAACCTAAATTGCAATTTCGATGCGATTTTTTTATTTTAAAAGAAAGGTGCATTTTCTGTGCGAGTTATTTTTCAGGGAGAACATAAACATAACTTAAGATGATGTACTTAGAGACTGAGATTATATGACCGTAACAAAATATCAACTAGAAATGTACAAATAAAAACAGAATTGCAGTTGAATAAATAGTCTTTATCTTCATTATACCAAAGTACAATGAAATTGGAGGGCTACTTCTTTCAGTGTAATAAAACAATTTTGAGAGAGGCTGGCTAGCTTCACGCTAGCGTCAGGTAACCGCGACCTCTGCGACGTCTTTGAGATCATTAAAATACAAGAGTAAAAAATGTAGCAGTTTTTTACCAGTAGTAGCTCCTAGTAGTCCGTTTCATGCGTCATGGATCTGGCATTGGTGACTAACCATGATCAGCAGCTGTTGCCTGTGTTAGACTAGCTGATAGCTTTCCTTTCTGATGCCACCTAAGTCAATTTCCGGGTGCAATAAAAATCCATCTTCTGGTGATTAGATTTTGTTTACGCTTAACTGACTTTCCTCAAAATCCGATTTAATGAATACATTTATTTTCAATGAAACGAGCAACTAAAGCTACAAGCAGTGGCGTTTGATTTGGTGGCAATTTGTACAAGCGCTGCATGACTCAATGACAGCTTACACCAGCCTCAATGTTGTGCACACACTTCTTGCAAACTTTGTCTCGCCTTTATTGGCCAGTGCCATTGAAACCTGCTTCTGATTGGCCAGAAGTGATAAACCAAGAAACATGACTATTCCTGTTGGCCAAACACTCCATCACCCAAATAACAAATTGGAACTATGAATCCTTGAAAAAAACAGTCTTTTGCAGTTTCACTATCGCACTACGCCACATCGCGATATCGATTGGATTTTGGTTAATTGTTCAGCCCTTATCTCTACCAAAAATCATATGACCTTTGAACTGACCACATGAATAGGGAAAAATAATTGCCTGGAATCATGCTTTGCGGATAGTTGTAACCGCACTTGTTTTTTGTTATTAGATTTTTTCAATTACAATAGAAGCCTAAACAGACAAATAAAAATGACAAATTTCACAGGCTATATAAGGTGCACCCTAAAACTCCAAATTCCCAAGAGTGCACTCCAATCCAGTGTTCCTAAGAGACCGGACAATACAGTAAACACAATTAGAAATGCATATTTACACTGAAATGATGTTACAAAAAGTAATCATATATATATATATATATATATATATATATATATATATATACACATACCATATATGACACCATTTGCGGTGTTTATGCCCTTAGAGTAGTATAATTGCATGCGCCTTATGTATGAAAAATATTTCATTAAAGCCTGCTTTGATGGTGCGCCTAAAAATGCAGTGCACTGTATTGCCCGACAAATACGGTGATCTACCAGAAATGTTTAAAAAAAAAAAAAAAAAAGTCGCAGCACAATCAGTTGAGGTGATAAACACACGCCCGGTGCGTTTTTGTGGATTTTTCACACTCGATTTCCCAAGAGGTGTAGAATTAGCTCGGCTGGCCGCGGAGAACCTCGGAGGGCAAATTGGAGCCCGGCCACCCAGGCGGTGATATGGTGAGCCGCTGATGAAATGAAGGGTCACTACGTGGCTAAGTGAGACCTCACAGCGGACAAGCAGCCCAGACCTTGGGCCACGGTGGCATATGGGTGTGAAGGAGGTGTGGAGGCGGAGGAGGGGTTAGCAAATGGGGATAGCCAAGCTGTCCGCAGTGTCTCTCACGAGACCCCCAGCTGTCACAACAGACACTTACCAGCCCTCACACTAAACACCCACCAGGGAGGAAAGGCAGCATCCTTCCTTTTTAATGCAAGGAAAGAAAGCTGGAAGGAAGGCGGGCAAGATGAGTGTACGTCTATTCTTACTGTGGCTGTGATGTCAGTGGACAACTAGGATATGACCCACTCCTCAACTAAACACTCCATTATTTCTCAAGCAAAGCTTCTCAACCTCTTGCTAATTATAACTGCAAACGGATGACCTACATGATTATTTTAAGCCATGACCAGACTTGTAAGAATCACTGAGCAGACAGTTCCAAAGCCTGGAACTCAACACAGAGGATGAAGCTTTGTCCTTCTTGATCATAGAAAATTAGGGCATCACTAAATTATGATAAAAGCAAGGCGCGTTGACCGCTTGCAAGGTTTAGTTATAGTGGTCTACGAGGCCAGGCGGGGAGTTTGTAGGACTGAAGGCCTTTAATTTTCTTTAACAAATAATTTATTGTTATTAAAATATAGCACAAGGCTTAAAAGTAATATAAGTTCATTAATTCATTTAGTGCCATAATGTACAAATACATTTTCAGAAGCATTGTACATGAGTGCCAAAACATAAAAAATAAATTTTTTGTTTTATTAAAATAAAAGGTTTTGCCTAGCTCATCAGTAAGTATCAAGCCTTTGGGAAGGGTTTCATTATGAAAAATCACCATTAGATGGCAGGGGTGGTTTTGATCACATCTTTGTCCACACATTGAGGTAGCCCCCACTTCCTCGTTGTAGCGTTTAGGTGGCCCAAATGGCGAGTAGGCGCAGTGAAGTGGTGTGTTGAGAAAAGTGAAGATTTGAGCACAGACAGTTAACACTACAAATATTTTTGGTATCAAAAAGATTAAGTATTTTCTTCGCCCTTGGGCCAAAGAAGAATGACGTTTTGTGCACGTCCACGATCGCAATGGTGAACTAAACTGTGTGTTAACATCACCGGTAGCGTTGGGCGCTGAAAAGTTTTTGTAAAGTTCATGCATAAGTTCAGAGTTCTGGCAATAAAATTTTATCTTGCAAGCAAATGGCCCGTGTGTTTATGGAAAGCATTGTTTAGATATCGGAGGTATTACCAATGTAAGACGTTTTCTTAGAAATTAGTATTTTTAAGAAACAATGTTCAAATGTTGTTAACTAAACATTGGTAAAAGATGGAAACATACAGTTTTTCTCATGAAAGATCAGGGTTGAAGCTTTCTTTTGTTATGTCCTATGTCTATATAGCTCCAGAACTAAAATGAATCAAAAATGAGTCAAGTGCTGTACGTTTCTATAAGTGTTTGTATGATGTATAAACAATATCTGTATCTTGGGGTTTGTGACACGTTAGCTAATCACAAGTTTTAGCCCGTGCATTCAACAATTTCACCTTGCGATCCCCACTTCAGCAAGGATTAATGTCATATCCCAGGGGTGTATTGTACTGTATTTACTCTATATACATTTACAGAGCCATTTTATGTTTAACACAGCATTCACCTTAGAAGGAACATTTTAAAATCTACATGTTACCAATGTGACCCTCTGTAATGTCTTACTTGTCAGTTAGAGGTATTGACCTGATTTTGTTAGCAAGTGTCTGTTCCCATCTACTGGATATATAAGAGTGAGATAATCCTAAAAGGAATTGGAATCATTTGCCCCAGTTATACAGTAAAATTAGCAGATCATCATAAGCACAGCAGCATTTTGTCCGTGCCCCCTTGAGTATTTCGGTTATACTGCCATACCTCCGTCGACGTAGCAATGATCTCATCTTTGTGGATAGTAAACACTTCCCCTTCACAAACACGTCTTATTTTAACGCAGCCTCAGACATTTCGCCGACATTCCTCAAACAATCTCACCGCCCTCCGCAAGTTCTTTCCACATGAGAGCCGATTGACAGCGTGTCCCGGTACCGTGCGTATCACTTAACCCCGTGTCAAAACACAGGTGTAATGTAAGCCCCGAGTGCGGGCGAAGGTCCTGCGCTCATAAAGGAATGCACGAGCTGGGAATAGCATGGTGCATGTAAGCGAGGCCCCTGACAGAGCGTACAGGAGTGAGCTGCAGGGAGGGGAAGCTGGAAGACGGCCAAACACAGACAGAAGGGAGGGCGCTCCTCCACTTTAGGGATTTAGAACACGACGGGAAGTAAATGTGACTCAGCGAAGATGAAAGGAAAAAGCGGCGCTGACGCCTTTGGGCCGCTAATAAAATGTTTAGAAGTCTTACCATGGAGTGCCGTATATCCGGAATCCCTTTATAGTGACGTCAGAGTCTTGCAGGTACACACAGTTTGTGAGGAGCGACTGGACATTGTCAAAGTCCTCCGGTTTGAGTTTGGAGACTGAGGGGAAACGGTAGTAATCCTGCTTGACTAGCTCAGCCATAAAGTCCTTATCGAAGGTCAATTCGTGGTTCCCGGCGATTACCACCTTAAACTCATAAGGGAGGCCACCTGCAACAAAAACAAACAGGAAGCTTGGTTAACTACGGACAAAAATATGTCCCCCCCCAATATCTCAGACAGATAAATTGCACATTTCCAACTTCCTATTACAAAAAGTTGGACAAAATAGATATGAATGGCATTTATATCAGGGTTTGCAGCTGTTCTTTATAAGCCGGACGTCAGAAAACGGCAATAGACGTCAACAGGGCAGCATACAGACTGGTCAAACAATTTCGTGTTAAATATTCTAGGATTTTAAGCCCTCTTACAATAACATATAAAAATTAAATATTAATACTTTCAAAGTTTGGCTTCCGCCTTTTTGATTGTACATTGGAACAGAGATACTGTTGTTTTTACATGTGATTTTTTTGTATTACTCCTTCCTTTTCCTTGCTTCCTCCATTTCTTCTCTATTCCTTCTTTCTCTCTCTCACCTTGCTTTTCTCTCTCCATTTCTTCCCTACTTTCTTCCGATCTCTCTTCCTTCTTCCCTCTCTTCCCGCCTTTGCCTCTCCCTTCCTTTCTCTATCCCTTTCTTACTCTCCCTCTCTCTTCCAACCTTCCCTCCATTTACTTTCTATCTATCCTTTCTGTCCCATTTTCTCTCCATCGCATTTTCTTTCTTTCTCTTCCTCCCTTTGCCTACCTTTCTTTCTCGCTTCCTTGCCATCTTCCATCCTATTTTCCTTTTTTGCATCCCCTTTCTTTAATCTCATTCTATTACTTCCTTTTTTTCTTTCTTTCTCATTCTCTTCCTTTCCTTCTCCCTCTCTTTCTAATCCCTCCCACTCTCCAACTTCATAACTATTTCTCTCACTTTCTCTTGATCCTTTTTTCTCTTTCAAACCATGAATACAATTTGATTTCATTAATCTTACCGTGGGTGCAAAGGCAATTCATTGTTTACTTTTATCATTTTATTTAATTGCATGCACTTCTCAAAAGCAAATTACTCATGTAATTCTGACCTAGACCGCTGGTATGTTCAAAGACTGGATATTAGGGCTGCACCATTAACCGAAATCTAAATCGATATTGCGATGTGTTGGGCGGTCGTGACTGTGATAGGCTAGTGTATGCTGTTAGTGAAACAACCGGGGAGAACAAGCGCACAACTGGCCACCAAGACAAACACGTCAGTAAGTAGCTTTAGCGGCTCCGTACATTGAACATAACTTCATCAATAGCAAGGCTGCAAGTCTGGCATGTCTTTTAAAATTGCAATATTGGTCTAAAAATGGCAATAGTTGCCCCCGCCCCAATCCCCAAATAGTGCAGACCTACGAGATACGCAGTCGTAACTTTCAAACGTTAAAAGAACAAGCTCTGGTGTTTGAATGTTTCTTTCAGTTGTTTCTTAGATGTTTGATCTCCACTTCTATAAACTTACGTATTGTATCGTATTACGATACCGCAAGCATTGCTGAGCAAATAAACTCACAATGAAGGGTGCCCACGGTTGTAATGTATAAAACTATGCACCAAGCAGTTTTCACTAGATGGGAGAAGGCGCTTTTTGAAAGAATGTGCTGGAATCGACAATGATTTTATTGAAGAATTGGCATTTATTTACAAAGAATACAAAAAAATAGTTACAAAAGTTGATTTAGCGAACTATGTCTCATTTGACACATTTTCTTTAATCTTTTTAATCGATAATTTAAATTGGTACTCCAGTCCCCATTTTCAGTGGGTATAAGGCCTTTGCCTTAGAAAAGAATGCTAAGGGAAAAAACGGCGTTCAATTACACTCCTTAACAGTAGCTGGCGAAAATCTCTTATTGCTTGTTCAGTCAATCAGCACGTTTGACAAGGACCACATCTTATGTTTTTGTGATTTTATTGGTTTTATTTCCTTTTTCTGCCTATAATAATGTGTTTCGAGAAAGTTAGTGGTAAGGGCAAAATAGTGAAGACAGTGACAATGATTAAGTCAAAGAAGGAAACAATTGTGCAATATGAAAATGGTGTACGAGTGTATGTCATTGAAGCGCTGCTGAATGGTACGGTAAATTGTTTAAATTTATTTGGGTCACAGTTTGTCATTAGGGTGGAATGGTGGATTCTTAAGTTGGACCAGTTGAGAACCAGTGATTAATGACATTCATTAATTTCTAAGGGTCACCTTCTTTAAATTGAGTTACCAGAGTATTTCAAATGTTGTTTTGGGTATTCTGTAGTCATATGAGTGTACTAAACACTCAAGCTATAACATGTGGAAAAAAAATTCTTCGAGAAGCAGCCAATATTCAGTTACTGTACAACTTCCTGGTGAATAGACGATAAGTCCCTGTTAACACAAGACAGAGTCAAAGGGGTTGAGAGTACATCTGATCATTCTGCTTGACCACAGCAGACCACGATCCATCTCGGCAGACACTGGGCGGCTGGAAACGCGTGAACCTGAACTTCATGGCGATGAACATCTATTACAATTCTCATCCCCTCATCGTTCAATGTCTCCAGTGACCTTTTTTGTGCTTTCTGTCTGGGTGATTTGTCCCCGCTCCCTCTCGGCAGCGCAAAACCAACTTACTACTTTATTCTAGCCGATTGAGCGCTCAACCTAAGGGTCTGGCCTTTATCACCCTCTTTGTTCTCTTGCTCCACATTTCTCTTTCACTAGGCACTTTTTTTTCCTTTGCTTCCATTTTTTTATGTGTGTTTTTAGGGCCGGGTTGGTACAGTGTACAATTTTATTCTCTTGTAAGAATGTATGTTATTACCAATAACATTTGCTCGTTTGGTTTATTTTCGTGAGAAAAATATTTGCTTCAGAGCTTTAAGTCATGTACTGCCATCGACAGGAGTCAACGTCATTGAATAATTTAATGGCAAAAGTGTCTTTGCTCCCCGTTGGCAGTGAGTCAAGCTCTTGATGAGTTCTTCAAAAGTGAACTTGAAAAATCAGGTTTTAGAATTAAAAGTATGTTAAAGAAGCTGTTTTAACGAGCATTACTCACATCTTAACATTATAAATGCCTATCTACACTTACACCTGAGCTTCATTTTCTAAGTGGATCACACATTCTCTTAAAAATATACAAACACACAAGCTTACAACATTCTTCAGCGACCGCAAGGGAAAAGATACAGAAACATAATTATCATCAAAGAAATCTCCTGCACAACTGAGAATTCCCTGCACTTTTTTTGCTACCATAATACATCTTGGGAAGCATAAGTAGCAATACACATAGATTTATACATTCATTTTTATCTAACAAACGAAAAATTTTCCGGCCTCTGCTCTCAACAATAGACGACAGAAAATAATTGATCGTAGCCACAACCGTGCATTACAATTTAGACAAAGGGGCCTTTTGTCAGTCCCTGCTTTCAGTAGTCAACCCGGCTGTATGAGTGCAGTTAATTTTGGGTAGAAATACAGTAAAAAAGAAAGAGAGCGCTCCTCCAGTCCCTACTTGAAGCAACATTAGCAATTAGCAATTGTGGCTGCACAAGTGCAGTTCACTTTTTGTTGGGCAGAAAAGCAAAAAAAAGCTGCCAGGTCTGGAAAAAATGCGCTCTTCTGACCCCGTTTGTAACAATAAGCCATATGGTATAATGAATTGCGATGCACTGAAGCCATGAAGTGTAAAGGGTGAAGTAACAAGGTATTACAGTATACTTAATTTATTTCAAAGCATAAAATGAAATAGTTGAATAGTTGTGTATGTTTTAAAATAAAACTAAAAAAACATGAATGGACCTTGTTTCCCCATGTTGTAATGTCAAAAGCATGTTAATTTAAAAAACAATTCTAAGAGATGATTTACATTTCACAGAGTGCATTTTAAAGCGCATTCTGGCTTGCACAGCATGTGGTCCGACTGAAAGGTCAAATGCTAACTGATCCAGGTTGTTAGGTCACAAAGGTTAAACTAGTCACTTAAGCACAGCAGTTGTGAGGTTACACACGGGGGGCGGGGTTTCATTGTGTGTTCCACCATTGTTATGTGTGAAATGTGTCTCTAGTCTGTGCCACTACACTGTTTCTATATGTCTTTAAATTATAAAAATATATAAATATATAAGAGCCAGCATGCATTCAGGACTAAAATACGGACCAAGTCAATGCAAAAAGTTTAAGCATCTTAGTACCTAGCCAGTCGTTGAACTTCTTGACCTCAGAGGGCAGGCCTAGCTCAGTGAAGTCACCCATGTGAAGTAGCACATCGCCGTAGGGCATCTGGATGCCGTCTGTACGCGAGTGCGTGTCCGATACGCACACAAATCTGGTGTGGCCGGCTGGTTTTGGAGTGTCGTAGGGAATTGGATCCACCCTGCAAGCACAGAGAATGACGGTAAAAAGGATGTATGGAGATTTTGTGAGACTCCTCTGTTTATAGGGCATCCATCGATCGACATATATATATATATATGGGCCAGTGTCCTGCAACCTCCTAATCAAGTGTTTTGACTGCTGAAGCTTGTTTACCTCGCAGACTGAATGCTATATGAGCACCCAATAAAGATGGAAGGGTCATTGACAAAAAAACAACAACACTTTTTTAAAGGAAAATGAAGGAAATTAACGTTTATGGCTGTTTACTTAATACCAACGGACGCAATAAAATGTACCACTATTTTTTAAGAGAAATCTGATCAGGAAATTTTGTTTTCTCGAATAAGTGCCGCTATGATTGTCATGTTTTGACAGAGTAAACTATGAACACAATACCAACATAAAATCTACAATGTATTTATTTATAATGTCCTTCAAAGTACAATTCACCATCACATACACCAAAGTGCATTTTTCCATTTATTTACATCTTTCAGGACAACATTCTGTTTTCTTTATTCAACATTTCTCCCTGGTACCGTAAAAAAAAAGTGTGATAATGAGATAAAATTGAATGTCTTTTCATATGTCATCCATATCACTTGTAGTCTAGTGCAGGGATCGGGAGCCTATGGCTCGCGAGCCATATATGGCTCTTTCTATGAGTAACAGTGGGTCAGAGACAAATTTGATTGCATGCAAATTTTCTCCATCTCGTTCAAAATTTGAGCCACTAATCCTGTTCGGATACACGCAAAGCCAAACCAAAGCTGAATTTCAAAGCAGTACTTCGCAGAATATTTAGGGCGCGTTTTTCACTACAATTTACAGTCAAATGTAATGATGAATCCACAGAACAAACTGTAAATATGCCAAAACACCGGTTATTTGATTGGGTTAGTGGGAGGGATGGGTGGAGCTATGCAAAAAGTGCAAGCACTCCCTCCCATCTCTCGCCCAACGCCATCTGCGCCAAAGGTAAGCACATCAAGCTCCCTGTTTGTAGAATGTTGTGACGTTTTTACAAAATAACTGCTTGCATCTCGTTTTGAAACCAATAAGTATGAAAAAAAAGGCTCTAAATAAGTTTAACCGATCTTGAGTAATTACAAGAAAGAGACAAGTTTAAAGTGGTATGTTTGTTGATTTTTGGGACACGGGCTCTGGCATTATTTTCTTTTCATAATTTTGATCAAATCATCAAAAATAAATGTGCTGAAGACTAAGCTATTGTCTGAGGTGCGGGTTTAGCAATTTAGTAAATTTGTCTCATAATATATGGTGTGGCTCTTTCCCAAAATAAAATTAATATATTTTGCTTTTATGGCTCTTTGAGTCAAAAAGGTTCCCGAACCCTGGTCTAGTGGCTAGAAATCAAGCAAAAAAGATTCACCTTCAAAATAATGTCCTTGAAAGAGAACAGAAAAACGGACAAAATCTGAAACCCAAAACCACTATGGTCTTAGGAGCACCATTTCTTGTGGCGTGTCTTGGGCAAATACAGTCTGGTGGCGACCATCCCTCTACAGGTCAACAAATCTTTACACCTGGTCTCAAACCGGGGACCTTTTGCGTGATGGGCAAATGTGCTAACCACTGCACTAAGAACACATTAAATTGGACAAGTTTAAAAAGAGACAGTGTGTATTATAGAGCACCAATATCCATTTAAAAAAATAATCAAAAAATGTTAATTTTAATATGAACATGCATTTTTTTTAAAAATCATAGGTGGAGACATTTATATTTATTCGTGATAAAAAAAACTCATCTCTGGGCCTGACATAGTTGCTGCTATGGGTATCCAAAAACTTCACGATAGGCTGGGCAAAAAAAAAAAAAAAAAAAAAAAAAAAACCCCAGAAAATAATGATGTCATTCGATCACCAAGTCTCCCTAGTTTGCATTCTTCCTTGTGTATTTAGCAATCGTTAGTACATGATTTTGCTGATTTTAATCATTTTAGTAATTCACTACAAAAAGCTTAAAAACGTAAAAAAAAAATGTTAAAATTAAAAAATGTGTTGAAATCAAAACACTGCACATTAACATTATTAGACAAAATGAATAACCTGTATTACTCCTTGAACCTTTACTGTCAATTATGCAACATAATAATGTAAGCTTTGAAAAGAAAACATCAAACTGGTGCAAGTTATCATATGTTAATGGACAATATGCAGAGATTCTTTTACAAAAAAAAAGTGTGCCTTGGCAAAAAAGGTTAGGAGACACTGTTGTAGCACACTCCACTGACAACAGAGTAATATATTACATGCAGCCAAGCAAAACATTTCATAGAAAGGTGACTATACAAGAGTGAAAAATGTGTCATTTGCCCTAGATGACAACCAACCATCGCGTTGATTGGTCCACAAAAGGAGGGCATTGGTTGCTTTGTGCCAGGACTTCTAAAGTGCTAGAGCATTAATGTCCTTTCCGTCCATTTTCCAAGAAAAAAAAACACTTAGACTGAAGTGTGCCTGGAATAAAATGATTTATTTCACGTTTTTTTTTCCCTTTGTTCAAGCAAGTAGACCCTTTTAAACGAAACCGAGGAAAAATAACATTTTTTTTATTATTAAAAGGAAAGAAAATCACAGTGAGCGTAATTGATGTCTGCAATGTGCAATGCGCCGGCACTCTGCCACCAGACCATTATTTCATTAGGAGGGATGTCACTCCGTAGACAACATCAGACACATAATCAACGCCGCCGTCTTTAAGCTGACAAGCGCATGTGTGTGCATGCAGGCAGTTAACATGGAAGCGAGCACAAACATGGCATGGAAATTGGCGACAAAAGGCTGATGAAATCAAAGGGCTGGAGCAGACGTGATTAGCAGAGATGGAAAGCAAACACCGCGACACAAAAGATTTTTTTTCTGCACGGGGAGAAGGGACGGCATTTTTGAGTGTCTAATCAGAGATCGTGTTTTTCTGTGGAGCAGAAGACGACGTGTTGAAGGGCGTCACGAATCGTTTTGAATCTGTTGTTGTTCTGTTTTTTGGGGTGAGCAGTCATCTGCTAAGACATGCCAATAGCGGTGCAAAAGAGGACAAACTGGCCGCCGTCTGTAGGGCTGTGAAGCAAATGTGCAGACTGTGGCTGATATCGGTGACAGTTTGAGTTTGGGGCACAAGCCATATTGTTAATGTTATAATAATTGTGAAAAAAAGGTTAACTTCATTGATTTTGCCTACTACTTGTTATTTTTGGAACTTAACCGCCACGTAAATAACAAGGATCCACTGTATTTACAATTTAAACACATTAAAGAAAGTCAAATCAATTTCGTTAAATGTGAATAGGGAATTTCGTAGTGTGTATTTTTTTTTCAATGTTTTTTAGCTATTCCTGTCTGCAGACAGTTACCAGTATAAAACAAAAAAGTTAAAGGATATACTAATTATGATAAAACAACAAAAACAGATTTAAAGCTTGTGTAAAAAAACAAAACAATAAAAACTAGAGTTGTAAATACTAACAACAAAACCTGCTAAGACTTCCTTACAATTTTCAATTTGTAAAGCTACCGAGGGGTAAAATCTGAAAAAAAAAAAAAAAAAAAAAAAACCTCAAAGTTTAATTTAAGATTTTTAGACTTACCTCTGAATCACAATTTGTGAACCCAAGTATGAGATAAGCAATATTTTTTTTCTGCTCCCTCAATTGAAAAACTCGTAAGTCGTGCATTGCTCATTCAGGGTGGTGATGGCTCACAAGACCGTGAAAAAGATCGTGCCTATGGATAGAAGTTTACATTCATATTTTATTTATTCATTATTTTTGTCCAATGTTGCTGCTAATTTCATTGCACTATTTTTCTAAAGACACTTAACTCAATTGCCCATTTATCGCAATATTTTAAATCCTTTCATCTTACTTTTCCTTTTGTTAGACAATCATCCTGGAGTGCAACGTCTAATCTCGTAAACACTGAACACTACGTCTTTATAAATGACAATAACAATTCTATTCTGTGTTCAATAGTTAAATCATAGAACCAGAGCATTGAAAGCATAAAAAGGTTATGCTATTTTCACTTGACTTTGCACAATAAATTAGTGGATGCACTCTAAAATACACACTGAGAAGCAGGCCAAGCCAGCCGAACAGCAAATCGTATTGGAGTGTTAGCTGCTGATTAGATTCGGTACTCTGTGGTGCTTGAACGCCATGCAGTTTTACAGGATTCAATATGAAAGATGAACGCAGAAGCTCCTATGATGATGAAACCCACTCATGCTGGATGAATCCTTAAAAAAAAAAAAAAAAACTGAAAAAATAGACATGTTCTGTTCCTCCTACTGTTTCAGAAATTTATTAAATACTAAAATTCAAGTTGATAGCATTCAAGAATAAACAGAGCAGTGTTAAACACTGAATGTGGCATAATAGTTTTGTTCAGTCTCAAAAAAAAAAACGGATCAAATAGCTACTCTTCAGCATTGACGTCTGATTGACAATAAGGTGAAGTCCTGCTGCTCTCAACAACCTCTTAAAAAGAACATTACCCTGCAACAGAAGGCCGGACGCATCTCAGCATGACGGTCTGAGTTAACATTTCTGTGCCTATAGAGGTGCATGAGACAAAACCTCCCGAAAAAGGTTTGTGGCTCCAGGAATGCTTGGACTATACAGAAATGTCAGGGAGATTTTTTTTAATGAAACTTAACTTTGTCCACAATACTAGCATTAGCTGCTAATAATTTAGCATCAACTATTTAAGTGCTGCTAGTGAAAAAAGTAAAGCAATTCGCTAATGCGGTTAAATAAATACGCAATAAATCTGGTCAGGGACTCTATTGGGCCTCTGAGATAATCTAAAGATTTTGGATTTATTGAAAATAACGATATTCTTGAGTTCTTTACAATATAATTGTTATATGAAAAAGACAGGTTGCGTTATTATTGAGCATTCACAACTTAAGTGAGTCTAGTAGCTAAAGAGACGCTAGCGACCAAAGCGAAGCTATTTGATAATGTGGCTAACGTTAGCAAAAAATATCAACCTAAACCAAGGCAAGGGACTGTTGGAGCAGAATTTGATCTAACGAGCTTACAATTTTTGGAAAATCACGCTCTTTATGAAGTCCAATAAAATTAAGCCTTGCTATAACGTTCACCTTTATTGTTACTTCACTGATAAGCTCCATGCACCGTGTTGCATTCGGATTGGCTATACAGTCCCTGTTTCTTCTCTACCTGTGCATTAATAAAGTTGTAGTTGAATAATTACATGTGTGTAAGATTTGTACTAAAAGGTCAGACTGTACAATTAAAAACTGTTTGAAAACATTAAAAACGTGAAAAAGAGAGCCGAACAGAAGGGATCATTGTTTTAGTTCCCTATATCAGCAGAAAAAACAAGGTGAGGGAGGTTTGTGAGAGCTAGCCGCTGTCTAGTAGTAGGATATTTAATTTGACTGAGCACACTTGCCTCCGTGGCCTCTAGAAAAAATTCACAAGCAAACAAGGTCAAAGTTCAGCAACAGCTCGCTCCTTATAGTGTGACATTAAACTGGCAGCAGATAAGGAGGTCGCAATCTCTGTCACTCCCGGAGTCGCCGAGCTCAATACAGAAGCCGCGTAAGCACTATGATTGATTGCATTGCTTCACCATGCGCAAGTTTTGCTGATAAGTCTGCAGAGGCTGTGCAGATCTGTCTCGCTCACATATTCCATATTTTGCATTTATGTGGAGTTTAGTCAGCTATAAATTCCTGGTCATGTAAAAATGGGGCTATAAAATGCTATCTTTTCATCAATCCTAAACTTTTTATGGAGACCTGCTTATTGCACTTCCGATTTTAAAACACGGAGTCTTCTTATGTTAATGGGGTCATCCTTCTAATGATTTCTTATCAATAAGACAAGCAACTTCTAAGGTCAAAGGGGGATGTGAAATAGACTGCTGATCAGGTGAAGCTGTCCCTTTTATGCATTGTCAGTTTTGTGAAAAAGAATGTATCTCCGAAATTTGAAAAAAAAAAAAAAAAAGTAAATTGCCCTTCTACTGGGTTACCCCAGGATTTTTCCATTCAAATGTAAGAGCTTTTCAAGACCACATTCAATAAAATTGAAGACCAATCTCGCACCTATTATGACATACGTACACGGTAGGCGGGTGCTGGGGTCAGTCACGGAACACTATGCACAATCTCATCTCATCTCATCAGCCGTACCGCTTATCCTCATTAGGGTCGCGGGGGGGCTGGAGCCCATCTCAGCCATCTCCGGGCAGTGGGCAGGGGACACCCTGAACTGGTTGCCAGCCAATCGCAGGGCACACGGGGACAGACAACTCATTCGCTCATTCACACCTAGGGACAATTTGGACCGGCCAATTCACCTGAAATGCATGTTTTTGGAACGTGGGAGGAAACCGGAGTGCCCGGAGGAAACCCACGCAAGCACGGGGAGAACATACAAACTCCGCACAGGAAGTCTGGAGCTGGATTTGAACCCACGACAGGTTCCCATGACATGAACTGTGCCGCACAAGCGCTAACCACTGCGCCGCCGTGCTGCCACTATGCACAATGCAAATCAGAGAAGTAGCGAAACCATGAAAAGTTATCAGCATTACAGCATGGGCTCACATTAAATGTATAGTTGCTTTCAAGTAGAAAAAAAAATCCCCCAAAATTATTTATTGCCAAATATTAGTGTTTTTTAAATCTTCCTAAACTAGAATTTTGGAGATATGTTTTCTTCTCATTCGGCAACAGCGATGATAAATCCAAACTTGTTCGCAATCTTATCAGATTTGTGGTGATTGAAACACAGAAAGAAAACTTCAATATAGAAAAACGTTCTGACTACGTTATTGGTTTTAGAGAAACGTCAATTTATAACTGACTGATGTTTTTCGTCCCCTTTGCTACTTTTTCCCCACTATAAGATATCATCTACAAAAATTGTATTGCCCAAAAACTTTGCAGCGTTCCTGTGTAGGATGGGTTACAGCTCAAAAGTTCCCGTCTGCTGTTGGTCTACGTCATATGAAATGCTGGTCTGTTATTGGTTTGTTTCATGGTATCTTGAAAATGAAAATGCACTGCATTTATACTCTATGATGTTAAAGGGAGAAACAAAAACAGGATAACCATGAAAACGAAGATGGCGATTGTCAAGTAATACGAGGAAGGTACTCAAATGCTACGCTCGCCAAGTTGCAGGCCGTAAGCAAATGACGATTGAAATTACTAAAAATGAGAAGGATAAGGACATCTTTAACGGACATGAAAACCCTCACAAGTGGAAGTTTTTAAATCACTTTCAATTGTAATCACTCTTGCTCTTCTGCATTCACCCACTACACCACTTGATCAGCACAAGTCATATTACAGCAAACGTAAATAAAAATAAAAAATACTTCAAAAGTATATTTATTTAAAATGATATTTAATATTATGGATGTAAATTACACATAAATAAAACTTACTATAAACAATGTTCTTATTTTAATGTTTTTATCTGGGGTACTGATGGTTCAGAGCTATTAACAATAAGTTCCTTTCACCCGCTTTACAGCAATTTCACTTTGCGATCCCCAAGTCAGAACAGATTAATGTTTTATCCCAAGGTCTACTGTATTATTTTTATCTTCATCCGCTGCTCAGACATGCAAATCATAACGAGTTCTTGTGAGAGGAGAAGCAAATCATGCACCAATGGACACACCTAAAAGTAATACTTCTTTGTTACAATGATGCAACATTATATGCAAAACTCAGCTTTCTATTTGTTCACAAGGCATCACAGTATGGAGCAACATGACTATGTGGTTTGTCATCTTTTATTGCATCCAATATAACAACAATTTAAATAGACTTATACGTTGGCACTGCATTTTTGTACCGCACTAACCAATTGACTATGCGGGGCTCCACTGCATAGACCGTATATTAGCCTTTCATTGACTTCAGACTTCCTTTATCACTTGTTCGCTGCATACATTAAATCACAATGTTCCCCTATTTCCAGCATCCATAACCTTTGCATCAATTCCCCTCCCCCTACGATAGACTCAGACCCAAAGATGCCGCTCACTCATCCACGCTGCAAAACCATTTCTCAGAATGAAGCGGAGAGCGCGCCTCTCTTATCTTCTGCGTTTCAGCTGTCTGCCTTAATTTAATAAACTTCAGAGGAACAAAATGAACACAGGAATAACGGATAGGGGGGTGGCACCAAGAAAATGGAATGCTGTAAAGGTAGGGGACGAGATTCAGCAAAACAAAAAGAAGCGATAAGATGAGAGAATAAGGTAGGTGATGGGTGATTACAATAATACAACAAATTGTAAAAATATTTACCCTGTCCTACTCTTTCTTCATTGTAAGGGTGGGCAATATAACAATTTTTGATCGTGAAGGACTTAAACAAGATTGTGATCAGAGAAAAATTGAAAGAGTCTCCGGAGCTAATGGTATTCTATTCCCGCAGTCCCTAGTCTGGATTTTGCTAGCACAGCCCCTAGCCACATTAGCAAATGGCATCGCTTTGGTGGGTAGCTTTGTTTAAGCAGTGTTTACATTACTTGTTTTCATTTAAAGAAGTTATGCTTCAATAATTCCAAAATACTCAGTATGTTAGCATGTCTATGTTGTCATATTAATTCAAGCAATTTGGTAAAAAAAAGGTCAAAAAGGGGAGTACAGAGATTCCTTGGTTTTTGTGGTTAATAAGGACCAGAACCACTCACAAAAAGTAAAAATCCGCCAAGTAGCGTCACACCTTCATAAAAGGCCCCAAAGGGCTAAGACTTACCTCGAGAGGACGTCATCACCGATTGAGAGTATACGACTGTGACAAAATAACAACTATAGATCTACAAATAATAACTCACAAGACATATTTGCAGTTGAATGTTATATTGTCATCATGCGAAATTTGAAGGAAATTGGAGGGCTTCTTCTCCTCAGTGTAAGGAAGCAATTTAGAGAGCGTCTGGCTATCTGAGTGCTAGCACAGAGTGTCCTCGAATTGAGTCAAGTCTCCGCGATAATTAAAATACAAGAGTCCTGAATGTAGCCGTTTCCCACAAGTTGTAGCTCCAGATCATTCGTTTAATGGCTAATGGATCTGGCTTTGGGGACCACCGAGGCTGCGCAGGCGTAGCTTGCGAGGGTTGTTATCTTAGCCATAGCAGTAGGCCGCAACTGCAGCCAGGCTATTACTTTCCCTTTTAACACTGCCTCAGTCAAATTACAGATGCGATAATCAGGAGAGCACCTCTTTGCTACATTTGGGTTACACTTAAGTTATAAGTTAATGGGAAATGTGACAAAAATGTTCGCATCAAATTGGGTGCAAACAAGCAAAGATAAATATAACATTGAAACAGGGCTGGGCAAACTACAGCCTGCTTTTTAATCAAGCCAACCCAACGAAAATAGTAAAAGTACAATGAAAATATATATGATGGTAAAAGGAACTACTTGTAAAAAGGTTGTTTTAATCCCTCTCCTGTGCCCAGTGTCCGACGGTATTTTATTTTTTGTGACTATAATTTTGTCACGCTGCGTCCTTGCTTGTTGACTTTGACAGAATATTTTCTCTGTTACAAAAAAAAATATCGTTGTAATATTGAAATATGTCACTGCTTATATTTAGTCATGATTGTATAATTTCTTCAATTTATGCCTTAATTTATTGAGACATTTTTTTTTTTTTACTTCAGTTTTGTTTACTTTGTAGCCAGATATGGCCTTGAGCACTGTAATATCAATACTTGTTAGTAGTGATTTAGACAAAGGCTCATTTCCAGGGGAATTCGTTTCCGATTTTGGACCACCTTTTTAGTATTAGAATGATGGGGAGCCATTTTAGACTTTGCACATGGGTTTACCGGCTATGTCAGTAAACATGTATTGGTTTTGAAGCTCATAATCAACTTTTCTCCTGACCATTGTGGGAGTTTACCATCCGCCTAATCCACAGCAACAAGATGTCACCCTGCTTTTCTCCATTTAGCCTTCCGTTACATCGTGATAGAGAGAAGCTCGTCCACAAATGTCATGTCTCCGCATTACGACACTAAAGACTCACTTTTTAAGCACCTCCCAGTTTTTTTTTTCAACTGGCCGATGTGTTGTTTGTCAGTAAATAGTTTTAAAAGTTGCTGTTCTGCGCTCGGCAGGCTACAGCTAACTCGATTGGAGTGAGAAAGTTTTTGAGAAGTCTTACAGCGGCAAGGCATCTGAAGCGATGCATTATGGTACCTGTAGTTTCTTATCTGCCGGGTCATTATAGTAGATGTATATAAAATGATTTCACGGGCCTAGATAATTATACGGCGGGCCGGGTGTTTCCGGCAAGCCCGGAGTTTGACCCGTATGGTCCAAGGCTATTTCTGTGACTACTTCATGCCTAAAAGATTGTGGAAATAAAACCTTTAACGGATCTGCTCATCCTTCCAGCCTTTTGAATATCTACCTTCTCGCTACCAGCAATCAAACAAACACACAGAAGAAGAAAAAGATGATTTACACTAGGTTTCAAATACCTGTCACAATAAGTACAATTGCCCCTGCCATACAATCAAAATGTTTTACAGACAAACCAAATACAGCTTTTCAACAACCAGACCTAAACAATGTCAACCATCACCACCCAGCACCAACATCTCCAATTTGACAACCCTTGTGCTATGCTACCAAAGCAGGTCGGGTGTGAACAAGGGGATGGACCTTTAGTCACGAAGACCCTTGCCACACTACAAGCATCAACGTTATTATCATAAAACCATTTGACTTTACTTCCCCACAGTTTGACTTTATATGAAATAATTCCTTTAGAGGTCATTCAAATGATCTGTATCTTGCCATGACATTTCCTTTTTAAATTTGGGTTACAAATTATGTTCGTGGTAATTCAGCAACCTAATACAAGCACTCCGAAGGCCACCCTGTTTCATTAGAGATGAAGAGGAGCACTTAATCATCACCCCACTAGAAAAGCACAAAATTACAAGGCTCAATAAATGTAGAGCTAACAGCAAGAGAAGTGGGCCATCCAAAACTAACCTATGGCCTTCCATTTTCACTCAATTGAAGGTTTAAAATAATAACAGTATGGTGAGCCTGTGAGTAGGCAGTGCATACAGACATTGAAAAACAATGAATAAAATCTAAAAGTTGTCACAAAGCAAGTATTCTGAGATAACTAGTAGACTTTTATAATGGAAGGCAATGACAAATATGTGAATTCAAATTCTTTTGTCAAAATACATACACTCTTAGATTTTGCATTGGAGTTTAGCCAGCTAAATATGTCTGAACACTGCAAAATTCCTTGTTTTGAGAAAAAATCCTTTAATCAGTTTTCACAATTAATTACACAAATTCTAAACGGGATCCCCTTATAAATTTGTTTGGATCGCTCCAATCAGGGCCCAGGAAACAGGGGATGGCCTCCAATTGGCTTGAGTGTCCTGGTGCTTGTAAAGTGACGCCATAATCCAGCAAAGTACATATTTGTCTGTGGAAACAATTAATCGAAAAAAATCTGCAGTGCACGGAGGACATGAAAGTTGAACTACAACCAGGGAATACTGTTCTCCATCTTAAGGGGCAAAAAAATAAAACGTTATATAGATCTCCAAAATAACAAAGATGCAAAATATAAAGATAATACTTGCTTTTTCCATCAGTTTTTCTTTTTAGTAGAGAATGATATAAAGTGCACTTGTCTCCTAAATGATGCAACTATATAAATTGGATGCCATTTGGAAGATAAAGGAAAAGCTTTAAAAGCAGGTAGGAACTATAAGATGACACATTTCTAATTATCTTTGCCAGAGGGCACACGAACAATGAGATGTAAAGATATGACCAGTTGTGAAAATAACATACACAAAGCAGAATTTGTTGTGTAGAAATCATTTAAAAATATTACCGCTATCGCCTTTCTAGGGGACGGATAATACAAATAAATTGGTTCAGACCTGTTGACAGTAAATGTTGCACCAGAGTGTTTGGTGTTAACAATGACATTTTTTATGAAAGGCAGCCATTCAGAGTAGGAGAATATTTCCATTAGAAAAATGATTCAGGAAACCATTGAAGCAAAACATCATCTCTTTTCAGCCCTTTTAAATTCATTGTAAAGGTGCATGGAATTAAGTTAACAGAATCCATTCATTTTAAATTGAAGGAATGCGATACGGTTGAGTACGCAAACCTGTAGGTAGTGTTAAGCCCCACGCAGATTTAAAGCCATCTGTGTGGTTTGTTTTGGCGTCAACACTCTTGGCTTCCAAGTTGTCTTAGTCACGTGTTTTCAGATCATGTGACCATTCGGTATGGCGAGTACAACAGAGTTAGATAGCGATTATAAAGACGAGCACATATTTACTACTGTGTTGAAAGAAAAGATGAATGAAGGCTGTCATCCAAAGTTGCAATTGTATACGACCAAATTGCATTTGCTTGTCATCATCCCTTGAAAATTAAAGGTAAATCCAATAATTAGACCCGGGGTGGCTAACCCGGTCCTGAAGAGCCGCACCTCCTGCATGTTTTGGGCGTTTCTCTGCTCTAACACAATGAAGCCAATTTCCAGGATGTTAGCAGGCTTTGGGAGAGCTTGATAACAATCTATGTGATTGGAATCACCTGTATTGGAGCAGAGAAAACTTCCAAAACATGCAGGACATGCGGCTCTCCAGGACCAGGTTAGCCACCCCTGGATTAGACAATGACTGAGGATACCGAAAGGAAAATGGAGCGTGTCCCTTTCCCTACTGTTCAATTGGGATGTTTAAATTGAGGTCTTTACAATTGTTGGTGAAGAAGTTGAAATTTTGTGAGTGCATTGGAAACATTGAAAAAGCGCCATCAAAACTGTTTAGCTCCAGTTAAAATGTAAATGACTAATGTTATTTATCCACCAAGAAGGGCATCTGAAATGTTTTCAGATGTCACTGAGGTATTTTGAATTAGAGAGCATGTATTGTGGAAAAGCGGAGCTTGCTGTTTTGCCCTGTGCCTGGGCTTTATACTTTGGAAAAAAAAAACATACCACTGTTCCGGAACCAAACTTGTTCGATCAGTGCATTATGAAGGAATCCAGCAACCACGTATCATTTAAAAAACATGTGCTGGTAATAGGATGTCGGTTGATGTGCAAATATTTAAACAAGCTCAGCAATGGAGATAAGTTCTGTTTGTATTGTTCCAATACATATACGGCAAGGATAGGCTGATTGAATCAATGGGATGCGCCGCTGTCAAAGATTTTGGCTGTCTGTCACTGTCTAAAAGGTGACAAATAATTGTCCTTTTAACCACTTAAAGAGAGAGTACTTTTCCATGTGTGCCTTTTCATTGATGATTAATCATCCAGTTCAGGGTGTCCCCTGGCGAATGCTCGAAGTAAGCTGGCTTGGGTTGCAGCACCCCCCGCAATCCTAGTGAGGATGAGTCGTGCAGAATATGGATGTGATGTGCATCACTATTATGAGTCCTGCAGGATATGGATGTGATGGGCATCAGTAGAGGAGATCCAAAAGTTGAATGATCACAGAGTTCATTTTGTATACGAAAGGATTTACATGAGAAATAAAGAAACGGTCTTCTCAAAATAATTTCTTTTAAAGTTTTTTATGGTTTTTTTCCCCGTTTGTCACAACCCTTTTTTTTTCGGTCAAAATATTTTAGGATTTTTACTTAATTATTTTTAATCAGTTTATCTAAATAGTTTTTCTTTGGTTTTACAATAAAAAAAAAATAAAGAGTTTTTTTTTCAGTAATTCAAAATACATTTTTGTTTTTTATGTACTCTTGCTTTTCAAAATATATATTTTTTCAGTTTTTCAAAATACTAATTTTATGTTTGGCCTTGGGGGTAGGACGCCCGCCCCGAGACTGGGAGGTTGCTGGTTCGAGCTTTGGCCAAAGACCAAACCCAAGACTTATAACATTGGTACCCATTGCCTCCCTGCTTGGCACTCGGCATTAGAGGTTGGAATTGGGGGTTTTGGTCACCTAATGACCCCCAACCATGTTGCAACACATCAGTTAGGTTCAGCGAGGGGACTGGGAATCCCCTCAATCTCCCGAAAAGAGTCAAAAATGTGAATGTGTTTTTGCCACCTTCCACTAGGGGGATATGGCTCCGGTGTGTGTGTGTGTATGTATATATATATATATATATATATATAAACTGTATATGAATATAATTTGATTTGGGTCGTGAACATAATGGACAGTTATTGTTATACTTGGGAGAAATTAGATAAGGTTGCACTATCAAACCAAATAAAAATGACTTGACTTAAGAATATTGTTTTTTGGAAAGGCAGTTTTGATACAACCCCAGAGTCATTAAAGGATATTCAGTTTGTACAAATAAAATTGTTTTAACGGTCTCTTCATAAACAGTTGAGTCTCTAAAGGACCTGTCCAATCATTACGTGTGAAAGAGGAAAAACAAGCATGGTAAATCTTGTGTATATTTCTGGAAAGGGTGTCCGTTAAAAAATGTGCCATTCATTAGCAGTTTTCACGCATATTTTCTTTTCCCAAGACCTAGAAACTAGGCGTGATTGTATCTCAACTTCCCACTTCAGTGACTAACAAACATAAGAAAGCATAACTGTGAAGCTTTGTTCACTGACCATTACTTTTTATCTTCTATGATTTTCTAAACTCTTAAAAAATATATTTCACTTTGTTAAACCTCAAAAAGAAATAAAACAAAAATCAAATTCAGTTTTTTTTTCACATCAGGTACTTTGCTTTTTAATGTGACCGTTTGTATTTTAGTCTTGCAGTCTGGTCCACATTCTACTCAAATTGGATTGGAAGCCATTAGTGTCCCAACTCGAAGCATATGTTCCAAGTTGTTGAGCATTTCATTTCACGAGACGATGGCGAAGGGGGGCTGAAGCAGGAAAAAAAAACACACACTCGCAGACACGCGCACACATCCAGTCTGCACAGAAAAATAAACCAGACCTGGATTGAGTCTGTCGCTCACTTCCAGACGCAGACAGACGTCCCATGATGCCGGGAATGACCATGAACTTCGGGGTCACATTACAAAGCATTTTTGCCACTGTGACATGCGTATTTTCATACCTAGTTCATAGAGCGATTCCTTTGGCATTGAACAAAAGCCGCTGCTGTACTCCATCACAAAATGTAAATACTCCCTCTAGGAAAGGAGGGTGGGGGGCATAAAAGCAGATTATATTTCAAAAGAGAAACGACCATCTCGTTTGGGTTTTTGTTCACCCGCCTTTTTTCTTTTAGCAACAACTTTATCTACAAATACTTTAGATGCACTGAAACCTTAAGAAAGTTGGATCATTATATCTCCAATATAAACAACCTTTTGCATTTCCAAAGCAGCATACGTATTCTTCTAAGCATTAAAAATGTCAGGAGGGTGGGGTGAATGTCTGCGTGTGAGATCCTGGGGATCCTTAGTATGTGTTTTTGGATGACAGGTTAAAACACTGCCGGCTCGGTGGAAGCCAGGAAACAGCCCAATACAGTTATCTAAACACATATCTTGAGTGAGGCCCCCTTGCCTCATCGCATCCCTTGGCAGCGTTAAGCTTCACTTTTGTAAAACTTGCAATGAACATTGAGATCAAATTTAGAAAAGGGATCTCAAACAACTGATATTTTGAATTCATTATTCCACCAATCATAGCAAGTTGTTCTGGTCCTGAGGCAGCAAAGCATCCCCAGACCATCACACTGCCACCCCTACACTTTACTGTTGACATGTTGTTTTGTCAAATGCTGTGCCATTTTCACGCCAGATATAACAGCTGCACACCTCCCAAAAAGTTCAATTTTTGACTAATCTGTCCATGTGCGAGATTAAAATTGGTTTGTTGACCTGAAACCCTTATAAGAGATACATTTGCAAAAAGGAAGGGGCCAAAAACTTTGTCACAGCACTTTAGATCGTGCGGGCAAAAAAAAAAAAAGTTCAGTGTGAATTGTACTTTATATGCAGTATTTGAAAGTCACTGTATTGGGCTGCCCACTCCCCTTGAAAGAAAAGACAGAAGAAAATTTGGAAATTATTGTACATCTGCCCTGAAATTTCATACCTTTCATAACGAAATAATTTGATACACATTAACTGATTGGAACTGCTTCATTTTTTTTGCAATGTAATCGTAAAATATTCTATTTGAATTGAAATGCAGAACGAGGTGCCGCAGTAGACAGGCCCGAGGAGTAGATGGTCATGACTGTTCAATTGAAGCTTGAAAGACGGTTGGATGCACCTTGCACGTAACTTTCGGGGAGTTTGTGCCTTTGAGCACAAACATGGTTTATCTACTTGACCTTGGTTATAAAACACAACGTCACTGTATTGACTGAATGACTTGTGCTGCTTTAAGCCACTGAGGTGCTGACTAAATATTATTTTACAATAAATCATTTTGCGAGAAGACATGTTAAAGTCGAAGGACTGTCAATACACATATTTGAATCAAAACAGTAATAATTGAGATTTTCTGTTCACATATTTGGATTCTTATGTCTTATTTACCTTGTCATTTTAATTATGATATTATTTATTTTCTTAGTATAGTTTTTTAGATATTATTTTATGTAGAAAAAATATTTGAAAAAAAAAAAGATAAGCGTGTTTATATCAGAGCTTTCCTTGTGGAAAACTGATGTATCCCATTTGTTTCCAGACCCTAGGTCCGGCAACCGCCAAATAAATCGAGTTTGAGACCCCTGATTTAAACGGTGCTTTTTTAACCCACATTTATAAAATACAGTGGAACCTCGGTTTTCGAACGCCTCTCAGTTCGAACAAATCAGTTCTAGACCAAAAATTTCGAGAAATTCTTGCTTTGCTTTTCGTTCAAAAAATCGGAGTTCGAACGCCGGTACGCTAGGGGGCGACGCTGAGCGGCGTACGAGTGTAGATTGACCCCACCCCTCGTGAAGAACTGTTGTCACGGCAACGCGCACTCCTTTTCTGTTTTCGTGTTTCAAAAGCGATGAAGGGAGTGTTTTAACCCCTAATTATGCCTCGGAAGAATGTTGGTGCAAGCACCAAAGTTGCTACAGGTGAAAAAAGAGGAGTAGTGCGTACAACTATTGCATTTAAGAAAGAAATAATAGCAAAATATGAAGAAGGTGTGCGAGTTTCCCTTCTTTCAGGAATACAGCATGGCTTCTGCTGACCGGTAAGAAATTCTATTCATAATTCTTTTCTCTATCCTTTAACCGCTCACCACTTGTTGTGGAGACCCGGGTGCTAAATGACGTGTAAACGACCTGATTTTTTTATTTTTACACGTTCATGTTAGCGTAATCTTTCGTACGGAAGATTACACTAACGCGAACATACGATTAGCCTGGGTTAGCTTTACGTTAAATATTCAAGATAAACATTCAGGGTGTTGGAACGGATTAAAACAATTTTACATTACTTTTAATGGGAAAAAAAGGCTTCGGTGATCGTACAAATAGGTTTTCGTACAAAGAAATGGAACGGCTTATGGTCGAGAACCGAGGTTCCACTGTATTCTAATGCATAAAAGTTAAGAGAGCCATTCAACAAACACAACAAATAAGCTTGTATCCCCCCACGCCATCCACAGTTTTGCCATCAATTGGGTCATAGCGGTTTTTCTTTATATCCATTCAAAAGTATGCTCAATTGCTGCGGCAATGCCTTTAAAAGGCGAATATGAAAAACGCAGCGACACCATAAGGAAACTGCAATGAACACTGTCATGTTTAATCTCAAAGGTACGGAACTAAACTCTCATGGGACATAAATTATGAGCGCAAGCTCAGACATCCCAGCAAAATGTGTCCTGTGCTGTCCGGCATGGTTAGCCTTAATTCAAATGGAAGTATTTGGCCTGATTTATTGCTGCCTTTGCCAACCATTTAAATGAACTGACATAACATAAACTGCTAGGTGACCTTGGCTCCTTTTCTACATTGGAAGCACCAAAGGGCGCAGTGCTGCCAGCCTTTTTCACACCTCACAGGAATCACAAAACAATGCAATCAGAGATGAAAGTAATTTTTCCCTTTGCAAACCTAAAATCTGTTATATTGACCTTATAAATACATTTTTTGTAAATGTCTATGGGGTGGTGGGTGTGTGAATCCTTTAACCACCCTGGACGCACCATTTCCTGTGGTCTGTCTTGAGCAAGTAGTCTGGTGGCACCCGTCCCTCAAAAGGCCAACAAATTGCACTGTATTTATTTTGAGCCCAATTCAAAGTATTGTTGTGCAAACTGAAAACAGAATAATCTGCAACCGATATACCAGTGTTTTCCAACCAAGCTTTTTTTCATCAACAAATCTCAAGACACAATGTCCATTGAAAATATTAGAAAGTTAATTTCACTAGGTGAACTTAAAAAACTTAAAATATTATGTTTCCTAAATTGAAAGTATTCAGTTTTGTGGTCACTGTGGCTCAGAAAGTAATACAAGTTATTCATTTTGGTAAATACATTTGCTGTTATTTGGGAATTTGACTATATGTTTGTCTGTTTTTCCAAGTTTTACATCATTTTAATCTCGTTTTTTTTCTAGAGAAATGACAAAAATGACAGTGAGAATGAGCAACAATCATCTGACAGTGGAACAAAATATGTTTTACTAGCTTCCAAATTATTTCATTTTGTAAAATAACAAAATAATTAAAATCAGCAAAATTATGTGCAAGATTTGAACTTGAGTTAATTTACATTATTGTTTGTAGAGCAATCTCAAACAAAAAACGTTATTTAATATATTTCCCTGTACTACCTCATGAGAAAATTAGCATATGAAAAGAAACACAAATATAGTTATCCGCTGCCACGTATTGATAAGAATGAATGTTACAGTTATGCTTATGATCAATGGGAGAAAGCAAAGATACATGCGTTTTTGCAATGATAAAATTAGGCAATTTCCGGCTGCACAGTCAACAAGGTCTTACGGCACACTGGTTTAAAAACATTGCAATATACTTTCAGCATATTAAAATATAGCTTTAGAAACACATTTTTAATTGAAAACAAAATAGTCTACCGGATTTATTTGTATATAACCCAGATTTTAAATTAAATCAATCATGGTGCGCATATTCATCATTTGTCAATAACAAAGCTAAGTATGAGCTGAGAAAATGTAAAACAAAGTTTTACACCCATTCTTAATAAAAAATTAGGAGTGTGCGTTATTCACGAGGGCACGTTATACACCAATAAATACTGTAAATTTAAGTAATGCATTGTGGCTACATGCAATTTGTCTAAATATAAGTCAAAAAAATATTGCGTCAGTAAAAACAAGTGTGACTTTCAGTCTTTGTTTGTCCAAGCACTAGTTTACCAAAAAATAACACATTTAGAGGAAGTAAAAGTAATTCATGCACTTACATGTGGACGTGTGGCGGTTGAAAGCGGCTCTGGTTGATGTTGTAGTGCGTGAAGGCTTGTGTGGGGTTGGAGCTGTACTCGTCCACCGTGATGGTCGCTTTGCCATGAGCCATCCTTTCGACGTGTGGACATGAGACAACGTTTGTTCACCGAGATCCTGCAGCCACGCGTGCAGCGGACATCCTTTGGTGCGGCTCACCGAAAGCCCACGAAGTCACCTACAGCAAATACCCGTCTCGCCGAACTGACGGCTGTGACAAGAACAGAAAAAAACTATAGCCACATGTTGCAATCAGAGGGGAAAAAAAAACTGACTCACAGTGAAGGAAAAACCTAAAAATAAATAAATCATTTTCTTACCATTTCTTAACTATAGTGATTAGTTGCATCTTAGAAGTAAGCATTGCATTACAGTATCTAACGATAATTATTTGAAGACGTCTAAAACACTTTGAGGAAATAAAACAAAAGGAAAAGAATGGAAGGACTCGTATAACACTTGTCAGAAGCTTGGCATTTTGCTACAATAAAAGGTAAAGAATTGCACTATAAGGAAACTCCATATACAGGATTGTCTCAATACCAGTGTGAAAATGCACATATTGTATTATAAATGTATTCTGTTTAATGTTTTTATCCTTTCGCACATGTTTAACACTTTAATTTGTTTTACTTGCACTGAAAGGAGAAGTCATCAAATGTATTTATACTTGTATGACGACAATAAAAGACGTTCATTTATTGAATTAGTTAGAATATTGTGATGAAGTTATTCCGTTTTGGTAAAGCATTTAAAAACCAAAAATGTCACACATTTTGGATTCATTTCAAATCAACTAAAGTATTACAAGCATTATATTATTTTAATATTGGCAATTATGGCTTACAGCCTACTGATATACTTTTTCACGATATTCTAATATTTTGAGATGGGATATTTGAGTTTTTGCCTGAATCAGCAATATTAAAACGATGAAACACTCACAATATTTCAGTTGATTTGTACTCAGTTGGAATCTATGGCATTTTTGTTTTTTTAAACTTTGATAACAGAAAATAAGGAACTTTTGTTTACTATATTGTAGTAAGTAAGAAATGCAGTACAGTAATAAAACAATAATCCATTTAAGACTTTTAACACACTTTTATTAAATAAAACAAAAAGGGAAGGGTAACAAGACTTCCAAACACTTGTTAGTAGTCTGTATTCTTTTTGGTAAAAAAGCAATGCAATACAAGTATATTGTTTGTATGGGAAATGTAAATATTGTGATATAGTTATTTTTCAGAAATCAATTAAAGAATATTCTGGATTCATTACAAATCAACTGAAATATTGTAGCCTTTTATTATTTAAATATTTCTGATTACAGGCCACAGCTTACTTTTATACTTTTTTATGACATTGTAATATTTGGAGATGGGATATTTAAGAGTTCGTCATAATCAGCGATAACAATAAAATACTTGCAATATTTCAGGTAAATGATAATGATTCCAGAATGTATGAACTGTTTGTGTTTTCTAATTGTATTAGAGAAAATAAGGAACTTAGTCACAATATTCTATTATGTTTTAAATTGTCCTGCAATGCAGTACAGTGTGTAACTGTAATTCTTAAGACTTCTAATACATACATGAAATAAAACGGAAAAAAAAAATACTTGTCAGTACTCTTTAAAACCAGCAAATTGTTGCTCTACAAAAATGTTTTTACAAAAATTATATTAATTAAGTCCAGTCCGAAACCACCACTCTGTAAATATTTTTTATCTTAATTTTCTATTTTAAGTCTTTATTACTTAATTATAAAGGACTGCCACTTCAATCTGATTGTAAACAATGTACACTACATTGTAAACAATGACAATAAAGACAATTAAATGGTAAATGGTCTGCATTTATATAGCGCTTTTAAAGTCAAGTGCTTTACAATGTGCTTCACACTCACCCATTCAGACATACACAGGCAACCTGATGGCAGTGGCAGCCACGCAAAGCGTCTACTTGCTTATCGGGGGCTATAGGGGTTCACGTTCTTGCCCAAGGACACTTCAACATTTAACTCAGAGGAACCAAGAATCACACGTGCGACCTACGGTTCAGAGCCGAGCTCTTTGCCTCCTGAGCTACTGCAACAATTCTATTCTATGTATTTATAAATCAACCTGTTGCCATTCAAAAAACAAATAAGTGTGTTTTAAATCCATTTTAAAACCTTTTTTGTTAAAAACAAAAACCAAGAAATGTTAACACAGACCACCTGAGTTCAAAAACCTTCTCTTGTCCCTCTAAAAAAATCCCCTGTTGCATTGAATGCCATTTGGGAAAGCTCTCAAATATTCTTGCATAACTGTAACAGTTTTGAAAGAAGCCAAAATTAATTATTAACCTCTATGAAAAAGAAAGCATCTAAAAGCATGTCAGTGCATCTTCAGCACTCACTCAGCCAATGCGCCAGTTGTCGTCTGCTTGGACCCTGAGCCTTCTCCTTCCTGTCTGACCTCCCTGACTGGTCGTAAAGTGCCCGCTTCGGGTTTTGACATGCGTTTTATAACACAGCCCCTGATGCATACACATCAGTATTAGAGGGGTGGGCAAAATATAAAAATAAGGTTGCGATTGATTTATAGTGTCTCGTCTTTTTGGAGGTGATATAGACAGCTCCAAAGTCGATTTAATGCTTGTATGTTGTTGATGAACTTATAGCAAACTGTGTGCCATTTGTACCTATTCCAAATTCATAATAAACATAATAGTATGTCATTAATTCAGAAGCGACCAAAGGTTTGTGTTTTATGGTTTAAGTAGGTCAGGAATAAAAATTTTAAAAATATATTGATTTTTTTTTTGTCTAATCCCACGTGGATGCATAAAACAGGAATTGACTTCAATAATATGTAACGGTTTGGATGAAATGTAATTTTAGCACCGTTATTTGGCTCATATTTAAACAACTGTTCAATGAGTGCTTAATTTCATTGAAGAAAAACTGACTTGTTCCACTTTAAGAGATTTCAACATCTTTCAAAAGTGCAGTCATTTACAAATAATATCGGTGTAACAACTGATACACCTCATTACAAAAAAAAGGATAAAAATTACTTGAGTGACACAATTTAACGTGAAACAAGCACATAGAACTGAAAAAATATACTGTATTGCATCTGTGTAAGAAAACATGTAATGCAAAGTGAAATTGGTGTATAACAGGAAAAAAAACCATGGTAAATCGTGTATTTAAATTGTATTCTTATTTTTACGTAGTGTTGCATTATTTTCCGATCCACTTACAACTTATTATTATAATAACTTATGTCAGCACACAAGCACTACTTTGTAAATACATTTTTTTCTTTAAAGTATTCTGTTACACGTTAACGCTGTACTGCCGTGTCTAATTTTCAGTGAACAATCCTGAATATGTTGTAATCAAAGGCAATTCTATTTGATTTGCAATGCAATTATTTTGTGATGTTAAAATTAAGAAACATTAATTTTACATAAGCATTGTAATATCACATTTGCATAACCAGATCAGTTTAAATCAGGGTCTTATCGATTCAGGGAAGTAGTATTCCTATCCAGCCCAAGAATTTAGGATATTATAATGTAAGAAAGCTGAATGACAATCTGTCAAACACAAGCGAAGCTTTTTGTAATTTGAACCCAATAATATACTTTTCCCTTGCATACAAACTGTACTGCAAAAAAATTATATTTTTGGCAAATTACGTAAAGCTGTTTCAATCAAGCCTTCTGTTTCAAGTAATTCCTATTCTTGAGCATTACAATACCAAGTTTGCATAGTCAAAACCAGGTCAAGTCATATTAATTTGTACAGCCCTTAATCACAGAAAGTCTCCAAGAGCTGCACAGACCACCGTTACAACGTATTCTGATCTGAAACCTACATGAAGTCAAACGATTGTCCTGATTGATCAAGGAAAATAGTATTGAACCTCAGCCCTAGTATTTACTGTAAGTATTTGATTTTTTTAAATTATTTATGCAAAGGAGATAAATGACTGGCAAATACAGCTTTTTGTCATTAGAGGCATTTACATATTGGTACTTAACCCTTGCATATAAAACAGTTTTTTCCAAATTACAAAACTAAAATGTGAAAACTATGCTGAAAATAAAAAGTTACACGATAACAAACTTACATAATTTTAAACTACATAAAGTCGAACTAGTGTCCTCATTAAGGAAATTAGTGTTGATAGTATTTGTATTTGAATAATTTAAAGAAGTAAAGGACCGTTTGGCAATTATGGCTTTTTGTCATTAGAACCATTGACCTGCGTACTTTTAATTTGCATATAAAGCAGTATTTTCAAAACTACAAGCTAAAATGAACAAAAGATGCTGAAGATAAACATATTTTGCATGGTAATTAAATTGAGAATGACATTTTCGGCAATTAAGGTCAAATTCCATCATATCTCCCGTTTAAATACACTGCTATTCAATTAAAACGCATGCTTGATAAAAACAAATTCTAAAAATAATAACTATTTATAAATATAAGATCATCAAAAATGTGTGCATATGAAATGCATAGACAATTAAATATATATATTTATATATATTATACATATATTAAAGCGAAAAAGTGCGCGCCTAGCGGCTCCAACTATCTCCACGTTTTACGGCTACCGTAGCAGCGACTAGCCGTCTAGCCTAGCCTGCTAAACCTTCCCCGGCAGTCTCGATGTGGGTATTCGGTCAACTCGGAGCTCCGCGCTCGATTGTGTGTCCGTATAGCGTCAAGCCCAAAGCCGCATCGTCTTCAACTTTCCGCTCGGAAACCACCCGAAAAAAAACGCACAAAAAAGGAGGGGTGAAAGCGGATAAAATTGACCCTTTCCGTCAGGCACCGCGCGGAACACACTCGCGTTGTATCGCTCCCGTTGTATTTCTTTCAACGGCGAGAGGAAAAGATTCGCTACCTTTGTGGCTCGTTATTTTATCCCGTTGCCGCTGGAAGAGCGTCGGGTCGGGGTCGCCCTCTACTCGGCGGAGAGGCAAGAGTCCATGCGGCGGTAGAAGAAGAGCGAGGCGGGATAAAGCTTGGTGGTGGTCCGGACTGGCGAAGGTATCGTGCAGGTAAGGGCAGAACCTTCGACCCGGTGGGACCTCGGCTGGCTTCTGTGTGAGGGAAAAGCGAGCGAGGGGGGAGGCAGACGAGGGACGCCGACGGGGGGGAGAGGGAGTCGGAAGAGGGAGTCAGGAGAGGCTCCCGCCGACGGCGCGGAGTGTAGTGAATCCGAGTTGCCGCTGGGGTCAGAGAGCAGAAAGAGCAGAAGAGAGCACAACCCCCAGCCACCTCCCGTGCGCGCGCCCTCATAGGCGGGCACGCGCGCAACCTTGCGCGGGCGGGAGGGGGCTAACCAGCGCGGGATCGTTCGCCCTCCTCCGCTCTTCGTGCTGCTTTCACGTGCAGTCGAAAATTATCGTTTCCAGTTGATACTGTAGGTTAGTGGTTTTAAATTTTGAACGCAGATTTGAGAAGGAAATCAAATGTTTCAGAGATGAAGTGTTTGAGGAGTATGTTGGGAGTTACAAGATTGGATAGATTGAGAAATGAAATTGTGAGAGACAGAACTGGAGTGGTAGTTGAGCTGAGCAAGAGTGTGGATAAGAGAGTACAGTGGAACCTCGATTCTCGACCATAATCCGTTCCAGAACCCTGTTCGAAAACCGATTTGTTCGATCACAGAAATCATTCTACCCATTAAAGATAATGTAAATCGTTTTAATCTGTTCCAACACTCGGAATGTTTAGCTTGAATGTTTAACGTAAACTTAAAGCTAACCCAGGCTAATCGTACATTCGCGTTATAGTAATCTTCCGTACGAAAGATTACGCTAACATGAACGTGTAAAAAAATAAAAAAAAGGATAAAGAGAAGAATTATGAATAGGATTTCTTACCTTTGTGGTGGTCAGCAGGAGGCGCAAGTGGAGTAGTTGTACGCACTACTTTTCTTTTTTCACCTGTAGCAACTTTGCTGCTTGCACTGACTTTCTTCTGAGGCATAATAAGGGGCTAAAACACCCGTACGCCGCTCAGCATCGCACCCTAGCGTACGCTTTCACGCATTAATTGATTCAATATGGCGGAGCCCCTGTTCGGCTGCGGCTACATCGGCTCGCTACAGTTTTTTACACTTCGGCCATAAGACCCAGTCTTCGACTCAGTTTTGACGGCGCACAAAGTCGGCTCGAACTGCAGATTAATATACGATCGCAGTTTTTTTTGCCGGATATGCGATCATCCATACATCAAGCGCTCGGTGCTATGACCACTCAGGAGTGTTTATTCGCCACTGACTGCTATGTCAACAAGATCCAGTGGCCTACAAAGCAGCGAAGCAGAGTGGCAAGACAGCGTCGTGACCGGACAAGGAAGCGAGGTTGTCGGGCCGGGCTAACAGCTAGGCTAAAGGCTAAACCCTTCAAAAAGCCTCTCCCATCCACTTTCCTCTCCAACGTTCGCTCTCTGGACAATAAACCGGACCATTTAACAACTGGAAGTGGCATCGTACCACGAGATGACGAACTGCTGCGCTAAAATTCTGACAAAGACATGGTTAATCTTATCTATCCCGGCTGACGCTCAAGGAAACTGTGCGGGTCGGATGTATCGACATTTCGTTCTGTATACACGTGTACACGAATGACAATAAAGTAAATCTGAATCTGAATCTGAATTACCGGTGTTCGAACTCCGATTTTTTGACCTAACAGCGAAGCAAGAATTTCTCGAAATTTTTGGTCGATTTGTTCGAACTGACAGACGTTCGAAAACCGAGGTTCCACTGTACTCGGTTGGTTTGGACACATGTATAGGATGGATGAGGAGCGAATGTTGAAGAGGTAGAGCGCTCATCTTGGGATCAAGAGATCGCAGGTTCGATTCCCGGCTCCTCCGTGTTATATGTCGAAGTGTCCTTGGGCAAGACACAGAATCCCAAATGCCCCCAATAAGCAGGCAGGTGCCTTGCATGGCTGCATGGCCACTATTGGTGTGTGAATGTGTGTGAATGGGTAAGTGTGAAGCACATTGTAAAACGATTTGGGAGGTGTTCATTGACTTGAAAAGTGCTATATAAATGAAGACCATTTACCAAGAGGATCTACAGAGCAGAAGGAAATGGAAGGAGACCAAGAGGAAGACCGCAATTGACGTGGATGGATGGTGTTATGAGTGCACTGCAGGAAAGAGGTCGAAATATAGTGGAAGCTAGAGCTCTTATTGGTGATAGGAATGAGTGTAGAGGTGTTGTAAAAGGATAGTGGGATGTGTAGACGCGTTCTAAGGGATGGGCAGGGCACCCGTATGATGCGGCAGGGGTAAACCAGTGAAAGTTGTCAGGCCCTGCTGTTGAACAGAAGAGTGTGTTGTGTCACCCTGACCCAAGTGACATGGCAGCTTTCTTGTGTCCCGTTTCATCTGGAGGGACGAGGGCATGACCGGCTTGGGTGCCGGGGTGCTTAACTTGTCGGGCAGCGCCTGTATAGTCATGTTTTGTACTCAGGCAACTGGGGCAGCCGCGAGGGTCCTGACTCCTATAACTAAGCACATCAGTGTGTGTGCGTGTGGAATGAATCAGACCACAGAGAGAGAGAGAGAGAGCAAGAGAGAGAGCGAGAAAGAGAGAGAGGAGCGAATGAGCATGGCGACTGTAAACAAAGCTACTGTGCACGATTAAAAGAATAAAAAGTTAAAACCAACCCACTCAGGATTTCATCATTGTCCCGTGAAGTGTAAGACATAAATATGATTTTAAATTAAATTGGGTGGACAGCACGGTGGCGCAGTGGTTAGCGCTTGAGCGGCACAGTTCTGAGGTCATGAAATCGAACCTTCCTATGTGGAATTTGCATGTTCTCCCTTTGCTTGCGTGGGTATCCTCCGGGCACTCCGGTTTTCTCCCACATTCCAAAAATATGCATGTCAGGTTAATTGGCCGGTTCAAATTGTCCCTAGGTGTGAATGAGCGAGCAAATTGTCCGTCCCTGTGTGCCCTGCGACTGGCTGGCAACCAGTTCAGGGTGTCCCCTGCCCACTGCCTGAAGAAAGCTGGGATGGGATTAAACACCCCCGCGACCCTACTGAGGATAAAGCGGTCCAGATAATGGATGGATGGATGTAATTTTCAAAGTCATCCTTATTTTCAGTAAATGTACCTGTAATTTGATTATGTCATTTTCTCTGTAACTGTAATGCAATACAACTACTTTTTTTGATAACTTAATTACGTAACGCCGTCACAAGTATTCCGTTACTCCCGAAGCCTGGCAGTGTGATACTCCCAATTCCATCATTACTATCAAAAATTGTGCCTTGTCTTATGACGACGTTACATCTCAGACTAACCAATGACCTTATTTTTCCCCTATGTTCATGGTTCATGTTCACGGATCCTTTAACCACCTGGGTCGTAGGAGCTACACTTCCTTTGGTGTGTCTTGGGCAAGTAGGGTTCCTATCCCACTTTAGGCCGTTTAAATGGGTAGGGGTGTGCCCTCCCACATGAAATAGATAGTAAAGGTTTCCATGGATTCCAGTTTCAGGAGAAGCTTCCCAATCATACTCCGTTACAGCACCTTCCTCATTTGGTCGCTGACGTTTTTCATCATTTGGTTACCGTTTTTTATTTCTGTGTAAAGCGTCATCCCGCTCTTCAAAGATGAGCCGGACCTTGGCATTGACAGCCGTGGCATGTGAAAATGCTAATATTGGGGAAAAACTGTTTTGTTCCAAAATAATGAGTATCAGATTAAATTATGCATTGCATCAGTTGTGGCTTTCATATTTATTGTCACAAATCCAGCACAATGAATCTGTGAGCATCTATTCGGTGTACCAGGAAAAATGAGCCTTGCTCAAGGGCACCTTAGCCACGACATTGCAGATACCCAAAAAGAAAAGGGGACAGTCTCTCCCCGACAGATATCACTGTACCAGTCAGGGAAATAAAACCTTGGACACTTTTTTTCTCAGACCACATTACCACTTTGCATAACTGCCAATAGAAATATGGATCATGCAAATTAGCTGAGAAAGAAAACACTGGCCTGGGGAAAAAAAACGTTTTCAATATCGCGTGTCTTTGGTCAGTCTGTTGCTTGGATAGTCACAACAAGTTTTATCAAACATTTATTTCAATATTTTAGTGTAAAAAAAGATTACACTAAAAATAATAGCTAATGCTCTTGCCCCTGACAATTATGTCCTGACAAGGGGTGTTTTAATGTGATAGGCCTCCTCCAGGTTGTAAAACTTTATGACATGGCTTATTAAGCAGGCTATTGATTTTTATCGCATCTAATCTTGTGCGGTATTCAATTATTTTAGTTGCTTAAACACATTTGTGCTTAGTAGCACGGTCAATGAAGACATTGATAGATAAATTAAGTTTCAGCCATGTGTTGCCAAGTCCCTTAATATACTTGGATGAGAAATCTTGTTGAGGGTGTATGATAACTTACAAAGGTTTTGTTTTCTACATAATCTTGTTTTATTGATGTCCAGATCCGTCGAAAGAATTCTGACTTTTAAACTGCTTTTCTTTTCTTTTCAATGTAGACCATTTCGAGCAAACAGTTGACTCCCTGGTTTTTGGCCATGCTTGAGCTTGGTTAAGAGGGTGCAGTTATGCTTTTGGCCAGAGGCGGCAGTGCAAACCATCCATCCATTATCTGCACCGTTTATCCTCAGTCGGGCCGCGGAGGTGCTGGAGCCCATCCCAGCCATCTTAGGGCAGGGGACACTGGTTGCCAGCCAGTCGCAGGACACACAGAGACAGACAACTCACTCACTCATTCACACCTAGGGACAGTTTGGACTTGTCAATTAACATGATATGCTTGTTTTTTGAAAGTGAGGAAACCGGAGTGCCCGGAGGAAACCCAAGCAAGCACGGGGAGAACATTCAAACTCTGAACAGGAAGGCTGGTAGCTGGATTTGATCCTATGACCTCACGTCTGTGCCGCGGACATGCTAACCTCTCACCCGCCGTGCCGCCCCCAGTGCAAACCAATAATCACTTTATAACACATAACTATCATCCCCACAGTGGGAGGTGGATAGAGTCAAGAAAACACTCTTATTCACCAAACATTTATTCTCTTGAGCCCTCACCACAACTAGGGGTAAGTTTCTGTGCCATGCAACCCTAAATTAGCAGAGAGGCCCGCCAGCATACACAGGTTTACCCCCTCCGCTCATATGCGTCGATATTAGTCATTCTTAACTATCCTTCACCATTCACATCTATCCCTACAATACACTCTTGCATCCATTAAATTGACCAACCTCACATCCAGAGCAAGTTTCACCTCATCATTCCAACTTTATTTGGACCTTCTTCTCATTCTATTTCCCACAACCTCTGCACTACATACTCCCTCAAAACTTAGATTCATTCAATGAACATTAAGCACCCAAGTCTTAAAATACGATTTCTACGTATCAAACAGCCTTCATCCATTCTTTTCATATGTCCAAACCATCTCAGAACATTTTCATCAACCCTCTCAGGAAGATTTCTCACCACACCAGTTATTCTCCTTACTCTCTCATTCCTTAACCTATCCAGTCGTGTCACTCCACATCTATTAGGCAAACATCTAATTTCAAAAAAATTTCACTTATTACACCTAATTACTCTCAAACCCCATGCCTCTGAGCCATACCTCACTGTTGGTACCAATACATCTGCATCTTGACAGAATCCTCGCTTTCCATCCGTTTGCAGATCCATACATTTGAACAATCCGTTCAGCACACCCATTGCCTTGCACCATTCACCCACCCTCTTTTTCACATCCTCGTCCAAACCATCACCTGCTGCCACTTATGAATCCAAATACTTAAAACCATCTACCTCCTGCATATTTGCGCCATTCAACAAAATCTCTAATCCATCTACTTCACTAACTCTTAAACACTTTATTCTTTTCTGCATTCACCTTTAGCTTCCTTCTTCAATCAAAAACCTGCTATAACGCTTTCCCACAAAACTCAACAGACCTAAACCTCTCTAATTACTACACATCCTTCTGTCACCACACATGCACTTTGCCAGTCCTCTGGTACCATTCCAAGCATGAAACATTTTAAACAACCTTACAAGCCACACCATCACAGATTCACCACCTCTCCTGATATGCTTTACCATGAATCCACCAAACCCAGCAGCTTTCCCTCCATTCATCGACCCAACTCTGGCTTTCAAATCTCCCAACACAACAACATGGTAATTCACTCCAAACAGTGCAACACACGTCGACGAATCACTCCAGAATCCATTCCTCTCTTCCTCCCATCTCTTAACACCTGGACCATACACACTCAGTAACACCTACATCTTCCTCCTCCACTTTACCTTAACCCAGTATCAATCTCAAGGACACCATCTTTTACTCTCTCTTCCACTCTCTCACTTACTAAAAAAGTCACACATCTGATAGCTCTTGCAGTCCTCATACCTGACACTCCTTCAACACTGCCTACAACAAACGCCTAACCACTCCCTCTCAACTTAGATTCATTCAATGAACATTAAGTCTTAAGGTGTTTGAGGTCACCCCTCTTCCACCTTCTTTGCGATCTTGACTCCTTCTGGGAGAGTGATAAAGAGGAGGGGGTTCCCAGCACCCTCGCTCCGCCCCTTTTAAATGCCTATTACCGCATGCAGGAGCTACAGTGGGAGAATTTGTTTTTCCCGCAGCAGCACACGGATGTAAGCATATGAAATAATTTTATTCACACCACAAAGTACCAACAGTACAACATTTCCCCCACAGTGGAGATTTCCCTGCTCCTAAACATGCTGTTCCTTCAAAAGAGAATTATTTGATGTCCCTGCTATTTCTTTAAAAATGCGCTTTGTTCAGCCTTGCAGAAGTCCTGATTCGAGTGACACATGTCTCTAACCCTCCAACTTTTTTGTTGTGCAGAATTGACTCTTTAAGAACGTTAGATCTTTGTTGTGTGTGAATTATGGTCTTGGAAAGAATAATTTGTTCCTTTGCTTGGTTTACATGGAATTAGTTAGTGTTTACTGAATGCTTGTAGACATTCTGCATGAAATTACCTTGAAAATAAAATTTGGCCCGGTAGTTTATTAAAGCACAACTGTAAACAATTTCATTTTTCAGTTAACTTGGATTAGACTTGTATTCTTGTTTGGAGCCAAGCTTTATTGTATATCAATGTAATGAATTTATATATTTTTTTTCATTCCATGTTGGTGATAGGAATGAGTGGAGATGTGTTGTGAAAGGATAGTGGGATATTTGGACGTGTTCTAAGGGATGGGCAGGGCACCTGTATGATGCGGCAGGGATAAACCAGTGAAAGCTGTCAAGCCCTGCTGTTGAAAAGAAGAGTGTGTTGTGTCACCCTGACCCGAGAGACATGGCCGCTTTCTTGTACAGGTTTTTTGTCAACCTACAACTGACCACCGAGCGACTGCATGCTCCCCACTGTGCAAATGTGGATGTGGAAGATTTCTTCATGAGATCACAGATACTGTATGTGGGAAAATCTTCCAAAGCATAGAAGGTGTTATCAGATCTATGATTAGAAGAGAACATGGCTCCGTTGGGTTCACAAGTAAACAATACTAATGAGCACCTGTGGGAGTCCTTCACACAACGTGAAATGGGCCAGCTCTCCGTCTGTGGACTAGAAGAACATTGCCACCAGTATCGGGGTAGATGCTGCTCTGGGGTAGTGGGGGATTAGGAGTGTAAAGGGTTAACTATCAACTCATTTAATTATATATAAATTCTTCAAGGCCTGACCTCGTTTTGTTTGTTGTATTGCAGAACGATTTACAGTAAAAGAAGCTTGGCCTTTGCCTGTCTGTAGCCGATTGATGTTAGGGTGTTTCAAATGCTGCATTTTTTTAAAGTAACTGTGTAATAATTCAACACTCGAGGTCTTTAAAGCTGAGAATGGAGTTGAGCGTGTGCTTTCAGAAAAGAAACACTACGGAGGACCTGAGTATATCATTTGGCAGTTCAGGAAGCCTACTTTTGTATTTACCTGCGCAAACTAAGATTAAATCTAGTGAGTGAAAGAACATTAATGCTGGTGTGAATGCCCGCAATGGATAACAAAGGACTCAATGAGCCAGATACACCAGGAGTGGCTGAAGAGAGTGAATACCTGACGTTGGTCAGAACTGATGTTATTGGCTAACTTTTGCGCTGGGGTCAGTAAAATATTTAGATTTTTATTTTTGTTTCCAGTAAGAGGCATACCATATATCTTTAAGACAAAATTAAACTTAGCTGCTTAACCTTATCTACAGACAAAAGATCATTCTCTAGTGCATGTTATTTTACTACGTGAAGTTTTATGAATCCATGAAATATATGAAATAACAACATCAGAGCCTGTGTCTCATCAACAAGTATCTCTCTTAAAATTTGGCTCTCTTCTACTTATGATCGTTAAAGTTCATTTTTGCCATGGATAATAGGAAGACAGGGACACTGAATGAGAACGCAGGAGCAGCTAGCTGTAGCTATAACCTTTGGTTCCAAGACAGGACTCTATAGTCACCAACAAACTCTCCGATAGAAGTGGACTTCATCATCGGCCTTTAATGGACAACTGCAAGCAAGCTAGCAGCCGTTAGCTCAAATGAGTGGCTAGAGAAGGAAACTGGAAACGTCAAGTCATTTTTATAGGTACAGCCCTTGGAAAAAAAATTGAAGAAACCTGGGATATAAAGGGCTCATCTGTGGAAGGTAAGTGTTATAAGAACCACCGACCCAAGCTACCTTCGCAAAATGTTCTTTCGTGCCGTAGTAGTAAGGTGGCGACCAAACATTTTAGCTTCTTCAAAGGGTGTCTCAAGTGATATAGCTAGATGTTTCTAAACGTAGAAGCCTTTAAAAAAAGTCAGGTTTTTGAGATAGTGCACATCTTTTTGCTTATTGGGGCGGCAGTAGCTCAGGAGGTAGAGCGATCGTCTTAGGATTAAGGGATCCCGGTTCGAATCCAGGCTTGTCCGTGTTACATGTTGAAGTGTCCTTGGGTAAGACACTGAACCCCCAATACCCCCAATAAGCAGGTTAGCGCCTTACATGGCTGCACAGATCACGGCCGCTATTGGGAAATGTGAAGCACAATGTAAAGCGCTTTGGGAAGTCATTGACTTGAAAAGCGCTATATAAATGCAGATCATCACTTATTGTTGAATCAGTAATGTTTTATTTAATGAAAAAAGTATTTTTACACCATAAGGGGTCACTACATAATTCACAATGGGGATTTAGAGGGCCAGTGCATATGGGTTGACTATTAGATCTCACTGTTTTGTGTCATGCAACCAAAAACAAGTACTGAAAACCACAAGGAAGGATAAACTATGGAGACACAAAAAAGACCAAACAATTGAATGTTTCTTTTATTTTTTTTCCCAAGGTTTTTTTCAGGTACCTGTAGCAGCAAGATGGTGGACGGTTATGCCAGCTCACTTTAGATGAAGCTCATGTGAAATAAATGCAAATTTTGAAACCTTCAAGTATTTGAAAATGCAAATGTATCTGATAGTCCATTCATTTTTGCTTATTATTTACATCAATATTGTTTTTTTTAATTAATGACGTTTTTTGTAAAAACAAAAAGGACGACATTCAGTAAAAAAGAAACATTGATTTGAATAATAGGCAAAACTACTTGACTTCATATATATCTCATCTCATTATCTGCACCGCTTATCCTTATTAGGGTCGCGGGGGGGCTGGAGCCCATCCCAGCCATCTCCGGGCAGTGGGCAGGGGACACCCTGAACTGGTTGCCAGCCAATCGCAGCTGCAAATCATGTTAGTTCTCGCAGCTAGCTGAGTTCTTCATCGACGCACGAGCCGAGTGATCCACCGCTAAGAGTCGTACAGCTGGGCGATTTTACGTCCGCCGGGGACGATCGGAGACAAATTCACGACAGGGTTTTTACTTATGCCGCACCGCGAGTGCTGTTCGGTCACTACCGCGAGCAAGCCCCTAACCCGCTTTCGGGCGCGATACGCACAACACCGCGACAAGCCGAGCGGGTCGGGCGCTTGGCGCGGAGGCCGCTGTTAGCGGCCCACGCGCCCGCTACACGGCCCTCGATGGCTCTGGCCGACGAATGGGCGGCCACGGGGGAAAGGGGTAGCTGGGGGGACCTTTGGGGTTAGGGGGGGGCGGTGAAGCGGGAGCCGCACCGAAACCGCGCGCTGGGAAACGAGAACGCCGTGCCAGGATCGTTGGCCGAGGAGGATTCCCGCAAAAAGTGAAAATCTGCAAAGTAGCGACGCCCCTTCAAAAGAAAATGTTTTAAAAAAATTTTTAACCATTACAGACCGCGAAGCTCTGAAGCTGCGAACGTCGAACCGCGAAGTAGCGAGGTACCAATATATATATATATATATATATATATATATATATATATATATATATATTTGCATGATAAGTCACTTGTTGTTGTTAATTTCAATCAATATTGTTTTTTCAATTATTATGTTAAGTTTTTTGTAAAAAAAAAAAGTAATGAATTTTTGAGGGGTTAAAAAAAACCTTCATTCAGTAAAAAAAACATAAGAATGTTAGACAAAAATACTTGAACTATCAGACCATTGTTAGTTTTCTTAGATATACATTGTCACGGTTGCCGTGGCGACCAGTCTGCCGCGCCCCCGAACTTAAGCTGTAGCGGATCGGCTGATTGCTGGTCTGCTACTTAAGGCTGGGTTGTGTGTTTGGCGGGCGCTGGCTCATTACACATTTCCCGGTCTGTTATGCCTTGTCCTGTTTTAATTTTAAACATTTTCCGTCTGTTATGCCCTGTCCTGTTGAGTTCGTGCCGGAGGAACTCTGTACCGTTCTGTTCTGAGTGTAAGAATGTTTTTGTTTGTCTTGTCCCTGAGTTTTGGACAACTTTTATTTTGTTAAATAAAACTTATGGATCGTCACGCAATTGAGTTCTCCCTTCCTGCCTCCTTTCTGGTCCGGTCACCCCTTCCACTCCACCCCGCCTCGTGACATACATAGGTTGAGAAATTTATTTTTCACAAATAGTGGAATCCATAGTTAGTAGTCGCCGCCATGTTTGGTTTTTTTGCTTTGGTCATATGGCACTGCTTTTCTTTCATCTCATCTCATCTCATTAGCTGCACCGCTTATCCTCAGTAGGGTCGCGGGGATTTTCTTTCATATTAGACAATAAAGTCAAGTCATGTTTATTTGTATAGCCCTTAATCACAAAAAGTCTCAAAGGGCTGCACAGACCAAAGATTATTGCAAACCACAGACTGATCGAAAACCTACATGAGGGCAAATAATACAAAGATATTGTCAACATAAAATCTAGGTTATTCATGCGATATAGAATAAAAGTGGGTTTTTAGCCTAGATTTAAACAGTTCCACTGAGGTTGCAGTTTAAATCTCTGGGGGAAGAGAATTCCACAGCATCGGGGCCAGAATGGAGAACGCTCTCAAACCTGCGGATCTCTTCTTGGCTCTTGGGATCACTAGTAGACCAGCGTTTTCAGAGCGAAGGCTCCGGACCGGAACATAAGTGGGAATTAAATCTGAAAGATATGAGGGAGCAAGTTCATGCTTGATTTTGTATAACACCAACAGAACCTTAAAATCACATCTTTAGCTAACAGGGTGCCAATGCAGGTTAGCTAAAATCGGGCTAATGTGATCAAACCTCCTTGTCCTAGTTAAAATCCTCGCTGCAGCATTTTGTACCAGCTGAAGGCTCTTGATTATGGACTTCAGGAGACCGGAGAGTAGTGCATTACAGTAATAAAAACGGTAGGTAACAAACGCATGAATTATAAAGTCTATTTGTCAAATATTACACAATGTGCCTTTAAGGTTGCGACTTGTCACAGGCATTTTTGAATACCATTTAGTCCAAATAATATCTGTTATGGTTGATACAAACATTATAATTAAGTGTCACGCGCTGTACTTTTGTAGATTTTCATCGGGGCGTAGAGTTTAATTGAATTGGTAGCCATCCAGAGTTCAACACAGATTCAAATCTTCAAGGAGGGAAAAAAATAGAAAGAATTAATTTGTCAGTGCCAAGGCTACACTATTTTTCGTAATACGCTGATGGGATTTTTGATGAAAAGAGGCTGCCCCGGACAATTGGTAATGGACTCATCTCGGGGGTCCGCCACATTTACATGTCTGGCAGTTCAAGCAGAGCTGCCTTTTTGCAATTTTCCTGACAAGCTTCCATTTCCCCTTCCCGTCTGTACATTCGACACTGCCACAACAGACCCGCCAGTCATTTCCATTTGACTTTTCTCTTATCTGAGCGCACACGCGCAAGAAAAAAAATTCATCAACCAGCCAGCGGGTGTTAATGTGAAAACGGGTTTTGAATTTTATGTTGCAAGGCTACATTTAAACATTTGACTGACTCTCCACTTGCCCCCTCCCCTACATATATAAAACTGATGATAGATAGGGTGACCAAATGTCACGTAAGAAATGGCTTTTGCCATGAATGTTTTATTCAGTCCTGTGTCACTCGGATCACATTCGTACAATACAAAATGTAAATGTTATGCCAAATGTTAAAAAAAAATGCTGAAGTGAAAAACTGGATGTAAGGGAAATTATGGTTTAAATGTGCCTTTTATACTCTTATACTCTTATTTTGTACTCTTATCTTTATACGTTGATATTTTTATAGTATACTCAATAAGTGTGGTTTTACGATTTCGAGTTGTGTTCAGAGGCAAGCACGTTCAAGGTTAAAAGAATAAGTTCTCAAGGACCAAAAAATGTGTCCCCACTTAAAAAGCTAAAACTTGAAAGGCCACTAACAGTTTCTCAGGCTACTCATGCCTCTTAGGGCCTGCTAACTATTGATCAAGATGGCCTTAGTTCTTGGTGCCGGGAAGCACGCTCGAGAGCTTGCCTCCCACATTCCAAGTCTGCTCAAGAGCTTACCTTCCTACATTACAGAAACGCATTGTGTTGCAAAGTTTCACGATCCACATTGCTCATTTATTATACTCGCACGCGATTTAGCGATCAACATTATACACTGCATTTAAACATGTGATTCCTGTCTAGACCAATCAGATTTGTTTCCTGTGTTCAAATAATCTCGTTTAAACCAATCAGATGTGTTGTTTCATTCTTTTGTTTTCCAATGAATGAGCCTCCTGCCAGAGAAGGAGCGTGATTCCTCCCTGAGCACCTCCGATTGAAGGGCTATCAAAAACCTAAATCACCGACTCAGAGTGTGTATTTTCTTAATCCTAATACAATCTCAAGTTTTAACCTTGACACCTGACTATAAGGTGCATATGATCATAAGCCGCAGGAAAGGAAAAAACCATGTTGCACAAACATAAACCGCATTGGACTATAAGCCGCAGGAGCTCGTATTATTTAATTCCCAAAAATGAAATCTTACCCTATCGGCAGAAGAAAATAGCTTATTTAACTCATTCAATGCCTTACGTTTTTCCAAATTGGGAGAGTGCCAGGCAATTTTTTTCCCTTTTCTACTCAATTTTGAAGACCTGCAGACAATTTGGTTCTGTTGCAATATTGACTCTTGGCAGACACATGACCTAGCCTGTGACGACAACATGACGGACGACAGTAAACCTCAGTAAACTGTGGGTGAGGCCAGTGAACAGTAGACAAAAACAAACAAAAGCTATAGTATTCAACACCATTGGCAATGACTAGTAAAACAAATATGCAACTGTCGGATGAGGTGGGTCACCAAGTTGGAAAGGACAAAGAAAGGTATTTAGAGAAACAGAGGTTAGCATTAGCAGCGCTAGCTACAGATCCATGGATTCTTCCGTCTGACATATGCACCGGACTAAAAAATTGTCGTCTGCCTGACTTCAGTCCACGCCATCTGTACCACTATGTTGAAAATGGAGTATCCCCATACACGGAGGCTGAACTTAAAGCTTATAAAAGTATGGATGCTTAGCAGTTCTTCATAGCTGGTTGGGTTACTGTTACGCGTTGCTCACTGACATGGGGAGGAGGCACCTCATCATAGCAAAGGTAAGACAGTAACGTTAGCTGTTTATATATTATCCAGGGTGCCATCAATTCTCAAATCGATTGTAACCAAAAGATATTCACATTTTTTAACATTTCTACTTTAGATACAGTAGCCTATTTTTTTATCATATAGAGAATATTCTTATAGAGCACTTAGAGTTGCGATTCGTTTCCTGAAAAGTGCTATACAAATATATTTTTTATTTGAACGACATTTCAAGGTTTTCAACTCATCCACACTATCCAAACAGTGTCTGTAATTATCTTGATTACAAAATGAAAACGCAAAATTCTATGTATTTCAAAACCACAATTGTTTAAAAAAAAACATGTCAGAGTAACCATTCTTTCATTTTATTTTCAGTTTGTTTTCTAACTATTTTATTTTAAAGAATGACATAAAATGAATTAATTAATTATATAGCACAAGGAGAGCACTAAACCGTTGCTGTTAAAAAGGCTTAGTTAGAGCACCAACAGGTCTATTTATTTATGGAGATCTTTTTGTGACAGGCATGTCTTCTGCCGGGCAGCACGGTGGCGCACAGTTCATGTCTTGGGAACCTCCTGCGTGGGTTCAAATCCAGCTCCAGACTTCCTGTGCGGAGTTTGTATGTTCTCCCCGTGCTTGCGTGGGTTTCGTCCGGGCACTCCGGTTTCCTTCCACATTCCAAAAACATGCATTTCAGGTGAATTGGCCGGTCCAAATTGTCCCTAAGTGTGAATGAGCGAGCGAGTTGTCTGTCCCTGTGTGCCCTGCGATTGGCTGGCAACCAGTTCAGGGTGTTCCCAGCCCACTGTCCGATGATTGCTGGGATGGGCTCCAGCACCCCCGTGACCCTACTGAGGATAAGCGGTGTAGCTAATGAGAGGAGATGAGATGTTTTCTGCCACCTATAAATGTTATTAAAACCTGTGTGAGTAAGGTTGTGTGTGACATGCTCCGATTTCCCTGCCAAATGATATTCCTTTGTTTCTGCCTGGAATAGAAGGTATGTGCTTATTTTTGATTGTCATTAGTAAGTGCAAATTATACAAATATCTATTGAATTTATTTCCGGGACTGTTTGGACTTTAAGTAAGGCTAACGTCCATCTTATTAAATTGCATATTTGTACAGTACAGGACACATGGTTCAAAAAATTAGTGGCCGACAGTCCGTTTTTACTCCTTTTATAATAACTGTTTGATATCCATGCAAATGAGGAGAAATAAATGTTATTAATGGCAGCAAGAAGTAGAAGGGTGAACATGGCAGGCAGATGGTAATATTCGCTTAACCCACCGGCCATGTCATTTTATTGCAGCAACAGATTTATGCCCGTCTGTAGAGTCTACCAAGGAGACAAATAGAAGGAAGGCTTTTCTGTCTGCACACACATGCAGGAGTTTGAGTTTTTAAATGTTAATGTCATTCAGATTTCTGGGAGGCTGCTTGATTGGCACTGAGGATACTGTTCTTTTTTTTTATAAGGCGTACATGCTAAAATGGTTGCCCAAGGGATTTTGCTGCAAAAGTTTAAGACCAAACTACTGCTGGCACCAGGCATGGGTTTAGAAATAAGTGAGAAGACAACAGTTGATTGTCTATCTGAGTATATCAATTTATTCATTCTTTTTAGGCAAGGCACACTGTCCGGTCAAAATGTTTAAAGGGATAGTATGTAAAGAATTAGGACATGAACTATCCTATAAACATGCAGCAGTTCCATGTGACGTTGTCTACATTGACAGTACAGTACAATATGCGCAAGAGATAATACAGGTTATTCATTTGGAATCTTACTACATTTTTAACCTGTTCTCAAACGATACTATCATGTTTTTTCTTAAAAAATACTTGAAATAAGCAAATATATTTTTTAGTGAATCAAAACATATTTACTTTGAGGTAACCTTTTTGGGGGGTTTTGTTCTTTAACTTTTATTTTTTAAATATGAAAATAATTTAAACAAGTCAAATTATGTGCAAGAGTTTTTCCTTTTTTGATTTATTTGATCATTTTTGCTGTGCAATCTTAAACGGACATCGTGTATTATTTAGTGCCCCAAAAAATTCGATCAAAATAATTCCCCAAAAATAATATTTGAATAATCAGCAAAAACATATATGAATCGGCAAAATCCTCCTGTGCGGAGTTTACATGTTTTCCCCGTGCTTGCTTCCAGTTTCCTCCCGCATTCCAAAAACAGGCATGTCAGGTTAATTGGCTGGTCCAAATTGTGCCTAGTTGTGAATGAGCGAGTGAGTTGTCTGTCTCTGTGTGCCCTGTAGATGGCTGGAATGGGCTTCAGCACCCCCGCAAGACTACTGAGGATAAGCGGGCCAGATAACTGATGGATGGATAGTAATAGGCTGTTGTCTCCTCCTTCTTCATCCACCCTCTACTCCACTGTACCAGCTCAAGTCAGATTACAGCAAAGGTAAATAAAATGTCATTTTCCCTCTAGGTGCAGTATGTTTTCATAGTTATTTGCAGTGTAATGGTGTATTATTTAACAACTTCTAGTGGTAAAAATACTTATTCCATTAAAAAAACAATATTCATTTGAAAAAGACACTGAACCACTAATGCCCCCAATAAGCAGGTTTGCGCCTTGCATGGCTGCACGACCGCTATTGGTGTGTGAGTGTACGTGTGAATGGGTAAATGTGAAGCACATCGTAAAGCGCTTTGGGAAGTCTTCATTGACTTGAAAAGCGCTATATAAATGCAGATCATTTCATTTAATTTCATTTAAATAATAAGCCAAAGTATACAAGCTATCACACGCACACACAATTTTTATTTATTTTAGATTACATGAGGCTGGGCAAACATGAGAAGAAAAATGGTACATTTTGGTCACTTTAAGTCTCGGTAGTTTGTAATTTCTGTGTGATTTGTTGCTCTCGTTTTTCGAAGCATACAATACAGCTACATCTAGTGGTCAAATATTACAGTGTGTCTTCAAACAGCTTCATCAAATTCAACCATGAAATATATTTCCTTGTGTTATCTTCTGAGCAGATATAATTAGTATTTAAAGCAAAAAAAGTAATCTTTTGCCACCTACTGATATGGATGAATAGTACAGTTACTAAGCTGATGAAGGGGAAAAAGCAAAAGATACTGAACGATGGCATGCTTTTTTGCAAAGGTAAATTGTGGCAATTTCCTGCGGCACACCGGACAACGTCTCATGGCTTCCTGGTTAAAAACATTGCTCTATCTAATAGGCAAGCTAAAATATATCTAACTATGCTTTGAAGCTTGATACAGTGTACAGTCTTGTAGAGGGGGTAAAAAAGCGATTGAGAAAAGAAGAGCGCGAAAGCCTGCTGATAGCCAAGAGTATTGCTTCTCCTCCTATTCTCCTGCTGTGTTGTGATAGACAGGGTAATGTGCAGACTCACTTTCTATGCCAAAGGCTAGACCAAAGCCCACAAGAGACTATCCCCCCTCACCCCCTTCGATGCTTTCCATCCCTTTAAACTGGAGCAGCCCATCAAGGCAACAATATATCCACCTTATTACCCAAGAGATGGAGATTTTGCCTCAAACATTACAAACAATCTGGTCGGCCTTGCTCCCTCTTCCCTTTGTGCAACCGTGCAAAACGATCAATAGCGTATAAATTAGGAGAGCGCAGCGCCTGGCAGGTTTCTATTTGGAGTGACGGTGTATTAAATCACATCGATTGATTAGGGGAAGTTCACACGAGGACAACGCTGGGATTGCTGTGAGTTCGTTTGGTGTCTCGTCCTCGATACTGGTGACGACCTTAGTTCTAGGGTGGTAATTAAGCTACTGTAGAGAGTAAATGAATACCAATTCAATCTGTCTAGGATTGTCTTATTTTCATTGCCATAGAGAACAAAGATCACAACGAGAACAGACAACACTCTCGAAAAAACATTGTAACCAAAGACGTAAGAGTAAAAAAAACAAAAAAAACGGATAAGGATAAGATAAATAAACAAATAATTTTAAGGTAGTGCTAGTGGACTGGCCTAAGTTGTAAGAGTACAGAAATAGAATATCGATATACTTCGGTTTATTTCAGTCTTCATTTATTTAGTTCTGATTATACAACTTTTCCATTTTTTCAGTTGTTTTTTTTTTGGAGGCAGATGTGGCCTCAACTGTTTTTCACATCAGCGCCCGTTGATACTAGCTAGAACAGGTTCAGACATAGACTTACTGTACAAAGACGATATTTCTGGAATTGCAGGAGAAGAACAGAAACTCAAAGATCTGGTCTATCGCCTGGACAAAGCATCAAGCCAATATGGGATGGAAATTAGCACACGAAACCCCCCCCCCAAAAATACAAGAAAGTAATGACCAACAATCCTCGAGGTATCACCACAAACATCACCTTCACCCACAGAAAGCTAGAGCCGGTCACCAAATTTCAATATCTTGGAGCTGTCATATCAGAAGAGCGGTCAGAATTAGCTCAAACAACAGCCGCACTTGCCAGACCTAAACCCATCTGGGGGGGAAAGAATGTAGAGGTAAAATCAAAGTTTAGACTTGTGAAATCGCTGATTACTGCCTTCTTCGTCTACGCTTGCGAGACATAGACTATCAAACCAAAACAGGGAAAGAAAATCCAGGCCATGGAGACTACAGGAAACTTCTACGCATCAGCTGCTTCGCCCATTGGACAATAAAAACAGTGCGCACCACTATTAGAGGGCACCTTTGACCCTACAAGGAACTGTTGTCAATTGTGCGCAGACAGAAACTTTAGTGGTGTGGTCACGTCACGAGATCATCAGGACTGGCCAAGATAATTCTCCAGGGCACAGTCCAAGGGGGCAGGAGGAGAGGAAGACTGAAAACAAATGGGCCAACAACATTAAGAAACTGACTGGTGCCAACATTGCCAAGATCCAGGAACCGTCAAAAATGGAGAAAGCTGTTGCCTCCTGATTAGTGCCCTGATGACCTATGCGGTTAAGGGATTCGTGCACTGTGAACTTTCGGTTTTATTTAGTAAGAAATCTACTCTTCTCAGCTCCGGCACTGCCCTCTTATATAAGAATGTGGTAAACCCTTTTTATCCTCGCACTTGTGAATTTCTACAGCCGTTATCAGTATCTCATTTGTCTCCAGAAGATTCAGTGAGTAAAACCTTTGAAGAAACTGCTGATCATCCCTGCCTTTATTTTGATAACCTACCTTCTTGCTACCTGAAATTAAACAAACACACCAAAAAACAAAAAAGGTTATTTACAACAATAAGCAAGATATAATGTCTTTTTTTTCATTGTTCTTTGTGGACTTGTTTAGGGTGGTGATGGTCTGATCTTTGTTTTAAGGCATCTTTAGCTTCTGCCAAAGAGCAGCTCGTCAAAGAGGTGGTTGCCAGATGAGAGGAGTCCTTTATGATGTCAGCTTTGCTGCAGTAGCGCAAGCCGGCAATGTCCTCTATCCTCAACCAAATATATATTTTTTAAAATGACTTCGCAGGTTTCCACTCTTAGGAACTGCATTCTTTCTTGTTCAGCATCCAGCACGAACGGACCAAAAACTAGTACTCTAACTTTGCGTAATCGGTGTATTTTTCGCTTTTCAAACAAACCCCCTTTTAGGTCTTCCAAGAAACCTGCTGAAAATGGCAATGCAACAAAAAAGACAATTACTCTTATTGATTTGAATAAAACATAAAATAAATAAACACAAAAGTGGTGCCGTGTCTTAAAAATCCTTTCAAAGGTTTTAGTTCAGAACATTCTGGCCACAAGTGAATTTCAACTGTCCTGTAGCTTATTTTTGCCCGGAATATTCGGAAATAAAATTTTTAAAGGACTGCTCATCCTTTTTTCTGACTTTATTTTGAAACCCAATCTCCTGGATACCCAGAATCAAATAAACAGAACAGAAGAAAGACAACTTCCAACAATATTTACTTTTTAAAGCTTGGACACTTTTTACTAAAAGATAACATCAACTTGCATTAAATTGTGTGTTTAGGTTCACTCTAAATTTGACTCGATAGCAATAGTAAAGTTAAAACAATAGCACCAAAGCATGTCAGCAGGTCATCAGGCAGGGCGGCAAGGAGTGAACTTGCAATCACTGAAACACACTCGAGAAAGAGAGTGACAGAAAGAGGGCAAAGACGCAGGATAAAAAGAAATGAACTCGACAAGCGCAAAGAGAGGAAAGAGACAGCAGAGCGAGAGAGAAACACAGTGGAGAGCAGACGCAAGTCTCGGGAATTAGAGGTGAGTTGAACAAAAAAAGAACATTGATTTTCCTTTAACAAAGGTAGATGTGCAAACCTCTTTTGTGTCTGTTTGTTTTGTGTGTTTTGTGTTATATTTTATTGAACTGTTTTATGAACTATAACTCTGGAGCAACTTATAATGAAAAAGTAAGACATGTTTTCATTGTGCTTTAAGCTGGCTAAAAACTAGCGTCTTCGATGGCGAAGACTAGCTTCTTATTTTTTCTTGGTACTTTAAAGTCCATATTTGTCCTTGTGCGATTTACACTCTAGCAAGTAATCATCTGGAAAATACTGTTTGAAAAAAATACATTGTAAAAAAATACACTTGACTTTGCTTCTGAAAAACTAGCTTTGGCTTCTTTATACTAAAAACTAACTTATTTTTTTGATCCAAAAATAAGCACTGTCTTCTACCTTGAAAATTGCAGTAATTTTCTTAATGCATTAAAAGATGGTGGGTTTTTTACATCATTAATTTCCATTATCATTTGATACAAATATTATTTGTTATTTTGTCTTTCTACCAAATAAAATATGTGTGTAATAGTCCAACCTACACTCTTTAGCGACTCGTATTCGGGAAAAAACATACCTGTTACAGTTGTACATGACATAAAACAATAGACTTTGCTTTTATTGTACTTTTAAGCCCATCAAAGGACTGGCTTCTTACCAGACCAAAACTAGTTTCTTTTTTAAAAAACCCTAAACTACGTTTTCTTCTTCTACGTTGAAAATTGGCATCATCTTCTCCTCGGCAAAATGGTAGCATAGTCCTTTTCTTAATAATGGATTGTGAATTACTTAAACAAAATTGTGAAATAGAAAAAAAATAAACATGATCAGATCTTCTCAGGGTCCTTTTGATGTCCCTGACCAGATTTAGTGCATATTTTTGCTAACCACATTCGCGAATAGCATCGGTTTTGCGGCTAGCTTAATTTCATTCACTAGTTTCACTTCGGTTGTTGATGCCAAATTATTTAGCAGCTAATGCTGGTGACACTGATTGTAACTACATAGTTTGGGAATAATGGCGTTACATAATTACGATAGTTTTTTTTTTTTCCCTTATTATATTCCGTTAAAGTTACAGAAAAAAACACATATTCAAATTGCAGGTACATTTAGTTAAAATAAAGATTACTTTTTAGGATTACAATTTTATTTAAAACTATATTCACATTAACATGAAGCGTCGAAAGACGAATTGTGTCATCATTTCAATCGCTGATGAGAGAGAGAGTGTGACACAGAGGCACATAGAGATAAAAAGAGAGTGAAAGAAATCAAGAGGCACAGAGAGACAGAGAGAGAAAGAGACACACAGAAAAAAGGGACACACAGAGAGAAAAGAGACAGAGAGACAAAGAGAAAAAAATGAGATGCAGAAAAACAGAGACACAGAGAGAAAAAAAAGACAGCTAGCTAGATAGAGAGAAAGAGACAGACCAGAGAAATAAAGAGACAAAGAGGAACAAAAAAAGAGAGAGAGAGAGAGAGAGAGTGAGGGAGATGAGGCTTACACAACAAGATGCTATGAATGACATTTAGTAAACACCCATCTTCTTTTTGTATTTTGCTATTAATTCCATTAATAATTGTTGGGCAGCAGTTTAGCTCAGTAGGTAAAAAGTGGTTGTCTTGGAACCAAAGAGGTTTGATTCCCGACTCATCCGAGTTAAGTGTCTTTGGAAAAGACAGTGAACCCCTAATGCCCCCATTAAGCAGGTAGGCACCTTGCATGGCTGACTCCGCTATTGGTGTGTGAATGGTTAAAGTGTGAAGTACATTGTAAAGCGCTTTGGAGGTCCTACGTGACTGGTTAAAGCGCTATATAAATGTAGTCCGTTTACATTTGGAACGGTTGTATTTCAATCATCACGGAGATCAGGTTCAACTCGAACATACCCGACGCTAGCATGCACCTAGCCAGCCACTCTCTAAATCGCTTTCTAGCAGTGAAAAGAGGAGCCCTGCAATTTTGTTGTGATTTTATACCATGACATTAAAGACCATTCATTTAACTGCAATTCTGTGTTGTGTATTTTTATTTGTAGACCCATAGTTGTTATTCTGTTAGTTGCATCTCGAAGTAAGTTTGACCTTTGGGGGTGTCACGACCAGAACGTAATTAGGACCCAGATGCGTAACGTTAACCAAAGGTTTATTGAGATAAAGAGGAAAGGCTGTGCCCGCGATCCGGTGCTCGCTGGATGGGGGAAGCAAGCCGCTCACAGAATTGGAACGTGTTCCGAATACGGAAGTGGAGCGGAAGATAATGGTGTCGTGGACGGAAAAAACAGGTTGCTAGCCGGGACAGGAGAGCCAAAACGTGATCAGAATCAAAAACAAGTCGTAAGCCGGGACGGAGCGCAAAATGTGGTCGGGGTCAAAAAACAGGTCGTAGCCGGAGACAAACGGGGAAATCAGGAACGGACGGATGGAAAATTGGTGAAAAAAGCGGGACCGACGGGAGTCAGAGTCAAAGTGCTTGCCTTGTAGAAACAAAGGTTTGGTGACAGACTGACAACAGGCGAGAGAAAGAACTGAGTTTAAGTAGGACAGCGAAGGATCAGGAAGCCCGCAGCGGCTGGTGCCAAACGAGCGGGCGCAGGTGAGGTTAATTAGGCATCATGACAGGGGGTCTGTTTAATGTGGCGTCACTACTTTGCTGATTTTCATGTTTTGCAGGTTTATCTGGTCCCCATTAACCAGGATAACCGAGGGATTACTGTATATGAAAAAACGGCATCGAAAATTAAAACACGTTTCTTTATTTTATTTGTGTTTTATTAAACCTACAAATATTACATAGTTTTGCCTGACCCTATAAATATATATACGCATACTGAATAAAATATAAGACTACTTAACAACAAGATATACGTGTAAAATGCTTTGCCCCCTGCACTTCACACCTCTGTGTGTTAGATGATGATCAGCCACTACCTCTCAGAACAAATAATTGCATGTGCTCGCCAGGGTAGAACCACAATCTAGGATGTGTTTCGTTATTCCGTTGCCTACTGTGCAAGTTGATGGCTTTTCCCACAGAGGACGTGCAAAATGATCTCGGCAAGTGATTTGCAAGTGTGCGCGTTGAACAGGAGCGGGATCGGGTTGCGCGAGCCGATATTGTGTATCTGCTGGGAGCACTTGGACAGGTGAGGGGAGGGAAGTGATTCTGATTGAAAATCCAGGCGACACGAGCTCACGCTGTGCTTGTTGTTTTGCCTCCAAACTGTCTTCAGACCCATTTTTCCGTGGCAGTGTGTGTCATTTTAATATCGGCCAATTTCCCCATCATTATTTTTTTCTCTTGTGCGTAAGAGCTTGATAAATCAAAGGAAAGAAAATGTGGTGATATGTTGGTACTCAAGTGTTCGACCACCGAATTGCTCGAGTACCAAAACATTGTTCTCACACAAAATAATGGTTGTAGATAGCTAAGGGGCCTGCAAAATATTTGTCTTGTCGTTATGGAACTTAAGTTGTTGTTCCAGCCATCTCTAGGATATTTTCTTGTGACGTCTTCCTTTCATGTTTTATTCTGTTAGAGTTCGTTGCTGTTGGAACCTTATGTAATTGTTCCATCCACATCTACATTTTTCTCCTGCATCGTTTTACTTGTGTGTTTTGTCAAGTCAGAACCAATATGTATTCCACCATATCCTGCGTGTGTCTTTTTTTTTTGTTCATTTAGATCCAGAATGTTTTACCACTATATTTTAATGTAACCCCAGGTTTGAGAGCGGTCTCCATTGGAGCCCCGATGTTGTGGAATGCTCTGCCCCCTGAGATTTGATCTGCGACTTCAGTGGAAGTTTTAAAATCTAGGTTTAAAACACACTTCTATTAAATAGCATATAAATAACCTATTTCATGTTGACAATATCTGTGTATTATTTGTTATTGCAACATATGTTGCAGTCTGGTCATCCTGGAAGAGGAGATTACCTTATGTGCAGTCCCTTCTCAAGGTTTCTTTATTTATCTCGTGTTGAGGTTTTTGAGTTTTTACCGGCGTTTCATTGGCTAACTAATGTGTCAATCATTATTTGAATCGATCGCTATTGGCTAAAGTTATTCGGAGCCTCGGATTGGCAAGAGGGCCAAAACAAACCCTGCAAGTGGCCGAAAAAGATGTGTCAATCATCCGTTAAATCGATCGCTATTGGCTGAAGTTATTCGGAGCCTCGGATACGCTAGAGGGCCAAAACAAACCCTGCAATTGGCCGAAAAAGATGTGTCAATCATCCGTTACATCAATCGCTTTTGGCTGAAGTTATTCAGAGCCTCGGATACGCTAGAGGGCCAAAACAAACCCTACAATTGGCCGAAAAAGATGACTGAATAGCAAGCTTACTAAACAACGCCATAAAGAAACATGTTTCATTAGTCTGTATCTGTAGATATTTTACTCTCCTGGATTTACTACACTCACGGTTGTAAGAAGACCATGATTGCGTATCATTATTGAACGTGAAAACTTAGGTGAGTTATGTGGCTTTATATTTTCCCGGTATCTTGTTTTGGATTGATCTTGATGTTGCTGTGATGAGTTGAGTGAATTAAACTCAACTCCAAGTGTTTATTGTCATATGCACAGTAAAGTTGCGAGCGAAAAAGAAAATAGAAAGTAAGGAATGGTTGGCATTTCTTGAATTCCAAGACTTTAACCTTCCGAATGATATTTGAAATGACGTATTTAAGTGACATCGTATGGACACCGCATCCGCACGTGTCTACGACACGTATTTGCTTCTTTGCAAGCTTTGGGAATGTTAAGGGGGTAATCAGTTGGACTGAATCATCTGACTGTTTTGTCGACGTTCCCATTGTAGCGCCTTATAATCCAGTGCGTCTTATCCATGGAAGATATAGGACCAAAAACTATTTTTGGGGGGGTGCGCCCTATAACCCGGTGCGCCCTATGGTGCGGAAAATACGGTATTTATGTGATCCGCTACTCCTGCCACACCTGAAACTGACACATGTTTTTTTTATTGTACAATTGCTACTCTTGGTTTCAGATTGTTTCGTGATTTTTTTCTCATTAACTCAATTGTTGCTGGAGATGTAACAGAAATGGTAGATGCCGAAAGAAAGGGTCTGAAAACCCATACACAAAAGTTAAATGTTTCTCTACCATGAAATATTCATGGTCATCCTGTATACACAGTAATCCAAGTTAAAGTTTGGTGGGGAAAACATTCCTATTAAAAATTCAACGGTCACAACTTCAATTCCTTTGCTTCACTGGGACTTTTATCAGGGTGAAGCCTGTTGAAATGTGCCAGTGGTGTCAACACGAACACATTTTAGAGTATGTAGATTATTCAAATCGTCTGATTACATTAGCGTCATCTCACATTTTCTTCAAACCACAAACGACACCGGGGGACTGGTAGGCCTTTTGAACTCAATAATGTAAATATGTGTTTCTGTATGACGCTATTTACTAGATTGTTTTGGATTTTTGAAGAAGTTCGTGTATTTCTAAATTCCTGATCACCATGTAAAGATCACTCAAGTGTAGATCTGGGATTTTTGGGCGTACAAGAACAACTGCACAGCCTAACATCCGTGTATAGCCGCATTTTTATTAGCTCACGTTTATACACAGAATGATTAGTTATTTTCTTGTTGTATTTAATTATGCAGTTTAAGACATGTGTCTTTGTAAAGAATACTTCAATGCCAAACAGGCGTATGATGGGAAACAAATCCTTATGTTTGGTTTGAGGGGGGAAAAAATTATACGTCTCATTAACGTTTTCTAATCCAACATATAGAAAATGATGCAAATGACTGTATTTGGTTTTGGGGAGTTTTTGAATGGCATACATGTAATCTAAACACATAGCATACGTTTGTGTCATGACCAGAACAGAATCAGGACCCAAATAACCACAAATTTTTTGATAGAAAGAGGAAGGGCAGCGCCCGCGATCCAGTGCTCGCTGGACGCGGGAAGCAGGCCGCTCACACAATCGGATCGTGATCCGAATACGGAGGTGGATCTTCCGGAGCGGGAGATGGAGGTGTAAAGGACAGAAAAAACAGGTCGACGGCCGGAACATGAGAGCAAAAACGTAGTCTGGGTCAAAAACAGGTCGTAGCCGGAGACAAACGGGGAGATCAGGAACGGACGGGTGGAAAAACAGGTCCAAAAGGCGGGACCGATAGGAGTCAGAGTCAAAATGCTTGCCTTGTAGAAATAGAGGTTTGCTGACGGACTGACAACAGGCGAGTGAAAGGACTGGGCTTAAAAAAGGACAGGGAACCAATCAGGTAGCCTGCAGCGGCTGGCGCCAAACGAGCGGGCACAGGTGATCCAAATAAGTCATCATGACAGGTTGAATAAACTTATTTTTGTTTTTTTTCCTTTTGCTTAAACTATGTATTATAACTCATTTACCATTGATGTAGCTTGACATGACAAAACAGTCAAACAAATTTGAATTGATACAAGTGTATTCATTACTTATGGGATTAGTAGAGGTGGGTGATATAGTGATGTTAGATCGTGAAGGACTTTTGGTTTCCTCTTAACATAACACATTCTCCCAGTCCTCTTATGGATCATCCAAATGGTCTCTAACATACCGCAGAAGCGGTATGAGCAGATTGGTTTCAGCAGGGGTACATTCTAGCAGTGCAGGATTTGAAACCCTGGCTGCGCTTTGTGTTACTGATAGTAGCCTTTCTTACTGTGGTCCCAGCTCTCTGTAGGTCATTTAATAGGTTACCTCATGGTGTTCTGGGCATTTTGCTCACTGGTCTCATTATCATTTTGATGACACGGGGAGCCCCAGATCGAGGGAGATTATCAGTGGTTCTGTATTTTCTAAAAATTGCTCCCATAGTTAATTTCTTTACACCAAGCGCTTTACTGTTTGCAGATTCAGTCTTCACAGCCTACAATTTTGTCTCCAGTGGTCTTGGCCATAGTGGAGTTTGGAGTGACTGACTGAGGTTGTGGACAGTTGTCTTTTATACCAATAATAAGTTATTGTCATGATTGCCTGAGTGAAGTCACCTGGGGGGAATCGTTTGGCGCGCTGGAGCGCGCTTTTTGATTGGCTGACGTTCTCCTCTTAAGCGGTCAGCGTCCAGAGAAGGACGTCAGACCGTACTTCTGTATTCCTGTGTGTTTCGCCAGATTACCAAGTACCTAAGACTACTCTTGCTTGATTCCTGCCTGCCTTCTGATTTTGACCTGTTTCCGTTCCACGTTTTTGACCTGCTCTCCCGCCCTGGCCGTCGACCTGCCCGCTAAGCTGTACGAATTCCACCTACCTGCCACGGAACTGCCATTCCGTCCGAAGCGGCTGATGACCGACAGACGCCGGCGTCCAAAGCCAGTTCCGACAACTCTTTCTAATAAAGATTCCTTTGAAACAAACGCAATTGGGTCCGGGATTCCGTCCTGGTTCATGACAGTGATAACAGGTGCCATTAATAACGGTAATGCGTGGAGCCTCGTAAGAAGAAGTTAGACCTTGTTGGAAGACCTCTTTTACAGCCATAAATTTTGCTTGTTTGTAGATGACCAAAAACTTATTATCAACTCTAATTTTGAACTGAACTATTTTTTTTTATAAAATAGTCTTTCAATGTGATTTTCTGTATTATTTCCACATTCTGTCTCTCCTGATTGAGGTTTACCTATGTTGCCAATAACAGCACTCTTATCTTTTGAAGTATGGGAACTTTCACAATTTGTGGTCAACTAATTATTATTCACATTGTATTTAAAGATCGTGTCCAGGGATTATTCTATTGCTTTCCAACAGTCCCGGGCCTGGGTTTAGCCCATATTTTTGCTATTGTGAATTGCATTGCTTTGGGGGTTAGCTTTGCTTTAGACATTAACATAAATGCAAAAAAAACAACAAGATTTTTTTTTCAAATTTTGAAGTGTTGGATCATCCCTAAAACTTATTCTAATCCCATATTTTTGGTGGGTGGCTTACTTCACTTTAGCCGTTACATCACTTTAGAAATTAATTCTAAATACTGTAGCGGCTAATGACAGATCCATTGACCTTTACTACTAAGGGATAGGGTTATCTAATGTCAACGTTATTGACACAACCAATAGCTGCTACGCTAATTATTTGAAATTATGTTTAATGATAAACAAGACCCATCCAGAAAACAAGTATTTTACATTTACTTGACATTGCAATATTTGCCATGCCACCTACTACAACTTTATCATCAAGTATCTCATACATTGTGACTTTGCCTACATGCAAATGTGCACACGTATGGTATTACATGATCATTGCACACAAAATGCAAATGTTGCATGTGCTACTGTAACAACATTCAAGCTTCCTTCTCAGCCACCCACAACATAAAGGTACGTACGTTTGGCATACAAAGCCAACTCTTCCTCTCTGGTGTCCACTGAATCAGATAGACGGCCCAGCCCCCAAGAAGGAGATTACACAAATTTATGCAAAGCCTGTAAATGATTTATACTGCACTGCACAACAAAGGCCTTTTTTCTTTTTTTAAAACACGACCACTGACAAGAGGAAAGGAAAGCGAAAACGTGAGCGTGAGATCCTGACATCTCTCGTAATCCTCACACTCACATAAATCTTTCCGTGCCACCCTCAAACATTATAAGATGCCAAATTCTGGATTCTGAGAATTTTACACCTCAGAAACCGATAATGAACTCCACAGAGGAAAGAAGCACTAGTTATTTGGCCTTGGGTTTGTGTTTAGACCAGGCGCTCGGCTTGTGTTCTGTGAAATAAAGGCATTGTGCACGTTTGTGTGAGAATGCTGAAATACTCCACGTGTGTAAGAGTGAAAGTTCTTTATCTCAGAAAGGAAGCGGGGACATATTTGAGTTCATTCTACTGTATCTTGTACATATTCCCACACAAAGGATACACAGTACTCAGTAATTGGTTGTCTCTTAATTTGTTGTTCAGCCACACGGTACTTTTTTAGAAAGCTACCATATTTTATGGACTTTGTCACGTTTTTTCATGGTTTGGCTGGGGGTGCGCCTTATACTCTGGAGCGACTTATGCATGAAATTATTCACAAATTATTAGAAGTACAACAGACCCCTGAACCTGCCTTGCAACGTTTACTCTTCATAGTGTGGAATATTATGTTTTTTTTAGCCTTCAGTCATTACAACATTTTCCACACTATACAACATTAACAATTACCTATTATTAAGCAAGCCCTAAGACTTACAAAATTCAAACGTTGCTTTATTTGAGCATATGTAGAGTTAAGTCTCTAAAATCCCTGTCTGTTATTGGGTGACATCATATAAAATGCTGGTTTTCTTTTGGTCTCGGCATCGTGAAAATGGCTACACTATCTCCCACAAGGCTTTTCTTTTCATTCAGTTCAGAATCTCCTGATCTTCATGGAGACTTTGCGCCTCACTAATACAATACTGTATTCTTTGTATTGTATTTATTTACTGGTCTAGAGACTTGCAGTGGTGCTAAAGGGAGAAGCAAAACCATGGTGGCCATGGAAACGAAGGTTGATAATATATAATATGTATATGGCACAAGAATAGCTAACCCTCGCTCTGCTGCATGGCCGTAACCATTAAAATAATTTTGGCAGTAGAAAAGAGTGTCCTAATGCTATGGACACGCCTTCCCAAGATTGTATCAAATATATTCCCCCCCAAATGCAACTTATACTCCAGTACGACCAATGTTTTTTTTTCTCTTTATGAATTAAAATTAAATGAAGGTGGATTTAAACACCGAACATTAACTTCTGATGTGTTGCATTCCTTTAGAGAAAACTTGAAGAAAGTTGCATTTGTTTTTTTGTAATAAAGGAAGTGAGCTTCCCAAATCGCCTGCTGGTTCCTGAACCACATGCGAATCCTTTTTCTCAGGTCAGTGGTTCTCACTATGTTCCTCTGTGGTTAGATGCCATTGGTAATTGGTGGACTGTGACCATGCAATCCCCCAACAACATCCATGAAGCGTTCCAGGTGCAGAGGCCATGTTGTTCCCCTCGCTCCTTTAACCCGACTTGCCCTTGGCCCCACCACCCGCCAACCCCGCCCTTCAGACAGCTTTGTCTGGAGCAACAATAGAGCTATTGTTTCCTTAAGGTGGCGCATTGTGAAGGGTGTTCACCAGACACTGGCGAGGTGACCCTGACAGTGTGCTTCGGAAAACCCTTTGCTCAACACACACTCAATGGTTCCAAACCTTTACCTACCGTAAATCCCAGGCTACAAGCCGCTACTTTTTGGTTACATTGTCAACACTGCAGCATTAACTCATTCAGCGCCATAATGTATAAATACTTTTTCAAAAGCATAGTCCCTGAGTGTTTAAAAAAAAAAACTGGCACTGCTGATCAGTAAGTATCAAGCCTCTGGGTAGTACTCCAGTATGATGAAGCACTGCTAGATAGCACGAATGGCATTATTAAGATCTTTTTCCACACATCGAGGAGTCCCTGCTTCCTTGTATTGCTCTGCTTCCTCTATTCATGTTTGAGTGTGTGGGCTGTCTCCAAGTGACGAAAATCACGAGATCAAGTCGCTGGAAACATCGGGCATTGAAAAGTTCTTGCAAAATTAATTAATTATTAGTGCATAAGTTCAGTGTTCTTGCAATAAAATGTTATTTAGCAATAAAAGTGCCCTTGTTTTGATGGAAATCATTGTTAAGATATTGGAGGTATTAAAAAAGGAAAATAATAAGGGTACTGAACTGAAAATTCTTCTGAAAATGCTTTCACAAAAATATGTTTTTCTCTAAATAGTTTTTTTTTCAAATAAAAGTTGAGCATTCAAGCTTTCTCTTGGTATGTCCTATGCACTATATACTGTAGCTACAAAACAACAAAATTTTATGTTGGCTTCAAAATTGATTAAAAATGGCTGGCACCCGCACTTCCCATTTGAAAGATATGTCTGGCATTGAATGAGTTTAATTCGGTGTTTCTTAATTTTTTTTCCTGGTGGCACAGAGGAAAGTAGCGAGCTGCTCTTTTTTACAATGTATGCGCTCTAGATACAAAACTTTGCGGTAATGTCTGGACACATTTATAAGACTACTCAGGATATTCAGACTTGTTTACCCACAAATCAAGTCCTTAATTTATACATCCTATTGAAAACAGTGAGTGAAAGCTCTCTATAAAAAAAACTACACTTCTTTTTCCGTATTAACAATGTCCAGTTGCAGAAGTTTTCTCTAATCCTTGAGGGACGAAAAAGCAAACTGCATTAAAACCATTACTGCAGCCCTGTTAATTTTTTTTGAATGAAGAAACCTTGAGAAGGTTGACCAGGCTGCAACGGATGTTGCCATAACAAATAAGATTATATCAACATGGAACATAGGCCATTCATAAGCTAGAGAACAGAAATGTGTTTTAAGCCTAGATTAAAACAGTTCCACTGAGGTTGCAAATCGAGTCTCAGGGGGAAGAGCATTCCACAACACTGGGGCCCGAGTGGAGAATGCTCTCGAACCTGCGATTCTCTTCTTGGCTCTTGGAATTACTAGACCAGCAGTTCCAGAGCGAAGGCTCTGGACCGAAACATAGGGGGAAATTAAATCCGAAAGATATGAGGGAGCAACTCCGTGCAATGTGCGAGGAGAAAACCTACGCAAGCACGGGGAGAACATGCAAACCCCACACAGAAATGTTTAATCCAATGACCTCAGAACTGTGCCGCGGATGCGCTTACCACTCAGCCGCCGTGCTGCACCAATTTAAGCATTATTTATTTAAAAAAAATACTGTATACTGTACCTGTATTTTCAAAATTCTTTATTAACAATACCCTCTTTCTTTTGGACTTTTAGCCAATCATAATGCAGAACACAATGCATGATAAAAATACGTGAAGTAGCGAGACCGTGAAGGGTGAACCAGGATGGAGTGAGGAATTACTGTAATACATTTTTTTAATCCTCCTGATAAAAAGAATGTTGGAGATCTGTCTTTTTTACATCACAAATAAAATATTGGTCCCTTTTTATTTGTAGGTACTTGTGCCTTTCCCGTGGTTGGGTGCGTTGCTGGATCCCTTAACCATTTGGGTAATGGCTCCCCTACACCATTTCCTGTGGTGTGCTTTGGGCAAGAACATCCTATGTGTCTCCAGGTCAACAAACGTTTCCACCCGGTCTCTATAATTTCACGTGTAATGTGAATGTGCTAACCAAAACAGTACAGAAACCCTTAGCAAGACCGCAAACTCCAAATACATCTGAATTGCAAACCAATAATGACCAACCAACCCCCACCCCCCATCATTTATTTAGGACAGCTGTACTGGACGTGCTTCATTTTAGACAAAAAAGAGTGACAGAGGGTAAGGAGGTGATTGTGTTGCATAGCTTTTAGTGCCTTTATTGCTTAAACAGTGATACATTATGACCCACCGCTTCCAGGTCAGCCCATCTGTGACAAACCAAGACGTTCGATGAATTGCCTCAGGTGCCAAATATATTTTGTGGCTTTCTTCCTAAGCAGACCAAACGTGGATGATCCTGGAACTTTCCCAGAATTTAAAAAAATAACGCTTTAGAGTTTCTCTGTTGGCTTGTACACTATGGCGCTTTAGATGAGGCTTTGTAACACACTTCAGATAACATGGTGGCATACATGACATAAAAATTTAAAAGCGGTTGATTTTTAATTCTGCACTCCGTCTTACAATTCTTTTTACAATCCGTCTCCAGAATATTAAAAGAACAACAACATGTGCTTGTTTAAAACTGGAAGTGGCAAACTTTTACCTTAACGAAAATGTTATGCGATCTTTGGAGCAGTTTATTAGCTCACAAAGTTTTCGACTTGCTTAAAAATTAAGCTGCCGTAGACTAAAGTAATAGTCTTGAATACAGATATTTGTTGTTTTTTTTATTTTCAAAAGTGTATATTTTTTTCAAATCGATTGTTTTTTAATTAAGAAAAGCAGTGGTCTAGCGCGTAAAGTGGTAATGTTGGTATGTGCAGGATACTGTGGTACCTTGGTACTGTATTTTTATATGCTTTCGAAAATAGAGTTTTTTGTGTTCGAATTGGTTCATCAGGTTTATTGACAGGATATTATATAAGTTATTTCAGAAGTCAAAATGCAGGGAACTTGGAGTAAGATATACCATTTTTCTACAGGCGAGCTGCTCTCAAATCTTTGCTTTGCAATTAGCTTAATTTTTGTGGCACTGATCTTTAAAGAAAACCCACTGATTTTCTTTAAATAGGTGTCAATACCGTACTTGCATTTCCTCCCACTTGTCTTTTAAAATTGCTTCCAAATGTTTCCAACCAATTGTCTAATCTGCTTAATGCAATTCAGGATTGACAAGAGATTTTTCAGTTTCTTGCTGTTGTTCAATAAGTTTGATCGTACGTTGCGGGAAAAATGGGAACCCTTATTCAATTGGATATTTGTATTTAGATGAGAGCTACTGTTGAGTGATGTTTATCAAATGCATCGTGCAGCTTATTAACGTGGCATTATTTTCTCCCGACAAGGACGTTTGCAAGTCATAAACGAACTAAAAAAATCCGATGATTGGATTTCAACAGGCTACTGACCTCAGAGGGGTCAAAATGGATGTCGAGTGCGATGTGGGAGGAGATGAGGTCAATGGCTCATTAGAGTTCTAAAACACAGAGCAGGTCAAAGGGCCAGCGATAGGTCAGATGACATCACATCGATATATTGTAAAGAGGAAACTATTTTAAGTGGACTTCACTATACTGCCAACCTTTGACCCGGGGCCAAGACAAAAAGTGATTAGTTAATGTTTATCCTGTGACATTTGGAGACGCTTATTCTACCCTCGACTGCTTATAGCAGGGATCTCAAAGTTGATCGGGGCAGCAGGATGAAAATCAAAATACTTTTCATTATATTAATTATATTATAATAAAGAACATACATGTTGATCATTTTTCTGGCAAGTAGTGCTGATTTTTATATCATGGCAACATGTAACTATCAATTTTTTTTTTTTACCATGACGTTGTCATTGGTTTTTATCAGTTCACTAACGACTAGATAAGCATAATTCTTTTTACCAACAGAAAATAAATTGCATATTTTTAAAAGTACTTTTGATATTCATGATTTTGTTTGTGTACGTTTTTATTGTTTTTTGCTTCTTCAAAATTTGCCACCTACTTAAACCTTACGACCGAAAAAAATACATATGAAGCTCATTACCAAATACAACCATGTACACGTTAGGACGTTCTCTGCTACCTGTAAGACTTTTTCGTCGCCTGTCGTGGGATACCTATATCATAAGACTGTAACACCATCGAATCGCAGGTAAAAAAATGGTGTAATGGAAGCCACAGAGATAAATTGTACAGTGGCACGAGCCAGCTGCTGAGCTGCTGGCAGCCAAGTCAGCAGAGTCGGGATCACGCTGGACAGCGGCAATTCTATCATTTAGATCTTTGCTAGGGGATGGATTTCTGGACCTCCTAAAGTTAACACACTACATTTACATTTGAATTAGAATTGTCTTTATTGTCATTGATATCAACGTTGTGAAACATAGTATGCAAGGAGATTAGATATGGTACTCCAGGGTAAAACATGTGTAACGGGTGTAATAATAACTTTTATTTTATTGAAATTCCTGCTAAAATATGTGTATAGTTTTTGGTAAATGTCCTGCAATGCTGAGTCCAACAGTGCCATCTGCTGGTATGGGGTGGGGTTTGGTTTTGGCTTCTAACATGTGACCAGGAGGCGGGGTTTTGTCAGTTTTACCAGAGTACTACAAAGGTAAGACATATCTTTTGGTGCTCCACAAAATAAGTTAATTTTAAACTTTATAACCCCAGCTGACAAATCTCTCACCATGCATAGTAATGTGATTGATATTGTCAAGCTGTTTAGGTTTATTTTCGTTTTGTTTCTGTTTTACTAAATCTTAATTCCCCTTGTAGAGATCAAAGAGATCAGACCCAGCAGAAAAAGCTAATGTTGTGACTCATCCATTTGCAGGTAAATTGTACCCATTTCTATACTCATTATTGTTTTTATTCCTATTTTTCATATACATTAAAAAAAAGGATGATGTTGGTTAAACTTCAGAGTAAAGAAAAACATGTTGAATTCATTGTAAACGTTAAAAATCCACTATACGATCTCTTGTTAAAAGTATCTTGTTAAAATGCAAAGATTTATAAATGTATTGTGATATTCTAAAATGTATTTTCTGTAAAGTGAAAAGACAGCTCTTTGATATGCTTTGTTGTCAGTTTTACCAGAGTACTACAAAGAGATCAAAGAGATCAGACCCAGCAGAAAAAGCTAATGTTGTGACTCATCCATTTGCAGAACTGTAATAATAAAAACCTCATCATCCAGTCCAGCGTGAATGTGGATCTTTGGTGGGACACGTACAACGCGGTTACACATGTAACGTAAAGACTTTGAAGAGAAAAGAAGCAAAAGACCATCAGGGTGAATAGGTCCCTCCAAAATAATTACAGCATAGTACTTTAGAAAAACTGTCTTTAGTCAAAATAATAATTATCATTTAATGAAGAATAGTACATTGTAACAAGACTGCAATGAAAATAATTGCAGTAACATTTAGCAGCAGCAATTAAAAAAATATAATAACAATAATACATTTCACAAGATTATATATCTAATATATACATATATATAATTAAACTTTTTTCTTTTTTTTGTGGAATCAGAATTTCATTTTTGTTTTTGAAAACAACACAGTTGTTCTGTTTTCTATCAGTTTATTCCCTACTTTTAAATGGACCCTCTATTTGTCACATCTTAACTCATGACTGCCGCCTCTGGCTTAATGAGAAAATACATCTTAAATGCCTGTAATGCACCTTTTGAACTTGATGCAAATACTGAATTCTGATGGAAAATATTGAATTACAAACGCTTTCAAGTAGAGTGGATCCCCCAAGGATCTCATATCACACAAGCACACACACCAGGAGCTCTAATGATTACTAAAGCATTTAATAGTATATGAGCAGCGGGACTTTTTAACAAAGCAGATCAGTGTAGGATTTGGCCTTTGTACAATAGCTGGACTCCCCCGGGTAATGAGGACCCCATCTTTGGTCTGATTCGCATTAATTCAATTATTCCCACAGTCTCTTGGATGGCAGGCAAGAGAGAGAAACAATAATAATTGCCTGATTACGTTCGGGTCTCTTTGGTCCAGTTGACTCCAGACAAGTGTGTGCAAAAATGCCAGTATGTTTTTCTCTGTCTAACTTTCTATTGGTTTTCTGTGGGAATGAATGCACCGATACACAAATCAGTACTGTATATATATTGTTTATTATGTGGAACACTGTATACGGAAAATATTTCAACACATGCACACGTAATGTCTCATGTGCAGCCTCAAGGTCAGTACTGCTATTTAGAGCATGTTTATCCAGGCAAACCCCGCTTTCCATTTTACGATAGAAGCGCTCTCACGTGATGTTATAAATACGACAAAGATACAGTATTATGTAAGAACTCTAAAGAATCATGCATACATCAGTGGCTCCATTCTAGTTATTGAACCCCCTAACCGCAGGTGAATTTCACACAATAAAGCGCAACCAGTGTTCATCAAGTGAAAAAAAATATGCCTGGTTTTATGACCTAAGCGTCATTTTATTGTGCATTAAGGGCAATTTTATGGATATTGGAGTGACACAAATGCTGATACAGTAGACCCGAGATCAGTGCTGGGACTGTTACTGAGCAACAGAAATTAGTTACAATTACTAGTTGAAAAAAGCTAATTTCGTTTACCACCAAAAGTAGCGTGTTACTCTAGTCACTAACTCCCGTATATGCTTGCAGTGAAGCCAACACCCTAAAACTTCTTTAAGCAAGACCCATTATTAACAAAATTGAAGAAAATGTGTACATCAACCTTTGGTGAACCCTTTAAACCTCTTGGCTTGTGCAATCTTGAGAACTTGCAAACGAACACTCAGCCGAGACAAACCATATCCATTTTTTGTCCCTGGGGTTCCAACCACTCAAAGATTTCCTTTTCCATTTCTGGGTACTGTCAAAGAATGTTTCCTTTTTTTCCTCCAGGAATTGTGTATGGCAAAAATATGCAAATAAAACGACCAAAATTCAGCACGTTTACCATACATTCTCTGCTCACATTGCTCCATTGATTTAATTGCTTTTGTATAAGCCACACCCCCTTCCCCCCATTTGCTGCCTACCATTCGCTACATGTGACACACACAGGGTTGGGTAGGGTTACTTTAACTTGATTACTTTCAATTACTTTTGGATTACTCCAATACCAAATATGCTGATAAAAGACAAAAGAAACTAAATATGAATAAAATTATGACTCACAACACGTGGTAAGCTTTCTCTCCTGGCTTTGATCTCTTTGATATCCGGCAAAACTAACATAGAATGCGACAGAAACAAAATAAAAATACATCCAAACAGCTTGCCAACATAGGGCAGCACGGCGGCGCAGTGGTTAGCGCATGTGCGGCACAGTTCATGTCTTGGGAACCTCATGCGTGGGTTCAAATCTAGCTCCAGACTTCCTGTGCGGAGTTTGTATGTTCTCCCCGTGCTTTCGTGGGTTACCTCCGGGCACTCCGGTTTCCTCCCACATTCCAAAAACATGCATTTCAGGTGAATTGGCAGGTCCAAATTGTCACTAGGTGCGAATGAGCGAGTAAGTTGTCTGTCCCCGTGTGCCCTGCGATTGGCTGGCAACCAGTTCAGGGTGTCCCCTGCCCACTGCCCGATGTTTGCTGGGATTGGCTCCAGCACCCCCGCGACCCTACTGAGGATAAGCGGTGCAGCTAATGAGATTAGATGAGCTTGCCAACATCATTTTTGCCGTTCCATGTATTCCGTTACTCCCCAAGCCTGCACAAAATTTAGTAATTGTATTCATATTTAGTTTCTTTTGTCTTTTATTAGCATATTTGGTATTGGAACAATCCGAAAGTAATGGAAAGTAATCAAGTTAAAGTAACCCTACCCAACCCTGGACACACAATCAAATATGTGCATATAAACTGACCCCTTGATTTAAGTATTTTGTTGTTTTAACTCTGCTTGGATGTAAATATACATAGTAAGGAGAATAGCACTGAGGAGAAATTCAGCGTTCTTGCACTCTTTGTTTGAGACGGCGCCTCCGTAACTGCATTAAATTGTACTTTGTAGGTAAATATAAACACGCCCACTTTTCATAATCATTGTTGGTTGTTGGTAGATTGATATTCATCCTGATCATTGGTATATTTTGTCGTGAGTTTAAGGGGAACAGTGGGCTATTACATGATACTGGTTGGAAAACAATGGTCTATGTGATACAATATAGTATATGATATGTACCACACGGCACAACAGCTTGAGTTGTTAGCACGTCTGCGGCACAGTTCTGAGGTCATGGGTTCAAATCCAGCTACCAGAGGCGTGTTCAGGAGAGTAATCAGACATGTAGTCGCTTGTTAATCGCTTGCCGCGCACTGCTGAACGTTTTGTAATCGCTCACTGTGATTGCCTTACTGATCCAAAATGGCCGACGACAGTACAATGGATTTCGTTCTACAGCTTGCTTTGAGCGAGTTGGCTGATATGAGCGACAGTTCGCATATTGACACAGTTAAGGTTATCCTAAACGCAGTGGAAGGGTCATACCTGTCTTGCATTGTTCACAAACATTACCAGGCAATGTAAGACGATATATTACATCGCCAACAGCACTCGTCAGGGTGAGATCCTCCATCTTCTGCACTGTCGACGCCATGTTGGAAATCAAAGTAAGCGGTCTTTCTCCCGTGATTACTCGGGCACGCGAGCGCTCAATAATCATTGGCCTTTCAGAAGCTAGCGATAGCTAGCGATAGCAATCGCTCACTCTCCTGAACACGCCTCAGACTTCCTGTTTAACATGTTCTCCCCGTGCTTGCGTGGGCTTCCTTTGGGCACTCCAATTTCCTCCCATATTCAAAAATCATGCATGTCAGGTTAATTGGCCGGTTCAAATTGACCCTGGGTGTGACTGACCTAGTGAATTGTTTGTCTCTGTGCCCTGCGACTGGCTGGCAACCAGTTCAGGGTGTTCCCTGCCCACTACCCTTAGTAGGCTGGTATGGGCTCCAGCACCCCCGTGACCCTGCTGAGAATAAGTGTTGCAAATAATGGATAAATTATATGTGCCTTGCAATTTGCTGTATGGCTTGATCTTCAATTTCCAACATTAGCCCTAGAAAATGTAGTCAAATAAAATTTGTAAAGCCACAATGCTGTCCTGAACTAGTCCTTGTAAGGATTAGGATCATGTGAACTGAACGAAACGATAATGATATGGAGGAACTGCTGTGATTTCACATGTATTATTCCTCCATTATTATTCATTGTATGCATACTGTATAGGGGACTGTTGAATTTATATTTATTAAATAATGAGAATAAAAGATACTTTCTCACGCAAGTTTTCCCTGAACCACAGACTTTAATTACAAGACAGACGTCCGCAGTCTCTTGGCCACTCCTGATCATTCCCTGACGACTGACACTTCGGTTACGAGCTGCAGAATTCGAACTCGGATCCCCCATATGCCCTGCTACTGCTTTGACCTAACTAACTGACCTTTGACCCACGCCGTATGATAAGTGTCTGTGACCTCTGACCTCTTTGGATAATTAAAGAGTTGTGACCTAGGGCAGATTGGAGTGGAAATCTGCCATTGATGATAAGTGAGTTGGTGAAGACATCTACTAGTGGGGCTCAGTTGTGATCTACTTCTTTTTCTTTTTGAAGAAAACAATATTTTTGTAAATTAGACTAAAACGACTCGCTATAGATAATTATGTCTGTTAGAAGATTAAGTAGATGTAGGTACTCATCGTAACTTAAATGCTGTGGATATTGATTTCAGTTGGCCAACAATATGTCTGATAAAACTAGCGCAGATAAATAGTAGGGATGCTCTTTATTTTCAAATTATGTGAATTAGACTAAATGTCTAATTTTGTTTCTTTGCAATAGTATCTATGTGTCAGCAGCACATTGTAAAATATAATGGATAAGGGACTATATAGAAGCTTTCATATGCTTTTTATGGTATATGGACTGCATTTTTTAAGCGCTTTAACCAGTTACTGAGAACCTCCAAGGAGCTTTACAATGTAACTCACACTTTACCCTTTCACACACTGATAGCTAAGTCAGCCATGCAAGGCACCTTACCTGCTTTTGGGGGCATTAGCGTTTTAGTGTCTTGCCCAAGGATACGTCAACATTTAACTTGGCGGAGCCAGGAATCAAACATGTGACCTCTTTAGTCCCTAGACGACCGCTCTACCTCCTGAATTGCCTGATGGAAAATATATAAATTTAGCCCATGGTTAATATTAAAGCCATTTTCATGATTAAATTTAAATGTTAATAGCCCCTTAAAATAAGGCACGAAGTCATCAGTTGATTTTGAACATGCAAGGAGGACCAGAAGAGGGTCTTTCAGGTAAAATAATGCTGTCTCTTCCTTAAGCCCTCTTGAGGCCCCTCTTATTGTAAACAGATCAGCCCCAAAGGATGTGCGAATCAAAGAACAGCAACATGATTGGCCGATCGTGACAACGATGCGATAGTCAAAACCATGAACAGTAGTCAAAATAAGGAACGAGCTTCCCATGAAATCTCCTTTGTACTCGTCCAATAGAAAAAAAGTTATCATACTTTTCATCATTATCATAAGTCTGTAAATTAGACTTAAATTACATAACATCAAAGCGGCGCTGCCATGAGCGGCTGCCTTTTCCAGCAGCTCCCCTGTTATCTCTCACTTTTTGTGATTTTTTGTTTTATTGTCTGCTTCTATCTTTGGTGTTTTTCTTCCCGTTTTGACAACTACACTATGGATTACTTATATCCTATGGACATGGGTTTTAGCGCACAAAAATGTGTTTATTCAAGGAATCATCTCCTTGCCCTGAAGAATTCTCGTGCCGGCGTGATGAAGGGGCCTATCGTGGAGGAAGAACCGGAGCTAGCTAAGCGGCTAGTGCCGTTATAAGTCTTCGGTACCATCCGCAATCATGGTAAATGCAAACTCACTACCAAATGAGATCAACGAGTTCTGGTGGAAAACATCGAAGCGCACAGGGAGCGCAGTTGCTGTGTTTTGCGGAAACGTGGCTCATGTTTAGCATTCCGGAGCTACCCGGAGCAATCCGGCTTCAGCGTCGCTATACAGAGACACGATAGCCTAGGGGAATCGGAGAGGAGACGGACTCGCTAACACGAGGTGGTGTATCCCTGGACACAAAGAAAAAGATGTCCATCTGCCGCAGGGATGTCGAACTTTTGGGCTGGCGTGTGACGTCATTCACTCCGCTACAAGCACCCCTAGGGCATCATGTTAATCTGTTAATAAACAACGGGGTAGACTGCTGGAAGTGTGAATTTCCCTACGGGGGTGAATAAAGTATCTATCTATCTATCTATCTTAAAAAAATCACGATAGCTAATTTTGTCTTCTCAGATATTAGGTAGGTGTAGGTTCAACACCATAACTGTTGTAAATCCAGCGGCTAGCAGCTGAATGGACTGAATAAAGGCCTTCATAAGCCTTTTAATTAGCCAACAACATAAAATTAAAACTATCAATTTTGAAAAACGACTTCATTGTTTTCAAATTCAGTACTAGAATATATCATGATATATAACTTTTTCTGTAGAAAGTACCTCGCACATGGTAACTGTTGTAGAACCTTCACCTGAGAGCTAAATAGACTAAATAGAGGCCTTCTTAGGTCCCTTCTAGCTGTCTAAGAACTTGTCAGAAAATATATCAGATTAGAACCTGTATAATTGCCACAACTGTCCCATATGTGCAGAAGAGGACACGAGACGTCACATCCAATGTGCTCTTTGAAGTACTCATGGATGCTAACAGTGTAGTGTATGTAGCAATTTGAAAGTCATTGTATATTTTCCTTAATGTAGTAGGAACATATTTCTAAAAATGAGCAACACTACCATCTTTAAAAATTTAAAATCATTTTAGAAGTGATTTCTCTTACAATGTGGATCCACATGGGTTTTATATATATATATATATATATATATATATATATATATATATATAATAGAAAGAAAAGAAAATTAGCACCCGTTGCAAGTATCATATACTTGCTCTGTTGATGGATCATTTTGCAAAAACTAAAACATAATAAAATAAGCAAGATTGCCTTATCTGGTAGAGTCTTTTTCTCATTTTAAATATTTGTTGTGTAATGTAGGTCGAAAATAATTCTTAAATTGAGCTTATCGTTAGGATAATTTGTCTCACTTTATTCAAGAAACATTTGTAATCCCAACACTTTATGAATCAAATTCGTTGTATTTTTCCATTCTTTTGACCTTTATGAAAAAGGTAAACTGGATTGTCTTCAATTAACCTGCCTTCATTTAGAACATTTTATTTCCGTCTTGGAAAGAGTCTTCAATAATTTCTTTGTCTTATGTTGTGTGGAATTCAATTTATATTACAGACGCTGCCGTACGAGATCGTTCGTAAGTTGCTTCAGTGCTATATTTTCTTATGTTTAAGGTTTGTATAATTAACCTGTATTGTTTTGTACTAAAAATACTAATTTCTTGAAATAATATGCTCTATAAAGATAAATAAAGTTATGTTTAACTTAGTTTTGGAAGATGAGCTTCAAGACTTCTCCTCCGTGGTTGAAAGTGGCCAAAACAAAACGATTTCTCAACCGCACCAAGCGTTCATATTCCACTTTTATTTAAGAATGAAACGCGAACTCCTGTTCTTTGCACTTTGCACCAACCATATTGCGCGAGATATTAAATAATAAAAATGTCAAAGTTCCTAGCGCGCTGGAGATACAGTATAGAATGTTTACACACAAACTAGGAAGAGGAAGCGGATTTCTTCTTCGGGGTGGATGCTGTGTGAGCTCTCTCACGGCCACACGCCGGTAGTGGCGGAAAGAAGCACAACAGCACTGTCCTCTACTTGGAAAAAGGTGCACAATACAAAATCTAACCTGCAGCAATGTCCGGAGGTTTTTCGATATTTCGGAAAAAATGATCGTATCTACCATTTTTCGTAAGTTGAATGTTGTAAGTAGGGCAGCGTCTGTTTTGTAGTTCATAACAATTCCTTGTCAAATTTGGCTGGAGCCTGCCTTGACCGTGTTTGTCTTCCCTCCTCTCCATCTGTGCACATTTTATCCATGCATGTTGTTACTTCAACGTCTTCTCACTCCTGTAGTTTTGTCACATCTCCATCTTTGTCACCTCTCCGGGTTGATAGATCCTTCTCCAGGCATTTTCTCTATTGATAGCACAGAGCCACTATTGTGTGTTTAGTATTAAAATATTTATTGTCTGGTTTTGCTTCTGCGGCTTGTTGATACTGTATATGGTGTGCTCTCTGTGAGTGCAAAGAAAGATTGTGTGAATTTGTCTTGAATAACACACAATACAATTCAACTTTATTGACACCGCAAAAGAAAAATATCTCAAAATGTTATGATGACAATCTGTCCTTTGAATGATCTTCCATACCCCACCCATGACTAGCGCAAATCAAAAAGGGGCTACGTTTACATGCAGGTAATAATCCTATTGGAAGCGGAATATTTTCAGTATATGCATCGTGTATAACCACGTAATCCGATCAAGGTCTTAGTCTGACCGTCAGTTTTCCCATTGCAAGGTTTGAGTTAGTCCTTTCATTTTCTGATTGCTCGTGCATGAATACAAGTTTACGTTATCTGATTGTTTGGCAGTTTCCCTCATCCAGAATATTCTTCTGCATCATACCGCTGTGGGACTTGTAGTACAGACCTAAATATTACATGCAAACTCCGTCTCACTCTCTAAAAAAGCATCAGGGGTATAGGTTTATTTCTCTATTTGTGTTTTAATTACTGCCCCATGGCGAAAATGGTGTATCCATCTATTTATAGAGCAGTGTTTCCCAACCTTTTTCGATTCAAGACACCCTTTTTGTCTTAAAAAACATCTCGAGGCAGATTGTCTGTCGAAAATGCTTGAAAATCAATTCACAGAACCAGTTTCTTTTACCGTATATTTCGTATTATAAATGACAGTTTTTTTTCATAGTTTGGCGGAAGTTGCAACTCATACTCTATACCAGGGCTGGCGAACACGTGGCTCTAGAGCCGCATGCGACTCTTGGCCAATAAGAATGCGGCTCTTTGCCTCATCATATATACTGTGGCTCTTTGCCTTGTTTCACGTTTAGTTTTTTTTTTTAATGTGTATTGAGGGTGGACACTTTCCTTGAAATCAACACAAGAGCAATACTTGTAGTGTAAGGAGAGGAGTGTGTTATGGGAAATAATATGTTTTTAATTGTGTGTGTTTGTGTGTCTGTCTGTCATGGCAGGTCAGTGCGTGGTGTGGCTCTTTGAACGTCACAGTTAAAAAATTCGGCTCTTTGTGTCAAACTAGTTCGCCACCCCTGCTCTATACTCTATGAGTATTTGGATTCATATTTAAGTGTGAATTTTTTAACACATTATTACTGTGTAGAGGCAAGATCAGGCCTAAATATTTCAGCCCTACTGACCTGAGGTAGATAATCCCGAACCCGCCCAAACCCAACGGATTGATTTGATAAATGAGCCCAAAATAAAGCAGAAACTTCAATTTGTCGCCAAAGTAAACACGAAGCTTTACTCCTGCCATGCGAACTGTGCGCTTCAGCTGAACTGCGCACCTTGCAGTGTACTTGGGCCGAGTCTTTCAAAACAAGTGCATCACCTAAACGAACGGTTTGGCGCAGAAGTGCACATCTCGGCGACATGCTGAGAACAAAAGTGAAAGTAAACCAAATGGCACCAAAAACCAAATCAAATTATGCAGATGACAAGCTACAAATAGTGAAAGATTTGGGCCAAGAACCAGTAAGAAAGTTTGTAAAGCTTGTAAGCTATTGGCAAGAAGCAGAAGTGACATCTGACGTGAGGGAGGTGAAAGGAGGAACCCGCACCTTTTTCGCCCCACTGAGGAAGAAAATTTCTTTGGATTTTGTGATTTGGTTTTTAACTGATAGTTTGGTAAGCATTCCCTTTTTTTAAATAATTACTTGAGTAAAAGTAAGTGCATGCAGTGTAAATCACCCATGAAGGGGTAAAAAAAAAAGACCTCGAGAGAGAGAAGCCAGACGGGCCCGACTTAATGCTTGACATTTTAAGCCCAAACCTGGCCCGAATTTCTGGTCGTGTTTGGCTCGGGTTCAGGCCCGGGCCCAAGATCTTACCCCTATTAGCAGTCCCAACACTGATCTTGGGTCCACTGTATAATCCGGAGCAATTCGTAATCCGAAAAAGACTCTATTTGTTATGTATGTTTTACTTTTTGGGAATTAAACTACCTTGTTGTCTAAATTGAAGATATAACATTGTTCACCATGGCCGAGGAGGTAACAAAAGTTTTTGGTTTTCTTAAAGATTTTACCGTAGTTTAAGATTTTACAATATAATTAACTTGTTTTTCAAGGTTTAAAGAGCAAACAGTATCTGCCAGAGGAACAAAAATAATTGTTTCTTTACTTTTATTTTCTACTAAAATAAAGAAATGGTTAAAATCAATGATATTGTGTACAATATTTTACCTTTATTAGTTGTTGTTTTTGCAGTGCAATCTTAAACAGCATCACAAACTAATGGTTACTTAATGTAATCCCTGTTCTGTTCTAATGAACAGATTATTTGTATCTAAGAAGTAATCAAATGGTAATCTACTGCCATCTACTGATAGGGATGGATGGTAGCACACTGGTTGAAAAACAGTAATATGGCGGATGTCACTGTTGTGTCCATCCATGTATGGTGTAAGTCAATGCTTATGGCAAGCCACGTACAAGAACATCTTTTAAACACATGGGATGCAGCAATGGAGTTCACTTTTGGAGCGCGCGATACCTTGTTGGATCTGATGAGTGACAAGAATTAGATCATCCTTGGAAATACACTAAATAGAGGCCTTCTTAGGTCCCTTTTAGCTGTACACGGACATGCCTGTTATACAAATAAATCAGATTAAAACCTGTGTGAACGCCACAACTGTCCGATACGCGCAGAAGAGGGCACGGTAGGTCACATGCGTCAGAAATACAGATATATCATTCTCACACGTTATGATTATCTTATAACTGGGTTTATTGATCAGTACGGTTGTAAAAAGTTAAATGCAGAAATGTGTAATGTTGTCACTCCCGTTTTGCCTTTAAAACGGGAATACTCGCAAAAGCTATGTATACACGGTTATTACTTCTTCACTAGTTTTGCAAACTATTCATTTATATTGGTCCAGAAATTAGATATTTTGATTCCAATGGGATTATTGCTTGCATGTAAGCGTAGTCACTGATTGCGAAATGGAATCCAGGCGACTTCCTGTCAAATGAAGGGGCTCCCCAATTCCCATTAAAACCAAAGCACAGTACAATGGAACCTCGGTTTTCAAACGCCTCTCAGTTCGAACAAATCGAAGTCCGATAAAGTTAGCTTTATGTTAACGTTAAACATTCACGGTAAATATTCAGGGTGTTGGAACGGATTAAAACAATTTACATTATTTTTAATGGGAAAAATAATTTCGGTGATCGAACAAATCGGTTTTCGAACAGGGTTCTGGAACGGATTATGGTCGAGAACCGAGGTTCCACTGTAGTTATGCACAGTGTTTGCCACTGCCTGTCAAACAAATGTCAAATCTGCTGTAATTTAGTTTCTTGTTTGTATTTGGACAGAATGTCCGAGACCTTTTATCGAAAACACTTTTTGTACACTCAATGACCCAAAACTTCACTTTTCAAAATTGTTTCTAATGAGATCATATGGCAAAGAGTTGACCACATTACTAAGTACACCTCAGCGGTCTCTAATTCACCTGACATTTTCTTGTGGGCTAATTGCTATTCCTAGTATGAAAGAGCACGGCGTGCTCGTAATGGCGGCAAATGTCAAGTCGGCATTTAAAGGGGAGGATTCCTTCCAGTTGCTCGGCTTTTTTACGTAAAAAATATAAACTGGTGGCCCCGAGACTTGGCACTGTTGACGGGTATGATTTGAAAGCTGATGAGGTTAAGCTACTGTGTCTTTGTTGGCAACATTTAAGGTGAAGTCGCCTCAGACTCAACTCAGAGCACGCATAGTTCGCGCTAACAAATAGGGACATTTAATGGCAGCAGCTGGGAAGGAAACATCTTTCCAAACGGTAACAACCACTGAGAAAAATCCAGTTTAGAAACAAACATAAAAAATATAAATATCCAGACGCTCCCCTACTTACAACCATTCGAGTTACGAAAAACGGTAGATACTTACATCGAAAAATACTTTGACATGGCTGTAAGTTTGTATTGTGTACACCTTTTTCTGAGTACAGGACATTACTGTAGAGCTAATTTCCACCGCTACCGGCGCGTAGTGGCGCTGTGAGACGTCACCCAGCTTCCACCCCGAAGAAGAAATCCAGCTTCTACTTCCTAGTTCGTGTGTAAACATTCTATACTGTATCTCCAGTGCGCTGAAGAACTTTGACGTTTTTATTATTTAATATCTCGTGCATCCATTCAATATGGTTGGTGTAAAGTGTAAAGAAGAGGCGAGCCGTTTCTTTTGAAATGAAATTGGAATAAGAAAGCTTGATGCGGTTGAGAAAACGGTTGGATCGCTTTTTTTCTGCCATTTTCTGCCACGGAAGGGGAAGCTCATCTTTCAAAATTATGTCAATCTTAACTTTATTTATCTTTATAGAACATATTATTTCATGTAAAGTTTACTTTTTGGTACAAAACAATACAGGTTGCTTATACAAGCCTTAAACACACTTATATAAACCTTAAACATACATTCCATACAAAATATACCGTATGAACGAATTCATCTTACAAACGATCGTCTGAAACCTTTCTCGTTCGTATGTAGGGCAGCGTCTGTATTAATTTTAAAAAAGTGAACTGCACCTGTGCTGCGGCGATCCTTTATTCCCCATCCTATATTCCTGCAAGGGGAGGACTGGTGGAGCAAATCTTTGTTGGGTTTAGTAGCTCCTTTTTTGCCGTGACTTTATCTCAAACTAAAATGAACTGCACTTGTGCGGCCATGATTAATTATACTCAATCCCATATTGGTTCAAGCAGGGACCATCAGAAAACACTTTTGTCGGAAGGGGTGTCAACTAAAGTGAAATGCGTGTTTGTGGCTGCAATCCAATAACCCCCGTCGACAATTGCTGAGTGCGGGGGCAGGCAGAGCGCAATGTTTTTTCGCTTCAGGCCATAGTGGCTTGCCAATGTCCATCTATTATCTGCACCGCTTATCCTCAGTAGGGTCGTGGGGGTGCTGGAGCCCATCCCAGCCATCTTTGGGCAGGGGACACTGGTTGCTAGCCACTCGCAGGGCACACAGGGACAGACAATTCGCTCGCTCATTCACACCCATGGATAATTTGGACCGGCCAATTAACCTGACATGAATGTTTTTGGAATGTGGGAGGAAACTGGAGTGCCAGGAGGAAACCCATGCAAGCACGGGGAGAACATGTAAACTCTGCACAGGAAGGTTGGTAGCTGGATTTGAACCCATGACCCATGACCTCAGAACTGTGCCGTACACGCGCTAACCACCGCGCAGCCATGCTTGCCAATGTGTTTTGCCTAAAACAAACTACACTGTTCTGGCTGCAATCCATTACCCCCAGTCAAGTATTGCTGAGAGTGGGGACCAGAAAAGTAAATTTGTGTCACAATTGTTGGCTCATTTTTTTCCGTTCTTTCTGCCTAAAATGAACAGCATCAGTGCAGCCACGATCCATTATCCCCGGTTGACTATTTCTGCAGCTGTGGGCCGGCACAGCACATTACCAGGCAATATTAAAACACTTAAAAGACTTGCACAATTTCTGTGTAATTGTGATGATTTGTGAGTGTCGACGTTTCTTGTAATTGCGATGCGGGAGATAAAGAACGTTCTGTCAAAATTCTCATTTTTTGAAACAATAGAGCAGCAGTAAATGGTGATAACAAACACATTTTGATGACCTTCATTGATGTGTGCACTTTTCTTGTGTTTTCTGGTCTATTAGGGACTCTCACACTGGATTGAAAATATTAAATGCTTTTTATTAAAAGCAAAAAAAGAATTTACTGCCGTGCGCCCTATCTTTTCCATTTATCAAACCCCTTGACGAACAGATGGGAAGCCATCAAAGTCACGTTACGATAACCTTGGCAGCTAAGAAACCAGGAAAAATAAGACACAAAAAGCACCTGCTGTAAGAGAGGGATATAAAACAGGAGAGGTAGAACGGGGACGAAGGGAGAAGAGGAGGAAGAAAGTGAAGAAGAGGAGGAGGTTCTGGAAAGGGAATAAATGACATTGGACTTGGTGGCCCACCTTGGTAACCTGATTGTTCCTAAATGGGAGCAAGGCTCAAGAATGAAACGATAGACGCTGAGAGGGAAAAATCAATAGCGTGCAATTAAATACAAAGGCTGCTGCAGTGGATCTGAGGACAATTTCTTATTTATTAAATCCACTATGCCTCCTCCTTTTGGGCTGGTCTTTAATGCATGTGATTTTCTCTCTCTCGCTTGCGCTTTCTCACTCTCTCGCTCTCTCTCACTCCTCATTCTTTTGCTCTCTGATTTTCTTTCTCTTTTTACCATTCTCTCTCACTTTCTCCCTCTTTGTTTATTTACTTATTTCTTTCTCACCCTCTCTGATTTTCCTTCTTTTTCTCTCCCTCTGCCTGTCTGGTATTCCTTCTTTTGTTCTATAACTTATTTTTCATTCTTTCTATTCATCCCGCTCTGTTTTCTTTCTCTCTCCATCTCTCCCTTTCTCTCTGTTTTTGTTTCTTTTTATCTCACACTGTTTTCTTTTTCTCTCTGTTTTTTATTTTTCTCTTTGTTATTGTTTATTGTTTTATTGGACACAATTGAATTATTCTCGTTTTCTTTTTTTTCCCTTTTTTTCTTCTGTTCTATCTCATTTTTTTCTATTTTCTCTCTAATCCTTATCTGTTTCTTGCTCTCTGTGTTTTTTATATTTTCTCATTGTTTTCTTTCTTTGTTTTCATCAACAGGGACACCCACCGGTCACGGGCCCCGCATCCAGTGACCCTGACATCATCTCTTTAAAAGGGAAAGTGCAAATAGCTTTCGCTCTATTCTACCAGGGCTCCTTCACCCCAGAAAACCCCCAGTGGGTAGGGGTCGCATGGGCCAAGACTAAGATGGCCGACTGAGGTCACAAAGCTCTGAGCCTTGCCAACCCAGAACAACAAGGCTTGGAAAGCCCGTGGTTCTGTCCGTCCCGGTCGAATCGGTAACCACTGAATTAGATGCTGAATCAAATAAATATAAGCAAGATGAAGCAATTTCCTTTATACTTTTCTCTTTCTCTTTCTTTCTTCCTTTACGTACATCTTTGTCCCTCTGTTTCTCATCCGTTTCTCTCACCCTGTTTTTCTTTCCTTTTCTCACTGACTCTTTCTCTCACTCTCTATCTGATGTTTTTCTTTCTTTTTTTTCTCTATTTCTTTTTCTCTCTCCCTTCATTCTTTCTTTCTAACTATCAATGTTTTTCTGTTTTTCAGTTTTTTCTTTCTCTGTTTGATTTCTTTCTCTCACTCTCTCTGTTCCTCTGTATCTCTTTCCCTCCCTCGATCTATATCCCCTTCTCTTTCTCATAATTTCACTCTGTTTCTCTGTTCTCTCTATCTTTATTTCTCTCTTCTGTCACTCACTGTCTATCTCTTTCACTTGTTTTCTCTCTCTCTCACTCACTTTCTGTTTTTTTCTTCATCGTCTATAGCTTCATCTTGTCCTCATCTCTGTCCTTTATCCATCTCATTTCTCCTCTACCTGTTCACATTTCTCTCTCTCTCCCTCACTTTTATTTCTTTCTCTCTTGCTTTCCTTCTATTTCTCTTTCTCATTCTCTTTCTCTCCTTCTATTTGTATTTCTCTTTCTCTTTCTCTTTCTATTTCTGTTTCTCTTTTCCTCTCCCACTCTCCCTTTATCAATTTTTTGTCCTCTTCAAGCAATGTGAGCCCCGTGGCTCGATGGGAGAAAAGTCAACAACCTGTTGACCAGGGACCTGCCACTTTTGCGACAGCGATGCTGGTTTCTGAGATAAAAGGTGAGTTACTTCATTTCATCCATGGTTGTACCACAAGCTATTGAAGCCAAATTTTAACCTCGGAAACTGACACAAATGAAAAAATAAAAGCGTCCATCTGTAAAATATTTGCATTAGACTGCAAAAGACCAAAAATAATCATTTCCATTGCCGCACCCGGCAGCAACGCCTGCCGGAGAACCTCCATGTTCCGTTAAAATGTACAAGCGCGGTCATACATCTTCCTTTCGTGGTCTAATAGCTGCAGCTTGTTTAAGATTTAACAGCAGGTTAATCTGACCCTGTCTGCAGTTAGCCCCTCACCCCCTCTCCTCATAATAATCAATGCGGTCCAGAGAGCTGCCCTAGCAGTGAAGAAAACGCGCTCCCTGACTCCGAATTGAAGTCTGCAAACAGGCTGCCGCGGCGACGCTAAGCGTTATTGATGTTGTGCTGCTGCGGGGAGAAAAAGCTGAGCTTGATTTCACTGTCGGCGGGAGATGAGGTTTAACAGGTAAGTGTTACCCTGGGAAGGGCTCGGGTCACTGCAAATGGGAAAATGCATCGTTTGAATTTTAAAAGGACAGTGTGTGATATTTAGTGCCATCTGGTGGAGCATCGATAGAGCACAATCGTTTCAAGCAGGATGCAAACTCGGGACCCATATTTTGCTAGCTGCTATTCTGCGAGCTGAAAGAAATACAATGATATGGTTTACAGTTTTTGGATACAAAAAGCAGCTATAACTTGAACTTAGAAATGGTTTATTCATTAAACCATTTATACTTGAATATTAATGTCATGGTTGCCATGGCGCCCAATTGGCCCCGCCTGCTGCGGCTTGTTGACAGATTGGCTTCCCTTCCATTTATGCTCAGTGCTCTCACTCTCCCTTGGTCAGTCCGTCAACAAACCTCTGCCCCGCAAGACGTGGGTTTTGACTCTGTCCGGTTTCCTGCCTGCATTTCCTGTCCGGTATCGTTCCAGTCTACTTTTGTCCTCTTTATTATTCTCGCCAGTTTTCGTTCCCGTCTAGTTTGTCCTGTTTAATTTTGATTTACTGTTTGGATATCAATCCTGTCAATTCACGCCAGACTGCTGCCTAACGTGCATGACTCCCCATTTCCTGGAAAATAAAAGGCTTGTGTGAGAAACGTCACGCATTTGGGTTCTCGTCCTTTTCCGGTTCATGACAATTAAAGGAACAGTTCCCAACTGATTTTTGTTTCGAACCTGTATGTGTCTGACATAATCAATAAAACAAAAAGTTTTCTGTTTGCAGATAATTTTGCTCAAGCTATTCTTTTTTGGCCTTATATATATCTTTTCTCTTTATAATCTACTTTAAAAAATAATTGTGTCCAATAAAATGAGAAAAGAATATTTCTTTTTTTTTAATTGAACTTTTTTAACAACGTTTTTCTGTTTTAATAATATATTTTTGAATATACTGTCAAACAAAAAAGGTATATTTTTTATTTTACTATTCCATTTATTTTTATTTTCCGTCTGATTCCCGTTGCAGACTTCTTTTCTGGACCCGTTTATGATTTTGCTCCACCGCCCCGGCCATCGACCTGTTTTTTTTTCGCTCTCAATACTGCCTTCGTTCGACACAGTAGTGCCACTTCCGCGTTTCCAGCTATCTGCTACCCTTGACCGACGATCATCGGATCGTGGGTGCAAGTCCCTTCCTCCTTCTAAAAAAAGCTGAGTAAAACGAACGCAATTGGGTCCCGTCTCTGTTCCTGGTCTGTGACAAAACTGTAAATAGATGTTTTTATTTATTTAAAGCCCCGCGACCCTACTGAGGATAAGTGGTGCAGCTAATGAGATAAGATGAGATTTATTTAAAGTAAAATAATTAAAATATTACTTAAGATAAATAAAAGTACCTACAATCAACTATAAACAACATCGTTTTAAAATGTGCTCTAATATGAAAATCTTACTTAAAATGAGTAAAATGATCAGCTAGCAAAAAATGAACTTCTTTACCTATTTTACTGTCTATTCTCTTTTTTTCCAATTGCTGTTTTGCTGCCCATGTAATTTTTTTTAGATCACAAAAATAAAATAATTATGTTGACGAGAAAATCATCTGCCATCCGCTATATCCTGATTAAAAAAATAGTAAAGTAGGAAAAATATTACTCAAAATGAGCAAAATGATCTTCCAACAGAAAAAAAAAATTTGACAGGATAGTCTTTTTTTGTCATAATTTTTTTTTTTTCGCTCTGAAAATGCTGGTCTACCAGTGATCCCAAGAGCCAAGAAGAAATTCACAGGTTTGAGAGCGTTCTCCATTCAGGCCCCGGTGTTGTAAAATGCTCTTCCCCCTGAGATTCGATCTGCAAAATCAGTGGAAATGTTTAAATCTAAGCTTAGAACACAGTTCTATTCTATGGCATATGAACAACCTATATTTGATGTTGACAATATCTGTATATCATTTATTGTTGCAACCTCCATTGCAGCCTGGTCATCCTGGAAGAGGGATTACCTCATGTGCAGTCCCTTCTCAAGGTTTCTTCATTTTCTTCATGTTGAGGTTTCTAAGTTTTTCCTTGCCCTCATGTAGGTTTTAGATCAGGGGATGGTGTAATAATAGTCTGTTTTTTGCAATAATCTGTGGTCTGTGCAGCCCTTTGATATTCTTTGTGAATAAGGGCTATACAATTAAAAATGACTTGACTTGATTTTTTTGTTCATAAAAATGACCCATTGACCCACCCAAGGCTTTCTTATTCGAAAACAAGGTTTAGAAATATTTTACACGGTATATTCGGCGTTGGATATTTCATCAAATGAAACAAATGGAGCTTTGATTAAAGCGCAAGGACAAGAGTTTTTCGACTGTTTTTTCTTTTTTTCTCCTTTTTCACAACTTTGATTATGCATTGACCTACAAAAACGCACATGTGACCTCCACAAGCCTACCGAGCTTTCCTTCACTAAACCCAAAGGAAATTATGAGGCTTGTGCCATTGTTTTTAGTGGAGCTTTTATTCCCCCCTCCCTCAATCTCGCTCCCAATTTTTCCTCTTTCAGCCTCCTGTTGGCGTATTTGATCCTGGCCCTGGATGGCGAAACAGGTTGAGTAAATGAAATATTGATCCAAAGAAGCATGGCCTTGCCTTCACCTTGTCCCCTACGTTGAATTACTGACTCTTCCGTTCTGCTTGTAATAGGAATTATTACAGCGGGCCAGGGCAAGTAATTACTCGGCATGGCAGGGGAGGACATAGGGGAGGAGCTGACTTATATTTCTTTGGAAGAAGTTATTTACTAGACGTACTTACGTCAGCCCTAACGTATTTCCTTCCCCACTACTGTTGGACAGATTTATCTATACAGTTTGGTTGATGATCAACAATTATCAGGGCAAGAGTCCAATCAATGTCATGTAAAAATGAGGAAATGGTTTCTGGGATGCGAAAACTTCGAAATAGGAATGTAATATGGAGTCTGTGCTGTGTTGGCGTAGAGAATCCGTGTCTCGCCGCGTGTTCAACCTTTGGGATTCGCAGTATTTGGACACAGAAAAATAGAGCTGGAGAGAAGCAGTTCACTTGAGAACATTTATAACAAAGTAACGAAATAAAGTAATCGGATTGTCTTCGAACCTACGCTACACGCTAGGCAAGCTTTTGTGACTCCCTGACTCTATCCTGCCCTGTTTTCTGTCTGATCACCGTTGCCGAATTCTTTTCTGGACCCGTTTTTGGTTTTGCTCCTCCGCCCCGGCCATCGACCTGTTTTTTTTCGCTCTCAACACTGCCTTCGCTCGACACGGAAGTGCCACTTCCGCTCGTTGTGGTGGAGTTGTGCACTCTGGACCATTTGATCAGGAGTGTTTTCCCACCAAAAGGCAAAGATAAATGGTTGAGAACAGGTTTTATAAGAAAGTGGTGTGGATTAGGCAAAATGGAATATGAAGCTCTAACAGACTTTTCTACTAGGAACTTACAATATAAGGCAAAAAATAACTTAATGTCCAAAAGATTAAAACTGCACACAGCTAAATCTTTAAGATAATATGATAAAATAAGGCTAAAGTGCACTGATATGAAAGGATACATTCTTATGAATACAGCGAGTAAACTCTTAATTAGAATATGTGGATAAAAATGATGTGCATTTAATAACAACTAAATGAATAATGAGTTTATCAAAATTATAATGTTATAAATAAATAATAAAACTAACATAACCGGAAAACCTTTGCGATAGTGACAACATACTCAGTGACAGCCGCAAATGCTCATTTTGAATAATGCATTAACTTTTATATTTTTATTTTTTTAGTATTTTCCTCAGTGATTTTGTAAACATATATCATTTTTACCGTAATGTGGGACTTTAATTCTAATTTCCATTGACCTTTACACTTTTATTTCATTTTTTACCTTCATTTTCATAAACTTGTATATTAAAAAAATCCCAATAGCTCTATTTTATTATCTAGGCACTTTTATATTTTTATATTGTATTTTTTCCCAATGTTGTATTTATTTTTATAATAATCACCCCCCTCCCTTGTTTTTATTCAATTTACCATAACCATTAACATTTGTATTTTTTTTTTCTGTAGTTTTTATTGCATTTTTCTTTTTAATTGATTTTTCTAAATGTTTATGTCATTTAATATTTAATTTTACATTTTTTCCTCCATTTTTAATAAATTGAACAAGAAGTTTTTATTTTTATTTTATTTTTCACAATATTTGTAATAATCTATGAACTTTTATGTTTTAAGTGTCTTATTTAGGTAAATTTTGTATTGAAATCTCTATCAAAATTTACAATTTTACTATATGTTTACAAAAACATTTTTTCCTTTCTCTTTCCCAAAACAGTTTTTCATTTGCCATTACAAATTTATGTTTGTTTTTATGTAATTTCCCAAACATTTCTATAAACGTTTATATTTTATTCCGAGCTAATATTTTTTATTGAATTTCTATTAACATTTCCACAATAAAATTGCGTTTATAAACATGTTTTTCACCAATTCGTCTTGTTAAAAGCACACTGGAAATTAGAAAACTAAAATAGCTACGGGTCCAAAAGTCTTCTTTTCCACGTCTTGAAAAATACCGTTTCAAACTTTTCTTTTCACACAGATACTTTTTTCTGCACGTTAATGTTGCCGTCTTTTCAACAATGTTTTTTCTCCGTCTTGCAGAAATTTCCATTGACTTAGTTGATCTACGGCGCTACTAGCGTTAGCGTCCTTGCCTTTGCCGCAGTCTCTCTGGTGCTGCCAAGCCGGGTGACAACCGGCCGCATCAGGAATCTTCTGAAGGTCATTCCTGATAGGATGGAGAAACTTGCAGCCATCCATCCACTAAAGGGACAGCGCGTTAACAGGTTGGTTGATGGGTGCGCCGCAAAGAACGGAGGTTGAACTTGTGCTTCCCTCTTAAACCCAATAGCCGGAATTGGACAGAAGTGAAATAGGTGTTTGAAATAGTGGATTTTAAAAGGTCTTTTGTGTACCCCGGAATAGATTGAAAAGAAGGTATGACAGAATTACGTTCAACCCTGATTCGTGCTGCTGAAGCCTACCATTCTGGGCCTTTTAAGATGAACTGCAGTGTTTTTGGCCATAACCCGCTGCCCCCCAGTTGACTATCGCTGACAGCAGGCTCGGAGAGTGCAAATTTGTGTCATCCTTTGCAGCTCTTTTTTATCTTTTTGAAACGCCTTTGATGAACAGCACCTATGCGTCCGCTATCTGTCAGCCATTATCCATGGTTGACGATTGCTGAGAGCAGCGGCCCATAAGGGCGCATTTTGATGTTCGTTTCGGGCCACTAAATTGTGATATTGTGACCCACTTAAAATGAACTGCACTGTTTTGGCCACATTCACTACTTTTGTGATTTATTGTTTTGTTTTTGCTTATATCTTCAGTGTTTTGCCTTGCAGCACTTTGGATTACTCTCTATCCTATGGATATGGGTTCTGGATACTCTATACAACACGCTACAGTGGGTATTAGCACGTCACATTGGGTATTTGTATATTGTATTATTTTTGCTTTATTATTGTACGGTTCTCAGCGCAGGGATGCTCTGTGAATTTGAATTTCCCTGCGGGGATGAATAAAGTATCTATCTATCTATCTATCTATCTATCTACCATTCTTAACACCTTTAATGAACAGCACCAATGCGTCCACTCGCAGCAATAGTTGGCGGGGATAATGGATTGAGGCAACATGAGTGCTTTTCATTTTAAACAAAAACGCGGGGGGAAAAACAGCCACGCATGACACAAATTTGCTCTAACTGCCTTGGCTCTCTGCAACAGTCGACTGGATGATGATGGATGGCGGAAAAAAACTTTGCAGTTCATTTAGGGCAACGTGAATGCCAGGCTGCGCTTTCAGCAAAAGTTGAATGTAATACTATAATCTCTCACTACTTTGCACTTTAGTTGGGGGAAATGCCCTAATGAGGGGCAAAAACACCTGCAAATTGATAATATTGCATGCTAGGGACGCCATAACCCAGGGGTCTACTGTAATGTATTTCCAAGACTTTCTTATTCCTGTTAAGTTTGAATTTCTCAATTTTACACCAGGCAAAATAATTTGTTGTTGAATTAGGTGGGGGAAATACCATAACTTAGGACTAAAAAAATATTGTATATTTTTCATTGGAACTTGAAAATATCGTAAGCTAGCGATACCGTAACTAGCTAACTTTTTGTACAGTTCATTTAACTACAATTCTGTGTTCTGTGTTTTTATTTTTTGGATCCACAGTTTTTGTTTTGTCATATACTCTCAGTCGATTAAGGGCGTCATCTGGAGGTAAGTTTGACTCTTGGGGGCTTTTACGATTGGGCGTCGCTACTTAGCGGATTTTCATGTTTCGCAGGGCTTCTGGTCCCCATTGCTAGCCATAAACAAGAAATTACTGTTGTCGCAGATAAGGGGGCTGAATAAATCATTCTAACAAACAATTTATTGACCAATTGAATTAAAGAGCCAAGTTTATTCTTTTCATAACTCGTCTTGCCTTTTTGGAGCACAACATACGTTTTTAGATCATTATGTCAGGAAACCAAATGTTTGGTTAGTCTGAAGGGTGGCTACACACACTGACGCAGAGGTTGACTGCTGGTGGCTTGAGGCTTCTCTGAGGTCGCTAGCCTTGTCCCACCAGTTTGGCCGCTAGCTTGATTAAGTTTGGTTTCTGACTTAGCTAGGGTCTCTGGCTAGTTGTTGAGCTGAGATTTGGTCAGGACTGCGACATGTACCATCTCTGGGTTCCGGTCTCCCGGGAGGGGGGACCCCTTGTGCTGGGGTTGTCACGGTAACCTTTGATGCAAGCTAACTCCCCCCCTCTCCAACCTCACATTCCACCAGTATTAGTCAGATAACTTAGTAAGTGAATGAAAAACATTATTCACTTCACATGTTTTGATATTGTTTGATCCTTTTCTGACATTGCAGAGTTATATACAGTAGAAATGTGATGTCAGCTGAAGATACCTCCAGATCTCAACAGAACCAATGGTGCCCGACCCATTTTAACAAGATCAAACCTATCCCACATAGATTCTATTACCCCGCCGTTCTATTACATTACATCTCCATTTACCAAGCTTAAGCAGCTCCAAGAACGACTCGGCCCTCGACCTTGTCAAAGATGAGAAGCTCTGACCAGAGAAAAGAGCAGGAGGAACCATGGGATGAAAAAAAGAAATGCCCAGGTTGAACGGGATGAAGTGAGCTGATGGCGAGGAAGGCCAAAGTAGGAGGGGACAAAGGAGAAAATAGATAATCAATATTGTGGGAGAGCACGTGGATGAAGATTGAAGGATGACGTGACGGGGATTTCAGGGACGACAGTTTAGAGCTGAAAACGAATTATGAGACCATCCCACAGGTGAGCAAATGGTCTCAGGAGACGTTTGCTTTATCTAGGAAAAGAACACTTCTGTTTTGACATATCGCCATTTTCTCACTTTCATTTGCTTCAAAGATTCCACCTACATAAGCAAGGTCTCGTTGATGCGTTTGACTAACAAAACAAATTGATCACACGGTCTCTGTTGTTGATCTGTGTCCTTGCCTATCTCAAATCAGACTTTCATCGATCAGAGTAAAAAAGACTTTAACTTGGAATGGATTAAAGGACATATTGTGAATTTTGTAGCTCTTCCTTGTAGGAAAAATACTTCATCAAGAAAAACAATTTTCATATGAATAATAAGCAAAATTACATACAAACGTATGTTTTTAAAAATACTCATAGTTGAGAAAATTGTACTATATTTCTTCACATTACAGTGATATGTTACCATATTTGTGCAATGATTAATCAGTCAAGAAATATCACTCATCACAATCGCAAGACGTTAGAGGTAATGGGAATCAAACCCGGGTCGAGGTGGTGAGACTGCCAAATCCTGACCCACCAGACCACCAGTGATGTAAATAACATTTGAAAAGACATGATCACACTATTTCCTTTCATGGTACCAGAGTTCAATGTTCGAGGATGGAGAAAACAGAAAGTTGTCCGAAAAGATATAAATAAATGCAAAAATCATTTTAATCATGACCGCATGTATTCAACATTTGTCACTTAGTTTGAGCTACAAAACGAAAACAAAATCTTATCCTGATTTATAATCAAAAGATAGGGATGCACGTTATACACAAATACGATTAAACGGTGATAGGGTACGCAATAAGGCATTCTTTTAAATACTTCTAAAAGTTAGTGTTATTTTACATACTCATGGTTGTATGTCATCTTGCTGCTACAGTTCCTGTCAAAACCCAAAAACTTTGTAAATGGCTGTAAAAGAAACTATTGTAAATTATAATTAATATTAATATAATTAAATAATTGTAGACTAAATACGAGTAAAAAGATAAACTGCATCACAAACCTCAGACACCCGATACTGTCACGACCAGAACAGAAGGAGAACCCAGATGCGTAACGTTACTCACAAGTTTGTTGAAATATAGAGGAAAGGCAGTGCCAGCGATCCAGTACTCGCTGAACGCGGAAAGCAAGCTGCTCAAGGGATCGGAGCGTGTTCCGAATGCGGAAGTGGATCTTCCGGAGCGGGAGTTCGTAGCATAGTTAGACGGAAAAACAGGTCGTTAGCCGGGACGGGAGATCAGAAGGTGGTCGGGGTCAGAAAAACGGGTCGTAGCAAGAGACAAACGGGGAAATCAGGAACAGACAAGTTGAAAACGGGTGACAAAGCAGGACAGACGGGAGTCAGAGTCAAAAAAACTTGCCTTGTGAAAACAGAGGTTCGCTGATGGACTGACAACAGGCGGGTGTAAGGACTGAGCCTGAATAGGACGGGGAACCAATCAGGTAACCAGCAGCAGCTGGCACCACACGAGCAGGCACAGGTGAGTTTAATGAGTAATCATGACAGATACACCTGATCACAGACTGTACATCCTATCTACCCCATAATTTACAAGTGTTACTTTAATTAAGAAATCCAACCTTCGCTCATATTTGTTTTTTTTTCCCCATGCTAACGAGGTATGCTAACAAGAGCGCAGTGAGAATACTCGAAGAAAGTGCGAGTAAAGCGGCTGCAGTAACTTGCAAACTTCTCTCATGGACTACCCACGACTCAACAGCAGCGTAATAATTATAAAACACTTGCTGTAGAACCATCACTCCTATGCACGTTGAGTTGGTGAAGCCGCTAGTATGTGATATATTGAGTGTGATACAAAAATGGGGCAAGGCCGTCGTCTGCCTCGCGTTCTGATTGGCTTAAAACGGCGCTGTCGGATCTATTAATCCCTTCGCTACTCTTTTCTATGCACACGTATGGATTCGGGTCCTCTCAGCCTCCATAATAATCCACGGATTGAAGTGAATAAGCGCTTATTAGTTGGCCATTTATCAATTATGATGCTCTCCTCTTCCTCTTTGAGCGTCATGATCATAACTCTCCTTTGTTTCCTGTCAGCGGTTGCCAAACTGATCAATTCTCCTGATTCCTTCCACGTCCTGGCCTCGTCCTCTGCTCTCCCAATGTTCGGAGAGAGACTTTTCCAAATAATCGTGGCCGTATTTACACACGGCGACTGCGCTTCCTCTTGTCTGCCTACTTGTCTGTGAAACCCTTAGCTCTCCTTCCAGGGAGGACTTAATGAATATTTCCCTTTGAGAGGGCGAGTGTAAAACAAACACAAGCCTCCTCCCTCAGCCGGCTTCCTTGGAGGGAAGATGCAAGACACATGAAAGGCTTGAGAGACCAGAGAGCAAATACGCTATTTTGGCATCTGCGCTGCATGCTCTCCCTTCACAAAATTATCTGCAGTTTTCTGGTCGTCTCACCCAGTAGTTGTGATGGCAGCGAGAAAGGGATCCTCAATGATTCCAAAATCAGATGTACAGTATGTGAACGGGACAATAGAAAGAAATACGCATAATTACATGTGTAATTCATACCCGTCAACCTGTACGGTTTTGCCGTACAAAGTAAGTTTATTATGCATTTTAAGAGGTGTACGACGTACGAGAAAATCTGTACGGAAAAACGCAAATTGGACAATTATGGGTACCATCCGGTATACACCGGCTATCACGAAACGGCAAATCAATCAAGTGAAACGAGTTCACCGCAGAAGCCTCTATCTCGGTATCGTTTTTTTCGTTGCAAACGAAGCGAGCGGTTTGATGTAGTGAAAGGAAGTCCGTTTCTTTTTAGAGAATTGGCTTTTTTGGCTCAACGCATTAAAGAGAGCCGGCTCTCAAGTGGCTCACTTTCTTTGATGCATTATATTATGAATTATTATGTTGTATAAAGAAGTTAATAAAAAAAAGGAAGTATAAAATGAGAAAATGAAAAAGACAGGTTTGTGGTTATCCCTTTAATCAGTATATTACCAACAATAATTTAATGCAGAAAATGAATTCAAAATTTGAATAAGAAAATTCTACTGTCAAGTCAAGTCAAGTCAAATTTATTTATATAGCCCTTAATCACAAAAATGTCTCAAAGGACTGCACAGGATTACAGTTACAAAATTACACAATTACCTGATCTTAAACTAGCAAACCAGCATGCGGGCAAGGAAAAACTCAAAAACCTCAGTGTGAGGAGAAAAGAGAAACCTTGAGAAAGGACCTCACATGTGGTAATCCCCCTTCCAGGATTGAACAGGGTGAATTACAATTAGCATTACTGTACACAGAATAGTAAACACTAGGTAAGATGTTGAAAATGTCCGGAAAGAGCATGACATCAACGACGACGCCAGCTGGTAAATGCAGGGGTTGACATGCTGCAGGTCAGACCCCGGTCCGCTGACCCATCCCAAATCATCCTTCTCCTTCGTATCAGCCAGGCAGGCCTCAGAAAAAGACAGGACAAAACAGAATACGAGGTGGGCATCAATCATATGCTTTGGAATAGAAGTGTGTCTTAAGCCTCAATTTAAAAACTTCCGTTGAGGTTGCAGATCTTATCTCCAGAGGCAGGGCATTCCACAACACCGGGGCCCGGATGGAGAACGCTCTCGAGCCCGCAGACTTCTTGGCTCTCGGAATCACAAGTAGACCGGCATTTTCCGAGCGCAGACTCCGTGCAGGAACATAGGGGGAAATCAAATCAGAGAGATAAGAGGGTGCAAGCCCATGCAAACATTTATATGTTAATAAGAGAACCTTAAAGTCACATCTTAAGTGGACTGGGAGCCAGTGCAAGTTGGCCAATACAGGTGTAATATGCTCAAACTTTTTAGTCTTAGTCAAAAGTCTAGCTGCCGCATTCTGAACCAGCTGCAAACTTTTAATGCTAGACATCGGGAGACCAGAAAGCAATACATTACAGTAATCAAGCCGAGAAGTAATAAACGCATGAATTAAAATCTCTGCATCTGATTGGGACAGCATTGAACGAATCTTCGCAATATTACGGAGGTGGTAGAAAGCTATTCTAGTAATATTTTTCACATGTAACTGAAACGACAGATTAGGATCAAATATAACACCTAGATTTTTGACCGAGTCACTATGGGTGATATTACATTTGTCTAGGTTCAGGGTAATGTTTGAAAACAAATGACGACAGTGAGCTGGACCAATAATCAACATTTCAGTTTTTTCTGGGTTAAGGCGTAAAAAATTATTTGACATCCATCTTTGAATCTCAGTAAGGCAATCCTCCAGATTTCTAAAACTTAAATGTCCAGTTTTTTCCAGTGGCACATACAGTTGAGTGTCATCTGCATAGCAATGGAAACTAATATTATACTTGCGGATAATGTCACCAAGCGGGATCATATAAATACTAAAAAGAAGGGGGCCAAGTACAGAGCCTTGAGGAACACCACAAGGGACATTAGATTGTTTAGAGGTCATATTGCCATAGTTAACACATTGCATCCTGTCTGACAGGTAGGACCTAAACCACGAGAGTACAGTTCCTGAGATACCAATGCGTTCTAGACGAATCAATAATATGTTGTGGTCGACCGTATCAAAAGCAGCGCTGAGATCCAGCAGCAGTAACATTGATGAGGCACCAGAATCTATTGTTAAAAGGAGATCATTGGTTACTTTTGCAAGGGCTGTCTCAGTAGAATGATTTGCTCTAAATGCTGACTGGACAGTTTCAAAAAGGTTATTTTCTGACATGAAGTCATTTAGCTGCTGTGCAACGACCTTTTCAAGTAATTTCGCAAGAAATGGCAGATTTGACACTGGCCTATAATTACCTAGGCTTTCTGGGTCAAGGTTAGGTCGCTTAAGCGTGGGTTTAATGACGGCAGACTTGAAGGCTACAGGAACAATACCCGAGGATAGCGATATATTAATAATATTTAAAACTGATGGTCCTAAGATCTCAAACAGATCCTTCACCAGTGAAGCTGGAAACGGATCAAGCAGGCACGTAGTTTGTTTGGCCCTACTGACCATCTGTGTTAGATTATCAAGGGACAATTCATTGAAACTGGAGAATGTTTCTAAACAACCGCTGACACAGTCCATACCTAGCACCTCCACATCTTTGATATAGGAGGAGGAAACAGAGCGTTCTTTTAAAATTTCATTCCTGATTAGTTGAATCTTTTTATTAAAAATTCCATAATGTCATTAGCAGAATGAGTGCAACCATTTGGGTTAAGTTGTTGTCTGGTAAGTTTCGCCACTGTGTCAAATAAAAATTTTGGATTATTCTTATGTTCAACAATAATCTTAGAGAAATACGAAGCTTTAGCTGAGGCAAGAGCTACTTTATATTTCAGCAAACTGTCACACCAGGCCAGTCGAAAAACCTCCAGCTTAGTAGTGCGCCATTTTCGTTCAATTTTTCTGCAACTTTGTTTGAGTAACCTAGTTTCTTCAGTAAACCAAGGTGTATTCTTCTTGGGTCGGAATTTATACTTTAGGGGCGCCACAGAATCAAGAACATTTACCAAAGCAGTATTGAAGTTGTTTGTAAGTGAGTCAACAGACCCAGTGTACGAAGGGAAGGCTGCAGTTACCGTAGGTAATAATTCTTTTAAGGCTAACACCGTTTTAGGGCGGATATTGCGACTGCTAAAGCCTATATTTTCCTTATCACAGTAAACATTAAACAACACCTCACATTTAACAAAATAGTGATCAGAGATGGCATTAGGATACGGTAACACTGTAACATTTGAGGCTACTACGCCACGGGTCAGGACAAGATCTAGAGTGTTCCCATCTTTATGAGTTGGCACATCAACTATTTGATTGAAACCAAATGTATCCATCAGTGACTTAAATGCAATTGCAAGTGAATTTGATGGGGAATTTATGTGAACATTAAAACCACCAATAATTACAACATTATCCGCATATGTAACTAAGTCTGTTAACAAATCAGAAAATTCTTCCAAAAAATTTGAGTATGGTCCAGGTGGGCGATACACAACAACTACATAAATTGGTGTTGACATTAAGGACCTCATAACAAGTGCTTCAAACGTTTTAAAACTAGTAGGGGTATTAGAAGTAAATTTCAACCTATTTTCCGATATAAGAGCAACACCTCCACCTTTTTTGCATGGTCGTGCCAAGTGCGCACTCACAAAGTTAATTATATTTGCATGTACTTTTCCTTCTGCAAGTGAACGTCCAAGCTACTTAATTTTTGAACTTTTTTTATAATAACCTCATTCATGGATCAGGATCTCACAACAAAATGTTAGTTAACAATATATATGATATAACGAAACACATGTACAATATAACACGTTAAACTACATAAATAAACACGTTTTAAAAAAAATATGGTGTAAGATTATTTTGTATTTTGTAAGGGAAAATACAACAGTTTGTAAGGGCATGGAGCCCTGGAGCTTGACAGGTATGGCAATTGTACAACTAGAATCCATACAGTGTGCGTATTTGCCAAATTCAACAGAGGCAGACAATGTGTCCAATAATTTAGAATTTTGAATTGTATCGATGGTCATTGATATCAACATTTTGAAACATTGTATGCAATGAGATTAGCCATGGCACTCCGGGGTGAAACATGCAATATCAAAACTTTAAAGAGAAAAAAGAGAAAAGCTAGGATGAATAGACAAAAAAATGATGATAATTACAATATAGTGCTATATATATTTACACAATACATACATATATACATGCATATATTTTTTGCACCGCTTATACTCACTAGGGTTGCAGGTGTGCCAGAGCCCATTCCAGCCATCTTCTAACAGTATATATATATATATATATATATATATATATATATATATATATATATATATATATATATATATATATATATATATATATATATATATATATATATATATATATATATATATATATATATATCTCATCTCATCTCATTAGCCGTACCGCTTATCCTCATTAGGGTCGCGGGGATATATATATATATATATATATATATATATATATATATATATATATATATATATATATATATATATATATATATATATATATATATATATATATATATATATATATATATATATATATATATATATATATATATATAATATAGTAATTTGAAAACATAAATAATATTTGTATCATGTTTGTTCTCCTAACTGAACCATATAATTTTCCATTATCAAACTATTTTTGAATAAACTTTACGGATCCGCTAGGGAATGCCAAATAGCTGCATGCGGCTCCAGATCTACTTGTTGCGGACCCCCGGGATAAATATTTCCTGATTTGATTTTTCAAGCACAGATTTATGCCATAAATATTTACTGATTTCATTTTTCAACTACAGATTTTTGACATACAATTTGACCATTTTAAGTTGGGATTTTAGGCCATAAATATTTACTGATTTCAGTTTATAAACACTGATTTTTTTCTGACATATAATTCGACTGGTTTCCGTTGGGATTTCATGCCATAAATATTTACTGAGTTCATTTTTCAAATACAGATTTTTGACATACAGTGGAACTTCGGTTCTCAACCATAATCCGTTCCAGAACCCTGTTCGAAAACCGATTTGTTCGATCACCGAAATCAGTTTTCCCAATAAAAATAATGTAAATCGTTTAAATCCGTTCCAACACCCTGAATGTTTACCTTGAATGTTTATCGTAAACATAAAGCTAACCCAGGCTAATCGTACGTCCGCGTTTTCGTAATCTTCCGTATGAAAGATTACGCTAACATGAACGTGTAAAAATAAAAAAATCAGGTCGTTTACAAGTCATTTAGCACCCGGGTCTCCACAACAAGTGGTGAGCGGTTCATTGGAAAGGGGGCTCCGTTCCAACACCCTCAATGTTGGGCTCCGTTCCAACACCCTGAATGTTTAACGTAAACTTAAAGCTAACCCATGCTTATCGTACGTTCACGTTATCGTAATCTTATGAATAGTATTTCTTACCTTTGTGGTGGTCAGCAGAAGGCGCTCGCACACCTCCTTCATATTTGGCTATTATTTCTTTCTTAAATGCAATAGTTGTACACACTACTTTTCTTTTTTCACCTGTAGCAACTTTGCTGCTTGCACTGACTTTCTTCGGAGGCATAATAAGGGGCTAAAACACCCGTACGCCGCTGAGCATCGCACCCTAGCGTACGCACTCACGCATTACCGGCGTTCGAACTCTGATTTTTTGACCGAACAGCGAAGCAAGAATTTCTCGAAATTTTTGGTCAGACACCGATTTGTTCGAACTGAGAGGCGTTCGAAAACAGAGGTTCCACTGTATAATTTGATTTGTCTCCGTTGGGATTTTATGCTATATTTACTGATTTCATTTTTCAAACACAGATTTTTTGACATAATTTGAATTGTCTCAGTTGGGATTTTATACTTTAAATATTTACTGATTTCAGTTTTCAAACACAGATTTTTGACGTATAATTTGACCTGTTTCCGTTGGGATTTCATGCTATAAATATTTACTGATTTCTGTTTTCAAACACAGATTTTTTTGACATAATTTGAATTGTCTCAGTTGGGATTTTATGCTTTGAATATTTACTGATTTCAGTTTTCAAACACAGATTTTTTGACTTATAATTTGACTTGTTTACGTTGGGATTTCATGCTATAAATATTTACTGATTTCTGTTTTCAAACACAGATTTTTTTGACATAATTTGAATTGTCTCAGTTGGGATTTCATTCAGATTCAGATTCAGATTCAGATCTACTTTATTGTCATTCTAGTACACGTGTATACAGAACGAAATGTCGATACATCTGACCCGCACAGTTTCCTTGAATGTACAGATATAAATAAAATGTATTGAGTTGTAGTATTGAGTGCTAATAATATACTAAACAATTATGGCTATGTATAGTATTTTACAGTAGCACAAATAGTGCAAGAGGAGTAGCCAACCAGATGTGCAAGATGGGCAGTCAGGTAAACAAGTCAGGTAAACAGAACAATAACACTGTAACAATAACACTGTAAGTACAATAGTGCAGAGAAACAGATGTGCAAGGAGTGGCTAGCTATACAGAACTGCCAGTAGTTGCCATAAATGCCATAAATATTTACTGTTTTCTGTTTTCAAACACAGATTTTTTTTGACATAATTTGAATTGTCTCAGTTGGGATTTTATGCTTTAAATATTTACTGATTTCAGTTTTCAAACACAGATTTTTTGACTTATAATTTGACTTGTTTACATTGGGATTTCATGCTATAAATATTTACTGGTTTCTGTTTTTAGTCACAGATGTTTTTGACATATAATTTGGCTGGTTTTTATCATCCCCCATCTTGTCAACTGGAAATCTGCATCTCTCGTTATAATTCCGTCACTGGTCTACAGCATGTTTCAAAGTATCTGAAGAAAAATGGAATCCCGCATGAATGATTCATGTCTGCCGTTTCCCCAAAAACGAGCCGAGGGTGGTGTGTCGTTTCCCACTTTTGAAATGTACAGTGTGCCGACTGGCGTGCAAGCCCGGTGTATGCACGTTGATCAAAAGCTTAGAAAGTGAAGGCTGCATGAGCTTGTTTCGTGGGCACAGATGGCACGCACTGGAGCAGGGGTGGGCAACTATTCTGTTTCAGGGGCTGCATTGGGTTAAAAAAAATGGGGCTAAGAAGCCAATCATGGACACCTATCCAGTTTTTTCACATTTGAATATACAGTACATGCTATATTTCTTTTAATTCTATTTGGTTTCAAACCATTCATAATTAAAGCAAAATAGTATATTCGAACCCTGTTTTAAGCACGACCATTTATATTTGGTTTTGTAGTATCATTGTTGTATTTTTTTAAATGTATTTTTGTAGTATTTCTGCTGTCGGATTTTCATCATATTTCTGTAGTATTTTTGTAGTTTTGGTGTAGTTTCTTTTGGTAATATTTTTGTAGGATTACTACAGTTGTATTTTTATAGTATTTCTGTTGTAATATTTCTGTAGAAGTATTTTTCTAGTATATCTGTTGTAATATAACTTAAGTTATAATTTTGTATATTAGTAATACTGTAGTGGTATTTTTGTAGTATCTCTTTAAAAGTATTTTTCAAGTATTTCCATTGTAGTATTTGTTTAGCATCTATGTAGTATTGTTGTAGTAATTCCAGAGTGGTAGTTTTGTAATATTACTGCAGTTGTTTTTTTAAGTATTTCTCTCATTGCATTTCAGTAGTGTTATTTTTGTAGTATTTGCCGGAATATTTCTATAGTGGTAGTTTTGCATTATAGTATTAATGCAGTAAAATCTTTGTAGTATTACTCTAAAAGTATTTTGAAGTATATAAATTGTAGTATTTCCGCAGTATCTTAGTACTTAGTACTATTTCCATCATAGTATTTTGTAGTATTTCTTTAGTATTTTTGTCATAATAATGCAGTTGTATTTTTGTGATATTTCTGTTGTAATATTTATGAAGTTGCATTTTTGTATCATGATATTACTCTATTAGTTTTTTTTAATTAAAGCAAAATATTATACTGTATGAGGCCCCTGTTTTTAAGCACTAAATTTGATATCCAGTTTTCCAATAATTTTGTAGTATTTCTATGGTAGTATTTTTTGGGGTAGACACACAAAGGGACACTATGGACAAAGATAGCGCCCAAAACAACGTTGTTTTACTCGTGGTAATGTATTTACTATTATATATTGTGTCATTATATTTTGACCATTTTCATTCGGCAGGCCTGATGAAAAAGCCTGCCGGGGCGCATGTGGCCCACGGGCTGTAGCTTGCTCACCCCCTGCACTAGAGGCTAGAGGCCGTGGACTGAAGCCGACGTGCTGTATCTGTTGGTGTCTGGAGAGGAAACCACCCAACCCCCCACCCCGGCCAATTACAGTCGGTCCAAATGAAGGCAATCTCACCACATGCCTCCAGGGAAGCTTTTGCAAATGTATACCCGGACTCTCCTCTTCCATCTCGGGTGTGGATGATGCCAGGTAGCCCGCCGCTTGGAGGGGGGGGGGGTAGGGAAAAAGACGAGGAAGGCAATCTGTATGTGTCCTTTGAAGCTTGTCTTATGGCTTTTCTCTGTCAGGTTTCTCTCCAGGGACGCTGGAAAACGGAGTTTGGGCATCCAACCTGAAATGTCTCGGCTTCCGTGTAGCCCCCAGCAGAAGATGTGGACTAACGTGTATGCTATGAAGAAGCTGGACACTTTATTAGGTAACACTGCGGTTTGTAATACAACAATTCTGAAGCTGAGAGATAATTGTTTCTTACTGATTAGCGTGAAGGGCTACCAGCCTTATATATATTCCTAAAATACATACTATGTCGTTACTATGTTATTATCATGATTTAACCAAGATGTAGGTATTAGAAATCATATTTCGTAGAAAATCACAATAAGTCATTACTTATCTTCAGAACCTTTCTGCAGGCGACTCAGGTGTTCTTAGGGGGCTGCATGGCGCCTGTGGGCACTATCGGGGCCCCTGCATTCAAGGTTGATAATTTTTTTCAAGGAAAAAGTTTTTGTTGAAATGACGGCCAAGAAACTCAAAAAATTGCACGCATGTATTGTAGGTGCTTCTAGCTGTTTTACGTATGTAGAGGAATTTTAAAAATAATAATAATAATTTGTTTGTTCACCAAATTAACCATTAGGTGGCGCTGAAGATAGACCACCAGAATTAGTTTGAAATAGTCTTATTGAACTCTAAAGGAACAGATCCTTAAAACTTTATCTTCGGTTTTACTTTTATGTTATAAATTTTGAAGTTCATTCATATTGATAGTGAATACACTGAATGAAAAATATAAACACAACAGAACGCAGCGTAGTTTGTTTCTAAACAAACTAAGATTTATTTACTGGGCAAAAAAAATCAATAGAACAAACATTGTATTAAGAAAAACATGCATTTCTAACTAACGAAAGGTACCATGCGGGGATGGGAGAGGTAGTTCTGCAACAATTGGAAGTACTGATCTATCAGCCCAATTATATGATAATCAATTCATTTAAATGATCGGGAATTACTTCAAGGCGTGTCAGAATGAAAGTAATTGCCCAAGCACCAAAACGGCTGTTTCTTTCCGATGTTACCTTGGTCAAAAGAAACCTTACATGGGGAAGGGTCAGTGCGATTTATTAACTATTTTTTTAGCATTCTTTAAAGGGACAGTGGGTATTATTTACATTCACATGATGTCAGAGCTCAGGAAATCTAAGACCAGACAGACCGTCTTCAAAATGCATAATCCCGGAAAAAAATTGGAATTGACACATATACATACATATATATATATATATATATATATATATATATATATATATATATATATATATATATATATATATATATATATATATATATATTTATATATTTATATATATTTATATATATATATATATATGTGTGCAGAGTTTGCATGTTCTCCCCGTGCTTGTGTGGGTTTCCCACAGGCACTCCGGTTTCATGTCAGGTGAATTGGCTGGTTTAAATTGTCCCTAGGTGTGAATGAGCGAGTGAATTGTCTGTCCCTGTGTGCCCTGCGACGGGGTGGCAAACAGTTCAGGGTGTCCCCTGCCAACTGCCCGAGGACAGCTGAAATGGACTCCAGCACCCCCGTGACCCTACTGAGGATAAGCGGTGCAGATAATTGATGGATGGATGGGCTTTTGTGACTGTTTTTATTGTCACATTTCATTCTAGTCCAATCAAATATGTTTTTTCCCGACTGGTAAAAACGAGGTAGCTCCACATCACGCACCCGCCACCTTATGTACGACATGTCACACGAGATTGTTTTCACACGGTATTCGAAAAGGAGAACGCCGCCCGTCAATCCTCGGCTTGTGTGTTCGCTTTGCGTTATCAGCGGGGAAATTGATTTCTGTGTCCATCTTGTTTGCCCTTCCCTTTGTGCTTCCAAGCTCAATTTGGAGCGGCCTATGATGTATTGACGCACGCGCCGCAAATTACCCTGCTAAAAGATGCAAGCGCACAAAGCGCCGCGCCCGAGCCGATAGCTCCTGTCTTTCCATTTGTGTGACGGCTCGCCGTTGCCGCGCACGCCACGTCCCGATTGCTAATGTTTGACGCTCTAAATAGCATGTCACTGGTGAATAATATGAGGATGATATTCTCCTTGTGGTGAAAGCTTTTCTAGCTAGTTCTATTTGTCATGAGCTGAGTAAGAATAGGCCCCTTTTAATATTAAAAAAATGTTCTTGCACAGGGGTCGACAAAAATTCTGTGCAAAGTGATTCTGGTTGAATATGCCTTTTCAAAGGAACAACAGTTATTTTTCCGTTATTACTATGTTATTACATTGATTGTACAAACCTTGACTGTGTAGGAGTGGAGTGAAAATAGGCTTAGTCAATGAGACTTTTTTCTAGTTTTTACAGATAATACACATAATATCTTATACCACTTACAAAACAGATACAGTACAGCCCCCCTGATACAACGTCTTCACTTTACACTTTTCACTTTTCTCTTCAAGTTGTGATTTATGTTTTTCCCCCCTCTTCTTTACAGTCTTTTTCCCTCCTGTAAAACGTCAATAACAAAACATGTGTGTATAAAAACTTGAAAATTGAAACTTTTTTGTGTTCATTTTGTCTCCAAGATGCCGCTCTTCCATTGGTCGATGTCAAATCAAATGCTGGTCTGCAATTTGTTTTCATCATAGCATCATGAAAGTTTCAAAAAGGTTTGGCCGGATTTCCTCCCACAATGCTTTTCTACCTATTCAGTTTAGAATCATGAGCTTTGCTATCGGTCCCAAGGCTTGCATTGATGCCAAAGGGAGAAGCCAAACCTGATAACCATAGAAAAGAAGGTCCCGACAGCTTTCACTGGTTTACCCCTGCCGCATCATACAGGTGCCCTGCCCATCCCTTAGAGCGCATCCAAACATCCCACTATCCTTTAACAACACCTCTCCACTCTAGCTTCCACTACATTTAGACCTCTTTCCTCCAGTACACTCATAACACCATCCATCCACATCAATCACGGCCTTCATCTTGGTCTCCTTCTATTTACTTCTGCTCTGTAGATCCTCTTCAACATTCGCTCCTCATCCATCTTCTCTATGTGTCCAAACCAACCGAATGCTCTCTCATCCACACGCTTGCACAGTTCCACTGCTACTCCAGTTCTGTCTCTCACAATTTAATTTCTCAATCCATCCAATCTTGTCACTCCTAACATACACCTCAAACACTTCATCTCAAAAACATTTAAAAAAATACTGATCATTCTAGCAAGTGGAAATTCAAAATCAGTTTAATTTTTAATCTGCACTGTTCGCCCCCTCTGCATTCATTTGTTACTTCACTGTACCAGCTCAGGTAACATTACACCAAATTAAATACAATTAGATATTTCCTTTACAACTGTATTTATTTATATTATTATTTAATCATGTACACAAAGAGGGATGAGCGCCACCAGGCTGGACTTGCCCAAGATACACTACATTTAGTGGTTCCCTGATGACCCTGGCAGTTAATGGATCCGTGAACCTTGAAAACGTAAGTAGCACTTACTATATGCTATTTTGTTAATGTTTTAAACTGGCATACTATGGAACACATTTGCTGCGCATTACCAGATGTTTCAATCCCCCGCTATACAGCGATTTAACTTTGTAATCCCCTGCTCATAACGGATTAATGTTGTATCCTGGGGTCTAATGTACTACTATGTTACTACTTTGTTATTGCTATGTTTTACTACATTGTAAATAGTAAGAGTGGGGAAAATTGGCTCAGTCAAAGCATTTTCTTTAAAAAATTGTCAGAGTTGTTGTATGTAAAGACACTGTTTATGTTCATAACACATTATTCCAGATACTATTAATACAAAATATTGTATTTTCTACACATAAAGGTGCACCCCCAAAAGAATGGTGGATTTTTGTTTTATAGAATTTGCGCATGGAATTAAAACAACAGTGAGGTCTAGGGTTGCATACAAAAGGAATCAATACCTTTATATTAAAATATTTATTTTCATAATATATAAATTAACATGATGAAGTCTGGTTTCACCACTGAAAATGATTTTTGCAACAAATGATTAACCTGTTAACCACAAAAGGGGACACAAAAACCACTCATTTCTCAAAGGGGGAATAGTTATCGTATGCAGTATAATTTAACTCAATTATTGTCCAAGGCAACAAAAACAGAGGATTTTAAAAGCGTGTTCGAATGTTGACGTCAGAACTGCCGTCAAATTTCTGCGCTTGTCTTTTGTTTCTTTTTAGCAACAAACAATTGACATGTTTAACCACAAGATGGCACTCGAAAACCACTCTACATGTTTCTTAAAGACAGAACAGTTACTGTATGCAGTATGATTTAATTGTAACAACACATTTCTAGTTTTATACATGGTATTATTTTATAAGGCGCATCGCGTAATAAGGCGAACCTTCAAAATTCTGACCATTTTGGGGTTTTTAGGTGCGCAATATGGGCAGCACGGCGGCGCAGTGGATAGCGCGTGTGCGGTACAATTCTGAGGTCGTGGGAACCTCCTAAGTGGGTTCAAATCCAGCTCCCGGCCTTACTGTGTGGAGTTTGTATGTTCTCCCCGTGCTTTATAATGGCCCATCACTGATGAACTTTTATTCCGACCCAGTCTGCAGGATACCCAATTTTTCATTGGGGACTACCATATTATTGGTGACCCCAGCTCTAACAGAACCGGTGCCTTGTACTCAGCCTCACACTGATAGGAAGCCATCAATTACGGTCGCCGCCACAAATTGGGCCATCGAACCGAGTCCCTCAATTACACTCGGACCAGAACCAAGCCCGGATCTTAGGCATCCTCACCTTAACTCTCATGTCATCTTTCTCCATGTTTTCCTGACCGGCCGGGTCACAACTCGGCCTTGAGCTCGGAGATTTACGGCGCGGTGCCGCCATCTGTTATGTAGCGAGTACGTGACGTTCCGGCGCCGTCGCTGTCTCGCGTTTGTTGCTTTGTATTGCAAATTTGCAATTTGCATTCATGAAGGTATTTACATGCATTCCACACTTACAGACTACACTCGCTCCTCACGTCACGATTTACGCAGCTTTGACTTTGCTTCCAGGCACAACTCACCCCAAAAGTTGCTTTTTTTCCCCACTAGAAAAAAAAAGAAATTATTGTACAACTATTACCAGTGAGGTTCATGTCTGTTGAGGCACAGTCCAATTTTTACATAAATTACCTACTGGAATGCTTATTCTGTCAGAACCAGAACAGACGGTAGACCCAAACGCGTAATGTTTCACACCAAGCCTTATTGCAGAAGCGGAGAAGTCAAGCACGGGAAAACAAACGCCAGCGATTCGGTGATCGCTGGGCAGGAGAAGCAGGAAGCCCACGAGATCGGACCGTGGTAAGAGGGCGAAAACGGGTCGAGCAGCCGGGACGGGAGATCCGAGCGTGGTCCGTGGACGAAAAACAAGTCAGGTAGCCGGCACAGGGAGATCGAAGCGTAGTCGGAGGAAGGAATCAAGTTAGGTAGCCGGAGACGATCGGGAAGCCAGGGGCAGACAAGTAGGATACACGATAGGACAGGACAAACAGGAGCCAGAGTCAAAAAGTGTTTGCCTTGCATGTGCGGAGGTTCGTTGCCGGACTGACAAGGAGCGAATGAGAGTACTGAGTTTAAATAGGAGGGGAACCAATCAGGAAACGAGCAGCAGCTGGACCCAAATGAGCGGGCACAGGTGAGGGCAATGGGCAAATCATGACATATTCGTCATTTGATTGGTAACATTTTACATGTTTTGTTTAAAAAGAACAGCATTCATTTCATAACAAATAAATTGTATCATGAAAAAAAAACGTTACCTTTACCTATGAATGATATAAATACAGGAATATCTAATGGTTAAAAAAAAATGCATGCGTTCCCTCAAAGCAATTTTGAAAATCCCAAATTATGAAAGTACAGTAAATGTGGAAGAATTTTATTAGTAAATAAATGTAACCACTTAATATAGTTTCTATTGTACATTCTCGTTATGAGGCACATCATCACTTGCCTCATAGACTGCTGACTAACTGCTCATTGTAAAGATTAATTCTACACTGCACCAAAATAAATCTTACCCCATTGGCAGAAAGTTTCACAAATTTGAGATCTCATATTTTTAGATATACAATATGAAATTAGCAAAATTTGAGGCCTATGAATTCATTATTTGATGTGTGCAAAAAAAATCTCACCCTGTTGGCTGGAAGTAATGTAATTGTTTTATGTAAACTTTTTTCATTTTTACATCCTCCATCATGTCTTGTGTTTTTATTAAAATAGTAATACTTTACCTATAATAAGCAAATGGCAGATTGGTTGTTTTGTTTATTTTAGCTATACATATTCCTTGAAATTAGCAAAATGATCTTCCACATGCTAAAAAAAGATTGTTTTGCTTCTTTTGTTGGTGTTGTTGTTGCTGTTGTTGTCATTTCTTCATTCTGAATATGCATCACAACCAGTGCAAGGCTTCCTGATCAATGTAAAAAAAAATCGGGTAATGAAAAAATTGTAAAAATGGAAAAGTGACGAAGCTACATAAACCACAAAACGAAGCAATGATTTTTCTTGTTTTCCTGAAAAAAACCTGAAAACAAAAATGAAAATAAGGAAAATTATACTTAATATGAGCAACACTTTCCACAAATGGACTAATATTTTGTTTTTTTACAGTGTGGAACCTTACCCAGCCTACACTAAAAAAATAAAATCTGACCCCATTGGCAAAACATTGATTTCATTTAAAAATATGAATTTTCCTTTTGAGACTTTTCATGTTGCTTTTAAGATAAATAACATTTTTACTTAATTAGGTTGTGTCTTTCTGGTGTCCTTAAAAAGTTGAAAGTATAATATTTAACAATGCCCAATGAGGTTCAAACAGGCCTTTATAATTTTTTTCCACCAAGCCTTTATGGTTTTAGCTTACTTTCAGCTGTTCCGGCTTTAGAACACATTAGGCTTGAGAACAGAGGGGCGTTGCGTTGGGGGTTGTAGAGGGTTTTCATGCTTGTGCTTGCGGTTTCTGTCAGTGTAGTTTGAAAATCATGAAAGTAAGAAAAGGCCGCTTTCAAATACCAGTCAAACGCCACCCCAAACCCCTAAAAAGATGAAAAAAGATAAGTTTATTTAAGTGTGTTTCAGAAATTCACATTCCCACACGTGCCACACAAGCAATTGAAAGAGGCTGCAGTGATGGCTTAAGGCAGAAGATGGTGTCAGCGAGTAGGGAATTTAAAAATTCCAGACAGCCCCTTTGTAATGATCAAAATATTCTACCATCTCCTAGGTTTGAACATTTTGTTTATTTAAGTCTTTGGTGTGAATGAAAAAAAAAAAAATCATAGCATTACTCCTTTTTGAAAAATACTTTTTCTTCTTGCTTTCAAGTACTTTTGTCCTTAAAAGGTAGAAAATATTCCTTAAATTATGCGAAATCATCTACATTATGCTACATAAGTTTGCTTATTTTATGTATAAAGAGTCTTATTTTCCTTGAAGAACAAGTTAATATCCAGGCTACACTTAAAATAAGGAACATTTTCGCTAACGGGGTCACATTTTATTTTACGGTATTGTAATTTTTTTCTATGATAAGAAAAAAACTACAACAAATGAGTCAAATCTTCTACTATTCTATAGATTAGACAATTTGTCACATTTTAAGGACGTTTATCCATGATTTCATATTCCACGCCACACAACAATTTAAACAAGTTGTCAAGTCATGTTTATTTGTATAGTCCTTAATCACAATAAGTCTCAGAGGGCTGATTATTGCAAACCACAGACTATCATTACACCATCCCCTGATCTAAAACCTACATAAGGGCAAGGAAAAATCCAAAACCCTAAAATGAGGAAAATGGAGAATGTTCTCGAACCTGCAGATCTCTTGGCTCTTGGGACAACTAGCAGACCACCATTTTGAGAGCGAAGGCTCCGGACCGAAACATAGGGGGAAATTAAATGTGAAAGATATGAGGGAGCAAGTCCAAGCATAATTTTGTACACTACCAACAGAACTTTAAAATCATATGTGAAACAATTTGTTGAACCTCATCTCAGGAACTTGGCGCTAAGATGAAAAACTCAAGTGCTGGGTAAAAGATGGCATAAAAAGGCCTATGCCCGCCACGGGAGGTGTTTTACATCGCTGCCGCCCGCCACCCGAGTCCGCTTAATTAAGCACATCAGTTTCTTAATGTGATCACTTTTAATTAAAAGAGAATTTTATCTGGATCCGTAACAGGAGGCCGACAGTCGAAGGGGGGTCTAGGTCACGCCGCAGAAAGCAGGTATGTGTGTGAGTGCAACTTCAGTTTAGTGGGTGCGTCTAATTAATATGGATGAAGCACTAAGCCTTTTGGACTCGGGCGCCTCTCATTTCATGACTATTAATGATTTTAATGAACTGGGCTAATAAGGCCGTTTTCCTCCGTCGACTTGGAGAAGGGGGCCGGCCGATACTCGCTGGGGTCACGGGGCCCAACAGGCCTTCGCTTGGGAAATTAAAACAGCGGTTAACAGCGTTTGAGGCAAAATGTCACGTGGCCTCGCCTTGACCAAAATAAAGGTTTTTAGAAACCTCTTCCGGGGTAGGTGAAGCATGCGGAGTTTATTGATTTTTTTATCAGCAATAGGCTGCAGAAAACAGGACTTTTATTTGACAAGGGCACATTGTGGAAAATTGACATTTAAATTGCTTGCATGCAAAAAAAATGTGTCTTTGGAGTTCCTGCACACACAGGTGTGAAATTAAACTAGCGTGTCAATAAACGGGGATACACCTGTTCCTGTAAACATGCCTTTGAGCAGGGGCCAGTTATGTAATATTGTGACGAGATTGTCAAGTCAAGTCATGTTTATTTGTATAGCCCTTTAACACAATGACTGCACAGACCACAGGTTATTGCAAACTACAGCCTATTCTTACACCATCCCCTGATCTAAAACCTACATGAGGGAGAGGAAAAACTCCAAAGACTTCAGCATGAGAAAAATAATTAAATCTTGAGAAGGGGTCACACATGAGGTAATCCCTCTTCCAGGAATACCAGGCTGCAACAGATGTTGCAATAACAAATAATACACAGATAATGTCCAATCCTGATTTGACATGGCAAATATGTTACAAAAATAATCTAACAATAATAAAAAAAATATTCCGTCGCCAGAAAAAAAAAGCTCATTTCAGTTATATTTTTTCTTGTTTTAAGATATTTGACCTTGTTTCATGAATTAAATGGGGAGATGACACCCTTAAAATCAGCTGCATTGTCTTATCAAGCAAATGGTAGATGTGTTTTGCTCTTTTTAAAGAAATATTTTGTACTGTGATAAGGAAAAAAACACAACAAATGAATAAAATACAACCCCGTTGAAGGAAAATGTTGCTCACTTTAAGTGTAATAATATTTTTTTATATATATTTAAACATTTTTCCAAGAAATATGACCATTTATACATACATTGAGCAAAATGGTATTATATAGCAGATGGTGGCTGATTTTGATCATTTTAAGAAATATTTATGACTATGATTTAAAAAAAGAAAACACTAAATGAAATCTTATCCCTTTTGCTAAAAATCTTACTCATTTTAAGTGTATTGTATTTTTTTCAATTTTTTAGAGATTTCAAAAAAATATATTGGGACTCATAACTAAACAAATTCAAGTTTGTGATCGTAGATTCAGAACTGAATAAAGAGACGGAAAAAGGCATTGTGTGGGGGAGTTCAGCCAATAGCATATCAGCATCTTCATGAAGCCGGGATTAAAACCAATAAAAAACCTGCATTAAAATGCTGTCGACCAATTGCAGACAGGTATCTAAGAGTTGTGTCAGGCATTTGATTCTGTGATTATCCCAGAGTGCCTATTGCTGCAATCAGAGCGCAATGTTGTCAGTTCCGGCGGCTCGTTTTTTGCATTTTGACATTTGGCCTTGTGGGGCCACTATCTATTATCCCCAGTCCCATATTGCTGCTAGTGGGGCCCAGCACAAAGCATTTTGTCGGGAGGCGTGCCATTCTGGTCAGACTAAAATGAAATGCACGGTTATGGCTACAACCATTATCCATGCTCGACTATTGCTGAGAGCATTTTTTTCCCAGTTCAGGCATCTGAAGCTTGCCATTGTGGCCCACTTAAAATAAACTGAACTGTTTGGCCTGCATTCTACTATCCCCAGTTAACTTTTGCTGAGAGTCAAGGCTGAGACAAAATTTTGTGCCATGCTTGGAGGCTCTTTTTTTTCCCTTCTTAAAATAAATAGCGCCCAAACGGCCATGATCCATTATCCTCCGTCAACTATTGCTCATGCAAAGAAAGGGCATTGAGGGAGGGAGTCAAGTTAATAGGATATTGGCATCTTCATCACGCCGTGACGCAAACCAAAAGTTGACCAGCATCTTTAAGGTTCCACTAAGGACACAACTCTGGACAGCTTTCGCCACTGCTGACGGTTACCGGCCTGAGTTATATGATGATAGTCAATGAAAGACAGGCATCTTACAGAGGTATGAGGTGCGTTAATTGCACATTCATACGCACGAACATTGCAAAATTTGAATTTTGTAAGTTTTCTTGTTCTATGGTGGGAAAAATGTTGTAACTAGGGGCCAAAAAAACATTGGAACATGGAATATTGTACACTAGGGATGCTGTAAAACCCTTTGGTTTACTGTACCGTATTTTCCAGACTATCTTATACTGTTTTCCATAAATTAGCTGATGAATAAGTACATTGAAAAAATAGGTTTTTGTAACATTTGCATAAATCTGTGCCTTTTTTAGGTATTTTTGCCTGCATCTGATATTGAGCAATCCCCCCCCAAAAAATCCCGCCTTGACTATTCTTTGGACCACTGCATCACATTTCTACTCACCTTTACCCCCACGTATCCCCCCTCTTTCCCTGGACACCAATTCTCTTTCGCCTTGGACTTCGGCTGGAGCTTACAAGTTATGGTTTGCGGCTGCCGAGCTGACAGCGACAGCACGGGACACGATAAGGCTTTGACCTCTCTGGCAGCAGACGATGAGACCAATACATTTGTGGGAGGCGGTCATGGTGGCGGTCCGTGTCGTCCGGGGCACAAGTGAATTGGATAAATCTGTAGCAAGATATGAGGTGGAAAGAAGGAAAAGTTTAGAGCAGGGGTCACTGACATAGTGTCATAAAAAAGCTCTTTTGGTAGACTTAGCTGATTTTTGCGCACTCCTATTTATTACGATTTGATAGAAACATTATACTAACTTAATAATAACAGAGTAGTGACATGGCAACATTTATTGTTTACAGTTTTGGCCGTGTTACTTCAAAAAGTAATTAGTTATAGTTACCGTACTTGCTACTTCTTCAAAAAACAACTGCGTTAGTAACTGAAATACTCTATAGTAAAAGTAACCAGTTACCAGGGAAAGTAACTATTTTCGTTGCTTTAATAAGAGTTCTATGCCGAAGTATTCAACATTTTCGTGACCAGAGTTAACTTGAGGAGATTTACGACTATTTTTAAAGAACCGTTTTACATTTTTTGCCTGGCTCATTAAAAAGATCAGCTCTTTTGGGTCCAAAATGGCTTTTTGTTGCCTTAATTCCTACATTACCTATTCGTACGTAGGATTATGCCCAAAATGACTTAAAAAAGGGGTAAAATAAAAAGAAAAAAGACAAAAATGGGAAAAATAAAAATACAAGAACAAAGGGAAAAAGACAGATAAAAGAAGGAAAAAGAATAAACTTTACATCTTTATACGAACACATTAACACTGAAAAAGACAAGAAATAAAATTAAAATATTTCTAATTCTCCCCAAAAATATAAAATACAAAACAATTTTAACCTTTTTTCTGCTCAACAAATTTGAAGTCAACAACACAGAATCCCCCATAAAAATGCATATTGACCAATCACAAGAGAAAAAAAGGCGTCTCGGAGGGAACCAGCTGTTGATTGGTGGGTTTCCGGCTCCATTCGTTCACTTCCAAAGCCAGCTCATATCGTTTCCAAAGCCAGCTCATACGTTTCGTTAATGAAAGACACCAGCCCTCATCTTTCAATGCATTAGTAAATATTATATTCATAATCGCTATCTTATTATATGGTAGTCGCAATTTTGAACGGTGACGTGATCATAAAAGATGTGTTGTCACATAAACAACTTTGAGGAGAGAGCCAAGTAGGCGGGGGCACGCCGGCTTGGCGTTTTGCAGCCAAAGTCATGCACTGTTTTTGACAGTCAGTAACGATAACAGCGTTGTAACAGCAAAAAAAGTTATTAGTTAGATTACCCCATTACTGAAAAAACTGCGCCTTTCCTTCGAAGCATTTTTCCCAAAACTGTTTATTTCATATACAGTATGCGGACTGTATTTAACTGATAATCATTAACAAAGACGTAGACCTGACCTTTAAAAGGTTGGTGACCAACAGAATGTCTCAAATTTGTGATGTGTTTCATGAGGGCACTGGCCTGTGCAAGGTCCATCCATCCATCCATCCATCCATCCATTATCTGCACCGCTTATCCTCAGTAGGGTCGCGGGGGTGCAGGAGCACATCCCAGCCATCTCTGAGCAGTGGGCAGGGGACACCCTGAACTGGTTGCCAGCCAGTCGCAGGGCACACAGGGACGCTCATTCACACCTAGGGACAGTTTTGACCGGCCAATTAACCTGACATGCATGTTTTTGTAATGTGGGAAACCCACGCAAGCATGGGGAGAACATGCAAACTCATGCACAGGAAGGTTGGTAGCTGGATTTGAACCCATCACCTCAGAAATGTGCTGCACACGCGCTAACCACTCCTGTGCAGGGTATGTTTACAAATTGGTATGACATCCAAGTATAAGAGTTGGGGAAAACCTTTTGCTTGAGAAATTATGTTTACTAAAAATGATTGGATGGATGGATGGATCGATGGATGAATGGATGGATCAATGAATGGATGGATCGATGGATCGATGAATGGATTTATAGTTGTGTGGGTGGATGGATGGATAGTTAGTTGGGTAGCTGAATGGTTGGTTGGATGGATTGATTGGTAAATGATCAATGGATGGATAGTTGGGAGGGTAGATTGACAGATGGGCGACTGAATAATGAATAGTTGGATGGGTGGATGGATGGATGGATGGATGGATGGATAGTTGGGTGGGTCAATAGATGGATGGATGGATGAATGGTTGGATCTTGGATGGGATGGATGGATAGTTGGGTAGGTAAATGGATGGATGGACTGATAGATCATTTATGGATGGATGAATAGTTGGGTGAGTAAATGGATGGATGGATGGATGGATAGTTGGGTGGGTAAATGGATAAATCGGCAGGTGAATGGATTGGTAGCTGGATTGATAGTTGGGTGAGTAGATGGATGGATGTATTGTTTACAGATACATTTTAGATAACTAGTTGATTGAAGGATGGATAGGTGGAATACAATGGAAAAATGGATTGGATGCCCAATAGAGGGATGTATCTATGTACGTATGTATGTACGGACGGACGGATGGATAGATGGATGGATATTTAGATGAGTGTATGGATGAATAGGATGGATGGAGGGTCAGACAGCTAGTAAAATAGATAGATGTAGGGCCATAAAGTTGAAATAAAACACTGATCCAAACAGATAATTCCCCAAGTGTAATCAATCCATGATAAATGGGCCCGTAAAAAAGAGATTGAATCTCTTCCTTTTCAGGCTCGTCTTGAGTGTTTGTGTTTCACTTTGCAGTTGTGTGTCCACCAAGGACATCATTTATCCGGCAGGTATTAAAAAAAAAGAAAGAAAGAAAAAGTGCTGCTAGGCCTCTACGGCTCCTCCTGCTGTACCTGTGTGGATTGGGTTCAAAGGTCAGCAGTCACAGGCAATCAAGAGTAAATGGAGCCTGTGTGACTCTTGGAAAAAAAGCTTTAGAACAAAGCCAAGCCCGCAGATTCCTTCCTGTTTACTTCTGAACCTTGTTGAGGATGTTTTTTTTCTCCACAAGATGGGAATGCAGGAAGGGAGGAATGGGCGGAACACGATCATTTGCGTGAATGAATGGGATAAACCAATTCGGTGGGATAGATGGAACAAAATAGTCAGCATGGATGGATGGATTTTAGATTATTTGGGTGGATGGACGGATGGATGAATGGAGCAAAATTATTTGGATGGATGGAACAAGATGATGTGGATGGAAGGATGGAACGTGATGATTTGGATGGATGGGTGGATAGATAGCACTAGATGATGTGGATGGATGGATGGTTGGTTTGATGGTTTGATGGCTAGATTGAGCAAAGGATGTAACGAGACGATTTGGATGGATATATGGATGTAACGAGATGATTTGGATGGATGGATGTATGTAACAAGATGGATGGGTGGATGTAATGAGATGATTTAGATGGTTGGATGGCCGGATGGATGGAGGGATGGTTGGATAAATGGATGGATGTAACGAGATGATTTGGATGGATGGATATGGCGAGATGATTTCGATCGATGGATGTAACAAGATGATTTGGAATGATGGATGTAACAAGATGATTTGGATGGATGGATGGAAGGAAGGATGTGACAAGTTGGTTTGGGTTGATGGATGAAACATCATTTAAATGGATGGATGTGTGGTTGTGACGAGATGATTTGGATGGATGGATGGATGTAACGAGATTATTTGGATGGATGGATGCATGCATGTAATGAGGTGATTTGGATGGATGGGTAGATGTAATTAGATGATTTTGGATGGACGGATTGATGTATGTGATGACATGATTGGGATGGATGGATGGATGGATGGCTGGATGTACTAAGATGATATGGATGGATGATAGGAAGGATGTGACAAGTTGATTTGGATGGATGGATGTGTGGATGTGATGAGATGATTAGGATCGATGGATGGAAATGAAGAGATGATTTTGATGGATGGATGGTTTGATGTAATGAGATGATTTGGATGGATGGATGGATGTAACGAAATTATTTGGATGGATTGTTGGATGGCCTGGTGGATAGATGGATTTAACGAGATGATTTGGATGGATGGATAGATGGAATAAGATCATTTGCATGTATGGGATGAGGAACCAAGATAATTTGGATGAATTGATAGGATGACAGGATTCAGATGGATGAATGAATGGATGTACCTAGATAATTTGGATGGTTAGATGGATTACAGGGATGGTTACAGGGATGAATTGGATGGATAATGGGCGCAGCGTGGTGGTTAGCGCGTGTGCGGCACAGTTCTGAGGTCATGGGTTCAAATCCAGCTACTAACCATCCTGGGCTCCAGCACCCCCGTGACCCTACTGAGGATAAGCGGTGCAGATAATGGATGGATGGATGGATGGATAATGGATGGAAGGATGTAACAAGATGATTTGGATGGATGGATGTCACAAGATGATTTGAGGGGATGGATGGATGATTAAAAGATGACAGGTAAAGAATGGATGGATCAATGAATATTTATTAGATGGAACAGCATTATTTGGATAAAAGGATGGATGGAACGAGTTGAATTAGCTGGACAGATGCATGTAACCAGCTAGAAACGCTCCCAAATACAGCGAAACCTCGGTTTTTGAACGCCTCTCAGTACGAACGAATCAGAGTCCGACCGAAAATTTCGAGAAATTCTTGCTTCGCTGTTGTTTTGCTTTCGCTTTTAATATAGGTGTACCAAGTGTTTTAGCCCCTAATTAAGCCTCCGAAGAAAGTCAGTGCAAGCAGTAAAGTTGCTACAGGTGAAAAAAGAAAAGTAGTGCGTACAACTATTGCATTTAAGAATGAAATAATAGCAAAATATGAGGGAGGTGTGCGAGTGTCTGATCAAGCCTGCGCCTTCTGCTGACCACCACAAAGGTAAGAAATCTTATTCATAATTATTTTCTTTATCCTTTTTTTCAATTTTCACACGTTCATGTTAGCGTAATCTTTCGTACGGAAGATTACAAAAACGCGAACGTACGATTAGCCTGGGTTAGCTTTAAGTTTACATTAAACATTCAAGGTAAACATTCAGGGTGTTGGAACGGAGCCCAACATTGAGGGTGTTGGAACGGATTAAAACGATTTACATTATTTTTAATGGGAAAAATGATTTCAGTGATCGAACAAATCGGTTTTCGAACAGGGTTCTGGAACGGATTATGGTCGAGAACCGAGGTTCCACTGTAAGTTAGGGGGTCGTACTGAGTTGTCAACTACCAGAGAGGTATTAAATGCAGTGATCCGCCGAGCTTCGGTTCCCTCGTAAAGCATCATCCAATTTAGCGGCTCTTGTCAGAGAGAGCAACCGAAACTCATTTGCATAATGCGGTGTCTTCACTATGTAAATTGAGCCTGCACGAGGACCGTTTGGACGTGTCCTGTCACTCTCACCGTCCACACTGTGCATGAGTACGCCAGCATGTGAATGACTGGAGGAGGATTACGGAGGTAAATGAAGCTCTTGGAGGCTCTCCATAGCTCTTAGAAGCCCTCCGAGCTCTCTGGGGCGAGCACAGGGACCATATTACTGACCCATAATCTCATCTCTCATGTATGCAAGCCAACGAGTGCCAAAATGAAGTAGATAAAAACAACCCCAGGACAGAAACAAATAACAGGCAGGTACAAAATCATACATAGACTTGCTCCCTCATATCTTTCAGATCTGATTTCCCCCTATGTTCTGGTCCGAAGCCTTCGTTCTGAAAGCGCTGGTCTACTGGTGATCTCAAGAGCCAAGAAGTGTTCCGCAGGTTCGAGAGCGTTCTCCATCCGGGCACCGGTGCTGTGGAATGCTCTTCCCCCTGAGATCCGATCTGCAACCTCAGTGGAAATGTTTAAATCTAAGCTTAAAACACACTTCTACTCTAAAGCATATGAATAACCTATACTTTTTGTGGACAATATCTCTGTGTTATTTGTAATTGCAACATCCTTTGCCTGGTAATCCTGAAAGGGGGATTCCACATGTGCGGTCCCTTCCCAAGGTTTCTTCATTTTCCTCATGTTGAGGTTTTTGAGATTTTCCTTGCCCTCATGTTGTTTCCAGATCAGGGGATGGTGTAATAATAGTCTGAAATAATAGTCTTGTGCAGCCCTTTGAGACTCTTTGTGGTTAAGGGCTATACAAATAAAAATGACTTGACTTGACTTGACTTGACTTGACATGAAACTAGAGTGTCGTTATAATAAAATATGTTCTGGTAACATCAAACATACTACCTGGTTGGAGACAACTCACTCGCTCATTCACACCAAGAGTCAATTTGGACCTGTCAATTAACCTGACATGCATTTTTTTGGAGTGTGGGTGGAGTACTCGGAGGAAACCCAAGCAAACACGGGGAGAACATGCAAACTCCGCTAAGGGAGGCTTGTAGCTGGATTTGATCCCATGACCTCAGCAATGTGCTGCGGACGCGCTAACCAACAGACTCCCATTTAAATTCAGTGTCCAGCACGTAGCACGTAGTAAGCAGGCAACATGTCCAACAATTTTGCAGCAAGTCAGCGCAGCAATTGACTACTCCACTCAGAAACTAGATAATGTCTGAGCAGCAGATAGCTCTATTGTAATGGATTTAGACTTGCCTCTAATATGGTTTACATCCACGGTCAGCAAACTGACTTTTTTTTTTCAGCAGTTGCTCATTTTTTTGCAACATGTAGCAGCCCGGCACCCCTTAAAACAATTTCAGCAGAAAACCGGCACAGCTATCAACTACTACACTCAGAGATTACATAATGTCTGAACAGTACATGGCTCTATTGTACTGGATTTCAACCACGGTCAGCAAACGCTCATTTTTTTTCCAGCAGTTGCTCATTTTTTACATGAGGCACGGCAACATGTAGCAGTCCGGAAACCCGTACAACAATTTCAGCAGACAGCCGGCATAGCAATCGACAATTACACTCGTTAACTACATACCTTCTCAGCAGCAGTTGGCGCTATCGTAAAGGATTTCCACTTACTTCCAATCTGATTTACGACTGTGGCCAGCAGATGCTCTTTTCTTCCAAATTAATAGCTGGCACTGTAGCACGTAGCAACACGTATGAAAATTTGGCCAGGCAGCTGCTAGAGTAATCTACCGCTACACTCAGTAACTGGATACATTGGCAGCAGATGGCGCTATTGCCATGGATTTACAACCGGTTGGTCGGAGATGATCTTAAGTCGAATGTTACCTTTTCTTACTATTCCGAAAAAAATATTAAATAAATTAATTTTCCTAATATTTATATTAAAAAACATTCCTGTTTCTATAATTACACTTTACAATATTTTATGATTATTTATATTGACTTTCTTATTTTAAAATTAATTTTAATTGTCCTTTTTTCACAATGTCCTTTTTTTTCAGAATGCCGTTTTACGGAAGAATGACTACTGCTGTCACTCAAATCACAGAAGGCGGAACTAGTGACGTGATTCGCTGGTTTCTTGAAGTAGACTAAAAGAGAAAGATCTGTATGGAAGCCCAGGAGTGCGTAATTAAAAATTGCCTTTTAATTAAATAGTTTATGATAATTAAATAGTTCATGTTTATAATCATTGCCTTTTTAATTCAAAACACCCTTACTCGCAATGTTTTTTGTTTTTTCGGAATGTATTTTACAGAAAAATCACTACTGCTGTCACTCAAACCACAGGAGGCGGGGTAAGCGACGTGATTGGCTGATTGTTCGAAACAGACATTACTAGTAGACATCTCAATATGATCCACTAAAATTACCATAGCAGCAGAAGCATGAACAAAGTTATCAATTTGTGTTAGCCTATAGCTAACTGATAGCTGTGTGTTGTCGAAAAGGACTTTTCAAAATAAAAACTGTCTTTGTTCAAAACGTTTTTATGTTTAAATCAACTGAAATATTATGAAAATACATCATTTAAAAAAGACCACGTTTACAAAAGTTAAAATAACTTTGATTTTGTTTTTGTTTTTAGATGTAAAGAATAGTAAGCAGACATCTCAAATATTAAAAACCAAACTAAAAAACCAATACTCATTTATTAAAAAAAAAAAAAACTGGTTTTAATTTATTGTATTTTGGCACTCCTGGTTTTCCATACCTCGAAGATCTCCACGAATCTAACCGCATTAGCGCCCTAAATGGCATTGCCTCTCCTCTCGTGAGGGGTTTCATGTTTCCCGTGGAAATGGATGAGAACCTGCGTGCAATTTCCATAAACACGCGTGATGTGTTAAATTTTCCAGACGGGTGAAAAATGGGAGACGACTTGATTAGATTGCAAACGAGGGGATTTTTATGCAAAGTGTCACGTGGTTTGGGGAATATTAGATAGATAGATAGATAGATAGATAGATAGATACTTTATTCATCCCCTAAGGGAAATTCACATTTCCAGCAGCATCCCTGAGCTGAGAACAATACAATAATAAAGCCAAAAGAATACAATATACAAATACCCAGTGTGACGTGCAAATGCCCACTTTAGCATGTTATATAGAGTAACTAAATAGTGCTACACAGAACACATAATGCAGTAAGATTCGGTAATATCCAATGTAGGTGGTGTGGTTTAATGTGGGCCTTTACTCTGCCGGGTGGAGTTAAAGAGCCTCATGGCATGAGGAAGAAAAGATCTCTTCAGTCTGTCCGTAGTACAAGACAGTGACAGCAGTCTGTCACTGAAACTGCTCTTCTGTCCGGAGATAATGCTGTGAAGCGGATGCGATGGATTGTCCATGATTGACCTCAGCTTTTTCAGTGCCTGTCTCTCAGCTACTGTTGTTAGGCTGTCCAGCTCTTTGCCCACAACAGAGCTCGCTTTCCTAGCCAGTTTATTGAGACGAGAGGCATCCTTCTTCTTGACGCTGCCTCCCCAACACGCTGCCGCATAGAAGAGGGCGCTTGCCACTACTGTCTCATAGAATATTTTCAGGAGCTTTTTGCAGATGTTGAAGGAGGCCAGCCTTCTGAGGAAGTAAAGTAAAGTTATTAGACAAGAATACCAATAAAAGATATTTGCACACTGAAATGAAAATGTCTAAATTCTGAAATTCTCTAACTGTAACTTTTCGAAATCATGTCTGAATCATTTTTGTGTTTTATTTTAATTTAATTTCTTTCCTATTTTTTTTTATCTTCAGCTATGCGTTTAAAATCGGCAAATTTGATTCAATTTAATCAAGAGAACGTACAAAAGGGTTGTTAAACGTTTTTAAGACGTATGAAATATATTTCAAATGTCCCAATGGGCTATCATGAAAAACTGTCACGTATTATACAAAAGAAAGCAGACTGTTACTGACATCTAGTGGCCGATTGGTTTCATTACATTTTGGGGCTGTTGAAGCAGTAATTCTTTACCAACTGCGTCACTTCTGATCTGTAAATAGCTCACGATTAACTACATAACAATACATATCATGGTATACATTAAAATGAATATTGAGACTATCAAATAGTGCTTTTTGTATGTTTTCTTTATTGTATTACCAGTTTTTTTTCTTTTATGATCTATTATTCTTTTTTTATTATTATTACACGTTTCTGATTTCAGAACGATCTGTTATATTTTTTGTTGTTCAAGCAAAATTCAATAACGTGTTTTTATCAAAATGCAGCGCTTGTTGCCACATCTTCAGTAATATTTGTGGGTGATTTCACTTTAAGAAGTCTTTTTTTTTTTTCAATGTAGGGAGAGGGAGAGGGGGGCTCATCGATACATTGGTGGCGATGTAGAGCGGAAAAACAAGACACTTTTGCAACGTCAGTCTAATCCAGCTGTTAAGGACACAGACAGGTAAGCGTGCTACAAGGTCGCGGGAATAATTTCCCACTTCATTATTATTTGTGTCTCGAAATTTGCATGTTTGGGAGCAATGAAAGAATAGCCAATCGGATGGTTTTGTGGGTGATGCTGAACCCAAACATCTGGCAAGCAGCTGCCTCACTGTCCCTGCACCAAGGACACGCAGGCAGGATTTTCAGGAACATTGTTGCATAATACTGTAATTCCTTGTCTATCACGGTTAATAGGGATCAAAACCCTCGCTAAGTAGCCATCCCTATTTTAAACAGGTGATTTAATTTTATTATAGTGCTTGCAAAATGAATTTAAGATTAAATAAGAAAATACATTTATCTCTTTTAAATATTATATAATATTTTTTATTTACGTACTTGTTTTTATTATTTTTCTTTATATTTTTCTTAAAACATCCTAAAATTTTGAATCAGGATTCATTTTTTTATTACATATTCATCTCATCTCATCTCATTAGCTGCACCGCTTATCCTCAGTAGGGTCGGGGGGGTGCTGGAGCCCATCCCAGCCATCCTCTGGCAGTGGGCAGGGGACACCCTGAACTGGTTGCCAGCCAGTCGCAGGGCACACAGAGATAGACAACTCACTCGATCATTCACACCTAGGGACAATTTGGACCGGCCAATTAACCTGACATGCATGTTTTTGGAATGTGGGAGGAAACCGGAGTGCCCTGGGGAAACCCACGCAAGCACGGGGAGAACATGCAAACTCCACACAGGAGGTTCGATCTCATGACCTCAGAACTGTGCCGCACATGCGCTAACCACTGCGCCTCCGTGCCCCCCCATTATATATATATATATATATATATATATAATACATTTTAATCAATATTTATTTTTGTCTTATTTATGATATTTTTATTGCTATTATTAAGATTGTTTTCTCACCATTACATATAATACTTTTCGATTCTTTTTTGTCATAATATTTCGTACAATATGTATATTGAGATTACGAGTAGTATTTTGAGCATTAGTACTTTCAGATTTTGTTACTAAACATTAACATTTGATAAAAATGAGCTTGAAATACGATAAGAATTATGTTTCTTTCATATAATGTTACATTTATTCATACACCTCATTGATTAATCGGCCAAATAATTGTCAGGGTAATCAGTCATGATTCCGCGGCCTTATTTGCATAAATTGCTTCATTCTGATCCAATTGGAGCTTGATCATCGGTTTCACCAAACTTTATGATTTTCTGAAAATCCCAATTGTGTCAGAAGCAACTCAACTTTGTTTTTGTACAACCCACTCTGGATTTTAAGCCACAGGCTGAAACTGCCATAAAAATGAACTAATTTGCGTCCATTTCTTACATTTAAAAAATAAACCAGTGGGGAAATGTCTAGTACAGAAAAGTAACACATTTTTCAGCGATTAAGACAGTCATTTGCAGACTGTGCCTGTGGATGTCAATCAAATCACTCGATACAAATTATTTTTGTGTTAACATATACGCACAAGTAAGACAAAACATTCTTAAAACAAAACTTAATGTACTGTACTGGCTAAAATTCAGAAGCCCGTTCAATGAGAACAACCTGTAGTCATGTAAATCCATGCGAATGATCACTTGCACACATGTCAAAGTGATAGAGAGACCATTCCCTTAAAGAAAACTCTAAAAGAATAAGCTGCATCGTTTTGTAAGTCGCAGAGATTCAAAATATATGAAAAAAAAGTAATAGCTTGTAGTTCGGAATTTACGGAAGCTTGAAAAAAATCGATTCATTGCCACACAGGCTTTTGTGTATGTTTTGTCATCAAATGACTTCAAGCTTATTGTTCTTTCCCAGGAGCTGAAAAATGGCTTCCAGTATCCTGCACTTATCTATTGCCATTTCCACACTCGTTGGCGTCTCACTTGGATGTCCGACGGATTGTACCTGCTCAATAAAATTCGGATATAACTTTGCTGAATGCGCCTACAGAAACTTGGTGGAAATCCCGACGGACTTGCCCGCTAACGTCAACGTTGTCAGTTGCTCGGCCAACAAGATCCGTAGGGTGTCTCGGGGTGTTTTCAATAACATCACGCAGGTGAGGACACTGTGGTTGGCCCACAATGAAATCGTATCCGTCCAGCCGGGCAGCCTCGTGCCCTTGGTCCTCCTCCGGAACTTGGACATTAGCTATAATACTCTAGCGGACTTCCCGTGGGAGGATCTACAGAACCTCACCGAATTGGAGATGCTGAAGATGAACCACAACGAGTTGGTGGTTCTCCCTAGGGACGCTTTCATCCACCTGAAAAATCTCAGAAACCTACGTCTTAACGACAACAAGTTCTTAACATTAACTGAGGGGACGTTTGATTTCCTGACTTCCCTGGCCCATTTACAGATTTACAACAATCCCTTGGCATGCACGTGTCACATTGTCTGGTTCCGAGATTGGTTGTCGAGCACAAGCATCTCCGTACCGCAACAGAAATCTATCCGTTGCGCCACTCCAGAAACACTCCAAGGAGAAACAATACTAGACTTACGGTTTCTCAAATGCGCTCGGCCCAATGTAACTATTTGGACTGAACCAAATCTCGACTCGGTTGCCCTATACAAGGGTGATTCTTTGGTTTTGAATTGTGACTTTGAAGGAAACCCAAAACCCGTGGTCTTGTGGACTGTTCATACACCTGCGCAAAAACTGAACGTGCTTTTTACGGATGACTCTAGTGAGGAATCCCTATCATCAAATAACTCAGTGCAGGTCTTCAACAACGGAACCTTTGTGATCGCGGACCTCAGTGCCGATTTTGAAGGGAACTACAGCTGCATAGCCTCTAATGAACTCGGCTCGGCAACAGACTCTGTTTTCGTCAAAGTCTTGACACTTTCAGAGGAAACATCTGCAATGGACGAAGTCCCAGAAGTTCTCAATGATCAAATACTACGACAAATAAGGTCCTCCACCGGATCGTATGCTTCCAATATGGAAAATGATACGCCCGTTACCTCACGGTTACTTGAAGAGTTACCCAGCACATCTAAATGCGGATCGAAAGGCAAAAAAATCCGCATCTCCAGCCACCTCTTAAATGGTAGCTTGACCGACACAAAACAATACACGTTTGACTTTGGCATCATCGCTCTGTGGGTCTCAGAAACCGAGGCCACTGTGCGACTCGACCCACTTCTAATACCCCAGACTGAGCAGTCGAACCGGACTTCTTTAGAAAAGCTTCAAAATTCCACCGAACACATCAACGTTGTTTCACAAGGACTCTACCTTTGTGTCACGGCAGACCATAAACTATCTCCAGTTCTTTGGTCCGTGGTTAAAAACGGTCTCAGCACCTACCTCCTCAGGGATTTGCGTCCAGGGACCAACTACTCCTTATGTTTGACGTACGAAGGCGAAGACTGCGAGGTGCAAGTGTACTTTACCACCAAAAAGAAAGTCCCAAATCTGATTATCATCATCTCAGTCAGCATCTGCCTTCTGACGTTATCCACTGTTCCCCTCCTTGGAGCCATGTGCTTCCACCTAGTCTACAAATACCGCAGCAAGACCTACAAGTTGATCTTAAAGGCCAGAGACCAGTATCAATTGGAGAGCAACCGGACCACCAACCATTCTCGGAGGAATATCCACTTAAATCCATCCGACGATGATGATGGGATGACCGAGAGTCTGGACGGGGAGAAGGAGGCGGATACTGAAGAAAGCGTCATGACGGAAACTGCCACATTGTCTCAGTCCAGAGGTGACTTGGACGACTGCGAGGTCGAATCGGACCTCAGCGATCGGCTGCCTCTGGGGGCTGAAGCTGTCAATATCGCAAAGCAATAGAACAAAGTGCCTTTTGTCAAGTAGCTTAGACCCCCGGGATACATTCATCCATTCTGATCGGACAGCGAAATTGCTTTAGAGCGGGGATCAAAACCTATGGGAATTAACAAATGCCTTCTGAATGAAATGATCTGCATTTATATAGCGCTTTTCAAGTCAAGACTTCCCAAAGTGCTTTACAGTGTGTTTCACATTTCCCATTAAGGCGCTAACCTGCTTATTGGGGGCATTAGGGGTTCAGTGTCTTACCCAAGGACACTTCGACATGTAACACGGAGGAGCCGGGATTCGAAGTGCTATCTCTTGATCCCATGACGAGCGCTTTACCTCCTGAGCCACTGCCGCCCCATGTAACAAACCCTTGGTCATGAGTAGCGATTTTTGTGCCTTTTTCATATTTCTTGATTATCGCAAACTTAATTTCCATGGTTTTCATGGGTGTTTTTTATCCCTTTAGCATCATTGCGAGCATTGTGACCCGTAGTGAGTAAATACAGTACGAACAATTCATTATTGTCTACTCGCAAAGTCTTTACGAAGCACATGCAATTCTGGACTGTACGGTGAAAGAGAAAGGCATTGGGAGGTACCATAGCCAGTACCAAATCTGTATTTTCACGATGCAGTGACCTAAACCAATAGCAAACCAATATATTTTGTAGTGGAGGTTGAATAGTGTAGAAAATGCTGTAAAGTAAAAACGTAGAAAGATGGGAACACTGCATCCTGGGGGCCTTCTGTATAACATTGCTGTCGTTTCACTTTGTGCCAGTGATGTTAGCCATTTTAGCGCCATCGTGTCGTGTCGATATGCGCAAGTTTCATTCTGAGGGACCAAAACGAACTAAATTCTTAATTAGACAATCATCAGTATTTGGTGAATGTAACATACAGTTCAATGATTGTACAGTAGATTATGCTTAACGACACCTTGAGGTATTAGACAGTGCTAAGATGCTAACACTTGTGAAATGTATTTTTAGATAAAGTAGTATCTTGATGAAACTTGTCAGAATAGTTGGATTAAGATCTAAATATTACCGCTATTTGGGTTTGATGAGCCGTGTAAACACGCACGACAACATTGGATTTTGGGATAAATCTAGTTGGGTGTATTTTTTTATATGATTTAGTCGTAAAATAGATGTCTAAGATTAGTTTGAACCTGGCCTAACCAATAAAAAAAACAATTTAATCCCAAAAATTGCTATGCTTATATTGACTAATTTGGTCATATTTTATCCTCAAAGAAGTCGTCTTTTCAACGTCTGGAAAAATTGTGTTTTTTTTGGACTTTTCACCCAAATAAAGACGGAACATTGGTGTCTTTTAAAGTTTTTTAAACATTTGTTTTAAGACGTTTTTTCAACCAAAACACATTGGCGTCTTTTTCGCGTCTTTTCAACAAGTTTTGTTTGGGTGGGTATGTGTTCATTAGGATAACCTCCATATAAAAATCATCAAAGTTATGTTTGGGTTTGTTTTTCTATCATTCATTTCAAAAAAATTTCACAATGTCCCCTCCCGTTACCCAGTTTTTTGTTAGTTTGTCATTTGTATTGTTTTTTCCCAAAAGTTTTGGTCAACTTCTCAGCTGTAAGTTAAATGAAAAAAGGCTAATTTGGGACATTTTATTCTTACTAAAAAGAACAGGCATTATGAATAAATACATTTAAAAAATGGGAAAACAGTAAAAGTACTTGTTTTTCTGATTTTCAACATGCTTTTTATATAAGTTTCACTTTCTTAACTCTATTTGCTCGTTTTCATGTATCGTTTACTGTCTCCTTCCTCCTGTATATTATAGCATTAAAACATTTATTAGTCAAGAGTTCTATTCTTTCAAACTCTTCATTTCAATAGAAGTGGAACATGCGTTACTGGTGTGACACGTGTGAGCTATTCCTATCAATAGTGTTAGCGTGTACTTTGAGCTGTTTTGTAGCACAGCGTTTTTTTGACAAAGCGCAGCTCTGACCTCGTTCACGCTTTTATCACGCAGAAATTGATCCGTCCTGATCAATATATGGGAATGTCAGAATGGTTCAAAGAAAGGTCAGAATAATCAGAACAAAAGATAGAGGAGAACTGGCTATTTTCATTTTTTTCTTTTACTTGCTATAATACCTTTTTGACAAGTTTGGCCCAATTTGCCAGTATAATTTTGAGATGCAATAGTTACTTAATTTCTTACTTTGAGAAATTATTTTAAATTTCAACAACTTGACTGGCCTGGTGTTGTCGGGCATTCTCCTTGGGCGAGGTTGTTAGGATTGTTAGTGAGCTTGACCCGAAAGGGCCGCCTCCTGAAAAAGAGCCAGAATTCCCATCACTGATTGCTCGTCCGAAAAGGACCCGGCGTAACTGACTCACGAGCTGAACAACCCCTTCTGTGCGGAACTCGTATCCCTCTTTGGCCCAGTAACAGCTTGCAGAAGTACCGTTTCCCACTCCACTGTGAAAGAAGCGCTGCCTGAAGCGAATGTCTATGAAAAAAATCCATGCACCGGCTCGGTTCAATGGCCAATTGTAACGCAAACGTTTCAGCAAACCACGTGCCCCACAAACTAGACTGCCTGGCAATGTCTGGTCACGTTATATCATTCAAATAGTAGAATTTGCCAAATGTTCCAGGCAACCAAGAGACAGACTCAGACCAGGACATCAGAGGAGAAGATTTATTGAAATAATCATACATAGTTGAAGCGTGGCTGGGGAAACCAAAAGTCTTACGGGATCTAATGAAGGGAGTGGTAAACATCAGGCTTGTGTGGGGCTTCAGCAAGGAGGGAAGTTTAGATGCAAGACGAATAGGTTAACAGGATTTTCAGGTAAAATTAAGAGATAAAATCTAGAAAACTAATTCGACTGGTCGAATGTGAATTGGCTTCAACTTATCACAAAGTATCAACATTCAAGCACCGGTCGCTTGTTTCCAGATTGTGATCTTTCCCTACTGTGCTGGCTGATGTGGAAGGCTGGCCCAGCGGTGTGGAGGAGGAACAGGGACCCCTGTCTTGGCAAGGGCGTGGCATAACACCACATTTATGAACTCTGTTGGTTTTCATTCCTTGAGACGAAACCTAGCTAAAAACACTCCCAGAACCTTAAATTAAAACTGTGTCCCTTTATACAAGAATTTGTTCAGCCATTTCAGAGCCTATAAGTCACATACGAACACACACGCAAACACACAAATCGGAATTTACAAATAAGTTTCGGTTTAAGAACAATACAAACTGATGTGAAAGCAGCATTTTATTGGGAGGCAGGGAAAATATAATGTAACGGATACATCTTTTTCCCCACATTTCTTTTATTTTTATATTTAGGCATGTTGCCACAAACATCACATCAGAAAATTGACAGGTCACTCAAAATAACAAGGTTAATAAGAGACCCTTCTCCTAACTAACATTGGACACCTATTCCATTCATCATTTCAACTCATTGTCATGTCTTACATCATAAGAGTCATTCGTTAATCAATTAATGTATGATCAAAATGGGTTCACTCATGATTTACATCTTTTGGGATTCAAATTTTTGTGACTTTTTATCCTCCTTACTTTCTAGCAACAATTCAGTTAAATAAAACCTGGGACAAATAGGCGTTTTCACCCGTAAATTTATCAAATGTTGGTCATTTATTTTCTCTCTATTTCATTGACGACATTATTACAAAACAAGGTTTGCTAAAAAAAGAAATTGTGTCAGCCAAGTAGATATTATTGATGTTTATTTCCAAAGTACAGCTCAATCATTGAGGTGTTTGATAAGGTTAGCTGTATAGATTTTAACTATTTCAGAGGAATGCACCAGTTAATGTAGAATTTTTGTGTCAATATTGCGATATCGCAATATTAAAACTCGCTACAATATTTTTGTTACTATTGAACATGTTTAAAACGGCAAAGTAGTAGCCAATATGTGCAGTTTTAGCACCTTATGCTGGTTAGTTAATTATTGCAAATGAATTTTGGCCACCTCCACTTAAAACCCACGCGAGTTGATGGATTAAACAAGTTTAAGTTCTCTCACAAACTGACTTGATTTGCGCCAATAATTCCATATTAAATGTTATGAAATTATTGTTGGTTAATCATTGATTTGCATTACGTTACTGTTTAAACTCGATTCTCCCTTCTACTGTTTAATGTAAATTATGTATAATTGTGATGATACTATGAACGGGTCACCAACCTTTTTGAAGCTAAGCGCTCATTTTCTTAAACATCTGATTAGCACTTAGTGCTTCCAGTTTGACATGCCTTTTTAAAAATAATTTAGGATTTTATCATTATGATGTTACTATGTAATCTTTTTTTTACTAGGTTGCAATGATTATAAATAAGGTAAAAATGTCAAGACCAGAAAAGTGACAGGACCCACTTGCGTACGTTTCTCTCAGTTTTATTGGGAAGAAGGGAAATGATTGCACACACGATCCAGCGGTCGCGGGGAGCAGGTTACTCTGAAATTGTACTTCCGTGGCGAGCGATGGTGGTGTCGGGAGCGGAAAAAACAGTCAGTAGCCGGGACAGGAGAGCAAAAAAACATGGTCGAGATCAGAAAATGGGTCGAAGCCAGGAAACAGACGGGAGCCAAAACAGGAGAGAGTCGGGGTCGAAAAGCTTGCCTAGCGTAAACTGAGGTTCGCAGACGGATTGACAACAGGTGACAGAAAGACGGGGGTTTAAATAGTGACAGGGAGCCAATCAGAGTCCGAGGCAGTTGGCGGCAAAGGAGCGGGCACAGGTGCCTCGCATCAGGTACCATGACAAAAAATAGGTTCAGTCAACCACTATAACATCTATCTTGTATAAAGCCATTTAAATATGTAAATTATAAGCACATTTTAAAAAGAATTCATCATGTGTTTAAAGACACTGATTATGTCAATGATTTCTCATGCAGATTGGGAATCCAATTTCCCAGAAAGTCGCAATGACCAACCACTGGTGAGCTAGTTTCAGAACGGGCCCCGGGGCTACTCGGGTGTTATTAAGGGGCTACCTTTAGCTCACGGACCCCACGTTAGTTAGTGCTCTAGAGCAGGGGTGTCAAAACCGCATGTCCTGCATGTGTTTGGAGTTTCTCTGCTCCAATACAGGTGATTCCAATCTCCTGGATCTTAATCAAGCCCTCACAAAGCTTGCTAACAAGCAAAAATTGGCATCACCCGTGTTTGAGCAGAGAACCTCTTCAAAACATGCAGGACATGCGGCTCTCAAGGCAAAAGGAGGAGCATGAATCCCAATTTTTTTATTTTTTTATTCAGACAAGGTCATTTTTTTCAGATTTTAATTAACTTGATTTAATTGGCTCATCATCACTCAGTTTGATCGTGGTTGGTCGGAACAGGTTCCTCAGACGAGGCTATGGCCGCTTCTCTCCTGCTGCGTTTTTGGCTTCCATTGAGGATGCTTTCCAGACTCTGCGTGGTCTGGAAATGCTTCCTGGAGCCAAGAAGTGTCGGATTGTTGACCAGCGTGTATATCAGTTGCCAGCGAGAACGGATTCTACGGCTGCTGCTGGACCTGCTCGGTGAGCCCTCTTGGATTCCTGAAACAGTTAAGGGGGACGGACTCAAGACCTACAGGAGCTTGAGTGGACGCCAGGTATTGTTCCTGTTTTGTCCAAATGAAGGCGTGACTGGCTGGACACTAGCATTCAGGGCAACTGTCCAGTTGGACGGTGTCTTTTAGGATGGACCAATGCTTGCCATTTTCTCTTTATTTGTGTCTTAGTACAGTTTTTTCCCAGGGGTTGCATTCCAATAAGGACCCCCAATAGTCAAAATCCGGAATGCAGAAACCTTAAATAATTTATCTATAATTTACTCTATTATACAATGAAACCAAATAACAAACTATTTACAGACTCAAGTATTTGTGTAACAAATAAAAGTAATGTACTCAATAAATGTTTTTACTACATGTTTTTTGTACTCTCAAATTATTATTATTTTTTAAATTTATTTTAAATTCCACTATTCATCCCAAAGAAGGTTGAAAATGACCTCAGGATGTTTCACTGTTTTACTTCAGAAGATATTTTGTTGCCATCATATGGAAGTGGAAAACAAAATGTGGCGTTACTTTCCTTTGCAAATAAACATGACTTGACGTTAGCATGTGAAAGTCCAACGTTGTTGGCGATAGAAAGCATTTAATGCTGCATTTTGGTGATGGGCGTTTTGTTGACATAGTGGCTTTTGAAGCAAATAACAATTGAAAAATATTTGCGCACACAAAATGTTGGTGGGTCATGCTGTTTTAGTTCATGTATAACATAGCCTGCATAATTATTGACGCACAGGCAGACATAAGCAGAAAGCAGAAAGAGGGCGTGGCAACTTTTAAGCAATGCACAATGAAAAATAACTAAAGCGCAAAGAAGTAAAATTGCGATACAGCAAGCATCTAATGTACATCATTTGTTGGTAAAATATGTGGACACAGATAAAAATACAGTATACCTACAACGGTACTAAAAAGTTCTGAAAAAAAAAAACATGGAAAAAAAAAATTTGGGGGATACGTTTATGATGATGGATACACGGAAGCTTTTGAGTGTTATTTTTACTTATTCTAATATGAGAAATCCTAAAATTATAGTAAAATATGAAGAAAAAATAATACATAAATGTACAAAAACAATTTCTGAAATAAACAGAAAAATACAATAATAATTGCTTGTTTTTTAGATTTTTATTTTAACAAATATAATATAATATAATATAAAATAGACCTTTTCTTTCAAAGAAATAATTCCCAAGAAATATTTTAAATTTGGAAAGTAATTGACTAGATAATCCCCTTTGTTACTAAAAGAAAATATAACAAATATTAATAAGAAATGTGCATTTTTTCCATTATTTTTTATTTTCTGTTTCAATTTTTAAACTAAACTGAAAAATTCGAAAAATACGTCAGCCTTTTCTTGTTTTACTTAATATTTTTCTTGAAAATAAGTTAAAATATGATTTTTTCTTGTGTTAGAAAAATATTTCCTAAAGTAGAGTATAAAGTAAGAAAATAATACTGCATATATTTTTTCTCAGTTATTTCACTTCCCTCTTTTATTTCTAAACTTGTCGAATACATTTTTAATTTATAAAAAATAAGCTTACCTTTGTTTCTCAGTTTTACTTTCCCTTTTTTTTCAACCCAAGCAATATTAAATGAGAAAAAAACTTTCTGATCATTTTCTTTTAATTATTGTTTTTCTTATTTTAAATTTTTATCTTACATTTTTAAATATAATGTTTTACATACTTAAATCAGATTCATATTCGTTTATTTTACAAGAAGAAAGTGTTAAAACAATATTATACTAGAACAGTGGTTGGCACCCCAAAATGTTTAAATAGCCATTGGTTCCCAAAAAAATAAAATTAAAAAAATGCATATTTGTTGCAGAAAACAATTAAAGATTTTATGTATGCCTTGTAAGAAAGGCATACATACTATTTATATTTGCATTCATAGCGAAACGTTAGAATGTTTGAGTCATGGTTTCCCTCCATGTCATTTTCCATTATCAAACGTTTTTGATAAATCACCAGGGAGCCACTTGGGGGCGCCAAAGTCGCTTGTTGATGACTCCCTTACAAAAATAACATATGAACATGAATGCAATAAAGAAAATAATATTAGAAGTAAGATTAGATTTTTTTCCAAGTTGTAATATAACCAACCAAAGCCAGCCCAGGTGTCACCAACTCTGGTCCATGTCATTAGATGTATCTTTCCTCCAACACACCTAATTCAAACCTTTGGAATAGCAGATCTTGCTGGAGAGTACTTTCCAGACAAAAAGCCACGTACCTTCCTCTGCATCTCGTATTTTCTGTCCCACCCGTCCGCCTTCCAGCGAGACGTCCAGTAGCAAGCCGCAAAATGCCTTCATCAGCGGGTGCGCTTGGCTCACCTCCACCTTCAGAAAGTGCGTGTAGTAATGGTACGCTGTGGCGACAACACAAAATACACCTGCAATTAGTATCAATTACTTAAATTTCTCAGTTTTTGTGACTGCTGTTGAACCAACTATGGGCAAACTGTAGTCCATGAGCCTCATCCAGCTAAGCATTTTTATCAGGACCATTGAACAAAAAATGGTAAACTATCATGTTAAAGGTACACTGTGTAATATTTGACCACTAAATGTCACTATATTGTGTCGTCCATCGGATCAAGAGATCAGGCTGCCAAGCCGACACCGGGAGAAGCACAAGAGAAAAATGAGGTGCGGGTGGAAATATGTCCGCTTGGTGGCGACAAACACGGGAGACACTCAAAGCAGCTTGAGCTGTATTTCTTTCTTTCTGTCACTCTTTCTCTCTCTCTGTCTCTGTCTCTCTCTGCCTCTCTGTCTCTCTGTCTGTCTCCGTTTGTGTCCCTCTCTCTCTCTCTGTATCTCTCTCTCTCTCTCTCTCTCTCTCTCTCTCTCTCTCTCTCTCTCTCTCTCACTTTCTCTGTCCCCTGTGCTCAAATTGACATCCTTGGAAAAGTGCAACTGAAAATGAGTGATACAAAGCACAAGGAAGAATACAAACCGCAAAACCTTTCTTCACATTTTTTCGCCCAGCCTTTTACAAGGAGTTTGGTTTTTGAGGGTACCTGGAGCACCAAGGTGGCGGACCATCATGTCAGCTCTGTCTAGGTGAGATTCATCTTCTATCACCCAACCATCCATTATTTGCACTGCTTATCCTCAGTAGGGTCTCGGGGGTGCATTAGCACATCCCAGCTATCTTTGGGCAGTGGCCAGGGGACACCCTGAACTAGTTGCCAGCCAGTCGCAGGGCTCACAGAGATAGAAAACTCACTCGCTCAATCACACCTAGGGACAATTTGAACCAGCCAATTACCCTGAAATGCAAGTTTTCGGAACGTGGGAGGAAACTGGAGCACCCAGACGAAACCCACGCAAGCACGCAGAGAACATGCAAACTTCGCACAGGAATACTGGCAGCTGGATTTGAACCCATGACCTCAGAACTGTGCCGCGAACACGCTAACAACTCAGCTGCCGTGCCGTCCCATGTTACATAAAATAATTCTTATTACTCATATCAGGATTGTTTTTTTAATGAATAGAGTTTTTTACCACTAGGACTTGCTAAATAAGACACAATGTTGCTCTAAGTACTACTAATATTCTTTATCTGTAATCATCACACCATCCCAATAGTTGGCGGAATTACTTGAATAGATAGTTTGCCTGAAAAGCATTAATTTTACTCTCTTTTCCACACGTTTCCAGCCTTTAAGCTCTTTGGTAAACAAGGAGACCAAATAATATTTTTATTTGTCAGCACACTGACGAGGTTTGAGAGGTAACAAAATAAATCTTGACTTTAATTGGCAGCTATGATGCTTATTACAGTGACCCCTAGCTACTTCCCTCTTAGGTTCACTGGTTCACTTCTTCGTGGATTTTAAATTGATTTGATTTTGTCTTTATTGTAATTGATACCAACGTATCGTGCATTGTGTTTTGATAGACTGCAGAGAGCAGGGGCAAATAAGGGAGGGCACTCTGTCTTGAGTGGGTGTGACTGTGTGTACTGTGTATGCTGGCTGTCAAACAGCGGGGCAGCAACAAGTGTGGCTTCCTCCCAGAACAAATTGCAGCATAGCGCCATACAGTTTTAAGTGGCTCGTTGGTTTGAAAGTAGATTCATCAATTGAATGGGACAGTCAGGAGAGTGCAACGATATGGTGATCATCAGCAGGAGCTCCGTGGATTATTATCAGGTTCTAGAAGCGACTCTCCTAAATCACTGCTGCGGGCCCTGTGTCTTGCTAATGCTAGGTCCATTAGCCAGGAAACGGATAACAACTTGTGGGAAACTGCTACATTTGGGAAGGTTGTATTTTAATTATTATGGAGACCTGGCTCAACTCGAGGAGCCCCGATTCTAGCCAGCCGCTCTCCAAATCACTTTCTTGCCCTGATTTTGTTGCACTTTTGTACAATGACAATAAAGAGCATTTATTTAACTGCATATCTATATTTTGTGTTATTATTTTTTAGACCTATGGTTGTTATTTGGTCACAGTAGTATACTCCCAGTGGGTAATGACGTCATGTCAAGTTTAACCATTTGGGGCTTTTATGAAGGTGTGACGCTAATTTGCGGATTCTGGTAGCATTTAACAAGCTCATAAATCACGTGTTTATTTGTTGATAAAAAAATTTCAGGTCAAAGAAAACTATGTTCCGCGCTTGTCCCTGGTGTCCCCTTGTGCACCTCCCATAAAAATATTATTGTTGTAATGCATCTTAACTGCACGTTAAAACAATGGAAATGTCATACCTACATTTTTTGTATATATCCAATTGTATTGCTGTTGTATACATCTTATCAAGAAAAAAAAACCATAGTGTTTTGCTAAAAACATCAATTTTGTGTAAAAAATACTTGTAAGCTTGCCCTATTGCATTGAGTTATTCAATGCATTTTATTACAATTATTGTTTAAAAAAATAAATGAATATGGTTGTGTTGGCAAATAATTAAAATTGTGTTTTCTCCTTTAGGCCCAGCTACTCTGTCAAAATTCAGAACCCAATACAGACCACAAATCGAAGTTTGAAGACCGTGGGTTAAACATTGTAGGTTTTGACCTGGGTCGTAAGCTTCAGCCGTGTGGTGCAGCAGGCTGATGTCGACACGACCAAGATGAAGGATGTTATACAAAGCCGTGATGACCATTCGCCAGATGGCCACGATCAGTCCCACCACCGTGTTGACCAGGAACAGCAGGTAGGTAAGGAGAAACAAACTCTCTCTGGAAATCCACAAAATACAATCAGAACACAAGTCAAGTAGATAACGCAAATACAGTGGACCCCCATGATATGGCATTAATCCATTCTGAAGTTGTCACGTTTGCCATGACGCCCAATTGCCCCCGCCCATGGACACCAGCTGAAGCTCCTTGACCCCTGTGACTACTTAAACGCTTTCCTGTGACTCGCCTTTTGTCTGAGCGTCTGTGAAACTCTGTTATGACACGTCAAGCCCTGAGAATCTCGGTTTTTCCTGTGTTTAAGCTCCTGTTTTGCTCTCGCCACGATCTGTTTGATTTTGACCACTTCCGCATTCCGAGCAATCTACTCCGCGACCAACGATCCCCATATCGAGTGTGCGCTCCTTTCTCTTCTCCCCAATAAACTGTGAGTAACGTTACGCGAGTGGGTCCTGTTTTCTGTGCTGGTACCTGACAGAAGTGGGAATTGCAAATTTAAAATGCCAAATAACAGTTGATAGAAACCTATGATAATATGTAGCTAACGTGTTCCAAACACATGGTACTGCAGGTAAAAATATTAAAATAATAAAAAATAAATATAGTTAGATCTATTAATTTGTAATATGTGTGTATATGGTTAAATATAGGTAGTGATACATGTGTCTTCTTCATATTTCTTTATATTCGCAAGCTTCCTTGCATGCTTATTATGTATTTTTCTTCCCACTTTAACATCAATGCAAGCTTTGGGACACAAAGTGCATAAATGCAGTACAAAAGTCTAGTATTGTATCTGCGACTGGCTAAGTCTTTACAAGAGGGAAGGAAAAACTTTTTGAGTCGCAGGCCGTTTCGGGTCAAATGGCCCAGACAAAGAAGAAAAAATAGATGTTGATTTTTTATCTACTGATACAGAGTCCCGATACCGATACCTCAGCAATACATGAGGACAAACACAGGAACACTGGGGACTGGAGTGGCACCAAAATACCAACAATTCTTTGTGAGTAGTCTTTTTCAGCCAATAGTATATCGGCATTATCAATCAATAAATGCAGCCTAGCATTTATTAGACATCCACCGATAGCAGACAGGCATTTTAGTTCTATTGCTACATTTGCAAGAAGATCGTTTATTTTGAATTATCTGTGCATGTGAAAGAATGTGTTGCTGATGTCGTTGTTGATGGGTAAAATGGCATAAAGAGAGGCCAAAAACGTATTCCACACCGTGAAGTGAAAACGTTGTAAGGCGGGGACATCGTATCCCAGGGGTTCACTGTACAAGGGTTACCTGTTACATAAGTCCCTGGTGCCAGCATCCTTTTTAACAAAGGCAAATTTGGCAGCGACGTGCTGAAGAACAGTGACCAGGATGACAGTAACCCAGGCAGGCCTGAGAAATCATCAACTTGCTTATAAAGTTCATGAAAACAAAATTGATGAATAAATGTTTTCCGACAGACCAGGCCTTGCCAGCGATCTCAAAGACCATCAGGTTGCGTCCGTGAAAGACGGGGATGATGATGAGGAAGACCAGGAACAAAAAGCAGATGAAAAACACCACTGTTTGGATCGCCATGCCTGCCAAGAATGGGGACAACATAATTGATTTTATTTTAAACATGTTAAATATTATGCAACGAAAGGGCGAAAATATGTAGTACCGTTCCTGTAAGCCCTCACTAAATCGTATTTTGCAGCCTCAGCGCATTTGAAAACTATTCCGCAATCCGTGTTCACTGATCCCATGTTGCTGCAACCAGTGGCCAGCAGAGCATGTTTTTGTTGGGGGTAAAGGCTTTCTTTTGCCATTATGTCCAACAAAAAGTGAATTGCACTCGTACAGCCGCAATGTATTATACCCGAACACATATTGCTCTAGGAGGGCTGTATTTCTGCTGTTACTGTATTTTGCCTTGTATAAACTGCACTCGTGAGGCCGCGATCCATTATCTCCAATTCCATATTGCTGCGAGCGGGTACCAGCTGGAGGTCATTTTGTTGGGCCTAGCGGCTGTATTTCTGCTGTTAATGTATTTTGCATACTATGAACTGCACTCATGAGGCCACGATCCATTATCTCCAATCCCATATTGCTGCGAGCGGGTACCAGCAGAAGGCAATTTCGTTGGGCCTGGCGGCTGTATTTCTGCCGTGCTGTATTTTGTGTAACATGAACTGCATTAGTGCGGCCGCAATCCATTATCCCTAATCCCATATTGTTGCTTGCAGGGACCAGCAAAAGGCCCCTTAGTCAGGAGGCTTGCCGTTCTGGCTAGCCTAAAATGAAATGCATTGATGTGACTGTGTATTATTAAACCTGGTTTGAGGTGTGTTTCAGTCTATAAAATCAGGAGAAAAAAACTTTTTTCAAAAAGGCATACAATAAGTAAGAAATCTATCCAAGCAATAAATTAGAAAGAAAATATTTTCAAGTTTAAAAAAAAATCTTGTTTTTTGGTAGACACGTTGTTATGATATTACTTGTTATTTTCCTTCTTTTACTTATCTAGAGATCAAAATTAGAAAACAACTTGAATGTAATAATTCTGAAAAAAATGTTATCTTCACTGCTCAACTGTTTAAGGACATTTTGTTGTGTCAATACCAAGCTATTACGACACGTTTGCACAAAATGGATAAGGCATTTTAAATAATAACCCATATTTTGCCAAAAATGCACTGGTCAAAAATAGAGAACATCTTCAGCTGCCTCCCACTTAATGGTGCTCATCTAGCACATGCAGCTAATTTTCTTGATTATCTGTCAACCCCTATTTAACTGGCATTCTGACTTCCAGTTTCACTGACTATACAAGATAGTGGGCCGTTCTGAAGTGACTAAAAGCCTCCGGCAGTATGTTTTCCAGATGAAAACTAAAGTAATGACCCCATCAGACATAGCAAGACACGTTAATAGTTCCAAATCTGTCATTTCTAGAATATTGAATCTTTACAAAACTACAAACTCATTCAAGTTGCACAAGAAGGCTGGTTGCCTATGGAAGACAAATGCAAGAGACAAGAGGTCACTGCGAAGGATGTCAATGGTAAATCGTTTCCACAATGCAACTGGAATTGCTCGCCACTTCAGTGCTGAACATGGTAAGGATCTGTCTAACCATTTAAGAGCATTTGAACTGAAGGCCCACACTGCAGTGGCCAAACTTCTCATTAGCAAAACAAAGTCAAAAAGCTCGACTGGGCTTTGCTGGGGAACATGTTGTGTGGACAGGGAAGAACTGGTCTAGAGTTCACTTCAGTAATAAAAGCATTTTTTGGGTATGATGGCAAGCATTATGTTCGGCAACACATTGGAGAAAGACTACACCCAAAGTGTGTGAAAAAGTCAGTGAAATGTGGAAGAATGTCATGTTTTGGGGCCTGTTTACTGCAGCAGGAGTTGGGTATTTTGTATAACTACTTGGTGGAGTGAATGCAAATGTGTATCAGAACCTTCTTCAAAAGCACATTACTTGCGTAATAAGCTTGCAGTCTTCATGCAGGACAAGGCTCCATGTCACACCGCCAAACTCGTAAAGAATTTTCTTGAAGGTGAAAATATTGAATGAATCCTGATCCCAACCGAATAGAGAACCTTTGGAAAACTCATTGGTTATGGTTAAGAAACCCACTACAATCACAACACTGTGGAGGAGGCTGGAAGAAGAATGGGCCAAAATCTCACCTGGGCATTGTGAGAGACTAATGCTATCCTGTGGCCACTGATGTGCTGAAGTCATTCACAAAGGAGGCCTGTACAATTCTTACGAATTGTTTACCAAAGTCATTGTTGTTCTCTAATTTTGATCAGAGCATTTAGAGAAAAATATTTTTCCTATGAAATGCCTCTGGTCATTTTGTGAAAAAAAATGCTGTAGTGCCATGATATGGACACAATAGATCACTTCCTGCATGAATAGTAGTCCTCAAAATCTGGCAAAAAGCAAACACGGTGAAGCAGAATATTGCCAGTTATGCCACATGTTTTAATAATTTCACCATAAAACATTTTTGAATAATAATTAAATATTTTGTGATTTTTGAACGTAAAGTAACGAGCATAATGGATGATGTGCGTCTTTGATCTTTACCCAGACAGACGACAGCAGCTTGATACCCAGTCAGGCCCATCCAACAGACGACGCCTGATTTAGATGGACGGAGGCTCTTTTGGCTGTTGTACAGGTTGTAAATTTCTCCCCTGTACAGTGCCTTCAGGTTTGTCCTATATCACACAGAGTTATCATAATACAATCCTGAAAAAATACCTGAAAACGGCAGTACCTGTGAAGTACCATAGTCCTCATGAGCATGACCAGACTGACCATGCAAGACAAGGTCATTGCACAAAGGTAGCAGACTGAAAAAAAACAAAAAAATGAAGGAAACTTAAAATGACAGAGGTAATAGTCATTGTAGCTTGGAATGGAGCTTAAGTGAGTCCATTCGAAGAAGACGCCTACGGAAGTCCAAAGGATACCATTTGGCAATATTAGGAATATTTTGTTGCATGAGCACAGATTAATTTTTGCAAGCAACAGGACATGTAGGTTGGCGTTGATCCCCACAAGCAGCAATAAAAGACCAAAAAAGATTGATACACGTGGAGTGGTTGAAAAGGGCAAAATTGCTGGAGTTGGTCAGAGCAGAAGAATATACTAAAAAGACCAATGAGAGATTGCAGGAGCAAAGCGGAATTTATCAACTGGCGAGACTTTGAATCTTGGAACTTGATGACTTAAGTGGCTAGAGAATGAAACAGTGGAGAGGAAAGCAAAAGATGACAAATGCCAGAACCAAGACACTGCAACGTTTTATTGCATTGCCAGGTGTGTAAGGCGACTACCACGGAAGAACAAAGCAGGGGCAGATAACAGTATAGCGGGCATAGTAGTGAGCCATAGCCTGCACCCAAGTGGCTATCATGAGTGGTTAGAGAAGGAAACAGTGGTAAAAAGGTACTAGATGCCCTGATCATGAAAGTCAGTGACGTTCACATGAACTACCAGGTGTGGAAGGCGGTGACACTGAATGACGAAACAGAAGCAGCTAACAACAACAATAGTGGCTAGCCCTGAGCGATAGCCTGCAGCCAAGTGCCTAACATGAGCGGCTACAGAATGAAACAGTGAAACAAAAAGTCAAACAAGCCTGCATGACAGAATTTTGTAGACTATCACTTTTAGGGCTTGGTTCTGGAGGGTATGCGGCCATTAGTGCTAAGAGCACCACCGAGCTAGCTCTGCAAAATGTTCATTTGGGCTTCTATAGTTGTAAGATGGCGGCTTATTCAAATTGTGTGATATGATTACACACTTTTAGACTTCAAATCCGGTTTATGAGATAGTAGTATCCGGTTTGGGCTTATTATCAGAATCAATAGTGTTTCATTTCAATGAATGCAGTATTATACACCACTAGAGGTCACTATATAACACACATTTGGCTTTAAAACACATTTCAAGCCATACAAATGCATAACAAATAGAAATTCTAGAACCTTCCAGGAGCCACGTGTAGAACGTGACAATTTTAACAACTTCCATTCTGTCATCGGAGAGGACGATCCCGAATCCTAGTAAGAGGAAGGCGATATTCTCGTCGATACCGGCTCGAACAATATGGAGGGTCGGCACCACCAATACCACTAACAACAGGGCCGTCTGAAAAATAGAAATCATTATAAAGGTTGCTTTTTCCTTGTGTGAACAAGACATGAAATATAGCGTTAACAAGAACAGACACATCAAGCTAGATGCACCCGGAGCGGTTGAAATAGCCAATAGCTGGAGTTGGTCAGATAATATAATTATTTTTAGTGTCACTTACATGATATATAGCCACTAAAGCCACGAAAACCGATACAGCCAGCTTGAGAGGGAAGCGAAAAACTGAAAAAAGTTAAAGAAACAAAAAAAAATAATAAAAAAAGACTTGAGGAGTTAAGTATCTCTAAATCGAAATACCTTTCTCCGGGATATAAATATAACTCTTGGGTATTTCCAGTAATCGCTCAGCCAACGAAGCTTTCACAGATGAGGAACTGTAAAAAATCAACAAAATTAAATTAATATAACTCATTGAGATTTAATTTACGTCATTGGAAAATACATTTGCTTATTTTAAGTACATATTTTATGTATTAAGACAAATCCAAATTAAGAAATTTCGCTTTTTCTGCCATTTTTGCTGCCACCTGACAGCAGACGTCTTGGTCTTCTTTTTAAGGAGCAATTTGACATAGTCGCTGTAGTAAGAGCTGTCCAGGTCCTGGATGGAAAATAGAGTGAGAATTTAGGAAAACGTGTGCTACTTCTTGATTTACAAATGTTTTGCTAAAGGCAAAATAAAAGTATTATCATTATTATAATAATTTGTGTCACATTTTTTTACATTATATAACGTACAATAAAGTATGGAAGATTAAAAAGATAAAAATAAAATCCAATATTTATGTTCAAAAATATCCTCTTTACCTACAAACATTTTGGAAAGGATCCTAGACAAATGAAGTATATTATTATTACTTTGTATCATCTCATCTCATCTCATTAGCCACACCGCTTATCCTCAGTAGGGTCGCAGGGTACTTTGTATCATTAGTTGTTAAATCATTATTTATCAGAATTGTATGAAGTGAAATGCAGCTAATATATATATAGTTAAAATATAATACGTATTTGAAAACCCTGCTATTTTGCTATTTCTCCCACTTAGAAATCATGGAGGTGTCTGAAATTTTAATTGCAGGTGAATGTCCACTGTCAGAGGGATAAACTAAAAAGAAAATTCCAGAAATCTCAGTGCATGGTTTTTTTATATTTTCAATATTTGTTATATATTTAAACATCTTATTTGTTTACAAACATTTTAGAGAAGGACCCTATAAAATATCTTACTTTTATTCGTAGTAGGAGTATTTAATTATCATTTTCCATAATTCCATGGAGAAAGTACAATTTAAAAAATTAAAAAAGAAAAAGATGAAAAGTAATATGTTACAAAATATCCTTATTATTCATTTACAAACATTTTGGAATGGACTCTTGGTAGGAAAAAGTTATCCTATTATTACTTATTATTATTGTTATTGTCTTATTATTTATCATAAGTACATTTAAAATGAATAAAAAACAAAAATGGAATAAATAAATAAATAAATATCATGTATTACTATTGATATTATCCTGATATTTGCGATATGAAGCTTAACATTATTAATAATAACATAAAAAACACCTAAAAATTCTGAAATCATTGAAGCATATAAATACACAAAAAAAACACATATATATACCAAAAGCTTGTAAGTTTTTGTTGCAGCTCAGTTTCACAAAACACTTTTAGTGTTGTGTCATATTGATCCCTTGCCTTCATTAAACAAAAAAATCTCACCTCTTCTGTCTTGTTGCCTCTGAAAAACAAAATAGGGAACTGGACGCAAAGAAAAGCCAAGCAGGCCAGTTGCGGCAAACTGGCAAGCAAGGAATAGAACTTGTAGAGCTGTGGAAAAAAAGAGAAATGTGATGATTGAAGAAGCTAACCAAGGGTAAGCAAACTCCAGCCTGCTAAGCTGTTTATTAAGTCCAACCAGATGAAAACGGAAGAAAATATATAGTGATTGTTGTGCCATCGAATTGACATAGGGCTGAACCACCAAAGAAAGACAATGACTACAGGTTACGTAAAATGAAATGAAATGATCTGCATTCATATAGCGCTTTTCAAGTATATGACTTCCCAAAGCGCTTTACAATGTGCTCCACATTTCCCAATAGCGGCCTTGCAGCCATGTAAGGCGATAACCTGCTTATTGAGGGTATTAGGGGTTCAGTGTCTTACCCAAGCACACTTTGACATGTAACACGGACGAGCCGGGATTCGAACTAGGAACTATTGATCCCAAGACGAGCGCTCTACCTCCTGAGCTACTGCCGCCCCAATTAAAGCTTTGATATTTTTTCCTAATTGGTGAATATTGCAAAAGTTCTTCACCATGTAACATTGAGACCATGTGCCGATAAGTTCATGAAAATAAAGTACACCCGTCTAAACATATAGTTGTGTATACATCATATAAACACCTCTGGAAACTTAAGGCATTGCCTTGTTAATCCTTCAACATGGATGGAGATGGATTGGACGTGTATTGATAGTTATCACATTTAGCGCTTAAAAATAGATAACTTTGCTTTAAATCCAATTTGCAGAAAGAGATCATGTATTCATTTTATTCCGCAGTATATTTATGTAATTGCTTACAAAAAACACGCCCCAAAAACCCCTAAGCTAGTTCTATAGCTTTTTCAGTTTTTCAATGCGTATTACGATAAATTGATTTGCTTTAATTCTGAGAACAAACAAATATATGAATGTAAAACACTATTTAAATATAAAATGTAAATGTAGATTTCAGTAGATACAGGTATACATTTTCATAAATACATTCAAGAAAAATTGGATAACCCTACGTATCTTTTTTTCTGCATGTATTGCTGAATAATCAGATCGAGACTGTTTTGGTTGAGACATGTGTGTAACCTGCTCGTTTTGGGGGTGCCCAAACACCCCCAATATCAACCTAAGCACCCCCAAAAATAAGAGCATCATTTAAACACTCTTTTCCTTAATCAAAAACAGGGTAGGCTTAAATATAATGTAAAGCATTAGCTAAAATGTGATGAACACTGTATCGGAAACACTCCACTGCCTTGAAATGGTTCAATTCCTCTAATTCCTAGCACAATTTTTGTCCTTTTGCCTGTTCCCTGCTGCTCCTTTAGTGTCACTTCTGGCTTAGCACCGGAGTCTATGGAGACTCCAGTGTATTATGGTGAGAGTGTGATGTGATGGAAGCCCAAACATGCCATAATTCAAATTTAAAAAAAGAAACATTCAATTGATAAAAACAGCCTTAGAACAAACATCCATCCACCCACCAATCCATCCATTATCTGCACAGCTATCTTCAGGCAGTGGGCAGGGGACACCCTGAACTGGTTTCCAGCCAGTCGCAGGGCACACAGAGAATCACTTGTTCATTTACACCCAGGGACAATTTGGACCGGCCAATTAGCCTGACATGCATTTTTTTTGTAATGTGGGAGGACACCAGAGTGCCCGGACGAAACCCCACGCAAGCAAGGTTTGAACATGCAAACTCGGCCCAGGAAGGCTGGTAGGTGGATTTGATCCCGTGACCTCAGAACTGTGCCACAGACGTGCTAACCACTTCGCCGCCATGTTGTCCTCTTAAAAAAAAACATTCAATTGAAAAAAGCAGCCTTTTGAAATAAAAAGTTTTTTTATTTTAATTAAAATGTTATCTTCATTGAATTTTATACGTTATATCACTTGAAGTGAAATGAGAAAAAAAAACGTTTTTAACTGGCCACTCTGAGTGCTCAGCACCCCCAAAGCTCTGAACCTCAAATTGCCCCTGGGTAGGGACCAAAAATCTTTTTTTTTCCCTCTAAGGTTTTGAAGTGTAAACGTTTTCCGCCTTTGAGCTAAAATGATGTGACTTAGGCGTTACCTCCGGAGTTTTTGGGCAATCCATCTTCTGCCACAGCTGGACCGCAAAATGACTGAAGGAGAGAAGAGTCCCAAACGCGTAGCCAACCTTGTGCTGCAGTGTGCTGCAAACCATCAGAGGGTAGAACAGGGCCGGATAGTAAAAGATGCCCGTTATCTTCATCAACTCTGGACAAAAATAGAGATTGTATTCATCCATCAATATCTGCACCGTTTATCCTCAGTAGGGTCGTGGGGATGCTGGAGCCCATCCCAGTTATCTTCGGGCAGTGGGCAGGGGACACCCTAAACTGGTTGCCTGTCAATCGCAAGGCACACAGAGACAGACAACTCACTCACTTATTCTCGCCTCAGGACAATTCGAACCGGCCAATATCCCTGATATGCTTGTTTTTGGAATGTGGGAAGAAACCAGAGTGCTCGGAAGAAACCAACGCAGGCAAAAGGAGAACATGCAAACACCGCACAAGAAGGCTGGTAGCAGGTTTTTAACCCATGACCTCAAAACTGTGCTGCAGATGCACTAACCACTCAGCCGCTTGAGATCCAATTCAGGGATCTTTTATTTACACTAGAAATAACCAATTATAATTTGACAGTATTTGGTTGTAATACGGTACCCTTAGCAGCCAAATGGTGTACAGGTTCCTCTAGGTGAGCCTCAAGTTTTGTGAAATAAGTAAACATTTCTCGACCTTAGTATTGATAAAAAGCACATTATACAGTTAATGTTTCATTGAATAGTATTTTAAGTTATATGTATATATATATATATATATATATATATATATATATAAATAAATAAATTGGTTAATTATTTTCTTATTTTAGGATTTAATTTCGTAAAAGTAATAGGAAGAACCATAATTATAATTAAGAAAATGATTTATATCCTAATCGAATTCCAAGTATTTACTTGGAACATTTGTTTTTTTCTAATCTAACTTTTTGTAGAATTTAAACTCCTAACTACTATGTTTGAAGGCTGATATACAGTATATAAACTATTTCACGTCAACATAAATTTGCAAAATTTTACCTTTAATTTCAGGGGGAGTGTCCTTGGAGAATGGCAACGGATCAGGAGCGATCACCAGCACGGCAAGCTTGCTGAACAGCAGACCAAAGATGGCCATGGCCACGCCCTTCCTCTGCGTCTGATCCAGGAAGTTGTTCGGACTATCGGATCGTAACAACAGAGCACACGAGCCACATTATTCCACTTGGAATCGGTAATCTGAAATCGAGTGCTGATGAATGTACCTGAAGATACTAGAGGATCCTCTTGCAAATCCCTGACAGAGATGATTCCTCCTGCTCAGGACTCCCAGAATGAGCAGAACCACCACCTTGAAGAGAAATCAGAACCAAACATGAAAGTAAGAAAAACCCCGGTGTACTCCCTTCAATTTTTTTGAACATTTCAAAATTTTGAGAGGTCTAAAGGTATAAACAGCTTTAAATGTTTTTTTTTCTATTTTGTTTTGTACTTACTGATAGTGAGAGCATGCATATGTGAAAGATTGCGTCGTTTGCTGTCGGGTCACATGGCAAAATCACCCTGCAAAAACAAGAAATACTGTAATCCCTTGTTGCTTTGTGCTTTCCAGCCTCAGTCCATCACAGGTGAAAAATTATTCCAAGATCCATGATACTAGATCGCATATTGCTGTAAGCGCGGGCTGACAGAGCAAATTTTTGGGCCCAGCAGCTGTTTTCTGATGTTCTGTCCACCAAAAAGTGAACTGCACCCACGTGATGCGATCCATTATCCTTGATCACATACTTGATTACTCCGAGCGAGGCCGGTAGAACGCATTTTTGTTGGGCCTAGCAGCTCTTTATTGCTGTTCTGTCCGAAAAAAAGTGAACTGAATTCATGCAGTGGCAAGCCATCATCCATATTACTCCGAGTGGGGCCCTTTTGCAGGCCCTTTTGTCGGGACATGTGCCGTTTTGCCAGACCTAAAAATAAATGCACGGTTGTGGCCACAATCCGTTATTTCAGGTAAATATTTACTGAGAGCATGTGCTGGCAAAGCACACTTTTTTTCAGGCCCGTAGGCTCTTTTTTTATGGTATTTTGCAGCCTCAGTTCATATTTTGTGATCCATTATCCACAAACTCATATTGCTGTGAGTAGGGAGAGGCAGCGCGCCCTTTTGTCAGGCATTTTTACCATGTCAGGCCTTTTGCAAAGCAAATTTTTGGCCCCAGCGGCTCTTTTCTGGTGTTCTGTCCACCAAAAAGTGAACTGCACTCAGGTGATGCGATCCATTATCCTTGATTACATACTGTATTACTCTGAGCGAGGCCAGTAGACCACATTTTTGTTGGGCATAGCAGCTCTTTATTGCTGTTCTGTCCAACAAAAAGTTAATTGAACTCATGGAGCGGCAATCCATCATGCCGGATCCCATATTACTGTGAGTGGGGACCGGCACCAGGTCCTTTTGTCGGGGTGGCGTGCCGTTTTGCCAGATCTAAAAATAAACCCATGGTTGGGGCCACAATCCGTTATCTCAGTAAACATTTTCTGAGAGCATGTGCTGGCAGAGCACACCTTTGTCAGGCCTGCAGGCCCTTTTTTGATGGTATTTTGCAGTCTTAGTTCATATTTTGCGGTCCATTATCCACAAACTCGTATCGCTGTGAGCGGGGAGAGGCAGAGCGCCCTTTTGTCGGGCCTTTTTGCCATTCTGTCCAACAAAAAGTGAACTGCAATGGTGCGACTTGATCCTTCATCCCTAATCCCATATTACTGCAAGTGTGGACTGGCAAAAGGCACTTTTGTTGAAAAGTATGCCCTTCTGGCTCTTTTAAAATGAAATACATGGTTATGGCTACAGCCCATTATCCCTGGTCGACTATTGCTGAAGGCAGGTTTCGGCAGATCAGTTTTTATGGCTTTTTTGCCATTATTTCTGGTTCAAATAAGCTGAATTTGAGTAACCACAATCTGTCATCCCCAATCCCATATTGCTGAGACCATGGGCTGGCAGATCGGTTCAGACCGCTGAACAATACCATTGTGACCTGCCTAAGGCATTAATCCATTATCCCTAGTCGAGCTGGGAGCTGGTGTGAGAGATCAACGATCCATTTGAAAAGAAAATCAACTTTTTAATCAAGTTGGAAACACACAGGCTCGTTCGTTTTTTGCATCAAAAGATAGACAGTACAGATACTCACTCTTTAGGTGGCTTTGTAGGCTCCTGGTTATCAGAGTACCAATCCGAATAATCATAGTATGAATATTCAAATGGCTCAAATTCATCTTTGCTGTGGTTCATCTTGTTCAAGTCCGAAGATCCAAAACCTTCGTAAAGCCAAATCTGGTTCAGCTAATGGAGGCTGGATCGGACCTACTGTTTATGATGCGATTTCAGGGTCCAAACAGTGCAACGCATTCCAGCGAGAGTTGAGAATGTTGCAAGGTGGATTAGCGGCTCATGTGGGGCGTGGAAGAACATTTTGAGCTAAGGTCACCCCTGAAAATGAAAGCTCACTATGGAATTTTTTTTTCTGTGCTCAGGCCAAAACTTTTTGTATTTAATAGGTATGGACTAAATTTTTTGTTTATTTTTGTTTTTCAAAAACCTTATTTCACTGACTAATAACCATTTATTTAAACTATATCTGTGTTTTGATTTTCTCTAATTGAAATAGTGAAAATAATATAATATTCAATATATTTTAAAATTTCTTATATTGTAAAATAGAGTACATTCATCCAAATAATTTGCTCATTTTAAGTGCTTTTCTTTTTTAAATTGTAGTTTTATTTTTCCAAAATATATTTTGGGGTTTTAAGTAAAGGAAAATACAGTAAAAAAATAATATGTGTTCTTCTATTTCAAATTTACCCTTGTTGAAAAAAAAACATAATAATAATTGCTACAATCTTAAGTTTATCGGATTTTTAAATGTAGCACCCATAGCAAAAGCAAATAATTTTGCCCACTTTAGTGGTGATGTTCGTGACTTAAAAGTATTGTACTGATTGACGCCATCTTCAGGCTAAAATCATCATTGCAGCTTTTGTTGCACGTGCAAGTATGTGAATTTCTTAGATGCGCTCAAATAAACTCCTCCTTCTTCATCTTTGTGGGGGGTTTGGGTTGGCATCTGGACTGTATTTGAAACAGTCCTTTTCTTACCTTTATAATTTTCATCGTAGGATAAAAGAAAACCACCACCGCACGCGTCAAATCACTCGCCTGCTTTTTTTAAATTGTTAAAATAACACTATAAAACAATTGATCAAGGAGAATGAAATGCAAAAGTAAATATTAAAATTAATTCAAAAAGCAATGCTAATTTGCTGGATAAAACATGGCAATTCTGTTTAACTATATAATTTAGAAAATTGTGAGTTGTTTCATTTTTACAATCTTTCAAACTTGGCTTGCTTTGGTCTTTATTTGATATGGTTGATGTAAGCTATTTTAATTGTCAGGCTTTTTTTTAAACTAAAATTAAATAAGTAATTATTGAAAGTATTTTTAAATTTGAAAAAAAAATCAGATAATGTATTAAGAAAATTTTACTAGCAAAATTAGTGTTTACATTATAAATGTTCAGGATTTACTTTAATGGCTGTTACTTTTCCAGCTTTTGTTCCTTGGGGAGCAAAGAAGGGCAAAGAAGAAAAGGTTTATAAATAATATATTATTCAAACGAGCGGCACATGGGTATTCAGCGCGCAGCCCCACGGTGCAGAGGTCCAGGGTTCAAGTCCAGCTACCCCAGCCTTCCCGTGTGGAGTTTGCATGTTTTCCCCGTGCCTGTGTGTGTTTCCAAAGATTCCAAAAACATGCATGTCAGGTTAACTGGCCCTAAGTGTGAATGAGCAAGTAAATGGTTGTCTGTCTCTGTGTGCCCTGCAACTGGCTGCCAACCAGTTCCCCTGCCCATTGCCCGAAGATAGCTGGCATTGGCTCCAATACCCCCGCATCCTGACTGAGGATAAGCGGTGAAAATAATCGATGAATGGATAAAATATAAGCCTAAAAGGGAAGGACATCCTGTACTTCCAATTCAATTACATTCTGTCTAAAAGTTATATATTTTTCAATCACGGTTCACGGTTCACAGACCCCTTGACCGATTGGGTCATCGGGGCTCCAATGAGGATGCAACTCTAGACAGCCTTCTCCACAATAAAACTACTTTAAACATCCGCCAATATTTTTTGGAATACGCCAAACGTGAATTTGAGGTAAAATGTTATATTCTGCAACTTGGACTTATCCTTCCCGCCTCGCTGTGCCTGTTACAGATCAAACTAATCTCATTGTGGGATGAAAACCTCTGCTCTTAACAAGGAAACCTTTGTTTGCAGCAGCCTTGGAATTTATTTTCATTTAACACTTTCCGTCAAGCTAAAAGTAATTCCTTTAAATTGTTTGGATCATGTCAAAATAATACTGTTCCATATCTCCTTAAGAAGTCTAACCTATGCATTTATGATGGACAAGATAACCTAAATAACTCGAATCATTGATGACCGGTTTACTTGAGCTCTTTCATACGACTGAATCTGTGACGCCCGAATAAGCCAACAAGCTTGGCAACAAAACTGTCATGATTTACCCATTGCCCTCACCTGTGCCCGCTCGTTTGGCCCCAGCTGCAGCTCGTTTCCTGATTGGTTCCACTCCTATTTAAACTCAACACTCTCATTCACTCCTGGTCAGTCTGTCTGCGAACCTCAGCGCATGCAAGGCAAGCAATATTGACTGGCTCCCATTTTGACCTGTTTCCTGTATCAATCCCCGATCCAAGCTCCAAGCTCCGATCTCCTTTCCCGGCTACCCATATCCTGATTCTGTTTCCTGTATCTATCCCGATCCAAGCTCCGTTCTCCTGTCCCAGCTACCCGTATCCTGACTGTTTCCTGTGTCGCTCCCTGATCCAAGCTCAGTTCTCCTGTCCCAGCTACCCGTTTCCTGTATTGATCCCCGATCCCTGACTTCCCGCTCGTCCCGGCCACCCGACTTGTTCCAATCTCTGACCGTGCTTCGTTCGCAAGGGTTTCCTGCTCCTCCTGCCCAGCGAGGACAAGATTGCTGTCTTTTTCCTCTCGCCCCAACTTCCCCGATCCCTAATAAAGCATTGTGTAAAACGTTACGCAATTGGGTCGCCCGCTTGTACCGGTAGTGACAAAAACACGTTGGTCAAAAACAGGTCGTTAACCAGAGCGGGAGATCAGAGCGTGGTGGGTGGACAAAACGGGTCAATGGCCGGAGACTAGCAAGAAATCAGGAACAGGCGAGTAGGATACAGATGAAGACGGGACCGACTGAAGCCAGAGTCAAAGTGCTTGCCTTGCGTATGCAGAGTTTCGCTGACGGACTGGCAAGGAGTGACTGGGTATAATTAGGAGGGGAATAAATCAGGCAACTAGCAGCAGCTGGTTCCAAACGAGCGGGCACAGGTGAGTGCAATGAGTATTCATTACATTGTACTGTGAGCTTCTGGCTATCGACCTTGTCTGATGTCACTTTGTGGTCAGAGATTGGCGTACACCGTGGATCCCAGTATATAATGTTTAATGTCTGTGTTTTGCAGTAATAAGATAAATATCCACGGTAACGATTGCGGTCCAAGTTTACTGGCGTAAAGCTTTACTTGCACTTTTTTGGAGTATATCATCAAAGCCATTAATATAACTCTGCATATAACTCAGAACCTTTTCTACTGATTTATTAGATAAGTTTGCACAATTCTGAAAAAGTAATAGTGCTATGCTATCAGGAATGTCGACTAAAAGTCATTCGTTGTTTTTGTATCGGCCGTCGTATTTGCACCACTTGTGATACATAGATACTTTGGTGGGTGTAGCTTAGCGCTCGCTGTCGGATTTATGAATTGCGGAAACAACTTTTGGCCTTCATTTTATAACCACTTGGGGCAGCAGAGCCAAGTTATTCACTGAAAGCCACGCGTAAGAATAGCGTTTTTGCCTTAAACACAAATCTGCCTACATTTTAGGCTTTATGTGTTTGATTTTGTTAAAATCTAAATACCAATACTATTTAAACTTGAGGGACGATTATTTATTAAAAGCAATTTGTGAAATGTTTTAGAAATAGTTTTCTTTCATAAAACTGCAGAAACAACTTTTGACCGTCATTCTTTTGACAACCACTTGTGGCAGCAGAGCAAATTTTTTACTGGAAGCTACACCTAAGTAAAATTTATCTGGTTACATCGGTGGACACATGCAAATAAAAACACATAGATTCCATAATTTCAGATTGTCGAATGGGATATTATTTGTAAAATTAATTCGAATTAAAATTATAAAATGGTTGAAATAAAAAATGTCTTTGTGCATGTGTAAACAAAATCATAACAATTATAATACTACAGTAGGTTATATAGAAATTGCCACACAGATATTTTGTTTCACATTCACATTACCCATATTTACATTTCTAACTCAATAATTAAAAAGCCGAACAGGAATTGTTTCCGTTTCTTTATCAAGGCATAACAACATAAATACATACTCATATTCATGATATTTTGTCTTTCACCACAGCAAATACAATTGTGCAATAAAATATTAAGTGATAGGAAAAATCGCAGACAACTGTGCTACTGACCTACTTAATGGGACAGTGTGTATTATTTAACCACTAGATGTCGCTGTATTGCATCGTGGAACCGAAAATAAGTGCTTACAAAGTAAAAATACAAACCACAGACTCAAAGTCGCTAAACCTTACCTTTTTTTCCCTCTTTTTTTTTCATTTTACTGCCTAGGCTTTTGCCCGGTCTTCAGTTTTTCTGGTACCCATAGAAACAAGATGGCGGAAAGTTATACCAGCTCCTTCTGAGTAAGGCTCATTTTATGTTAAACAAATTTATTTACGTATGAGTATCAAAAAAATGCACCTTTATTTGACTGTTCATTAATTTTTCCTTTTAATTAAATTATTTTTTTACCAGAAGGAGGTGCTAAATAATAAACACTGTCACTTGAACCCCAAAGATAAATTACAAATAATATACTGTACAAGCAAGGCGGCGCGAGAAAAGCAGACAAACACAACGGAAAAAAATGACACAAAAAGCACCCAAAGTGTTTCTAAATCAATTTTTGAACATGTCACATAACAATTTCTCCATCGGTGTGTTTCCGATGGTCCTGTGGAAGAAGAGCAGCTCGATGTGCTCGGAATTCACGAATCGTAAGGACGGCAGAAGAAGAAGCAGTTTTCCAAACCTAAGACAAAAACAAAAAAAAATCACATGCGTTTCGCGGTTTTGCTTGTTTTCAGGGGTTTATTATGCATTGTATTCTGTATTCTGTTTTGGTTAAACAGTCCCCCCTGGTCGTTTTCTGCCTGTGTCTTCCTTGTGCGTCAATAATGTTGTGGTCAAAGCTCTTCTTGTACGTCCACTGGAGATTAGAATTAGAAAACAACTAGTAAACAATTAAATAATTCTTCACTGCTTAACAGTTTGAGGACATTTTTGTGTGTCCATCCCAAAATACTACAATACTCTCTTACAAAATGGATTATGCATTTTAGCAAAAAAGCTACATTTATCCAAAAATGAACTGATCAAAAATAGAGAACACTTTCAAGTGCCAGAGTCCTGATCTCAACCCAATAGAGATCCGCTGAAAAATACTTGGTGACAAAGTTATGATCGGGAAACCCACTACAATCACCGAACTGTGGAGGAGGCTGGAAGAAAAGTGGACCAAAATCACACCAGAACAGTGTGAGAGACTAGTGCTATCCTGTGGCCGCTGATGTGCTGAAGTCGTTCACGGCAGAGGATTGTACTCTTCTTACTATTTTTTTCTCCATGCCAAAGTCATTGTTGATCTCTAATTTGATCAGTGCGATTTCTGAAAAATATTTTTTTTGTCAAATGCCTTTGGCCATTTCGTGAAAAACTTGTTGTAGTACCATGATATGGACACAATAAAATGCAATTTAAGTGTAGAACAGTGAAGATAGTATTATTTCAAAGTTATTCCATTATTTACAAGTTTTTTTTCAAATTTTGATCTCCAATATACATTACATATGCGCAAATATTTTCCGAGTTTCTCAAAAAAAACGTCATGTCAACAAAATGCGCCATACATGAAAAAGCACCAAAAGGCAGAGGAAGATGCGGTTATCACTGTTATTGGTGACCAAAACCACCCGCAAAAATTTCCGAAGGATGTGATTGAATTAATGAATTTATTCTCAATGTAATGAAGCGCTAAAAGCGGACGCTATCCTTCCCAGTTTGTTTTGATTTGGAGACGTTGGTGGTGCATGCCCACTCCTGCTGTTTGACTGAAAGCATACATCAGCCCATCACAGTCACGCACACAGACAGTTATGCCCACCCAATACACAAACACACACACAAATGGCCCTGTGCAGCACCTACTGTGTGCTCTCTGTCCAAACACAATGACCAAGACGTTGCTATCAATGAGAATAAAGACAGTTCAATTAAAAATCCTCGAAACAGTGAACCAGCGATAACCGAAGCCAAACATAGGGAAGGGTTTCTGTACCTATATTTGGTAAACACAGGCTTGGGCCTGTAATTTGAGTTTGTTGTTTGGGTTCAAGCTATTATAGAGTATATAGTAAATGAATAAGCGGTCTTTGAGTATTGCCAGACCTTTTTGGAATACAACCCCTACGGAAAACGAGGGATTACTGTATCGATGTTTTTATTTTGGTATCGTTTTGGAGGACGATGAGGTGATGTGAACATACCTTGCCGGTTGAGAAGGGTAATGAGAGCGGATGTGTTGTCCGAGCATCACGTGTGACTGATCCTGAAGGTTTTCAACTTGCTCCGGATCTTTCAGGCCACGTGTCTCTGGGTAAATAAAAAAAAAGAGAGTGAAATGATGCATTCAAAAACACTGGTCCAAAATAACACAAATTTAGTCAAATATATTCAACTGCAAATTTGACACATTTTTGTTTGGCTAGTAATAACAAATGATACGATTTTTGAGTGGGGAATAAAACAAAATTGCTACGATGTGTGACATTGATAGAAAAAAAACTTGTTCAGTAAATGTTTTGGGTTTTTTTTAACTTGAAGGTTACGCTGCTGTTGGGTCGGTTAGTTGTCAGCGAGAAACTATTATACTGTGAGCTTCTGGACATCGACCTTGTCTGATGTCACTTTGTAGTCGGAGATTGGCGTACACCGTGGATCCCAGTATTTAATGTTTAGAAGGAACCACATTTGATTTTTTTTTTCCAGTAGCTCACCAGGTTTGAAGAGCACAATGGCTTTGAGGCAGGCAAACTCCGTAGGGTCGACAGCCAAGGCCTTAAAGCGACTGAAGACCTCCTGCAAGAGTCTCAGATCCAGGCTGGTGTAGCTGGTCTTGCCCTGCATGCTCGGGCACAGGTCGGACAGGGAAAGCAGGGGGCAACTGTCCAAAGGTAGAGACCACTGGATGGCGCACAACAGGAACAGCTCGCTCCAGGCCTCCTCTAGTAGGATCACCTGCAGGCGGATGTTGAAGTCAAACGATATCTTCGATTTCACCGAGGATGTGCGGCGCGTAGGGGGTATTACCTGGTCCCTGAAGGGCAGGTTGGAGAAGACGGGCAGGTTCTTGGCCCACTTGACCGACATGAAAAGCAGTCTGGCCGAAGTCTCGTAAACATTTTCCGAGGTGGACGGGTAGAGTGCCATGTGGTACTCCGAGGACGCTCGCTCGGGCTCATTGCTGGTCACGTCAATGTTCTCGTCAACTGAAAAAAAAAAGGGGGGGGAACGTTATACAGGTTTTCCTCAATTTTCTTTTCACTTTGTTACAATTTTAAAAGTTTTATGCGTTGACTTCTATGCAAGTATGGCAGTAATTGTTGGTAGTTGTTGGTGTCAGTAATATGGAGGGTTACTGAGTCAATTTTTTAAAAAGCTACTAGTCAGTAACTAATTGTTTCTCAGTTATATGCCAAATACTGCATATCATGCAATGTAAAAAAACACAAGGAACACAATGTTCCGCCATTAGAGCCACAAGTTTGAGTACTTATAGAAAATACATCCAGGTAAAAGATGCAAAAGACAACCCTGACCACTAACCTACGTATGAAGTTGATGTGTCAACTAGAAAATTATCATGTTAATAATCAAGGAAACTGATATCGTTATTGTATCTATTGCGCACCCATGTTTGTTGTATTGACTATTGCATTATTGTCGCTATAGGAAAATCATGAAGTTGTTCTTCAATTTCCAATACCTTTAGGCGGATCTGCTTTTGTAACCTAGGATATTTAATAAAAAGAAAGGCTCAGGGGAGGACTTTTAGAACAGGTTGGGCTTTCTTTCCTGTGGGCCTCTCTTTCTGTTCTCCATGCAAGTTCAAAATCCATTGATGTGTTTTCTCCTTTTTTTTTGAGTGTCTCACATTTCACGATTCATTGTTCACGGATCCCCTAATCGCATGAGTCGTTCGGGCACCAATGAGGACGCAACTCTTGACGGACTTCTCCACTGTTAACAGTCCCCGGCCCGCTCTTGGGTCAGGGAAAAATTGGCACCAGTTCATTCCTTAATGTTGTCAGCCGAGTTCTTTTTCGGTCTTCCTCTCCTCCCGCCTACTTGGACTGTGCCCTTGAGAATTACCTTCGGTGCAGTTTCCTTAAATTGTTGAAGCCTAAACACTTGCATAGAAAATGCCCAACTGAGTTCAAAGAGCACCCATGCTTTTTTTCCACTGCGCCTATTTGCTTTTATTTTACTTTTATCAGAACTGTTTTGGGCGGAGCATATTAAGTTCCTGGAACAGGCGCTGGAGAGTGAGGTCATGCTCATCCCTGTGCGTGCAGCTCTTTGAGAAGCTTTGTGATTAAAGGACTTGACTCGGCTTCATTGGCAGGGTAGTTTTAAAATGGTGATAGTCAGAAAATGCCTGCTACTAGTAGAATCCAAACGCTAACGCAATCCCCCAAATAGATGGAAAAAAGAAGAGCGTGTCTAAGAAATGCACACACTTGCACATGCATCATGAATGTGCCGACTGAAGCTGTGATTATGACTTTAAGCCAGGAGGGAAGCAAAGTTCCAAATTCCGTACAGCACATTTGAACTTATAAGAAACAGTTGTAAAAAAAATCATCATGTTTCCCAACCCATAGATCTGCCCCAGGCAATCCAAAGACAAAGGGTCTTCTCACCATCCTCGGGCTCCAGCTTGGCGCAAGTCTCGGCCGTCATGAGGCTGGCCATGAAGCGATGGTTGTTCTGGGGGCTGACGCAGCGCTGGGGAGGAACCGAAGAGCTGATGGCGCCCGAGGAGGTAATGTGAGGCCAAGTAATGACCGAGCCGTTGGAGGAGGACGAGGAAGAAGAGGAGGAGGAGGACGAGGAGGTAGGCTCTCGTGTGGTGGCCAGGTGATCCTTCTCGTGGTCCACATCCATGGAGTCCAGACGCACCTGCGCCGTGCTGCGTGGCTGACGCTCGTTCTGCACGGCTACCGTTGGCACAAAAACGGAAGGAAATTGGTGATTTAGCATGCGAAATGACCAGATAAGGTAGACCCTGCTATACAATATCCCCCACCTTATAGTGTTTTCACTTTACAGTGTGCGCTATAATGTATTTTTTGGCCCCTGTTTATAGAATTTCCCCACTATGCGTTGTCATAAAACAAAATGTTGCATGCCCAGAAACAAACAAATTCAAACTTTGCAGTGTTTGCAATGCCTGTGTGCTATTGTTTGGTTTTGGTTTGCATCACGGCATCATAAAAATGAGGATGTGCTATTTGCCAAAGTACCTCCCACTATTCCTTTCTCTCTTTTCATCCAGTCTAGAATCCTGTGTGCTTCGTAAAGACTTTGTGAATCAGCAATAGAATACTCTTGTTTTTTAATTTTGTATTTATTAGCTATGGGTCTCAAGGATTGCATTGATGCTGAAGGGAGAAGCAAAAACATGATAAATTGTATGTTTATTATATGTTTATTTTTAGTCTGTGTTTAATATTGGACATCTGCAAAGGAGATTTTATAGGATGCCCGTTCATTGTTTTGACTAATAGTGTGGACCGTTTTTTTAACTGTTTTGACTATTACGTCATTGTCACGATCAGCCAATTATGTTGCTCTTCTTTCAATTTTCACAGCCTGTAGGGCTAAGCTGCTTTTGTAACTGGGGAGATTTATTAGAAAGAAATGGCTCAGGAAAGAGCCTTTAGAACAGGTAGGGCTTTCTTATCTTGGGGCTTTCATCCCAGTCCTTCTAGTAATTTCAAAATCCATTGACGTCTTCTCTCCTTATGTCTCTCCTTAAAGTTTACATTTATCACTCACAATGAATAATGTAGTTGTATTTTTACCTGTTAAGGAGATTGCACTGGGTGTAAGCATTGTGTTCTATTTTGACTATTATTGCTCACTTTTGTTTGGTATTCTAACTGTTATTTACTGTTTACACCATTTCCACTATTGCCAAATAATCTTGCTGTTCTTTGATAACCACAGCTTCTAGGGTGTATCTGATGTGCATTTTCCCCTGCATCCACCCACTTACTCCACTGTACCTGCTCAAATCAAGTCACACCGAAGGCAAATACAATTTCCTTTTTTTTGTTTACATCTATAAAGTTTATACTGTTATTTAATCCTATGCACCTTTTTTACACGTTTGTAGTACTATTTTGTTCATGTAATGTATTTGGGGTACCAGCTGTTAACTTAAATTATAATACGTTTTTATTCTCGGCCATAAGATAATTTCACCCTACAATCCCCTCCTCAAAACAAATCAATATTCTATGCCGAAATCTATTGTAGCTGATTTGAGATAGGCCATGCCCGCATTTACCATCTTTGTTCATGCCCGCCTGCAGGCACTTCTTGAGCCGGCATGCCTGGCACTGGTTGCGATGCGCTTTGTCCACTGGGCACATGCCAGTGCCCGCCTGACACCTGCAGGACAAAATAAAATGCATTCATTGTCTAAAAATATAAAATTACTACTCTATAATTAGTGACACTACCTGTGAGTAGGGAAATGTTATTATTTCAAAGTATTTTAGTTTCTTTATTTACCTGTATATAAGTCTCCTCCTGACGCTACGTTTGAAAAAGCCGCTGCATCCGTTGCAAGCGTAAATGCCGTAATGTTTGCCACTGCTGGTGTCGCCGCACACTTTGCAGACCAGAGCTGGGCTGAGGGCTTTGCCAGGGGCCGGACTCTTAACTGGGGGCCACAAAAAAAAGAATATGTTTGCTATGATGATAGCAATCAGAAAAGATACACAAAGTGTCAACATGCCATTTGTGGGTAATTCTGAGGTTGATTCTAATCTGAAGCAAAACCATAAAATAACATTTATAATTCAATATATTCAATATATTTTTCATAATTCAGTATTAATACAGCAATGATTATTATTACAGTATTTAATTGATTAAAAAAAAAAAACTTAAAATATTTATTTTTTTCATATAGAGTATCATTTTTGTATGTACTTAAAGTAAACTGCAAATATAAAAATATCTAAATCATAATAACATATTTTAGAGGTAAAATATAATATTATTTGATATTGTTTTTTTATGGTATATTTTAATACGAGGATTATTTGTAGTGTATTTTTATTATTTGCTTGACACAAAATATTTTTCATAAACCTAGTCTATTAAATCCAATTTTAAATATTAAGAATTATTCCTGAAAGTTCAATTTTAGCAAATAGCTGCCGTATGCCAGCTCAAATAATTTTGATCATACAGAATAATTTATTTTGCTACTTCAAAACCAACATCCCTTAGAAGACAAGGGATGTTTGTTGAAATGCCTCATCTATTTTGTGAAAAAGTGTTGTAGTAGCATGCTATAGACACAACAAAATGTCCTTAAACTGTTGAGCATTGAAGATGGTACTTTTTCAAAATTCATTTTTGTAAAAAGTTTTTTTGTAATTTTGACCTCCAGTGTACATACTCACACTAGTAGTTTTAAGATTTAAACAATATTTGCAGTGTTTTTTTCTGTTCATTTTTAAGTGAAAACTACAAATATTAGAAAAAAATTAAAATATATCCAAATGTAAAAACTGTTTTCTGTTTCTGTAACAACAATTATTTGTTGTGATTTTCCAAAACACGACCCAAAAAATGGAAGTAAAGTAAAATTAGAGCTAAAAACTTCATTGAACAAGATAATCTACCAGAGGAAAATTTGTTTTGAAATGTACACGTCAAAAATCTTACTCCATAATGTTGAAAACATTTTTGAAAAATAAGTTCATTGATGTCATTCGGCAGATAGTGGATGATTTTCAGAAATAAGATTGGAAAAGAAAATCTGAAAAATACTATCTACCAATTGTCAGATAAAACTTTTTTTTTTCACCAGAAAAACAAGTTAAAGTATCCTAAATCTAGAAAGTTCCCTTATAAAAAAAATTTTTTTCTGCCAATTACTAATTTCATATATATTTTTCAGTTTAACAGCTGCATCCCAGAAACTGACAGTCTTTCCTTCCACCTGTTGCTCAGGTAACCAAATGCCGTCTCACCTCCTCTGCCGTCGTCCGTTCCGACACTTCCAATCGACTGGGCTGGTGAGCAGGAAGGTGCCATGGTGATCTTTGTCAGGTGATCCTCCATCATTTTTCCCGAAAATCTTAATTTTTTCCCCCAATATGATTGCCAATCCTGAAATAGTATCTGGTTCCCCCGCAAAAATCAAAAGGGGGCCTGCTACAGATGTCAACAAGACTGTCTAGCGTCTGCAGCTTGTATTGTGGAGACCGGTCCAGATTGTATTTCGTTCCGGGTCGGTCACTGTCTGTGGGTGCTCCTGGATGGCACCTTCTCAAAAGGGAGCCTCAGAAGGTGGGGGTTTGCATATGGGGGCGGATTAACCCCAAGTGCTGTGTAAGCAGCATGCTTATTTGTCATCCTCTTAATCTTTACTGTTCATCTAGTTGATCAATCAGTCACATTGGCCCAACCTGGGTGATGCAAAGTCTTGCAAAAAGTGATGAAAAGTTGCAACCCGAAACCTTTAAAGTCTCACGTTAGTACTAAACTCAGCTGGGAGACATCACGTTGTCATTTTGTGGGGGCTCTACGTTTGTTTAATCTCTGTGATTGCCTCTCATTCAAAATGAATGTTATTGTTTGTTCAGGAATTGCCTATTAACATCCATCTATTGGATGAAATCACTTGGTTCCCCCTGGCAGCAGGGTGTAGGGTCATAGGGGAGTAATATACCATGGAATAGCTAATGAAGTGGCTCATGTTAATTCTTTTCATAGGGATGTTCCATTTTTTACCACTGTAATCCTTCGTTGATCGCAGTTAATGGGGACCGTAACCCCAAACTAATCAAACGCTAAATTGAGACATAATCAATAATGAGGGGAAGGCAAAAAGATTGAAAGAGCCAATGAAAGAAATTGTATTCATTGAATGAAATGTATGCCTTATACCACACATGATAATGTTTTTTTTTTTTGCTCTTTCATTTTCCCTTAATAAAAAATAAATATATGTAAAAAAATAAAGCTAAAATGAGCAAAACTAACTCCAATGAAAACATTTCTGACATTTATCTTCGAAACAGACTTTTCCCTAAATTCCCCTGAGACATAATCAATAACTGCTTGCATGTGGCCATCATTTTTGTTGACTTTCAGATTTTAGATCGGCAAAGCTTTAATTCATCTTTCAATCCCAGAGATTCTGGCAAAATTGGCGCCATCCCCCTCGCATGAATCTGCATGCAGGAGCAAATTTAACATCGACGTCAGCGTTTTTTTCAAGCCGCACAACAACAACAGAGCTAAAAAGGCAAAAACAAGGTGGAGAGAAGTTAAGTAGCTTAGGGTTTGCCAACATTTTGTCTGCCCCAAAACTGAAGGGTTGTTGTTGGGGGGGGGAACAAGAGACACAATTAGCTCAAAAGATTAAAAGAGCATTGCCGACACACTTGTTGAAGGCATCTTTTGCCATATGGTGACTCCTCTTTTCATCCTTGGTAAGCGAACTGTTGACCTTTGTGAGATTTGCCACTTAATTAGTCCTTAGAGGCTGGTGTTTAAGATGCTTTTTGCTCGGATTTACCCCAAACGCATGCCAATTACCTGGAGCCATAATCATACATATTTTGGCACGAAAAAACACGTAATATATATATATATATATATATATATATATATATATATATATATATATATATTTACCGGTATATATATAAATTGTAATGTCCAAATAATGTACATAGCATGTTATGTGTATAGTATGTGGTTGGTTCCAAAATGCTATCACATATAAATTACAGCACAATGCCACTGTGAACATCTAGAGGTTTTCACAAGGGTTAGGGAGAGCTCCCAAGTGTTTACTTTTCAATACACTCTCTTTTATTAAAAATATAAAAATCATGAAACTATACATAATATGTACCTGCATGCAATGGGGATTCAGCTAAATACATTTTTATTTATTTTATCTGCATATATTATTTTATGTTATTTAACTTATTAAATTTGGTAAACTATCCTGAAAATAAGCAAAATAATCTGGGGATAACATAGATAATTGTCTGCTATTATTGATCTCTTTATGTATTTAACATTTTATTTCTCTCATTAAATAAGAGAAACTGTTCCTAAAAGAAGCCAGTTTTTATAAAGATGATGGTGGATAATCTAGCTACCGTTTTTATTATTATTTATCAGTGTAGATGTTTATTTTTTTAAACATATTTCTTTAAAAACACGTTGGCTTAAAATAAAAATAATACAGTATTTTAAGTTTTCATAATTAATATTTTTACCATTTTATTTTTTTTATGATAAAATATAATACAGTAAGAAATAAAACAGGAACAATGATAATTAAGAAAAAACATCTCTTATTTAAAATATTCCGACCAAATACTATTTTTATTTTATTTTACTTTGATTAGAAAATTATAATAATAAAAAATACAGAAAATATTAAATATGATTAAAGATACAGTAATCAAAATCTTCTAAGCAATATTTTTCTTGTTTTAGAAAATAATGAAGCAACTTAAATTCAATTAATCATGATAATCTTATCAAGGAGTATGTTTAAAAAAACGAATATTTTCATACTTAAAATAATATGTATTTTTTAAACATATTTCTTCTGATTTTACCTTAAATACAGATTGAAATAAATAGTAAAAGGGGGATAAATAATCATTAAAGTGAGCAAATTGCCTTGCAGTAGAGCAGGGGTCTCCAACCTGGTGCCCTTTGGCACAGAGGTGAGGCTGAGTCACTTCCCATGTGTGGGTGGGCGGCCAAGACAGTATAAGACTAAGACAGGGATCCCTATGGACAGGTGAGGTGCCCCAGACCTGTTCTGAAAGTAACTCACCAGTGCTGGGTCATTGTGATTTTTGTAGTAAAATGATTTTTTAGTGGTTCACTCTTTTTAACCCTACTCACAATAATTAACCTGTAATCACATACTAATAACATAGTAGTGACCTGTTATTTTAGAAATGCATATCAAACTGGGTGCCCTTGCACTAATTAGTAACAAAAAGAAGCTATCAGCTTGAAAATGGTTGAACAACCCCCCCGCGTTAGAGTAATAATATGACCGATGAGGACTTTTTTTTATTTCCATTTCCATTTTTTATTATCAACATTAAAATAGAACCTCTGGGTTCATCTATTATGCATCTATTATATCTCATATTTACCAGCCACACCTTTTAATATCCTACATACGGACTCTCATGAATGTTCAAGGGACTGCTTTAATATTCATTAACTTACCATTGCAAACAAATGAGCTCTGTAATTACCGGTATTTGTTTGAATGAATACCTTGATCTCTATTATCAATAAGAGACCTCAAATACTTCTCTTTGAAAAACATTGAGATTATACATGTATATTTTTGAGGCAGGGGGATTTTCTTTTGGTGTCCTACACACAACGCTCACACGAAGGAAATGATAATGAGCTGAAGTTTGTGATGAAGACATGCTTACATGCGCACGCCATAGATTATGCCAAGACAAATAGATTAGCACAGGAGCAGTCTAATATTAGGATTCAAAAGATGGTTACAAGAATTCGGTTATGTAATGGTGAAGGATTCATGATAGCGCTTCCTTTTTCTTGATCGTTTCAGAAAGGACAGACAAATATCTGTCGTTTGTTGTTAAATGAGAATTTTTTCGTTTTCTCTTGTAGACTTTTCTCTTCTCTTCTTGCCTCTTGTCTTGTCTCTTTTCTTGTTATTATTTATTTTCTTGTTCACTCTTCTCGTTTTGCATTTTCTTGTTATTTTATTTTGTTGTTTTTCCTTCTCCTGTTGTCTTTTCTTGTTGACTTTTTCTAGTTTATTTTATTCTCGTCTTGACTCCTTTCTTGTTGTGTTTTTGCTTCTTTTGTTGTATTTCTTTTTCTTGTTGTCTTTTCTTGGTTGTCTTTTCTCTTTTTGTCAAGTCAAGTCATGTTTATTTGTGACGCCCTTAATCTCAAGGGGTCTCAAAGGGCTGCACAGACCACAGATTATTGCAAATCACTGACTATTATAACACCATCCCCTGATCTAAAACCTACATGAGGGCAAATAATACACAGATATTGTCAACATAAAATATAGGTTATTATTCATATGCTATTGAATAGAAGTGTTTTAAGTTTAGATTTAAACATTTCCACTGAGGTTGCAGATCGAATCTCAGGAGGAAGAGCATTCCACAGCACCTGGGCCCGAATGGAGAATGCTCTAGAACCTGCGGATCTCTTCTTCATTTTGTCTCTTCTCATTTGTCTGGTCTCTTTTCTTGTTATTATTTCTTATACTATTTACTCTTCTCATGTTTTCTTTTCTTATCCTCTTTTCTTTTCTCGTATCTTGTTGTCTGATGTTACCTCTTTTATTGTTGTTTTTTATTCTTTTCGTGTTTTCTCTCCTTATTTTGTCTTTTTTTCTTGTTGTCTTTTCTAGTAGTCTTTTTCTTCTCTTCTTGTCTCGTCTTGTCTGCTTTCTTTTATTTATTTTTCTTGTTGTCTTTTCTCTTTTTGTCTCTTCTCATCCGTCTTTTCTTTTTTTCTTGTTATTGAATTTTTGCCTGTTTACTCTTCTCATGTATTCTTTTCCTACTCTTTTTTCTTTTCTCGTATCTAGTTGTCTGATGTTTCCTCTTTTATTGTTGTCTTTTTTTCTTTTCGTGTTTTCTCTCCTTACTTTGTCTTTTTTCTTGTCGTGTTTTCTTGTTGACTTTTTCCTCTTTTCATGTCCCGTCTTGTCTGCTTTCTTGTTGTCATTTCTTTTCTTGTTGGGTTTTCTAATTTTGCCCCTTCATGTTGGTATTTTATTTCGCAAAAAAGAATATGAATACTTAAAATGAGAACATGTTTCGCTTTATTTATTATTATTTGGTAGTATATGTCTGGTCATTTAAATACTATTTGAATAATCCAATGAAAAATCTTCCACGATATTCCATGTCCAGCTTTAAGACGTTGGGTGTTGCCATGGATCATGGAGGAAATTCAAGGGTGATAGTGTGGAGATGAAGGAAGGGCTGGGAGTTTGTTAAATCTGATCTGACCCATGCTGACGGCAGCATCACGTCTTGCGTGCACGGGCCCACGCGCCTGTTATATAACGCGCCGATAAATCTTAGGGTGGAAACTGAGCCTCTTACCTGTACGTCAGGTATGTCTGACAGCAGATGAGATCAGTTAACTCTGCGTGATGACATTCAATGACACGCAGGACTTATTTTCACGACTGTCAAGAAATATTATTTTATATTTTATATTAAAGATATGTTTAATAGTATTGTTTTTCTAAATGCTCTTAGCCTGTTATTAGGGGTGAATTTCTTGTATTATTTAATACAATTTATGTATAAATTAATGTATTTGTAGTCTGTGTTACAACTTACTTAAGCAAATGTAAATCAATTTTTTCCCCCAAAAAAGTTTAATCAAAAGTATTTGACCCCACAAAAAAAACGTTTAAACACAGATATTTTCACTTATTTTTATATTTTATTAATATTTGTATATCTTATTTTTTGAAATATACATTATTTAAATGTACAGTTCATCTGATTGATTTGATTTACCTGTTTGTTGCTATTACCTCCTACCATCTGAATGCCACAAAAAAATCTCATTTAAATTAAGCTTATTTTAAGTTTATTTTTTCTTGTAAAATTAAAGAAAGGTATACCTAGAATAAGTATGATTGTGCCATCTAGCATATGGTTGATAGTTTCTGATTTTTTAATCCTTTTGACATTCTAAATATACAATATAAATTAATTAATAATTCCAGTAAAATACGTTATATGTAAATAAATGTTTACTTAAAATAGGCAAAATTTTATCATTTTTGCAGAAGATGGATAGTTCTGTTGATTTGAAGTGTTTTTTGTAGATCTTGGTAGAAAATGTTTCTTAAAATAAGAATAATTATGACGATTTTGTTTTTATTGTATGTATACAAAATAAACAAATCTTAAAATCAAAGCTATTTATAAATGAGAAAAATGTTCTGCAACTAAGCTGAGAACATATTTTAGTAGTTATGTTTTATCCTAATTTGAACAATTTTTAAAGACAGACAGAGAATTAAGTTTAAAATATGTGTACTGTAATAAAAACTTCAGTAAGCTAGGTAGCTAACTGGTGCTAAGCTAACCCTTGAGGCTTTTTTCCTTCTGTTCTTATATTCATTGTTGTGTTTCCATGTTTTACTAAGGTCCAAATTCACCCCCTAAAAGGCATATTTTCAACATATATATCATATATATTTCAACGTTCTTTTTTCAATCACTTTAAGAATTTTTTGAAAGAAAATTGCCAAACAGAACCTCTGTCCTTTTAGCACATTTAAAGAGATTGCACAAATGTGATGTTTCATGGTCCAGTTCCAGCTCAATAACCAATATAATAAGAATTTGCAAATTTTGTTGATGATTTTTGTAATTACTTTATGTATAGAAAATAAAAAATCTTCACATAAAAGTTCTACTTGAATGAAAAAAATGGTTTCCCAATGAGGTCTTAGAATTGATTTTTGTTTTTTTATATTTATTATACTACTCATAATGCTGTTTTTAAAGGGACATCAAATCCAATTCGGAAGTTTTAGATGTGTGTACTGTTGTAACAGCTATAGATAGCAAGCTAGCTAACTAACGAGTGCTAAACATCCTCGGAGGGTTTTAGTTTTCCTTCTGTTGTAATACTCACTGTTGTGTATATTTCTTTTACTGTGGTCCCAATTTGGTTCCGCAAAAGTCATCTTTTTAACACCAATTCCTCAACTTTCAATTTTCAATTATATCAGGATGTTTTTGGACCAAACCTCTGCCCCAATAGCAACAAAACATCTTGAATATTGAAAGATGAAGAGAAAAAAAAGGTTGTAATACCTGACAAGGTTTTTTTATTTTCCTCATGCTAAGGTTTTTGCATTTTTCCTTGCTCCCATTTAGGTCTTAGATCAGGGAATGGTGTAATGCTAGTCTGGACAGCCTTTTGAGACTTTTTTCGATTAGGAACTACACAAATGAACATGACTTAACTTGACTTGAATTTAATATTGAATTTTCTTCATCGATTTCAACATTGTAAAACGTATGCAACAACAAATAGTAACAATTATAATTTGTTAATTAAAAAATAAGAAAGGTATTGATAACATTTTTATTACATAGAAATCCGTTTTGTAATTTCAAAAAGATATTTTCTAAATTGCCAGGCAGAATATTTTTTGAGTATGAACTTTATATTACAATATTATTATTATCTTAGATATAATCTTATTTGGCATCAGGATTCCATTTAAACAAAGTTACATATTTACGTTTTCCATAGTTTTCTTAAAATATTCCCGTTTACTCGTTGATTTGTTTTTGTGCTCTGTACAGCCCTTTGTAAAAACAAAGTATGATGGTCCTTGTAATATACCAAGAATAACTTAAGTTCATAATAGTGCAATATATGTAGATGAGAAAGAATAGGGCATCGTAACAATAGTGCAAAAAAGAGAAGTGCAATAACATTTAGCAGCAAAAAAATGTCACAAGGGTTATACTCTCACAGTTTCCTGCAAAAGTGTATCTTTTCAAGTCAAGTCAAGTCATGTTTATTTGTATAGCCCTTTATCACAAGGAGTCTCAAAGGGCTGCACAGACCACAGACTATTGCAAACCACAGACTGTTATTACACCATTCCCTGATCTAAACCCTACATGAGGGCAAGGAAAAACTGAAAACCTCAATATGAGTTAAACGAAGAAACCTGATAAGGGACCTTCTAGGATTACCAGGCTGCTACGGATGTTGCAATAACAAATAAAACACAGATATTGTCAACGTGAAATATAGGTAATTCATAAGCTATAAAATAGAATTGTGTTTTAAGCCTAGATTTAAACAGTTCCACTGAGGTTGCATGGAATCTCAGTGGGCAGAGCATTCCACAGCACTGGGGCCAAAAAGGAAAACGCTCTCGGACCTGCGGATCTCTTGAGATCACTAGTAGACTAGTAGAGCGGAGGCTCCGGACCGGATCATAAGGAGAAATTAAATCTGAAAGATATGAGGGAGCAAGTCCCTGCATGATTTTGTACACTACAGAACCTTAAAATCACTTCTGACGCTGACAGGAAGCCAATGCAGGTTAGCTAAAATCGAGATAATGTAATCAAACTTTCTTGGCTTGGTTAAAAGCCTCGCTGCACCATTTTGTACCAGTTGCAGGCTCTTGATTTTGGACTTCGGAAGACTGCAGAGTAGAACAATTTCACTTAGCAGCAGCAAAACAAGAAAAAAAAACAAAAGGTTAGATATATTTTCACAGTTTTGTTCACTCGTTAGGATGTCGATGGATGTTTTATATGCTTCATGGTTCATTTCCATCTCATCAAGTGGCCCCCGATTGTGCCAAGGGCCCCCGGTGTTGCTTTCCTGCATGTTGCGAAGAACTCTCCCTGTCCTGACCTAGATCTCTGACAGCGAACAGCTGCTTCCTAAAGTGACGTGGCGCTGCCATCAGCAGAACAGACACAAGAGATAAATGTCAGATTGGACCTCAGCTCAGCCACTTGATGCAGCTCAATGCCTTGTGCTTTGTTAAGGAGATCCTCAAACAATTGGCAGCGCGCTGTGTGGTTTTATTTCTTATATTTTTTCGCAAGCACAACTTTATATTTCTCTTAAAGAAAAATATAGGCTTATATGTATATGATCATAATGTACATAGACAAAAATATTAAATAAGCTAAAACAGCATTTTGCGCCAATGCATATAAAGAAAACAAAAAACAGTATTCTGATTGAATGTGTTTCATGGAAGAGTATGTGAATTTATCTAGTGCCTCCTTTTACCTTTTAAAAATATACGGCATAAAATAACCAGAAATCCTATGGCGTTTATGAGAAGTACAGGAGCGTATCAGAAAGTTAGAATTTTGTGATTATTTTCTGTCATATAATTAAAAAATATATATGCCATACATTCTGGATTAATGACAATTCAACTGAAATATGGGAAGCCTTTTATACTTGAAAATTGTTGACTATCGTTTAAAGCCTACAAGTGTACTCTTGAGAGATATTCTAATTCTTTGAGATGGGATAATTAAATTTTCACCATAATCAGCAATATTCAAAAAGTAAAATATTTTAAAGACAATATTGTAATAAATCGAATATGTAAAACGAAAACAAAAGAAAAATAATACAAACAATTTAAATTTATGCATTCATATTTAGCAATTACATGTTAATTTTGGTTAGAAAAACATTCGCATTTATGAGGTCTATTTGATATTAAACTGATATTTAAAGAATATATTATTTTAGAATAATTTCATATTAGTTATTATTTTCTTAAAGTTTTTTTAGCATTGCACTTAATGTTAATAAGATGAGAGAAAGAACATATAATAATTAGACGCATTCATAATTAATAGGAAAAAAGTAGTCACATTCATAATATGTATTTGGTATCAAACATAAAATTTGAGAATATTTTTGTGTAAAACCATTGAAGATTAGGTTGAATTATTACATTTTTATCATATACATTTATTGTTGACTTAGGGGGTATGGCAGCGCAGTGGTTAGAGCATGTGCAGCACAGTTCTGAGGTCATGAGATCGAACCTTCCTGTGTGGAGTTTGCTTGTTGTCCCCGTGCTTTCGTGGGTTTCCTCTGGGCACTCCGGTTTCCTCCCACATTCCGAAAAAACATGCATATTAGGTTAATTGTAACGAATGAAAAATAAAATTGCACTGTAAAATGTCATGAATATAAATAAGTATAAATTAATTTTAATATAAATCAAATAATGAATAAATAAATGCATACATTCAAAAATAACTTTGAGATAGAAATAATCGTTAAAAAATAAGCCAAGCATGAAATGAATACATATAATTTTAAACTAATCATAAAATAGAAATAAAACATTCAAAAATAAGTTCAACACAAAATAAATCAATAAATAAAATTCAGGTTAATAGATCCCTTAACTTCCAGGGTCTTTCATGTCACCTCTTCCTAGCCTCCAAATAGAAAAAAAAACTGAAAAAAAAAGAAAAACAAAGATAAAATAAACATAATACATTTAAATAACTACATAAATAATACATCAAATAAATAAATAAATATTTAAAAATACAACTAACCTATCTGAACTAAGTAAAAACTAACTGTAACCAACAATGCAAAATATCAATGGAGCACTATTTATTCCTCTTTTAAAAACAAAAACAAAAAACATAAATAAACAAATATCAAAATACAAATCAATTCAGGTATAAAAATACATCTTTAACCTTCCATGAATTTTCATGTGGACTGCACGTGATTTAAATCCGAGTGGTTGAAACGTCAATCATCCCAAATCGCTTTAGATAATCCTTTGAATGTCAAGTGTTGGCAAAGAGTAGGATTATGACCGCTACGGATGGTTATAACCTAGCTAAGGAGATCATATTCATGATACTGTATTTTTCATTTTGTTTTTGTTATTTATTCGTAGGAGATAATGGAAAATTAGCAGCTTCGAACAAGTATCCAATATTAATACGGCAATGCTTTGTTTCATTGGGGTTGCGGTCTAAAAAGGTCCCGCGTTAGTCAAAAGCAGCAAAGTAGAAACCTTTATTTATGTATTTATCTAATGCTCTGTTGTTGATTGGAACCAAAGAACAACCCCAATTTACAGGCTCAATCGTTTGTTTAACAAATAAAAGTACTGTACTTTAAACTCTCTTATTCCCATTTACAGTAAATTACGGACTATAAGCCGCTACTTTTTTCCCAAATGTTCAGCCCTGCGGCTTATTCAGTGAAGCGGCCAGTGGTCGGATTTAGTCCGGTGGAACACGTGCGTCAAGGAAGACTTCAACTTCATAGTTTATGCAAATCTGTCTATGTGACAGAGGTTCTTTCAGATGGCGAGAATAACGCCTATGACAGCGACATCTAAAGGGCGAAAGATGAAGATGGGATACCGTGAGGGGATTTTGTAAGGTTTATTGTTCTATATTCCTAATCTATTATTCATTATCCTTCATAGGTCAAGTCATAATACGCTACAAAGCCATGGGGCCGAGACACTTGCTCTCAGCCAAGAGGCTGAGTCAAGGTCCTAGCCACAGAGCCAAGCAGCAACCAGTGCGAATGCAAATTCAGAACCACAGTGGGGGGGGTTTGAGGGTTATTGCTCTGTCTTCTGTATTCATTATCCATTATCCGTTATCGGTCAGTTCATAATACGCTGCAAAGCCTAGGAACCGGGACTCTTACTCTCAGCCAAAAGGCCAAGCTAAGATCCTAGCCTTAAAGCCTTGCTGCGATCATTACGAATGCATGGCATAGTTGCACCTTATAATGCGGAAAATGGGGGGTTTTTAAGGGTTATTGATCTATCTTCGTTATTCATTATCCATTATCCGTTATCGGTCAGTTCATATTACGCTACAAAGCCTAGGAGCCGGGACACTTACTCTCAGCCAAAAGGCCAAGCTAAGGTCCTAGCCCTAAAGCCTTGCTGCGATCATTGCGAATGCACCGTTCCCAGAGGTACTGCAATACCGGGCCGATGCGTGGAGTGGACAGAGCAAGCTCTTATTCCATTTCCGGATTGCAAAAAGTGGTTGAAATTCCCTGGACTAAAGCATCAGGAATAATGCGTCTGCCGCCTGGGTATTTCCCATCATGCATCATACACTCAACAATTACGGTATGCTTTCTTAACAAATACGTTTGATGCGTTGCGAGCGTGTTCATAGTAGCGTGTTGGTACCTTTCAAAGGCACGGTTTGGGATGAAAGTTATATTATTATCATTAAAGCTTTGAAAACTCTCTCGGTGTACCGTCTCTCTTTGTAAATATGTGTAACCATGTATGATATGTGTTTGCAACTGTATACTTTTGTAATGTATTTATTTGTACTCATTTGAGACACTTATGCTGATTTTCACAGCGAATAAGAAAGAAGGGGCGGAGCAAACGCGGGCTGATGGGAACTGGGGACGGGTAAAGGTGAGTGTTTGTGAACGCGGGAGACAATAGTGGATATATCTTTTTCCCACCCTTACCTTTGAAATATACACTTTTTTTTCATTGGATTACTTTCAACGGGCACCCCAACTCTGCAGGTCTGTATCAAATGATAAGTAGCTTGCTCTGTCCACACCATGTATCGGCTTGGTAGTGCAGTGCCTCTGGGTATGATGAACTGGTTCAGGCACTGGTTCTCAACTGATCTGATTTACTAGTGGGTAAGAACTGGTGCACTCTTAAGTGGCAGAGGAGATACCATGTTTTTGGCTGTGATTTTTGGCCTGTGGACTTTAATGAAGGAAGGTGCGTTCGCAATGATCGCAGCAAGGCTTTAGGGCTAGGACCTTAGCTTGGCCTTTTGGCTGAGAGTAAGTGTCCCGGCTCCCAGGCTTTGTAGCGTATTATGAACTGACCGATAACGGATAATGGATAATGAATAACGAAGATAGATCAATAACCCTTAAAAACCCCAAAACCCCCCGACCGATAACGGATAATGGATAATGAATAACGAAGATAGATCAATAACCCTTAAAAACCCCAAAACCCCCCAATTGCTTTGATTTGTTCCTGGCCCTTTGGCTAGGACCTTGACTCAGTCCTTTGGCTGGGTACAAGTGTCTCAGCCTGTTGGCTAATATTTTAAGTCATTAGAGTCATTCAATTAAAATAATACATCGTTTACTGTGGGCACGTGCGGCTGATATACTGGTGCGGCTTGTGTATGTACTGAGTCGGTTTTCCTCCCGTGATGTGGTGGGTGGTGGGTGCGGCGGCTTATAATCAGGTGCGCCTTATGGTCCTGGATTTACGGTACAAAAAACTTCTATACTGTCATATTATCATTTTCAAAATAATCTTTTGATTTCAGGACACTACATTTTTACTTGACATGATACTTTGCCGCCATGTGGATGTCATGGAAGACTGCATCGCCTTTTTCTGGGGCTAGCATCCCAAAATGTTGATAAAGCCATATCAGACCGCCCAAAAAAAGCCCTCGGAAAATAACAACTTATTTTTCCATTTCCATTTTTGAAAAGCAACATGGAGCCACCAGGATGCGCCAAAAAGCTGCTTATGACTCCAGAGAAAGGTTAGCAGTTTGGAAGTCCAACTTTGTTGGCGATAGAAAGCATCTCCTTCTATCTTTTGGTGTATTTGTCATTCCAGAGCGTTTTACTGACATGATGACTTTTAGAGAAACTCGAAGTTGAAACATATTTGCACGTACGTAATGTAGGTTCATCAAGCTGTTTTATTGTGTGTACAACTCAGACCGCAACATCATTGATGCACAGGCAGACATAGGCAAAAAAAGGGGCAAGACAACTGTTTAGCCAATCAGAATAAGGAACACAATGCACGATAGAAATCTGCGAAATAATGAAACCTTGATAGTGACACCGCAATAAGAAAACTGCGATAAGTAAACCGCGATACTGTATCCTTTGTTTAGTTCTAGGCTTTTTGTTTACAAAACCTCTAGCAGTGTTTATCAACTGGTGAGCCTTGGCAAAATAATACTAAAAAAAAGAAAAAAATGTTGATCACTGGTTCTCTTCTTTCCGTTCAGTCATTCTGCACCATCCCAATTGTGTTTGAGAGGCACCCCGTCTCATTTTATTCTGATTTTGTAGGTTTTATTTCCTTTTTCTGCCCATAATATTGGATCCCAAGACCTTTAGTGATCAGGTGGAAGAAAAGTGGAAAACAGTGACAACAACGATTAAGTCAAAGAAGGAAATGATTATGAAATACGAGTGTCTCCCATTGAAGCACTGCTAGGATGTACAGTACATTTTCTAAAAATGTTATAATTTTAGCTTTTTACCATTAGATTATTCTTTATTATCTACTTGATTAGATCATTATTGTTGTACCGGCATATGTTTTATTATTAGTGTCAATTTATTTTAGTAGGTGGCTATTCTAAAGTCGTTTTAGCAGTAGACTTACTGTATATACGATGTAGGCTTATGTGAGAGTATATATGGTACTTAAATTTGTATTGGTTTTACGATTCATTTAATTTTTTTTTAAATAAGTTGAAAATGTTCTACTACCTCTGCCTTGAACTGCTAAATTCTTACTTTCGATAAATTTGGAAGTGAATTTTTTTTTCCCTTGATTTGGGTCGCAGTTAATAATTAGGGGGATATGGTGGATCCTGAAGTCAGACCGATTTAGAACCACTGCTCTAGAGGACTCAAAAGGGACAATATAACAAACTAACCACCAAACGAAGCAATTAAGCACACGTCGGGCAGATGGTTATCACGCCAAGACCTCATTTACCCCGGCTAGCACCACCGCTGTTGCCGCCAGGGATTAGCGCCCGTGACTTCAGATTAGATTGGGGGCCCCGTGGAAATGCAGAGGAAACAAGAAGATTATGACAAATGAGATAACTCAAGTCAACCATTGTTACGTTTCTCTAAGCTACAGAAATGTCACGGCGATCTGCTTTGTTTGGACAGATGGAAGCACTTCGGGGAGCACTATATTGCTAACTAGCAGCGTGGGATTAAATTGCGGGAAGGGGTGGGGAGGTTTTCCCAAGCAATTTTGATATATTTTCAGATACGCGTGTGAAATACATTTTATCATTATTTCTGGACTATAAACTGCTCTTTGATATTGCTAAAATGTGGAAAAAGCCTAGGCTAATTTCCAGTGTAGAAGAAGACAACGCTAGCCTTCGGCACAAATATGACGTTTTAGTTGTTTTACGGCTTCGAAGAAGCATGGGGAAAGACAGTATTGTCTTGTGTACTGAAATTCAAGGGTAGTTTTGGTGGTACAAGAAGAGAACGCTGGTTTTATCTTAGAAGAATAAGACGATGTATTCAGTGTCGAAGCAAATACTAATATTCGCCATGGCAGAAGACAAATTCATTTTTTTGCCAAAGAAGAAAGCCACCAGTGTTCAAGAATACAATGCTAGTGATGATTTCAGTGTAGAAGTGAGTTTTCTCCAACGAACAAGACAAATATTATTTTGACGTGTAAGAAAAGGTTGGTTTTCGATTTTCATTAAGACATTGATGATGGAGTTCTCTGTTTTAGAAAAGGTGATGCTAGTTTTAGCATAAGCATAAGACTAGGATAGGGGTTTCTAAGGACAGCTGAACCTTTTAGTGGTTGACTCTTTTTGACCCTACTCCTGGACTACGGACTATCTTAGATTACTTTTTCTGTTTCTTGCTGAAAAAGGCTCCATCGCTGTGTATTCAATCTATCTGGCATCCAGTAGATAGTTAATTGAAAATATGCAGTCTACTGGTTCTCATTTCTGGTATAGTGAGCATTTAAGATAAAAAAACAGGCTGAGGTTCATGCTGAACCTGACAAACCTAGAGGAGACAAACTTAGTAAACACTGTCGGTGGGTCGTCAGGGCCTGCAAGGCCTTCTCTTCTTAAACAATATCTGAATCATGTGATGGAATAATGTTTTGTCTATGAATACTTATTACTGTCAACTTCCTTTAATTGCCTTTCCCCTGGTTGTACTGCTTCCAGATGTGTGCAAATATTTAGGCTTTAACCAATAACCTTTCAGCAATTACTTGTTGCCAGGGTCAGAAATCTACCCAGAGGCCAATTCTGAAAGCCTGGTAGCATAACATTAGTGTTTGATAAAGCTGTTGGTGAAGCCTCCAGATTTCAAGTTGAAGGCCTTCTAGAAGGCCTTGGGAAACGTCAGTTAGGGGGCGATAATGCACCAAAGTCTAAAATCTATCGTTCTACTAATTTACGATGTAACTATTTTTTTCAATTTACAGCAAACTTTTACCTCATTTAAACTTTGAACTTTTTTATACTAAGCAACTTTAATATCAAGCAAAGTAAGAATATCTAAAAAACACAAAAAAATATTAATTGAAAATATCTTTTGACCATTAAGTGCAAATAATTTATGAAATACAAGTATACACTTGACATTTGTTATGTAAGAGACATTATCCGTAAAAAATAAAAAAATATTTAAAACTTTTTTATACTTAAGAAATTTAAAGTCAATTACACAGAATCTCTGGAAAAAAAATGCGTATTGACCAATCACAAGAGAAAAAAAGCATCTCGTAGAGATCCGGCTCTTGATTGGTGGGGAGCCAGCACTTGTCGTTCATTTTTGCAAACCACAAATCACTGAGGGCGTTGATGTGAAATGCACGGCACGCTACAGGTACACTCATTGATTGATGGAGTCTCTGTGAGGCATTGCACGCACTTCGGATTTAAACCATCGCACTCCAAAACATGGTTAACATTCCTACACTGCTTTAATATACAAATTAAAGTACTTTTTCCGCACTTGGATATTACGGCTTTTGGCAAAAATGTGATTGATTTTCTATGTCAACTGTACTCATGCCAGTCAATGATGGACCAGATCTTATCAATGAGAGCAACTCGGCTCTAATACCCGTCCACCTGCCTCCTTCGCCTCCCCCTCTGGCTCATCTAGTGACTGCTGACACAGCCATTACTCACCAGTTTAAAGCAGCTCCTTGGCTGTGCAGATCAGCCGCTTGGTTAAGGTTTTCGGGGAGGGCTGCAGTGCAAAGGGTCAGACCATTGAGCGGGCTAGGATTAGCACCCACCCGCCATCTGCCATTCGCATCATAATAATCAGAGTGTGGAAAATCAATTCCTTAAATAAATATCATTGCCGTTTCATGACCAACTTTAATGTTTGTAGCTCAATTATAGCTCATCGATTAGCACTTGGAAAAAGAATTTGTATTGATCGGTGCTGAACTGGAAAGTGTGGCGACTGAGAAGCAACCAGATGATTTTGGAGTAGCAGAAATTGTAAAAACATATTGGATTATGTCATGAAGATTTCAAATTAAAACAGTAATTTTATATATATAACTACAGATTATATTTGAGCTAAATTTCAATGAAAAAAAATCAAATCTTAATGATAATATCTAAAATACTATAAATAAATATAAATAGAAATAATGATGATGATGATGATAATGAAAATAATAGGCAAGTACGGCAGCGCAGTGGCTAGTGCGTGTGCGGCACAGTTCTGAGGTCATGGGTTTGAATCTACCAGCCTTCCCGTGCGGAGTTTGCATGTTCTCCCCGTGCTTGCGTGGGTTTCCTCCGGGCACTCCAGTTTCCTCACACATTCCAAAAACATGCATGTCAGGTTAATTTGCCTATCCGAATTGTCCATAAGTGTGAATGAGCAAGTGCCTGTATGTCTCTGTGTGCCCTGCGACTGTCTGGCAACCAGTTCAGTGTCCCCTGCACACTGCCCAAATATAACTGGGATGGGCTCCAGCTCCCCCGCGACCCTACTGAGGATAAGCGGTGCAGATAATGAATTAATGAATGAATGAATGAAAAAGTACTACAAGGCTTCCTGGTTATTGTCAAACAATTTCTCAAAACAAAAACATGTAAAATAGAAAAACAGATGAGGAAACTACATAAACCAGAAAACAAAAGAAGAGAAAACAAAATACATATTCAGAAAGGAGTGAGCAGAAGGGTAGCTTATGAGTCAAGTCATGTTTATTTGTATAACCCTTTATCACGAGGAGTCTCAAAGGGCTGCACAGACCACAGATTATTCTCTTGTCTTTGTCTCCTTGAGACGAATAATTTTCTTGTAGTAATATAAACCAGGGTTCTCAAAGTCAATTGAGTTGGGGCCGCTTAAGCTAGGACCCGGGTGAGGTTGGGCTATACGGGGCCCTCCACAAAAATAGCTCAGATTTAAAACATTGTTCTCAAAGGGACACTGTTGTGTAATTCTTTTTTTTGCCGCTTTTCTTTTTTTCTTGCTTTTATCTTTCACTTTCCTTTTCATTTTTCTTCTTTTGTACATTTTCTGTTTAGCTCTAACCTCTTTACAAAACAAACAATATGTATATGTATATACGCATACATATACATATATAAATACATGCACATACACTTGTGCATATACTCACTGACATACATACGTATACACAGGCTACATACATGCATTTACACTTATACAACCTTTTTACGCATACTTACACATAGACACATATAAATTCATTTATATATACACACATATATACACATGCATACTGTATGTGCCTACATACAAACTACATCTCTCTTCTTCTTGTTACTGTTCCATATTAATACATAAATCAAATTTACCAGTAATTATTCATGGCCATTCTCCTTTGTATCCACTAAACAACATATATGTGTACCTTTTCTTGAACTGATGGATATTTTGACTTTGCTGCAGTTCCTCAATATGATGGAAAATGTTAAAATATAATCAACAAACTTATTAAATGTTTAATCATTTTCGGTGCAATATTTTTTTAGAAAATGAGAAAATTTTACCATGCAGTGTGCTTTTACATTCATAAACATTGCACATCATTATAAGTTAGGTCAGTCTCTAAGCACTGCACTGTATCCACATTGCATCCAGGAGATGTATTTGTCAAGTGTCTTGCTTATTCATTCTGACAGTCTTCTCTCTTTTTCTCTTTAAAGCCTTTACTTCATGTTTACCCTGGAGTGCCAAGTCTAATCTCTTTACAAATTCAGTTCATGAAGTTCTTTATTTTCTGTGATGCAATTAAAGAAATAAAAATGTTACACATTCTGAAATCATTCATGATCAATTGAAACATTACAAGCCTTTCATTGCTTTAATCCTAGTTACTGCCCGATTGAGGAGTTTTTTATGATATTCTGATTTTTTTAGATAGAACATTTGAGTTTTTGGCATAATCAGCAATATTGCAAATTTCACTTGATATGCGATGCATCCAAATTGTATGACTTTTTTTTAAAATTGCATTAACGACATTAAATAACTTTTTAACAATATTCCAATTTTCTGAGATAGTCCCGTATATTTGAGCTCTTAACAATGTCAAAAAAACAATATCTGACTTTTTAAACAATGATTATGATGCTAAAAATGATAATAATATTTATAGTTATAGATTTTCTTTTAGAGATTAAAAAAAGCAAAATTCTCAACTTCAGCGCCAAACGAGCGCAATGCAATAGAATATTAATTAATATTGCAAGAAGGTTGCAATTATGTAAAGGCTTTAATTGGTAGAATTCTTTCTCACTCTAAATATATTTCTTAGGGTTAAGCAGAGTGTAGTTTGCACTTCTTCAGCCAAGGTTTAGTTTTGGAAGGAAACATTTTAACATGCAATATTTATTTCTGATGATAATAATATATAATAATAATAATAATAATAATATTAGAAATAATGAGGTTGTGCAATAATTTCTACTTCACTGATGTTAAAATAACAATAAAAACAAACACATAAAGTGTAAAAAAACATAAATAAAAGATCATCCATTTGTCCTTTCTTTTTACATTTTTGCAATATTGACCACGTATATAGAATGTTTATAATGTTTAAAAAAATTGAGTTAATGTATTTTTTCACATGAGTGACTTAAAAAAATGGATTAAAAAATCTATACAACTTATAAAAAATGATCCGGATCAATCTATGAGGATTTTATCTTAAACAAACTGTTTAATTGATAATTAATACTTGATACTGAGAATCCCAGTGGGATATCCTCCTCAAATCAATAACAGATTACATTTCATTAAGTTCGCCTCAAAAGAGTGTTTCATCATTCATGCTTGACCGACCAAAATGATTTGAAATGATGGTCAGGAGCAACAAGAGGCCAAATGCTCTGTATGCTTCCAAAGTCCACTGCCACTAATTGAAACAGATGCACCGCTTGGGCACACTTTAGCCGCCTTTTCTTTTTTTTTTTTCAAAAAAATAATCAGCTCATCCTAAAGTCCCACGTGCGCGCAGCTGGCGATTGCCATTTTGCTTTCGGTAGGACACTTTTTGGAGGAAAACGGCCCGACATGTTTGATCATTTTGGTGCCAGGTCTCCTCATGGGTGCAAAGTATGAGGGAAATGGCGAGCTGCTCTTTTCCAAAACACATGCGCTTTAATACAAAAAATATTTTAGATGCCCTTCTGGGCAGATAAATAAGTATGTCTTTTTGCCTACTTTATCTATTTAGTTTATAAAAGGAGGAAAATATGAAAGTATGAAATATGACTTTATTCAATAGCTGCAATATTTACAGTACTCAAAATATTTTAGCTTCTTCGCCTACAAATTAGGCAAAGTCCTCAATTTATGCATTCAAATTGAACAGTAGGGAAAGTTATACACTACACTTTTCCCTTTCGTGATCATTAATGTCATGGTCCAGTCACTGGAGTGCTCTTTAATCCTTAAGGAATGATGACAAGCAATTTGGTCCGATACCGTAGCAACCACCAATGAGGACAACAGAAAAAGTTGGTTTCTCAAGTCGGTGTTGCAATATGGCCACATTCTCCGCAGTATGCGTCATTTAATTACCTGACGTTTTCATCTAGAGAGAGCAATGACCATTTTGAATGGTCAAAAGACCTGAAAACACATGACATAGACAATTTGAAGTAAAACTGAAACTAGTGCAACTGAAAATGGCATCAATTGTGTGTTGGACGTTGGTATTTAATGTTTCAGCCAATAAAATACAACAAGTAAAAGAAAAAAAGGAGCGAAGATATCAATACATTTGGGACTGGCCCGGAGAAAAGGATAGGACTGTAGAAAAAAACCCTCGAGATGTAAAAATTTCAAGCCCTTCCAAAGGTCCTCCCTAAGCTCTTTGAGTTTGATCAAATCTAGATTACAAAAGCAGATCCTCCCGAAAGAGAACAACCCTGGCATCCAATGCGATCTCTTCTGCAGGTGCCCACTACTAAAAGCAAAACTTCATTCTTTATTGTAAGCAAGCAGAGTAATATTAGCACCATGCTAATAGTGTCAAGTGTGCAAGGTGTGTAATCAATGAAATGTTCATGTTGCATGAAAATAAATCATGTAATCACTGTATATTACACAATCTTGCTCTGGATACTTGAAAATCTGTGCACACGGAAGAAAAAAACTATTTTAGTTGTGTTTTAAGGCGAAATGGCAACCTCAAGAGCCAAGGTCATTGGAGGTAGCATGCATTGTTGCGTCGCGGAAGTAATGTGGCGTCACGGAGGGATTAACAAGTAGCGGCACATGTCAGCCAGTGAGAGTGCGGGGCCCAAGCGTGGCCCTCGACACACGTCCAAGAACGTGACACACCGACCACAGATTACGATTCCACGCGTTCACATGAAATGCTAACCCGCGGGCATGTGATGGATAAAATGATGACGGACAATAGAAGACACTTACACTAATCAACAATGAGACGATGAGACACTTAAGCCCCGCGCAAACCTGGCGCCACCTGTCTGCAACGGCACAAGCAGTCGGCATTTTGCTTTTGGCGTCAGATGTGGAGGGGCACAGAGAAAACGGCATACTACCAATGGCCCCAAATCAAATAGGTTTGATAATTCTGCCACCTGTTTGTCAAATTCCTCAAGTGTGCCTGGGACAAAGGAAAATTGCAACTTGACCCATGCGTTGACTTTTTGGACAAGAGTTTCCTTTAATCCTCGAGGAACGATGTCAAGCAAATGCAGCACCGGCTCTGTCAAATATCGGGCTCAAATTTTACGCAAACCAGCCCTCATTAGCATGTTATTTCAACTCAGAAGAAAATATGTGCTCTCATGAATTCAATGTTTCGTGAAAGATGAACACTTTGTTTTTATTAAGTAGCTCAAGAAATAACCAATATTGGAAAACCGAACTACAAGTCGTAAAAGTTGTTGTCGTTACCAGAAACTAGCAGTGGCGCTCATTTTTAAAGTAACAGATCAATCTATTGGAGTACAACAACATTCAAACCACACGACATGTGCTTGTCTTCGTCAGCTACGTAACTCTGTGTTAGTGGCTATTTTGAATGGTCACATAATACGAAAAAATGGGATGTTAAAACCTTGCCGTAGAGAAAACAGCTTTAGTTGTCCGCGAGAACAGCGCCATTGGAGCAAGGTAAGCACCAGGCTTTAGGTCAAAATACTGAAATCTCTTTCTACTTCCTGCTTTGCAGACTTTGTTAAACTATTCTGCAATCTATTTCCCCTCATTGCATATTGCTGGTAGCTGGGGCCAACAGAGCCCATATTTGTCATGCCTAGCGGCTCTTTTTCGCTGTCTGTGAACTGCACTCTTGCAGCTGTGCTCTATTATCCCTGATCACAGCAGCAAGTGGGGACAAGCACAGCGCATTTTAGTCAGGCCTGGCTCTTTTTTTATGGTCCTGTTCTCCAAAAAGTGAACTGAAGTAATGCGGCTGCGATCCATTATTCCCAATCACATATCTCTGTGAGCAGAGGGCTGGGAGAGGGCATTTTTGTCGGCATTGGCGGCCTTTTTCCTAGAATGAAACTCAATTCATGCAGCCATGATCCATTATCCCCAAGTGCATATAGCTGCGAGCGGGAACCGGAACAGAGCACATTAGTAGGGACTGGCAATTCTTTTTTTGCAGTTATTTCTACCTAAAATTAACTGCACTATATAAGAGTCAATTAATTTGTAAATTTAATTATTTTAAAATAAATTAAACAAAAAGCATGAAACAATGACACTATTCTTTGCCCCTCACAATGCTTAGAACAGAATATAACAATAGAATATAATTGTCATTGTGACAGGTGAAATGCACAACGAAATTAACATTTGTCTCTGGTTCGGTGACACAAAATAGTGTGATAATGAGAAAAAAAATCTACTCCCTTTATACAAGTCACCTATACCACTGGTGGTCAAGTGCTCTGACAACTAAGCTGATTTTTGACTTGTTAAGACTGCGCAGGGCACAACAGGAAGTTTTTATTCAGTGGACTTTTTTCTGTTAAGATCCTTTAAAGTGTAATTTGGTTATTATTTCGTTCATAAATAGGGTTTTTTATTTTCTGACTGTTTTGTAAAGAAGGTTGTTTGATTGTGGTTTCTGGAAAACAATACAATTTTACATTAAGGCACTATGCAATCTTCACATATTTTCTGATTCACACTGAAGAGAGGAAGGAAAGGTTGTGTGGTGCGCATAAGAAAAAGACAGTGAACTCCTGCTTTAGACCCTAGTTTTTGAAGAGAGGTGTCCTAAAGCAGCTCAGCCAGCAGGAGGGCAAGCTGCTGCCATGTAATCGGGTCTGGAACCTGAGCTGTCGCTCACCGGGATGCTATGGCCCCTTCTCATTTTCGTATCCCCTATTGAAACCTGCTGTAATTCCCCTGCTCATGATTGATGATGTCGCTGTCTGATTACAGGAAGACAAAACATCGCCAAGATCACCTTTCTACCTCGCGTACGATTCTGCAAGCTCTGTGAGGTCCGCGACGGAAGGCTGATGGGCTTCTGTCACATGCTTGCCAGCAAGGTCAACATGGTCACAAAAAAAAAGACTGCTACAGGAGCAATTGAGTGAGGTGAGCTGAGAGAATATGATTTGTATTTTCATCTATTGGTCTTTTGGACTCGGTGCCGCCATCTCCTGGCTTGTGTCATCACTGCAGCTTCTGTCAAGCTCCTATTGATGCGCGTGCATGTAGGTGCATTTCTTAGACTTGCTCCAATAAACTCTTCTTATTCCATCTTTTTTGGGGTTTGGGTTAAAGTTTGGACTATACTTGAAACAGGCCTCTCTTCACAATTTTCATGCTACGCTAACAAATGCAAACAAAAAACACGGGGAAGAGCATAGAGTTACTCTCCACAGTCCTCCTGTATTCCGCATTGAACATCTATGCTTGTCCATCCACATATGTCTGTCCCTGTATGCCCTGCGACTGGCTGGCAACCAGTTCAGAGTGTCCACTGCCCACTGTTCCAAGATGGCTGGGATGGGCTCCAGCACCCACGCGACCCTACTGAGGAAAAGCGGTGCAGATAATGGATGGATATATATATATATATATATATATATATATATATATATATATATATATATATATATATATATACATGCACATCATATGAATCAACATATAAGAACATAATGGACATAAGTAACATAATGTAAAAAAGCCCTTTGGTTGTGAGGGTTGCCCCTATTATCTTAGTTCATGTAGTGTCATTTCAAACTACTTATCTTGATAACTTTTACAGAAAATGTCTTAAATTGTTCAAATGTTGTTGTGTCCTTGGGCAAGAATACTAACCCCCTAAAGATCTTGATAAACAGGTAGGCGCCTTGCATAACTGTCGCTTGTATCATAGTGTATGTGTGAATGGGTAAGTGTGAAGTACATTGTAAAGCGCTTTGGGAGGTCTTCAGTGACTTGAAAAGCGATATATAAATTGCAAAATTGCAAATGCAAACAAGCATAGAAGTAACAACTGTTTTCCGTCTAAAACAGGGGTGTCCAAACTATGTTTTTATTGGCCTGCAGCAAATTCTGAAAATATAGTTGAATATGGCCCGCACATGGCGCCTGAGCTCAACTCTGTTGCACTTCTCAGTTTTAACACTAGATGGAGCCAGTAACGGAAAAGGTGCTTCTCCACCCATGGATTTGGGATCCCCTGAACTGGAAAACATTGGAATTGTGGTTTTTTTGCTTATTTAATGAACCTTCTTGTCATTCATTTGAACTGTCATTGAAATTCAAAGTGTATTAGTGTGTAGCTTATTCTGACACAAAATAGATTGATTGTTAATTCTAAACCCTATCAGTGCAGATAAATGTAAATTTTGCTACTAAAAATAGGTTAACAACGAAATTAGAGTAGATGACCGGCTATCAAACTGAAAAATAAATAAAACATCCATCCATCCATCCATTATCTGCACCGCTTATCCTCAGTAGGGTCGCGGGGGTGCTGGAGCCCATCCCAGGTGTCTTCGGGCAGTGGGCAGGGGACACCCTGAACTGGTTGCCAGCCAGTCGCAAGGCACACTGGCACAGACAATTTGCTCGCTCATTCACACCTCAGGACAATTTGGACCGGCCAATTGACCTGGCATCTATGTTTTTGGAATGCGGGAGGAAGCCGAAGGAAACCCACGCAACCCACGGGGAGACCATGCAAACTCCACACAGGAAGGTTCGATCTCATGACCTCAGAACTGTGCCGCACACGCGCTAACCACTGCCCCGCCATGCTGCCCGAAGTTAAACATATTTATCAAAATAAATATGACCACTCCTCAAACCTAGAACAAGTCCAGTAGCTTTTCTTTCCTCTGTCTAATAACATAGGAGCTACACTCAGGTATTGCTGAGGTCTGTATTCGAGACTGTATCGCCATATACAAAAAATGTAATCAACATTTATTTCTCCTGGCCCTTTCAAAAAATGTTTAAGCCAATGCGGCCCGCGACTCAAAAGGTTTGCCCACCCGTGGTCTAAAATGTATGTTGCAACCTGACAATGTGAATAAAAGACACAGCATCGGCCCCAGTCAACGCTGAACCACTCGCAAACGGTAGTTGGCTTTCCAGATGGCAAGTCCAGGTCCGCTTTGACAAATCAGGTAGGTAACTTGTGCTCTTTTTCCATTGAAACATTGAGCCTAGCTTGTCTATGAAGCGCACGATGACAGATGCCTCATTACCCATGCCAAACGGGACAAAACAAGTACCTGCCCCTGACGGCCCCCCACTCTGCAGTTGGCATTTGGTTTCAAGTGCTCCAATGCCAGGGGCTCATCTCTGACCTCGTAGTGCAGGTCGCTGGCAGAATCACATAAAAGATTGAGAGGCCCCAAAGGTCCCCAGCGGTGTTAACAGCAGCTTTGTCCTTCCATGCAACTCATGTGTAATAGGGCACCACCCCTTTCTTTGGTCAGGGACACCCCACCGATGGGGACGAGATACAGTGACCTCCTTCCAATCCTTTCAAATTCACAGGTAAACTGCGGTGATGATCAAAACCCAGAATTATATACCAAAAATGTATATATTTTTTAAGTTTCAGGAAAATAAGAATGTAACTTAAGTTATGATGTTGGATTTTAGAAACTGTAGGCACTTACTTAGAGAAAAAATAGGTTAAATTGTAAATTTTCCTTTTCTTAAGAATGTATTTTTCTCATTTGATCGTATAACATTGGATGGCCTGGAGGTGCCCATCCCTCTCCAAGCCAACAGTGTGGAAAATAAGAATTTAGTGAAACAATAATTGTGCAAGTCCTTCCTCTTGAAAGTAATAGAGAGGCCTGCAATTGTCAACATGGATAACCATCAACCATGAGCGACAGACTGTGGAGAAAAAAAAGAGAATCCCATTGTTTGATTTTTACATACCCGTCAACTTGTACGTTTTTGCCGTACAAAGTATATTTATTATGCATTTTAAGACATGTACGACGTACAAGAAAATCTGTACGGAAAAAAGCAAATTTGTCAATTATGGGTACCATCCGGTATACACTGACTATCACGAAACGGCAAATCAATCAAGTCTAGCGAGTTTGCCGCGGAAGCCTCTATCTCGGCATCGTTTTTTTTCATTGCAAACGAAACGAGCGGTTTGATGCTAATGTGCGCATGCGTCTGCCGCCTGGGGATTTCCCATCATGCATCATTCTGAAAAAAAAATATGGTGTACGATTATTTTGTATTTTGTACGGGAAAATACGACAGTTGTACGGGCATGGAGCCGTGGAAGTTGATAGGTATGGTTTTATAAAATGTATTTGTAAATCATGGAGCAAAATACAGTGGTACCCTGGTCTTCAACCACCTCAATGCTCAACCAGATCGATGTTCGACAAAAAAATTTGCTCAAAAAATGTTTCGATGCTCGACACGGAATTTGGTGCCGAACCAAAAATAGTCGAATCGAATGAGAGTTGGCGCGTAACGAGTGGAGCCGTGTGGAGCCGAGAGGAGCCGAGTGGAGCCGAGAGGAGCCGAGTGGAGACGAGATGCACTCGGCGACGCAAGTTAGCCTAGTTTTAGCGTCACTTCTATCCAGACTGTCAATGAGTGAAGGGGTATGTCGTCTCCGACGTTATTTTCATCCTGGTTTGTGCTTTTGCGTTGCTTTTGAACATGGGTCCCAAGAACAGAATGAACTGCAGGCAATTGTTGAAAAATAGAGAGCGAGTATGCTGCTCTCTCGTGGTAGTTTTTGAAATTTCACTTAGTCAACTATTACCCATGGAATAACTATTACAAAACAGTTTATTAGACATTACAATTTAATAATATGAAAACATTCTGTCAACTGTTGTCACAGTTACTGTCTCTTTTCTTATCTGGGTTTTAAAATATGGATTAAAAAAGAACAAAGGCTTGATTGATGCCCACCTCATATTCTGTTTTGTCCTGTCTTTTTCCGACGCCTGCCTGGCTGGATGATTTGGGATGGGTCAGCGGACCGGCGTCTGACCTGCAGCATGTCAACCCCTGCATTTACCAGCTGGCAGAGACGGGAGGCAGTGTCATGGCCGTCATAGACTTCCTGGACTGGTTTGCAGGCTGGGGGCGTCGTTGATGTCATGCACTTTCCGGACATTTTCAACATCTTACCTAATGTTTACTATTATGTGTACAGTAATGCTAATTGTAATTCACCCTGGTCAATCCTGCAAGGGGGATTACCACATGTGAGGTCCTTTCTCAAGGTTTCTCTTTTCTCCTCACACTGAGGTTTTTGAGTTTTCCCTTGCCCGCATGCTGGTTTAAGATCAGGTAATTGTGTAATTTTGTAACTGTAATCCTGTGCAGTCCTTTGAGACATTTTTGTGATTAAGGGCTATATAAATAAATTTGACTTGACTTGACTTGAACAAAAAACACAAATTTAATAGCAAAAAGCATTCTGAAAATAACTTACCAACGATGTTTCATCGTGATTTCTAGGGAATTTGATTTCTAACTGAAATGAGATATCATTTGCATGATCAGTGACTTTTAATAGCTTGTCTCATCTCATTAGCTACACCGCTTATCCTCAGTAGGGTCGCGGGGGTGCTGGAGCCCATCCCAGCAATCATCGGGCAGTGGGCAAGGGACACCCTGAACCGGTTGCCAGCCAATCACAGGGCACACTGGGACAGACAACTCACTCGCTCATTCACACCTAGCGACAATTTGGACCGGCCAATTTACCTGAAATGCATGTTTTTGGAATGTGGGAGGAAACCGGAGTGCCCGGAGGAAACCCACGCAAGCACGGGGAGAACATACAAACTCCGAACAGGAAGTCTGGAGCTGGATTTGAACCCACGCAGGAGGTTCCCAAGACATGAACTGTGCTGCACATGCGCTAACCACTGCACCGCCGTGCTGCCCTTTGAGATGAGATGAGATTAATACCTTGTATGATTAATTATTTCCAAACATTTGTAAAAAATAGCTTATAATTTAATCACTTGGTGCCCTTACCCAAGGCAGATGATTTAGTAGGTAACCGATTCTATTTTTTTTTCCTACTTGTAATAATCATAGCGCTTGTAATAAAATATTTATTATATCATGGGAAGATCACATAATAGCGGCAGTAGCTCAGGAGGTAGAGCGATCGTTTTAGGATTAAGGGATTAAGGGATCCCAGTTCGAATCCCGGCTTGTCCGTGTTACATGTCGAAGTGTCCTTGGGTAAGACATTGAACCCCCAATTACCCCCAATAAGCAGGTTAGCGCCTTACATGGCTGCACACATCACGGCCGCTATTGGGAAATGTGAAGCACAATGTAAAGCGCTTTGGGAAGTCATTGACTTGAAAAGCGCTATATAAATGCAGATCATTTCATTTATTGTAGAAATGCTTATCACATTGGCATCCCTTCGCACTTAACAGCGACAACAAACAGCTCTCAGTTTGAAAAATGTTGGGTGTGTTTTTGCTTTTTCCCTTTTTTTAATTTTCTTTGTGTTTGAATGAGTTTGTCTTGCTGTTGGTCACCCCTCTTGAGGGATATGACCAGGGTAGATAGATGGATAGTTTGAAAAGTTTCATGATTCCTGCAGTCAGCTCCTTCTACATAACTTCAACCCACAGGTGTCAAACAGGCCCGCGAGACAACACTCAGAGAAGCGCAAGAGAAAAACAAGCTGCAGATTGAAATATGTCAACTTGATGTTGCCAAAGCCAGGTGCCTCTCACAAAGACACTGTACTTGTATTTATTTCTCTCTCTCTCTCTCTCTCTCTCTCTCTCTCTCTCTCTCTCTCTCTCTCTCTCTCTCTCTCTCTCTCTCTCTCTCTCTCTCTCTCGCTCTCTCTCTCTCTCTCTCTCTCTTTTCCATCCCTTTTCTCCCACTGTCTCTGTCTTTTTCACTCTCTGTGTCTCTCTTTTACTCTTCCTTTGTTGCTCTTTCTCTCTCTGTGTCTTTTAACCTCTTTTGCTCTAACTTCCTTTTTTCCTTTTCTCTCTTTTTTCTTTCTCTCTTTATACCCTTCGTGCTTTATTTTTTCTTTTCTCTCCTTTTGTCTTTCTATTTCTCTTTGGATTTATTTCCTCCTCTCCCTTTCCTTTCCCCCTCTCTCACGACTTTTTTTCTTTTGTTTCCCACGCTCTCTCCCACTCTCTCTTTTTCTTGTTCCGCCCTCTCTCCTTTTCCCTCCCTATTTCTCTTATTTCTTTATCTCTTTTTCTTTCTCTTTAATCTACTAGTCCGGCCCCCGACAGAATGTTTGTTCTATTGTGTGGCCCCCTTCTTCAACCGATCGACCCTCCCTAAATTGTGATGAGTCGTTCTCGAACAAAACGGCTTTATAAGCCGACTCTTTGAAGAGAACGCTGGCCACCCGACAATTAGAGAGCGGCTCCCTCCAACATGCTCCCCCCCTCTCTCTCTCTCCCTGTCTCTCGCTCTCTCGCCTTTTCTCTCTCGCTATCTAGCTACTATTTTGGTGCAGTTCATTCTTATCGGTAACATATTATTAAAAACACCAAAATCTGAAGAACCTTTTGAAAGCCAAAAGAGTCGTTTTTTTAGTGAGCCAAGCCAAAAAAGCCGGTTTGCTAAAAAGGGCCAGGATTCCGAACGCTATCCTCAACCAGTTCCTTAAGGGAACTCTCGCGAGATGATGACGTTTCCCCAATAACGTGAACGATTACATAGTCGGGTCAGAGCGTGGAAGTTGTCTTGAATACGGGCAAGGAGGTTGTCATGGCGGCACATTTGAAGGTAAAACAGGTCTTAAACTATTTTGACTTTCTTATGTCACGGACACGACGGGGAGGCTCGGTATTTACGCTACATTGAGTTTTTTCTGTAGCCGTAGAATTGGAACGAAATAAACAACTTTTGTCTGTTGCCACTCTTAAACGTAGGGCGTTCAGTATCCAATGCGTAGCGCTGTGAGCTATACGGATTTAAATTATTATACGATGAACTTGAGATGTTTATACTCACTTTTATATTTTGGAACCGCGAATATATTGTTTTCCCGCAGCATTTGAGTGCACACATTAGTACAGTAGTATGACAATAACGTCTGCAAACGGGAAAACATACAGTGTGTAATCAACACAGACCAAAAGCTTATCGGGTGCTCCCTGCCCCGTCTAGACGACATAACCGGCAGCTTCTTCCCTTGGGACATCACTTCCCAAAATGAGTTCAGCAAACTGTAAAAAAATATCTTGCCAGTTATTTTGGGGTTTTTTTTTTGGGTTGCTGCTGAATGTTAATGCATCAACTGTAAAATATATACTTAGTTACTTTTTTTTTTTTTTTTTTTGGTTGCTGGTAAATGTTATTGCACTTCTCTTCATTGCACAATTGTCGCGATGTACCTTTCTTACCCCCTCAAACGCATTGCTCTATTATTACAGGTTAGACCAGTCTCTAAGCACTATGGTGTAAATATGTTTTTCTGCATTTTGTTGGGTTAGTCTTTTATTGTTTTTTCTCTCTAAGGTCTTTTTCACATGTCTTCACTGGAGTCCCATGTCAAATCGTGTTGCATATAATGTTTCACAGCATTGATGTCAGTGACAATAAAGTCAATTGAATTCCAATGAAACCACTGTGTGATTTGAAATTAAAGAGTGTGTATCAATGTGCTTTTGTCACATGCCATTGAAATACCCCTACCGTATTTTCTGCACTATAAGGCCACCCCCCCAAATATTGTCTTTTGTCGTATATTTTCCATACATAAGGCGCACCAGACTATAAGGCCTTACAGCAGGAACATCAACAAAACGGTCGATTGAAATAAAACTTTAATTAGCGCTCCGAAACATTTAAAAGTGGTATTCATTTTTTTTTCTTAAAGCCACACAACATTTGTTGACACGGGCAGGGTTCCCTCTGATCCTTGAAAAGTCTTAAAAAGCATTGAATTCATTATTCTAAAAAGAAAGCCTTAATTAGCATTAAAATGTCTAAAATTCAGTTTTTAAAAGTCTTCAAAATGTGAACACATTAATAAAATGTATATTTGTTTGAAGTAAAACGATTTAACAACATTTATCAATTGAAAGATAGATAGATAGATAGATAGATACTTTATTCATCCCCGAAGGGAAATTCACTTTTCCAGCAGCATCCCTAAGCTGAGAACAATCGAAAATAACTGAGAACAATCGAAAATAACACGCGCTAAATTTGAATGTAAAAAACATTCGCAAAAGCCCTAATTCTTGAGACTTCAGAAAGTGCGGAGTGGGGACAGCTTCCTGCTTCAGTGGCTCCACCTCCATTAGCGTAGCCAATGAGAAGGCTCAGGTTGTCTAGCTTCAGAGACAAAGGCTAGGAGAGGGAGAAAAAGGCTCGACTGGTTGCTTGGTGTTGTACTTAACGTAATCAGGCCGATACCGATATCTGTCAAATCCCCAAATATCGGTGCAGATAATCGGTCGACCCCAAAATAATAAGCCAAAAATTCAACAAAACCGCCAAACCCATTTACCAGGCTAAAACTAATGGTTCAGCGCATCTATAAAATAATTATGACGGAGCCTGTATCCAATATCAATATACCACTTAAAATTGGTCTCCCTCCCACAGTTACTTAAAAGTGTTGAGGCTCATTTTGAGCATTTTGTCCTAAATAATGGTCGGTCTTCCAATCAAATTGCTCTAAGTGCTTTCCTAGAGCTTCTGGGTAAAACATTTGTGTGGGGTTAAAGTTCGTTCTGTGCCTTTTCATCATAAAGTGTCTCATCAATGAACCTAGATTGTTAAATGAGCTTACATATAAAAGATTATTTAGCTATTCACAATAAAAACAGAGTCTGTGGTTGTGACATCTTGTCGATAAAAGTATGCCCTCTCATATTGGACCAAAACAAATTCATACTCAGTTTTATACCGGCTTTGCACGTTCTAAATTCAGCTTTGCCTGTAACAATGTAGTAAACAATTGCGCATGTTCTATTTTGTTTCTGAGCCTTGTGTCATCAAAAGAGCTGAATATGGTTTGTGAGCCATAGGTTCCCGACCCCTGCTCTACAACACTTTTTGAAACAGATTTGGTCCATGTTAAATGGTCTAAACGCAACACTATTTTAGAATGGAAATTAATTGTCTCTATTGTCATTGGTGGGGCCGGCAGTAGCTCAGGAGGTAGAGCGCTCGTTTTGGGATCAAGAGATCCCAGTTTGAATCCCGGCTCGTTAACAAAAATTCTTAGAATCTATTCATAAACTTGATCAGCAAATATTGAGAATTTGCATTTAAGGCGTCACCTTAGCAAATATCAGTATATGATGAATTTAAACATAGGAGGGAAGAAATGTATTTCCTTCCATTTACTCAAAGCTTAAGTTGTGATTGTTAGTAGTAGGTTTAAAATGGGCTTGTTCAACCACTAAAACGCCATGCAGTAAGAAATCAAATTTCAGAGAGAAATACTATGACTTATTACTGGTGAGCAATTTCAGAACCAGTCTGTGGGCTACTCAGGTGTTCTTAGGGGATACCTGGTGCCGTTGTTGACTCCTGTACTACAGTAGTGTTTTAACTAATTTCATTTTGATTAAAGACAAAATGACAGGAGTAAACAGAAGAATAATAGAAGAAGAAGAAGAAGAATAAGCCAATATGTTGGTTCTATCAAGTATAGTCTTGGACTTTTTTTTCCAATTGTTTCTTGTGCCTTCGAACAGAAGCAGCTCAAAGAGGCGTTGAAGATCATCGGCTCCGGCAGCTTCTTTTTTGCTTCCTACCTCACAGTGGTGGGGGACGAACGTTTCTACGCCAACCAGCTGATGCCTCTACTGCAAAGGGTCGTGAGTGCGGAGACGGCACACGTGCTTGCCCTAAAAATGATTCAACTTGGTTTGGTTCCACTCAACCGCTACCAGGATCCTGAATCCCTGGTGAGTTTATCAACTTTAAGTTTTCATTATACCGTGCCGTGAAAAAGTATTTGCCCCCTTCATGATTTCTGTGTTTTTGAATATTTATCACTCGCAAAGATTTCAGATTCAAATTTTTTATGGCACAAAAAAACTCTAAGCCTATCTAGCCCTATGTGACCCTAATGGTAGCCCTGGACCTAATAGTAGGTTGGGCCACCTTTGACATCAATAACAGAAATCAAACATTTACGAGAATTGATTATGACCTTTTATAATGCTGTGGAGGAATTTGGGCCCATTCTTCCTTGCAAAATTCATTCAAATTAAGTGATTTTCAGATTAAAAAATGGGTATTGGCAATCAATTTTGGGTGTGGCCTGTAAAATTGAACTCAGTTTTCCCCAAACTGTGATTTAACAAAGGAGCGGATAGGCCTGGATTTTTTTGTGCCTTAATAAATTGAATCAACATTTAAAAGTACTTTTTGAATTTTTTAGCTTGTTACTGTGTGATATTGAATTGGTTTTATGATCTGAAAACTTTTGTGAGTGATAAATATGCAAAAATCACATAATTCGGGGAGGAGGATAATACTTTTTCTCGCAACTCAGTGGTACATTTTTATATGAGCACCTCTAAACAAAAGAGTTTTGGTATCCCAAGTTTTTTTAAACAAAAATCTACTTGACTTTATGAAGTAAAAGCCAGTTCACAAGCAGTCCTAGGGGTTACCACGAGAGACTGCTCACTTCTTGTTACTGCTTACCGCCAGTATCTGCTCATCCAGTTTGCTCATGCACACTACTTCAGGCAATACGCCCCCCCCCCCACTTCCACAGCATGTGTACACATTCGTTATGGCGCTCAAAATGAATTTTCATTTTATTCCATTAATACAGACGCACCCCTACTTACAAACGAGATTCCTGACAGTCGTTTGTAAGTTGAATTTGTTCGTAAGTTGCTTCAGTCCTATATATTGTATGGAAAAATATAAGTATGTTGAAGGCGTATAAGTAACCTGTATTGTTTTGTACTAAAAAAAATATTTGACAAAATAATATGCTCATAAAGATAAATGAAGTGAGGTTTAACTTACTTTTGTAAGATAGCCTTCAAGAGGTCCTCTCTGTGGTAGAGAGTGGACGAAAAAAAAAGCGATCCAACCATTTTCTTAACCGCATCAAGCTTTCTTATTCTACTTTTCTTTTAAAAGAAACAGCTCGCCTCTTCTTTACACCAACCATATTGAATGGATTGAAGATATTAAACAATAAAAACGTCCAAGGTCTTCGCGCACTAGAGATACAGTACAGTATACGCAGTATGTTTACACACAAACTAGGAAGAGGAAGACTGATTTCTTCTTTGGGGTGGATGCTGGGTGACCTTTCACAGCGCCACCACACGCCGGTAGAGGCGGAAAGAAGCATTACAGTAATGTCCTGCCCTCGGAAAAACGTGCACACAATACAAAATCTAACTTAGAGCGATGTCCGGATATTTTTCGACATCCCGAAAAAACTGATCGCATCTACCGTTTTTCGTAGGTGGAATGGTCGTAAGTATGGGAGCATCTTTATCTTATTTATTTTATGACTGCATGTTTAATTACTATTTAAATTTGTTTTTAGTAATCAGGAAGATGTGTTTTACAGTCCTGTTTATTTTTTATATAGGGTTCACTTGTATGCTTTTGGTGGAAGTGAGTGGACCAATTACTTTTTAATTATTTAATATCGGAAAATTAGCTCGTTACACGAGCAATTTTAGGTATGAGCATGATCCTAGAATTAATCAAGCTTGTATGAAAGTGTACCGCTGTAAAGTTTCCCCTCCGATTTCCTTTGTTGTTTTCAGGGAGTAAACGTCCTGGGCTTAAAGTTCAAAAACCCCATTGGAATCGCCGCTGGCTTTGATAAGAACGGGGAAGCAGTGGACGGTTTGTACAAAATTGGCTTTGGCTTTGTCGAAATTGGGACCATCACCCCCAAACCGCAAGATGGCAACGCCAAACCACGCGTGTTCCGACTAGCTGCCGACCATGCCATCATCAACAGGTTCGGGTTGTGTAACTGTCAATTAAATGCAGATTTTTTTTTTGTCATTGGAAAACCTTTGGATAAATCTGCTTCTTTATAAAGAAAAATGGTGATCGTAAAAGGAAGCATTTATCTAGCTGCACTGCTCTATGCCTTAGGGCAGTTATTCTCTCTGTTTTGTTTTTTGATCAAAAAAAAGAACTCCAAGTTTGGGTGCTTGATACACAAGAGGTTTTACAGTAGCGCCCTTCTGTATTTGAACAATAGTTGATAGTCGAAAAATATTGCTTATCACAATTGACTGCATTGGACACAACGGGAATCGAATCCGGTTCACGGCAGTAAGAGCGTGTGATATTAACCACTAGACCACTTGAAAAGTAGACGACATTGGAAAAGGCTTTAGATTTTTTTCATCATCACACTCTTTTTACTCACGGTATCACATTGTGGAACTATATGGGGCCATGACTAAAATCATTTATTGACTTCATCAACTATGCACACAATAACAAAATAAAATGTACAATATATTATTGTCCTCAAGTCCGATACAAAGAGTTTATTTCCATAGTTTTTTTTTTGCATTTATATCTTTCAGGATGGTACCATGACAAATATAGTGTGATAAAGAGGTAAAAGGTAGTGGGTTTTTTTTGTCATCTACATTCCTTGTGGTCTAGTGATTATGGTGGGTTTAGGATTTTTATTAATATTATTGAGCCTGGCAGCGACCATATTGTAAGGCATTAGTGGTAAAGAAAAGATCGGGGCCACTGCTCTATGGTGCTATAAAAATGTCAAGAATCTGCATTGAAAATGGTATTCCTGGTAATATAGTTAGGAAAATACTGTAAATGTGTGTCTTGAAGCGAAAATAAATAAAACAAAATACAAGTGCGTATTCTTGTTTATATATGAATATATTCCTGTTCATCTTCCTATAGCATTTATTGTACATTCACTTAGAACTCCATCTGAGCCTGCAGCTTTTTGGGTGGATTTGGATGAATTAATTTCATTTTTGTTACATGTTTCAATAACAGTGTTTTTAAAGTGCTTTACTGATCTGTAATTCCCACCTTCAGTGCGTGTGTGATGTTTCAGTGATTTAGTTGAAAGACATGTGTTAATGTGCTCCCGCCTAGATACGGATTCAACAGCTGTGGTGCTGAAAAGGCTCATCAAAGGCTGAAAGTCCGTGAGGCAGCTCAACAGGAGCAAACAAAAGGTTTCATTGTTTTGTGTGTAGCTTTCTTCAATTTATTTAAATACATATAATGCTTTCTTGACTTATGCCTAATTGAATATTGCTCTGTGTCTGGTTAACTGTTTGTTTTTTTCCCTTTCCTTTTCTGGCCTCATTAGTCTGTACCTTGGTTGAGTCACCTTAGTGATGATGCAGTTTGTTGTTTTTCTCTTTTTGTTTTTTTTTGTCTAGCCGGGCTTCCCCTGGGCATCAATCTGGGAAAGAACAAGCAGTCACAGGATGCGAGGGCAGATTACTTGGAGGGGGTTAGAGTGCTGGGCCCACTGGCTGACTACCTGGTGGTTAATGTCAGCAGTCCCAATACGCCGGGTCTCCGTAACCTGCAAGGCAAAACTGAGCTCCGCCGGCTCTTGCATCTGGTATGCACTCCAAATGTCACCTATTCAACGTGTAACACGCCGGATTATAAGGTTTCACCCGCAAATCTTAGTCTTTTGTGATATTTTTTTTTTTCATAAGGTGCAATGGACTATAAGGTCCACATAATTGAAACTACAGCAAGATAGGGATGCAATACTGATAAAAAAAAAATCTTTGTGCATTGACCGTTCAGTTGAATTATATTGCTGATCACAATCGCAAAGACTAGATATATGGCGGATACAGCGCTGCTTCCTATCCACTTGACAACTCGGGATACAGATGACACACGAATCGGCATTACGTTTTATGTGATCTTCGTCACTATTTTTGTCGCCGTAACATGGTGTTGATGTTTTTATGCCGGACCACGACAATATTGTCAGACATTATGCCGGTCCATGGTTTCGAAACATTTGGCGACGACTGAGTATTGTATCGGCACCCTGCAAAGTCTTTACTAAGTGCATGTGATTCTGAACTTAATAAAGAGAAAGGCATTGTGGGAAGTAATTCTGTTCTCCTGAAGGATTAAAAATAAGGCATGGCCACACGTATTGTCACTTACTGTGCTTAGTTTGAACTAAAAAAAAAAGGTCAAACTATATCTTATACCACTTTTCAGTCATTTTCTGTTTTCTCATTTCTCTAACATTTGTCTCTGGTAATGTGACAAAAATAGTGTGATCATGAGATAAGACCTATTGCCTTTTCCCACGTTATCTATGTAGTATGTAGTATAGTGGCCTGATGGTTAGGATTCCGCGTTCTTACCGTCGCCACCCGGGTTCGATCACCGTTGCCACCATTGTTATGCAATTGTGGTCAGTGATACATTTTGACTAATCAATAATTGCACGAAAATGATATTACACTAGAATGCATTTCCAATTTTTTTCTGTATATATGGTGTACCGGATTTTCAGGCTCATTTACATTTCGGGCCAGTTTGGGTTTTTTGGGGTGTGCATTATAGTACGAAAAATGCAGTACTTAGGTTGACATGTATTTTTATCACTAATTTAAGACTGGTAAGACCAAGCTTTTATGGGACCATATGTGGATTGCTTGCTTTTTAAATTTGAAGTCTTTGTTCCTGCTTTTTCCTGTGTTTCATGTCCAATCAATCAGTTTTTGTTTTACTGGCAGGTGTTGAAAGAGCGCGATGCGATGCAGGAAAGACGCAAGCCTCCTGTCCTGGTCAAGATTGCACCTGACCTCAGCGCACAGGACAAACAGGATATTGCTGATGTTGTTACCGAGGTGGGAAGATGCATTTTTGTTTAATCCTGGTCAGATATTGATTTAAGGGTGGGGGTCATGAACATGGTAGTCCCCTAAGGAGGTTATGAAAATGACTCCTCAGGAGGTAAAGCACAGGTCTTGGGATCAAGAGGTCACAGATTCCCGGCTCCTCTGTGTAATATGTTGAAGTGTCCTTGAATCCCTAATGCCCCCGATAAGCAGGTAGTTGCCTTGCATTGCTGACACTGCTATCTGTGTGTGAATGGGTAAGTGTAAAGCGCTTTGGGAGGTCTTCAGTGACTTGAACAGTGCTATATAAATGCAGGCCATTTACATTTACTTGATGTGTCATTGTGAATTCCGAGGGGATTCGATTTCTAACTCGGTTAAAAATCATTGGCATTATCTTTAAATACATGAGAAATTTTTCCAAAATGATTTTTGTCACTCAGCGCCTTTACGCAACACAGATGTTTTAGTGGTGGACAGCCTATTTTAACTCAACTTGTAATGCTTACAACTTGGTAATTATATTATCATTCTGGTAGCACTTTTTTGGCAATCAGGAACAATTAAGTTGCTCCCAACTTCAAAACGGATTATGACCCCTAGTTTACGGTGTTTGCATTTTTTAAGTTTGCTTTAGTGGATCTTTCTCTCGTGAATTCATGAAATCGAGAGAAGTTTTTCCTTTGCTCTATTGGTCACATCACGCAATGATGATGTAGGGACCAACAAAACAGTGATATGGTTGGAATTGGCAGAAATGTAACGAGTGTAGCAAGTTAAGTGTGCAGAACATGAGTAGCATCTCCTTGCAAAATGACTTGTGCTTTTTTTTTAAAAGAAATGATAATGCTTCAAACATCTTTTATGCATCTTATTGCAAAGGGCAACTACGTTCTGAAAATTGCTAAACCAGAAAATTGCTAGTTGTGCCGTCTAATTGATTTAATGTAGCTGAAAGGTGACATTACATGTCTGTACATTTTGTATGGTCCATACAGGCATGGTTAGAGTAATTTCAGTCAGAAAGTTCTCAATCCTGTTACAAATACTTCAGAGGATTTCATTTTAAAGCTTCTACGTTGTTGACGTTGCCCTTTCGACTGTGACCTCAGCACTGCTTCTGGAAGGTCATTTTTAGAAAGTACACAGCAGTGTTATTGTGTTCAGTGAAGCGAGTAGCAGACACACCTTAATGGAAAAGGGTTTAGGAAGGGAACATATTTTTACATCATTCTTTTTCAGGTAGGAGGTGTATCAGGCATAAAACGTAGCAGGCACCTACACTTGTCGTCCCCTTACAGGTGCTTAAAATCCTTGAAAATGCATGAATTTTAATCTTTTTTTTTTTTTTTTAAGGTTTGAAAAGTGCTTGCAAATACTTATAATTGTTGCCATGATTCTCAACACATCTGCATAAAAAACGACGCCATTACTGCTTTCTACTGGCCCGATTTTCCATTGCATTTCTTCTTCCCTCGTGATAAACTGCAGCTGGCGTTAGATTATACGGCAATGTTCTATAAAGCGTCATCGCTTCTAGGGATCGCGCCCAGGAAGACGAGTGCATAGTACACCTAAACAGGGTACTATGAAATTCTGTATTATTGCACGCATTACATATTAACTATGGACATGTATTAACAGCCATGCAAAAAAGTGGCAATTTTTGTGGGAAGAATTTCCCGCAATTCTCATTTTTCTCCAACATCTGTATGCAGGGAGATTTGTCTTATAAATATTTACACACGTATTGCTCAGATCCACAAAAACCTTCTCAATTTACTCAAGGTTTAAAAATCATATGTTTGATTATTAGATTTTTTTGCATTTGCATTGCATTTGTAAATCCCAAGTATTTTGTGGCTCTGTAAAATGCATAATTCACACAGTATTTCTTCTTTTCATGGTACTGAATAGAATGGAAAGTCGGCTTTGAAAGTCCTTAAAAATATTTGAATTTGTCTTCAAGTACACATTTTTCTTTAATTTTTACAGCTCGGAGTGGACGGATTAATGGTATCAAACACAACCGTAGCCCGTCCAGAGGTGTTGCAAGATCCTCAGAAGTGTGAGACCGGTGGGCTGAGTGGGGAACCTCTCAAGCAAATGTCCACAAACACCATCAGAGAAATGTACAGCCTCACAAAAGGTACAATATTTGCCTTTTTTGTATCCCTTTGAGAGTGGCAGCTGGTCTGATGTCATGTTGTCATTATAGGGAAAGTGACGATCATTGGAATCGGCGGCGTAGCCAGCGGACAGGACGCAATGGATAAAATCCGTGCTGGTGCTTCTTTAGTTCAGCTTTACACTGCTTTGGCCTACCAGGGTCCCCCTGTAGTAACTAAGATCAAGAGAGAACTGGAACAGCTTGTAAAGTAAGTTTGTTTTTGTTAAAACCTGATCGCCGCTGTAGTTTTGGGTTACTGACAATGAAATTAGGATTGCTCTGGTGGAATTTGAGTACTTTGGAGTACTAGAGCACTTAAGAGGTGCAATCCAACAGAGGTAAGGCTCAGGCCTTCTATTTCTGCTTTTACCTGCCCACTCTGTCCCTTATTTGCTGAGGGCAAGGGAACTATTTGTCAAGGAATTGGGAACCTTCTTCATGCTTACCACGTCAACACTTTGGGCTGCATTTCTTGTAACATACAACAATTGTTCACTCGTTTTTCTTTTAATTTACCTCACATCAAAACGGATTGGAACTGGTTAAAATGATAAACTGTAGTGTTTAACTTCCAAAAGAAACAAGTATGCCGCCAGACAAATGGTACGTGTCACTCTTGTTTATTATTTGTGTTTGCAGCAAGTACCTCTCTTTCGCCTCTGTGCTTAGCCTTTACCCGCAGCATCCTTTGTGGGAATGTACATTTTATTCTACAACACAACATGAACACATATTTGTGCATTCCTTGCCGCAATTGCTTCATGGTGGTCAACAATGCTGAGAGTGCATCACTAAGGAGAAACTAGGACGTTGCCGCGCTGACATCGTGAAACTAGGCTTCTGTACCTCACTCTTTTACCTTATACTTTTTCGGAGGATTGAGACATTCTTACCCTCTTCATGAACGTGCTTGTCTGGAGTTCTTGTCTTGGTGTACATTGAGGGGAAGGATGAGTAATGAGAATCAATCTAATTACTTGTTATGCCAACTTTCTATCCCCAGTAATTTGACCAGTCATACGACGATATTCTGTTTCTGTCTGGAGATTGTTTCTCAAAATAACACGAGGCATTGCCACGTCACACAAAATTTAGACACACCTTAAATTTTTGTCTATGCAAAAGTCACCTAATCAACCTTCATGAGGAGACAGACTTCTCGGGTAGGGTTTTTTGGTGCGAGGGGATTCAAATTTACTTCATCCAAGGGCGGCGGGAGTTTGGGGTTAGGGTGATAGGAAATAGAGGAGGACTGCTTTATACTCTTGATCATTTAGCTTGTTTTTTTTTTACCTTTTTTTTCAGGGAACAAGGATTTCACAGTGTTGCTGAGGCTGTTGGGGCTGACCACAGAAGAATGGGATGCTAGCTAAGGATTGTTCCACCGCATTGAAAGAAGTTTCAAACCGATCAACTGTCAATCGCACCATTGACAACCAACAAAACTCATGCTTTTTTTCCTGAGAAGAACAAGCTCAATACGTGAAGTCTCTGAGGTCTTTTCAAACACTTTCTTGCCTTGTTGTAAAGGATTAATGTTGAGTAGGGCTCTGCCATGATCTTCTTGAAACCATATTGATATAATGTACTTACAGTATTTTATTCCGTAGTTCTATTTAATGAGGTAAATCCTTCTGGAATAATATGTGCTATGTGTCAAATTTCTTGACAGAATAACTTGAGCTGCTAAATTTTCCTGTCATCTAAAGGGAGGGACGAAATATAATAAGCTGCATTTACAATATAGGAATTCAAACGAGCTGCATTTGCAATGTCATTCAATTTTAAAACGTCGACTCCATTTGGGTCAGTTTTCTTTTCAAACTGATTTAAGCAGGTGGGATTTGATTAAATGAACTGCTTCGACAGCAGTTGCACAATCATTTCACCATGGATAAAATATATATTTAAATAAAGAGGTTGCTAGCATGTCTATAAACAACGTAGTTTCTATTATTTTGCTCACTTCATCAGCCAGTCCAAGTGTATATCAAAGTAGGATTCAAAAATGCTGAGCGTCATTAAGCTAACCAGCTTCTTTACCGTCTCACTTTACGGTTGTACCTCACGCGGCAATCTTTTGCATGTTTATATTATTAGAATAGAAAAGCATTATTAACCAAAAATGTAGAAAATGCAAGCTCAATTATGAATGGCCGTGCAGAATAAATAGTAAAATTTCCAGTTTATTTAACATGACAATACAGGTAAAATGGGCTAAATTTTGTCAGCAATAACAAGTATTCTATTGTAAACGTTAACAACAATAATGATAAATGCAGAGAACAGCAATACTTTCTCATTGATTGCAGATTCTGCCGATCACCTCTGTCTCACTCCATTGCTCTACATTGTTGAATCTGCAATGACCTCAGAGGTATTTTACGACACAGTGTCGCTGTTGCTAGGCGATGAATATTCCATTAACACGTCTCCCTGCAGATGTGCTGCGATGGCCACTCAAGTTAAGTGCAAGAGTGCAACTTTGAATCGAAGAGACTTCGGACTGAACTGCGCAGGAGAATTTATTTATTTAAAAAAACAGAAAACCAACATCAGCAGGGATTCCAAATACAGTGCACCTTCTTCATGCACGCATTAGACCGTGCTGATGCTGGGATGCTGGACGAGTGGACAGGTGGCATCACTCGGGCCGGCTGCTGATTCTAGATGAATAATCTAGTTGACATCTCAGTGAGGTGTGCTTAACCTTTGCTGAACAAATGGAGTTGGATCACAAACCCCAGGAGAGCTTCTGTTGGCCCATCACAAAGGAGTTGTGACACATCAAATAAGGCTCGATGTTTACACAGCCTCAATATTAATTGGTGCAAAATCATTTCATGGCCTCCAAACATATTTTCTCAGTATGTGTATATCTCAAAGTTTTATATACAATACTATTCAATACCAATCATGTTGACTACATCCCCAATGCAAAAATTCTGGATACCTATCGTAACTTTGAAGTGCAAAACAATGGAGGACAAAAAGTTACAAAAATAGAAAATCTTTGAAAGTATCTATCTACCTTGGTCATATCCCTCGACAGGGGTGACCGACAGCAAGACAAACACATACAAAAATAAAGAAAATAAAAAAGGAAAAAGTAGCAAAAGACACACACAACACATTTTGGAACATGGCCAACCCAAATGCCCGAACACCCAAACAAGTGAAACACCTCGGCACCCAAGTTGGTCATACTTTCGTCCCTCCAGATGAAACGGGACACAAGAAAGCGGCCATGTCACTCGGGTCAAGGTGACACAAAACACTCTTCTGTTCAACAGCAGGGCCCGACAGCTTTCACTGGTTTACCCCTGCCGCATCATTCGGTTGCCCTGCCCATCCCTTAGAACGCATCTAAACATCCCCCTATCCTTTTACAACACCTCTTTCATTACACAAAAATTACACTTAAAAATAAAATACATAATTAGGTTATTCTCAAACACAAAGTAACTGGTGTCAGCATGTAGGAGTTTTCTTTTTTTTTGTATCGTATTATCAATACTTAGTCTCCTCTATCACTTTGCACAAGGGATGGGAGAGCTTAAGATCAGTCACATGGCACTGCAAGTATGCAGGCTGCTGTGATTGTACGGTTTTCTGAATTTGTCAGTACAGAACAATTAGTTTTGTTTTAAGAATGTTTTTGTTGCCCTCCCTGTGTATATGTTAATGCCTATTTAATTCATATTGACTGCTGTGCTAGTTGATGGAGAGTGACAGCGGTGAACTGAATCAGCAGACGATTGTCTTAATTGCAGCACAATGTTACTTTTCTGTACTAGACAGTTATCTGCTGATTCTGCAAGATTGCAATCCTACTCAATAGGGACTTTCAGAATCTTGTTCATCCATCCATGCGCGTCACGAATGGGCTAACAAGGCATTTGTCTACCGAGGGGAATCCTAGTTTCTACCCCCGTTTACCCGCACTTCCTTGAATTTCTTCACTTTGAAATTTAGAGCACTTGGCAGAAATTAAATTGTTTCGTCACCCGCCGCATGCCTTAAATAGTCTGATTCCCCTGGCCCGCACCAGTTCTAAGCCAGCTCCTAGCCGTCGGCCAAGGCGACCTGACAGGTCTGAAGTCACTGCCGACAGCCGTCTGACCAGCTGCTTTGTGGGGAAAAAAAGCCGCATTGTATTGTTAGCTGCACTGTAGAAAAAATGTAGTGGCTTGTAGTCCTGAATTCAAGATCCCGTATTTTCCGCACTATAAGGCGCACCTAAAAGTCTTAATTTTTTTCAAAAGCTGACCATGCGCCTTATAATACAGTGCGCCTTATATATGGCTCAATATTAAATCGCAAGGTTTTGCAACTTACGCAACAGCCACCAACTCGATTTTCCCCCGAACTTGGAGTAGTCCGCGGTGTATGCTGGGATTTATATACCGGCGTTTCATTGGCTAACCAATGTGTCAATCATCATTTGAATCGATCGCTATTGGATAAAGTTATTCGGAGCCTCGGATAGGCTAGAGGGCTGAAACAAACCCTGCAATTGGCCGAAAAAAATGTGTCAATCATCAGTTAAATCGATCGTTATTGGCTGAAGTTATTCGGAGCCTCGGATAGGCTAGAGGGCCAAAACAAACCCTGCAATTGGCCGAAAAAGATGACTGAATAGCAAGCTTGCTAAACAACGCCATAAAGAAACATGTTTCATTAGTCTGTATCTGTAGATATTTTACTCTCCTGGATTTACTACACTCACGGTTGTAAGAAGACCATGATTGCGTATCATTTATTGAACGTGAGAACTTAGGTGATATTATTTATTCTTTATATTTTCCCGGTATCTTGTTTTGGAACGATCTTGATGTTGCTGTGATGAGTTGAGTGAATTAAACTCAATTCCAAGTGTTTATTGTCATATGCACAGTAAAGTTGCGAGCGAAAAAGAAAATAGAAACTAAGGAATGGTTGCCATTTCTTGAATTCCAAGACTTTAACCTTCCGAATGATATTTGAAATGACGCATTTAAGTGACATCGTATGGACACCGCATCCGCACGTGTCTACGACACGTATTTGCTTCTTTGCAAGCTTTGGGAATGTTAAGGGGGTAATCAGTTTGACTGAATCATCTGACTGTTTTGTCGATGTTCCCATTGTAGCGCCTTATAATCCGGTGCGTCTTATCTATATAGGACCAAAAACTATTTTTTGGGGGGTGCGCCCTATAACCCGGTGCGCCCTATAGTGCGGAAAATACGGTACTTCATTTGGTCATTCATGTGTTTAATAGCAAAGAACAACATAAATGTAAAAAAAAATAAAACATAAATAACAAACACTTGGAACTGCAACGTTGAAAAAACACACACAAGCCAATAAAAACTTTTAAGAACATGTACAAGTGAAAATAAAAATCGATATTTAAAATAAATATACATTAATTTACACAATTAAACCTGAATAACAGAAAATAAAATATCAAACAAACCACAACATGATTACAAGGAACACAAAATGGTAAACGGAGGCCAGGAAACCAGAAAAAAACCCATTGCCCTCTCCGTCCTGAGACCATCGCAAACGCCCTGCAGCCATCTCTGCCTTTGCTCTCACTGGAGCCAAAAACGGAGCCCAGCCACAGGTGGTCAGTGCACTTTATTGGTTGTGACACACGTCTCTTGCCTTAAGTGCTTGGAGAGACAATTAAAAATGCATCAGTGCGATGCAATGAGAGGGCTTGAAAGGACACACAGCAGACAGTAATACGTAACCTTGCTCCGGCGTCGACCTCTCATTCCTGGTCATCCACCAAGCTTTTCTTTGACTGCATATTGGTAGTGTACATATGTGAAAAGTGCACTTTTGAGAGAAATACTAAACCCTTGTTAGGCTTGGATTGACCGAACAAAGGCAATAAAACTAAAGTTCATAAAAGACTACCATTGTCATTCTATCCCATTGGACCTCGACTTTGACACCCTTTTTTTTATCACATATTAGTCAGGCTTCAATTGTTAGGTCACTGTGTACCTTCCTTCACTTCTTTTCACAAGTTGCATGACATCACCCCTATGTACAGTAATTCAACATACCAGCTCCTCCTTTGGTTAGCAATATGAAATTTAGCATACCTAAAGCTATAAATTGCTCCTTAGTTTGAGGTGTTTCTGCATTCATTAACTTGTGCAGGAAAAAATGTCAAAAAATAATCCCAATGAATGAATCTGAGTCGGAATACAGTTCAAAAACAATGTGCACATACCTCCCATAAAACAGTTTTTTTGTTGTTTAAAGATGCTGTTTATATTGATAAAATTCAAATCATCAACAAGACTGTTCCGGCATACAGTATACACTACCATAACCTCCCCCCAATAGGTTATAACTTTTTCTCATGAAGCTTTGATTGCAAGCATATTAAAACACTAGCAGTCAGACAAAAATCAAACAAGACCGTGTTTAATTTTTGGCCCAATTAACATTATTAGTTTTCTCTAAAATCAATCTCAAAAGCAGATTAGTTACAGAAAACCCTATTTTATCTCAGGTGTTAGGTTCCAAAAACAACTTGTGTTGGGTGTGATATGAGGTAGAAACCTTAATATTCTTGCAATTACTCATTAAAATACCTTACATTGAAACCAAATAACAATCCCCATTTGCCCATGTTTTGGGCAAGCTGTTTTACGTACGTGTACATAGTACACTGCAAAGTTGATGGACAGGGAGAAGAAGCGGAAATACTATTAAACCAGAATGGGAGAGCAAATCTGTGAGTTGGCGAGTCTGTGAAAAGTGAGCAGAATAGTATAGCAAGGTTCCTTGCTATGGAAGTCCCAAATGAGACCCCTTGGACCAGCATTTGGGTCATTTATTCATTTAGATTTTTTTAACGGATACCAAATCCTGATTTGATGCATATGTACTTATTTCAAGATACCAGCAAAAAAAATGTAAATAAATTTTAGTGATTAATAAAAATACATTGTATTGTCTTTTTGGCAACTCTTTATTGAACCTGCCCAATAAAATAGTTTGGGGTGAAAAATATAAATGCATAGTATTATGGTTTTCATCAGGATGTCCGATACAGAACAAATCAGCAACCAAATAATCAGGTCCTGATTTCCAATCTGGACATTACTAGTTCCTGCTAAGTACGTATAAACTAACCAGCAATACAAATGTAAATACATTCAAAAGTTGCAGGATGCAGTTTAATGTATTTTAAAATCTAAAGTCAAGTTGCCAACTGTAAAATCGTACACAAGATGTCATTAATTTTAGCATAATACAAGTTGCCACGGTTTTTCTCGGCTGGCAACCATCAATAAAACTCCCACTCATTCTTTACATTGTTCAATATGACATTTCTTAACTGTAGGCTTATACAGTATAAGCCATTTAGAAATGGTTGGAGGCAGCTTGAAATGCTGATGAGGTGCGAATCCTGTTTCAAGGGCTTCGAGGCATATGCCAAGGACATAATCCATTTTTCATTGGGAAAAATAGCGGATTTTACAAACTATATTGTGAGCTTCTTTAGTATACCGGCAAGTGTTTCAAGTACCCTGGAATCAACGCGGGCAACTTAAAAAAATATTTATTGTAAGGGGGGAAACACTCCAAATTGTATCGTTGCACAAAAAACATGAGATGTTTAAAATAAATTATTTTTTTCCATTACAACTTTTTTCAGCACAATTTATCACAATGTTTATCTTCTCTTTGCAAACTGTCGTACATGCATTATAGTTACATATGTTACATGCTAGGATTTTATGAAAACAATTTTCTACATTGATACTTGACAGTAGGTTGAAAATTACTCGAAACAACCCATTTCGAGGTAATTGCTCTAAAGACTGCTTTTATGCTGATTGCAGTCGGAGCCTTTCAGTCCCTCTACATTTCTTCGGGGCGTCATTTTCTTTGTGTAATTTTGCTTCTAAAACAAGCTTTTAATGAAATCTATACATTATCGAAATGTCAGCCTTTGCGACCTTTTAGAAGTCTCGAAAAAGTGTTCAAAATACTTACCATCTATGGTTGTTTAAAAACATTGGAAATAGTACAGGAGACCTCTAAGATACTGTGACCCCAGTTTGACATTTTTACTTTAGGTCATATTTATTTGTATAGCCCTTTATCACAAGAAGTCTCAAAGGACTGCACGGACCACAGACTATTAAAGACTATTCTTACACGATCCCCTGATCTAAATCCTACATGAGAGAAAAGAACACTCACTACCTTAAAAACATTTTTGGGAGAATATGTCATGATTGCTGATGCGAGGCAACTGAGTCTGCTCCTTTGGCGCCAACTGCCTCAGACGCTGATAGGCTGTTTATCTCTTTTTAGACCCCCATCTTCCTCTCACCCGTTGTCTGTCCGTCTGCGAACCTCAGCCCACGCTAGGCAAGCCCTTTCGACCCTGACTCTATCCTGTCCTGATTCCCGGCTCCGACCCCTTTTCTGAACTCGATTACGTTTTGCTCCACCGTCCCCGCCATCGACCTGTTCTTCCCCCGCTCTCGACACTGCTTTCGCTCGCCACGGAAATGCCATTTCCGCGTTCCGAGCGATCTGCTACCCGTGACCGACGATCACCGGATTGTGGGTGCAAGCCTTTTCCTCCTTTTAAATAAAGCTGCGAAAAACGAACGCAAGTGGGTCCTGTCTCTGTTTCTGGTCTCTGAATAAGATGTTTTCCGGCTCCACTTAACGGCATTTTCCCCACTATATGAAAACGAATTGTTTAGAATTTCTCAAATTTTGTAAAATTCAAACTTTGCAGCATTTGTGTATATGTAGGATTGTGTCTCTAAGTGTCTGCTATTGGTCGATATAATACGAAATGCTTGTCTGCTATTGTTTTGCATTGCGTCCAGTGTTGGGAATAATGGCGTTACGTAGCGGCATTCCTTTTTCCGTAACGGGGTAATCTAGTTACTTTTCCACCGTAACAATGTCGTTATATTTACTGACGGTCAAAAGCGGTGCGTTACTTTGGTTGCAGAACGCCAACGGTGGCCTGTCCCCGCACAACTGACGCTCTTTTCAGAGATGTGTTTTTTTGCTTTTCTCTGAGTTCATTACGTAACGTCTTTCAGGATCATGTCACCAGTCAATATAGCAACTATCATAAATTTAGATAGCCAATACAATACTTACCAAAGCGCCGAAAGAAAAGGCAAGTTGGTAAATGCTGTAACCGACTCGTGTCGTTAGTGAACGATTCGGTTCTATGAGCCTTCTCTTTGGAGTGGGAGCCGGCTCCCTTTGACATGCTATTTTGCTCTTGTTATTGGTCAAAATGCATTTTTTTCAGGTATTCTGTGCTGATTTATAAATGTTTAAAATTAAGTTTCCTGTGTTTTTCATTGTTTACGTAAGTGTTTATCTGGCTTTATTTTTTGCCTTTTTAATTCATACATAATAATAAATAATAAAATGGATTAAACAACCTGAAGAGCCATTCAAGAGTCAAAATTATTTTTATTGAGCCAAGCTTCTCTAAAAAGTGTCGTAATTTCTATTTCTGCAATAAACCATTCGAGTTAGATTTAATTTATTAAACACACTTTGTATTGTTCACTTCAGATTGTTATTTTATTATTTTGTTTATTTCTTACTGTTTCATTTGAAGTGCAGGATAAATCTGTTGCTGGTAAAATGGAGTAAATATGACAAGGTTCAATAACCAGTCTTTTCATCTCTATTCAACTGACTTTAATTCTGCTCGGAACATTTCAAATTCTTTGACATACAACCTATTTTGAAAGTAACAGAAATAACTTTTCCTGGTTACTAGTTACTTTTACCTTAGAGTAACTCAGGTACTTTTTGTAGAAGTTGTAACTATAACTAATTACCTTTTTAGAGGAACGTGCCCAACACCAATCATCATCACATAAATGCTGATATGCTATTGGCCAACTACCTCCCAAAATATTTATTCTCTTCATTTGGTTCAGAATCTCGTGTGGTATGTTAAGACTTAGTGTTACTTTAATTATTTAGTGTATTTATTTGGTTTGAGTCCAAGGCTTGCAGTGATTCTAAAAGGGGAATGGGAATTTAATTTTGCCACTTCAGAACTGATAAATGTCATATCCCAGGGTCCATTATATCTGGAGATCATGTTGCAATTTGCTGCCTTTTGTAAATTTTCTTGATGTCAAAGATTCAGGGCTATTAATTAACATGCAGTATAAAAAACATCCTTTTCTCAGCTCGATAAAAAACATGCAGTAACTCTTCAGGTATCTGTGTTGTGTTCTGTCCCTGAGGTGTGAGCACAAAAGCGGTCAGAAAAAAGACTTAACAGTGGCCGTGGAAAACAACTTGCTGATACTTAAAGTTGCTAGCTACATCTTGTGTTATTTTCCATGACTACGTCAAAGTCGATAAATGAAATAGTACAAAGACTGCAAATAGAGAGGAACATCTAGTTTAAGACTGGAGAACAACATTAATGGCCTCCCAATGAAGCTCACCAAAACCAGAAAAAGAGTAAAAATGCCGTACTTGTTAACAGCACGTTGGGTCAATCCCTTCCCCATCACCAAGGCTCAAGGATTCAACACAAAGCAACCGTCGTGGATACATCCCTCAGGTTTTCTCTTCCTGTGGGGGACAGCAATCTCGTTGGAAGAGTAAGGTTACCCCCTTCCGAAAACGATGGTCCCTGACGCTGTAGATGATTACATTACAGCAGCTGTTTGCTGTTAGAATCCAGAAGGCAACAAAGGAGAAGTTGCACCAGGTGTATCCCACAACGTTCCCAAGAACAAATACTGCGATGGGAGAGAAGGACGCTGTAAAAGCAAAAGTCAAGATGCTAATCGTCTTAGCCGCTTTAATGTCTGAAAAAGAGGGTCTGTGGGGGCATGACCCTCCACCTCCTCCATCGGTCAGACTCCCCTCTGAGAGGAGTTTGCGTCTCCTGGAGTACTGCCTGATGCTTGTGAAAGACACAATATTAACAACCAAGGTTCCACCGAGAAGCGTGAAGTCAAATACCGGGAATAACAGCAGGATGTTGGCATCGTGCGGCAGCCGATTACCCAGCAACAACGGGGCATAGTTGCACATGCGGCTACACTCATTGTACTCTAAAGTAAAATTACTGCTGAACAGGAGGGGAGTGAGTGCCAGGAGAAAGCTTCCTGCCCATGAAAGCAGGATGAGGAGAAGAGTCCGCCGCCGTGTCACCAAGGCGTCCTTGTGCAACGGCCAAAGGATGGCCACGCTTCGCTCTACTGTCATGAGGAAGATGGTGCTGATGGAGACGAACGTACACCCGGCAAACACTGGTCCGATCAGCATGCAGGGCTGCCAGGGGCTCCTCGGTCCACCTACAGAGGAGAGCGGGGAGGCGGAACCCCCTTGGTACCAAACAGGAGGCGTGTAGGTCACCATCAGGGAGACTTCAGTGTAAACGGAGAATGGGACCACCAGGACGCCCACCATCATGTCGGCTATAGCCAGAGACACTGTCAACAACAGACGCACTATCGTTAGAATCTTTTGGACAAGGAACATTTTAGTTGTGTAGACTAGCTTCCTGTTTTCTTGGACCTTACTGGGACAATTTACTCAGTGGACCACAGTATTGTGAATTAGTTGCAGCACCAGTAATATTCAGCCTATTTTGATTTGCTTTGGGTGCCATTTGACTTCCGATATTGGAGACACGCTGAAGACAAAATTGCTCGCTCTCAATTCAGTTTCTATGGACACTTTTGTCTCTTAAATTATGATATTCTCCCTTTTTTGTAGCAAAAACTGTCTTTCTTTTGTTCAGTAGTGTTAGCAATAATAGTTCAGTTAACTTGTGTACAGTATTCCCTCTTTTTGTGGTTTATCCGTTCCATAAAAACCCGTAGTAAGTGAATATCCTCAAAATAGAAACATGAAATATATCGTAACACAGTCACTTTACTTCTGTGCATTGCCCCGCATGCAGTTTTCCTCATCCAGTATATATTTATGCTGCAAAGAATGACTCGACCCCACCTGCAATGATACTCGTGTGTATTGATTCCTATGAGACTTTTCCATTTTTTTTATATCCCCCACAGCGAAAATTTCACAATCCTTTTATAGTGGATGCCACATTTGTTTCCATCCATATGTAATTTATTTTTTTTACTTTATTTTTATCACGATGTGGCTCGCTCTTCCCCACTAATCGGATTGCTCCCAAGCGGCATGTATTCGAGGTAATTTGTTCTTTAACCAGTCATGAAAACAATTTATTTGGATTGTTACAATAAGTGTTCAGGAAACAGAAGGCCATTTGCTGCTATGGTTTAAGAGTACAATGCTGTTTAAATGGTGCTATAATTCCATGGCTTATTTAAAAATGCGCAGTACATATTGAAAAAGAATTAACACTGCACCGAGGACACAAAAGTCGAACCACGGTATGGTGAAGGAATATTGTATATTCTGAATTTACAACCTTTAAGATAGTTAATAGATATTGTGTCTACATTTTTGGTTTAAACTGCTGTCCCTAGCCATGATTATGATAAATCAGTTCTTAAAATCAGATATTAAAGGCTGTTACCTTTTAAGTAGCCTTGTGGTGTCCTGGACTGTCTGGTCTGCACAAACACGGTCAGCGTAACAACATTTCCCAGCACAATGGCGAACGTCAGAATGACCATGAAGGCCACTGCGATGGCACGATTGAGAAAGCCGCAGCAGCAAATGGTGCAGAGGGGAGCTAGCGGCTGGTCTGATACTAGTCCTGCTCGGGTCAGATTGAAGAGAGAGTCTTCGGTTGGCAGGAGAGCGGCGGGATTCCCAACCGCGTCCGTTTCGTTCCACAAAGCGGTCATGGCCTAAAATGTTCAGGTCTTCGCTTGAGGTTTTAGTCTTGTGGGGCCAGTCAGGAGACCATATCCCGACTTTGGAAATTTACCTGTTAGGAAAACGGGAACACAGTTTTCAGCACTGTTTGGTCTAGTAACAACAATTGGAAAATGGATGGAGTTTCACTACAATGCATGTACATAATTGAAGCAGAGAGAGTGGGATGGACAAATTTTCCTAGAAATGTCTTCTTTGAGACATTTAGAAGTCTACAAATAGCCTGAGTTTAAAATGTATTCCATGAATGGTTGTTTTTAAACTATTGAGAGAGTACATGAAACCCCTGGAATACGACGGCCCCACCTCATGACGTTTTTACTTTACGCTGTGAAATAAAGATGTTTTTTGGCCTTCTTCTACATCAGTTTCCTTACTGCACCTCATCACCAACAAATTATTTAATATGCCGAAAAGCTTTGCCGTGTTTGTGCATATATAGTTCCGTCTCTAAGATGCTTGTCTGCTTTTGTTCAGCGTCATATAAAATGCTGTTCGAGTCAGGTCGCATTTATTTGTCACAAAATACCTCAAAAGACTGCACCGGTCTCCTATTGGTTTGTGTGACAGCATCATGAAAAGGTTAATATTCAAAAGGCTGAACTAATTCCCATAATGCATTTATCTTCATTCAGTTGTGCTTCGTGAATACTTTGCGAGTCGGTGATACAAAACTGTATTTTTGGTACTGCGATTATTCAAGGCTTGCAGTGATGATGGAGTGAGAAGCAATACGATGCTAACCATGGAAATAAAGCTTACAATTAACAAGAAATACGAAAAAGAAACACAAAGGACTACCCTTGTCAAGTAGCATGGCTGCAGCCCAGACCTGGGCACTCCGGTCCTCGAGGGCTGCATGCTCTGCATAATTTCGGAGGTTTCTCTTCTTTAACTCAAATGTCACAAAATAAGAGCTTAGCAAGCTGCAGGAGCTTGGAATCGTCTGTATTAGAGCAAAGAAACACCCAAACCAGGCAGGCAGGACATGATGCTCTCGAAGACCGAAGTGTAGTCAATCGACAATCCTTTAATCTACCCCTCTGCATCCACCTGCTAACTCCACTGTAGCAGCTCAAATCACGTTACACCATAGGTAAAAAAAAATGTGATTTTTCCTTATGTGAATATTTTTCTTATCTTATATTTTGTTGTTTTAATTTTTTATCTGTGGTACAGAATACATTAGCCACACAATATTATAGGCTTTTATGCTCCACAATATGGCTATTTCACTTTGTGAAACGCACCTCATAACATATTAATGTCGTTGTACAGTCCAAAACTTTTGTCTGGAGAAACAAAAAGTTTTGCACAATCCACATGTACTGCTGCTGTCAATGATCAGTGGGCGCTATTATTATCGGGGATGTTCTAGAAATGTGGCACCAGAGAAGACGACAACAAAATATTACCCCATTAGCAGATTTTCTCATCTTAAGTATAATTATTTTTTCATACAAGACAGTTTGTTTAAGATAAGAAAAATTCTCTTTTCTAGCATATGGTAGTTTATTTTTCATTCTAAGAAATGTCTTCCACCAATGATTGGTGGTTGGTCGGGTCCCTTAACCACTAGGGTTGTAGGGGCACCACTTCCCGTAGTGTGTCTTGGGCAAATACAGCCTGGCAAAGCCCATCCCTCTCCAGCCCGACAAATGTTTCCACCAGGCAGAACATTTCGCTTATTTTACACAGATTGTTTAACATTGAAAATGTTTCTTTTTTTTCCTTTATCAAGAGAAAATTGTCCGTAAAATTGGCAATAAATTGTCATGTTTTAAAGTATAAAATATTACACAGTGTGACACTAGGCGAGAACGCATAAAGAAAGAAGCTACTCTGAATGAGCAGCCAACAAGAAAATATGAAAAAGCTTGAAAGAAGCAGAGGGGAGATGGATCGAAGACCAATGTTCGGATTGCCTCAACAACAACAATTTGAAAAAAGCTTTCTCGATTGTAAAACATTACATAAGCAAAACCGGAAAAAAGTCATCAGAATTCAGGATGAAGCAGGGAATAACTGAAGAAGAGATCATGGACCTTGGACAGAATACTACTCCAAACTCTACAATCATCCGACACAGGGAGACCCTGAGGTCTTTGAGAATTCTGGTCCATGGGAAAGTGACAACTTCCCTATCCACCGAGAATAGGTAGAGGCAACAATTAACTTGCTGAAGAACCGAAAGTCTCCAGGAATCAACATCCATTCAGAACTCATACGAAATGGTGGTAACCTAGACATCTTGAAAAAGTTTTGCAAATAGTCTTGCAAACAGGACAGTGGCCATCTGCATCAACAAAAACGCTAGTAATTATGTTATCAAAGAAAGGAAACTTCCAACTACAGAGCAATCAGTCTCATTAGCTATGAAAGTAAAATTATGCTAAAGGTTTTCCTGAACAGACTGAAACCACAGGCTGAAAACATAGTAGCCAAAGAACAGGCAGGTTTCAAGCAGGGAACGAGCACCAGAAAACAGAGTTTTTATCAGGGCATCCTATGCGAGAAGTTTCAAAACACCAGACAAACCTCAATCACATATTTGTGAATTTCTAGAAGGTGTTTGACAGTGTATGGCAAATAGGCTTGGGGTGTAACGGAATACCTGTAGTGAGTTGTCTGTCCCTGTGTACCCTGCGATTGGCTGGCAACCAGTTCAGGGTGTCCCCTGCCCACTGCCCGATGATTGCTAGGATGGGCTCCAGCACCCCCGCGACCCTACTCAGGATAAGCGGTGCAGCTCATGAGATGAGATGGGGGGGGGGGGGGGGGGGTATGAAATAAAATAAAAAATCCCATCCAAATAATCCCAATCCTGGAAACAACTTGTATATTTTCTTGATTAAGGATTTTATTCTTGAAAACTAAAATTTTTGAATGACCAAAATAATCAACCATTTGCCAGATAGTCATTTTGCTTCGGAAGGTTGTTCTTCATTTAATATGAGCTATATTTTCTGCCAGTATGTGTTTTCAGACTATTTTAACCCCCAAAACATAAACTGTCATGTAAATAAAGTTCTCAAACGCTCCAGTGCAATGAAATACGATCCCATTAAAATCAGCTCATTTGCATATAAAGTGCACTTAGTCATTACTTGGAAAAACTATGCGAGGAATAATAGACCAATAATCCAATTTTACATACCATTTTTGTCATTTAATAACCCACAAAGCTATGTTTTCCATGTCTTTTAAGAATATATCTATTGTATATACACTAAAAATGATTAATTTCATTTAGTGAAGAAATAGCAATTAAAAAAAGCCTATGCCTTGGAGAATAGTCTCGGGAAAACAAGTCATTAAGGGCCGATTACCTTCAGTGAAGATGACTGGGTGACGTGGGCCCTCTGGCCAAACATTGGGCAAAGTGAGACCAGCAGCTTACATCACGCGCACACACTTGTTAAATATAATGTACGCAGTCTTCGTCACTTGCATCCATTTAAATTCAATCCACACTTTGCAGAAGCCTAAAAGTAGCATGCGTGCGTGTGTGTGTGTGTTATTACATGACGTCAAACCCCAGAAGGTCTCCTCACCCTGTTCCTTATTTTTCCCCACATAATTTGCATACATTGCCGCCGCTGGGCCTTGTTAGTCCATTGCAAAATATACATTCTTACTTGTTAGAAGTATATTTATACAATGTATATATGTATTGTTTTTCTTTTTAATGTACTTTTGGGGATAAGTACAACAGAGCCATAAACGAGTTCAGACCATGAAACAGCTCTATGCCAATGCCGTCAGTGCAATACTGGTCAATGGTTTCATCGGGGCATAGTTTCAAACCACACCCTGTGTGAGACAAGGCTGTATTCTCCAAAAGCTCTGGACCAACATGAAGGTACAGTCAGCATTGGGGGATACAACGTCACTAGCCTCCGTTTTGCTGATGATATCGTCGGATTAGCAGGTGACGGACAGGAACTCAGAGATCTGGTCAATCGCCTGAACAAAGCATGGGTGGGATGGAAATCAGCACAGAAAAAAATTAAAGTACCAACAACCAACAACCCCCAAGGTATCACCACAAACATGAATGAATGAATGAATGAAAACTTTTATTTTGAACATAAAAATAAAAACAGGACAAAAACAATGAGTCAACAACAGAATAATGTCACATAACGTGTTCGAAAAGGGGCAGTCAGAAGCAGATGCTTATTTTTCCTACCCCTTTATCTTCCCTATTACGGTAAATACATTTTATAGATAGCTCCTCTTGTGTCCAATACTTATTACATCACCATCAACCACATAAAGCTACAACCTCTCACCAAATTTCAATATCTTGGGGCTGTCATATCAGAAGAGGGGTCGGAACCAGATATCATGACCAGGTATCATGTATTCTTCCCATTTTTTGCTCTACTCCTCATTCCTTTCTTTAGGGCCTGCTAGCTGGTCAATCAAGATGGCCTTGACTCCAACTCCCACATTCCAAGTCTGCTCAAAAGCGACATTACAGAGACGCGTTTTGTTTATAAAGTTTCACTATCCTTACAACTTATATATTATACTCGCACGCCCCATCTACCGGCCAACATTATACACTGCATTTAAATATATGATTCCTGTCTAAACCAATCACATTCATTTCGAGTGTTCATATAAACCAATCAGATGTATAGTTTCCTTCCTGTGTTTTCCAATAAATGAGCCTCCTGATAAAGGATGAGTGTGTATTCCTCCTTGAGGCACGCACCTCCGTTGTAAGGGGCTATCAAAAACATAAATTTCAGACTCAGAGTGTGTTCTTTTCTTCTTTATACTACAATTTCAAGTTTTAATCTTTGACACTCGTAAATAAGTCAAAAAGTCAATGTCTTTTCAACATTAACAATTGTTTTAGTTGACATTTATAATATTGTGTTAAATTGAAATATATGCATATATTCACTCTAGAAACTGCCCCTCACTTAACAACGCCTCCGGAGGGTGTTGGACATCTCCAAAAAGACTTGCGGCGACAAGGGCCAAGGGGGGTCTTTGGTCTTTTCTCTTTGATGTGCCTCTATCTCTGCTCCTCTGCACCTCCCCTTGAAGCCCCCCCATCTTTTTTCCCTCCCTTTTGTCTTTTTTCTGGGTCTGTAAAGAAACTCTGATCATAAGCTCGATGACCATGCTTTTTGAAATAAATTTTCATTCCAACTCAACAACGAAAAGTCTTCCTGCCAGCACTCGAGTAAATACACATCAATACGCAAAAAAGAAGGGTTTTGGAGGGGTTTAAAATAGTTTTCTCATAGATTGTATTCAGTCCATTGTGTGCTTCTTTTTTTTGTTTGTATTGAAGTGATATTTTTGATATTTTGCATGAATTCCCACGCTCGTAACTTAATCTAAGATTCAAAGCCACCTCAGCATTTAGCAAAAAAAAACATTTGTTTTGATGACATTTTAAAATCATCTTTTTTAGGTGCACTTCATCTTAAACGTATTTTATGGATATTTTTGCATACATTCCTCAACACAAATAACTTATTTAAAGAGTCAAAGCCTTAACATTATGCTAAAACTCATGATTTTGTTGACATTTTCAATGCAGAAAAAATATTTTGGGGGGTCAGGGTTGTAAATGCAGTGATCAGATTGTATTAATTCAGCAGTGTTTTTTCTTTAATGATATTGAACTTTAGTTTTTATATTTTCGATCTTTTCCTTCACTTGTATTTCATTCAAAGAGTCAAATTCTCCTCAACACGAAGCAAAGAATCTCGATTTTGTTGACATTTTTAATACTAAACCATGCTTGTGGGGGGATTTCAAATCACTTTTTTTCTTAAATTGGATTTATTCAGCCATGTGCTTCCTTCTTTGGTATAAATTGAACTTATTTTGTGATATTTTTTGCATAAATTCCCACACTTGTAACTCAAACAGTCAAAGCCTCACACTAAGCAATTAGCCCAATATTTTGACATTATATACATTTTCCACTTGTCTTGCCTTTTTATAGAAATGCATACGCCCCAAAAATGCTAGTTAACATATTTTCTTACCTTTTTAAGATCCCTATGAAGCATGAAGCAGAGTTATGGGATAAATGAAAGCTTGATGTCGGAGAAATGCCGGTACGTTCTTCTGTCTTGCTCTCCTCCCTCCATCCTCGCCCTGGACGTCGTTCTCACGCTCTGCGCTCTCGCAAGCAAGTTTCCAGTCAACCCGCGAGAACTCCTCTCGCAGAAATCCCTCCTCCTCTCTTGCTCTCAGCTTATAGTTTGTGCAGTTCAAAGCGTGAAATCTCCAATGTTGAATGCATACGCCTATCTAAATGTACAGAAATCTATAAGGTTTGTTCATGTAAATTAATATTGCCTTGAGTCATGGAACTAAAATGGATTCAAATGAATACATTGGCTAAGATCCATTTTTTTAAAAAGAAATAATCTTTGAGATGAGATTTATATTCAATGCATTCCTGCGTGCATATGTTTGAGTGCCTTTGACTACTCTGTCTGAAATTGAATCCCCTCGGGGAAGCCAGTGGAGAACGGTTTGTTCTGATGATTCAGGAGGTACATGAGGAAACACTCACGGCTCGCAAAGTTCAGGAAGTCCAGAGTCTATCAAAATGTCAGGAAACACATAGGCTGGAACATAAATGTGACATGCAATGATTCAACAGCTTTTGTTGTTGGCATAGTCCTTAAATACCATCTCCTGATGAGAGTCAAGTGCTGGTATTGATGAACGGATGTGGTGTCCTCCAGTTTATCTGCCAGTTGACGCCCGTAGGAAGACGGTGGCATGCTGGGTCCTAACACCGCCAATGGAAATTGAATTCCTTTTAGGCAGCCAGTTATAACCTTTTTTGATGATTTATTGAGGATGCTATACAACAAGTTGGGGATCGGTAAACTTTATTTTCATCACTTATTTATCCCTAGTTCATTCAAAGCTTGATAATTTATTTGAAGGGTATCAAACAAAAAAACGTGTCCCGAACGAGCGTCAAGTACTGTATCATTCTCCCTCCATTACGTTTTGCAGAGTCGGACCCAAGCGCAGATACACGAGGTGGGTGACAAGAGTTTATAAGAGGGCAAAGGTAATAAACAAAAAGCGCTCTGCACATGGGAGAGGGGGCAAAATAAAAAAAAAAAAAAAACAGTCCAGTGCTGTCAAAGTTCAGGAGGTCCAGTCGACCAAAGACTGCTATTGAGAGGTTGAGGAACATCAAAATGGGACTCATTGATCTGACAGCTTCTGCTATTGACACAGTCCCTAAATACCCCTCCTCTGATTAGAGTCAGGTGCGGGTAATGATGTTCAGGTGTGGGGTCCTCCAGTTCATTCGCCTGTTGACGCCCTCTAGAAGACGCTGTCCTGCTGGATACTAACACCCTCATTAGAAGTTGCATTCCCTTAGGCAGCCAGGTACAACGGTTTCCTCTGATAATTCAGGAGGTACTTGAAGACGCCATAGTAGTTGGGAATCAAAAGTAACAGCTTTGACTCAGTAAATATGATTATAACTATTAATTTTTTCATCAATGGCTTGGTGTTTTGAAGGTTTTCAGAACAAATCTTGATGTCCCTAACGAGTGTCAAGTACCGTATTTATTTTTCTCCCCCTGATATGTTTTTCAGAGTCCGACCCAATTTCAGACACACGAGTGACAAAAAATTATTGGGGGGTAAAGTTAAGTAACAAAACCGCCCCGCACATGGGAAGAGGGGAGAAAATGATCAACAAAAAAAACACAGTCCAGAAAAACTCTCGGCTGGCAAATTTCGGGAAATCCAGAATCATTCAAAAACTGGAATGAAGGGGTCGGGACATAAATGCGGGCAATAACATCAAAATAGCACGACACAATCTGACAGCTTCTGCTGTTGGCACAGTCTTTAAGTGCCTCTCTTCTGATTAGAGTAAGATGCGAGTAACGATGAACAAGTTTGGGGTCTTCCGATCCATTTGTCTTGACGTCTTCTATAGAACGGGGGCCTGCTGGATCCCTACAGCCCAATTAGAAGTTGAATTCCCTAAAGGCAGCCAATTAGCAATACAAGTTGGGGATCAAAAATAACAGCTTTGATAGGTTTCTCCCTATGGTCACATAGTACCAACTTGCGAGCAAAGGAGCTTCTGCAGACCAAACTAGCTAGCAAAAAAAAAAAAAATACAAAACTCTTTCGAATGATGATCAAATTACGTTGTGTTTTTTTAGTTTTCAACTTTCAATTTTAAGTCCAAATTTGTCCAGAAAATAATCAGTTAAGACAATCTTTGAATATTTCTGTATTTGATTGAAAATGCAACTCGTTTCTGTCCATATAGTAAACTATCTTATGATTAAATTAAAACAATATATTGAAACAATTTTACATGTTAGCTGTTTAAACACAGAACAGCTGATTTATTTTTTGCCAGTGTGCCAAACGATTGAAGGGAATCCAATTGGATCGAGTAAAATGAATAATGATTCAATTTAATAAGGAGTCAGGAAGGATTCAGTTCCATTGCTGTTATTTTATTTTTTGTCATTTATTCTATTGTGCATGTTATACTTTCCATAAATGTAAACATGAATAAATATTAGCACAGAACAATTCCCCAAAATACAGATGTATGTCTTTTTCTCATGACAGATACATCAAAACACACAAAATAGAAAAATAACCCCCCGAAAAATTGAGATTTTTCTTCTTCACCCCAAAAAATAACAAATAAAATAAAAAAAATAAATTTCACTACAAATATGAATCCTGCTCCCTACACTGCGACTCACATAACGTCTTTACAGGTTTACTAAACTGTGAGATTAAATTCCTTAATGAAAATAATTGACGGGAATTTAATTGAACCGAGCGACATTTGATTCTTGGAAAATATGACACTGACATTTGAGTAAAAGTACTGCTGCCAATTCAGATTGATAAATTAGGAAACTTCTGTCATCACAGACACTGATTCAGATGACATTCTATTGATAAAGGGCAAATCATCGAGAAATGGTTATGTAAATTTGTCTTTTTGAATGAGCGTTTGCAGGAAAGGGAACATAGCAATCCCTCGTTTATCAAGGTTATTGGGGACTGGTACCCTTCACTTTATGCGAAAATCCGGAGAGTAGTTTTCTCATTTTAACATGTGCTCTACTGGCCGACATTCGCAGCAATAAGTCAATTGGTGATAATGGTTTGTGGCTGGCACATAAGGGTGCTGTTCATTTTAGGTAGAAAGAACGAGCTCCAAACTATGACACGTGCTCTCTTGGAAAGAATCGACTGGGGTTAACAGATCACACCCAAAGCTTTAGGACTATACTTGGGGTCTAGGCCCCCGGTCTCAGCAATAGTCAACTGGGGATAGTTTTTTGAGGTCTAAATAGTGCAGTACATGAATTTGCTCTCTCAGCCTGCTTGTATATTAAACTAGGAATAATGGCTCACAACTAAAACCATGCAGGGCTCTCTCAGCAATAGTTGACAGGAGAGAATGGATCCCGTGCAAAAAGGGGCAGGACACAAACTTCCCCTCTTAGCCCCTGCTCTCAGTAACAGTAGACTGGGTAGAACAGCTCACAGCTGAAACGGCGCCGAACACCACATTGTTATTTCAGTCCCCGCTTTTAGCAAATGTTGACTGGGGGTAATGGCTCATGGCCAAAACAATAGAACACAAATTTGCTTTCCCAGAAATAGTTAACATGAAATAATGGATTGCATCCAAAACAGTACAGGACACACATGTGCTCTCTTGGACCGCACTCTCAGTAATAATGGTCTGGGGATAATAAATTGTGCCCAAAACATTACGGGAGAGTTTGCTCTCTCTGCCTCCGCTCTCAGCAATAATCGATCGGGGATACTTGACTGCAGCCAAAAGACTGCAATTTATTTTAGGTGGGCCACAATAGGTGAGTGAGTGATAGGTGACACATTTCAGCTACCAGAAGCGTAAAAAGAAAATGTGCTCTGCCGGCCCCTACTCTCAGCAATAGCCAACAGGGGCTAATGGATTGCGGCCACTATAGTGCATTTTATTTTATGCAGGCCGGAATTGCACACCTCTTGACAAAAGTACCTCCAGCTGGCCCCTGCTTGCAGCAATATTTGGATGGGGAGAATTGATCGCGGCTGTATGAGTGAGGAAATATAGTCATCTAAAACAGAGACCCAAAAGAAAGGCACTGTGCTGGCCCCAGCTTGCAGCAATATGGAGATGGGGAGAATGGATTGCGGCTGTATGAACACAGTCCATTTTAGGCAGAAATACTGTAATGTAAAAGAAAAAAGAAAAAAAAAAAAGACCAGAAAGAAAGGCTCTGTGCTGGCCCCTGCTTGCAGCAATATGGGAATGGGGGAATGGATTGCGGCTGTATGAGTGCAGTTCATTTTAGGCAGGAATACGGTAATGTAAAAAAAAGACCAGAAAGAAAGACCCTGTGCTGGCCCCTGCTTGCAGCAATATGGGGATGGGGAGAATGGATCGCAGCAGTATGAGTGCAGTTCATTTTAGGCAGACATAGAGTAATGTAAAAAAAAAAGAAAGACCAGAAAGAAAGGCACTGTGCTGGCCCCTGCCTGCAGCAATTTTGGATAGGGAATAATGAATCACGACCGCACAAGTGCAGTTAACTTTTTGGTAGATAGAACAGAAAAAAAGAGCCACCAGACCCGACAAAAATGCGCTCGCAGCAAAAGATGAACGGAGATAACAAATTGTGGAGTATTTTTGAATCTGCGATGCACTCAGTGGTGAAGTACTGTACAAGAAGTTTACTTAGAACAGAAAATTACAAAACAAAACATTTGTGTGACATTGTCGAATACTCAGCTAATTATTACATGCTGAATTTCTAATGGACGCCTGGGATTTACGAGTACATTTTAAAACTCCGATCCATCTTTCCAATGCACGTAACTCATTTGAATTCGTTCATATAGAAGCTTGATTAAATCTTGATCAAAGTTGACCCGCAGGCAGCAAACGTCTGAGTCGGGATCTTGTGACGAATAAATGGAAAGTCTGGGGACGATTTGACGAGGATCGCGAATCGTGAGGGCAAAACGGACAATTCTCTCCGTCTAATTTTCTTTGGCGCTCCTTCAGACACTCTTGTCGGTAATTGCTTTTGTTTAGCATGCAGGCGGGCTTGCCACAACAAAGCTTTTTTGGGGGAAGGTCCTCGGTTTAAAGGGGCCTCACGGGACTGCTGACACACTTGATCCACTCGAACCCTGATCAGGACTTCAGAGTATCTTTTCATGCTGCTTAAATCCAAATCTGCCCCAAATCCTGTTCAAATAATTTAAGTTTTCCTGTTTATTGATTGGTTTTTATAGTTTGCCATCCGTACTCTGCAGTAGGTGTTCTTTCGTTTGCGTAAAGGTTACCCAAAAAAATATTTTGCAGTCTATTTTGGTTATCTGTTGCTAGAACAAAAAAGGGGAAAAAAGGGAAAGAAAGGAGCAGCTGGCTTTTAAAGAAGTCTTCTTTTAGCAGCCTGGCATGAGGTTGGACTCGCCTCAGCGACGACCTCTAAAATATGAATACCGCTGTCAGGGCCATTACCTTCCAGCAGTCTCCGAGTGGGTCCGTTAGTCCTGCGGGCCGCCCGATGCTGACAGTTTGCTTCTGCCGTTGAAAGCAGAATTATGTCGCCGGATGTAAATAACGCCAACTCTCGTCTTCCAGAGGCTTCCCATTCAGAAAACCATGAGGTCGCTACCTTTGACGCTATGTTGTCATGGCGTCATGTCGGTTTCTTCATCCGAGAGAAATGTTTCCGCCACAAATTCCTGTACGGTAGCTGCAAAGGATATGACATTACGATCCATTATTTTTTACCAAGAAAGGCAATGAAACACTTAATTCCAATAAAGTAAGATGTTGTCCCTCCAAACACAGCCAGGACGGCGTCAATTACCTGAACAGGAAAAAGAGATCTGGCAAGGTGGATACAGCAAGGCCATAGGCCATTGGGTGGTTTGGGTGTCTCACGCCCCTTCTGTGTTAATTTTTTCTCATGCTTATATAAGCTGACCCCTTTATTTCAGTGTTGTATGTTATAGATATAATTTTGGCTTATAAGCAAGCATACGCTGTATGTGTAATCTCCGTGCATATGATTAAATAACAGTAAACATGTAAATAAAACAATTCTGAGCAGAAACCGCTAGCCATCCCGCCGAGAATTAAACACATGGTTTTGGCTGTGACACATTATCCCCAGTTGATTAAGGCTGATAGTGGGGTCCTAGAGCACAAATTTGTGTCATGTGTTGCAGCTCTTTTCCATTCTTCCTGCCTATGATGTACAGCACCTGTACAGCCATGAGCCATGATACCCAATCCCATATTGCTATGAGCAGGCATTTTTGTTGGGAGGCCTGCCACCTAAAAATGAAGTCCACAGGTTTGGCCGTGATCCGTTATCACAGGTCAACTATTGCTGAGAGCAGGGGCCGGCATAGCGCCTTTCTTGGTTTCGGGACACTGAAGCATGCAATTGTGGCTACCCCGAAATTAAATGCACTGTTTTGGCCATGTTCCATTATCCCCAATCGATAATGGCTGAGAGCAGGTGCTCAGAGTGCAAATTTGTGTCCCAATCCCATATTGCTATGAGCGAGCACCAGCCACAAGGCATTTTCATCGGGAGGCTTGCCCCCTAAAATGAAATGCGCAGTTATGGCTGTGATCCATTATCACAGGTCACCTATTGCTGAGAGCAGGGCAGAACAGAACTCCCTTTTTTTTCAGTTCAGGCCGCAATTGTGGCCTGCCTAAAATCACCTGCAAATATTTGGCCGCAAGCCGTTATCCCTGATCAACTATTATGGAGTGTGAAGGCCGAAATAGCTTATTTGTGTCTTTTTCTATTCTCCTCTTTTATATTCCATTATTTTCCCCTAAAATGAACAGCACCTGAGCAGCCAATATACATTATCCCCTGTTAAATATTAATGAAGGCAGGGGCTGGCTGAGCGCATTTTTCTTCAATTCAGGCTGCTGAAGCATGCCATTGTGGCTGACTCAAAATGAGCTCCAGTGTTTTGACCACGATCCATTATTCCCAGTTGATTATTGCTTAAATGGAGGGGCAGGGAGAGCAAATTTGCGTCAGGCACAAGTGGTTCTTGTTTTCAGTTCTTTCTGCCAAAAATAATGGCACTCGTGCATTTTTCAATCCATAACCCCGTTCAACTATTGCTGCGAGCGGCTGACAGAGCGTATGATAAAAATGGGCAGAGAGGACTTCACGGAATTATATTGCGGGGGTTTCTGTTCCCTATTAACCACAATAAATGAGGATTCACAGTATGTCAGCGAACCTCCAAATCAAATTTTCATTGTGAATCTTGTTAGGAAATGCTTTATATATCAGTTGAAAATGTGCGCATTTTTTTATTGTCCATCTCTAAACACGGGAAAAATCACATGGCACATACATGTTGCTTGGTTACATGACTACTGCATGCTCTTTCTCTCTGTGAAGAAACAAGGATGCCATGGGGAGCTTACACTCAACCTTCATGCTCCAAGTGTTTACTACAGTTGAGGTCAAGCAAAAAAAAATGTGAATAAAAATGGGCTCGTTTCCATGAGAGAAATTCTAATGTAATTTTTTTTCAGATCCAATCGCAGATTACCTCTCCCTCTCTTCTTCATCTCACCAGGAGGCTAATCAATCACTTGTGACTTGAGCTTGACCCGATTGTGATGGGGAAAAAAATGGTGCCCGGGTGCTCGCTGCTTGATGGGAAGAAGCTTTTGTTCTGTGCACCAACTCTTTTGAGTGCAAGGATGCGTCGTCTTCCACCTTCTATGCCATTTTTCTGTGAGGCCGTCAATGCTTCCATACAGTTCTCCGCTTCACCTGAAAGAACGGAGGTAGAGAGGTAGACTGGAAACAGACCATTTTCTATTGTGTTATCTTGACACATACTGTAAATTGTCAGTCTCTCTGTCCTTCTCTCTCTTTTGCTGTTTGGCTATCCGTAATTGACTCTCGCTTTCCCTTCAATTTTAGACTAACCAAAATGGCACACCTGCTGATAAAATTCCCTTCTGGCTTACCCAGATCACAGCTAGATGAGATTTGGCATGATCAAATGTATTTGTCCAGCTCTTTGACAGGTAATAAATTGCCTGTCAAAGAGCTGCATAAATAATTCAGGATAATTCATAATTCAGGAAAATCCCCTCTTTTTTCCCACCCAACAAAAGAAAACACGCAGAAACATACACAGACACTCACAATGGATAAAATACAGTAAAAAAAAAAAAAAATAAAAAAAATCGAAATAAAATATGATTATGGCAAGGTACAGACTAACCATCTATGGAAGAGGACTTGAGGGAGGCTTATCCACACTGATAGGGATGGGAGCAGATGGCTTTAGGATTTCAGCCATTGAACCACACCCTACCAGGGTGCGCCCTAGAGGAAACACTGGATATAAACAACCACTGCTGAAAGAAAAACAAATAAAATGTGAAATAAAAAGTAAAGTGTGTTACAGTAAAAGGTTAGAAGTTAAACAAATCAAACTAAATAAAAAGGATCCTCTAATATCAAGGGTCCACAGACCTGATTTCTGTAAGATCATTCCATCGGTCAGGACCGAAGTGGCTAATGTGTTGTGACCGCACAAGTGCAGTTCATTTTAGGCAGAAATACAATTAAGGCAAAAAAAGATCCGCTAGGCCTGACAAAGGTTTTCTCTGTCATTCCCCATTGCACTTGTATGTGACTGGGGATTATGCATTCCAGCTGCACGGGTGCAGTTCACTTTTTGGTTGGCCTCTGCGCCTAACAAAAAGGCCCCCGCTCGCAGAAATATGCAAATACCTTTCAACCCTAAGGACAGGAAGTGCCAACTACCGAGGGATTACAGTAAACAGATTTGCGTGCTTCTGAAGGCCGTTTACAACCACAGCTCTGCTTGAATATTAACGGCTGTTTATTGTTTTACTATCCACTTTATGACAAGAAAGTCATGACCTGAACATGCTCGGGGATGAGTTTTACATTCATCTCACACTTCAACCTTAAAATACTTTCCATAAAATCACAAGAGAGGAAAAATGTCACCGGCCACCGTTTTGCTTTTTTGCGCCGCTTGTTGGTCAGTCTCTTTGGGCGACGACTCGCACATGAACCGAGCACTGAAGCTGATGTCGGAGACGCCGCTCATTGACGGGTGATTGCAAATTTCTCCAACTGGTCCCGGGACATATTAAGATTTTGGTTTTTTTGGTCTTATTTTGAAGGCACAACGACCTGCCTTGGCAACTGCGCAAACAATTCAACAACCAGCTGAACAAAGTGGACCTCAACACTCTGGAAACGACACACACTAACATTCCTAAGATAAAGAAGGGTCGGCTCGGTGCACAGGTGCGATTTGCTTCTAAAATATTTTGGTGCAAGGAAAGATTTAGGCTTGTTTGATGGTGCTTCATCCTGAAAATGATTAAATAATTTGACTTTGAATCCCGTTATAGCACTTTCGTGCTTGGTGTTCCACAGGGCTCAATCTTGGGGGGACGGCCTGGCTTTTTTCTTTTTAATCCAATTCTTTGCAGTATAGCTGTTCCTAGGACTGCACTCTTCTGGACTGATGTTGTTCCTGGATTTTTTTGCAGCCACTGGGGTCACTGTCCCAAGTGACCCGACTACCGCGGGGACCATGCTGGCCCTGACATTTCAAATCTGTTCCAGCTGCTCTTTCAACCCTTGGTACTACTCCAGTTTGTCATGTTCCTTCTTCCTGATGTTTGCGTCAGCTGGGATCACCATATCTATTATCACCATCCTCTTCTGCTCTTTGTCTACCACCACTATGTCCAGTTGGTTAGCCAGGAGCTTCTTATCAGTCTAGAAGCTTAAGTCCCACAGGATCTTGGCCTTGTTGTTCTCCTTCTGTGGTATGGGCCACAGGAATTTGGGTACTTCTATGCCATACTGGTTGCGGATGTTCCTGTATACTGTCCAAGATAGTTGATTGTTCCTCTTCCTGCACGCTGATCCAGCTGGCATCTTACACTAGGCCACGATGTACTGGACTATTTCAGGAGCGTCTTTGCACAGTTTGCATCCTGGCCTCTATGGCTAATGTACATATTGCCTTTTCTTGTGCGGCCATGATCAGTCACCTATGTTGCCGTCTGGTATGTCGGTCCCGTCGGTTTTATTTATCTTGACTCTCTTTGCCACTATCCGGGCAAACTTCTCTAATAACATCCATATGTCATTGCAGGATGGTGGTGTTGAACAGTAAGTATTTCTCACTCACTCCTGGCCAATATATGGAAAAAAAATTCATAGAGGAATATTTTTGCCATATGATCATGTGCGCCCTATTGTCTAGAAAATACGGTATTTTTATTTCTTATATGGTTACAATATAATTTTTCATATCTGCAAAATAAGATTCTGACGTATTTAAGGGTTTATGTTGTTTAACAACTATCAATGAAAACGTTATTTTTTTCGTGCTTACAGAATTTGCACCCAAAAGCGACCTAAAAAGTCTTTCTGATAAGTTTACAGTTTAGTACACAGTCAATATAAGGACATAAGTCATCAATAAATTTAGCTTGCAAGGAGAACAGAAGAGCTCTGTACAAAAATCCCCAAAATGCAAAAAATTCCAACCTGTTCTAACAACTCACGTCATTTAGATGGACCAATAATTAACAGTTTGGTCTTTTCGGGCTTGAGGCGCAACAAGTTAAGTGACATCCATCGTTTTCTGTCAGTGAGGCTGGCCTCCAAATATCCGCAGTTTAGTTGGGCAGATTCCTCCATCGGAAGAAATAGTTGAGTATCTTCTGCGGAGCAGTGGAAACTGATATACTTGCAAATAATATCACCTAATGGAAGCACGTAAATGCAGAAAAGAAGGGGGCCAAGTACTGAACCCTGCGGAACACCACAGGTAACACTAAAAGGCTCAGATGTCGTTTCACCATATTTTACACAATGCGCCCTGAGAGGTAGGATCTGAACTATGAGAGGACGATTCCTGAGAAACCAATCCAATAGTAAAAACAAAATTCCATCATTTATTGTAAGCAAGCAGAATAAATAAAAAATAAAAACATTAATTTATTCATCTATCACTTTCTAATATACGTATTGAGTAAGTGTAACTTATTTTGTCCTTCGTAGTCGACTTTAAAAAAAGATGACTGAAAAATGCAGAGTGGTAGCACAAATTGATATCCTCCATTTTGTTTTTTGTTTCAGTTCTGGTCTGCTTACGTGCCATGTGATTCTCAGTACAAAGACGCCGTCCGACAAACGCTTGAACAGATCGACGTCGTTCACAGAATGTGCCGCAAATATCCCGAAACGTTTTCCTTTGCCACCAGCAGCCAAGGTCAGCTCACGCATTGTATTCATTTATCCGATTCTTTGAGCTACGTCGAAAATTGCCTTTTGCAGACATTATGGAGGCGTTCAAAAGCAACAAAACAGCCAGTCTTGTTGGCGTCGAGGGGGGCCACTCCATCGACAGCAGTTTGGGCACTTTACGGGTTTTCTACCACTTGGGGGTCCGCTACCTTACGCTCACGCATTCCTGCAACACACCCTGGTAGGACAAGCCCAACACAAGAATGTTTTATTAATGTATATATATTTTTTATTTACACATTTCTTTAATGAGGGCTGACAACTGGCTGGTGGACACTGGATCAGAACCATCTGAACACAACGGCTTGTCGCCTTTTGGCAAGGTCAGTCTCAAAAATCCAGACCATAAGTTGCAGCTTTTTCCCCAAGCCTTTAACCCTGCGGCTTGAGGATGATGCGGCTAATTTATGCATTTTTTCTAAGTTGAATGTGACTTCCCGCTTTGTGCATGAATAAAACTAGCTTGAACGGAACCTCATCATGGAAAAGGTGTCAATCGAAAGGGGAGCGCTAACTACCATTGTGAGAATAATTTTACGAGTCTGATTATTTGTAAACAGAAACACCGTGGTGAAACGAAAGGATTGCAAGAAGCAACGTCCAATGAAGCAGATTTTTTTAGAGCAGATTTCTATTAATCTTTCTGCATTACCAGGTGTTTTGGAATAAATATTTTACCCGGTTGGATTCTATGAATTGTCCTTAATGTAGCAAAGCCATGTTCGCAGACATTCGAAGAAGTTGAAGACTGCCAGGGAATGTAATGGTGAGCTATGCTGGCTTTGTAGTATTCGGTATCTTGTTTCAGACTGATAGTGATGTTTAAGTGATGGGTTTATTTTGAAATGGTCATATCTTGAATTCCGAGAGTTTAAACTTTCCAATGATATGTGGCATGACATATTTTAGTGATTGGTGACATCAAACAGACACATATTTGTTTATCAAAAGTCCGGCGACCCCCCGGAGGGCCATCGCAACGTTAAGGGATTAAGGTACTGTATATTATTAAAACTCTTTCTGTGTACTGTCTTTCTTTGTACATATCTCATGTTTCAATATAGTCAGGTCCAGCTTATGTATTGACAAAATGTTTTTCTTTAAAATTGTACTGGATGCTTATAATCAGGTGCGCCTTATAGTCCGTATTTTATGGTGTATATATATTTATACAGTTAACTTTTGCATTTTATTATCTAACAAAAAAGACAATTTTAGGCTGTTTTTATCATAATTATGAAATAACCCAAAGGGCTAGTGGCTTCTTTATTCAATGATCATGAGAGTACCAAACAAAGAATATCATATCAGAACAGTATCAATTGTTCTACCCTGTATTTGCTTGGATCAGACCAATAACAAAAATCTCAGTATCGCCTACTTCTAACATATAGTCCAGAAAATAAATTATCTGCATGAATAGTTAGGGCTAATGAATTGCAGGGTGGAACATTTGCTCATTTCCCCACCTTCTGTCTTCTTTGTTTCCTCCAGCAATTGATTGCAGAAATGAACCGTTTAGGGATGCTGATCGACTTGTCTCACGTGACGGTTCGAGTAATGCATCAGGTCCTCAACATGTCCAAGGCGCCCGTCATCTTCAGCCATTCATCCGCCTTTTCCGTATGTCCTCATAAGAGGAACGTTCCCGATGATGTCCTCAAAAGAGTGGTGAGCGTTGTCTTTATTGTTCTCCACTCGTGTTCACTTCGGGCCGTGTGTTTTAGCGGCAGGTCCAACTTGGGGACAGAAGAGGGTTGCAGTGTTTAGTGAAATTCCCGTCAGCGGCCCAAAAAACAAAACAAGAGTTGGTCCACGGTTCTGCACAATTTAAAAGGACAATGTGTAATATTTGACCACTAGATGTCACTGCACTGGGTAGCGCAAGCAATAATGACTACTAAAAAGAACAAGGAAGAATGCAAACTACCAATACCCAGACTCGACCACTTTTCTTACGTTTTTGCACAAATTTTCTCAAGAAAAAAAGGGAAAAAGAATACAAAAGAAAACTAAAAAGTAAAGAAAAAAAGAAGAAAACAAGAAAGAGAAAGTAAAAGGGGAACAAAAAATGAAAACGATTGAAAGAAATAAAACAGGAAAAAAAAAAAAGAAGAATGAAATGATCTGCATTTATATAGCGCTTTTCAAGTCAATGCGCTTTACGATGTGCTCCACATTTCCCAATAGCGGCCTTGCAGCCATGTAAGGCACTAACCTGCTTATTGGGGATATTAGGGGTTCAGTGTCTTACACAAGGACACTTTAACATGTAACGGACAAGCCGGGATTCGAACTGGGATCCCTTGATCCCAAGACGAGCGCTCTACCTCGTGAGCTACTGCCACCCCAAATTGCATTTCAAAGTTGATTGGAGAAGCTGGGGATTGAACCCAGGACCTTACACATGCGAAGAAAATAAAATTAAATAAGAGAGAAAAAAGGGAAAAGTAAGAGAAAAAACAGCAGCAGCAAGATGGCCGACAAACATGTCAGCCCCCTCTACGTGAGGCTTATGTTATGTAAAACAAAAACGAATTTTTCGACCTACAACCCCCAAGTTAAACAGTTTGAATGGGCTAGGACCTAGGTAATGCTAACCCGCCTAACCACCTCTTCCGTGAGTCACTGTCCCCACCAGTGCAATGTGCTGTAGCCCTGACTCAGCCACAGCCTCTGCTGCCTTCTACCTCTGCCCTGTTCTTACATAAACCCCAGCCTGGGAGTCTTCTTTATTGCAGCACTTCCCTTTCACGGCTCACCTTAAACTTCTCATTCAGGCTAGCGATGGGGAGCTTAAGCTTGTTGTTCTGGCCACACATGGCGATGCTCCTCATGCTTTGAAGTAGGCCCATTCATTTCCATAGAAACCTGCTGACTTTCCCGTTGAAGCCCGATGGTAGGGATTGGAACCTTATAGATAAAAAAGGATCAGAGAATTCATGGGAGGAGGCCATGTTGGCTCAAGGTAGGTAGCATGGATGGCTGCTGTGTCTTGTAGGCTGCAGTCAAACGCTTTACCCAGGCTCCTGGTTTCTCAGTGATTGGTGGTATTTGGGTGACCGTTTCTTTCTTCAACACGAGGGATCGTGATTTTGCAGGTTAAAAGCACATACCGGCCCTTTAGGATCCACCTACTGCCAGGGACATGAGGTGTTCACCGTCAGATCATCCATGAAAGCACCGATGGGCAGCTGGCGGACACTAGATTTGGGGATGGGCCTTTGCATTGTGTCTCTGCAGAATTCACAAGCATGTTTATGGCAAATGTGAATAGTATCACTGAAATTGTGCATCCAGTGATAAGACCCTTCTTCAGCCGGTGCCAAATTGACGTTATAGACCCAGCATAGAATCTCAGACTGAAGCTGTTGTATGGTTTTTAGGCTGCTTTCCGAAGGGTCTTCACTGATTTCTTGGTGATTGATGGTATTTCGGTGGCGCCAAGAGTAGAGTTGACACTTTAAGAAATTTCCAATTCAAATATAATGTAAAACAATATGTCAAACTTTAGTTTGAGTTCTTTCAATGTTATTAATGTGGTAATGACACACTTAGGATCAGATTTGAATGAAAATGGAGTGCTGAATCAAAAATTTGTTTGCCGCCCTTTTTTTTGTGGCTTTGACATGATTAAATGTTGTTTGTCTAGAACGAAACTGGAGGAATCGTAATGATCAACTTCTACAACGACTACGTGACCTGTTCTCCCACTGCCAGGCTCTCTAATGTTGCCGGTAACACATACCAGTACAAATTTTTCCAATACAATAATCCCTTGCTGAACTGTAGTTTCAACATCAAGGTTTTGCTACAAAGAGGATATTCATTGTGCATTCTAATTGGCCAAACAGTTGGTTCGCCCCTTTTCTGCTTGTGTCTCTCTGCGCGTCAATGATGTTGCGGTCTGTGTTGTACAGTATACATCCGTAGAACAGCTTGACAAACCGACATTATGTATACACAAATCATTTTTAACTTCAAGTTTCTCTAAAAGAAATCAAGTCAACAAAACACCCTGGAGCCATAAAGCAGCATTAGACAGAATAAGATGCTTTCTATCACCCAAAAACTTCTCGACCTGCTAAACTTGCTTTGGCGCCATATGCGGCTCTTTGACGCTCCCCAGTGGCTTTCTGGCACTTTTCAAAAATGTTTGATAGTGGAAAAATATCTGGTTTCTGTAAAAGGACAAAGAGGACACATTCTATACCTTTTTTCGATGAATAGAGGTAGCAACAGTCTGTTTTTCCATCAAAAAAGGCTCTCAACAGTTTGGTTTGCTGACCGGTAAAGTAACTGCAGTTTTCCATAGTATCCACATGATTGCGACAAAGTATCATGTGAAGTAAAGTGGATCGTGTCCTGAAAAGTGGAGTGTGTTGTTTGAGGTGTCCTTAAAAGTCATAAGTAAAATACTTTTTCTATTAAGTATGTGTTAACAATGTCCAACTGAGTTCAAAGAGCCTTTATAAATACATATATTTTTTACACTTTGCCTATCTTCTTTTATCTTACTTTTATCAACGCTGTTTGGGACACGTAACACAATAGGGAGCAGGAATGGAAGGACGAAGGGGAGTTGATGAATGATTTCAGCCAGGAGATGGCGTCATTTTTATTCCGGAAAGCACCTTTAATACAGTTGTGCAAATAAAGTGGCAGGATTATTTTTAAAATGATAATTTTACAGTACAGGAGTTATTTGTAAAAAAATAAAATAAAAAATAAACGTAAACAGGTACGGAACATTTATTTGTCAAACATATACTTGAGCCTGTAAATTAGGTTTGTTATTTGGTTTCAATGTACAATAGATTCATCAAGATGAATAAATAAGATACATAAATCAATGGATGTTTCTTCTTTGAGGGTTTTGACTATGGCAGGACCTTTTAGCAAAAAAACGAGGGATTACTGTATATAATACGATAACTACTGAAAATGTGCACACTAGCTAACTGTTAGCCTTCCTAATGATTCAATTACCGATCAATTGTTTTGCACCAGATCATTTTGACCACATAAAAAAAGTCGGCGGATCCGGTATTATCGGTTTCGGAGGCGATTACGACGGCGTTCAAAGGTAAGGTAAGGTAAAGTGCACATTGTCTGGAACTTCAAAACCGGGCCCGCAATTCTCACCTGTTCCAGAGTCCCCGAGGGTCTTGAGGACGTGTCCAAGGTTCCCAGCCTGGTGGCAGAGCTGCTGAGGAGAGGCTGGTCCGATGGGGAGGTCAAGGACGCCCTGGGAAACAATTTGCTTCGTGTGCTCAGACGGGCAGAGGAGGTAAGCAGTTGTTTTAAAACTTTGTTGTAACGTTGTAAACGTGTGACTGTATATACAGTGGGGCAAATGAGTATTTAGTCAACAACCAACTGTGCTTGAAAACATGGGTAAACCCCAATCACGAGAGACAGAATGTAGAAGTGTTTGATTTTAAAGAATTTATTTCCAAATAAAATTCCTAAATGAGTATTTGGTCACCTACAAACAAGCAAGATTTCTGGCTGTCAAAAATGTCTGACTTCTCTCACAAGATCGGACGAGGATCCTCTCATTACCTGTATTAATTAATTAATGGCACCTTTTTTAACTCATTATTGGTATAAAAGACAACTGTCCACAACTTGAGTCAGTCACACCCCAAACTCCACAACAGCCAGACCAAAGGATGTCCAGGAGAGCAGAGACAAAATTGTGGTCCTTGACCAGGCTGGGAAGACTTAATCTGCAATAGGTGAAATGCTTGGTGTAAGGAAAAAAATCAACTGCGGATGTAATTACTCGAAAACGGAACACATACAGGTCCACTCATAATCTCCCGCCATCTGGGGCTCCATTAAAGATCTCACCCCTTGGCGTCAAAATGAAAACAAGAACGGTGAGCAAAAATCCCAGAACCACACGGCGTACCTAGTGAATGACCTTCAGGGAGCTGGGACCATAATCACAAAGGCTACTATCAGTAATACAAAGTGCTGCCAGGGACTCAAATCCTCCACTTCCAGTCATGTCCCCCTGCTGAAGCCAGTACCCAGGCCCGTCTGTGGTTCTCTAGAGAGTATTTGGAATAGACAGGGATGTGTTATGGTCAGATGAAACAAAAATAGCACTTTTTGGTAGAAACACAAGTTTCCGTATTTGGAGGACAAAGAATATTGAATTGTATCCGGAGAACGCATGCGAGGGACACATCATGCTTTGGAGCTGTTTTTCTGTAAAAGGACCAGGACGACTGATCTGTGTAAAGGAAAGAATGAATGGGGCCATGTTTTTAGTGAAAATCTACTTCCAACAGGAAGAGCATTGAAGACGTGGCTGGTCTTTCAGGACGACAATGATCCCAAACACACAGTTGGGAGGCAGAAAAGGTGTGGCTTTGTACAAAGCATTTCAAGGTCCTAGGGTGGCCTCGCCAGTCTCCAGATCTCAATCCCATAGAAAGTCTGTGGAGGGAGTTGAAAGTCTGTGTTACTCAATGACAGCCCAAAATATCACTGCTCTAGAGATTTGCATGGAAGAATGGGCCATAATACCAACAAAAGTGTGTGAAAAGGTACATAAAAACTTAAAAATAGCTCCATGATTTTATTTTCACAATAAAAAAATAAAAATATCAATGCAACCAACATAACTTAAACAAACTTAAAAAAATGTTTTTAAATTGCACGGAAATTCTAACAAAGCTGCCAAATAGAAAAGTGTGGGCACTCCTGTTTTAGAGCCAGATTAACAAAATAATGTTATGGTAAGAGAGCTAATCAGTTCCACTTTATTGTGTTTTTTTGTTTTTTCTCAGTCATAAACACACACTTCTAATTGACAAACTAATTAGGTAATATGTCAGTCTCCACCTGAGCATTCCTCTCTGAAACAAGTTAACAACACTTTTTATGCCATTTCTTGAACACAAACATGCTTTTATATCACCGACACGAATGTCAGGGCAAGTTAACAGAGCTATCGCTCCAATGTTTCTGCTTTAGAGGCTCCGGTCGCTTATCCAATTTGAAGGCGCAGGAAGGGGAGGGGAGTGGAGGGAAGAGGGTTTGTAGGGGCTGGAGAGAGTCTCAGGTGGCTGTATCTGTGACTTAATTGTAATAATTGCAAAAAACTGATACTGATTCCAGTCAAATATCAGTGGCAATACTCTGCTTGTCCGATAATTGGTCGACTTCTACTCTGTTTACGATAAAACTACTAAGTAAATGATAATGTAGCCATCTATCTGAACGTTAGGTCGCAGTGGACAAGGGTGACACTAAATCAAGACATTTTCAAGAGTAATTTGTTTTGTTTTTAACCATTTCCTACATATTATCATTATATTTTTAACATTTTTGTCTGGCGGGCCCCACAGGCCATAGTGTGCCAACACCTGTTAAATATTTTCTACATTGTTCTAGGGGGGTGTTCTAATTTTTTACTGTTGGAGGGGAGTCAGGCCTCGAGTTTGCAGGAATCAATCCAGACAAAGGAATGGAGTGAAACTGGCGTTTGTGTTTTGTTGTTGTCATACTCCGCTGTTATTTCCCCCCCCTCTGGTATATAAATGTTTGACAGCCATTTTGAAAGTGCACTTGTGAAACCATCACATCACTTAGTTCTGTAATCCCAAACGAGGATCATTCTTTTTCCTACGTCTTATTGTAACAAAAATTTCGGAACTGCTCCTCCAGCCGCTTATTTTCACCCGTTTGGTCTCGCAACCTGGTTGTTGATTCAACATGCCAAGAAAAAAAAACTTCAAAATTGGATAAACTGTTGTTGACGACTTAAATATGCTGAGCCGTGCAAAACATCCGACATTAAAAAGCATAAAAGTCTTATCGAGTCACAGGAAGCGCCAACAAATTGGCCTGTTAAACTATTTGCGTAACACAAGAGGCACTCCATGCAATTTTCACAATCAGGTGATGTCGTTTACACCGTTTACTCATAAAAATAAGAAGATAAAAACATAAACAAGCATTTTATGTTCTCTAAATGCTCACTAAGCATATTTCACTGGCATCAGAAAAAAATATCACAATGACATTGAAAAAAAAACTTTAGGCTGCCCTTTAAATATTTATAGAATTTTGTAATTAATGACAATAGCAGTGTCTGAAATTCGTGACAAAAAGTTACCGGACACCAGAGGAGACAACTCTGCAAAATTGCCTGCCCCGCCATAGAGTTGCCTTTTCACTACTTGAAACACAATAAGACGACTCATTGCAAAAAAAAAAAAACATTGTTGCAGGGTACAAGGGATTGATAAACAGAATATATAACAGAACTTTCAAATCAAATTTATTATAAATCTACTTCTAACATTCATTGCATGTATCACTGTTTTCCATCTACCATCAGTATGTACCTGTATTTACTCATCTTAATTGATGCAATTTTTGCGTTGCTGTCATCTGCTACAAACCACGTGAACTTCTCTTTCCATAATGCTTTTAATGTACGTTCACGTTTTGTAGCGTCACAAATTTTGTTAGCTTCTTTTGAATCTTCTGGGGCTGAGGTATTTGTTTGATTCCTAACCACTTCTCCATCTATATTGTGTACTCTATGCGTCTACTTTGGAAAACGATATGCAAATGCACGACCTTATAACGTTATAAATAATAATTATAAAGTCCGGAAGCACGAAGTTATTCGATGCAGGCTTCTGATCTGCTGCCGAGTATGCGAATTGCCAAACGAACCGAAATTTTCAAACCGAACGAAGATTTCGAAATCGGAATAAAGCAAACATTTGATTTGAAAAAAAATCTTTCGTTTTTTTTCTTCCTTTCTTGAAAAAGTTGTCGGCAACCCAGGCGGAGACTTTTTGTAAGTTATATGCCCGACGTGAAAAATGCACGCCCTGGGCGTCCGGGCAGACGTTATTTCAGACACTGACAATAGAGACAATTCTTTTAAATGACCTAATCAATAATAACAATTCCATTAGAAAAATATACTTTCTGTTGGCAAATATTTACTTTTCTTTTTAAAGATTTTATTTGAAATGTCAAATGAGGTATTAATTTAAAATATTTTAAGCTGAAAAATACTCAATACTTAAAAAGTTATTAAAAATAATATTTTTTAATTATTAACACATGTTTTAATATTAAAATATTGTACTTCAATCGGGGCGACACGGCGAATGGGTGGTTCAGAGGTTCAGTGTTCAAGTCCAGCAACCGGTGCAGATAATGGTACTTCAATCTTTCAAATGAACAACATCGTCTTAAGTGCTAATTTTGTTTTAATATTTTATTTTTGGGAAAGATTTATAAACTAATCTTAATTTTTCCACTGACAAATAACTGTTTTCGTTTGAAAGATTGATGCACAAAATATAAATGTATTTTTATTTGTAAACATTGTTAAAAATATTTTAAAAATGATCAAAAGAAATGTTACATATTGATCATAAAAATGCTGTTCAATATGTAATATGAAATTTTTAAAAAACATGTTTCATTTGCAGATCATTTAGTTCAGTTGAATGATTATTTTTGATATCATTTCTTTAGATAATTTTGATAAAATGATAAAAAAAAAAAGTGAAATTTGTTTTTCTTAGATATTATATTTCATTTAATCCATTAAAGAAATAAAATTCACTTCGATTTTTTGTATAATATTTCATTGAAAATAATGAAAAAAATGTAAAAACTCCAAAATCATCTATAAAAAAATGTGTTTATTGCCCATTTAATAGAAAAACAATTATAAAATATTGTCAATTAAATAGTGTAATATTTAAAATGTGCAGATTATCCAAAGGTAGACTATTTTGCGTCATCTGGATGAGAAAAATAAATACAACTGTATTTTGCTTGATTTACTTAAATCAAGTTATGTACCGTATTTCCCGCACCATAAGGCGCACCGTGTTACAAGGCGCACCTTCAATAAATGATATATTTTAAAACCTTTTCCATACATAAGGCGCACCGCATTATAAGGCGCACCGCATTATAAGGCGCTACAGTAGAGGCTGTAGTTACGTTATGCAACCATTAGATGGTGCCGCACTAAAGGGAATATCAACCAAACAGTCAGATAGGTCAGTCAAACTTTATTAATGGATAACAAACAAGCTTTCCACAACTCCATTCACTCCCAAAATGAATACACAGCTGTTTTATTATTTTCTCTGAGGAAAAGCATTTAAAAAAAAAAGAGAATCGTTGTTTAATATTTCCAAGTATGCACAGCGCACTACTTCTTCTACGCGAAAAATGGAGTCGGTGGCTGCTTACCGTAAGTTGCGAGACCTGTCGCGGCTCAATATCGATCCATATATAAGGCGCACCGGATTATAAGGCGCTTAGTCAGCTTTTAAAAAACAAAAACAAAAAAAAAAGATTTTAGGTGTGCCTTATAGTGCGGAAAATACGGTAATAGTTACATATTCAATTCCTTCGAACGCTGAAAAAAAAACATTGTTTTTCAATAGAAAAGGGATAGGTTGCACAAAGAAAGATAATGTATGAATTAAAAAAAATGTTTGATATAGCTCATAGTAAATAATTAAAGATTTTTATTTTTGTAATTTTGCGATAATTTAGAAAAGTAAAATTAAAAATTTTTATTATTCATGTAAATTAATAATTTGATTAACTACTCTTATGCATTATAATGCATTTTTGATGTTTTTTATAATTTTTCCCTCCACGTTTGATTTCAGATCCGCGACAGTTTGAGCAAGCTGAACCCGGACGACGTTCCGATTTTATTGGACGAGGTGAAAAACCCGTGCAGGACCAATTACGGTTACTCGAACGGCGGCCATCTTGGCTCTCCCAGCATCGCAACTCTTTTCTTAATGCTGACCTTTCAGAATCTTATTCTGAGAAACATTTCATAAAAAATGGCTTGTTTTCTACTGGAATTTTTTTAAGGGAGTCATTCGTTTTCCACTTCAGTAAACTTGGATTTTTGTAACATAGAACAAATGACCTTTTTGATTGAATGATTGCTGAAAAATGCTTATGAAATGAAAAAGAATAATGGGTTCCAAAGTGGGAATTGTGAGGTGAAATTAACATATAGTAGGGGATGAAAAACAAATTTGTTCAAGACTCCTGCCACCACAGGTACGTTAAAATTGTGTATAATTAACAACGATAACAAAATGTAATAGTGTAATTCACACCTGGTTAGCTGCCTGATTTACGCATATATGGTTGTGGGTTTGATCCCCAGTATCTCCATCTATTTTCTGTGCCACTTTTCCTCACTATCCTAGCCATCTTCAGGCAGTGGGCAGGGGAAACCCTGAACTGCTAGCCAGCCAGTTGCAGGGCACACAGAGACAGACAACTCACTTGCTCATTCACACCTAAGGACAATCTGGACCTGCCAATTGACCTGACATGCATGTCTTTGGAATGTGGGAAGAAATTGGAGTGCCCAGAAGAAACCCATGCAGGCACAGGGAGAACATGCAAACTCCAAACGAGGAGGCTGCGGTAGCCAGACTTGAACCATGGACCTCCGCCCCTGAGCGCTAAGCACCCAGCTGCCGTGATCCCCATTCCAGCCAGTACAAACTTTAAGGGCCAAATGTTGAAGCCATGATTAGCGGATCTTGGTTGGAGCATGGGTTAGGGTTTAGTTCTGAGCTGGGGTTTTAGTTGGAGCTCGGTTTAGGGTTGTGTCGAGAGATAGGGTTAGGATTTTTGCTGGGGTTATAATTAGTTTTTGAGTAAGTTAGGTTCCATCACTGGTATCTCAACTGGTTAACACCTGTAACCTGGCCATGACTACTATTGACAATTTTCGTGCAACGTCACGCGCATAAGCAGAAGTAGACAATCGGCCATACTGATTGGGTCCGACAAACTCGGTTTGATCAGGTCCACATTAATTTTGTTGGATATTCAAATGAGAACGGCACGTGCAAGATGTTTTTTGTGTTGGCTTTTTTCGAGGTACAGATTAAAATCGATCGAATATGTTGGTACGCATGGGCTCAGCGGCTCTTTTTGTTTTGTTTGGACTCTATTCATGCATACATCGCAATACACCACTACACCTGACAGGAGCTTGGGACTTTGGTTAAAGACATCGATACAACATTACTGACGAGACCACCGGGTGCTTGGTGGATTGTTATCGGGTCCAGCAGGTGACGGAGGCGGGTCGAGAGAGGAAACAAAAGTTAATGCTGCGGCTACATGACAACTCTTCACGACTACAACAGCCAGCAAGACACTCGCTACTTGCACTGAAAGGAGAAGCCCTTCGATTTTTTTGTAATGTTGTATACAGTGGGACCTCGCTACTTCGCGGTTCCATGTCCGCGGGTTCAGAGCTTCGCGGGTCTAAAAAATAATAATAAAAAAAAGATTTAAAAAACAAAACAAAAAAATCTAAGCATTTTTGAAGGGGCGTCGCTACTTTGCAGATTTTCACTTTTCGCGGGTGATTTTGGTCCCCATTAACAGAGCCTAAAAAATAATAATTAAAAAAAAAAAAAAAGAAAAAAAAAAAAAAAGAAAAAAAAAAATTTAAGCATTTTTGAAAGGGCGTCGCTACTTCGCAGATTTTCACTTTTCGCGGGTGGTTTTGGTCCCCATTAACCACGGAAACCGAGAGATTACTGCAATGTCAATAAGGACGATTTATTCATCAATTCATTCATACTGTTACCTAGTGAGTAGAGACCAGAGAGAGAACTAAGCTAGAATCATCTTGAAAAGGGTAAGAGACCGCTGGTCTATAGGAAAGAGTAGCTCCAAAACCAGCCCATGAAAGCCAAGGGATCTTATTTATATTTAAAATGTTATTTTACAGGATTGTAAATATGGCAGATAAAAGTTGTCAGAGCCTTCAATTGGGGGAAGTTTCCAACAAAGTGGAATTCAGATGTCGTTTTTGGAGGAGTTAGTGGACATAAACTTCGGAATATAAGAAAATAAAAAATAATACTGTATACTAACAAAGTTATCCATCCATTATCATCCGCTTATCCGGAGTCCGGTTACGGAAGCAGCAGCCTCAGCAGGGAAGGCCAGACGTCCCTACCCCCAGACCCTCATCAAACGGGATCCAGAAATGTAGACGTCTCCAGCGTTGATGTTGTTACCCTCCGTGATCTTCTACCTGACTGTAGTGGAGGATGTTGTGTGTCCTATTGAACCTAGGAGCCATGTTCTCCGGGGGCTTGAAGCAACTGGTAGGGTCACCCATGACAAATAAGTCCTAGGTGAGGGGCCAGACGAAGCACATATCACAGACACTTTTTAATGCAAAGCGACATTGGAGCACAATTTCTCTCGCAGGTTACCGGTGCCCACCTGTGGAGCGAGGCCTGGAGGTGGGGTCCACTGGCGAGCGCCTGATGGCCGGGAGAACTAACGAAGTAAGAATCATAATAATGTAAACCCAAACGAAAACATAAAAAAAATTAATCAGTCCAAGTGATTAACGCTATTTTTAGGGCAGCGGCGGCACCTTGTGGAAAAACAAAACCGTTTTCAATTTAGCCTACAGACGGTCCTTGTGGAAAATGCATTGTATTGACAAAACATAAAAAGGTACTCTTTAAAATTCATTTAAGATCACTGAAAAATACATTCTCATGTTCTGTTGTTGCAATAGTTTCTAAAATTAATCAATGTTTGACTTGATTTCAGTGTGAGTCATTTGGCGCCATCTAGTGTTTACAGGATACAACACGCGTATTGAGAAAACATACAGTACTGTAGATCTCAGGTAAGCGATTGAGCTCATCTTGCCGAACTATTTAAGCCTCAATATGTTGTCATTGGCTCAATTTGAGAAAATGAAAAATTCTAGGGGTTGGGGGAGTCACGCTGTCAGAATTAAGGAGAAGTGCGTGAGATGCTCACAAATGGACAAAGTGCTGCAGCTCACATGATCTGCACAAATGCAGCATTGCTGACACGGATGCCTCGGCGCACAAAGCACAGAGAAAAAAAAAGTCTTAATCCTTTGGCAGAACGTTTCTCATTTCAAAGTTTCTTCTTTCTAATAATTGCAACTAAGTTTTTGTAGTATAATAAAATACTTAAAATTTTCCAAATTGTTATACGATAGTATTTCTTTATGCATAATTTTGTTTTCTTCTGAGCAAAATAATGTTGAATGTTCTCACTAAGATTATTTAGTTAATTTAAATCATTTCACTATTTCATACCAAAAATAAAATATATGTAACAATATATGAAAATAAACATTTTCTGCAAAGAGGATAGGATTGTTTTTGCAACATTGTGGCATAATCTTGTTTTATTGGCCCAAATTTATCTTTATCTTAAGTGTAATTTTTCAAGTTTCAAAATGGTAAAATAAGAACATTAATGGTTAAAATAAGCAAAATGATTTATCTAGACCATGGTAGATTGTTTTGCATACTTGTAGTTCAGGTAGGCATTTTTTCCTTATGAGAAAAATAAGATAAGATAGGACCATTTTGCCAATTCTAATTAGTTGTAGTTTTTTAAAATTAAGGTAGAAGTTTTGATTTTGTCTTGTATTTGGCAAATATAATCTACTGTACATTGTTGTACAGGAGATGAGTTTCCTTAATTTAATAAGTATTTTAAAATGTTTATTTTATTCAAGAAACAAGATCTTAAAATAAGAAAAAAAAGATTAAAATGAGCAAAACTCTACACTTATTTGGAGTATTGCTTTCAAATTGTTTTGTTATGGGCAAAACAATCTACTATGTTCTTGATAAGATAATTATGTATATTTTAATTGTATACAATATTTTTCAAGTTTATAGTTTGTGACATGGTTTTCGAGTAAAGTAAGAACTTTTCACATAGAATTGGCAAAATGATCTTATCTTGTACATGGTACATTTTTTAGGTGCTTATTTTAAATCTTTTTTTTAACAGGTAGGTTTTTTTCTTATGAGCAAAATAATCTACCATATTCTAGATAAGATAACTTTTCTTATTATGAGGATTCTTTTTCTCATTTAAGAAACATATCTGTAAGAAAAATTATACTTAAAATAAACAAAAAACAGGCGACACAGCGGCTGAGTGGTTAGCGCGTCTGTGGTACAGTTCTGAGGTCAAGGGATCAAATCCAGCTACCAGCCTTCAAGTGCGGATTTTGCATGTTCTCCCCATGCTTGCGTTGGTTTCCTCTGGGTACTCCGGTTCCTCCCACATTCCAAAAACATGCACATCCAAAATTGTTCCTAGGCGTGAATGAGTGAGTGAGTTGTCTGTCCCTGTGTGCCTTGCGACTGCCAACCAGTTGAGGGTGTCCCCTACCCACTCCCCGAAGATAGCTGGGATGGGCTCTAGTACACCCGCAACTCTATTGAGGATAAGCGGTGCAGATAATGGATAGATGGATGAGAAAAATCTCATGTCAACAGGGTAGGAATGAATTTTCCTTAGGGTAGCGAATACATTACACTCTCACCCCCACAAAATAAACAAAATACCAGGCCCAGATTCGTCTTTAAGTGTCACATGCAGCTCAATGAGTCCTAAATCACCTCTGAAAGGTGAACACCACTTCCAGGACCCTTAGCGACATGAGTGGCTGGAGAAGAAAACAAAAGTGGAATATGACAGGCGCCTGATATTTGAATCACAGCACTCAGCGTCATGAGTCCCTCAGCGCTTGGTTCTCCCGGCTTTGCGCTTCACTTTCGGCCAACAGTCGCTGAGCGGGCACGGCGATCCTGTAGGGCAAACTGTCCTTGTTTAACATTTTTCTGGTGGCGCTCACCAAGCGCGAGTAGTTGTCGGGGTTATATTCGGACAGCCGCGGGCGGAGCAAGGGTAAGTCGACCCGGTCGGGCCGGGACGGGAAAAGAGCCGGGCGGCGTTGACTTTCGCCGTCCTTGAGCGAGTCAGGCAGCGGTTTGCGCTTGCTCTCGGGCAGCAGCATGATGCACAGCACCGACAGCACGGCAAAGGAGGCGAAGATCACGTGGTGGAGGAAGTAGCCCCCGTTGTTCTGGAGCTCCATCAGGGAGGAAGCGGCCATGCCTATGCAGCCGGCGGCCAGCACCAGGCCTAGGCAACCGCCCCTGAAAACAGATTTTGAAATATTTTATTTTTCAAAAAACAGCAGGTAATAAGTCACCCCCACTAAAGGTTGTAGTAGCTCAGAATTGAGCGGAAATGTGTGCATTCAAAGAAGCTATTTACAGAAGTTTGAAGAATAGCAAATTATTTTTTAAAATTTGTCAAATTAAGGTTTAAGGGTAAATTGATATTTTCTTGCGTGGGCATGAATTAATTTTGGCCAATAACAAAAAACAAATGATCTGTATACACCCAAAGCAGCTGAAAAGGGGGAAGAAAGGGATATAGTCAGAGATGGAGTAAATAGTTAACTTTAGCGGCTATTAGAGCAAGGTACTACAATGGCCAGTAAAATATTGCAAAAGCAAACCAAATTCTGTCAGGTGCCAGATTGCTGACTGTAAGAACTGAGCGACATGAACGGCTACAGAAGAAAACCATAGGGAGAAAAGAATCAAATATGACTAACGCCACATGCCTGAATCACAGAATTCAGCAACAATAATGGCCAGAGAAGGAAACAGTGGAAAAAAGTGGAAGATAAGATGTGCCGATGCCTGAATCACGGAACTCAGTGATATGAGTGGCCTCAGAAGGCCCTGGGTAAGAAATTATCTCTGACCCTTTCACCCTAAAAGTAATCTTGGAATCCATTTTCAAATAGTAACCATGGTGTGAATCCATGAGTTCAATGTGAAGGGAAAAAAGTGTGCTTAAATCTTGGGTCTCAGCGACGTTTTGTTGCATGATGAGCTTTGGAATGCAAGTGACAACAAAAGACAAAGCAGGAGCAGTTAACAAGAACAATAGCAGCGGCAAGCCATAGCCAGCAGGCAAGTGGCTAACATAAGTAACTAAAGAAGTAAGCAGAGGAAAAAAAAGTCAAAGATGCCTACATCACGGGACACAGAGACTTTGGCTTGCATGACCAGCAGTGGAAGGCGAGTGACACGAGGGGACGAAGAAGCTAAAAATAACAGTGCTGGCTAATGGTGGGCCATAGCCTGCAGCCAAGTAGCCAACATGAGCGGCTAGAGAAAGAAACAGTTGGAAAAAACGTCCCGCATGCCTGAATCACAAACACGTCTTTGTTGCTTGTTGCTTTCTTTGAATCAAGTGTTTTGGGGTTGCTATGTAACACACACTGGGGCTTTATGTTTTTTTTTCAACTTTTATCAATTATAACTGGTGGCATCCTCTGGTGATAAAAGCTTAGGCAAACAACCTGCTTAATGTAATGGGGTAGCTGCTTGATGGAATCTAAGAGAACTCACCGCACGACGGTCGGCAAAACCTCAGCGGCAAAGAAGATGCTGAGCATGGCGAGGGCTTGAGAAGAGAGCAGACCCATGATGGAAAGCACCAGCACCAGGCCACTGCGGAGGTCTGACAGAACAAGGAAACTGATAAAAAAAACCATTAAAACCAGAAGAAACAAATTCATATTATTGGGGGGAAAAAAATTACGCGCCTGTTTCTTTTTTTTTCCCCCAAAATTGCTCATATTTGAACAATAGTCATAAATCACCTACAGCTTTTATCTGATACTATATTTCCTCATTTATAATGATTAATGGGAACCAGAAACCCATCGTGAAAATCCGCAGTTGCTCCACTCCCCCATTTTTGCAACACGCTGTCGGCCCCCGCTTGGAGCAATAATCGACCGGAGATAATGGATCGCACCTGCACGTGTCTTGATCATTTTAGCCGGAAAGAAGGGCAAAAAAGAGCCGCCACGCATGACACAAATTTGCGTTCTCAGATTCCCAGAACAAGTCGAATGGGAAAAATGGATTGCTGGCAAAACTTTGCAGTTTATTTTAGGCAGGCCAAAATGGCATGCCTTAGAAGCCCGAACCTGAAAGAATTTCGCTCTGCTGGCCCATGCTCTCAGCAACAGTGGACTGGGGATAAAGGATTTTGGCCACAACCGTGCATTTTTTTAAATAGATGGGACAGAAGGAGATTGGGGATAATGGATTGTGGCCGCACAAATGCAGTTCATTTAAGATCAAAATAATAGTGAAAAAAGAGCTGATAGGCCCGACAAATATGCCCCATGTGGTCCCCCGCTTGCAGAAACATGCGATTTGGGGATAATGAAATTGGAGTCGAAACAGTGCATTTCACTTGAGGTGGCACAGAATGGCTCAACTCCTGACATTTCTCAGTTGCGGGAAGTTTTTCCCATTACAATTTACCACTGGGAAACACTACCATAATTCTTTGCATGGCGCATAATTGATATGTAATACTTGCAATAATACACATTTCATAGTGCCCTGTTTAGGTGTAGCATGCACCTATACACTTGGACGTGATCCGTACGACCGATGAGGCTTCATAGGACAATGTTGTAAAAACCAATGCCAGCTGCAGTTAATCACCAGGGAAGAAGAAATGCAATGGCAAAGCCAAACCACCAAAGAGAGGTGTGTGTGTCATTTTAAAGCAGACTTGTTCAATAACATTTTAAGCATTTCCAAGCACTTCACGCAAAATTCAAGCACTTTCAATCCTTGAAAACAAAACATCAACATTCAAGCATTTTCAAGGATTTCAATCACCCGTGCAAATCCAGGTTCTTTTGTATTAATTTTAAAGGGAAAATCTTTTTTTTTTGTAGCAGAGTTTCAATATTTACCCCTGTGGCATGCATGTGATTTGGTGACACAATGTATGTCAATGTACATTGGACGTGAACTTAAGGTGTAATAACTCAGTCATTTATAAAAATAAATAACACATATAGTTGAAGACAGACCTTGTTGCAGCGAACATTGTACAACAGTTCTTTGTCCCACAGGCTCTTTGTAGACTCATTTTCTGATTTGTACATTCAAGCTAAAATGACAAGCCCTAAGTATGACGTAGTTGCTGTGCAGTGATCGTGGTCCATCGCATTATTGTTGTGACTATGTGGTCAATCATTTACTTGGTAAAAAATAAATTGAATACGGTGACGGAACTACTGATGCGGGCAATGGCATACAAAGCTAGCCCGGGGTCCAACAGTGTCAGGGGTATAAAGTGGCCAGTCACTTCGTGCGATGGAGACCACATGATTTTTTTTAATTTTTGGATCGCCAAATATTTTGTTCACTCACGTCTTCTTACACATAATCTTGCACGTTCTGCCAGATCCTCCTTGATGTCTTCTTCCTCTACCTCTTCCGTTTGCCCCCCCTTCTGCCAAGCAATCCGTTTCAAAATCCTCATCGGAATAGTCTGATGTGTCAGAGGAAAAAAACCTTCTGGTTCAGATTTCCTTCCATAACTACATGCAGTGCTTCATCAGCTAAGTATTTCTTTTCCATCTTTCCCAAGCCAGTGTTTGTATGTAATGGTCGCTGGGTGGAGTTGGACACCTATATACATTTTGCCAAAGAGGTCATGATCCACTTGGATTCAAACATCTGACCAGTAATAGTTGAGAGTTGAACACGTTTTTATTTGAATCGCTTACTTTTCCCACGGAAATGAGTTTATCTTTGAAGCAGCACAGGGTGAAGACGCCCACAAGTGCTTTGGCTTTGCCAAGAGGCACACACACAATTCAAGTTTACGACACTTGATTTTGCAAAAACAAGGTAGAAAGCATGACAATTCAAAAGAAGGTAGGCAAGTCATGAAAATCGTACATACACTGAGTGAGCGCCAGCAGCAGAAGTGAGGACAACCCGGTGACGATAGCGGATAGCAGGAGCATGCCTCGCCGGCCGAAATGATTGACGGTGAGGCAGATGAATACGCAGGCTAATGTTCCCGTGGCCATCCTCACAAAGTAGCTGAAGTAGAAGTTGCTGGACGACATGTGCACATTTTTGGTGAAGCAGTACTGGATGCCGGTGCCGATCAAACTAAGGATAAGATAGAGAACAAGACAACTGTCAAGTGGGAAGTTGACACCTAAAATTTGGAATAAAATTATTTTCATTATCATGTACGAGATGGATAAAATGGATTTTGCATTGGTCACTAGTGTTGCCAACGCATCAACCAGAATAAGCGTCTAGCATTGGCGCCCTCTATAGGTGAGAAATGCGTAATTGCATCAGGCCAGTTCGGGCCTAAAATGTCAATTATTATGTTCAGGTCAGGCCAGGTTTTTATTTTTCAATCATCCACCAGTCATTGTTCTTCTTTGTCTCTCTGCATCTCTCTTAAAGTGCTGCACTACATTCTTAAGGATGTACTGCTGTTGTCAAAATGATGGACGGCCTTAAAATTTTCCAATTAACTCTCCCAAAAAAGTCAGTCAACAATGTAATCTCTGCAGACACAGAAATATAAGGGATGTAACTGTTGATACAGTATTGTTTACCTTAAATTTAATTGCAAAAAACAGGCTATATATAATTTGTTAACATAAATCACCTCTACTCTTGCAAAGTCTTCAGAAATAAAATACAAAATTTTGGGTTTGCTTTAAGCTCGTTCCAGCAAATCAGGTTCATTGGTCGGGCTCTGGCCATGGGCCTGGGTATGGTCGGGCTGGATTTTTTAATGCGTGATCTTTACTCTGAACTGCAGATAAATTAGGCCTTATGATCCATGGCTATATGTTGACTAAATGCTGATTCTAAAAATGAAAGAAAATTGTTTTTTTGTGAAATAAAATTTCCCTTTAACACTTTAATTTTAAATTTATATTTGGAAAATATTGGATGTTTTAATAGCAAAATATAGGATAGCTGCAGCACTTTTCAATAAAAATACCCTGTAGCATAAAAATTATTGCCATGCATTTTAGCATAATTTACCTTCATAATATTGTTGTTTTATCCTAGAGGAAATTAAAAACATGTTAAGTATTTCATAATATCTTAATGTTTTACTTTTTTAAAAAAATAAATAAAAATTGAGGTATTTTCGTTTAAAAAAAAACAGAGTGTTGGATTATTTTATTTTTCAAAAATTGAAATAAAAATCATCCAAAACCAAGCAAAATTATATGCCATGTGTTGGATGATTTAAAGGAATATATTAATTGTGTTCTAAAAACACTTTTTAAATGAGCTTTATATTATTTTACATTTATTTTAGGTTTGATTTTTAATGTTTTACACAGGAAAAACAACATATTTTAAAATAAATAAAAGTACACTTAAATAAAAATGCGCCGGCGTTTTTAACAACAAATACAACTAAAAATGATCATATTGAAGATAGTTTTGTCCATTTTCAATATTTTTCATGTTTAAATGATACATGTTTATAAGTGGGCAGCACGGCAACGCAGTTGTTAGTGTGTGTGCGGCACAGTTCTAAGGTCATGAGATCAAACCTTCCTGTGTGGAGTTTGCATATTCTCCCTGTGCTTGCGTGGGTTTCTTCTGGGCACTCCGGTTTCCTCCCACATCCCCAAAACATGCATGTCAGGTTAATTGACTAGTCCAAATCGTCCATAGGTATGAATAAGCGAGTGAGTTGTCTGTCTCTGCGTGCCCTGTGAAGGGCTGGCAACCAATTCAGGGTGTCCCCTGCCCACTGCTTGAAGACAGCTGGAATGGGCTCCAGCACCACGCGACCCTACTAAGGATAAAAAAAAGGAAACTACGCACCATCTGGGAATTTTGTCGCAGTGCAATGCAATACCTTTTCCGATTTTTTAAAGTACCAAATTATTTTTTCTTAATATTGTTTTGTTTGGGCCCAGAGGTAAAATCAGGGGAAAAAAAAAATCGTAAATGGAATAAAACAAAATTATAGTAAAATCTCAAATTTTAGCTTGACCTAACCCAGACAACAGCGAAACTCACAGCGTAAAGCTGAGGATGAGGCAGTTCCTCCAGATAACACGAGTCTGCCGGAGCTCCACAACGGAATAAAATTGTGGCTGGTAGTCATCCTCGAATACAGAATCAATCTCTAAACATAAGAAAAACAAAGTTTATTTATCTGAATATTAAATTAGCATCGAATATTGCACAAAAAATATTAATCCTAATCATGGTGCTCACCTGCCAGCAAAGTTTCACCGGGGAAAAGCTCGTCCGGCAAACAGGCCCCGTTCCTGATGGAGAATACCTGCAGGTTCTTTTTCATTTCCTGGATCTGAGTTGTGGCCAACAACCAACGGGGAGACTCGGGAAAGAATGAGGCACAGCTGAAAAAGACAATTAATTTTAGTATACCTTAAACCAGGGGTCAGCAACCTGACATGCGTGCCAGCTCTGGCACGCGAGGGGTTAACCAGTTGCACGCGAGCGCATGGCAAAATAAGAACAATAATAATGATTATTTAAAAAAATGCGAATTTTCACCTGAAATTTAGACATTTTGAGTTAAGCGGCGTGTTGTTTAGGGGCTTTCGATAGCGCCGCCCCTTTTGCTCTGTGTCTGAGTGTGTGTCTGCGCGGCGCCTCGCAGAGGAGGAGAGATCTATGTTTTAACCCAGCCACAGAAACACAGGCGCGTGATAAATGAATGAATAATGAACGCTCCTCAGGCGAAAAAAATCTTAATCTTTCCAGCCAGCGCGGACAGATGACTGGAGCTTTGTGCAAACAAATGACCATGCTGTTTCGTGCATTATTCCTCGAGAGCGTTATGAGTGTGAAACGTCAATACGAGACAAAACATGAACATGAACTCAAGGACGAGTCTGACAAGGCGGAGACATTAAAATGCGCTGTCTCCAGGTACGGCAGACAAACAGACCCTGAAAACCTTTTTCACTGTAAAAAACACCTTTACTGAAGCAAAGCACGGAAAACAATTTGCTGATGGCGACTATATTAAAAGCGTTCTTGTTGAGTTTAGAGGTTTTGTTTGCTGGCTTGAGTAGCAAAGAGACAATCAAAAAAAGAATTAGACATCCCCGTGTCAGCCAGAAGTGTTGAACGGCGAGTGGAGGAGCTTGCAGAAAGTGTGATTTGTGTGTGCGTGCTGCTGTTCAGCGGTTCTTCTGTTGCACTCATTTTCAAGTAGCCTTCTGCCTTGCTGCTGTTATTTCAAGTTTTGATATTTTCTGCGATAAAGATTTCACTGATGAATGGTATGGTAGCTGTTCATATCACTTGTTTTTTGATTGTAGTTTGTTGTTGATGAAGAATAGTTGATTCTGGTTGATTCTTGTAGTAAAAAGTTGAAGTCATGGATGTCTACAGGCCTTTCCACATGTTGCTCACATTCGTTTTTCAGTTTCTTGATGAATAAGAATAGTGGAAGATAGATTGGTCAGTCACACGATTTCAATGTATATTCATGTTGTATAATTGGACTGGTGTAAAATTACAGCTCTGTTGGGTATAAAAAAAGATGAGTTGTGTGAGTCATTAATCTTCGAGTGGCACACTGATTTACAAGAAAATTTGAAAGTGGCACTCCACACCAAAAAGTTTGCTGACCCCTGCCTTTAACCTTTGGGATAGAGCATCCCCGCCTCGAGACGGTTTCACTTTACGCTTTGGAAATGGCACAAGCCAATTAGCATAGGTTGCTATCCCCTCCTATAAGGCAATTTCACTTTGCAATCCCCACATCAAAATTGATTCATGTCGTAACCTGGAACTCTACGATACTGACATCTATGACATGTATGATGAACATCGAAGCATCTTTTCCTTCTTAAAGCCAAATTATAGCTCATCATTGGTAAGAAAATTGTCATTTTGAACTCACCACAAGTGTTTATTATCTATTTTTTTGCAATGGGGAGAAAAAAAACATGTACAACTGTCTGTTATGTTGAAATGATTTTGTCTACCAATAAAAATATTGGAAAAAAAAAAGAACTCACCACCAAACGCATATGAGCAGGAGCAGAGGCAAGGTGGCAACAGCCTGCAAAACAGGCCAATCACGGCATAGGACGGCAGCGCCCGGCAACAAAACCTCCGCAAAAATGCCAAAGAAGCCGCCGACCATGGAAACCATTAGTCTGTGTTTGGGATCACACAGCTCCAGCCCTGAAGAAAATAGTAGTTAAAGGTATTTGTGGGAATAGTACATGGTTTTTACATAAAATCTATATACATGTCATCGGTATAATCCTGATGACTTCCTGAGCTGTGACGACAGGAACACTACAACCCTGGCAAGCCAGCCACCATATTAGTTTACATTTTGATAAGTCGAAGAGCTTACAAGTGTTTAAAAAAAAAAATCACACTAAGAACAGACCTGCTGTAAAGAGTAAATTAACATAATATATAAACAAAAAAGCATGATAGCATACAACTTTACTCATTTAAATAAATAGGCAAAAAATAACGTGTTAAGACAAGCATTAAAAAAATAAATAACCAAAGTCATACATGTGTAAAAATAAGCCTACTAATAATTGCATATGACTCAAACAAGAGAAAAAAACTATTGTGTTTAAATAAAAAGCAATAGCTTAGTGTAATACAATTAATTTCAAATTTGGACAAACAAATAAAGGTGACATTTTGAACGAAACATAAATAGAAATAAAGCTTTGACTGCCCTTGCTGATTGCGGCCTTGTTTCCTGGTCTTAACTCCAGTGAAATAAAGGAAATTAAAGAAAGCCTCAGACAACAAATAAAATGTCAATTTAAAAAGCAGGATATTATTTATGTTGTTTAGGATGTCACGTAGGAACAAGGTCACATCTACTGAGCAAGGTTTAAGTGCTGTTCTCCCACTGATCTATCGTGCGCCCCGCTGCGCTACAAACTCTCACTGCTGCTGCTGCTGGTTGCCAGCATGTTCAGCAATGATCGTACCAACATGGCAAGTTTAGGGTATATTCTGTAGTTTATTCTCATGCATGGATAAAAAAAACAAACAGAGAGCAAAAGGGGATTTAAAAAAATATATAAAAAATAAAATAAAAAAAGCAGCGTCCAGCCTGGCTCGAACAAATAATTGACACTTTAGGCCATTTCGGAAGGGCTTACGGTTCGGGTTTAAGATCGTACCTCTACTGTCAACCAACGCAACATGTCACCTTTGACCTATTGACGGGGAACCCACTAAAGCCCCTCCCCACCACCACCACCACCCTCTCACACACACACACAGAACAACGGGAGAAAGACAAAGAGAATGAGAAGCTGCCTTCCTGCTTTCTTTGCAGCTCGAGCAGCTTATTGTTTTCATGTCCACCGAGGATCTGCATCCGCAGGAATTCGCGAGGATATTTCACACACGATCACAGCCCTACCAAGACCAGTGGCCCATTGTGTGTCTACCCTCCATTAATAAGACCAGGGGTGGGCAAGCTATAGCCTGTCGGTCTTAATTATCTGCCTTTACAAATTTAAAGGTTGAAACTATAAGGCTAACATACTGAATGTATTTGTGTGTAATATGCATTATTATTTTTTTATTGAAAAAACAACTCAAAGTTTGGGGTTGCGTTATACACAAGGTTTAATGTCTTTTTACAGTGCAATGATCGATCGGTCAATAAATATTGCTGACCTCAATCACAAAACATTTGATGCATCGAGTAGAAAATCCGGGTGACGCAGGTGAGTGCCAAATCCTAACCACTGTAGCATCCAGTGGTATAGATGATATACGAAAATGCATTTTATTTAATCTTATTATCACACCATTTTCATTCACGATACGAGAGACGAATTTTAGAGAATGGAGAAAACAAAAAAGTCGTCCTGAAAGATACAGTACAAAAGCAAAAAAGCATAAGGGAGACTTCTCTTTGTCTCATCTGATGAGGAATCAAACTTTTAAGGACATTAAATAAATACATTGTAAATTTTAAATTGATATTGCGTTCATAGTTTATGTTGTCAATAAATGATTTAAATCATGGCCGCACCTATTTGACAATGTTTGTTACCTATAATTCTTATAAAAAGTGAAACGAAATTTTATACCGATTTTTAATACAAAAAATGAGTCAGCACATAAAACTACGGGAAGCCAGGCTTTTTAATCCATCCGGCCAAATAAATTTTTAAAAAATATAATGACAATATATACATAAACATATAATAATATATAATATACATAAAGTGAAGAAAATAATTATTTCAAAACCCTGCTATTTTGTCATTTCTCCCACTTAGAAATCATGGGGGGTCTGAAATTTTCATCGTGGGCGCATGTCCACTGTGAGAGAGATAAAGTAAAAAGAAAAATCCAGAAATCACAATAGTCAAAAAAATGTGTCCCAGTGTTCCATTGTGTTTTCCTTTCCAAAGACTTTCTATGGTCTACATTATTTTTTTCCTCATGTATTGCCAAGGCATCTGATTCAAGACAATCCGCAGATAAAAAAACATTTTTAGGAAGAATACCACTTGGCCTATCGATAGGTGAGCACTGATTTCAGTTTAATCTGGCTGACCTGAGGCCTTATTTCAAAACACAGAACTCGTAACATTTTTTATTATTATAATAAAAATTGTGTGCAAAAAATATTCTTTTTGAAATAGCAATAGTAATATTCTAGATTAATTTGAAGCTTGTACAGTTTATGTACAATATGAGAACCAAGGGTGGGTGTGGCTTTCAGGACAACATGCTTTAAAAACAACTTCTCTCAAGCCCCCCCTAAATGCGGTTATCAGATTTCCACACAGGGCAGGTTGACGGACAACAACATTTGGAACAGCATGTGTTGTGCAATCCTGTCGGAGACGTCTCTGCGTCCTGTTGGATTCCATGAAAGCAGAGTGGGCGGGAATTATTCTGAAAAACTAATCTGTGGAATTCTATTCCATACAGATTGTGTACCCAAAATGTGTCAAATAAAAGATTCCATCAACTATGTAGTCATTTGTGAATCGAATATACAACTAAATAGGGCTGGACAATAATTCTTGGAATGTTACTTGTTGGACAGATCTGGCAGAAATACGACGCTATGGTTATCAGTTTCATATAAAATAAAATAATGATACAATGGCTAAAGCAGAAATTACTTTTTCAAGACTGTACAATCGAGTAAATGTAAACAAAAAGAGACATTCATTATCATAAAATAATTACTTTGTATTCATTCTTTTATACTCTGTAGAAATAAAACCATGCCTTATTGTAAGATAATGTTGCAATATTCTTTCAATTTAACCTCTACAAAATTAGAAAAAATAATATTTCAAATGAGAAAAAGCTACTCTGAAATTAAAGAATGATCTACCATCATTTAAGACAATTTCAGTTGGTTAAAATATTCTTTTCCTAGTTTAGTAGAAATGAAATCTCGTCCAAACGGCAGATAATTCACCTCATATTAAAATTTGAATTTTCTTATTTTACAAGGAAAACAAATCTTACCGCATTGGCAGACTGTTTTTCTTATTTTAAATAATCTTTTCCTAGAATAGTCTGCAGTTTGCAATAATCTGTGGTCTGAGCAGCCCTTTGAGATTCCTTGTGATAAAGAGCTATATAAATAAACGTGACTTGACTTGACTAGAAAAATATCTTGCACCAATGATAGAATATTTATTTTAAACCAAATTTTTAAAAATATGTTCCAGAAACATTTGATCCCATTGGCAGACTTATCTTATTTCAATATTATTTTTCCTATTTTACTTAAAGAAATCTTGCCCGACTGGCAGAACCGTCTATCGCATTTTAATTACTATATTTTTTTTTATATTCGAAAGAAACAGTCTCATTTAATGATCTTTTTAAAAAAAAATGCAACCATAGTAGAAAGTAGGAATATTGAGTATATATTTTTCCATGTATTAATGGGTTTACATGAGAGTTAACTCAAAACAGTACAGTATGAACACACCCAGCAAAAGACGTTGAAAAGACGTAAAAAAGGTTCCATCTTCAAAAAAGTTGAGAAAAGGTTTTTATCCAGACGTCGAAAAGACACCATTTTGGGGGCAAAATTTGGACCACGCTAGCCCAGGCAAACAAAATGGATTTTGTTTTTTTCTACTAGATTTGGTTGACGTTGGATTGGCAAAAAAACAAACTAATTTTAGAACTGTATATTGTAATTATTATAAATTTTGTGACTTACGTGCGATGTAAGACGATAAAAAGAGGCCGGCGAGCATGGCGCCCTGACAGAGACGAAGCAGCAGAAAGACCATGGCACTGTTGGACAAACACACGGCCATTCCAAAAACGCTGGCAAGACTGACCGACAGGAGAAAACTTCGTCGACGACCCACCCTGGTGACAGAAAATTACCAATCGGTGATTTGAAACTGAAAAAAAACCGAGACTGAAAATATTAAGTAGACCCCAAAGAAATGGCATCCCCCACCTAACGACGTTTCCACTTTATGATGTGACATAAGATAAATATTATTTTATGGTCATTTGTTACGGCATTTCCCCCACTATATGGCATTAACAACAGATTATTTTCCGGAAAAAAATATTAAATTCAAACTTTACCGTGTTCGTGCGTCTGTAGATTTACATCTCTAAGAAGCTTGACTGCCATTGGTCTACATCATATAAAATATTGGTCTGCTATTGGATTGCATTATAGCATCATGAAAATGCCAATATACTATTGGCCGATCTACCTCCCACATTGCCTTTTTTCAATTTCTCTTTGTTCAGTCCAGAATCTCATGTGCTTCATAATGACTTCTTGGGTGAGATGCAACACTGTATTTTTTGTCATGTATTTATTGGCTATGGGTCCAAGACGTGGATGCTAAAAGTGAAAGCAAAAAAAAACATGACGACCATGGAAACGAGGGTTGCGATTATCAAAAAATACAAATAGGACACACACATTGTTACCCATGTCAAGTTACATGGCCATAACCAATCAATGACAAAAGGGAATTTTATCAAAGATAAGGTGGGAATAACGGCAAATAAATATTCTGGCGGTTAAAGAATTTACAATCCTTGCAAGTGGAAGTTATACAATATGTTTTTTTTTTTAAATCTGCTGTCTTATGCCCCACCTCTGCGTCCACCCACTTAATCCACCTGTGCCAGCTCAAGTCAGATCATACTATAAGTTAATAATATTTCATTTTTCTTTCATCTTTATATTCATTTATACTGTCATTTAATCATATACAAGTATACTACACATGTATAGTATGCGTTATATAAAAGGCTGTTGTTTAAATGTTTAAACCTTGGGTACAGAGGCTTTGGAATGTATTAGCCTATTAACATAGGTTCCTATCCCCCGCTATACGGCATTTTCACTTCATGATCCCCACCTCAGAAAGGATGAATGTCATATCCAGGGGGTTTACCGTAATGTGTAATATTCACCAGTCGCACAAAGAACCGATGAAGACGTATCCCAGAATCCATCCCATCATGAAGCAAATGTTGTGAAGGGGAATTTTCCAGTAGTCGCTGCAGACCAGGTTCCACTGTGACATAGCAAAATGATATTGATGAAACTGACAGGATGCAACAGAATTACGTAGGAAAAACTGAACAGCATGTAGCATTTTCCCTGCAAATTCCCCTTCGCCGATCTCTGTGTGCCAACAATGTCGATCACGTTGGCCATGCTAATTGGATCAAGATGACTGCTGACCTTCTGATTACATTACGACAAAGTGCTCCTCAAAAATGACCCTGCCAAGAAGGGGATTTTACGCTCATCTTTCACCAGCCATTTAGACCTTTTCTAATTTAGCCATTTGCAGACACGCCCCGGCAGCAGTTTTCTGGCTACCTTTAGTATTCAGGGTTCCCCATACTCTACACAAATGATCTCTAAAAATAATTATCACAGGATCTTAAAACATTTATCGACATTTATTGTCAAACATTCTCGACTTATCTTATCGAAATTCTTAAATGGACTTAAACCAATATCCGATGGATATTAATCCTCACTGTTAATACAATTCTCATATAATCTAAAATCTAGATCCAAATCATCTAAATGGGCTTCTAAAATTATCCTAAAGCAACTTTATGAATACCTGTTTTGCCGTACAAAGTACGTTTTTTATGCATTTAAAGACGAGTACGACGTACAAGGAAATCTGTACGGAAAAACGTAAATTTGTCAATCATATGCGTCTGCCGCCTGGGGATTTCCCATCATACAGCATTCCGAAAAAACAAAACAAATATGGAGTACGATTATTTTGTTTTTTGTACGAAAAAATTTGACAGTTTGTACGGGCATGCAGCCGTGGAGGTTGACAGGTATGCAATATGATTCTTAACTAAAAGAAATTAAAAACTTAATTTATCTTACTCATCTTATTTTAAGCCTCACATTTTAATGCAAATTCTCATATGTTCTTAATATGATTTTCAATTCATCTCAATACGATTCTTAAATGATCCAAATGCATTGCTATAAAGATTACAAAACTATTCTGAGATGATCATAAGACATATTTCAATTGATCTCATTTCAATTCTCGTGTCATTATAATACAATTCTCATATTATCTAAGTGTTTCTAAATCATCTCAATAGGATTCACAAATCATCATAATGCAACTAACTAAATATCAAACAATTTTTAAGTCATCTTTACATAAGTCTCAAATTAACTTAAAACTATTTTTAATCAATACTGTTTTTAAGCCTCACGTTATTTTAATGCCTATTTTATAAGAGTATCAAATTATCTCAATACAATAAATGAACCTTTATTCTGAACATGACAAACACTAAAATAGAACAACATATCCGAAAAAGAATAGGAAGAAGGACATGCTCATTTAAACCTACCGATTTGATTTCCTTAATAATAGTGTCTTACAGCATCTCCTTTGTATTTACATATAACAAATACCTCACAAAAATAAATATTTACATAGTGTGGATGTACAGTCACGTCATCATCATCACCATCATCATCATTATTACCGGTATTCTCAACACTATTTTCACTGTCATCATCATCATCCTTGCTGTTTCCATACATTTTCAGCATCTTATAAAATAAGATAGATAGATAGATACTTTATTCATCCCCGAAGGGAAATTCACTTTTCCAGCAGCATCCCTGAGCTGAGAACAATCGAAAATAACACGGGAGCTGCTGGAAAAGTATCTGTTATAACAATAATTCTCATTGGTGTTCATGGTGACAACTGACTGTTTTGTGGTGTGTGGCCCATCATACAAAGTGACTATGAACCCGCTGCTTGGGGGCCTCCCCTTAGCTGCAGGATCACCCATAGCCGAGTGTCCTGATCCGTGCATTAAAAAGACAAAACATGGGAGCTTGACCCGGATACCTCTAACATCAAAACTCCCACTTGTCTGCCCTAACTGTGTGTTGTGCAGGTATGTCTGTTGTATGTTCTTATGAAAGGTTATCGCTACGTGTAAGTCCCTTTATTTAGTTTTCACCATAATCACTAGCATATGTATTTACCTCATTGTTTTGTTTGTAAATATACATCTAGATTGTAATGAACTTGCATAATCTAATGGTGACAGCAATATAAAAATAATAATGATCAAAAATAACAATAGGAATAGCCATATAGTTGATAATGATAATATTAATATAAACAATAGCAACAAAACCAATAATAATTATTATAACAGTTCTAGTAATAATAACAAGCTTAATTATTAGCTTCACCCATCTATTGCCTGTATAAGGCTTCTTCCTACAGACATTATTTAGATAACGATAATAATTACAATTAGGACAGTAATAGTCACAAAACAGTTACAATAATCAACATCATACTATTAATAATTATAATAATAGTAACAAATGATTTATTAATTTTCCCCATCTATTAACTTTATAATGCTACTAAACACTAAATATTATTCAGACACCAATAAAAATGAACATAACAACAATAAACAGGTTAGCGCCTTACATGGCTGCACGGCCGCTATTGGGAAATGTGAAGCACACTGTAAAGCGCTTTGGGAAGATAATAACAATTAAGATAATAATTATTATGATAATATTATTAATAACCAAGTTAATTATTGGCTTAAACCATAAATTTGCTATATAATGGTTATAATCTCTAAATATAATTCAGACCCCATTTTCTTCATCTCTGTACTTTCACAATATTGCTTTTTGTATCTGGATTTGAACATGTGAATATTTGGACATTGTTTGAGCACATTCTGAAATGTTTTCCAAAGTTTCACTCCACATACAGACACACAGATACTTCCTGTTGGTTCTCACCAGTTGGATCTTAAAATTACTCCCGGTACATCCCTCAAGTTATAGCTTCCATCTTTTCGTGTGAATAATTTTTGGACGTTCCCTGGCAGTTTCACTGCAAATAGTAGTTGTAGGGTGGACAACTCCAGTAGATCAAACAGCTGTAATAATTTGTTAAGCAGAAATAAAATACTTGTGTGATCATAGTATCCTGCCTTGTGTATAATTTTTATTGCATGTTTTTAGAGTATAAAAAGGGGATGGAGTGACATTTTGTAATTATTGCGCCAGACTTCTGCACATTTCTTTAAATATGGCTAAACTAAAAAAATCAATAAAAAATAAATTACCCAAATGTGATTCTCTCAAGATCGATTTTTTTTTGTATTTATTCCCTACATATTTCTTGAATTATTGTAAAACAATTCTCATACGATCCAAATATGATCTCTTTATTTAACTGAAAAGAATTAAATTTACATGCAGGCAAAAATATGTTTAAGATTGCGATGTTAGTCAATATTATAGTTTCATAAAGCTGCGAGCTTAAAACGATTATGGTAATATTTGTGTTTTTTATTGAACAGATTAAGATGGTTGAGTTACCCCTACTCCTTTTACAGTTGCTAAATTTAACACTAGCTTGAAAATCAATTGTTCCAGGTCATCGGATCAACCCAACTAAAATAATATCTTCCTCATATTTGTTTTAAAAAAACGTTTCAACCATTCAGTTTTCTAGTAAACATAAATACAAGTCTTAAGATATTAACGTAGATCCTGCCTTGCTTGGAAGCTTTCCATTAGTTCCCAATCTGATGTCTTAATATTTGCAGACTGGAACGGACATTTTCCCATGTCCTGTTGCAAAGTTATATTCTTTGTTGGCATGATGACCAAAAGTTATTTTCTTAGTGAAGTAAGCTCTGTGTAGAATTTCTCAACATCAAAAGCTATTGAATTCAATCTATTTTCTTCGTGTTTCTAAGGAGAGAAAAACAATAACACGTCATTTTCTGTATGGCTAATCAGAGACTTGTGTTAAGGATGTGCTAACCTTGCATGTTTGAACATGCATATAAACCAACGTCAGCTAGGAAATTAGAGCAAATATTGACATGACTCGCAAGCTAATCCAAACACAAACCAAGGAACATTAGCGGATAATCAAGCGATACAGACAAATATCGTTGATCGCGGGGGTTACGCTTTAAAAGGACATTGTAAGAGGAAAACTCCATGATATAGAAATGAACAATTGAATACTTTTTACTGATGCGGAACACGTTGCTGACATATGGGTTTTATAGAAACATGAATTTGCAAGAGAATTTCCATGTATGTAACATAAATTTGGCTAGCTGTTAAGTGCGTGTATATATTCAACAGCAACGTTATTGAACCCAGGACTTTTTAGCCCAGAGGACGCAAACCTCATTGGCTCAAAGAGCCTTACAAAATAAAATATTTTGATTTTTTTTTTGAAGGGCCACAATATATTTTTTAACACTAAAATAATATTTATGAAATAAATAAAATGCCAGAGCCCATGTCCCATATCAGTTAAAATAACCTACTTAAAATTTGAGGGGAAAAAAAACCAAAACATCCTTTTCAAAATTCTAAAAGACATCTTTACAAGACTTTTGGGGACAACATTTTGACCACAATGAGCATGAAAAAAAAAAACGTTTTGTGTCCCACCCAGAGCATTGGTTGAAAATATGTTTATTAGGTTCGTAACAGAAATTTGTAAAATGTCCTTTACAAGATGTCTAATAGTAGTGTTTATGCGGCATTTGGGGACTGCATTTGAACCACGTTGAGCAGGACAAAATATTTTCATGTACCACACAATGGATTGGTTAAAAGGACAGTAAAATATATAAGTTGGTCATTTTTGTTGAAAACAAAAGTCGGAAAAAGTCCTTTTAAAGATGTTGAAACAACACATTTAAAAGACTTTGGCAACTATATTTGGACCACATTGAGCGAGACCAAAGTGTTATTAATTTAGCCACGTCCCACCCACTGCAGTGGTTGAAAAGACGTCAAAAGGACGTCATTATTCACTTGTAAACAGAATGTTGAAAAAAAACTTTGGGGGACTACATTTGGACCACATTAAGCAGGACAAAACATTGTGTTGGAAGACCCAGCCATGACCCAATGCTCTGACTGAGGGAAGGAGGTTGTTCCCCAAAATCTCACAATACACGGCCCCAGTCATCCTCTCTTTAATGCAGTGCACTCGTCCTGTCCCATGTGCAGAAAAACACCCTCAAAGCAGGATGCTACCACCACCATGATTCACAGTAAGGGATGGTGTTCTTCGGATTGTACTCGTCATTCTTCTTCCTCCAAACACGCTTAGTGGAATTATGACCAAAAAGTTCTATTTTGGTCTCATCTGACCACAAAACTTCCTCCCATGACCCCCTTTGTATCATCCAAATGGTCATGCAAACTTAAGATGGGCCTTGACATGTGCTGATTTAAGCAGGGGAACCTTTTGTGTCATGCATTATTTCATATCATGAAGTTTAGTGTATAACCTACATTAACCTTGTAAACGGTGGTCCCAGCTCTTTTCAGGTCTTTGACCAACATATATTTTCATATCCCACACAGTGCATTGGTTAAAAGGAATGTAAAGGATATAATTTAGTAATCCAAGTTGGAAACAAAAGTTGGAAAAAAATATTTTCAAGACATATACACAACATATTCAAAGTACTTTGGCTACTATAATTGGACCATCCATCCATTTTCTGCGCCGCTTATCCTCAGTAGGGTCGCAGGGGAGCTGTAGCCCATCCCACCTATCTTCGGGCAGTGGGCAGGGGACAGCCTGAACTGGTTGCCAGCCAGTCGCAGGCACACAGGGGACAGACAATTCGCTCGCTCATTCACACCTAGGGACAATTTGGACCGGCCAATTAACCTGACATGTATGTTTTTGGAATGTGGGAGGAAACTGGAGTGGCTGGAGGAAACCAACTCAAGCACGGGGAGAACATGCAAACTCCACATAGGAGGTTCTATCTCATGACCTCAGAGCTATGCCGCACACACACTAACCACTGTACCGCGGTGCTGCCCCGCTTGGAAACAGATTGTTGAGGAAAATGTCTTGAAATGACTTTGGGGACTACATTTAAAACAACATCAAGCAGGACAAAAAATATCTAATCTCGCTATTTCCCACCCAATGCATTGGTTGAAAATAAATGTGAAAACGACGTCTTTAATTTGGTTCAAAACAGAAAGTTAAAAAAAAATTGCATTTTCAAGACGTACGTAAAATTGTTTGGTTTGAACAAATTTATTGACACTAATAGCAGCAAACAAACAATGTGAGGTTTGAACAACCCTTCTCGACAATCTTAATAGCAATCAAGCATATTCACAATTTCGTTATATAACAGCTTCAAGGGACTACATTTTGACCACATAGAGCAGGAACATTTTTACTAGCGTTCAACCTAGTCCAATAGTTGAAAAATAAACGTTAAAAATACGTATTTTTTGTTAGAAACATAAAGATGGAAAACGTCCTTTAAGACATCTAAATGACGCATTTAAACGACGTGAGGGGAAAGAGTAAAGATACATCTTTATTTGGTTGAAAACACAAATATGAAAACTTTTGGGGACCACATTGGACAAAACGTCCAAATGTAGTCGTGTCCCACACGCATTGATAGAACAGGCGTTAAAAGGATGTTTTTATTGATTAGACACTGAAAGTTGGGGGGGAAATCGTATTTTTCAAGACATTCAAAATACATGTGGTTTTTGGAGACTAAGTTTGAGTCACATTGAACAGAACTTTTAAATTGAAACCTTACTAGTTTAGTCGTGTTTTACACCGTCCAACGGATGAAAAGTCGTTAAATATACGTTTTTATTTAATTGAGAACGATAAAAATGCATTAAAAAGGACGTCTTTATCTGGAAACCAAAAGTTGTAACTTCATTTGGACATTATCGGGGGAATTCAATATACAATTTTAAGACCTTAACTAATTAGATGAAGTAAAATTCTTACCTCAGTCACAAAGTTGCTCCGGAGTCCGGATAACCGAGTGTAGTCCCATCCCCGCGTACAGCCCACCTTCTCCCGGGGAGCGCGTTGGGACAAGTCGCTGGAGTTGGGAGGGTACTTGTAAAGCTCGCAGTGGCTGAGGCCGCTCCCGCGGATCCAGGGGACGGTCAGGTTGAGGTAAGCCGACTTGGATACATTGGCGAGGAGGAAGGCGGCGGGCAGCAGCCGCGGGTCCGCTTTACAGTGGTACGCGTCCGGCATGGCCGTGAAGAAGACGTCGCTCAACAGGTTGAAGGTGACGGCGAAGCTGGGGAACCAGGTGAACGCTACCACCATTCGGTTGTAGCGTCCGTAGCCGCCCGTGTGAGGGAAAATTTTGGTTTCGTAGTCCATGTTAGTACCGAACCGGACCGGTGTACACTGAGCCGTGGCGCGGCCGCCTGCCTCTGACTAAATAAACTAACCGGACATTGAAATCCGGAGGGAGAGGGCGTCGTGACGTCACACTCGCTGTTTTGCCTTTGACGTTTTGCTTCAAACATAAATTGTTTTTGTTTTCATTTCTTTTGTTATTTTGGTTTGAAAAATTTTATTGACACTATTAACAGCAAATAAACAATGTGAGGTTTGAACAATTTTTCTCGACAATTTTAACTGCAATTAAGCATATTCACAATTTCGTTATGGCAGCACGGCGGCGCAGTGGTTAGCGCATGTGCGGCACAGTTCATGTCTTGGGAACCTCCTGCCAGGGTTCAAATCCAGCTCCAGACTTCCTGTGCGGAGTTTGTATGTTCTCCCCGTGCTTGCGTGGGTTTCCTCCGGGCACTCCGGTTTCCTCCCACATTCCAAAAACATGCATGTCAGGTGAATTGGCCGGTCCAAATTGTCCCTAGGTGTGAATGAGCGAGTGAGTTGTCTGTCCCCGTGTGCCCTGCAATTGGCTGGCAACCAGTTCAGGGTGTCCCCTGCCCACTGCCCGATGATTGCTGGGATGGGCTCCAGTACCCCCGTGACCCTACTGAGGATAAGCGGTGTAGCTAATGAGATGAGATGAGACAATTTCGTTATATCTGACAATATGTTTTAACAATTTTTTCCGACATTTTTAACAGCAATTAAACACACAATTTCACTATATAATATCCCAACAATATGAGTTTTTATCGACACTTTTAACAGCAATTAAATACATTCACAATTTCATTATATCATATTCTAACAATATGAGGTTTGAACAATTTTTATCGACACTTTTAACAGCAGTTAACCAATGTGTAAAGGGCAATACTATTGTGCAAGGGCATAGGTCTGTCTTCTCAAATGGGGTTCCATCCCACCCTCCCAAACAGCATCCTAGTTTTGTAGATTTCTCTTAATAGTTTGAAAAATACACATTTTAGGTTTCAAAGTGAATTGAGCATTTGTTTTACCCGAATCTTGCGACAAGTTTTCCCTCGCGACTTTGTTGTTCAATTGCAGATTCACTCCTTCGTAAGTTTCTAATTTATTTAGTTCAAAACAGATTTTTTTCCAAGTCAACGGTTTTAAGATTAAAAAATAGTGATGGCAAAATGAAGCCCCATAAAGCAATGGAGCCTTACAGGGTTATGTTTCACACACACATAGGGGCTTCATGAGGAGTTGTTTCCTCAATTACGCCATCATGTGGACACAAGTATGTATAACATGCTTTCATTTTAGTTTTTCTTGTCATTTCCCATTTTCCTCGTTGTCTTTTTGAGCTTTACTTGTCCCCCGAAAGTAATTGTGAGCATAATGTTACAAAATCATATTGAATGCATGGATAACAGCCACAAAAAATACCTGAAGAGGCTTTTGGTAAACGGCTTTTTAGTGAGCCGAGACAAGAGCTCCTTCTCGAAAAAGAGACGAAATTCCCACCACTACAAGCTTATTTGGGTGAGAGGGGCTAGCTCCCTGGTTAAGGCAGTTAATCTCCATTTATAATCGATATTTTAGATGTTCTTAGATAACAGTTCAACACCAACAACATAAATTTCAAATCATTATTCAGCAGACCAAAACACAAATATAGACAGTGACTTAACTTTTGGGGATTCAATTACCAGCACATCTAAAATTGACTGTGATGTAAGGCCATCTATTTGAAAGATATTATCACGGGAATAAAACATATCTCCATAGTTTGTTTTTGTTTGTTATCAAAATCGTCCCTTAATTGTTAATTAAGAGTAATTTAAAGGGACAGTGTGTACTACTTCGAAAAAACTAGATTTTGCTGGGTAGTGCAACCGAAAACAAGTGCTAAATAGCACAAGGGTGAATACAAACTACGAGGACTCAAAGTGACCAAACCACATGTTTTATTTTACCACTAAGAGGTGCTTAATAATACACACTGTCCCATTAAAGAGTAATGGTTTTGTAATTCTGTCAATATCAAATGTACTGTTGCCATCAGGTAAACAATAGCTCCAAAGTTTATTAGTTTGCCGGATAAGAAAACAGATTTGAGAGATAGTTTTTATTTTATTCCACAAGACAGAACAATTCGTTGCTCATGGCAAACACGAATGAAAGGCCCACGGTTTTAATATTTCAAAATTTTATTAACGAACATAATCTCTGAGGAACAACAGCAGTTCTTGCGCTCTCTGTACATGCAACTGTAGAAAATAACCATTTTGAATTGTATTTTTCAGTTTTAGTCTCACCCACCCATCCTCACATCAGGGTCTCACGTTATATCTTGTATACAGTCGAAGGAAAAAGTTTGGGCCAACGATCATTTTCAATTTTTTCCTTTACAAACCATTTTTTTTAAGATCAGCAATTCTATTCAAATATATGATATACCAGACCAACACAGTGATACTTGAGAAGTAAAGTGTAATTTTAGGGATTTAAAGAACGTGTGTGATAATTACGTAAAAAAAGTAGGCAGGTCCATACATTTTTTTAAATTTGAACAAAATTTAATACCAATTATTGAAACTCAAAAATTGTTTGGTGAGTTTGTTGACCCTTAACCTAACATAAACAAAATAAGTCAAGAGAGAGAAATGGTATTTAAGTTGGCCAGTTGAAAGTCTGTTTGCATCTTTTCTGAAAAGTTGAAAAATGGGAGCCTTCCGAACTGTCAAATGATCCGAAGACAAGATTGTTCAATATTATGGTTTAGAGAAAGGATACAAAAAGCTAGCTCTGAGATTTCAGGTGTCACTTTCCACTGTGAGAAACACAGTAGGGAAATGGAAGCCACAGGCACAGTTCTAGTTAAATGGAGAGTAAACCATCAAAGTTGATGGAACTGGATGTTTTGTAGAGAAGAATGGTCAAAATTAAATTCCACCATCACGTTAAGAGGCTGTTATTTCTGCAATAGTAGGATTTAATAAATATTTCTGGCAAGTTTCTTATTTTCAAATATGTGCAATTGCCTAATCTTGTATAAGAAATGATTGCATAATTTCTGTAAATCCTATAAACTTGATTTCACCTGTCAAAAAACAGCTTGTCTGCTGTATGACTTATTTAACTAAAATAGCTGATACGAACAACCAATAATTTGTGAAAGAAAAATCTTAAAACTCATCAGGGGTGCCCAAACCTTTTTATACGACTATTTTTTTAAAAACTTTTTACCAGGAAAAAAAAACAGCTAAAAGTAATGGATTTCTGACAGCACTGACGATAGCATCGACAAGCACATGGATTTGTCTCCCCCCACCCCCTTCTATAGCTGCTCCACAATATGTACACGGACTACATTGTACAAATGAAAAGAAAAAAATGTTCCATTGTTTCATCGGATCCGTTGTCCTTTCGAAGCCCAAATTCAACACAATTTTCAGACTAGTACAAATAAGAGGGTGCCAAAAAACGTCCCGGGAGGTTTTATTTACACAACTATTTACAGTTTGTCTCATCCACGCATTACAAGGAGGAAAATTTACACAGCGGAGACCGACTTGAACCAAAAAACATACCACAGGTGCCAGAAAAACAAAAAAATAGATAATAAATAGGTTATTTCTCACCATTTAAAGAGTAGTTCTCCATGCTTTGTATTAGTTATTGTCCGTTCAGAAAATACAAAAAAAAGAAACAACAGAAACAGCTACAGTCTTGGTTTGAATTTTGAAGAAAGAAAATAGAAAAAAAAGGCTTGAAATCGTGATACTACTGAACGAAAAAGATAGCAAGTATGTACTGTAATCCCTTGATAATTTGCACATTGTGGGTTAAAAAATATTGATTTTAAATATTGAAAAAATATAAAACTTAAGTTCATTGCTTGTTGCCTGATGCATGGTCCATCCCATTGTGGCCAGCATAAAATGAAATGCACTGTCTTTTGTCGCAATTCATTATCCCTTGTTGACCATTGCTGAGAGCAATGAACGAGACAGGACATTTTTGTAAGGCCTGGATTCTCTATTTTGCTATTCTGTCCACTAGAAAATGAACTGCAGTTGAGCTGCCGCGATCCATTATCCCTGATCGCCTAATAATGCGAGCGGTGATCCTTAGAGTGCATTGTTGTCTTGGCGGCTCTTTCTTTGCCGTGCTGTCCACCAAAAAGCAAAAGGCAGTTGTGCAGCCTCAATCCATTATCCCGATAGCATTTTAAAGCAAGCAGGGGCCAGCAGAGCGCATGCTGGCAGCTTTGTTTTGCTGTTCTGTCTATCAAAATGTGAACTGCACCCGTGCTGTGGCAATCCAATAACTCCACCCATATATTACAGACTTGAGTTGGCCCTCGCGGGTCTCTTTTGGCCACTGAATTTTCACCTACAATAAACTGCACTCGCGAACCTCCGAACACATTTTGCTGCGAGTGAAGATCGGCAGAAGGCACATCAACCGGGAGATGTGCCGTTCTGGCCCGTCTTAAATTAACTGCACTGTTTTGGCTGCGATTCATTTCTGAGAGCGGCAACAAAGAGAACCAATTCGTTTAACATGTAGCGGCTCTTTTTACCCTGTTCTTTCAGCCTAAAATAAACAGCAACCGTGAAACTGCGATTCATTATCACCGGTTGATAATGTTAAAATAGGGGGTGGTGCTACTTCACGGATTTTTGAATATAGTGAGGAGTTCTGGTCCCTATTAACCGCAATAAACGAGGGATTACAGTGCATTGAAATTCAAGTCGGGAAAATGACCATAAATGATGAGTGGATGTGAGGATTGTAGAGGTAATATGTTGCTGACTGAGGTGGTGTCAGGCTAGCATCCGATGCGGGAATCGCTCGGTGTGACCGATTATTAACGCAAGGGGAAAATAAAAATCAACCTGATTTACTCTATTGCTCTGTGTAACGACAAGCCGGGGAGGGCGTGGTTTGTCGCAGGGGCGACCGTCACCATTTCAAGCCTTTGTCGTTCGGATCGGTGATTGATTGCACGAGCACAAAACAAAAAAACAAAAAAACAACAACAACAACAAAAAAGCCGACAGAAGAAAGTAAAAAATACAAGAGGGCGTCTTGTAAACAATTATGAGCGGACAAACTTCGGAACGGTTTTACATTCTGCTCGGTAAAAGCGACGTGATTGACATGCCACTGGTGTGAGGATCGAAACTATGGAAGCCCAGGAGTGGCAAAAGGCAATAAATGAAACAGACTTTTTGAAATAACCATATTGCTTAAAAAAATCAGGTAATATTGTTTTTCGTTTTTTAAAAAGGGGGTCATTGATATAAAATATGTATTTGCTATTTTTTAAAATCCATCCCATTAAAAATGCTTCTCATATTTCACGTTTTATTAAAAACGCTTTTCATAATATCTTAATTCAATTTCTGTTTTTCATTTAAAAAAGTTCAAGTCTTATTTGTATTTATAAAACCTCCTTTTCTATATTAGCCTTTTTCCAAATGATCCTGCTGTCAATCAGTTAGTTGGGCCTGTGCCTGATTCTCAAGATGGATTAGTTTGATGGACATTGGTCATGTCTGTCCTGTAGCCTCGCCTCCTGTTGTTTGATTGACAGCTAGAGTCCTCCGGTAGAACTGCATTCTGAAATTAAATGCCATTTTGGAAAAATCTTTAAAAAAGAAAAAAAAACACCATGAACATTAAATTAAGATAGATCACGAAACATATGATGTTCTTAAATATGATTTAAAAGAATTATGATAACATTTGTAATTAAGATTTCAATGAATAGGAAGGATTTATTTTATAATAATGACACCCTAGTATTATATATAATACATAGCTAAAATCATATAGCTATAATAAACAATTGCCTGTTATTTAGTAAAATACTTTCTAATCACAAAACATATGTTTTTATTTATTGCGTTATGGTCCTTTCGGGCTTCCATACAAAAAAAAGGACACATTACATCATACAGAGTTAAACAGACACATAACTTTCGTGACCAAAACACAAACTAACTTTGGAAACAACAAACACAAACCAAGAACAAAGAATCCTTTTTTTTTCAGGGGTAAAAGTCCGAATTTGAACGTGTGCCAACCTGGAAGGGGTGTCATTGTAACTACACTTCTAGCCACTTTTCTGCACAGTGTAATTATCATTATATATATATATATATATATATATATAAATCGATTATATAATAATATATAATCATTGATTACAAATCCTTAACGCAGCAACGACTTCATTGGCAGATTGGCGAAGGAGGTCGTCGATAGGAGAGAATAGAATAAGGTTTTAATGTATAAAATTTAGTCCAACACACAAATTGCTGAATGATTTGATTTGGGTGCTTTGTTTTTAAGAATTGAGTCCCAATAAAACCAATTATAGATAATTATTCTTTTCAGAAAGACTGATGGAGTTTAGGTAACTATTCCCTAAACCTGACAAAAAAGAACAATTTGAAGGCCCCATCTTTTCCAAAGTCAAAATTACAGTGATACTTCGGTACTCGAATGACTCTATATTCTATCGGTATCCAACAAATAGTTTTGAGTCGTTTTTGCTTCGGTATTCGAACAAAATAAATCAGAACGCGACATAACCAAAGACGATATTGATCATACACATTAGATATTCTAAATGGGTTTTCATGAAAGAGTACTCATTCCGGGGTAACGCAATCTACTTGATCGGACTACAGTGTTACCTCGATAGTTGAACGACTCAACCTGTATTTTTTTTCTTTGGAATCTGAAAAACGGCACGAACTGAGAAAAAAAATATAAGTTGTTGAATGAACATGTATTTAAACAAATCTGTAATTTTTACGGAAAGTCAACTCTCTTAATCGGACTGTATTCGGACAAAAAAATCGAGTTTTGGTCGAAAACAAAATGAGGCATTAACTAATAAGAAAGATATCGGTAGTCAAAAGACTATGTATTTTAAAAAACAAGTGTTCGACCTAAAGTTATTTTTTACAGTATTTCAACCCTCTTCATGTGACTACGATTGAACAAGTTTGTATTCGAGTAATTATTTTCTTCGGCATTCGAAAGAAAATTCAGAAGTCGAACAAACTTAAAAACTGCCAAAGGCAGCATCAGCGAAGAAAAAAACATTGAGTAACCCTGTTTAGTAGTTTTGGCTTCAGTATTAGATTGAAAAAAATCAAAACTCAAGAAAACTAGCATGGCACTAATGGAGAAAAGAAACTGTAGGCATATTCCTACATTCCAACAATTGGGGGTTCGCCAAAACAATTTGAATAATTTTTGCTCGGGTTGTAGGAAAAAAGCTGATCGTGGCCGAAAACGTCACCACAAATCTTTGGTAGTCCAACAAGTGTAGTTTTTGCTTCAGCATTCGAACCATCGTCAGTCTGAAAACACTTGAGAATTGATTGTGATTTTGTGTGTTTTATTGGCTTTGTTGACGATAATAATGGGTCTAAAGTAAGCGAAGGAGGAAAATATTGAGAATAACAATCGAGTTGAAAAAGGGAATAATTGCTGAATACCGGAATGCTGTCATACTACTCTTTAAAAGGTACTGCAAATCGTTTATTTTTTCTCAAAAATTTTATTGTTTCATCTTTATCACCGACACATTTAAATATTTATCGTTATTTAGGTACACGTTTGGAAAGCGCGTGAACGTACAAAGTAAATACTATGGGAAAAAAATGTTTTGGTACTCGAAACCATTTTATGTTTGAAAACCCGAAAAGGTTATTTTTGAGTACCGAAGTATAGCTGTAATAAGTGTTCTACCTCACTGGCGCCCTCCGGTGGGGAGTCATTGCAATGTGTAAGGCAAAGCAAGGTCAGCAAAAGGAATAAAAACCTTTTGAAATTCCACGCTCACTCCTAATTCAGACAACATAATTGTATTTATGATAATGGCTTCAGATGAGGAGGAAAATATTTTAAGCCAATTTGGAGACTTAAAAAGAAACACAACACACAATGGTTCTATTTGTGAACAGCTTCCATTCAAACAATAAATATCTCTATGACTTTGCCAACAATGAGTACATTATTTTCCCCAGGAAAAGGCATTTTCTTGGTTTGAGATTTCTCCAATATAATTGTGTGGTAAAGCGAGTAAGTAATAATCCTCTATTTGTTAAAGTAAAAAGTCCTTCTGCTACAACCTGTGGGATTGTGTTTCGTCCAAAGCAGAATGGTGTTCAATTACGTCGCTCTGGCTGATATCAGTGACTATACAACTTTGCCTTTCCAATACTGACAGAATCGAGTACATATTTGGCCCACAGATATGAGGGAGGGGAAAGTGCTGCCCGACAGTGAACTGTACATAAAAAGATAACTTTTTTGTTTTTCTTTACACTTACTTGAGTGATATTACAGTACAATAGGTTATTTACAACTGTGCAGTAATGTGTGGCAAAATAAATTATCTAGAAGGCAGCAAGAATACATTGGTTAACCAATATAAAAACTGTACATCATTTACGGATTTTTTTTTTCAATTTTCTTTTCTTTTTTCTTTTTTTTCATTTTCTTTTCTCTCCATTAAACTAATATTGGCTCTGTAGTGTTTCAAGTCACTTTCCTCAGAAACAATGAAATGCCCAAGTAAAGAAATAGACAAAAACAAATATTTCTCCCCGCCAGACAATTATTCGTGAGTCTTTTTGAATGTCAACATTCGTTTATGTTTTCGAGTTGTCCATGTGGTGCTTTTTTTTATATATATATTTTTTTCTTACGGAAGGAGCGGCGTGGTGGAGAGCGCTCGTCGGCGTCCGTCCTGCAGGCTGCGCCAATAATTTCCTCTCATAACACACACATACACACACCCACGCACAGACACACACTTATCCATTTCTGAGAGTGCGTTTGCAGTCCAAATCCGCCAGCCCCTGCGTTTAGTCTCCAGGTTTTTCACTTAACTGGTGGTGGATCCTCCCAAAATGCACCAGGGTTTTTTTTGTCGTCATCCTCACGGAAAGCACAAGCGCGTGCTCTTGGATCCTTTCCTACGGCGCCGAGCTGTTGGGAGGGCTCCTCTTTTGACGCGTCTCCCCAGCGGTAGGTCTTATGAAGCCGAAAAAAAAAAAATCAACTCAGAAAATAGATCTCTGCTGAGCGATGCCTGAAAGCAAAAACAGGTTCTGCTTTTCATGCTCTGGAAAAGGAGTAAAAACTTTTTGGGGAATGAAAGTGTAAGTTGGTAAAAACGAGTTTCCTTCTCCGAGGGAGGAGCATGTTTTTATTTTATCTGCAGTCGCTGTTATCCTGTCTGAAGGCCCTTCTGAAATTTGCTAGCCCTTTCCTTTTGTTCTCTCTGAGAAGAAGGGAGTGGGATGAAGCGGACTCTTATGCTGGCTGCGAGGCCAGATGTCACGCCGGTAGGAGGACAAAGTCGTCGTTGACGTCCACCATGGGGACGTAGAAGGACGGCACTTCGTTGACACAGAGGGATTTGTGGCCAGCGGGTTCCAATTCCTGGACCTTCAACTGCCATTCCATCCTTTGCACAGCGTTGAGGGCTGCCGCTTCGTGCTGTTGCCGCATCAGCAAACAGGTCTGAGGGGAATAAGAGTGTATCAATCAAATCAACAACACTAAAGATTCTGTTGTGCAGCGGCCCCTTGCTACTTCACGCTTCGGTTATGGCTGGTTAACGGATTTTAATTAAAATGTCTTTATTGTCATTGATATCAAAACATCACTAAATGTGGTCAACAGAAAACACACAGCAAGTGCTGCACGGAGCAGATTGTTTGTGCGTGTGTGTCTGCGTATTGGGTGGGTGTCTGCGTGACTGTGATAGGCAGGTGTATACTGACAGTCAAACAGCCGGGGTGGTTGGGCACAGTCAACGTTTCCGAATCAAAAAAAAAAACTGGGAAAGGTGTCGGACGCTTGCTTTTAGCGGCTCGTTACATTGAAAATAAATTTATCAATTAAATCTGACTCATAGCAAAGTCAGAAGAGTGCAAAGAAATGGTGATCACCAGTGGGTGCTTCATGGATTGTTATCGCATCTGGAAATTGGCAGAGGCGGCGTTGGGAGAGAAAGAAATGGCGATGCTGCAGGTATGGCCCTACAGCTACAGCCAGGCTAACAACTCTCTTAGGCCACCTTTGCCGAACCTGGCAAGTGACCAACGCCAGATCTATTACCCTTTAAACAGATGGCCTGTGGGGACAATTCGTGGAACAACTACATTCGTGACTATTGTATTTTAATTATTGCGTAAAATCTGTCTGAAGTTGTGGTTACCCAGTACTAGCGTGCAGCTAAACGTCAACTCTCTAAATCGCTTTTTTTACTCTGAAGGGAGGAACCCTCCAATTTTGCTGATTTTTTGTATCATGACAATGAAGACAATTTATTTAACTGCAATTCTGTTTTTATTTGTAGATTCATCAGTTATTTTGTTAAAGTGGTATACTCTTAGTCGGTAAGGACGCCATCTCAAGGTAAGTTTGATCCTTGGGGGATTTTGTGAAGGGGTGGTGCTGCTTCGAGGAATTTTCCTTTTCACGGGTAGTTCTGGTCCCCATTAACTGTGATGACTGAGGGATCTTATATTTCCACTGTAAATCTCAGCGTTGTCTTTTTTTTTTTTTTTACTTCTTTTTCTAATAAAATGGGAAAATACCTAAAATGGGGATCATTATATTTTCTTATTATTCTCTTATAGTTTTTCTAATAAAATTGGAAAATACTGTAACCCCTCTATTGCGGTTAACCCCCGCGATAAGCTAAAACTATAGTAAAAATAGATTTTTAGTAGTAAAATAGAAACTGTATTACATATTGGTAGATATTATAATGTTTTTTTCTTATTTAGAGAGAAATTGTTTTTAAAAGGAAGTTGAAAATCAAAATGACCAATGAAACTGCCAAACTTAAAATAACATTTTGATTATTTCACTTGTATTACTAAATGAATTCATTAGTTTTGTTACCGGACTAAACTGGGTAGGAACAATGTGAATTAATAAAAATAACAAAAACAAAAATATGGCACTTTTATATAAATATTATTGTTTTAAATAATTTCAATAGAAAAAAAAAACAAGGTGAAAATACACTATAAAAGTCCAAAAATCGATTTTACTTTTTCTCATGAAGATTAAAAATGAGAAAAATATTCATGTTTTTTTTATTATTCTAATTGAAATAGCTATCATAACAAAGCTCTGAACAAAAAAATATTCCTACATTTTTTTCCTCGATTTTTTAAAATGATAATAAATTGTATTAGTAAAAAACAAGTTAAAAATAAAATATAAAGAAACATTCATTTTACATTATGTATTAATAATAATAAAATAATGAAAATGTACTTATTCCTCTCTAATAGCAAAATCATTGTTAAAATGAAACTCAAAACAAGAACTATGATATTACTGGATCATTGAAAACAAAATTAGGATTTGTTTTATTCGCTTCACTAAATTTGTCCCTCAATTTTTAAAGTGGACTTTTCGATTTGAACTAAGAAGCGGGGAAAAAAAGAAAAACCCCTATAATGAATAGATTTTACCTTCATCCGGTCATATTTATCATCCACATCCTGAATCCAGGAGATGAACTGTCGTGCGTTGAAGCGATCTCTCACCGATTTGTTTTCGTCCCCCTGTGCAAACACATTGAGTTAAGGCAAAAATCATCATCCGTCCTCTTCCGATGTTTGTAATTTTTTTTTAAAGTCCAACCTGGCTTTCTGATGGCATATTGTATACTTCCGAATCCAAAAGCATGGTGCAGGCACTGAACGGCACAGCCTGATTGGCTATGGTCCTTGCAGCTCTGCAGTGGACTCTCAACACTTCCTGCTCGCATGAGACGATCAGCTTCTCCTGTTGGCAAAACACACGCTTGAGAGAGCAATCAAGAAAGTTGAGTGCAGAGCATGCAGGGAAAAGGACACTCTACATAGAAAACGGCAAATAATGCATGCAGACTTTGATTTCTTTACCCGCTCTATGCTGTGCTGTAACCGGAGCTTTCCTCTCACTGCTTCCTGTTGCCTGAAGAGCTCTTTTAAAGGCTCCGACAAAGATGGTGGAGGGGCAATCTATTAAAGGACAAAATAAAAAAAGCATGAATCACTGCTCCGCACCAAGGGTTAACATTTATAAAACATACAAAATGTGAGAAAATAATATTTTTAATAATATTACGTCATTGGTATATTTATATCATTTTCCGAGATAATGCATTTTGAAGACACTGTCTTGTCTTTGACTTCCTGAGCTCTGACGTGATCTGAAGCACACAAGCACCCTATTAGTTTACATTTTCTAAGCCAAGTTTTGGTAGTTTTTGTGGCAAATGCCTAAGCGTTGTTTCGCAGATGGGTGCAGCAATGCTACAACAAATAGTGAGCAGCCAAAAAAGCGAAAATAACACACACACAGCTAACAGTGGCTGAACCAGCCAGGACCCGGCAGGCTAGCCTACTGTCATAGAGGACGAACCGGGACCGATTGGCAGGCAAAAGAACTGGAGTCTGACTGACCCAAAACATGATGAGCCAGGATAACCGCGAGTGACAGCAGTAACGAACACAAACCCAGCCGGGAGAAAAAAAACATGAGCACGGCAGGCAATCCAGCAAACCGACTGCTAATGGGGATAACTTATACCAGACAAAACTGGAATGCCTTCGGGTGCCCGCACGCTCAAAGGGAGCTATCTGGACAATACCATATTAATTGCAAGACAAGCAGCAAAACACTAGAGGAAGAGTTACAGTCAAATACCTAATATGAGGCAAAGTTAAAAAAGGAACGCACGCTGTACACGACTACAGGTAAACTTACCCTTTGATGAACTTGAACAAAACAGTCAGAAGTCCCCCAGCGACACGGTCAGTAAAGTTCCAATTACCCCAAGCTTAAATGTGGGCTTACATGCAGAATATATTTATCTTTGCAAAAAAAGTGAAACTGTCTGGGTTATGGTAAAAAAAAATAATTGTAAAAGTTTTTTTTTTTTTTTAGTTTTTTTTTTAAATTTATTAATTTTTTAAAAATTGGGAAATAGTATTGCTGCAACACCAAACATGTCAGAGACATTAGGAATACTATATTTTATCCTAGAACAGCAACATAATTCAAATTTGGTCTATTTTTTTCTGTATCCTAATTAATTGTTGTTTTTTTTTTTCTTGGCAAAAATCTCTTATTTGTCTGGGTCATGCTGAGCAAGAACATGATCAAAATGTGCGAAACTAAAGTTTTAAAGACCTAATAGTGATTAAATTGGGACAGTGATTTCATTTTTTAAATGCGTGATATTTTCCTAGATTACCCTCCCCAAAATGACGCATGAATCTGACATAATGGAGTTGTGAATTATGACCTTACCACTGGGATATGAAGCTTGCTGAGAGGCTTCCCGTCCAGCAGATACGAGCCAGTGTAGGTCACATACTCTGCGTAGCACTGCGGGGCTTGTGGGGTGATGTAACACAAGATTTTTCTCTTTTCCTCTATCTTTTTCCTGATCTGCAGATACTCGAAATAAGGATTGGAACGATCGCTGTGGTAAGGTTCGATGTCGTCCAACTTGATGGCGTTGACCACCACGGCCAACGTCTGCTGAATCATTTCCCGAGTCTGCTGCATGGCCGTGTTTACAAGCTGTACTTGCACCTGCTGCGCCGTTGTACGTGGGAACTTGCGCTTTCGTGGGTGCTGTGTCTGAGAATCCTCATCCTCAATTGGCAGAGGACGGCCTTTACTTGTTTTGCTCAGGACGACTGTCGGCGAAGTGGTGAGAGAACTTGGTACGGACAGAGTCAGAGTGGGATTGGATGCAGGTGTTGAGATGCTCAGCAAAGAGTCTTTGTCTTTCTTCACTGCTGAGAAGGCCAGCACTGAATTCGGAATTGGTGTTCTCGAGGGTAACGCATTGATGGTCACTACTGGACTGATTGTCACAGACAGGGAAGTTGTTGCGGTTAAACTGGGAGAAGAAACTGTAGCAGAAAGATGGTTCTTGGCGCGATTGCGTGTCATCCTCTGAGGAATTTCATCCACCTTCTTGGGGATATCTATGGACAGTGTGCTTTGGGGTACCTGGACCGGCTTTTGTAATGTCTCTTGAAGGTCTGAATGATCTGTTGACCTGGGAGGAGTAATAGCTACCGGGATGTGAGGAACAGGGTCTGGTGAGGATGATGATTCTTTTAGGGGCTCCGCCACATCCTCCTGTTGCTCCTCTGACTTTTCAGTGTCTTGTGGTAACTGCAAAGACTCTGGAACAGGGTGAAGAGGGATGTGATGTAACTGGGTTATCTCAGAATTAACTGATGAATACAACAGATCTGGATCCGACTCATTAGTAAAGGGCATTTTACTTTCCAACATTACACTTTGTTGCACGAAAGCCATAGGACTGTTGACGGGAACACTTTGAGGTTCTGAATCCAACTCTTGTTGAAAGGTAGTATGCAATGATGGTACAACTAAGTCTTGCCCGGTGGGCTCTACCAGCCTCTGGTCGTGAACAGGGCATGGAGTCCCCACTAGACCGGAATGGTCTGCATGCATTAGGTCGGGGTCATCCACATCCATGAGCGTATGTCGAATATGGGGTTGTACAGCCTTGTTAAGATCAGCAAAATCTGAGTCTCGGTGCTCAGTTTCTTCAGACTTTTCTGGGAGCGGCAGGTCGGGTAACGAGAATGGACCAAGATCATCCAGCTCGTCTGTATCAGTGGAGAATGGATCTGCCCATGGTACAACTGGCTCAGGAGCAGCAACTGGGTTTAGGTGGCCATCTGTGGTGGGGCAGAAGGTATGTGCATTCTGCCTGCCACCTGCCTCATTACAAGGTGTCTCTGTGTCCATTTGGTGAGGAACCTCGATATTGGATTTGTTACAGTCCTGAAAAAAGGACTCCAGTCGTGTGGAGGATGAAGACGTATTTAAATAATTTGGTTCCTCATCTAGACCGGTGTCAGGTCTCTCAAGAGAAGGGATGTCAGCCACAGCCTCCTTCTGCTCATCAAAATCCTCTGGGTCTTCTTCCTTGTGCCACCTATTCCAGGTGGCGTATGGTGGAGTTACAGAAGGGTGTCCGGACAAGTGCTGCAGATCGTTGTCCGAGTGAGAATAAGGACTCGTTATTTTGGAGACGGCAGCTTCAATTTCCCCATAAGTCCTATGTGGAGATTTAAGGTCCACATCATGGTTCCAACTCATGCTGTGATCGTAACAGTTTTCTCCGTGGTTGGGCTCTGGATGCGGCGGAGTAAAATGATGAACTTCTTGATCGGGTGACTCGACGTGCCAACTCTTTCTCAATGTATCCCCAACTTGTGCAGGGAAAGGAGAGGGTTCCCGAGTTTGCTGCATCTCATCCTCATCGCAATCGTCTGTACGTTCATCTAAATCGAGGTTGTCGCCTTCATCCTCCTCATCTTCCTCTTCCTCATCCCTTTCCTCTATGACTGAGGGAAGATCTGAGAGGACCAAGTTAGGCTCACTGTGGTGAGATTCAGATATGTCATCAATGTCAAGTGGAGGCAATGCTGCAGGGGCTGGCGTTGGGGGTGCTGCAATGTCGAAGCAGGGCTCCTGTGGATCAGGCCTGTGAACTGGTGTTGACGGCTTTGGCAAGTAACTATTATAAACACTATCGGAAATATGGTCATTACTCTCAGTGCAAGGGAGAGAAGGCAACGCCAGATCAGGTGTTGGGTGATCAGGCTCCTGCCTGGGAGACAACAACCTAATGGGAGAGAAATAGGGTGAGGGTAAGCCCTCTAGTCTGTCAACTGAGGCTGATTTCTGGTCCAGGATTTGTGAACTAGCATCGATTTGGGCCAGTGGATCACTATGCTGCCGGAGGAACTTGTCAGCCTCGATTTTGAACTCTTCTTCCAAAGGTCGGCGCACATCGGAGGAGGCAGAACGGCCGATGAGAGGAAGCTGGAGATTCTTTGCTGGGGTTGGACATGTGCCTTCCTGAAAACCTTGGGAGTACCTGCTAGGGAACAACAAAGTCAGAAAAGAGTATAGGGTTAAGTAGGGTTGAGTAGAGGGTTAAAAAATACAGCACACAACCGGGATATGCAGACCGCGCGCCATATGACGTTTTCACAATGCGGTGTAGGATTTTTAATTTTTTGGTACTTATTTACGGCAATTTCGCCACTGTACGAGAACAACAACAAACTACATAACGGGACCATAAACCTATAAAATTCAAACTTTACAATGTCTGTGCGTATTTGGAGACCCAAGATGCCTTTTTGCTATTGGCTGACACCACATGGAATTCTGGTCTGCAATTCTTTTGCATGACAGCATCATGAAAATGCCGATAGGCTATTTGCTGAACTACCTTCCAAAAAAGTCTGTCTATTCATTCAATTGACAATCTCATGTGCTTTGTAAAGACTTCACAAGTGAGCAAAAACTACTTTATTTTTTGTACTTTATTCTATTTGCTATAGATCCCTAATATTGCTGTTATGCTAAAGGGAAACGCAAAACACAATAACCATTGAAATAACGCTTGCAATATTAGGAAGGCACATGAATTGATACCCTTGTTAGAGTCCAAAGCGAATTGGTGACAATGATTAAAAATAAGGAGGTGATAAAACAAACAAATATTCTAAGGGTAGGCCAATCCTTCCAAGTGCAAGTTTTAAAATTGGCTTCATTTTAAATCGGTCGTTGCAGTCTCTTGTGCATCCACACGCTATTTGACCAGCTCAAGTCACATCGCACCAGAGCTAAATTGATTTATATTTTCCTTTACATGTATATATATTTATATGGTTATTTAATCACATACACATATATTAGACATAAGTACTACTCATTTAAATGTTTTTATCTGGTGTACCAGGGGTTCAGAAAGTATTAGCTGCGCATTACTATTTGTTTCTATCCCCCTCCTGTACGGCAATTTTACTTTGCAATCCCCAACTCAAAGTGGACTAATTGCGTATCCCAGGGATTTACTGTAGATAAAAACAAAAGAACAAATACCTTTCAAAGAAGGATGGTGAACACGCATTCATGGACATAGTCATTGCCGAGGAATTCTGGCAGTCCAACCCATCAAGCATGATGTCAGGGTAATCTTCAGCGCTGCACGACGGAGTCCGTGGGGTCTGCATGACTTCCTCGTAACTGGGGCAAGAGATAACCGATGTTGGTGTAGGGACTCCTGTCGGTCTGTTATGTTCCGACCTGGGAGACGCTGGGAGATTTTCTTTCATTTGATGGCCAGGCAGCCAATCCTTTGAATTGTGATTCTCTGTCGGCTGCTGGAACTTGCGACTAGGTGACATCATGAGGGATGGTAGCCCGACATCTTTGAGCTTTTTCTCCTTAATACCCGACTCCAGACTGTTGGATTTCTTGGAGGAGAGTTCACCACGGTTCTTCCTCATTTCTTCAGTAGACTTGGCTTTGTCCTTAAGTTTAGCCTCTCCTGACTTAGGTCTGAGCTTCTCCATTTGTTTCATCCTTTCTTTGTGTCTTTTATGACGCTCTTCTATTTCTTGATCTTTCAGACTTAGCATCTGACCAAAACTAGTCATTTGATAATCCCCATCCACCAGGAGCTTTTCACGTGGACGGTTATCTTTCCGTGTTTCTTTGGACTGATTGAGCTTTTCATTTTCTTCTTTAAGTTTCGATTTAGTGTGATCAAATCTGTTGTCCAATATGTCCCGATTTCTGTCTTTTTTATTATCAAATTTCGGGCTTTCCTCCTTTGATCGGTCTTTCAAAGTGGTGATCTGTGGGCTATCTCTTAATCCGGACTTCATATCTTCTTTTGAGTGCTTCGAAGACCCAAAGGTATCACTGTGCTTGTTCCTTTCCTCCTTTATTTTATCTTTATGCTTTTCCTTTTTCTTTTTGTCCTTGGATCTATCGCTGATAACAGAAGTTGATTTATCTTTTTTGGACATCTCCTTCTCAAATTCTAATGTCTTTTCAAAATCATCTTCACCATCTCCTTTACCGCTAAAAGGGAACGTGTATGGATCTGCTTCAAGAGGCATGGGCTCTTTCTCGAAAGGCAAGCTTTCCCTGCGACTGTACATGTCCCTGATTTCTTCAGTTTTGTCACGTTTGTCTCCTTTTTTGACCTTCTCTTTATCTTTGTCATGGCTTTTCTTTGAGGACGAGGAGGACGAATGTCGGAGTCTTTCTTTCTCTCTGAACTTATCGTGCGGTGTGGAAATTGAAAGGGAGTCCCTCCTGTCATCAGGCATATCTGCGAGGCTGATGGAGTCATAGTAACTTGTGAGGAGAGGTTCATGACCTCTGTCTGTGAAACTGTCTGAAGAAATATCACTGTTCTTGTCGTTGGAGTCATCCTTGTAGTCATTCATAGCCTCCTCTTCCAATTTTTCTAGAAGAGACTTTTCATTCTCACCACTGCCTTTGGATAGTTTCCTTTCTTTGGAATTATCCATCTTGTTATATTTGCTTTTTGCTTTATCCTCACTGGTATCCCTTTTGTCCAAAATCTTCTGCTTATTTTTCTTCTCCTGATTTGAGTCTACTGATATTCTGTCTTTTCTGTCCTTATGTTTGACATCTACAGATTCTTTCTTGTCTTTGTTGTGTTTCTCGAGGGAGCCCTTGCGCTCTTTACCTGTGTCAAATGTGGCCTTTTCTTTCTTTTTCTCTTTATGGTCTTTGTCTTTCATCTTTTCTACATTGTGTTTCACCTCTGATGACATTTTCCTTACTTTGTCTGAAGGAAAATGATCCTGATCATCTTGATCAGGCGTCGAGTCTTTCCGTATGCAGTCAGAAACGTGAGAAATAGGGCCGTTGTAACTGTCGTCGTCGTCATCATCACTTTCGTCAGTGAAAATGTCAGCTATTTTGTACCAGGTTTTCTCTCGGATTTTCTCCGGCTTTCGTTCCTCTTTCCTCACCTCCAAGAAGTCCTTCTCCCTGTCAGCATGTTTGTCTTGGGAAGCCTTTTCTTTCTTGTCCTTGGTCTGTTCTGATGACATCTTTCGATCTTTACCGTGAGAGTCTTTGAGTTTGTCTTTTCCGCCTTCCTTTTTCTCTTTTACCGTCCGGTCAATTTCTTTTTCCTTGGCATTTTTCTCTGCAGAAATTTTCTCGCTCTTATCCTTCTCAAGATCATTACTTCTGTCTTTCATTTTCTCTTTGTGCTTTTCAGCTTTTGATTTTTCCCGCTTTTCATTTCCATCGAATTTCTTCTCTTTGTCCTTACCAGAATGGTTTCGTTCCCGAACATCACATGACTTACTCACGGCATCCATTTCCTTGAAGAATGTGTCGTTGCCGTAGTCATCTCTATTCGACTCTTGCTTTATTTTTGCATCTTTTCTCTCTTTCATGAAGTCGTACAAGTCTTTGCGGTCTCTATTATTGTCCAGGGAATCTTTTTTGTCTTTGCTTGACTCTGTAGATTCTTTCCGCTTCTTATCTTTTTCAACAGAGTGACTGGAGTTCAATTTCTGTTTCTCCGACCAATCTTTTCTATTATTTTTATCTGAACAATCTTTCTTTTTTGACGCAATGTCTTTCTCCGATCTTTTATCACTATGATCTGATTTCTTTTCTTTCCCTTTGTCTTTTCTTTTTGTCTCTACTGTTTCCACAATAAGTTTCAAAGAATTATTGGCTTTGTATTCTTTGTACTCTTTGACAGCATCCCAGCTGTCGTCTCCATAGAGCGAAGAGTCTGAGGACATCTCTGAGCCCCATCTGTCATGATGGTCATCCGAGGCACTGAGCTTTGTATCATCTAGATTGAGAAAACGGTTATTGACGTCGTAGCTTTCATATTCTTGCTCTTCTTTCAATACTTTGTCTTTTTTACACTTTTCCTCTTTAGTGGTTTTCTCCTTATCAACCTTTAGATGCTTTTCTTCTTTCTGCTCACAGGTCCTGTTTGTTTTAATCTTGTCCTTGGACTTTTTCTTCTTCTCCTCCTTATGGTTTTTCTGTTTGTCCTCTTTGGGTTTTTCCTTGATGGTTCTATCCTTGTCAGATTTTACAGTCTTCTCTCGTTCCTCCTTGTTTGTTTTGTCCTTGACAGAGTCCTTTGTTTTCTTATTTTTGTCCTTTTCTGTTGTTCTATGCAAGTCTTTCCCCGATGACCAATCCTTTTCCTCAGACTTGCTTTTCAAGAGCCTTTCTTCCTTTTTTGAATGGTCTTTTTCATGTTTTGATAACTTGATCTTACTTTCAACTGGCAAGTCAGATTCGGAATTGATGGACTTTTGCCGTGTGTCTTCAAAATCAAATGAGTAGCTTTTTACAAATTTTTCATTCATGTCTTGATTGAGCACGAGGCTCGGAGCTTTCTCCTTTTCTTTGCTTTTGTGCTTGTGCTTTACCTTATGCTTCTTGAGCACTTTTCCATCTACGTCTGTTTTGGAGGCCGTACAATCTACAGTGACGTTTTTGAAGATGTCAGGATTTTTCTTCTCTATTGTGTTATTGTGTACGTTGTTATTCTTCTTTTTGTTCTCTTGTGGTTTTCTTTTGACTTGTTTTAATGATTCAACACTCGAGTCAACAGAAGAGTAGTCTGATTCGCTTGACAGTCTTGTTCTCACTGAATCTGACAAAGAACTTACATCAGACCATGTTGGAGATGACACGGTTTTCCAGCCATCAGTTCTCCACTGCTTTGGATGTTGTTCTGCCAATGATGGTGCTTGTTTCTGAGAGTTCAAGTTTCCGTGTGAGGATGATGACGTATTGAAACAATTGGATTCTTTCACAATGATAGAAGAATCCTTTATGCTGTTGGACACCTTATCATCTTCACTCTCCATATCTCCACAATCAGAATCAGACGTACAGAATTTGTCATTGATTTTACCAAACCTGACTTCTTTGCCAATGTTGTTTTTACTCTCCTTCTTCCGCTTCTTTTTTACTTTATTCTTATCTTTTAGTTGTTTCGAAGTCAGATTTCCTGACTCTCTTGCCTTGGCATTTGTTTGCAGGGCTTGTTGACGTGGCGTAGGTGCTGGTGTGAAACACAGCGTCGTTTCTTCTTCATCGGAACTGTTACTGTCCGAGATTATCCGCCTGACGGCTTTCTTTGGTGTGAGCGAGTTGCTTTTGGAATAGGTTTTGACCTCCATTTTGGGTATGGAGATGAAACTGTTGGCCTTGGTGACTGTATCCTTGCGGAAGTCTTTTTTCAGGAGGTGCTTGTCATCCACCGGGGGGACTCGCTCCTCCTCGTCGTCTTCGTCAAATTCATACTCGTCCTTGATGGGCGTGACCGCAGATTTGGGAGGGTCTAACGTTTTCCCTTTCAACTTTAAACCCTTCTCAAACTCTGAGTCTGTGTTGTTCCCATCAACAGAGCTAGACGGAGCGCATGACGGAACGTCCTCTTCTTCTGAAGATTCTAAGTGAAGCGAATAAAACACAAGTTAACATGCAAATTAGATTTCTGATGCACCTCCTCAACGTTCATGAGATAGTACACACCTGATGAGCTTTCCTCACTTGAGGTGTAGGTGCCTTTTCCCAACAACAAATTCAGCATTGTTGGAGAGTTGGCAACATTTAAAGGCGTTTCACCTCTTCGGTTACTTTGACGTGGGTCTCCCCCATACCGTAAAAGTAGCTTAACCACCTGTAAGAATAAACATTATGATAGAAAGTGAAGATTTTTGGAGGGCCCTCGTGACTTGCTCTTTCGACGTATCATGTCCAATTCCCATTTTATAAATTAACATGTGAAAATACCTAGAGTTTATAGACTAAAGTGTTGCCGAAAAGTAAGGAGAAAGATGGCAAGAAAGCAAAAAAAAGAAAAAAAAAGAAAAGAAAAACATCCACAACCTGTAAAATGTGTGCACTAATTTAAACCTTGCTGTAATTTCTAAAATGACTACCAAATGACTGTTATATGATCAATGACAGGGGTCGCCAACATATTTCAGGCTGAGAGCTGGCACCACGTTGGAGACCCCTGATCTAAGACATGTCTGAAAATGAAAATAAATAGATGAAAAATAAAAGTAAATAAACACGTGTAAAACATCTATGCCTTAAATCTAAGTATGTGACCTTTTACTATGTGATCTTGCACAATTTACACGCCTTGAGATTTCTTTCCTGCAAAGCATGAGATCAATTAATTAGCTTTAAGCGCTGTTTTTTAGCTTACTTTATTCCCAAAATAAATGTAGTACCCGGGTTGGTCAAATATATATATATAGCATAAAATGTATTGCTTGTTAATTTTGTAAGTTGGGAAATGCAGTGATGAATCACACCAAATTACATTACCTTGGTACAATTCTTTCCCTACTTTAAACTGAAATTGTATTGGAGGTTGCCTTTTGGTAAAATTTTGCAACTGCTCCAGAATTAAAGATGAGCAGCATTATTTGTGTCTAGTCCCATCCCAGGCATGGTATTTTCTCTGATGATTCCCGGCACCAAATAAATTAATTAATATGCAAACATGCTTGGTGCCTAAGGTTCCCAGAACAATAACAGGTTTTATTCATTTGTGAGGTAAAGCTTTACCAACATATTCCTATGAGTAAGACGAAAAAATAAAATTTTCACCTTAAAATGTCCATTGTTGGATGCATCATGAAGTGGGGTGTCATCATCCAGACCCTTGGTGTTGACCTCCGCTCCGGCTGCCAGCAGCTGCTTGGCCACATCATAATATCCCCTGTTGCATGCCTCATGCAATGCAGTCCAGCCTAAATACATTGAGCAAAATAAATTATAAGCACTGAACATTGTTTTTCCCTATTTTAACTGCATTTAGTAATCAAGTCTAAAGTCTCTTACCTGCAAAGTCTTTTACATTCACATCAGCTCCCTCACTGATGAGTTCCTTAATACGTCGTACCTCACCGCGAATCGCTGCCCTGTGCAGCCGAGTCTCTCCCCTCTCGTTTCGTTTATTTACTTTGTCTTTGGTTTTAGATGCAGAGTTTGGCGTTCCCTTCTGACCTAGACTTGACTGTGACTGGTGCTTTGGTGTTGTGTCTGTTGATTGGACAAAAACAAATGATTATATTACTCTAAAATGTTTGAGTTTATTACGAAAACAATGTTTTCCATTCATGCAGTGCACAAAAGTTGTTCATCTTTTGGCCACTGGGTGGTATCATAACACCAGGAATAGGAAGAAGCCAGAATCTATGTGAGCCTATTTAGAAGATAATGCTAGTGCCACCAACTGCACAGCTATTCATTGCAGATTTTTAAAACAGTGATGTGAATAATTAAGAACACAAATCGTATTTACACAAACGTGTAAATCAATCGCATATTTGTCTTAAAACCAAACGTGAATTCATAAATATTAAAACGCTCAAGGTAAATTGTTATTCACATCACAGTAAGTGTATATTACATTGAAAAGTAAAAATGAAAAACTCATATTGGTCGCTGCAACTCTTAACAAAACACACTGTCATTGCTGTTCCTTTTCGCAAAACTCAGCGTCCCCTGTTTTCTGGTGTGCAACAGAAGACGTGGTCTCCATGACAAGGACGCACCTGGACTGTTTACGGACTCCTCTGCAGTCATTTGCATGAGCAAGGCCACCTGCTGCCGCTCGGAGAGGGGGTACCCTGCCCGGATGCCTGGCATCCCCATCCCAAACGGCAAGGTTGCCTTCCGGGTATTTGTGGGCTCCTTTTTAATGCGCTTCCGCTCTGGACCTGGTTTCTCTGTGGTAGAAAAGAAGAAAAACAGTTTAATTTTTGTGGGTAATATGGCCCCACGGGAACAGGCAAAAAACAACCAGAATAAAGTGGCTAAGTAATGGTGATCTGAAACACTATGAAGGAAATATAGATTGTACAGTATACCCTCAATGTTTACGGTTAATCAGTTCCAACCGTAGTGAATTTCCCGGAATTAGGAACCATATTTATATACATATATACACACATACATAAACATACCATACATGCATACAATTTGTTTGTATATATATATATATATATATATATATATATATATATATATATATATATATATATAATTAGGGCTGGGAATCAAATAAAATAAACTAATTAATCTGAGCTTTGAAATAAATCAATTGCGATTAATCCAGGATTTTTAAATCCAGATTTTTTTTGTAAAAAAAAAATATGCATGGAAAAATAAGATTACATTTTTATTATGCCAAATTGTATAGCCCTATACCAAGTCCGGTAAACGTGCATACAGACTGTAATGACAAAGATATTCAAGAACAGTACTTTATGTCAACACTGTTGAACTGTAAATTTGCTGTAAACATGTCTTAAATATTCTAACAAAAAAATGCATACCAAGTAAAGGAAAGGTGCATAAAGCTTGTGGTGTCAAAGAAAAATCTTCCACAAGGAAAATATTTAGGTTCCTTATGTAAACATTGTAGAACACACATCCCTTGCACCGAACTGATCCAATGTTGTTTGATGAGGTCTGCTGTCTGACTGTACCACCGCACCCGGGTGCTTAGCTTCAAGAGATACATCAGGGAAGAAGTGCTCCCTATGGTGATTAAATTCAGCATTGCAAAGCATACATATCACTTTCGCCTTGTCAATATTCCCATCGGGCAATGTTTTAAAGCGAAATGGTCTGCCTAAATGGGTTTCCCTTTTCCATCGCTAGCATGCTACGCCACGTTAGCCTCAGGAAACGAAAGTAACTCTTCTTTGTTTGTTGGAACAGGGCAACTTTACACTTGTGCACAGGGAGGAATTTTAATCGTTACGTTAATATATTTTCACGTGTTAAATTGAAAATTATAACGCAAATCATTAATGCGACATTTTTCCCAGCCCTTATGCATTACAGTGTAACATAAGGAATCTGTTTACTTGTGTGCTTTGCTGCAAACCCAGTTTTCCCCATCCCGTGTATTTTCATGCCACTCAGCACTGGGGGACTTGTACTGCAGATAGAAATCATACACGCAAACTCTGGCTTACTCGCTAATGCTAATGAAGCATATGTGTATTGGTTGATTTTTGAGGGACATTTCCATTTTATTTCTTATACCAATGGTGGAAATACCACAGTTGTAAACATACATATATACTGGACACAACAATTGATTGCAACCATATGTAGTGTTTGTCTATGCTACTGTCAAGCCATATAATAATAATAATAATAATAATAATAATAATTTCCTTGTATTGTCATTCTGTGTAACAATGTACACAGAACGAAATGTCGATTGCACCTGACCCGTTGTAGCGAGCCGATGCAGCCGCAGCCAACAGAGGGCGCCGCCGACCACTTTTTAAGTCTTAGGAATGACTCGGCCGGGGCGCGAACCACCGACCTCCCAGTCTCAATACGAGCACACCTTGTAAAAAGACGGGACGTAGCAATGGGGCCCACTTTTGGAGCCAAGATCAAAGAAGCACATAACTCAATTTGTTTTGGTGAGTGACAGACAATTTATTTTATTAATGTCAACAGTGAAACACAGAAATGACATGTTTTTGTATATTGACGTCTCTCGTGCCTGCCCCACTGATCAGATTGCTCGCACAAGGAATATATGTATACAAGGTATTGTTTTTTTTCACTAGTCATGTAAACGATTAATTTGGATTGCTCCAATCAGCACTCGGGAAAAAGAAGACAGATCTGATTGTTTTGAGTGTGCTGGCTCTTAAAGTGACGCCAAAATTCCACAATGTATGCAAAAATCCGCAGAACTAATTATTGGAAAAAAATCTGCCATGCATGGGGACACAAAAGCGCAATATGACAAGAGAGCACGGTATTATAATATATCAATATTTGGTCTTGTTTATAGGAGTAAAAACAGACACATAAGGAAGAGATGATAACATCTGAGGGAGCGAGAAATAACTTTTTTTTGTTTTCATTTGTGATGGATTAGCTGTGATATTCTTTGGTTACTTTTCAAGTACTGTGATCACAAGAATGGTGATTTTTGTCACAACTACTAAGAATACTTCAATTGTTTACAATACAAAATACTACAATAACAATGTTTGATGACAATTTTGTTTTCAATAGACCAAAATAGTCTATATTCGTTTCCCACTGAAAGCCGAGGCCTTCACAGGGCTTCAGGCTGTGTGTTTATGTTTTCAAGCCAATCAGTACAAGTCAGGAAGAGGGTGGGACTTGGAAAGAGCACACTTATTACGAAATATTCAATTTGACACAGCCCTGCCAAGGTCACCACATGCCTGCCTGCCAGTCTGAATGGAGTCTCTGCTATGGGACAAAAGCAGCTGCTCTACAAAGGCACACCCAGCAATTATTTTCAGCAGTCACATACCATCTGATGACCCTTGGATAGGACTCCAGCTAGCTACTCATGATTTTAACAGCTGATCTTTGAGCATGCATAACATTTCAAAGACAAAAATAATCATAAGTCATACTCTTTCACCCAGTCATAGAAACACCAGTAGACTTGTATGAGCTTGATTTTCTTGTTATTTATTTTGTTACAACATAGCAATACTACCCACGGTGATTCACAATCACACCTCCAAAGTGTTATTTCATTTATTTTTTATTTTAGAAAGCTGGGTATGTTCTATTCACATATCAAAATCAGATAAACTTTTAAGAACATCTGCTAACGCTTTGAGCTCATGTCTCCCCACCCCCTAGATAAACCCTAGTCCACTCTCCAAAGCAGTTGCCACTCAGACACATTCCTTATTCCAAGACTTGAAGAGGGGGAACCACAGAAGCAGTCAAAACATGTTTTGGGAGCAGCTGAACAGAAAAAGTGCTACGCTGGCGCTTTCTGAGCATGTTTCCAAGACTGCTATGCCTGAAAGCAACTGAAACGACAATGCACAAAAACAGAAGAAGTTCTATGTAAACTGGGACAGGACAGTAACAGTAACTACCGGTACTCACATTTCTATTGTTGTTTGTATAAATCCAAGTACACACTGGATTTTTAAATGCATAATCTGTACTTTGGGCACTAACCCTGTCATTGAATGGGGTTATAATTCTCAACTCTCAATGAATGATGCCATTTACTCAGATTTATTGAAGAAGGCCAATCCAGACACCTGGTATGTTTACATTTAGGCAATAATCCAATTGGAAAACAAACTATTACCATTACGATTTTCTTAAGCCATTTAAACACGTAAAACAATTTGATTAAGTGCTTAGTCAAGCAAGTATTCTGATTGCAATGGTTGGGTTAGTCCTTTAATTTTCCTTTTAAATGTGCATGTACAAACATTAGAGTAATCAAATTGCTTGCATGCAGTTCCTTCATCAGGGATATATTGCCACAAAAATAGGTGGAACCTGTAGTATGGAAATGGATTATCCACACACACACTCCTGTTTAGTCGCTAAAAAAGCCTCATGTTTGATATCTACAGGACATTTATGATTTCTTTACAGCTCCCAGGCAAAACAGCTAGTAATTTTTACTGGGTGTGACAGTAGTATCCATCAATATATATTGTAAGTCTGCTTCTGATCCCAGTCGGACTATTCCCAGCTTGTACACATCAGTGTTGAATAACATACAATGCATAATTGCATTGAAATTTTTTATTTTGCAAGTAACCTGAAGGTCACAGTTTATGTAAAATGCACATTTTGATTGCTTACATGAAAATACTGTGTCTGGGATGCCTGTCCATTCCTCGTCAAGGGTGAAATTCAAATTTAAAAGAAAAAATGCGCCTGCACTTGTTGGTTAACATAACTCCCCCAACATTACATTTCTAAGCTAATGACAAGACTGTGCAAAATATGAGTGACAGAACCACTTGCAAACCTGTAAAACCTCTGAGGTTTACTGACCGACCAACCCAAAGTAGCAGCTCCCCATTCCACTCCAACCAACCAAATTTCTAACTATGCAATTTTAAAAACAGCATTTCACTCTGTTGTGATGTTGATATGAATTAGATTAATTGTTTAACCCTATCGATAGCACAATGGCAGACAAAACTGAAGCACAGACCAACACCGGTTCAACTACGTAACAATATCCGCCACAGAGAAGTGCCCTAACCAGCTTGACCACATGTCCAACCGTGGCACTTCACACACTTAGACAATCATTTGCTTGGGGAACTTAAGTTGTGAAAACAGGAAGTCAAGGCAGAAGAAACGGGAAATGGCTAACAGGATGTTTTTTCAGTGCTCAGCCTTGAATAAGAAACTCATTAAACATAAACAAAAATACAGAAATGCGATGGTAAATATGATTGCTTTGCAATAGACACAAAAGACTAATGGTTGGCTCTCTGATCAGCATAAATCATCTCAACAATTTCACTAGTTGCTTCAACTCACTTTTTTTTAGTGCACACTGAACATCATTAGCATACCATGGCCATGTCTCTGAGGCCCACCAAAAACTAACCAAACTTAAACCTAAAGAAACAAGACACCACCATGAAAATAGTTGTACAAGAAGCAGCAGAGACCAGAGAAATACATAAATAAAAAAATGCAAATATGAATATCGTAATTAAAACTAGATTTGAAATCCAAAACATGCTCTAATAATTGTGAAAGTAAATCAAAACAGTACGTAAATAGAATTAAAAATCTGACAGTAAAACTCTGGGCTGTGGAGTAAATGACTTTCTCACTCAATTGAAGGTAAGGCTGAATGATTCTTGGAAAAAAAAAAACAAATTGCGATTTTTCAGACCGGTATTGAAATTTTGACGCGATTTTCAATTTTAAAAGAAACGTGCATTTGTGTTTGTTTGGTCTTTGGGGAGAACAAAAACATAGTGACATGCAAACATCCCTTGAGATGACGTACTTGGAGACTTGAGAATATACGCCTGTAACAAAATAACTATAGAGGGGGCCATATTTTAATAAAAAAATTAACAAATACCGCCAAAGCCACTCTCCAGGCAAAAGCTAATTCCTTAAGCACATGTTATGTGTGACATTAAATGATTTGATAAAATATATTAAATAATAATAAAGCCAAAGCCCGTGTCCCATTTTAATATAAATAACCCCACTTAAAACTGTCTCTCTCCAGCAGCAACTTAAGAGTCTTGTGGCTCATTTTGACTGTCATTTTTGTCCTGAATAATGGTTTCAAAACAAGGTGTGGGCGAAGTTATTTTGTAAAAATGTCATAAAATACTGCAAACGGGGATACCAATGTATTTAATTTTGGTACAGACTGCGCTGAACAAGGGGGAGAAGGAGTGCACGCACTGTGTGTATAGCTCTGCCCATTCCTACCGCTCACCCGATCAAATTGCTTTGGGTGCTTTGATGGAGTTTTGGAGTGTTTAAAGTTTGTTCTGTGGGTTTTATCATAAAGTGTCTCAACAGTAATCATACAATGTTTAATGAGGTGCCATATAAAGGATTCTTATCTGATGTACACCCAAAACTGGGTCAGTTGGTGTGACTCCTGGACTGTAAACTGTAGTTGAAACTGTGCCCAATATATACTGAACCAAACCATTTACCTATTCAGTGTTCTTCCTCTTTGCACATGCTACAATCGGCTTTGCATGTCACAATGCAGTAAAAAAATCGCGCATTTTATCTCTGTGCCAGATGTATTCATTAAAAGAGCCATATAAGCCTCGCTAGACATAGGTTCCCGACCCCTGCTCTATGGAATATGGCTGTAACCAATCAACACTCGTGACTATTCCTAAAAATAAAGAGGTAATTAAAGCAAGGATGACTTTTAAAGGTGGAAAAGTATAAAATGTGTTTCATTTTTAGACAAAAACTTACAATACAAGAAACAAATATCATCTGCAGTGGATAACTGAAATTGGAGTAGATTTATGATGGTTATTTTGAACTCACCCAACAATCTTCTGGAAACAAAATGACTTAGAACTACATTTTGCAGGGTAGGAGAGCAGTTGAGCAGTAACCACATATTTTGATACTGTAAAAGATGCTTGAGATATGTGTTCCAGTGCCATGTACAGTGTTTAAAATTGTTGGGGAAGCAAGGTAGACACTTAAAAAAATCCAGGAATTGTTTATAACTTTTGTACAAACTTTGTTTTTAATAAAAGTTTTTAAACAGGGAAAACACAGGGGGGAGCAGAAATATTTTACCCTTTTGTTTCACCTACAACACATTTGGGAAAATCCACCCGTCAAATTGACTGTGATGTTTCTAACCCTTCAAAGCTTGACTTAAATAGCGCAAATGGCCTGGAGCCCGAAGACAGCTGGGATGGGATCCAGCAAACCCAGCCACCCTGAGTGGTTCAGAAAATGGATAATCCTTTGGGAATAGAACGTGGGCAGTAGTACTAACTCAAATGGTACAGTTATTTGATTTTCTCTACTTAATTTATCTGGGAGGCTAAGCAGTACATTTTCCAAGACATCAACCCTGCAATTTTTTATACAAAATTCCACAAAGAAGTCCATCCACTTGTCTCAATGTTACTTTTATGTAACCAAAAGCTTACACACAATTCAGAGCAGTAACTGAATCGCTGAATGCAGCCACTATGGAGGACATTAGTATCCTTAAGGCAGTCAACTTCTTCAAATGACTGTCCAAACACTCTCCTTGTGGACATACAGCCTTTCATTGGGAATCAGCAAAGTAGGCTACAGCAAATGAGAAAATAACCTAAGCATGCACTTGAATGCAACAATAACAAAGAAAAAGGGGGGTTTGGCAAAAATTTCACAACCAAATTCTGTTTTAGAATGCTAATCAGATAGTTATCGAATAATTGAATTTAAAAATGATCAAACCAATAGACCCCCGGGATACTGCGGCCCCATCTGTTGTTGTTTTTAAATAAAAGGTGTACTGAAGGTGTGGAATAAGATGTTCATGCGTATGTAGAGCTACTTCTCTATGATGTGTGACTGCTATTAGTCGACGTTACAGCATCAAAATGCTATTGGCTAAACTACCTCCCACAATGACTTTACAAGTCTGCAATGCAATACTGTATTTTTGTAGTGTATTTAACAGGCATGACAATGGGTCAGGGGTTAAAAATGTGAGAAAAGTGTGGAGAAAATATGTTTCTATACACTGTACAAGCCCACAAAATACTAAGCTCTGTTGACCCAATGTTTCAGTATCTGCAGGAGGCACCACACATACATACACTCTAAGGCGTGGAACCCCAGGATAAACAAGTGACAAAAGCCTTAAAACAGAAAAATAAAATAAAAAAAACAATATTAGGTGAAATTGGCAAAAATTTGCCTTGCATTACCCAGGGATTAAAACCGCGTCTCATAAACAGCAAGCAAATGTAATAACACTGAACCACTGACAACAAATAAAAATTTACCATAGTATGGCACCATGCATTGGGTACTTGTTCAGTTAGGTTGATGAATGGTAGTCAGCAAATACAACTTTTTTGGGTTTTTTCTCATCGGATCTATATGATTCGCGTAGGTCACCCATTTTGATGTCAAAACAGCGAATTTCGCTCAAAGGTGCGAGATTTTCCATGCCTGATTTAATTGCTATCGGACCCAAGTCATACACTGATGCTAATGGTGGAAGTATCAAAACCATGGATACGATGCCTGTTATTATCAAGAAATACCTTGGAACATGCATTGTTGCCCTGTTAGGTTACATGGCCGTAACCAATCGATGAGTGTGACGAATATTATATAATATTGCTATTCATTATGTTATTTAATCATATACGCATATATTATAGATAAGCAGTACTTACTACTTAACATTTTGTTGTTGTAATGTTTTTATAAGGAGTACCGGTGGTAGGTAACACATCACCATAGGTTTTATCCACCACTATACAGTAATTTCAATTTGCGATTCCCACTTTGGAACAGATTAATTTTGTATCACGGAGGCTCTATAGTTGACTAAAGCAAGATCTTCTAAGGGCATAACAAGCCTCACATGTGGACCATTCTAAATCAGCCGTCGCTGTCTCCTGCCTCACTCTGCATCCATCCGCTACGCTACTCAACCAATTAAAGTCATGTCCAACCATAGGCAAATATAATTTCCTCTTCCTTTTACACGGTTTCCCATAGAATTATTTAAGACCCCGGTGGGTTGATAGTCTAGGGGGGCAGGGGGGCATGCGTGGGGGCGTATTAGGGGGCGTGTCTGTTGGCATGCCCAGGGACGTGCCCAAGGGCGTGCGTACACTAGTTATGAAAGGCAATGACACAGCAAACAAGTCATACCCACAAAGCATGGTCAACACAGGAGTTGTCGTCATCTATTTACACTAAAAATAACTAGTGTTGTTCTGATGCCGTACTATTTTAAAATATCATATCAGCGAGTAAACAGGCCAAATCACCTATATGAATTTTGAATTTAATCAAATTTAAAAATCATGTTAGTAATGTAGTAAATGACAGCATTATATATCAGTACCGCTGCTTTTGTGATTGCTGCTATGACAGGATACCGGTTCCTCTTTGATGGTTTACAGGAGGTTATTTCATACTCGTCAACTTCAGCCAATTGCTCCCCTTATTAATGATTGCAATTCTCTTAAGTGATAATGAACCTTACTAACACAACATAACACTTATTTATTCACAGCAAGACAGACTGTGTAGAACAAAAAAAAAGAGTTATTTAAAAAAAATCTACACACAGAAATTGTTATATGGTGTAAACAAACTGAAATGACCAAAAAAATACATGTTGACAGTTATTTTATTGTGACACACAATCTGGTGGTGATGGGAATTTGGGCTCTTTCAGCTGTCTCCCAAACGGCTCTTAAGATTTTCTATATATATACTACGAACAATAATGCAAAGATATGCATACATTTTTTAAAATAAACCTTCTATTATGTACTATACTAGGCAAACCTTTATTTTTTCACTCTAAAGTGAACTAATTTAAGAAGTTTAATACTAAGCAACACAGAATCCATGGAAAACAAATTTTAAAAACATAAAAAAATGATATATTCAGTGCTATAAAAAATGTAAATACAAGAACTTTTAGCTATTTACAATTCAACATCTAACCAATGTAAATAGACACGATAAAGAACCTCTGAAAAACACACAAAAACATCAATTAAAATGTGTATATATATATATATATATATATATAGGGCGCCCGCTTTGAGACTGGGAGGTCGCTGGTTCGCGCCTCGGCCGAGTCATACCTAAGACTTATAACATTGGTAAAAATGGCGGCGCCCTCTGTTGGCTGCGGCTGCATCGGCTCGCTACAACGGGTCAGGTGTATCGACAGTTCGTTCTTACAAAGAATGACAATACAAAGGAAATTATTATTATTATATATATAAGTTGATATATATAAGTATATATATATATATATATATATATATATATATAGTACAATATATATATATATATATAAATTGAATAATGGCATTTAGGAACACAAAGTGCTAAGCTTTGAGTGACGGACTCAGATACTTCTGTCAGTGGCAATGCACAATGTTTTGGAGCCATTAATATAATTCAAATGAGTCCAAATAAGGATCATTTTCGACTTCGGCTCATTTTTATTTCTTTACTTTCCTTCTTTCTGTCCTCCGTATTGCAACATCACTCTAGCCCTGTTCCTGTGCTCCATGTGCTGCTAGACCCCCAACCCCTCCCTCCTCTGGTAATCGAAAAATTTAGGGGCAACAGTGACAAACATAAACAAGCTTATTAACCAATCAACCAATCAACAAAAAGCAAGTTGGAAAGACTCAGTTCACTGTAGATTGACAGATGTGGAGAACAAATACACGCTGGTAAATTCGATCATTCGAATCCCCCTAAAACACTGCTTTACATCTATATTTATTTGTAATGTTATTAAATCATATACAAGTATATCACAGAGAAGCAGTACTTACTATAAACTATTTTCATTGAAATGTTTTATAGAGGGTACTAAGGGTTTGGAACACATTACCATAGGTTTTATCCCCTGCTATACAGCAATTTCACTTTGTGATCCCACCTCAAACAGAATAATGTCGTATCCCGGAGGCTATACTGCATGACACAAATAGTCACTGGGGGAAACAGCCATGCAATTTTCCATTGTGGACTGGAATGGAGAGCATTTCAAAAGTGTAATTGCAGAACATAAAGCAAAGCAGTTACTCAGCCAAAGTAGATAGATGATGAAGGCAGTTAGCAAAGCCTCTGAGCTGGGACATTATTAACAAACTAAGTCCTGAACCCTGCAAATCCCAAAGTCCAACAAGCACAAGCAGTCGTTCTCCTTTCCCTAATTAAAGAAAACACAACACTGACGAACCCAACAGGGGCCAAGCACAGCCTAGCTAGTTTGCTGTGACAGATGAAAAATCCATGCAAGAAGTGATGAATATTAAAATACAAAATTGGACTTTTTTTTTTTTAATTAATCTGAACAGTTTATCACATTCTCGCTCCGATTTGATTACATTTGTGCAAGTGAGAGTGTGGTTTTGAAGATTTCAAACAATCTCTTACCTGAGTCAGAATCTTTCTGGTCTCCATTCGCTCCGGTTGTAAATGGCAGTTTTCTTTTCGAAGCCTTCTCTTTCATCTCTTTAACCCCATCACTGCGATCCAATTTGGGAGTCTTATTTGACAACGCTTTTTCCTGTCAATGACATTAATGGGATCATCAGATGCCACCAAATTTGAGAACAAGCAAACATCAAAAGATATTGTCACCGTCATGAGGAAACGTATTTAAATCATCTCTCGAAAAGTAAGATTAATAGTTTTCCAAATCTGTCAATATTAAATGTATCGTTGTTTTCATGTAAAAAATGTACAGTATTTCCTCGAAATTCATGTGGTTAATCAATTCGATAACCACCCAAAAGAGACGCCGTGTAACAATTGACCTTTAGATGTCGCTGTACTGTGTAGTATAAGTGAAACGAAGCACAAGGAATAGTACAAACTACAGAGAATCAAAGGGACCAAACCACACTTTTTTTTCATTACTAATGCCCAGCCTTTTATAAGGTTTTTGGGGGTAACCGTAGCAGCAAGAAGGCAGACATTCATGTCAAGCTCTGGTTAGGCGAGCCTCAAGTTGTGTAAAATAAATACAAATTTGTCAACCTACTAGTATTTTAAATAAGGAACATTTATATGATAGTTCATGTGATTTTGCTTATAATTCAAATCAATATAATTTTGTTAGTTACGTTCTTCAACACTAGAAGGCACTCAATAATACACAACGTCCCTTTAAGAGAATTTCAGCGAAAGAGGAACTATTGTGACATGCATATCCCACTTATAACAACAATCACACCCGCTGACAAACAGAAAATAGACTGCTTCCATTGTTGTAGTTGCCATCCGACACAATAGCACTTTAACATGGACTTATGCTGCTGTTAAGTTTTTATGGTATCAAGTCCACACGTTTAATGTCTACATTGGGTTATTTATGGATATTTATTCTGGATTAGCAGCACGGCGGCGCAGTGTTTAGCGCGTGTGCGGCACAATTCTGGGGTCATGAGATCGAACCTCCTGTGTTGAGTTTGCATGTTCTCCCCGTGCTTGCATGGGTTTCCTCCGGGCACTCAGGTTTCCTCCGGCATTCCAAAAACATGCATGTTAGGTTAATTGGTCTGTCCAAATTGTCCCTAGGTGTGGATGAGCGAGTGAGTTGTCTGTCTCTGTGTGCCCTGCGACTGGCTGGCAACCGGGTCCAGGGTGTCCCCTGCCCACTGCCCGAAGATAGTTGGGATGGGCTCCAGCACCCCCGTGACCCTACTGAGGATTAAAGGTGCAGACAATGGATGGATATTCTGGATTATTTCTTCTGTGGATTTCCTTTAAATTATTGAATTGATAGATGCTCCAAACAAAGCTTCGTTGGTCAATATATATTCCGAATGTCATATATTGGACGTCAAGTTGTATCCATCCATATGTGGTACAAGTCAATGCAAGCACACCTTGTAAATAGACGGGACATGGCGATGGAGCAAACGAGCACGCTACTTTGTGGATTTTGGTGAGTAACACAAATGAAATGATCCTTTATTTAATGTCAAAAGTGAAATGCAGAAACAACATCTTATTGCAAAATGACATCACTCGTGCTTGCCTCCCTTGATCCATTAGCTCGCAAACAGCATGTATAAGGGTTTATTCAATTGTTGCTTGTCCTAAAAACGTCTCATTCGGAGTCCTCAAATCAGCACCCAGGAAACTGAAGGCAGTTCTCCAATTGTTTTGAGTGTACTGTAGAAAGTACGCATTTATCCGTGGAACTTATTACTAGAAAAACAATATGCGATGCAATGGGAGCACAAACGTCAAGGGAGTACTTTATCTGAAAAATACATTTTTGGGGAAATAGTGTTGTTTTTTTTTCAATCATCCTGGGGAAAACAAATTCAGCGACAGTATGCATTTTTATTCCAGTTCCTATGAGTTGAGAATAGGGATCGACTGATACTGTATATGGTTTTCAGGACCGATACAAATTATTAGTATTAAGAGGCCGACAACCAATATATGGAGCCAATATTTGTTTGGGGTAAAAGCTTCAACATTGGATTAAGACATTTATGATAGTGAATAAGAAAGAATATTTGTTATACATTTAAATACAACTTTAATAGCTCTCTGAAACCTTTTAAGGTAAATTAATGAGAATTTTAACACAACTAACATGACTAATCTTTCACTCGAAACAAAAACTAACCATTCATTGTCTTCCGCTTATCCGAGGTCGGGTCGCGGGGGCAGCAGCAATAAAAGGGAAGCCCAGACGTCCCTATCCCCAGCCACCTCCTCCAGCTCATCCGACGGGACCCCGAGGCGTTCCCAAGCCAGCCGAGAGACATAGTCTCTTCAACGTGTCCTGGGTCGCCCCCGATGGGACATGCCCGGAACACCTCCCGAGGGAGGCGTCCAAGAGGCATCCTTTTTAGATGCCCAAGCCACCTCAACTGGATCCTCTCAACGCAGAGGAGCAGTGGCTCTACATCGAGTCCCTCCCGGATAACTGAGCTTCTCACCTTATCTCTAAAGGCCCGGTCACACAGCCTTTCACGGGCGCATCGAGGCTGAATCACGGCCAGACATTTCTGCCCGTGAAGCAGACGCTGTTGGACGCTTTGAGATCGCGATATAGACGAGATACAGCCGTGCTTTGCACGCGGTAAGAAATTCACACGCGGTTGGCCGCGCAAAAAAGTTTTGCGCTGCTCAAAACTTTAGACCACGGGTAACCGCGGGCGGCACACGTGGTACACACGAGGTAAAGACGCGGTACGAACGTGCTAGGACGTGCTACGGCCGCGGCCAAGACGTGGTTACACGCGGGTAGGAGGCAAAATTTCAGCGGGTAATCGCGGGTGGAGCACGGTCATAGCACGTTTGTTCTGCGCCTGTATCGCGGTGTTATCACGTGCATTAGCGTGTGTACCGCGTGTAAGCGCGGTCAAACGCGATGCAGCCGCGGTTAAGGACGCGGAACAGTCGCCGGCGTCTGTTTCGCGGGCATACCACGGGTAAACAGCGGGTTTAGCCAATTTTGCACATTTTCCACCGCGTTTGCTTCACGGGCAGAAATTTCTGCCCGTGATTCAGCCTTGATACGCCCGTGAAAGGCTGTGTGACCGGGCCTTAAGGGAGAACCCCAGCCACCCTGCGGAGGAAACTCATTTCGGCCACTTGTATCCAGGATCGTGTTCTTTCGGTCATGACCCAAAGTTCATGACCATGGGTGAGGGAAGGAACGTAGATCGACCGGTAGATCGAGAGCTTTGCCTTTCGGCTCAGCTCCCTCTTCACCACGACGGACCCAAACACTAACCATGCAGAAGAAATTAGGCTCAGCAGCAACTCATATATATGTATATAAAACATTAAAACAACTTTTTTAACTGTGAAAAATTTACAATTTTAACACAGCTAAAATTATTAATTTCTCTACTTCAATCGGAAAGTAAAATTAGGCTTAGTAGCAAGTGGTATAAAAGTACACACAAACAGATGGGTCACGTTTTTTTTTTTCATTTTTAAAAATAAATAAAAATACAACCAACATGACTTAAATAAAAACAAAAAGTGAAAGGACAATGATACAAAGCTGGCGAATGGAAAAGTGTGGGCACCCGTGTTTTAGAGCCGGATTGATGAATTAATGATATTGTAAGACAGCTAATCACTTACATTTTAGCATGCTTTTTCTGCTCTCTTTATCAATCACAAACACAGACACCTGATTGATTATCTAATGTTATAATAAGAGCTAATCCACCTGAACGTTCCTCGCCGAAACAAGTTAACTACACTTTTGACGCTATCTCTTAATCGCTAACACGCTTTTATACCACCGACACAGGCATGTCAGGGCGAGTTAGCATAGCTATCGCTGTAATGTTCCTGCTTTGCAGGGTCTCCCCCCAGTCGCTTATCCAATCAGAAGGTACAAGTTGGGTAGCGGGGAGGGGAGGGAAAAAAAGGCCGATACAATATCCGTCAAATTCCCCAAAATCAGTGCAGATAATTGGTCCACCTAATAATCCGTCGACCTTTAGTTGAAATTACATTTACCGACAAATTTTTATTGGGACAGCGCCATCTGGGTTAGTACTCCTTTTTCATGGCCAAATTCAATGACTTATTAAAGACTTTCAAAGCCAATTTTTCAATTTATCCAGTACCATTAACAGAAGAATCTGGTGTGAATAATTTTGCTGATCCACAAATATATCAGTTTTAGATTTTAAGTAAATTGCAAATATATTTTGAGCATCTGAACAATCCTGGGGTAAATAATTAAATAAGACAAATGTCCCCCCAATACAGGCGTTGGGTAAAATGAAGGTAATATGTACCTTACATTTTCAGTAGCAGAGAGATCTTTCCATTACAATTTACCACTGGGAAACGCTACCTTAATTGTTTCTGCATGATAATAAATGTTCATGATTAATATGTAATCCTTGCGCTAATAAACATTCCATACTGCCCTGTTTAGGTGCAGCATGCACCTTTCCAATTGGGCGTGACCTTTAGTGGAGCGATAAAACTTCATGGGACAATGCCAAAAGAAGAAATGCAATAGCAAAACGAAGCTTAAGAACAGTGTCAAAGCCATTTTTTAAAGACTTGGTTGACAAACATGGCAACAATTTCACGCAATTACCCGCAATTCCCCCGAAATTCAAGAACTTCTCAATCCTTTCAAGCATTTTCAAGGATTTCAAGCACTTGTACAAACCCTGCACCATATACAAACTAGTTTAAGAATGACGAAAGAAATATCCAAATGTCAATCTCTCAACTTTCATAGTGTTTATAATAAAAGTAAACAAAACCAATGATGCTTGAAAAAAAAAGACAACAAATTAAAAACGTGTACGAAAAATTCTGTATATTTCAAGCTCGATCCGAGATCATCCTAGGGCAACCGGACGTGTTCATTAGTTGTGTACTCTAGTCAGCACATGTACATCACCTCTTCAAACAAATTATGCTTTTGTCTCTATCCACGGGGCATGTTTTCAATTATGCAGAGCCTTTTCAGACTCTGCCTCCTTGCCCTACCCCAGTCATAAGACTATGATGTCATGGTACAGTACAGACAACTACTGTTCAGCTAAATTGAGGAAGCTCTCGGGCTCGACTCAGCAATACAAAAATTAAATTATGACGTTAGGATCAGAGTTGTGTTAAAATCAAAAAAATAAAAATAAGAACAGATTGCAGAGATAAAAAAGACTGAGTTTAGAACATTAACAGTAGGAGATATAGATATTTTTATTTCTATTTTGCTGTTCTCTCAGATGCGCCTTCCTATGACAGCTTCAGCAATAGCTGTTATTTTCCACCCACCCTCGTTGTGCTCCAAGTCCCCCACCCCCACCTCCCTTCCCTCCATGCCAGAGTCTGATGCAATCCTTTGCAGAGGGTTGTAAATCTATGCCTGCATAAGCGGCACCTCGCTATGCTTTGCAGCTTGTTGCTGCTGCTCGTATCCAAACAGTGGGTATCTTCTGTTCGTACCAAAAAAATCACGAATGGATATTTCAAATATTTCCAAAGCCGCAAATGCTTGAGAGGGCTTGCAAAATTTTGAGTTTTCTGAGACTGACTCACATATGCGGCAGGATACTATTTCAAACCATGAAAATGGACTGTATATAAGAAAAATTATGTGATTTGTGACCATGTATGACTGGTTTGGTTGGGTTGGATCCCTCAACCACTGGTGGCACCATTTCCTGTAGTGTAGCTTGGGCAAGTACAGCCTGGCGGCGCCCATCCTTCTCCAGGCCACTATTTTTTGTTTTGCAATAGAGAGTAATGTCTGCTAAACAGTTTATATATATATATATATATATATATATATATATATATATATATTCATTCATACAGTAGACCAGGGGTCGGGAACCTTTTTGACTCAAAGAGCCATAAAAGCAAAAAATATTAATTTTATTTTGGGAAAGAGCCACACCATATATTATGAGACAAATTTACTAAATTGCTAAACCCGCACCCCAGACAAAAGCTTAGTCTTCAGCACATTTATTTTTGATGATTTGATAAAAATTATGAAAAGAGAATAATGCCAGAGCCCGTGTCCCAAAATCAACAAACATACCACTTTAAACTTGTGTCTTTCTTGCAATTACTCAAGATCGGTTAAACTCATTTTGACCCTTTTTTTTCCACACATATTGGTTTCAAAACCAGATGTAAGCAGTTATTTTGTAAAAACGTCACAACATTCTGCAAACAGGGAGCCTGATGTGCTTATCTATGGCGCAGACGGCGTAGGGCGAGAGATGGGAGGGAGTGCTTGCACTTTTTGCATAGCTCCACCCATCCCTCCCACTCACCAAATCAAAAAACTTTAAATTCTGAAAAACGTGCCCTATATATACTGCGAAGTATTTCTTTATTGTCTAGCTCTGGTTTGGCTTTGCGTGTACCTGAATAGTGTAGTCTACTCAAGTTTTGAACAAGATGGAGAAATTTTGCATGCAATCAAATTTGTCTCTGAGCCACAGATACTCATAGAAAGAGCCATAGGTTCCCGACCCCTGCAGTAGACCCTGGCACATCTTTTTTCCACACAATATGACATGGACAACAAATTATTTTACGTGCTTTAAACATTGAAGTATTAGTACATATTACGAGTTACGTCTTTGTGATGCGTGTCTGCTATCGGTTGAATACATAGAAAATGATGGTCTGCCTTTGGTTTGTGTCAAGGCAGCATGAAAGGAGCAATATGCTTTTGGCTGAACCATGTCCCACCATGCCTTTCGCTTTCTTCGTTGAGTTCAAAATCCTGTGTGCTTCGTGAAGACTTTGTGAGTCGGCAGTTCAATACTGTATTTTTTTGTACTGTACTCATTTGCCTTGGGTAAGACGGCTTTTAGTGATGCTAACAATAACCGTGGAAATTAAGTTTGTTATTATCAAGAAATACGAGGGAGGAATGCAAACGGCCATCCTCACTAAGTTACATGACCGTAATCAATCAACGATCGGGACAATTATTAAGAGTACGGAGGCGACTAAAGCAACACTTTTTAAAGGTGTGTAATATTTAATGCCTCCAAGTAGTACAAAAACACTCTTATCCAGTATAAAAAAACACATTGATTTGAATACCAGGCAAAAATACATGACCTATCATACGAATGTTAATTTTTATAAAAAATCAAAGGGCAGGAGATTTGTGGACGTGGAATCACCAATTAGATCAGCGCCATGTTTGTCTGGTATCCTGCTGCCACGCTATGTCATGTATAAGTGTCCCTCCCTCGTACCGGACAACACAGTGCAATCTCGTGATAAAAGATCACATTGGGGGGTTAATGGCATGAAAAATTTGTTTTCATCTTAATCCCCATGTCTCATCTCCCTCTGCATTAACCCCACTTCCTCCACTTTACCAGCTCAAATCACGTCACAGCAAAGGTAAATTTAATATTTCCTTCACATGTATTTTTTTCTGAAGTTATTTAATCATACACATACAGGGGTTTTACTTAGTATATACTATTTTGTTATTTTAATGTCATTATCTGGGTACTGGGTTCGAAATGCTTTACATAACCACAATGCGTTTTTCTTTTCGGTCCTCACTTCAGTGTTGCACCTGGAGTCTACTGTACATCGAATACATATATTTGTATATGTTTTTTGATATTTTGGGGAGAGAGTGGCGTTATAATTTTTATGAAACGTCTTTGTTCTTATGAATTGTGTGGGTTAACGTTAAAAACAACTTCTGGCCAAAATCCCCATTTGTTTTCTTCCTCCAAAATGTAAACAACAAAAGCTTTGAAACTGGAAAGCAACAGTAACATCATAATGTTTGAGAAACTATCAAAACGCTTGTGCCAACTTTTTTTTTGAAGGAATGTTTGCGACTGCTGTCTTATCACGCGTACCTTCTTCCCACCCTGCTTTTCCACCATGTCGGTGTTGAGTGGGAAGTGGTCCAGCTGGGGGGTTTTAGAACCCCCACCTTTGGGCATCGTTCAGCTCTCCCCACGCCAAGCTTCATTCACGCTGCCATTGCATCGTCATCAACCGTCTGCAAGGACAAAAGGTAGAGGTTAGCATCAGACGATTCCAAGTTTCACGTTTAAATACATAATAATAATAATAATAATAATTTCCTTGTATTGTCATTCTGTGTAACAATGTACACAGAACGAAATGTCGATTGCACCTGACCCGTTGTAGCGAGCCGATGCAGCCGCAGCCAACAGAGGGCGCCGCCGACCACTTTTTAATTCTTAGGAATGACTCGGCCGGGGCGCGAACCCGAACCTCCCAGTCTCAAAGCGGGCGCCTTACCATCTAGGCATTACATGGCAAATGGCAGTATAAAAGCATAGTCAAATATAATCACAAACTCTAAAACACTTTTGAAAATAATGGGACCAACCCAATACTTGGATCAATTGAACCCACTTTTCAGGGTATATTCACACAAAACGACTCAATTGTCCGGGCTGTTCTAAACAAGATAACCCAGACAGTCTATTATAAAATCAACTGATTTGGGGAGGTGTTAATTTAAACGGAACCGGTTCACTGTAGAGTGAAAAAAAGCCTAATATAATATGGTAGAATAATACATTTTTGGGGTTGGTTGGTTGGATGCCTTAACCACTAGGGTTGTAGGGGCACCATTTCCTGTGGTGTGTCTTGGGCAATGCACCAGATTGGTGTGTTTTCCTTTATAATGTAAAAAAAATTCCACCCATCGGGGTCTCACAAAATTTTATGGAATACACTGCAACTGTACAAGTTGACAGGTATTCTTTAACTAGATAAATAAACGCCACATCTCAATAGTAACAGTCATGAGAGTTTACTACATCCAGTTCAATGAGAGTCGATTCGATCGCACGTGACTGTTTGACAACAATCTATCATTTGCTGGCGTCTACCTTCCTGCATGAGGAGAGGTCTTCAGTTTGTCAGGGACATGAATTAATCATGCATTTTCACCCCTCGGTTCCCTCCTCCATAACACCCTCTCTCTCCTTTGACTGCGTTCAACTATAATCATCGTTGTGACTGAGTGAGTGAACAGATGAGACCACGGCTGTATCATATTTTTTTTCTGTTCAGACACTGGCACTCCAATCCTCACTGGCGCCGCTTCCATTGCCCCTACCCCCACCCTGCTCTCTTCCTTCTGCAGTTATCCTATTCAAAGGCCGCTATTTATATCTCCCCTCCCCCGTCAAGTCAAAATAGAAAGCCAGCAAACCAAGTGGTGCTAACAGCTACAGAGGTTGAACTGCCCCCCATTTTACTGGTACATGCTAAGATAGAAAAACAAGACATATTGAACCTTCTTTCAACTTCCTGCTGAGCTAAACTATGTTGTGGCTCCATTCAGAAAAGACAAAACCATCATAATTTCTCCTAAGTATAATACTGTAATATAACATGTGTCAGACACAGATAAATTGAGAAAATAAACAAGTTTGGATATAAAAACACACATTTCATTTGAAATTGCATTTGACAACTACATTTTTTCTCATCTGTGATCAAGCATACCTGTTTAACCAGAAATGACCATTAAGTAGCATGCTACATGTGTGTGGTAGGTTATCCGTTGCTCCGATTGATAAAAAAAAAAACATCCGATGCACTATACAATGTCTGTACACTGACAACTTGCCTAATTTTTGCATTAACAGCATATATTTGGTTGGTTTAAGATCAGGTAATTGTCTAATTGTAATCCTGTGCAGTCCTTTGAGACAATTTTGTGATTAAGGGCTACATAAATAAATGTGACTTGACTTGACTTGACTTGACTTATTTAGTAACACATGAGGCTCCTGGATACGGCTTCCCCGGCTCACGGTGTTCTCACTGTATGGTGTGGAATGAGATGTTTTTTGGCCCCTCCTTACAGCATTTTCTCCACCATACCACATCAACAACACATAATTTTGCATGCCCAAAAACTTTGCGGTGTTAGAGGAGATGACTGTGCGTGCTAAGTTTCTAAGATGACTGTCTTCTATTAGTCAACAACATATAAAAATGCTAGTGTGCATTTGCTTCAATGCTGGCCGCTTTTATCAACAGTGTATAACGAAGTTGCAATTTTAATGTTGATGATTATAAAAACAATCTTGAATCTATTGGTTTGTGTCACAGCATCATAAAAATGGCAAAATGCTATTAGCTGAACTATTTCCAACAATGCCTTTCTATCTCGTCATTTAGTTCAGAATCTTGTGAGCTTCATCAAGACTATACGATACAACACTGCATGGTCAGGGAAAAAGAAGATATCCATGGAAAAAAAAGCTTGTGATTATTGAGAAATGCAAATAAGACACACGGATTAGATAGATAGATAGATAGATAGATAGATAGATACTTTGTTCATCCCCGAAGGGAAATTCACATTTCCAGCAGCATCCCTGAGCTGAGAACAATCGAGAACAATCGAAAATAACACGGGAGCTGCTGGAGTGGCTGCCATTCGTGACGGCGCCGGAAGAAAAGATTCAATTTGAATCATTTACAAACAAACAAACAATTGAATCATGTACAAACAAACAAACAAAATATTCATGTTTCAATAAGTGGAGTGTTAATAAAATATTTCTGATACTGATATAACCAGATAAAACTAATTTTAAGTTACCTGTCCAAATGAATGTTGTGCCATCTCACCTTTCCCACTCTCTCTCCTGCAGTTGACTTGCTGCTGCTCGCTCCTGAAACTAATACTTACCTCTTTGTGTATTGCCTGCATATTGTTACACTCACTAAGGTTTATGGCCGTTAGCAATCTGCAATCAGGGCAAAGTAATCTAAGGATATGCAAGTCTCACAAGGGGACGTTTTAAAATCAATTTAAATCTTAGTCCCCTCAAGTGGTGTCACACCGAAGTTAAAAAACATATTTCCTTTACATGCATACTCATCTAAAATGTAATTTAATCCTATAAACATATATTGCACATAAGTAGAGCTTACTATAAACTATTATTATTTTTTTAATGGAATTGTCTTAATCTTCATTGATATCAGCGTTGTGAAACATAGTATGCAATGAAATTGGACATGGCACTCTAGGGTAAACATGTAATAAAGACTTGAAAAAGGAAAAAAGGTAAAAGACTAAGTATAAAAGGCAAGATTTTGATAAATATGTTTTTATCTTCGTTAACGGGGTTTCAGCACACATTATACGCATCACGATAGGTTTCTCTCCCCTGCCATACGGCCAATTTTACCTTGCGATCGCCAACGATTCGTGTCGTATCCCAGGGGTTGACTGTAGTGGACTTGATTTTACCACCATGCATACGGTAGATGGTCTTGGCTAGCATACCAAAACATTACTTATACTACCCTTACTACTCCTATAAAAACATAAAATCAAATCTGGAAAACCTGATGTACAGAAACCGCTCGCTACTTAGCACTTCGGTTATAGCTAGTTCACTGCTTGGCGGATTTTGAATTGAATCGGTGCATGGTCATTAATAAACATACTGTGGTCAGAAGAGAGCACACAGCAAATGCTATTAAGAGGCATATTTTGTGTGTGTGTGTGTGTGTGTGTGTGTGTGTGTTTGTTGGATGGCCTTGACTGTCTGTGTGCGCGACTGTGAAAGGCTGGTGTATACTGTCAACCAAACAGCGGGTTGGGCGCTCAAGTCAAAATGAACCACAATCTCCCTTGTACTAACTAACGGTGGAGTAGAACTAGAGCATCAACTACAACTAGTATTTTAGCAGCTCATTACATTGAAAAAGAAATGTATCAGTTAAATTAAGTCTGAGGGAAGTCAGAAAACCAAAAAGTAACGGTGATCACCAGCGGGTGCTCTGTGGATTATTATGGGGTTCGGTACGACTGAGGCTGCATCGGGAGAGAAGGCAAGCAAGGCTGCAGGTCTGGCCTACAGCTATGGCCAGGCTAACAACTCTTAAAAGTCACCCCTTCGGTGCCTGTATCTCACAAACGCCTGATCCTTTACCCATGAAACAGAAGACTTGGAGCGGAAGTGGAACTCTTGGCAAACCTCTACATTTGTGACGGTTATATTTTAATCATCGCGGAGACCTGGCTCAATGTACGGACTCTCTAAATTGCTTTTTTGTCCTGAAAGGAGTAGCCCTCCAACATCGTTGTACATTTGTATAATGACAGTAAAGACCATTAATTCAACTGCAGTTCTGTGTACTGTTTTTATTTGTAAATGTATAGTTGTTATTTTGTAACAGTTGTATAATCTCAGTCGGCAATTACATCATCTCAAGGGGGCTTTTAGGAAAGTTGCAACCCTTTTTCGCGGATTTTCGTGTTTCGCTGGGGTTCTGGTCCCTATTAACTGTGATAACTGAGGGATACTGTAACTTGCCACGTTATTATTAGCACAAGCATTTTATTTGAAGGTGGAAGACAAACAAAATAATAATCTTCCACTAAAACTTAAGAAAATAGCACTAAACTAGGAACATAGAGTGTTAAAAAGTAATAGCTGAATTCTCCCTAACATAAAGAGCGATAATTACAAAGTTAGTGCCGATAGTATTTGAACATAGTCATGCATACATTTTCAATGCTTTGCTCCTGAATAGTGCAACCAGTTATTAGCACCAGTTATTAAAACGCTTACTGCAGAAAAAAAGAGCGGTGAGAGACGGACTAGTGAAGCAAATCGAGTTCCCTCCCTGGTTTCTATCGTCCATAAGCTGCCACCTTCCTCCCCAACTTGCATTATCTAATCTTCCTGGAGCCACTCCCTCTGCGGTCAGACAGAGGCCAGTACTTCAGCATATTGCAGCAAGCACCTCTCAGGTTTTAGTCGCAGTCCTGTCGCTCTGCTGAATGAACAAGATAGCTGAGCTCCGAAACGAGAACTGAATATTTGAAGCGACCGTCTAATAGAATTTTTTTTTTTTAATGGCTGTTATTGTTACTAAACAGTCTTTATATTTGCAAAAAATATTTTCCTTTCTGTTTTGCTTTTTAGGAATGTTATTTTGTAAATTTTAAGGAAATACTAATATTGAGAAAGATATTGTGATCTAGACCAGAGGTGGGCAAACTATGGCGCATGGGCCCCATGCAGCCTGTCAAGACAAATGAAAATAGTCAAAATATAATGACGAACAACATATATTTTTTCTATATATTTTTTATATATATATATATTATATATAAATGCATCCTGCTGGCATCTTGGTGAGATTAATCTGTTCTGATGGACATTTCCTAATGCACCAACGCTTCACATGGCAACGTTATACAAAACCCTGCAATCTTAGCTTTCGTGTCCGCGTCACTTTTGAGACAACTTTATTATTTTTTTTTCTTCATTTAATGTATGGTCTGTTGATTCATATCGCCGAGAAACATGGAAACAATTTCAAGCACTTCACCAAAATACAAGCATTTTCCTAACCTTGAAAACACAAAATTAAAACATTTTCCCAGATTCAAGCACCTGTACAAACCCTGTACTACAAAATTCTACGATTGAAGCCGTACAAAAATACTACTGCAGGGATACTACAGATGCATTACTATGGAAATACTACAAAAATACTCCTGAAGAAATACTATAAAAATAAAACTAATACTACAAAAATTCAACTGCAAGTATACGACAAACATGCTAAAAAATAAAACTAGACTAATACTACAAAACTAAATATAAAATTTAGTGCTTAAAACAGGGACCTAATATTAATTTGCTTCAATTGTGAGTGTTTCAATACATATTCGATGAAACTAATCTATCTAGAAACAAATCTAAAAAAATATAACATGCAGATGTCTCCGTGTATATTTATTCATAAATGAAAAAAAAAGGATAGGACTCCAGCCTCAGCCCCTTGACCTAATTTTTTTAACCAAGTGCGGCCTGCGACTTTTAATAATTGCTTGATCTGGACCAGACCTGGGCACTACGGTCTTCGAGGGCCACATGTTCCGCATAATTTGAGGTTTTTCTGCTCCAATACAGGTGATTCCAACTGACAGAATCCTAAACAAGCTCCTGCCAGTCTGCTAAAAGCCTGATAATCTGTATTACCCAAGATGATGAAGAAAAAAAACTCCAAAATCAGGCAGGGCATGTGGCCTTCGAGGTTGTAGGTGCCACTGTTCAACTCCTACGTCCTTGGTATTTGCAAAGCCACACAACATTGCAGTTATTCGCTTCAAGCTAGGTCTTTTTTGCCAAGATAAAAGATAAAAACGTTTGATATGAGTCGATAATTTAAACAGTAATTACCACCCAACCGCTGAAGAAAAGGGGGGAGCCAATGCAGCCAAAACGCATCTTCCAGACAAACATTCGGGAGACAAAAGGTGACAAGGATGAGCCAATCATATTGCAAGAATAGTGGTATAGCGGCTCACACAGAGTGAAAGTGAAAGGACTACAATATGTTCAAAATGAGTGATAAAAAGATGAAGGACACCAAGAATACCTACTAATGCTGAAAGATTTGTAGACAGGAGAGGCCCCCATTTTCAGTTGTTTAGAGGTATCTTGGCTACTTACGAGTTTGATGAAAAATAAAAATGCTGAACAGTGCCGTTCACTGCAACATTTGCAGACAACGTGTGCCAACCAATGTTACCTCTAATTTTCCACGGGTCTGAGCATTCACACAAAGTCGGTGAGCAACGCTTGAAACAACAGTAAGCAACCATAATCCCAGGTGTGGGAAGATAATTAATTATCAAACATGTCCAAAACGTGACATCAAGTTACATTTTGCTGAGTTTCCGGCAGTGCAAAATCGTTTTTCTCTTTTGAATGAATTGACTCATGTACTATTCCAAAGGTTGTACGGCCTACAAACATTGTTTGTTCTTCCAATTCTTTCACAAGATATCCATTTCTTTTTATTTCCTGCTATATTTCGTCGCATATTGACATTTTTGGGGGCTTATTTAGTCGGTTGTAAGATACAGAACTGTACTTAATCACATTTTTTAGTGGAAGTACAATGTTGGCAACAAGATTCACTTGATATAATCGGAAATTATTTGAATGCAACACAAACTTTCTTTATTTTTTCCGTGTTTTTTTCTCCTTTTTTTAAAAATTCCTTAAAAAAAATCTCATTGTTTTTTTTTTCGAGCTGTTACTTTTTTTTTATTCTCCATTTCCTTTTTTTCCAACATTTCTTTCTTTTCTTTTTTTCTGGCTTTTTTTCTAAAATTTTCCTTCTTTTTTTCTCTTCCTTTTGTTTCCTTTTTTTCTCAGCTTTTCACTACTTTTTAATTTTGGTATTTTTTTCTTTTTTGTTCTATTCCCCCTTCCTTTAAGTCATTTTGTACATAATTTTACATAATATTTGGTCATGTTGGGAGTAAAGAAGCAAAAACAACCTGAAGAGCCGTTTAGGACCCGAAAGAGCCGATTCCTTTTAGTGAGCCGAGCCGAAGAAGCCGGTTTGCAACAAACTCTACTAACTTTACTCAACTTCGTTCTACTTTGACTCTACTTCAAAATACCGCATTTAGGACACAAGGTCAAGGGAACCCGTGCAGTTTTACCTTCATGCACTGTATGTAACTTTGACTTAAGTCGCTTCTTAATTAGTAATTCTGAGCCCTCATTTTTGTGCGCTGGCTAGATTTTCTTGTGCACTGAGAATGTGCGAGCAGTGCGCAATTGCGCATGCGCGCAGCTTTGAGGAAACACTGGTGCCAACCAAGACGAGCAACATGATAAACTTATTCCACCATTTAAAACAGATCACTGCATGCGCTGAATAAGTGCTAGAGGACGTTCAACAAGCACCAGGCCTCATGAGAAAAACTTTCCACAAGTGAGCAAGCCAGCAAGGCGCTACCCGTGTATTCCTGCAACCAGCTCTCATTCTGAAATTCACTTGTTTAATGTTCCCCATTTTTGTGAAATGCTGTGTAATAGTTTGTCACCATGCGTCTTTGTTCTAGCATTAAAGACTATTTAAAGCAGCATTGGAGTTTGTCAACTTTCACTCAAGGGCAAAAATTAAAATGTGAAAGGAAAAGAAGATGCCATAATTATCTAACTGACCGTTATGAAATTTTTAGCGCGATGACCATGTTTGTCATATCACCCTGGCCTACTCCAAGCATATGCCACTCGTAGCACTGTACACACCAAACAGCGACACACCTCCAATTTTCCACAGTGACAGCTGAATAGCGCAGCAGCTGCATAGAGGGATGGGCTTGTTGATCTCCAGGCATATGTGCCCTGCTTGTTAATGCCGCTTGGAACTGCAAAGCCCGTTGCATACAGCAAAATGTTGCACAATCCCAAAAATGTGCTTTGGATTTTTACGTCGACACTAAGCCTTAGGGCTTCATACATCATGGTCCCCCCCTTTAAAGCCTTGTGTCACAAAACGCACTAATGAACGGACAAATGTTAACAATATTTTTGTTGGGGGTGACTGTGGAACAAGAGTAAATATTCATATAAACAACAACACTACACAAACATCAATTCATCTTTTTCTGTATGTGCATTTAAATGGTAAGCCTCAAGAGTAATGACTATGTGTACTTTTTTGCTTCAGAAACTATAAATTAAATTTGGAAATACAGTAGACCCAACGGATACAGCGATCCTGGATTTCACCATTTTCACTTCCAAATGAGGAAAAATAGGTTTTGGCCCCCTCTTTATGACATTTTACTCACTATTCGACATCAACAAAAAATTATTTCGTGTGCCCAAAAACTAATTCAAACTCTGCAGTCTCCATGTGCAAGAGGGGAAAATATCTCTAGGATGCCTGTCTGCTATAGGTCGACACAATAAACAATGCTGATTTGTGTCACTGCATCCTGAAAGGGCCAAAATGCAATTTGCTCTACTTCCCACAAAGCATTTCTCTTCATCCAGTTCAATTTCATGAGCTTTTTAAAGACTCAATGATAGAATACAGTATTTTTGTACTGTATTTATCACAATGCTTGCAAAAACCTAAATAAAATGTCATTTTTTTTCCTTCTCATATTTTTTTTTCAAGTTTAATCATTCATACATACAATTACACTTATGCCGTATTAATTGGAGTTTGGAACGCATTGGCTACGCATTACCATATGTTTCCATCCTCGTCCCTTCGGCAATTTCACTTTGCGATCTCTGCCTCAAAACAGATTAATGTCTACTGTACAAGAGCACATTCAGTCATCCGACAGACCCATTTTAGGTTTTGCAAAAAGCCTTTAAAAAAATTACAAATATATGAACATACAGTAATGTTGTTCTCGAAACAGTCACAAGGTGTAAATTACTCAAATGTCTTTAGAGCAATAACCAAATAATTAGCCACCACCAAAATGTAATCTTATTGGGTGAAAAGCATGTATAAGGTACAAGTATGTTGATGGACGTACATCTATATATGAATCATTTACTCATCTATAGAACCTGCGTATTTACCAATTTCCAGATGTATATGCTTTAGAGTGTGAAAAGTTCAACTCAGGTGCTGACATTTTGGCTTCCCACAACAACAGTGGTTAAATTGATTATCCCTCAAATATTTTTTAAATATTTCCAAAATATTAAGTCATCAAATGCAATGTGTAAGTAATGCTAAATGCACCAGTTTACTATGAATACTATGTTTATTGTGCTGATTTTGCTCATACCCGATGATAAAAACCCCCAACAACAAACAATAAATGGAAACATCATTTTCAGAAATAAAGAGGCACCTCAGCGTGATGTATAAAAACAATTAAAGTACAATAAGAAAAATCTTAAAACCCCTGCGAAATAATGTTGAATCACTAAGGGCGGCAGTAGCTCAGGAGGTAGAGCGCTCGTCTTGGGATCAAGGGATCCCAGTTCGAATCCCGGCTTGTCCGTGTTACATGTCGAAGTGTCCTTGGGTAAGACACTGAACCCCTAATACTCCCAATAAGCAGGTTAGCGTCTTACATGGCTGCAATACAAGGCCGCTGTTGGGAAATGTGAAGCACACTGTAAAGTGCTTTGGGAAGTCGTTGACTTGAAAAGCGCTATATAAATGCAGATCATTTCATTTCACTAAGTAGATCTACAGTAAATCAACAAAACATGAAAAGAAGAAAATCCAGGATTTACAGCTCAACCTCATTTTTGGTAAATACCGATATTCAAACTGCCAAAAGAAAATCATGAGTAGTGTCCAATATTAAAGCAATAATATTTCGCCATAAACGGGAAGGGAATGATAGAAAATAAATGATACTATAATTTGAATCGTCTTTAATGTCATTGATAAAAACCTAGTGAGCATTATTTTCGACAAGATTATACGTGGCACTCCAGGATGTCATTTAATTAAAAAAACTTAGACAGAAAAAGGATTAAAAATAACTATTTGGTAATATTGTTTTGACTGTTACCATTCATAAATTTGCTGCTACGGGTAAGAATGGTCAAATTACTACGAGGGAGCTGGAAGCGTAAACATTTAAGTCCTGAGTCTTTCCAAAAAATATAGATGACGGACGACACACACTGAATAAAATTAGCAAAAAGGAACTGTTAATTACTGATTACTATATGTCAGGAATTCTCTGCGGGGCTTTCTCTGCAGGGACAAGGTGAATAGCCATTGTTTTTGCTATATTCTGACATAATTGGCTCGTTCTTTGTTGCCCCTTTTCATAATGCATTCAATATCTCATATCTTGGATTCTACCTTGTTTACCTGCACAACTTCTGACCTAGTTTGCCATGGTAAATCTTATTATCAGGCACACTTGGAATATTTTGCAGCAGTGAAAATAATGCAAATTGACAACTCTCCAAAATTCTGCAAATTGTTGATGGAATGGATGTAAAATTACTAATAAAATCTCCTATCTCATATGATTTCACCATGTTCATGCCTTGTCATAATTGTGGGAGTGCGGAGAAAATGAACTGAGAGGGACGAGAGCAAGCAGTGAGCTCGCCTGTTTGGTGTGCAAATAGAGGCAACCAGGCTCAGCTGCTGTATCCTGGCAACCAGAGCACAGCTCAGTCCCTGACCTGGGCCCTTTCATTTCATTGAGGACTTATGAAGAAGGATAAAACCAAGGCCGGCACATGCTCACATGACAAAACCTTTACAAGCACAAAATTAGATGGAAAAGAACCTTTTTTGTCCGATGTCATATGACCTTGTATGGTCTCTGTTCACTGAAAAGATCAGCCTTTGAATGGCATAACTTTTCATCGAGGTTTCCGAAAAAGAATGGGTAAGTAATAATACCTTTATCCGTCATAACTATTTGCCGATTAAACTAATTTCTGAACTGTGTCGTATTACATCCTAGCACATGTCATGATCTGAGATGACTTAGATCAATCATTAGAGTTAAATCTGTAACTAGGCACATGAGTCTGGCTAAAACAAATATTATTACCCTGGTTATTACCCTTTCTAGAAGAAAATATTTGAAAAAAAACATTCCAATGTTGCCAAATATGTCAACTTTTATTCACAAAATAAAATGAACAAATTAATACATTAAAAAAATACCGCAATCAATCAGTAATCAAAAGGAATAAAGCACGTAAAATGACTAAGAAACCATATATATTTGGTGAGTATAGATCTCTAATAATTATTATAATTATCATAGTTCGCGGCCTCAGCATCGCAGGTAGAAAAATATCCCGCGACCTATTATCCTCGATTGCTTGATGCTGCAAGAAGCGTGCACCTTTGTCGGGCCTGGCGGCTTTCTTTTGCTGATCTGTCCACCCAAAACCGGACTGTACTTGTGCAGATGCATTACATTATTACCAATCCCATATTGCTGCGAGCAGGCAGAACACTTTTGTCTGGAAGCGTGCTGTTCTGATTTGAGATGCATGGTTGTGGCCGCGAACCATTATGCCAAGTCGACTATTGCTGAGAGCGGAGGCTGGGGGAGCAAGTTTGTGCGATGCGTGGCAGCTTTTTTTTCTGCTCTTTCCGCCATAAATGAACTTCTCCTGTGCGGCCGCAATCCACCATCCCCGGCAGAGCTCCTAGAAGTAAGTTCTGCGGGCGCAGATGGAATGCAATATTTAACCGATACTTCCTGAATTTTGGATATCGCAATCACATCGGACTGGAAGCTAAATGAGCAGACTTTTTCATGGATCTGTCTTTGTTGGGTGCACCTTGACTTGAAATGCAAATGCTGTTTGACTGCAAGATACAGCCACTGACTAGGTCTTATTTCCTATTCAGAGCACGTCTCCCTCCCTTCTCCATCCAATAAGTGCTCAGTGCTTGTAGCTTTCTTGCCAGTCTGGTAAATCATCCTCTCTTCACCAGTGACTGACCTCACTAAAATACGCATGGACATGATGTATTTGCAGCAAGGCTCCAGGAAGGGCAAGAGGCGATCAAATATTTTGGATTTTTGCTCCTCGATCAGCGCTCTGACTCATCCCTCTATTTCTTCGACCTCTCCTTTCTGAGTACTTCTCTCTCGACTGATTTTTTTCGTTCTATTCTCAACATCTCTCTCCACTTTTACCACGGAAACATGTGAGAGCATACACACATGGAAAACCTGTTGCCTAGCAACTCAGGGATGAGACAGATGCAGACATATCAGATAAGCTAGTAAAAAACTGAAGACAAGGTGAAGAAAACTCAGGGAAGAGCACCATTGCATTGAAATTTCCTAACAATTTGATCTGTTTCTCACTTTTGAAGAACTCTTTGGCCAAAAACACAGTTTTTTTAACATCCTACATAATGACAATATCCATCTGAAAAAGTGATACGGACTAGGTTTTAAATACCAATTGGTATTTTCAAATAGTTAAAGCCATGCAAAAATCCAATAAAGGTCTTAGTCTGACTGCTAATATTGTGATTAAAATGGTTGAGCTAGTCTTTTTATTTTATGATTACTCATACATGATTATGCATCGGAATTAGGGCTGCACTGTTCACCTAAATCAAATCGACATTGCGAAGTGACGTAGTGTGATTGTGTAGTTGCATGACACTGCGTTTTTTCTTCTCAAGGTTATATAGTTGCATGTTTTTCCCCCTTTGTTATTGGAGTGATGGAGTGTTTGGCCAACCAGGATTGTAAACATTGGGGTTTTAACGGTGTCGGTCAATGACAAGTTTTGATGGCACAAGTCAATAAAGGTAAGGCATATTTTGCAAGCAAACAGCGTTAGGCTGGTGCATGCTGTCAGTCAAACAGCTGGGGTGGGCGGGTGCATAACTAAGGTTTTTACACCTTTTTAATGGCCAAATTCAAGCACTTTTTAAGCACTTTTAAAGCAATTCTTTTTATTTTTTCCAGTACCTTCAAAGGAAGAAATCCAGCGCCAAACAGGAGAACATTTATTTTTTGATGACTGATGACTAATGATTCTAGGACATACTTTGTGCAATTTTCAAATGTCCCTACCGTATATGTGAACATGTTTGATGTTTGGAAATTTCATTGACTAACCAGTGTGTCAATCATCTTTTCATTCGGTTGCTACTGGGTAAAGATATTTGGAGCCAAAGAAGTCAATCTCGATTTTATCGAAACAGGATGTTCTGGGCTGTTGACCATGAAAAAAAGCCTGCTATTGGCAGAGAGTGGTGTCAATCAAAGGGACAGTGGCTAACAGCCATATTGAGAATAATTGTATAAGTCTTATTATTTGTAAACGGAAGTTTTGTGGTGAGAAGAACAGAGTACAACAAGGAATGTCCTGAGACATAGAAATAGTTTTAGGCGGATTTTTTTTTTTATATGTCTCTTTATTTTCGTGTGCCTTGGAGTAAGTATTTTACACAGTTGGATTAACTGGACGGTCCTGGAATTAACAACTTAATGTTTGCGTACATTCAAATTGTTTGATGACTGCGAGGGGGCGTAATTAGGGACCTGCAACGGCTTTATATTTTTCAGGTATCTTGTTTCAAACTAATCCCGATGTTTCTGTGATGAGTAAATTTTGAAATGGTCATTTCTTTAAACCTAAGAGTTTAAGCTTTCCATGATATGTGGCTTGGCGTATTTCAGTGACTGGTGACATCGTACAGACACACATTTGTCAATCAACGGTCTTGTTAAGGGGTTAAACAAATTTAAAAGTTGACAAAATGAGGTAATCAAATGCAGAACACTGCACATAATCTGAGGTAGATGTGCTACCCCCAAATATAAGATAACATAAAAACACTAACTAAATTTAATTTACACCAGTAACACCGCAGCATTAAAGCATGACACTGTCTATGGACTGATTTTTTTTAAACAGGGTAGTTTTTGGGTTGACATTTAAACAAACAGGTTAACATTCAAAAATGAACAATGTTTCAACTCCTTTAAACTAATGTGAAAGAAAACAATCAAGAGAGCCAACAAAATTTTGCATCACGATGTCCAAAGCAAAAAAGACAATAAGAAGACTGCAAACGAGAGCTTTGAAGGCCGAAGTGGAGAAGGGTTCCATGTGAACAGCAGTTGAACATGGGTCAGTCGGTCCTAAGGTATGGGCGAAGGCCGGACAGAAAGGCGGGTCGATGACCTAAGTCGCCCCGGTCTACCGAAAGGGGATCGGGTAATGATCTCCTACTGGCAATGGATTCTGGCGCTTCATCACTTTTGCTGCTGCTGGATCTTAGTGCTGCTTTTGACACAGTGCGCCACAATTTCCTACTAGAACGGTTGTAAAAATGGATTGGTCTCTCAGGAACCGTCCTCTCGTGGTTCAGATCCTACCTCTCAGATAGGACGCACTGTGTTAAATATGGTGAAATGACATCTGAGCCCTTTAATGTTACCTGCGGTGTTCCGCAGGGTTCAGTGCTTGGCCCCCTTCTTTTCAGTATTTACATGCTTCCATTAGGTGATATTATTCGCAAGTACAATATCAGCTTCCACTGCTACGCAGACGACACTCAACTATATCTTCTGTTGGAGGAATCTCACACACTAAACTGTGGAAATTTGGAGGCCTGCCTCATTGAGATAAAAGAGTGGATGTCACTCAATTTCTTGCGTCTTAACTCTGAAAAGACCGAAATGTTAGTCATTGGTCCATCTAAATGCCGTGATATATTCTCAAAAACTGCTGTGAACATTGACAAATGTCACATCACACAGAGTGACTCAGTTAAAAATTTAGGTGTCATATTTGACCCTGATCTATCCTTTGAAATGCATGTAAAGAAAACTACTAGAACCGCTTTCTTCCATCTTCGTAACATTGCTAAAATCCGTTCAATACTGTCTCAGTCTGATGCGGAAATTATAATTCATGCGTTTGTCACCTCCCGTCTCGATTACTGTAATGCACTACTCTCTGGTCTCCCGAAGTCTAGAATCAAGTCACTTCAGCTGGTACAAAATGCTGCAGCGAGGCTTTTAACTAGGACAAAAAAGTACGATCACATAACACCGATTTTGGCTAACCTGCATTGGCTCCCAGTTAGCCATAGATGTGATTTCAAGGTTCTCTTAGTATTGTACAAAATCATACATGGACTTGCTCCCTCTTATCTTTCAGATCTGATTTGCCCCTACGTCCCGATCCGAAGCCTACGATCTGAGAGTGCCGGTCTTCTGCTGATCCCAAGAGCAAAGAAGTGTTCTGCTGGTTTGAGAGCGTTCTCCATCCGGGCACCGGTGCTGTGGAATGCTCTTCCCCCTGAGATCCGATCTGCAACCTCAGTGGAAATGTTTAAATCTAAACTTAAAACTCACTTCTACTCCATAGCATATGAATAACCTACTCTTCTCGTCGGCTGAAAAATAGTCTGTGTAATATAGTGTAATAATCTGTGAAGCCCTTTGAGACTCTTCGTGATTTAGGGCTATACAAATAAAAATGACTTGACTTGACTTGACTTGTTTGAATTGACAAAGAATCCAAACATACAACCAGAAGACAAGAAATTCAAATATATCTTTACTGGCTAGGTGGTCGACACACAAGTGGGTGCAGCATAGCTAGGGACCAAACAGAATGTTAATGCTGTCCTGGTGCAAAGGGGAGGAGAGTCGGACTCCCAGATGAATTATGAATCACTGGCCAGGGCAGGATGGAGAGGATGGAAAGATGGAGGAATGAAAGCCCAGTGGCTGTAGAGCGCGCATAGCAAAGCGTTTGGGGTCTTGAATTTTTAAAGAAAGGTCAAAGAAAGCACTAAACTCCATTATGAGACAGTGAAAGCGTGAACGGCTCGTGTGTGATTTTACAGCATATATTTTCAAGTTTTACCCTCTTGAGGCAGAAGTTACCATTTGCACGATTTAGTAGGATTAGATACAATAAATTGATCTATTAAAAAAGTCAAGATAATCATACTGGGTTCAGGTTGTCACTATAAATTCAGATTTAATAGTGATAGCAGTATCTCCGTTTCATGAAGGTAATAGTTAGGTTTCTTGAGTTATAAATAGAGCAGCATCTAATGTTCTTGTTGCCACACTTATGTAAATTGAAATGATTCAGTACGCAGTATGAAACAAGTTATGAATACATCAAACTTGAATGGATTAAATTAAGTACATTTTTGCATGGTGTGTTGATTTTTTATTTTGGGAGGAATATCCTAAAGAAATAAATAATATTTAACACGTTTTAAGTCATCTTAATTTATTTCAATGTTTTGTTTATATATCAGCATTATTTGTCACATTCACAGGGTCAAAAAAACTAAAACTAAAATTAAAGATATCACTCATATTCTGTTATTATTACAAGTTGTCAACTTAAGATAAATCAAATAATTCTGCGATTCTTTTATAATAAATCATTAAATTGGAACCTTTTTACAGGGCTTTATGAAATTCCTAAATAAATATGATAAAATTAACATTTTTAGTGCACAACATTTTAAAGTTACGAATTATTAAAGTATGTTGAGTAATAATTGTACATTACATTTTGGATTTCATTTACCAATAGTTCCTCCATATATTTTTTGGAACAATAGTGGATTTTTTCGAATTTTTTTTTGAAAAAAAAAAACGCCTTTTTAAAAGGGAATGAGAACAGTCCAGTATGTTGGATAAAATTTTACATTTGAAGTTTTTTAAAAATATTAAAATTAAATAATTAGTTAAGAAAAATTGATAATTTAATTACATATTTTTGCATCTTTCTATTTTGAAATAAAACCAGAGACCATAAAAAATGTTGGTACAGTGCACGCTAAGAGCAGTTGGGTCAAAAATAACCGGGTTTTGGTTAAAAAAAATTGACTAAACTAATTCTAGATGGATCTTGTGTTGTTTTGATAGAAAACAAAAATGTTGTAATGTTTTAGCTTTTTTTAAAATGAGAAATTCTGCAAAAGAAAATTATTTTTGTTTTACATAATACTCACTACAATTGGTTCATACTATACAGTCTGGGTAGCTTTGTATAGAATAGCTCAAAAATGGGTCAAAACGATTAAAGTATTGGGTTGGTTCCATTTTTAGCCCATATGTTTTTAGAGTTTAACATTGACAAAATGAATTGTATTACTCAGCCGCTTTGTGTGCTATTTTTATACAAATGTGTAGATTGCACAGGTGTCAATGACTCCAACCAGACTGCCATTTTGAGTCTGCATTTGTTTATCTCTCAAGATTACCACTGTGTGTGAGCACAATTTCTCTCCATCTTCACAATGGAAAATGCAGCAATTTAACGTGCCCTGACCCGGAGGGAATTAGTCATCCGGTGTTCAAGGTATCGTTTCAGCATATGCACACAATAATCACATTTAAAGCCAAAGTTGAATGGGGCCTTAACAAAGAGGTGACAAACAACTTTAAGAAAAATAAATCAAGAACAAGAGTTTTGTACACAAACAGTGGCGTTATCACACCGTAGCTGAAAAACGAAATGTTTTGCTTTTTGAATGAAAAATATACTTGAGAACCACTAGCTTGTTAATCATGTCTGGAACACTCATCTCATCTCATTAGCCGTAACGCTTATCCTCATTGGGGTCGCGGGGGGGCTGGAGCCCATCCCAGCCATCTCCGGGCAGTGGGCAGGGGACACCCTGAACTGGTTGCCAGCCAATCGCAGGGCACACGGGGACAGACAACTCACTCGCGCATTCACATCTAGTGACAATTTGGACCGGCCAATTCACCTGAAATGCATGTTTTTGGAATGTGGGAGGAAACCGGAGTGCCCGGAGGAAACCCACGCAAGCACGGGGAGAACATACAAACTCCGCACAGGAAGTCTGGAGCTGGATTTGAACCCACGCAGGAGGTTCCCATGACATGAACTGTGCCGCACAAGCGCTAACCACTGCGCCGCCGTGTCTGGAACACTAATTGTATATAATATGGCAGGTTTCTATACTTATTTATGTCCCCCCGAATAGGATACATCAACACCATAATCATATTACTACATTAATACATGTAATAACAGTAGTAGGCACCTGCAAAGGGTCACTGCTTGAGGCCCTAAAAGGCCTGTTTTTTAAGATCAGACGATCTAGCACAATTGGGCCCAACCAAAGAAATAGCAAATAGTTTGAGACAGCTTCCGGAAGATAATAGAATTAGTTGTTTATTTCGTTTTAGGAAAAAGTATGAAAAACGAAACCCTAACAAAAATTCAGTTTCAACTTTAAATTTTAAAACGAGCCATGTTGTGTATTTGTGAAAAATCCCTCTAGGTAAACAGCTTGATTGCCTTATTTTGTTTACGTGATCACAACAGCTCATACAGAGTTTGTAATGGCATACCTGGAAAAAAAACTATAAAAAGGACTGCATGACAGTGCACCTAAACTAACCGGATAATAAAAATATACCACCTTTAACAATAAATGGAAAAAGCAAAAATATTTACTTATCCAGTACCATAGACGTGAGGCAAGTTGGAATCGAGGTTGGCAATTTAGGGGCGATCCAAAGCAATGCTTAAGTACAAGCAGAAAACTGCCGCATTCATGAAATCAAAATAAAGATGACAGTGTCACAGCATAATTATCATCACCATTCAAGCAGAGGACACTATGCGAATGCCTGCAGATATGCTATCAATTCCTTTTTTCCGTTGAAAGAACAGGGTAAGATCTTTCAAGTAATCTCAGATCAGGAGATAAAATGGTGGTCTGTGCAGCCCCTTGAGACTTTTTATGATTAAAAACTGAAAACTTCACTGAGATCGTGTACCCGTTTACCTCACACATTACATACGCACTGCATGCCAGTGGACAGAAACAAAATGCTTTGTAATGGTAATCATTCTTTAATCAGTTCAGTAAGCTAGGTAAATTTTCAACACGTGCAGTCCTGGCCAGAGCTTCACCTAGTTGTCTGGAATGCATAAACAACAGAATTCCACCATATACACCCATAATAAGTTGCTTATCCATTTTCTTTCTGAAATGCTTAGCTGTAGCAGCAGAGGTGTCTCTGTCTGTGACGGTGTAATTTAGAAGACAAGGGCTGCATTGAGGCTCTCGGTAAAGGGAAAGATGATATAGCTGCCTGAATGTGCAGCCTCCCAAAACTCGGCCTGCTCAGGTTTCTTTTACAAAGCATCCATTTTTATCACGGCACACCCATACCCCCACCTCGTCCGGCAAGTATTCCTCCTATTATAAAACTGCTTGTCAATTGAAACAAAAGTAACTTTCTGTGAAAAATTGTGAAGTGTTGCCTTGGCTTTTGATGTTAATCCGTTCCAGGTTGGAAGTTGAGGATTGAATTGGTTGAGGTCTGAATTTATTTGTGCCATAAGAGATAATAGTTACTATAATTCATTGATCCATTCTTGCCCATATAAAACACCCATTTTATTTCGATAAAACAAACCAGAAACTAACACGAAATTCTGTCTTAAAACGTGATGTAGTTGTATATACGTATTTAAAATGATTAAGAATAATAATTCAACTTCATTACAAACACACTTTTTTACAGTTAAGATACCTTTAGAGAGATGTGTGATGGTATATATTTTGCCTCATTCGTAATGTACATATTGTACTTGCTGAGTAACAAATTATTCGATTTTGTATTTGTCTCATTCTCCTCTCTTTCTTTCTCCAGAATGATCACAATATACCTTTTGTTTAGTTTAGACATTTAATTAACAGCACTCTCCGTTCTTTGGTCGCTTGTAACTCTAGCCTTGTCTGTGCGACTTCTTAAATCTTCTGGAAACCAACAACAATGCTGCGATTATTATGGATACCAGTTTTCTGCTCAAACTTTTAAAACAAGCCACAACTGGGAAAAAAGGAAAAACTTTTCATGAATTTTAACATTCCCCTCCCTGCAACTCCCCACTTTCCTTTTTCATATTATCTGAATTCAGCAAAAGAGAAGACCAACATTTTCAAGAAAAAGGTCCCTTAAGTCGAGTTGGTCCAAGTCCGAGGCGTTTAATAGCTGAGGCACCACAGTATTATTGTTCTTCATCCTTCTCTTTTTGTATGATTGAATGAGTCATCAAAACAGTTCCTGGGTACTTTTTTATTCCCAGGTCTGGAAAAAATTGAAAGCAGAGTCAGAGAGAGTAGGACAAAAGGTCACCATGGCACAATGACAAACACGAGAGCTTTTTGAGATGTTGGTCTAGAGTCTGAAGCACTTGTGAAAAGCATTGCCTGCCTGCCCTCCCTCCTTCATTCGGCACTCAATGTAAACAAACTCCAAATGATGATTCCTTGTTTAGCAAATTGTCAAGTCACAGATTATCCATCTTCACAAAACACTTTATGCCCAAAGACCAGATGGCAGCATTTATGTGCAGATGGAAAGAGAGCAACGGGCACACAACAAATACCCTTTGGGTACCAAAAACTGATAATCACACGGAGGGGCAACAAAAAATGGATAACAGGTCAACAAAAATTGCGCTGCAGGTACGTCAAAGGTTAGCACTACAAAGCTAAACTTTCCTAATTAGCATCAATGCCACAATGATCTCATTATCAAAAACCATAAGACATCAACGTTTGCTGTTCATTGAGCATGAAAATACAACATCGCGGAAAAAAAACACTTCTTTAAGAGACAATTGTACAAAAGTCACAATAAATGTAACCCGCATTAAGCTGCTATCGGTACTAGAATACTGCCTTGACAGAACAAAATAAAATAATGGGAGACATTTTTCCACACGACATGACAAGGTTAAAATTATCAACACCGGCCTAGAGCTCTCTCTAGCGTTTTAGAGTAAAAAATAAAAAAAAATAAAAAACTAGAGAAATTATATATCCGGTAACATTGTGGTCATAATTTCACATATGAGTCTTACCAGAGTATAAGTCATGACCCTAGCCAAAACAAAAGGAAAAACCTTAGACATATTGTTCGGAAAATCCAGTGATTATTTTTCCTTCTGGAGAAAAGAGTATTTGTACATGCAGTGAATAGTTGGACTGTGATCAGACTTTGTGCTTTGGCCAAACCAGAATAATTGGTTTTCTTGACGAGTGACAAGGGTTGGTGTTTGGTAATAACCTGATCGGAAGGAGCAAAGCACGAGTAACGTCTTTATGCAACGAAACATTGTTTTTGCATTCAATTAAAGACAGTTTTATTTGCGTCAATCACAACAATCATTGCAGTACTGTAATTGTTTGATTGCTCCAAATGTGTGCTTTGCTGCTGCATCTTGTGTGCTTACAAATGATGCTCGTATGTTGCTCACCAGAAACATGGATTTACACGATATATGTACAGATATGACTAGGTGTGGGCGATATGACAAAAGATTGCCATCATAAAATATCCTCATCAGTCGATATAGATAATCATTGCCTCTTTTTTCTTTCACATTTCAAGGCTGATTTTCGACGGAGTGAAAATTGACAAAACCACTTACTGCTTAAACCAATAATAATGTCTTAACAAAGACGCATGGTTACAAACTACTACTAAGTATTTCACAAATATGAGGAGCATTAAATAAAATTAAAAGTTAACAAAATTAGGTAATCAAAACGCAGAACATTAAGCATAATCGGATGTAGACCGTCAATGCCTCAAACATTAAACGAAGGTACTGAATACCTTCACGGCTTGCAGGGATGAACAGGTAGCAGTAGTTTGTTGATTACTGACCCAGTTCTTTGTTAAACAACCGCTAGCACTCGTTTGGGACTGAATCATTTTTTTCTTCAGCGTATTCTAGCGGGCAATACTCTTCTAAATGATGAAATAAGTGTGTTGTGTTGCCGGTTTTGGTTGGCAAATGTTGTCGGCATAGTTTGCACTGCAGGTCACCGCTTGTTTTTTTTTTTTTTAATCAATTTTGTAAGCAACCAAAATACCTCCAAACAACTTAATATAAGGGGCCTCTTTTGTCTATGACTCTTTCACCATGCTTTGAGTTAGACTGAGTGTTATCCTCCACATAAACAACACTACAGGATTTAATTGTATACATTTTTGGGCATGCAAATGAATTTGTTGTAGATGTTGAATAGTGGTGAATGTGCCATGGAGAGGGGATGGAAAATAACCTTTTTCCACACCTAATAGTGAAAACATCATAAGGCAGGGACACTGTATCCCCGGGGAATCTACTTTATTAGCAATCCAAATGAGAGCATATTCAAATTTCAGTGTGCGTTAAAATCGCCTTTAAATACTTTTAATACCCAAAAATCAGCAATAATCTATTTTTAATCACAATATTCCCTGCATGTGAACATATTGACTACCGAAGCAGCCCACTGCATTTGATTGAAACATCTTAGAATGAAGGCACAAGATTTATTATCAAAAACACCAACGAATGGACTCTGCACACTACATCGAATGTGAAAGGGCTCTACATAGAGAAACCGAGCAGGCTTTTGAAGCAGAAAGAAGTGAGTCATGATGACCTACATAGTCAGTGTGTAGCGTGAGTGAGAGAGCGAGGGGGGAGGGATACGAGAGAGTTCTTCCGCATATCAGTGTTTACTTGGCTTTACAAGCTTCACTCTTGAAGGCTGTGAGTGTGAACGGAACTCGAGAAAAAGTATATGACTTATAGGTGCATTTGAGGGACAGCAAAACACTCAAACGCTGAGGCTCGAAAAGAAAGATACCAAGAGGAGCCAACCAAATGTTTGAAGAATCGACGCTTACATTTTTGTTTAAAAAACATAAAAGCCTCTGTTTTTACTGACTGCATTAGCACAGAGTAAAGGTAAACATCCAAAGAGCAGTAATTCTGTTAGAAATACCAAAGGAATGGTCTAACATGAAACGAGCACGTATTTAAACCAATCATGCGAGTACATTTGTGGTGATCCCAGGAACCAAGTTGAGAGAGGACAAAAACAGAATTTAAGGCTAAATACTTTGGTGTTATTAATAACAATATAGACAATTCTAATTCTAAATTCCAAATCATTTGAAAAACATCAATTTAATTACTGACAGAGTGGGATGAATATACATTTGAAAAGGTATGTTGGTTGATTTAAAATAAAAGCAGAACATCACCTGCTTTTAAACAAGATAGAGGGCAAATAATTACAGATAAATTCCCCAAGTTATTAAATTATTAAAAGTGTTCTATGGCTGATGGTAGAAACACTGGTACCATGGATAAAACCTAACTTTCGGGACAATGCTTTGTATTTGTGGTCAACACTGTCTGCAAAATTGTTGTCTAGGATCTTATGTGACCATAGGAGAGAGCCTTCATTAAGATATTTATCCATGTCGAGGTCAGGGTAACGTTATTAATAGGGGGCAACAATACAGATATTTGCCTTATTGCCAATCTTAAGAAAAAAGTTTAAATGCAGATTAAGATTTTTGCCATTTCGTTTTTTTTTTAACATTAGAAATTGAATTCATCTTCCAGTGTTTTACTTGTCAAATACCACACAATACTTCAAACTGTATAAAACTTGTTCAAGCTGCTCATCAAGTATTTCTATCAAATATAAATGAACGTTTGAGGTTGAGTTCTGGGTTCCTTACCAAACTACACAAACTAACTGTTCCTTTGGTATTTTAACACACCTTAAACACAAATTGTGCAATAGTTTACACTGCAGAGGAGTTACTGTTAGTGTTGGGTACAGTGATAACCTCGGTACACTAACAAGACTATTTTTTTCAAGAACAAATCTATATAAGAACAAACATTTTGAGTAGTTTTACTTGGGCAAAACGGAATTCAAACAAACCAGAACACACCTAAACGCATGGTCTAGTGGGATGAGCGGCCATCTTGGCTACTCTAGCCGAGTCTGGTAACATCATTTGAAAAGAGATCATCAGTCTGACAACACGAGTTGAGAACTTATTGTGAAGTCAGAATAGAAAGCCTGGACCTGCCTCATGAGCCAAACTGATTTGATATTCCTGAGGTAAAGGGTACATATTTGTACTTAACTTTGGAATCTATGTCAGGGAAGTGTAAACCTCCAGTATTTTGTTTATATTTTGTGCATCATTTTCATTTAATGTAGTCTCAGGAGTTGTGCCAAGAGGCTCCAAGTCTGCATCCAAAACACTTGACTGAGCATCTTTTTAAAAAATATATATCTTCATTCACACTTGCTAATTACAAACCCGAGTCTATGCAATGAAGGGTGTTAGAGGTTAGGTAAAGGGGGAGATGAGGTGATGGGAAGAAGAGGAAGAACAGATGAGACAGCTGGGGGATGGTATGTTGTGGGGAGAGATGCACAAAAAGGACTGGTGAATTATTGATGAGAGCCAGCAGGTTGGCCCTCCCTGCTAATGCACACGCACTTAACGTGCACATATGTGCACACAGGGAACAGCATAGAGCGTGGATAATGTTTCACATTACATCAGCCATGCCTAGCCTTTTTCCGTCTTTCTTTTTTCCCAACCACCAGATACAATACTCTTGAATTAGATCTTCTCACCTCACTTCGCTTCTTCCACACAGTGCAGTATCGCCACCACAATAATGCAAACCCACTCTCACAAACATTGAAAAGCCAACTCTTCTACACGTGTTACAAGAAAAAGGCTTCGTACTGTGAAAGTGGGTCATGTGTACCCAGGTTTGACCATCGAGTTCACATGGAGGCTACAAGCAAAGCCGAACACCCACCTCCTTCTCCCTCCGTTCAATTTGTGAAAACACAAAGAACGGCTTGGATACAGGACCAAATGGAAAGACACCTTATATGACAAATGCTGCTTGCATGAGGAGAGGGGTCGTTGGGTTCGAACAAATGGTTGACGAATGATATTGCAAAACAGAGGCAGAAAAATATCCCCAAGAGTAGAATTGTCCTTAATATATGGCATTTTACGCACTATAAGGCACACCGGATCATTAGGTTCACCAACCAAAAATATTTGTTGTCATGCATCTTTTATATATATATATATATATATATATATATATATATATATATATATAAGGCACACTTGATTATAAGGCGCGTGGAATTAAAATTCCAGGAAGCGCTATCATAGTTATCCATGTATAACCACTGTTGCACATTTGAGATACTTGCGATACATATTAGTGAAAAACTTGACCAGTCCAAAAATTCACTGACCTAGATTGAAAGACCTTCGCAGGAAACAGGATTCAAACCCAGGTTACAGCAGAAAGAGTTCTCAAACAAACCGGTTGTCCACCAGTGCTAAAGACGTCACAGTGCATTATATATTATCTCATTATCACACTCTTATGGTGCCAGAAGCGAATGTTAGAGAAGGGAGTAAACAGAATATTGCTCTGAATATATAAATCAAGGTAAAAAATCACAGCGGGGGTCCAAATATTTGGTGTATCTGATGATGTATCAGACAGTGTTTATCTATGTATTTCAGGAAGACTCTCACCACCGCTACCCGGGTGCGATTCCCGTTGCATTCAATGATTTGCATTTTTTTTCAGCAATGTCTTGCGATCAATTATTGCACAAATACGCTGGTATGCCGTAAAACTCACGCATGAATAAATTCTGTATGCATTTCAATTTTAGGTGCGCTCAATAGTCAGGAGTACTTGACAACAACAACAAAAAAACAGTTATTCATATTGGAAAAATGATTAGAAATCATCTGCACAATAATACTAATACTAAAAATGCATCCAGTAAAAATGTGACACACATTTTAAAGTCGACTCAATTTGGAAAGCGTTGAGAACGACTATCTCTGCTGTGCGTGTATGCAATCAGAGTATGCTGCGAGTAGAGCAAAGCTAAGCTGATCTGAGCTGCATACAGAGTTGCTCGGCTCTGCCACAACACTGTTGTTGCTTGTAGAGCACTAGACTGCCCCTTCCCCCATTCTGCACGGCTCTCCCTTCCCCCAGACTGCGGCAGGGAGGCAAGCAGGGCAGATGGTATCCTTGCGAGCAGAGTGACCCTGGTGTTCCTACCCCTTGTTTTGATCCCGTGGTCCCGATTGTCCGAGCCTAATCCTACACTAGTCGGAGCTGGCTGGATTGTTGCCAGCGGTCTTATTACGAACACAAAGGCTTTTTATTCTGGCTAAGGTGCGAGCTTACTCATCAGCAGACACGCCACTTTTCTGTGCTATCATATGGCAGACCTTGTCCAGCCATAGCATTCTCTCCTAACTCACCGAATTGCCCTCAGATCTGCTTTGGTCTTATTCAAGTTTGCTCATAAAGAGTCTCTAAAAGGCCCGCGTTCCAAATGAGTTTGTCTTCTACGTATTTTAAGTTTGAATGTGCTACTGCAACCCCAATGTCTAAATACATACTTATGACTTTCTATCAACACAAATTGACAGAAATGGAGAAAAAAATCACAATGGGACTAGTTTAAATCTTAAAATAGGAAAACAAAATTTAAATATGTTTACATGCAGAGAATAGTCCAAATGGGATTGGAAATTATATTTCTGTGGCAAGCCGGACACAGTGTTTACTAGTAAGACAAATTCGTAGACATGGTGTTTACAAGCATTCTGATTAAAAAGGCGAAGCGAAAGGGACGTCATGACGCAAATAAACTTTGATTCTGCATTTAACTTTACTTAAGAACCATGCTTTTCCAAAAGTGAGCTCCATACATTACGTTACATTATATATTAATCGATACAACAGTAGCATCCACCTATGAAGAAAATGTAAATGTACCCCAAAAAAACACCAATTCAAATGAAGCTTTTTAGCAAGTAAGTCAAAGTTTGCATGTTTCATTGGCCACTAATATTTATTATTATTATTATTATTATTATACTTAAAGTCCCACAGCTTTGCAGCAAAGAAGTCATTGTAATGTGATTTTACATGATAACAATGGCCACCCCTGAAGATAACTCAAAATTGGTGGGCTTTTTCTGCCCAATTCATCTTTTAATCACACACTTCCAGGTCTCATCGTTATTGCCCACATTAGTGTTTAAGTCCCCCAGCAGTATGAGGGACTCCCTATGGGGCGCGCTCCTAACCACACCCTCTAAGGACTCCAAGTAGGGTGGCTTTCCTTGAATTGCTGTTTGTTGCATAAGGCAGAGGGAGGCGACTCTCTCGTCTACCGGGATGAACCCCAACATACAGGCGGCTGAGCCGAAGGGCAACTAATATGCCCACACCGGTTCTGCGCATACCGCCACAGTCAACTCCGGGGCAGAAAAGTTGGCCCATCACAATGGGACTGGTACCAGAGCCCAAGCTATGTGTGGAAGTAAAACAGACCATAATCCCGTCAAAAACTCTCAACCGCACACACAAACTTGGGCTCCTTCTCTGCCAGAGAGTTGACATTCCATGTCCCAAAAGCCAGTTTCTGCAGCCTGGGATCAGTGGGCAATGACCCCCACTTTGGCTGCAACTTAGCTCTCTATGCACGAGACCCCATTGTAGTTTCATTGATGGTGTGCAGTTAGTTTAGGTTTTACTGAGACCTATCTTCTTAAATTAAAATGGTCTGTCCCTCGCTACAAGTTAGGTTGAATGTCTTCAGGGTTTCAATACCAGAATTATAGATTGTTGGTATATAGTAATTAAAATAAATATATTCTTTTGAATTAGGCTGTGGGGAAATAATTAGTCCCCGGTTATTAAACTAAATATTGTAGTGGCAGTTAATTCTGGGTAACATCTTGATGCTAGCTAAAATCCCTGTTAATCACATCAGGCAGCGTGATGCCCACTGGCTCTTGATGATGTAATGTGTCACAACACATTCATGGACAACAAAGCTCGAAGTAATGGATGAATTTTGTTGTTAGTTGAAAGATACTGACTTGACGTTAACCTAACCCCAAATGCTGCTTTTCATATGGAATTTAGCTCATAGGTAAATAAATAGGTACACCAAAATCGTGGACAGGTGAATCATACTAAGAGAATACAATTCTTGAGGCAAAAATAAATACATATTAGCTGTGTTAGACACTATTATGTGGAAAAAAACATCAGTGGCCTTGTATTATTCTGTTGACCTTTTGTATTTGTATGGAAGCCCAAATAAGACAATTATATTTATATAAAACAGTGTTCCAGCGCAATATGGTGGTTTGGATTTTGTACCGAAATTTTTCCATCAATTAGTTCTGCTGATTTTTGCATGGATTGCAGATTTCTGCATCATTTTAGGACAAGGCTTCTCAAATATTTTCTAACACGCCCTCCTTGGTAGAAAAAAAAAAAAACCATTTCTTAGGCATGTCATGAAAAAAAGTAATTGCCCATATTTGTTAAATCACAAAGTAACCATGATCAAACAAAGTTTTGGGCAAGCTCGGTTTAATTCCACAGGCCATAACCAAAATTCATGGCCACATACTGTGTTGAATCAATAATTCATTTAAATGACATTTGTTGGACAAAGTGATGTAGGCATCTTCCCAGGAGTGGTCGAAAAATTATTACTTGAGGAGTGCGACGGCGGCTCATCCAGGGGGTTACAGAAGAACCTTGAAAAACACCCAAGGAGCAGCAGGCCTCACTGGCCACAGTTAAGGTCAGTGTTTATGACTCCACTATAAAAAAAGACTGGCCAAAAAAGGCATACATGAGAGAGTTCCCAACCAAAAACACTGCTATCACAAAACAGCACACAAAAATTGATGCAATACTGTACTAAATAGTTTACAAAATTACAAATCAGGACTTAACATGGCAATGTTTAAAAAATAACCACTAAAAAAAGATTAGGATGTTACAGCATCTGTAATTTAGATGAGTCTCCTATCTGGGACACCATAAAACCCAGACAAGAACACAGTATACCACATATATTATTTGTGCGTTTTTTGTGTACAAAAATATAAATGTAAAGGCTTGTGCCAAAACTTTACTGGAAAGTGGGATAGTCAGTAAGCGCTGACATTTGAATTTTGTTTTACTATTAAAGAAACCTTCCTTTCAAAATGCAATAGTTTAATTACCATCCTTGAATAGCTGAAGTTGTAAAACAATACATAGTCTGAAATCTCAAACCAAAGTCTTCTTCAAACGTCATCACATTGTGACTCAAGAAGAAAGGTCTGAGAAATAGAGCATGCTTAACTAGTCACCTGTAAAAGTACCCTCTACCCCACTGCCTTTCCTCTTTTCTCTCTGGCCTGTGACATCACCAGCACCCACTGCACGTTCTATATTTAGCTGCTCACTCCCCTGCTGGATCTCTCTGCTCTTGTCAATGCCCCGGCTGAGTTTCGACTCCCTTGCTGCCTGCCTTGGAGGGCTCAACTAGCGCTCCTGGCAGAGAGTTCTGATGCTTTGAAAATTTGATTAGGGGTTAAAACAAGTTAGTATATTAGAATTGCAACATGAAATACATTTTTCACCACCACAACAGACTTCGGTAGCACAAGCCGACAATATACTCCATACAAGGCAGAGATTTACTAACTATGATGCTTGTCAATGTCACATTTTACCCAGCCGTCTAATCACAGTGCAGGCGGGGCAGGACAAAACACAACAAAATCTCGGGGGAAGGGGCTGACTGACCAAGATTCCTTCTGACTGACAGACAAGTACCACTAAAATACACCATGGCGTTTGCAGTCATTTAAATGAAGAGAAATCTAAAAGTTAGTTTGCTCAACTTTGCCCTTCTATATTTAAAAAAACATTATATTTTTTGTACATTACAAGTGTATGAGACTGGACTACTAAAACCCTGGCGGCCGTCCTATGTATGAGAACCACTGGGTTGATCAAATAGAGTTGGATGACGTGTGTAAACTGAATATACCAGCCTTACCAGCTCAGTAGCCTAGATGGTAAGGCGCCCGCTTTGAGACTGGGAGGTTCGGGTTCGCGCCCCGGCCGAGTCATTCCTAAGACTTAAAAAGTGGTCGGCGGCGCCCTCTCTTGGCTGCGGCTGCATCGGGTCAGATGCAATCGACATTTCGTTCTGTGTACATTGTTACACAGAATGACAATACAAGGAAATTATTATTATTATTATTGTAATGGCACACTAACGTCTGTAATATCCACAGTTCAGTAACCTATGGCTACAGAGCTAAGATGCACTATTCCAATGCAGCTCAACGGCAGATTATACTGGATGTGTGGGAGGGAAGCTGGGGGATGGTGTTGTGTGTTGGTGACTGGCATTTCAAACATCCTTCCTGCAGAAAATAACATCCTCGGAAGATAATCCGTGAGCTTGTGACCATTTATTCGGGCTCACGTTTCCACAGATTACGAGAGACATTCATTTTTAAGCGAGGAAGCGCCGGTGCCAATGTGAGAAGGCTAGTACGTTGTTCCGTCCTTGGCAATTTCAATAAATATTCGAAATCTGAACCTATTCACCCCGGGAGTACCGCAAAGACCAAGATTCCTTGTGATACCAAATAAAAATAAAAGTCCAAGATGAAATCAGCCATGAACACAAGGCAGATCAAAAAACATATAATATTTGCAAACTTTTAAATATATATATCACAACAGAACTTAGACAGGCCGTGGACGTTAGAAATGTAACAGCCAACAGACGGGTGGATATGGAAAAAAATGACACATCGATTATCCATATCCTAATCCATAAACACATGATTATTAGCAGAACTGAATCAATCATCTAAATCATGTGACCAAAGCAGCTGCAGCTTTATTCCATTTTAATTTACTAGCAGACAATTTGATTCGGTACTTTGTTATAAGAATAAAGCGTAGAGCAGTTGTAAACTAGCGCACCTGCTGCACACTCACAATCTCTGCACACGTTCTCTCTTTCAAAAATCACGCCTGCACTTGCACACAGGAACACCAGGTGAAGATCATGTGAAACCAAACAATATTCTCGCCAGTGATATTAATAGCAGTGCTGGTGTTACCATCATAAGAGTGATAGCTTGTAACTAATAGATCTGATTTCACAGTGGTATGTTGGGTCACACAGCTCACGTATTTTAAAATATCTGAACTATTCATAAATACAGGCGGTGTTCAGTGGTTTCTAAATACCCAAAAATTAACAGTTGGCAGCTGTGTTGATAACATCTTGTTCAGCTAGTGCTGTTCACGTGTGCATTGGTATACACCATAAATAGTACGATGGATTATAAGGTAACAGTGAACCCTCATTTTTTTGCAGTGGTTACATTCCAAAAAGAAGCCGTGATAGAGAAAGTACGTGACACATAAACATTTATTTATTCACAATTACTCAATAAAGAGTCTGGTCGGAGCACCTTTTGGTCAACATTACGGGTTTTTAGAGAAATTGTAAGAGATTGCACGTACGCAACTTTGTTACACTGTTTTACATTCGTGTACATATTAAACCGCAACATTGTTAGATAGATAGATAGATAGATAGATACTTTGTTCATCCCCGAAGGGAAATTCACATTTCCAGCAGCATCCCTGAGCTGAGAACAATCGAGAACAATCGAAAATAACACGGGAGCTGCTGGAGTGGCTGCCATTCGTGACGGCGCCGGAAGAAAAGATTCAATTTGAATCATGTACAAACAAACAAACAATTGAATCATGTACAAACAAACAAACAAAATATTCATGTTTCAATAAGTGGAGTGTTGACACAATTAAAGAAAATGCAGGGAATGATAAGCCTATAAGAATGCAGAACACAACGCAAAATACAAAAGCGAAGTGGCAAGACCGCGAGATAGCAATGCTGGGAAAAGTGAACTGCGTCAAAGTACACATTCACTGTATTTCTGCAGAACAAACTACTTTCATTAAATCAGTGCTGCTAACCACAAACATTTCAAATATTACTTGATTGGACCTGAGTATATGTACCGTACATTCTGTACTATAATTTGCTACATTTGAAAACACTGCTGCTTTGACTACAGAGTGGCTTACTTCTTTTTTTCGTGGTTGAAAAAACATTTTGTCCAGCAATATTATAACATGAATGAGTGGGTCACAGAGGTCAACTTAAATTGAATAATTACAACTTACATTATTGTAAATTAGTCACTTGTACTTATCTTCACCGATGTGGAATACTAGGACAAAAGTGTATGATGGAACGTTTAAGTTAAAGAAAATTGAGCTGCTGCTGCCCATAAACATGGCAATAATAAATCAAAGGTAAAAAAAAGTGGAGGCGCCAGCAGCAAGAACTTTTGTGTTGAGCAACACAGGGTTTTTTGGCAGTACTTAATTCAATATTGACTACGTACTTTTGATGTTTAAACTTTTTACAGGCAAAGTCCTCAATAGATACATCTGAATTAAACAGCAATGGAAAAAATCTTTAAAAGGGTTCCGTTATCTTTCCATATCATCAGAGTCAATGTCAGGTTCCTGGAGTTTCCTTTAACCCTTAGGGAACGATGACATCCGAATTAAATTTGATCCATTACCACAGTAACCAATTATAAAAGCACAAAAACCACATCTGTGTTGCAATCTAGCACTATTCTACACAGAATGGTTGCCCTGGCGCTGTTGTCTAGAAATATAGGGCTCACATTTTACGCGACGCCAATTACCCACATGGTCAGAGCCAGGTGTGTGCTGGGCTTAAACTTGCAGCGTGGCTTGTGTAAAGACAAATTTGAATTTTGTTCTTATATTTGCGCAAGCAGCTTTTAAATCAGGTGGACTCCGGGGTCCAGAATTAATGCTAGTTATAGTAAAACAAAATATATTTATTAATTGAAAGAACAAACACTCAGTAAAAAGTTAGACTATCTCAAATCGCTGAAAGAAGTCATGCTCTACTATCCAAATTTATCAGTAGCTGACATGCAGCCAGGTGTCTGGCTTCACCGGTGGCAAACTGCCAAAAGTGAGAAAGAGTAAAATCTTCTCTGCTGGAAAAAATCATTCAAACCCAAAATAAATAGCGAACTCTTTAGGGACCTTAGCAAGAATAACAGAAAAAATAGTGAACGGGATGACTCATTTTTGAGGATTTACCTAAATCAGAACTGCAGAATAAACTAGTATATTCTAGAACAGAGGTCATTAATGAGTAACCTGTGTGCACCCTTTCAAAAATAGCTAGCCGGTGATGGGTAATTGATATTATCTAGAAAATTTTAATTTTTGACGGCCATGAGGAATCATTGTATTAATTAAATATGGTAATACAATGATAAAAGATAGTAACAACACAGTAAAAATATAAGTTATAAAACATAATACTGTTACATACCAAAAAAGTGGGTGCTAGTTGGCCAACACGATTTTAGGGAGAAAAAAAAGTGTGATTTGTTTTTAGCCCATTACTTTCCGGTGCGACTTTAGATTTTAAAAGAAAAGTCTATTTTCTGTGTGAGTGGTGTTTTTTGTGAGTACTAAATTAGAGTGCTTTAACGTTTGGAAAATAGTGCCTTCTTCTGTGGAGATTGTTGGGGTTGCTGTCTACTGACCTTTATTTACCTTTTGGTTCCTCAATCCATATAGGTAACAAAGGTCAAACTTACCTAGTGATGACTTCATTACCAACTGAGCATTTACGACTGTAACAAAATAACTAAAGATCTACAAATAAAAACAAACTACATAATTGGAGTTAAATGAATGGTTTTAATTGTCATTATACAAAAGTACAATGAAATTGGAGGGCTTCTCCTTTCAGAGTAAGAAAGCAATCAAGTAACCTCGACTTCAGCCGGGTCTCTGCTATGATTAAAGTACAAGAGTCACGGGTTGTAGCTCCAAGTTATCAGTTTCATGGGTAATGGATCTGGCCATGGGGACTGGCCAGGCTTGACAAGGGTGGCTTGTGAGAGTTGTTAGCACTAGCCCGGACCTGCAGCATGGCTATTGTTTTCTTTCCTTAGTCGATTCCCAGGCATAACACCAATTAATTGAGTACCTACTAGCGATCATTATTTATTTGTTCTCATATGAGTTTCTCAGAGTCCGATTTAATTGATTTCTTCTCAATGTCTAAATGTAGCGAGGTAAAAAAGCTAAGAACAGTCGAGTTTGTTTTGGTGGCCAGGTGTGCGTCCGGCTGTTTGACTGACAGCATACATCAGCCTATCACAGCCGCGCACAAAGACAGCCACGCCAACACAACATACACTGATTGGCCGGCACCTTTAAAACCCAAACTGTGACAATTCTGCAGTCTTCCGATTATGCATCTCACTATGAGAGGTTGACCAATTAGGCTGATTATCTGCACCAATATTTGAGAATTTGTATCAGCTTTTCCATTAATTCGAGCCACCAATTAAATCCATTTAAAACTGGGTTAGATAAACAGGTGAAAACTTTGCTTTGAAGCAGACTTATTCTCACTTGCTTTTATCCATGTGTTTCACTTTGTAACAATACTTAAATAAACCACAACCAAACTCAGTTTTGCTCCAGTTATATTTTTTATAGGGATGTGATTGAGGTGAGGAGAAAAAGTCTGAAACCTAGCCAGGGATTCGGGGGCCCAGGGCAGAGCCCAGTGGGGGGGCACTGGGGGTGATGCCCCCCCAAAGCTCCTGGGTTTTAAGCAATTTACTTGTCCAAAACCATGCTTAAATTAATAGTTTAACATCTTTAGAAGATTTAAATAACAAAATAATTTGCCCACATACCTGATTTTTTTGTAAATACTGCAGGGTCAGTTCAAATGTAGTTCAGACCCTGCAGCTTGTGCAACGATGTGGCCAATTTATGCAATTTTTCTAACGGCCACCAGGGTGCGCCAGAGCAATAAAGGAAAGCGTGAGACAGTCGGATTTGTTTGCTACGCAAGTGAAAAAGTCGGAATTCCGACTATAGTCGGAAAAATCACATCCCTGTTTTTAAATATATACATTTGTTGTCTGTGTTGTCGTAAGCCAGTCGCAGCAGACGGCACCTCTGCCTTATCGGGTGATTCGCCCTGTGTATGTGTTAAATACAGAAATAGAGCACGCAACGGAGACTGCGCCTTTTAACACGTTGCGGCCTTTGGTCATGAAAATACGGTAGATTCTGATTAATTGTACAGCCCTAGCTCTCAGCTTCAATAAGTTTAGTGTCTGGGAGAAGAAAACAGTTAAAACACAGATTAAAATTTCAGAAACAACAAAACAATCTAAAGGCGAATGAGTCCACCTCCAAAGCCCTGAATATTTATATCCCAGAATAATAAAATCCTATGACAATGTTCTGAAAATGATACTACTGAATGTATGTAGTTTTTTGCAGACGCTGTGTGTCGGTTTCCCTAACAACAATTCTAAATATAACCTTCCACAACTGGAGCAAATGTTGAATAATGAAACTCACAGTGCAGTATAAACGCAGAAAAAAGAAAACGCCTACCCACTTCTGTCGTCCACTCAAGAAAATGGGAGCAAGACCCACCTTTGTATGCAACATACTTTTTTTTATCTCTGTCACCCATATCGTGTTTCTGTAGAAACATGTTTGATCCTTAGATGTCAGTTACACTATTTTTGTTGCAAGGTTGTATGCATAATTCTGCTTGTTTCGCAATTGAAAATTCCAAACCTGTTATGTCAATTCTTTTAATTAAAAGCCAGGTAAACTAATATTTGGACGTGTAATTCTAAAGAACGGCAGGTTTACTCAAAGTAGTGTCCAGAGATTTGTTCCTGTACTACAAAGACCAAGGTTGCTTTTGACAAATGAATGAACAAGATGAAGGTCACCGACCTATTCAAAGCTAAATGGTACTTTTTGTTACTGATAAGTGCAAAGGGCGGCGAATGTAGTTACATTTCTAAAATAACTTGTGATTTACCGGTACTTTGTTGTTACTGTGTAGTTATTGTGTTATTACCAAGAGGTAATTATCAGAAATTTTCGACAGAATCGTTCAAGTATTCGTGTAAATGATTTATCATGTTGCTTAGAAATCAGAAATCCCAATGACAAGCCACTGCTGAGCGATATTAAGAACAAGTCTGCAGGCTTATTAAGTGTTCTTATGGGCCTGTTGGCCTGTGGATACCACCTTGGTGACCCCTGAACAAAATAAAAATTAGAACAACTATTTAAAGAGATACAAAGGCAAATTAGTGCCTTTAATCATTCAAAAAGTACTCCAAATTCATTTATGGAATTACAATTCCAGTAACAAGGGTAACCCAGTGTTTTATTTGAGTTTTTTAACACCCAAAGAAAGGGATTTTAATGTAAGTTCAGATAAAAAACTAAAATAACTGAATCTCTCTGTCCCAGCAGCATGGAAGTCATTAATAAATGTCTTTAAGGCTATTAACTTTCTAGAACTAATCAAATCAAGTTAAATGAAAGACATTATATTCAAGTCAAGCTTGACTTGACTTGACATTATATTCATGTCACGCACCAAGGTAAATGAAGTAAGTTGCTTTCTTTCTTTCCCAAAAATGATTCTTTTGAAGTTTAAAAAAATAAAAAATAAAAAAACTAGTTTCGGTAGGATACATCTCTAAAGCACAACTAAGATGTTTTTATGTTGATACTGATGCGCACTGTGTATTTTTTTAAATTTAAAAATGTATGCAAGAAATAAGTAATTCAAAAAACAAATCAATGTACAGTGATACCTCGCTTGAACAGTGCTTCTAATCCAATCGATATCGCTATGTGACATCGTGAGTTATTTTCAGGGATTAATAGTTTCAGTTTGTTATTTGAGTGACGGAGGATATGACCAACAAGAATTGTATCCTGGTTTAACAGCGGTGGCCAATTAGAAGTGTGTTTAATGGCACCAACCAATAAAGGTGAGCCAGAGTTTGCAAGACGTTGTGCACAACTTTGATAGGTTGGTGTAACCTCTCAGCCAGGCTAACAACTGGACACCAAAAACAAACGCGGCAGCTTGTACCTTAACCAGTTTGTTACATTGAAAATAAATGCATAAGCTAAATCAGACTCTGAAGAACATAAGAAGAGCCCAAAGAAAACCCGATAAGCAGCGGAGCCTCACTTGATTTCGATCGTGTCCGAGAATTGACTTAGGTGGTCTCAGAAGGGAAAGCTGACAACTTGGCTAACAACTCCTAAGCCACAACTGCCGAACATGGCTAGTCACCAACACAAGATCTATTACCCATTAGACGGACAACTTGGAGCTACTCCATGGAAGAACAGCTATATTTGTGACTCTTGTATTTTAATCATCACAAAGACATTTCACAAGTTGCGGTTACCCGACGCTACCATGTAGCTCGCCAGCCGCTCTCAACCACTTTCTTACACTAGTTGTACTTTTGTATAATGAAGATAACGACAATTCATTCAACAGCAATTCTGTTTTTATTTGTAGATCTACATTTGCTTTTTTTTTTGCAGTGGTATACTCTGTGTCTCTAAGGACAACATCTTGAGGTAAGATTGCAAGTTGTTATATTTAAGTTCTACCCCCCCAAAAAAAAACAAGCAAAGCAATGCACTTTTCTTGTAAAATCGAAAATCTCATCGAAATTGCAATACAGTGGGACCTCGCTACTTTGTGGTTCCACGTTTGCAGGTTCAGAGCTTCGCGGGTCTAAAAAAAATTAAAATAAAATGAAATATAAAATAAAAATAAAAAATTAAGCATTTTTGAAGGGGCGTCGCTACTTCGCGGATTTTCACTTTTCGCGAGTGGTTTTAGTTCCCATTAACCGCGATAACCGAGGTATTACTGTACAGGAAAAATCACAATTGTTTTTTTCCCCCAAAATCTTGCAGCCCTAGGTACCACTATATTAAAGTGAGGGTCACATAAGGAGTTAAATGCCCATGGTCTCCAGCTACCCTCGTACATTGCTTCTCGCTAATTCCATCAAATGATATTTTTTGTCTCAACATGACAGAAAGTGCCGCCTTTATATGAACCGTAGATGATTAATGAGATATGTTTTGGCCAGTTACTCCAATCACACTACATCTTAAACATCAAGGAACACCCAAAAAGAAGCAACTTCCACTCGCAACTATTCTTTTGGCAGACATTTTGGTCGGGTTCGCCTCGCCTCCAAAATGTGTCCGATATTGACGGTGTCCAGACTCACTCTCTGGTAGAGCAGAGTCTTTTTTCCAGGCTGGGCAGCGCTAATTATGTGGTGAGACTGAACACGAGTAAAGCTATTCTTGTGAGACAATTACGTTTCTCAATGCATTTTGCCTAAGCTTATAGAAGACACATTTCAAGTCAGCCACCCGTTGTTATACAATTGCATTCATGGGAAAAACATGGAGTTGACATGACATTTCATGACAAGCTTCCCTCTAAGGAAGCTTCACTGTTGTCTCACCAACAGCTACTAGGAGTGAAAATAACCACTCCCTCTAAAAATTGTATCACTCTGTTCAATTATGCAGGACCCCGTTGAGCCTAAAGAACATCACTAACTATGAATTGAAGCTCAAAGCTTAAGGTTAGTTACCCTGACCTCCAGCTTTCTATTTAAACCTCTCAACTGTTCTAGAAATACAAAGTGATGTTGCTAAAAACGGAGCATTTCCTGTTTTTTCAGTTCTCATCAGACGACTCGGGGTAGCAAGTTTGCAGGATGCCCACCACGAATTTGCAACCAGTGATTTTCTCTGATGAAGATTGTATTAAGACACCTGCTATCCAATAAAATAGACAGTTGAAAATACTGTTCTTACTTGAGATAAACAATTTAAATAAGTATACCATATCACTTAATTCTGCAAAGAGTATTTGATATTTATTAATTTAAGTAGAAACCCGGATTAAGGCGTCCCTACCTTATGACGTTATCACGCTACAATGTGTAATAAGAGGTAGCATTTTCCTTAGTGTCGAAAACAACAGATTTTTCGCATGCCCCCAAAATAAAAAAAAACTTTGAAATTTGAAGTGTTTGTGCTAGTTAAGTGCCTCATACATTAGTAAAATACCTGTATCCTATTCGTGTTAGTTGTTAGATGTTTGTCTGATCTTGGTTTGCATTAAAAAATGTGTAAAATGTAGGTATACCATTGGCTGAACTCCCCTCCCATAATGCCTCTTTATCCTTGTTCAATTCAGAATCTCAAGTTTTACGTAAAGACTGAGCCAGTTAGTGTGATACAATACCGTATTATCGATGGCCATGGAAACAAATGTTACAAATATAAAATACCAAGAAGGCATGTGCATCATTTAACTCGCTAAGGAATGTGGCCAAAACCAATCGTCAGTTATTAAAATCACAATTACTAAAGCCCCAATGTGTAATATTTGACCACTTGATGGCACAGTGTTATCTGGTGCGAGTGAAAGCCAGTGCCACGGAGCAGAGTCTGGTGGCAGGATGTCGGACAAACATATTGGCGACCTAAGTGGGGATTCCATTGTGTAAAAGAAATACAAATATCTCGACCAGTGATTTTTTTTTTAAAATATATAACATTTGAATGATTTTACCTGGTGTACCAGGGGTTGGGAACACCTTAGCTATTGACCAGAGGTTTCTATAACCGCCATACAACAATTCAATCTTGCAATCTCCACCTCAGAACAAATATAACCCGTGATGTACTGTATTTACAATTAAAGTGTCATAATACTTTCAATTCTCACAATGCAATTAAAGCAAGTTAAAGACCCAATATATCAAGGCAAAGCTATCAACTAGAAGAAAAGAATGAGCTTTTGACACGTTTATCAAATAGTGGCAAGTGAAGTTTTTATGTATATTATATATACATATGCTTGGCTGTTGACAATGCCATGTAACAGCGTTCCAGTTTTATGACAGTAGATATCTTTTTGCTTTATACTTTAAGCAGTCGTGTTCCTATCACCCCTCGTAAACACTCCCTATCCTGTCTTAACTCCACTCTACAAAGTGGCCTGTATGTTGGAGGAGGGCCTTGAAGATAAAATGGCGTGGGAAGGGTTAAGCCCAAACTCTCCATCTGCTTCCTGTTCTGTTTCCCTGACTGGCTGCTGCCCAGCTCTTAAGCAGAGTCCAGTCTGATGCAACACATTGGAATACATTCAAACAACAGAACTCTGCACGAGAAGATAAACATTGCTTGTAAAATTTCAAAAAGGGGTTTTCAGCTTAGCTAACAATTATTTGATATGGGTAATTTATTTTAAAAAGTTTAATACAGATACAAATATCATAATTGCACAACTGGACTGGACTGCCAACACAGAAGCTCTATGTAGGAAAGGGCATAGCCGACTTTACTCCCTCAGAAGGCTGGCCTCCTTCAAAATCTGCAAAAAGCTCCTGAAAATATTCTATGAGACAGTAGTGGCAAGCGCCCTCTTCTATGCGGCAGCGTGTTGGGGAGGCAGCGTCAAGAAGAAGGATGCCTCTCGTCTCAATAAACTGGCTAGGAAAGCGAGCTCTGTTGTGGGCAAAGAGCTGGACAGCCTAACAACAGTAGCTGAGAGACGGGCACTGAAAAAGCTGCGGTCAATCATGGACAATCCATCGCATCCACTACACAGCATTATCTCCAGACAGAAGAGCAGTTTCAGCGACAGACTGCTGTCACTGTCTTGTACTACGGACAGACTGAAGAGATCTTTTCTTCCTCTACCATGAGGCTCTTTAACTCTACCCGGCAGAGTAAAAGCCCACAGTAAACCACACCACCTATATTGCATATTACCGAATCTTATTGCAATATGTATTCTGTGTAGCACTATTTAGTTATTCTATATAACACGCTACAGTGGGTATTTGCACGTCACACTGGGTATTTGTATATTGTATTCTTCTTGCTTTATTATTGTATTGTTCTCAGCTCAGGGATGGTGCTGGAAATGTGAATTTCTCTTCGGGGATGAATAAAGTATCTATCTATCTATCTATCATTCATATGCTTCACTTCTCACTGCCCAAATATCGGTCTTGTCTGGGAAGCTTTTGAAAATTGTATTCTGCAGTATATACTGCATAAAATAAATTACTACTGCATTGGCATAAATTGTTGCTTGTTTTAGCCATAACATTTCTAATGCTAGGATAGTCTACAATTAAAATAATAAATTAAAAAAGGGACAGAAAATGAGATACCTTGTTTTGTCTAGCTCCAGGTTATTTGCTTATTACTCAATATTTAAAGAACCTTCTTGAAATAAGCAAGTTATCAAACATAACTACTAATAGGGCTGCTGCGTTCAGGGTAAAAACCTAATAGTAATTTTTTTCAGACCAGTATTGCAATTTCAATGCAATTTTAAATATTAAATGGAAAGTGCATCCTTTTTGCTACTTTTGTTTTTTTGTGAGTACTTAACCCTTGGATGAATGACTTACCAGTACATAACACTTTTCCATGAGTGTGGTGGAAAATTAGTGGGGCAAAACTAAAAATACTAATAACATGTCATACTTGGATAAGCACGGCGGCGCAGTGGTTAGCGCATGTGCGGCACAGTTCATGTCTTGGGAACCTCCTGCGTTGGTTCAAATCCAGCTCCAGACTTCCTGTGCGGAGTTTGTATGTTCTCCCCGTGCTTGCGTGGGCTTCCTCCGGGCACTCCGGTTTCCTCCCACATTCCAAAAACATGCATTTCAGGTGAATTGGCCGGTCCAAATTGTCCCTAGGTGTGAATGAGTGAGTGAGTTGTCTGTCCCAGTGTGCCCTGCGATTGGCTGGCAACCAGTTCAGGGTGTCCCCTGCCCACTGCCCGATGATTGCTGGGATGGGCTCCAGCACCCCCGCGACCCTACTGAGGATAAGCGGTGTAGCTAATGAGATGAGATGTCATACTTGGACTATTCTTGCACTACAGTCACTTCCAACTGTGTTTATCTTATTTGAATTGCCCTGCCTAGCCTAAACTCATCTTGAGTTAATCTTGTATTATGATCATTTTTATATTGTAATATTATTTTATGTATACATATATATAGCTTCTTATTTTTACTACGCTGGCAACTGTGTGGACAGGAAAGTATGAATTTTATTGTGCAGGGAATCGTGGTTCTTTACTGTGCATTTGACAATGAACACTTTGAATCTTAAAACATGCTTCATGAGGAATACCTGCAATATGATATTACAACTTTTTTTAAAGATATTGAAGAATAACAACCAATGGGGTCATTTTAAATTACACTTATGTGTCAAAGGATAAATACTAGTGACACGCTTCTGAGGAGCTGTGTCAGGGTTGCTGTGAGCTCAAACGAGGCTCAAACTTGCCTCTGATTATCCAAAACTGTTAAAACCTGAACTGTGATGATTATGGTTGGCCAAACTTTAAATACTTTTAAAAAAGACGCAATGTCTTGCGATTACACAATCGTGCTAAGCCATATCGCAATATCGACTAGATTTCGGTTAACCCACCTTTAGAGTTAAAGTCGCCACTGACCCATTTTAGATTTTGAATGAAAAAAAAAAACCCACACATATTTTTAATTGCATCAATGCTTCCCAACTTTGTTAGAATTATGTCGTTCTAAAAATGTTTTACACTTGTAGTGTGAGGGTCAGTTTTGATCTAGCTACAAAAATAAGATTATAAAACACTAACTACTGCCAAAACTGAAATCATAAGTAAACACAGTGCCAGCAAGCCCCTTTTCCAACTAATGTAAGCTTTACGTGATTCTCATTCGGCCGTTTTTTTAGTATATCTATGCAAAATAAAATAAATACTTTTAAAGAAATGTAAGGTCAATTCAAAAGAAAGCTGGTAATTTGAAGAGTTCTTTCTAGGCTAAAATGTCACTTCAGACCTTTCAGATCATCTCAAAAGTCTTCATATTTGACATAAACAGTATAGACAACAGAGCCAAGTCTGACTAGCCTGTCCCTGTCAGGTGTGTCTGGGACAGATGGTTGGGGGTCCTTTCAGTGATGTTCAACCTAAACCCTGAGGTGGCAGTTGATGAACATTTTATTCATTTCTGTGACGATTGCCCCTTCTGCCAATACTAACCATGTTAGCCAGGGGAAAATGACATCTACATAAGGGCAATCTGTGATGCCAAACCACCTATACAGGGAGTGCAGAATTATTAGGCAAATGAGTATCATCATCCTCTTTATGCATGTTGTCTTACTCCAAGCTGTATAGGCTCGAAAGCCTACTACCAATTAAGCATATCAGGTGATGTGCATCTCTGTAATGAGAAGGGGTGTGGTCTAATGACATCAACACCCTATATCAGGTGTGCATAATTATTAGGCAACTTCCTTTCCTTTGGCAAAATGGGTCATAAGAGGGACTTGACAGGCTCTGAAAAATCAAAAATAGTGAGATATCTTGCAGAGGGATGCAGCACTCTTAAAATTGCCAAGCTTCTGAAGCGTGATCATCGAACAATCAAGCGTTACATTCAAAATAGTCAACAGGGTCGCAAGAAGCGTGTAGAAAAACCAAGGCGCAAAATAACTGCCCGTGAACTGAGAAAAGTCAAGCGTACAACAGCCAAGATGCCACTTGCCACCAGTTTTGCCAAATTTCAGAGCTGCAACATCACTGGAGTGCCCAAAAGCACAAGGTGTGCAATACTCAGAGACATGGCCAAGGTAAGAAAGGCTGAAAAACGACCACCACTGAACAAGACACACAAGCTGAAACGTCAAGACTGGGCCAAGAAAAATCTCAAGACGGATTTTTCTAAGGTTTTATGGACTGATGAAATGAGAGTGAGTCTTGATGGGCCAGATGGATGGGCCCGTGGCTGGATCGGTAAAGGGCAGAGAGCTCCAGTTCGCCTCAGACGCCAGCAAGGTGGAGGTGGGGTACTGGTATGGGCTGGTATCATCAAAGATGAGCTTGTGGGGCCTTTTCGGGTTGAGGATGGACTCAAGCTCAACTCCCAGTCCTACTGCCAGTTTCTGGAAGACACCTTCTTCAAGCAGTGGTACAGGAAGAAGTCCGCATCCTTCAAGAAAAACATGATTTTCATGCAGGACAACGCTCCATCACACGCATCCAAGTACTCCACAGCGTGGCTGGCAAGAAAGGGTCTAAAAGAAGAAAAACTAATGACATGGCCTCCTTGTTCACCTGATCTGAACCCCATAGAGAACCTGTGGTCCCTCATCAAATGTGAGATTTACAAGGAGGGAAAACAGTACACCTCTCTGAACAGTGTCTGGGAGGCTGTGGTTGCTGCTGCACGCAATGTTGATCGTGAACAGATCAAAGCACTGACAGAATCCATGGATGGCAGGCTTTTGAGTGTCCTTGCAAAGAAAGGTGGCTATATTGGTCACTGATTTGTTTTTGTTTTGTTTTTGAATGTCAGAAATGTATATTTGTGAACGTTGAGCTGTTATATTGGTTTCCCTGATGAAAATAAATAATTGAAATGGGTATACATTTGTTTTTTGTTAAGTTGCCTAATAATTATGCACAGTAATAGTCACCTGCACACACAGATATCCTCCTAAAATAGCTAAAACTAAAAAAGCCCCACTCCAACTTCCAAAATATTCAGCTTTGATATTAATGAGACTTTTGGGTTCATTAAGAACATGGTTGTTGTTCAATAATAAAATTAATCCTCAAAAATACAACTTGCCTAATAATTCTGCACTCCCTGTATCGTCAATTTAAATATTTACACTGGAAAATCTGCAAATACCATCAGAGAGAGAAAAAAAACATGCGGTCCTTGATATGACTACTGGACTGCGGGACCTCAATATCACTTGTGACAGTTTTTTTTCTCAGCTATGAGCTTGGACTTAAATGAAGAAACTTACCATATTAAACAGTAATAATGAAGGACAGTCCACAATTATCATCAACTAAAGCAAAAACAAACGATTAGTGGACAACCTTGAAAACCAAACTGCGACCTACACTGCCAATGGTTGCGCTTTCCAACATGCTTGATGTGTCTACATATAATACATTTGTGTTGTGGACCTCAAACAAAAAAACTCACAAAAAATAAGAAATTCCCTAGCCAAGCCGATCATTGAGCGAAAAAAATGGAATCTCCAAGACTATGATGCTGTGGAGGCTACCTAGAACTTTGTCTGTACCATCAGCTACACACAGAGCATGAACATCAGCATCCTCCTCAGCTCACCGTTCCTCAACAACACCCACAATCCAAATCAGGCCACATGATTAAAAAAAAAAAAAAAGATGTCAGATCTGCCCAAGCAGGAAAGACTTTTGACCCTTTGCCAAATCAAAACTTAGTTTTGTTGTGGCGTATTCAAGTATTGGTTACAAAGTAAAACACACAAATAAAAACTTGTCAAAATTTGATTTTTAAGCTTGCTCCACTACATTAATCTACAATTCTTACGTGCCTGCTCGGTTTGTGCTTTCTTCCGCATAGCGTAAAAATCAACACACCATTGCGGACGAAAACATGAAGAGCATTCAATGGAGGGAAAGTGAGGTTTTGGATTTTAATAATATTTAGGAGAAAACCATGTTCTGCTTACAGTATCACAATAACTTTCAAATTGCTAAATACGCTACAGGGTTAGCATCCATAAGCACTTCCGCTAACAGGTGTGTAACGTCACGCGTCCTCTTCCGCGATGGCGGGATGTGTTGGCAATCAGAGAAGAGACGCTTAAAAGTCAAAGAAGAAGCATAGAAGTCACATTTAGTTGGAAATGTGAACGATCAACAAAAACATCGGATTTCACCCAGAAATCAAAATTAAGAATTTAGCTCTGCAGTGTGAAAGGCAGCCTTGTCGTGCCCTCAGCCACACCTGAAGGTTTGCATGCGACACGGGGCGCACTGCACTATATAGTGCAGTGCGCCCTATGACAAAAAAGATCAGAGACTCTTATGTGCGCCTTATGGTCTTGAAAATACAATAAATATGTATGGGTTGAAACTGACCCTAAAACCATGGATGTCATTACAGTTGATAATATCAAAATAAAACAAAAAATAATAAAAATATATTTAACTGATGTGTAGTAATACCCCTTTTGTAATAGTCAAGTGACATTTATTTATTTTAAATGTATTTATTTTATTCTCATGAGGTTCATTTTACCATTTTTTTAAATTGAGGGTGTATTTTTGGAAAGAAATCCAAGAGACCCACACTGAAAACAGAAAAAACAAAATTTTCATAGGGAAGCTTAACAAGGTAACAAAATTATAAAAAAAATTCAATATGTATTATTGTTTTAGTGTATTTTACAGCTGAATTAGGACACAGGTCGCCACGGCCAGCTAACAGGGGGGGTGTTAAATTAAAACCAACACAAAGGAGGGTTAATCATGCAGTTAATTTAGCTTATTTAGATTTTTTTTTCTTAGAAAACAAGATGGCATTTCCTAAAATGATAAAAATGATATCTAAAATGAGCAAAAAAGACATGCCAATGCGGTCAGCTTTCGTTTTTGCAGTGTACTCTTTACTAGGTCATACTTAGGTAAGATCTACATTGTCAAATCTAGTCCTACTACAAACTGCCAGTCAGATATTTTGTTCTACAATGTATGCCTTTAAAAATGTAATCGGTTACAGTCATTAGTTACCTGTTGAAAAAATGTAATAAATAACCTAATCCGAATACCATTAAATGAAATTAATGTAGCCTGATTACATTCGATTATGTTTGGATTACTCCAATATTAAATATGCTAATGAAAGACAAAATAAACTAAATATAAATTAAATTTCAAATTTCGTTTAGGATAAAATGAAAAAGAAACCTTGAAAAAGAAATAGAGGAAACTAAGATCATGTGGTTGTTTGTAGTACAACAAAGAAGTTCCCACATTTTAACCACGTAGTATAGTGTATTAACGAAAAATAAAACTCTCTTTCACGTGGCAGACAAGATATAATCTGCTTTAGTTCACATTAAGAGCACATTGAGGACCTAATATTGTTTTGCACACGCCAAGTGTTCACTTTCTAAATGTGTCAAAAATCTGAGATGTCTTGTCATCTCTAATGTCAGTGGCTAAAATTATAATGGACAAAATTAGTTCACCTGCGCATTATGTATACGTAAATATAAATGTGAGACGCATTAGAATGAGTGCATGAAGCGAATGAGTGTATGCTGGAAAGGATGCAGTGCATTCAATTTTCATTAATCATTTCATGTTGTCTCATTCATATGTTCATACTTGTTTGTTAATGAGTCTCGTTAGTTGCACTTTAATTGTAATGCACTATTTCTGTGGTTTTTGGTCATGTGGTCATGTTTTGTAGTCGGGCACCGGTGGCAGCTGCGGGGTCTTGACTCCTGAGAGTGGGCGCACCAGCGTGTGTATGAGTGGAATGAATGATAGAGAGACGCAAACGGACATGGTGAATGTAAACAGAGCTAATGCGAAACAGTCAAAAGAATAAAAGTTAAAACAAACGTACACTGGATTTTATCATTGTCCCCTGAAGTGTGCAACATGAATATGCTTTTGAAATAAATTATAATGCTACAAAGTAATCCTTATTTTTACTACACGTACCTGTAACTTTATTACTTTTTTTTCTGCAACTGTCACGGTATACAATTTTTATTAGTATCCAAATTACGTAATGCCGCTACATGTATTCGGTTACTACCCAAGCCTGTGCACAAATTATGTACTGTATGTGGCAGTGGTGGGCCATGCATTTAACATCCAGGCCTTCAGTATGCTACGTCTGAATGGATTTTAACCCTTGATAACTGGTTCACAGCTATAAAATATTTTCTGCAGCTACAGCTGCAACACATATAAGAGCATTTATAATACCCTCGTAAAATTACACGATTATTTAGGGATTCAGGCACATTTTACTCACAAAACTATTTCATGGTTTGGCTGAGGGTGCGACTTATACTCGACTTACCGGTACTGTATATCACTTCACACATTATTCCCACACTAAACTGCAAAGGGGTGATCTAGGCTTTTGTTGATAATGTCAACCTTGACCGCAAGATTGAAGCAGAAGAAGGAAGCAGCTTTTCATTTTTATCCTAAGTTGGAGTAGTGTACTGGTTAAGTTACACCGAGGATTAAGATTTCATTGTATTTAGTGAAATGGAACAAGGCTGATAATTTAGTTACTGATGTATCTGAGCGTGTCCAAGATATGTATGTCCTTGTAACATAAGTATACCATGTTTTCCATTTTTTTCAATTGCCTTTAAGATGATATTTATGTTTTTGGTGAACTGGTTGTGAAGGCCTCGACAACAAAAATAACGGATGAGATGTCATTGGTTAAAAGCTTGAATGGGAAAGCACACATATGGAAGCAGCGTAACCAGGGGAAAAGCAATGATGAAGCTGACGGACAATTTGGAATTATTTAATAAGTACGTTCAGATATGTTTAGGCCAGCATAGAAGGCCCACCCCAGTGGTAGGTGGTATAAATAAGATTCATTATCACTTTAGAATCATTGATAACAGACTTCAGTTTTTTTTGCATGGGCATTGAAATCTTAAAACAAGCAGAAGCAGCTCAACACAAGTAAGTTTTCATAGAAAAATTACTCATCTATCTAATATCATTGAGGAAATAGGCTAAAATGACTATACCAGGCAATGTCAACAACAACACATAAAAAGTGTCCAAAATCCAACTATTGAAACGAGGATCTTTATTCTCATTAAAACCCAAAGCAACTCCATAGCACCCTTTATTTTAAACAGCAAAAAACATGCAGCACGTTAACATTTAACCTGTTGAATCTCCTCATAACAAGTTGTAAGAGAGAGGTACAGATTTAAAATGTGAGAGACAACAAGGTCAGTTTCTCCCGGGAGAGGTGTTGGCTTTCCAGTGGGGGACGGCCATTTGAAACCAAGGTCACAACTTGGCTGGAGGCATGAAAAAAAACAGACAGGGTCAAAGTTTGGCATACATAACATGCTTAAATATCATGTAATTCTTCGGTGATGTCATTCCTTGTATTAAGCCCCCATTTGGTGTCGGATTCAGCGCAGTGGAAAGAAGAAACTTACAGGTCATCAATGAAGCCTAGAAGGTCATTGGCTGCTCTGCCCAGTCCAGAAGTCCTTATTGCTGGCTTTATTCTATTCTATTGATCCAGATTTCTTTTGGCTCATCGGCAAATCGGAAGAGAAGCCGTTGTGATGAAAAACTGGAGATTGGGGCTTTTCAACAGGTCTTTTTTTTAGTTTTTTGTTTGCCCTTTATGTTGTTAAACATAGCTATTCAAACTTGTTCACCTCCACTACTGTGTGGGTGCTACCACCTGGATAAATAAAGTTAATCCAAAACACTTTTAATTAACTCCAAGATTCAACAGTGAATAATGCTGCCAGAAAACAAGGCAGTGATCTGGATTGCATAACAATGGCAACTTCACAAGATTCCACGAAAGCTGTTCCAAACATAATAAGAATGTTGCGCAATCACATATAGCGCATGCATGACTTGCATTGGCTTTTGAGATGATGTGGATAACTAATATTTTTGTGTGCAATGTGTGCATTAAATGGTCAAACTCAGGTTGGGTACCCCCCCCAAAACTATTGTTTTTTGCCCTGTACCTGTGTTCAGGTGAATAATATAACTAAACAAAATTATCAGATACAACATCCATCCATTATCTGCACTGCTTATCTTCAGCAGGGTTGAGGGGGTGCTGAAGCCTATACCAGCTTTCTTCGGCTTGTGGGCAGAGGACACCCTGAATTGGTTTCCAGCCAGATGCAGGGCAAGCAACAACAGTGGAGACCAAATGTTCTTGTCACCAAATAACTTCCACTTTCATTCAGCACAAGTTTTGAGGAAAGGCTCGTTTGGGGATATCATTCAGACTAGATGTAAAAGCTTTGCCAGAACCTGGCCTAAAATTTTTGATTTCAAGCATAAAATGTCAACCATTAAGTTTGACATTTGAATTAGAATTTGGTCTGGCTGTGCTGGGCTTCCCTCTAGCAGTTTTTTTTTGTAGAAGATCTTTACAGCATGCACTTACTTTTACACAAGGAATTATTTGTATGACTACTTTTTCTACTTGAGTAATACAATTCTGAAGTAACTCTACTTTTACTGGAATAACGGACTTTGGCGCTGCACCACAGTGCCACGAGTACTTCCGCGCCTAAATGCTCACTCGATTTGAGGGGCCGAGCCCGAAGTAAACCCTGAAATGCAGCGCCAAAATGCAGCTTCTGGTTTACTCCGGGCCCTGTCACTCAGTATTTGGCTTGGTTCAGGTTTTATACTTGCGGGACCGGTCGGGTCGGACTGGATTTTTCAGGCCCGATCTAACCTCTAATTCAGACCATTTAATGATGAGACCTCCAAGTATTTGGAAAAGTAGTTTTATGGAAACATTATTTGGTTTGTGTTTCCTGACCGCTGCTATTACTTCTCTATATGGGTCAATCTTTGCACATTTAGATTTTTTTGTAGCTTTGTCACCTAAATATTTCACAACCATATCAAATTTCTTAAAGAAAGATTGGATCGGGCATCTGAGAAGAAAATAGAACATAATGCAGCGGATAAATCAAAGCAGTTTAACTAGTTGGTCACCTTTTAGCCTTTGCTATTGTTGCTATTACGGCTAGCATTGCTAGACAGCTAATGTAATGGTAACGTCAGACTCATTAGCGTCTGGTAAGCGTCGTTGGAATAAAGGAAATGTGGTTCCTCGACATATAGTGCAAATAAAACAGAGAGAAACTTTTTCGATCAATTTAATTTGTACAGATCATTTTTTAGTCCTAACGTTACCACCACGTGCCCCCATGTACCAAGTAACCCCCTAAGATCACCTGAATATCCTGCGGACCGGTTCTGAATCAAGCTCGCCAGTAATGCGTAATTGTGACGTTTAAGGAAATTTGATTTTCTACTGGCATTAGAAAGCATTAATATGATCAATGTCTTTAAATACATGATTTATTCCAAAATATTTTTTAAAATTACTTCATACATGTAAATCAATCAAACCCAAGACAGATGTTTTAGTGGTTTTCTGAGCATATTTTAACCATACTTCTAATAACAACCTGGTAAAAACATAGTGATAACATGATGTGGTGTTACTTTATAAATGCATACAAAACTGGTAGCCCTTTGCTTTAGCCACCAACAAAAAAAGTAGCTCTCAACTACACATAGGTTGCAAAACCCTGGTCTAGTCCAACCAGTCACCAGTCTAAATCTATTTCAATAACTACAATTGGTGTTTTTTGGTGTACTATTTAACAAAATGTTTTTCATAGCCAGATATAAATACACAAAATAAAAATAAATAAAACAAATGGGATAAAAAAAGGGAAGAGTACTTGTATGTTATCTTTTTTCCACCTTGAGTAGAGGCCTACCTGATCTAAAATTAGTCGTTAACTAAACAGCAGTTGGTGTTGTGGCTGCTTTTGATGGGAGGTTGGCTCACACACAATGCCCTTGGCTCAAACAAAATGCTGTTCATCTATAAATTACCAACAACAATAAATACATGGCTGGAGACCAGGTGATGTACAAATGCTGGTCTAAGATTAAAGGCAAACTGCAAATTCTAATTGATTTGTTGGATGCTGTTGAGGATGCGAGTTACATTTACAAAAGACTATTCATTAAGACTCAATCTAAAATGTTGCTGCCTTCTAGGAAAAAATGGAGCTGCAGAATATCAACTCATCAGCTGACTTCCTTGGGGACTTTTACGTGAGGTATCACAGCTTTATAGTTTCATGTTGTTTAAGACTGTATGTGATGTTTCTATAAAGACTACATTTTGAAATGGTCTGGATATATTGAATCCCAAGAGTTTAAGCTTTCCAATATTAGGTGAGATGACATATAGCAGTGACTGGTGACATCGTACAGACACGTATTTATTTATCAACAGTCTGACGGCCCACTGAATACAAACACCCCCTTTTACAAGCAATCAGGTAGGTTATGCCAGATGTAAAAAAATACCCAAAAGCTGACCTAGCATTTTTGGCTTTGCTGACCCAGTAGTTCTCCGAGAAAGACATTCCATCTTTCAATAGCAATTGGGTAAATCTAGATGTGTTTAAGACTGGATGTTAAAGGGAAAAATCAAAACCATGATAATCATGAAAACAAAGCTTGCGATTATCAAGAAATACGGAGAAGGAACACACTTCGTTACCCTTGCTTAGCTGCTTGTCCGTAACCAATCGTCAATCGGGACTATTATTATAAATAAGGAGGTGCAGAAAGCAAGGAAATCTAAAGGCATGACCATCTTTGCAAGTGGAAGTTTTAGAAATATTTCATTTTTTATCCGCCCTTACTTCTTGCTATGTACTATTTTGTTATTTTAATTTTCTTATCTGTGCTACCAAGGTTGTGGAATGCATTAGCTACGCATTCCAATAGATTCCTATTTCTATTCGGCATTTTCGCTTTGGGGTCCCCACCTCAGAACAGATAAATGTCATATCTCGGGGCTCTAATGTATGTAAACCACAGCGGAACTGTTGGATCGCCAGTGAGGCAGTAACTTCCAATTTTTAAAACCGTGACCTCAAGAAGACCTTAGATTCCTCAGCCGTAGAAGTAAGCACCCCTTAATGCCGGTTGCTATTGGCACCGTTCCATTCTGGGCCTCAGTGACTTGTCTGTTTTCCTGAAAACAGACTCCCCCTATACAGTATTAGTGAGTAGTCTGCCTGAAGGGGGGACGAGAAACCGAAGAGAGAAGGAAGAAGGCAAGGTAGGGAAAACAAAGCCTCTATAGTCGTCTCTCCAGCCGGACAAGGCTGAGTCGCTCTTCCTGGGGCGTGTTATGTAACGTGACAGGCAAGGCCCAATGATGCACTAATCTGCTGGGAGGAACGAGCCGGTTGTGTGCCAAAAAAGGCATTGAAAGAGGGGAAACACAATGTGTGATAATACACATTTTTCTTGACCAACTACAACAAAAACACCATCAATTTAAGCTTGGCTGCAATATGTTTCACTTACAGATAAAGAAAGGCTGTATGTATGGGCTAAGAATCATGGTCGATAATTCAATCACATAGTGCACATAGTGCTTTATTTTAAAAATGAAATCACAATCGATTTATTTACGGCTGATTAAAAAAAAGGAAAAATTAGCACATACTTCACCACTTTCCTTTTCTTGTTTAACTGAAGAAAATATATTGACATTTTAGGAAATGTGCAAATTGTATAAACATTTTCATGATTACACATTGGCATTAATGCTGAGACACCAGTGTTTGTGGCCTCGCTCTAAATCGTGGGTTGGCAACATTTTTGAATCGTGAGCCGCATAGTGTTAAAACATTTGGCAGAAAGTCCATGAAAGGAAAAAAAATGATTTTGGATTGATTAAAATGATTAGTTGTTTTTTTTTGTTATACTCTAGAACCCAAAAAATGTTTTATTAAAAGTAATTTTTCCCCATTATATACATTGTCATTACAGTGTTTCCTGTACCATTGAAGGCTTCTGGCGGGCCGCCAAGGTTTAAATGGTCCCCAAAACGGTCCGATACTTGTATTTAAAAACAAATAGTCCTCTTACTTCTGGTCAATATGACCATTTTTATTCACTGAGCAGAAGACGGAGGGCTTTGTAGGGGAGACTCCCACAGCAGCACATTGAGCACAGGAAATGTTTAAGAGAGATTGCAATACGGAGCACAAAAAGGAAATTAAATTACAAAAAAAATTAGTTTATCACTGACAAAATAATCTGAATCAACAGTCTCCCAAAGATTAGCGCTTTGTGCTCCTAAAGACCACAATATTCAGTAGAGACTAATGATAGTGTATACATTTTTTGATGTACACATTTTAATCTATATTTATACTTGTTTTTCAGATGTTCTGTGTTGTTTCGGTCAACCTTAGTTAAAAGTTAATTTTGAATTGTTAAAAGGTTTGGTGATTGTCCCCCGGACAAGCCCCCGGGCACCCCTTTACTGTTCACCCACCGTGGTCCCAAAAAATTATATAGGAAACACTGCATTATTCTTTTACCATTTTCGTTGGGCTGGCTGGACTAAAAGCTTGGCCGGCCATATGTGGCCCTCGGGCTGTCATTTCCCTACCCCCTGTCCTAAATGCATCATGACACCAGGCTTTAGCGTCTAAAATAATATTGAATGTTAAACTGTTGCTAGCGGCTAAAGGGAAGAAGTCCCAAAACTTTATTAACACAGCTAGTGGTTACCTTAGTTAGGAATTGCCCGAACAGAATAGAATAGACCCCCAGAAACAATGTATTGATCCGTTAAAAAGCAAACTTTCTGAATTAGCATTTATCTTACCATTAACCTTTTCATAGTCTACTGCTAAAAAACAGTGACGGGTAAGGGAACACATCTTTTTTCTGAACAGGGTTAAAAAGGTTCTAGACTAAGTAGTTAGTGATTGTGACGCTAGGCATTTGCTGCTACAGTGGAACCTTGGTTTTCGAACGCCTCTCAGTTCGAACAAATCGGTTCTCGACCCAAAATTTCGAGAAATTCTTGCTTCGCTTTTCGTTCAAAAAAATCGGAGTTCGAACCCCGGTACGCTAGGGGCGATGCTGAGCGGAACGGGTGTAGATTGCCCACACCTCTCGTGAAGAACTATTGTCACGTGAGCGCACACTCCTTTTTGCTTTCGTTTTTAATATCGGTGAACAAAGTGTTTTAACCCCTAATTATGCCTCGGAAGAAGGTCGGTGCAAGCAGCAAAGTTGCTACAGGTGAAAAAAGAAGAGTAGTGCGTACAACTATTGCATTTAAGAAAGAAATAATAGCAAAATATGAAGAAGATGTGCGAGTTTCCCTTTTTTCGAGGGAATCGAGCATGGCTTCGGCAGACCACCACAAAGGTAAGAAATCCTATTTATAAATCTTTTCTTTATCCTTTAACCGCTCGCCACTTGTTGTGGAGACCCGGGTGCTAAATGACGTGTAAACAACCTGATTTTTTTATTTTTACACGCTCATGTTAGCGTAATCTTTCGTATGGAAGAATACGCCAACGCGAACGTACGATTAGCCTTGGTTAGCTTCATGTTTACGTTCGTGGTAAACATTCAGCGTGTTGGAACGGATTAAAAAGATTTTACATTACTTTTAATGGGAAAAAACGATTTCGGTGATTGAACAAATCGGTTTTCGAACAGGGTTCTGTAACGGATTATGGTCGAGAACCGAGGTTCCACTGTATGTTGTTTTGCATTAACTACTAATGTTAGGTGACCAGATAAAGCGAAGCTAGCCACCAAAGCGATGCTATTTAGCTAGCAGTTGCATTCACAAATATATTTGCTAAATCCAGGCCAGGCTGAAACAGAATAGAATAAGCTCAAGAGACAATCTAACAATCCATTGAAAAAATTACCTGCAAATTTTTAGCACCTACTTACCATTTACCTTTTCACCTTCTAATAACAGAAAGAAATCTGATGTTAAGGAAATGTACCTTCTTTCTGAGCATGGTCTAAATTAAATTAAAACGTTTTAGCATAAGTAGTGGTTGTGACTATCCGCATTAGCTGACAAATTAATGAACATTAACTGGTAAAGTGATGGCAGTGGCTGAAGAAAATCTAGGCCCAAAAGAAATGACATTTGTTTATGAAGCTAGTGGCTACATTAGAGAAAATATGGACTAAATCCAGATAAGACTGCTAAAACAGAATATAAAAAGCTCCATAGACGATTAAAATCTTTAAAAAAAATTAACAACAATCCTTAGCATATTTTTTCGCTCTGATATCATCATATAAGCCACCTCTTCTTTGCAGCAATTGAATGTTGAAATAAATTTGAGGACAAAGTAATTTTAAATAGACAACCTTAAATTGCTGATGCCAGAGTAGTATTTTTGAGATTGCAATCCGGATTTCGTTCTTAATGATATATCACCTTACCCACCCTGTATTAAAAGATACTGAATCCTGATACGAATTTAAGTAGAAAAAAATGTCAATGAATGATAACCAGAATCTCAAATTCTGGATGTCTGTATAATTTCATGTGTTGAAGTCACACTCATGTTTAAGTCCTTTACAATCTAATAATGTAATTTTCCCCAACTGTACTTCAGAGCAACTGAATCGAAAATATGAATTTGAAAATAGAACTATTTCAATGAATGACAACATAAAACATCCCCTTATTGATGCAAGGATAGTTTAATTTATACAGACATTTTGAGAAGCAACAATAAAATTTATATGCCAGGCCAGTGTTTAGTATGCCAATCTCAAATGCTTTAAAACAGGAATTCTGTTGAATTATCAGTTATTTGCTAAAGTATCTTAAAACATGGATTTATTAGCCTTTAGCTATTTTGTTGTTTTAATGCAGTAAACAACTCAAGTCTCATCGACCAGATGAATAAGACCAGACCAAAAGATCATCAGTACAAAGTTAAGAAAAAGTAAACAGACGTCTAGGATACTCTTGGTAACTCAACCGTGGAGGTGGAGGATTTAAAGCAGTTAAAAATAAAGAACGGATTCTGATTTCCTGAGCTGCTTGCTGCAAAACCATGTGACTGGCATCACATGGGGAGCAGGAGGAGGGTGGTGCAAGGGTATGCGTGAGTGTGTGCCTGCGTGCCCACAGGCACAGTGTGTATTCTACTCCTGGCACCCATAATAAGCTTTGTGATCAGTTTCCTTGGTTTCCACTGACAGTAAGCAGATATAGGGAGGTAAACACAAGCAGCACTGGCTGCTGAATGTCATGAGCAGAGAGACGAGAAAGGCGATGCCGAGGAACGACGATCACCATCTGTCAGTCGCCAAAACCCCGAGCAAAATATAAATATTTTACGATGTGTGGGTATGACTACATCTTTAAAGCTAAATTCCAACAAAAAGAGATGACGTTTGTGTACACCACAAAAGCAGGACGTTTACATTCAGGGACTAGTTTGAGTAATATTGGAATATTGACGATATTTAGGTTTTGCAAGGCCGTGTAAACGCAGTAATCCAAATATTCTCTATTTCGGTTAAATGTACAGTGGGCCCTCATTTATCAAAAGGTTTGTGTTCCAAAAAGGACCCGTAATAAACCAAATCCGTAAAGTAGAAACGGTTATTTTCTTTTTTACAATTATGATACAATGTAATTGAAACCAAAGACAACCACGGAACTATAATTCCTTGAAGAAAAAAAAGTGTCTTGCAATTACACAATCGCACTGTGTCTTTTTGCAAATTTGATTAGATTTCCTGTTTGTAATTTGAGTGATTGACTGTTTTTGGGTTTCAAAGGCACAGGCCAATCAGAAACAAGTTTTGACTGCACTAGCCAATAAAGACAAACCAAAGTTTGCTAGCAGCACGCTATGCCACACAAACACACACGTGTGAGGCTTGTGTGAGCAGACAGCAACCATAACAAAACTCTCCAGTTTAGGGGGCTGTTTTCTAACAGGGCCAGCGTGTAATATTTAGTTCCTCCTAATTGTACACTAATGTTTCATTCAGTAAAGAGAACCGTTTTGAATACTAAGCAAAATCCTACCATACCAATACTAATTTTTATAAAGAATAAATAAAATAAATAATAAGTCGAGAAAATATTATTTCTATTACATAGTGGAACCCCTACCTGAGGCCCGCACCATGTTTGTCTGGCAAATTGCTGTTACGCTGTGCTCTGTTGCACTGGTTTTCGTTTGCATCTGACAATACAGTGACATTTAGTTGTCAAATATTACACACTGGGGCTTTGAGGTTAAAGCATGTAATATGATTAAGTACTCACAAAAAAAAACTACCACAGGTTTGCAATACCAGTCTGAAAAAAAACGCAATTTGTTTTTTTTATCCCAAAAATTGTGTAGCCCTAGTCTATTGCGGTATTCAAGTAAAACACAAGCTCGGAGAGATTTTAATGGAACATGATCTAACTCTGTTGCTGACATACAACAACTTATTTTTTGATTTGCACCAATGCAACCTCTGACAATAAACAGCAAGGCACATTTTAAGAAAACACAAAGCTGTGTTCTTAGAGTATGCATGGATAGAGAGCGACACTAATGAGCTTCCAGGACAGCCTAATGGTAAGAGAAACTACACATGAAACAACAGACCATATGCTCAATGCTTGCCGCATGCATACACGAATACCCACAGAACTACAAACCTAAATTTGATTGTCCGAAATGTATGTCAAACAAAATGTTATGAAACTTCAGAAGAGTCGAAAATTAAATGAAATGTAAGCTCGGGGGCCTCCCGCAACACCATCACCAACCCCTTTATAAGGGAGTACCCTCTTATAAAGAAGACACTCCAGAAATATGTATTGCCATCCTGTGACACGTATAAGAGCCAGCACTGACTGATCAGCGTGCTGCATTCCTGCAGCCGTAGAGAGGGAACTCCAACCCGCCCGAAGCAGAGAGTTTATAGCGCTTCAGAAGACAAGCTTCAATAAAAACAACACGTGGCAGCATGCGGCTGGCCATAACAGTGAAACCTCACAGGGAGCCATCAGGACCACAAAACTTCCCAGTATTCTAATTCACAATCACTTTTACTCTCCTCAAAGCTGATTCATGCAACAATAAAAATACACATCAGTAAAGTAATGATGACACTTTAGAAATGAAATACTCACTATGCGCTGCAGTACAATTCAGTACCCAGTTGCAAAGTGAAGAAGAGTAATCGGGTACTCATTTTAAAATACTTTTTAGGGGAACAACAAAAAAGAAACACTTCAACATAAACCTAATCATGTGTATAATAAAATAGAGAAAGACACTTAGACATACCGATTCCATGGTTGTGGCAGAATGGCAGTACACTAAAATCCAAAAAGAGAAGCACCAGAGAATCTTCGGTTTTCCACAAATCCTGGAACAATGCAAAAACACATGATTATTAAGGACAATGCAAATAAAGATTTGAGCAATATTTCATACGGAACCAAGGACATCTTGTTTCAAAATACAGAGTAATAGTTGAATTTAGATTTTTTTTTTTAGCCAGATGATTTATCAACCCGAATTTCCTGGAAATTTAGGGAAAGGTGATCAGTCAATCTGTTCTGAAATACATGTTTGTTACCCTTATTCTTATCTCTCTTCCGAGAAAGTCAACCACTGTCTTATTATAATGCGGAAATGATTACTAGATTTTCATTTTTCTTTTACAACTAAGTGCAAATAAAACAGATTTAAAGATATTGCTCAAACGTTTATGGTCAAAAAAAGATTGGAAACTAAGGTTCCTTTGTTGTTTGAAAAGAAATGAGATCTGCAGGTCTGACTTCTTAAAATATAGTACAGAAAATTGGTGACGTGCAAGGTAATGGCGATCAGCTGACACACATACAGAAGCTTTAAAAGCTCTAAAAACAGCTGGCCACTTTACAAAAAGAACTCTTAAGAAAAACAAATCTGAAATCACACAAATACAATGTGAATAAGTCCATTTTCAAACCAAATCAAATTCAATATCAGATTTAAATAAATGCCATTTTCTGCAATGTTTTTCATAAATAGAGTGATGTAGTTCAACTATTCAACAAAACTTACCAAGACAGCATTTCTTTTGTATTTTAACAGAAATATAACAACTTTCTGAAAAGTCAGTTTTGAAGTTGTGCAGTGTTTAAAAAACATTTTTTTTAAACATTTTAAGGACCATACACAATCTCAAGTAAATGCTATGCGCTGCTGGAAAATGGCCTGCAAAGCCCCAAAGTGGTCACAGGCTGTAGTTTCGGACACCAAGAAATTAGATCAATACACAGCAAGGTTGGTAATTAATATTATTTGAGTACAAGGTCAATGGTAAACCCAAAAAGACATTAAAATTGTGAAAATAATACAGTGAACCCTCGTTTATCACTGAGTTTATGTTGCAAAAAAGAATCCGGAATAGGCGAAATCGGTGAAGTAGAAACGTGTAATTAAATACTGTATTCTACAGTGAAAACCAAAGAACAAACTATTTACAGGCTCAAGCATTTGTTTAACAAATAAAAGCTTGAATCATTGTACAAAACCAGAGAGACTATTTAGCCTATCACAATGCAAAACACAATGCAAGATGTAAATCAGTAAGGTAGCGGAATTGTAATAAGTCACATTTTGCCATGTTAGAGCGAAGGTTCCCTGAAGCACAATTAAGAGCTGGGTTACTGTCAAGTTTATATTTTTGTAAAGACTTAAAATAAGGACAGAAGACATAATTCAATTTTGAACTTGCAAAAAACACCAGGAGAGGGGCTTTCATTCAGATAAGAGAATTCCATCCCGTCCTAAAGCATTCCCCTGTGCCTCCTCCCTTTATTAAATCTTTAATGATACAAACGCTCCAAAGGGTGTGTAATCAAAAAACAGCATCATAATTGTCCGATAGCGACAATGATTTATTAGTAAAAACAATGAACAACTGTTTGCAATAATTGTCAAAATAAGGAACTGACATCCTGTGAAATCTCCTTTGCAGGTGTCCTTTATTAACACCTCGACATTCCTATAAAATTCGCCTAAAATCCCAATCCAAGTAAATTGAATGCTGTTTTTGAACCGTTTGGTGAATATGGGCGGTTTTGGTCTCTTTTGATAGGCTTTTTAGTTTTTGGGTGTCTTGTTTCAGACTAATCATGATGTTTCTGTAATGAGTATATTTTCAAATGGAGGAAATGGAAATATAAGTTTTAGCTTTCCAATGATATGTGGCATGACGTATTTCAGTTTCTGGTGACATCATAAAGACATGACTTTGTTTGTCAAAAGTCTAAATGGCAGCCGGCGTGCTGGCGGAACGTTAAGGGGTTAAAAAATAGAAAATGCGGTTACTCGTTCGTGTAAATCAATTCTTCTGCTGTTTCTTCTTTATTGGTCATGGAAAAAAAACTGTTTTCAAGCATAAAGACACAAACTCTTCAATCTAGTGAAATAAAATTACTATATAGACTTCCTTTTCAACAAAAGACTACTTTACTGTGAAATAATAATGGGCAGATATACTTTTTAGCCAATCAAAATGTAGAACACAATGAACAATGCAGATCAGTGACGAAGAGAGACGGGGAAAAAGGATGCACAAAGTTCACAGTAATTCAAGAAAAATAAAAAATAGGGTGATGTTTAAAGAAAAAATAAAAACATAGATATTTGATTTAGTTACAATAAAAGTTTGTTTTGCTAAATGTCTCTGCCTAAAATTTGTATGTGCAAAAGCCCAATAAAAATGTTATTTGGGTCCTTTTTCAATATATCGTGGCATAACATGCCAGCCTGACAAGTAATGAAACAAACCATCCGTAATGGGCCAGGCCAGCACCCCGCAGATCTGCGGGTGTTTCCAACCTTCCTGGATAGCAGCCCTTCCCCCATCCCTTCCAACTCCCAGGACAAGGGTTTATCTGGATTTAGGAGGCAGGACAAGGGAGCATATTTAACAGGGGCCCCGTGTTGGGCTAAACTGGTAACATTCCAGTCAGTGTAGCATTCCCCTTATCCGTTTGAGCACACTATTGTTCTCTCAATCTAGTTTGAAATCGACCATAAATGTGTGAGTGGTAGACGCTGGAAATAATATGAACATATTTCTCAGTATTTGTTAAAACTGATATTCCTGTGTGTTCAGTGCACACAAATTAGGGCAAAGTTGTAAATTTCCCTCTAATCTTTGAAATAGCAAACAACTTTTTTCTAACCAAGTGATCTTACCAAATCGGTAGAGAATTACAAAGTCTAAAGACAGCTAGATACAGAGAGAGTAGCAGGTGGGTGCATGGAACAGGATTAAGGCCAGACCTCACTGGGATGGCCTACATGGCAAGGGGGATGATAGATGGGTATTTATGTTTTTACCGAAGTGGAACCTGTTGTTGGTTCCCAGCGGGAAGCTGAGGATTGACGGATTGTGATAATCCATCCAGGAAGCAGAACACTGGGCCAAACACCTCACAATCTAAGACGAAAGTAGATTTCAGCCAACTGGGAACCAATTGAAATAAACAAAAGCAACAGTGTGAATAAAAATATATTTGATGTATTGCTGATATTGTTGGTTTACTCACTAATAAAGTCAAATCATTCTATTATTTTAAATTATATGTTACATTTAAATCCTGTGTGTATATGTGCCCTATATGGGGCAGCTTTGAATTTTATGGCACTCTGTAATGAGAAGAGAGGCATTGTATTCTATTCTATTCGTTGTAATATATGGAGACAAAATATCAAAAAAGAAAATCCAGAAAATAACGTTGAATAATATATTTTAATTAATTTTATATATATGTAATTGAGGGAAATAAGTATTTGACACCCCGAGGCAAAAGCACTTGGTGACAAAGCATTTGTTTGCAACCATAGCGGTCCGACTTTTATGGTAGTTAACCACAGGGTTAGCATACATGCAGGGGGTTACTTTGGCCCACTCTTCTTTTAAATCATCTTTAAATCATTAGGGTTGGTGGGCTGTCGCTTGCTAAGTCGGACCATTAGCTCCCTTCATAGATCTTGCTAAGTCGGACCATTAGCTCCCTCCATAGATTTACAATTGAGGTCCGGAGACTGGCTCGACCACTCAATGACCTTTATTTGATTCTTTTTGAGCCATTACTTAGTTGCCTTTGCTGTATGCTTCGGGTTATTGTCATGTTGGAAAACCCACCATGGTCCATTTTCAGTTTCTTGACTGACAGGAGGAGGTTGTCCCTCAGAACTTGATGGTACATGGCCACATCCATCCATCTAGCAGAGAAAAAAAACCCTAAAATGAGGTTTCCACCTCCATGCTTGATGGTGGGCACAATGTTCTTGGGGTCATAGTCAGTATTTTTTCCACCCCTATACATGACAAGTTGAGTTTGGACCAAATAGTTCAATGTTGGTCTTATCTGGCCACAAAATCATCTCCCAATTACTATGTGCATCTTCATAGTGATCATTGGCATACTTTAGGCAGGCTGCCACACGAGCCGCCTTAAGCAGGGGTACCTTTCATGCACTGCAGGATATTACTCCATTGCAGCGCAAAGTATTGACCATAGTGTTTCCGGTGACTGTGGTCCTAGCTTCCTTGAGGTCATTCACCAATTCATGTTGAGTGGTTGCAGGATTTCCCGATGTTTACCATTACCAATCAAATTGTTACAAATAAGGAGGCAAGTATTTTAAGGGTAGGTCAATTACCACCAGCCCTCCGTATTCACCCACTAGTTCCACTGCACCAGCCATCTCAAGTCATGTCATACCAAAGGTAAATAAATTTGTTTCTTTTCATGTATATTTTTCATAATGTTATTTTACTCATATACACATTTAAGTATTACTACACACTATATTGTTATTTTTATGTGGGGAATCAAGGGTTCGGAACACATAACTTAAAATCCCAATCAAGACGTACAAAAAATCTATTGAATTCTGTCCTTGAACCATTTGGAGAATATAGACGGTTTTGGTATCTTTTGAAAGGCAACACTCTCAAGTTTTGTCCTAGATTGAAAGGATCACTACTAACAATGAGTAATCTCAGTTGGAACACAACCTGATTTTTGCCTGATGTTTTTTTTTCCAATCAAATAACTGCAATTGAATAAAGCATTGGCATCTTAACTGGAAAACGGTTGAGACAATAGCTTGAAGTTTTAAAAAGCTTACTTGGCATTTTTTGGTTTTGCTGACTCAGCAGCTTTCCTAGAAAGACATTCTTTCTTTCACGAGCAATCGGGTAAATCCATCTAAATGGGTTGAATGCTCGATGGTACAGGAAGAAATCAAAGCCATGATAACCATGAAAACAAAGCTTGCAATGACTAAGAAATACAAAGTGGGAACATGCTTTGTTAACCTTCATATCTTAAATCCCAAGAGTTTGCGCTTTACAATGACATGTGGCATTGCGTATTTCTGTGACTGGTGACATCGTACAGACACGAATTTTTTTATTAACAGTCCGACGGCCCGCTAAATATAAACACCCTCTTTTACAGGCAATATGGTAAGATACCCCAGATGTAAAAACTGCACAAAAAAAAGCTGACATGGCATTTTTGGTTTTGCTGACTCAGCAGCTTTTCTAGAAAGACATTCAGTATTTCACTAACAGTCGGGTAAATCAATCTAGATGGGTTTACGGCTCGATGCTAAAGGGAGTTATCAAAACCCTGATAACCACGAAAACAAAGCTTGCCATTATCAAGAAATAGGAAGAAGCAACACGCTTCGTTAAAAGCAACACGCTTCGTTAAACTTCATATCTTGAATCCCAAGAGTTTACACTTTCCAATGGCATGTGGGACGACTGTGACTGGTGACATCGTCAGAAAAGTGTGCCGACCCACAGGCAGGCTGTCGGAATGTTAAGGGGAGTAAAACGGTTGGCAACACTGCAGAAAAATTCCTGCTTGCTTGTGTACCTTACTAACGAAAATAAATGCAGCGATTTATTTAGAATCAATAAACCTGCGAGGACCTGTATGAAACTTAAGACAAGCTGAATGCGGCCCGCAGGCAAAACTTTCACAGCTGTGCGAGTTCATCCATGAGGTCAGTGTGTCAGGACTAAAAATCGAGAAACAATAAAACAACCTCTGGCACACCAAAATTGTTATGTGCACCCCGTGAAGAAGCTTCAAACAGGAATGCTGTTTCTCATTTGGAGAGCTATTAGCAAGCATCCAAAATAAACACCGCACACGCAGCGTGGCGGAATAGAAAAAACTAAAATGCATATCTATAGAGGGAGAAAATGTGGAAAGAGAACTAAGTAATGCAGAAGTGTAGATAATACTGACGCCACAGACTTAACCCCTTAACGTTCCTGTACAATTTGCCTAAAATCCCAATCCAAGATGTATCCAAAGTAAATTGAATGCTCTTCTTGAACCATTTGGAGAATATAAAAACTTAAGGCTCTTTCGTAAGTTAACACTCTGAAGTTTTGCCCCAAACTAAAATAATTACTGCAAGTGCTTCTAACATTGAGTAATCAGAGTTGTAACACACAGAAATATAACGTTTTTATTCTCGCCACAAGATTTTTATTTGCAATTCAATGCCTGCATATGAGTATAGCATCGGCATCTTAGCTGAAAAACAGTCAAGACAATAGCTTAAAGCCTTACCTGGTACCATGTCAAATTTGATAACAATCTGAAAAACTAAACATTGTATTTTACACATTTATCTTAGGATAAGTTTTGATGTGTCCAAAAGTGGCCATTTGGAGAAGACCAATTTTCTACACTTAAATGTTTGCAAATTTGTATTTTACTTTGTTTGACTTCTCTTTCCAGAAGTCAAATCAATGATTGTGCACACTTGCGCGTAATAATAGTGCGTAAAAATGAATTGCGGATTTCCTTGCGCTTGTTATTGTCTGCTCTGATTTGAATAAGCCCCCGGAAAATGGCACAAAATTATGCTGAAAATCTCTTTGGCTAACCAATGTGTCAATCATCATTTGATTTTAGTTATTACTGGCTGAAAATATTCGGGCCATTTGTAGGCGATATTTGTTTTATCAAGCAGGCCCGTACAGGCAAATGTGGGCTGTGGACCATGAAAAAAAGCCTGCTATTGTCCGAGAAACGTGCCAATCGAAAGCGCACTATCTACCATAATGGGAATCATTTTACGAGTCTTAATTTTCAAAGGGCATTTTTGGAGCTATGCGAACAAATTTCAAGAAGTAACGTTCAAACAAAGCAGAAATGTTTTTGGCGGATTTCTATTTATGTGTCCGCTTTATCAGGTGTTTTGGAGTAATTAGTTTACATGATTGGATTTTATGGATACTCCTTGACGTTATGAAGCTTTTTTTTCGGACATTCAAAGAAGTTAAAGACGGCCGGGGGATGTAATGGTGAGTTATGCCAGCTTTATAGTTTTTGGAATCTTGTTTAAGACTGATCGTGATGCTTCTCTAATTAATGTATATTGAAATGGTCATATCTGGAATCTCAAGAGTTTTAGCTTTCCAGTGGATATGAGGCATGACATATTTCAGAGACTGGTGACCTTGTACAGACATGTGTTTATCACAAGTCCAGCGGCCCGCTGACAAGCCATTGGAACGTTAAGAGGTTAACATGCACTATGAAAACAAGGAGTTTTGATTTAGCTGTTCAGTTGCTTATCTCAAATTGATAGGCAGAGTTGCATTTTAGCAAAAAAATGCAGACATACAGAGACCACTCACTACTTTGCACTTCAGTTATCACTGGTTCACTACTTAGCAGGATGAAAAAAAAAACACACACACACAAAAAAAAACACAAAAAAACCATGCTTTCCGCACCATGAGGAACGTTTTGGGCAGCCAAAAGGGTTTTTGAAGACGTATTTTTTGTACAACTTTTTAATGCGTTTTGAAATCAAATTGAAGAGCAAGTTGATGCAAAACACAATTGAAACAAAACAAAAAACAAGTACATCATGCCTCATTTACATTACCTGGCACAGCTTTTAGGCATGGCGAAAAACTTTCCTCGGACAGTCAATCCTCATTAAATTTACTCTTTCATGGTCCGGGAAAATGTCAGTCCGAAGTTGCTTTTTGTATTGTGGCTAAACCCAAAATATGAGTCTGCTCTGAAAGGCCAGACTGCATTTATTAAAAAAAGACTATTGATGATACATTGATGCTGTAAAATAGATATAAATCTTATTAATGTGCTCACCATTTTATGACTTTTGAAAATTAGATTTAAGATACTTTAAATCCAATTAAGGCCTTATTTTAAAAATAATAATCAAAAATGTCTTTTAAGACTATTCAAGGATCTGCGGGAACCCAGGCAAAGATTCATGCCAAATGACCAGCACCCATCGACTCGAGATCACAGACACCAACTGGCCAATTCATATCATAGCGTCTTTCATACAGTAATGTGATCGGATACCAGCTCTGCGTTCATCCATATCTCGCTGAGAAGGGTCTCTCTCTCCGCGGATCTTCACTTTTTGCAGGTGGTTAGGGTCCCCATGTACAACAAAAACCGAGGGATCTCTGTAATGCAGTTTTTGTTTGTTTAGCTCATTTCACAATAACCGATATGATCGGAATTTTAATTTTAAACCAAGGCTAAACTATTTTTAATTGATTCAATAATACCAATTCCGTTCACGCATAAAAAAATACATATAAATATTTATTTACCAAATTACTACCTATAAGGTTTTGTTGTCTCATTCACGCATAAAAAAAATCTGTATTCTCTCATGGAGAAATGTAGAAGTGTGTAAATAGGGGCTCTTAAGAAGCTGAAATTCTAACATTGTAGGTAATATATAATCAAAAAAAGCAACCAAAACCATTAATCAATGACAGGAATAGTTAATGAAATTAAAAATCTTTTCAGTGCATTCGTAAATTAGCTGTTTCATTTGTATTTCAAACCGTGCTTCGCACTACAAGGCATTATTTGCCATTTCTGTAGCTTAATTCTACAAACATAGAAACATGCCAATCAGTTTTAAACCTCCTACTCAACAGCTCTTGAAGAACCCTGAAGCCCTAAAGTTGAGGCAACACAAACAATGTGCCTGAACAATATTTTTTTTCCCTTAAAGTTCAGTTCACAATGGCAAGATACAAGGTGCGTTTACATGCAAGAAATAATCTGATTGGAAATGGACGATTGCCATTACTCCAGTTACAAAGAGACATGTAAACTAGCAAGGAAGTTCAATTGAGGTCCCATTGCGAGTATTGATATCAAGGGATGGGTTAGTCCTTTTATTTTCCTATTATTTGTACATGTATACACATTCAAGGAATCCACTTGCTTGTGCGCATACAAGGGCTGTGCGATTAACCAAAATATAATCTATATCACAGGTGTCAAACAGGCGGCCCGCGGGCCAAATCAGGCCCGCTAAGGGTTTGAATCCGGCCCGCGAGACAATACTTTAGAAAAGCGCAAGAGAAAAACAAGCTGCAGGTTGAAATATGTCAACTTGATGTTGCCAAAGCCATTGTGCCTCGAACAAAGACACTGTACTTGTATTTATTTCTCTCTCTCTCTCTTTCTTTCTCTTTTCCACCCCTTTTCTCCCACTCTGTCTCTGTCTCTCTCACTCTCTGTGTCTCTCTTTTTCTCTTCCATTCTTGCCCTTTGTCTCTTTCTTTCTCTGTGTCTTTTAACCTCTTTTGCTCTATTTTCCCTTTTTCCTTTTCTCTTTCTCTCTTCATACCCTTTACGCTTTCTTTTCTCTTTTCTCTCCTTCTGTCTTTCTATTTCCCTTTGGATTTCTTTCTTCCTCTCCCTTTCTTTTCCCCCTCTCTCACAACTTTTTATCTTTTGTTTTTCACGCTCTCTCCCTCTCTCTCTTTTTCTTTCTTTGTCTCGCCCTCTCTCCTTTTCCCTCCCTCTTTCTCTTATCTCTTTTTTCTCTCTTTTTCTTTCTCTTTAATCTACTAGTCCGGCCCCCGACAAAATGTTTGTTCTATCGTGTGGCCCCTGAGTTAAAATGAGTTTGACACCCCTGATCTATATCAAGATGTGATGTAGTGCGATAGTGTAAACCCAAGACACTGCGTTTTTTTCAAGGATTAATATTTCCAATTAGTTATTTGAGTGATGGAGTATTTGAGAAACAAAATTGGCACAGTTCGGGTTTTAACAGCGCTTGGCAATCATAGGCAAGTTTTAATGGCACAAGGCAACAAAGGCGAGGCAAAACTTGCCATCAATGTGTGCGCTCAACTGTGATAGGTCGGTGTAAGAAGTCAGTCAAACAGCCCCTGCACAAATGGCCACCAAATAAGGGACAGTTTGTAGCTTTAGCATCTCGTTACATTGAAAGGAGTTATCCATTAAATCTGAGGAAAGTCAGAAGAGCGCAAACAAATGCTGTTCACCAACGGGTGCTTCGCGGATTGTTATCGCGTCCGGGAATCAACTGAGGCGGCATCAGATGGTAAAGCTAACAGCTAGGCCAACCACTCTTAAACCACTTCTGCTCAGCATGGCTAGTCACGAACGCCAGATCTATTACCCATTAAACGGATGCTCTGGAGCAACTATTTGTGGAAAAACACTACATTTTTGACTCTTTTATTTTAATCATTGCAGAGACCTTGCAGAAGTTGCAGTTACCTGTTGCTAGTGCGCAGCTAGCCACTCTCTAAAACACTTTCTTGCACTGAAAGGAGAAACCCTAATTTCGATGTACTTTTGTATAATGGCACATTTATGGAACATTTATTCAACTACAATTCTGTTTTTATGTGTAGATTTATAGATGTTATTTGGTCACAGTCATATACTCTCAGTCTGTAATAACGTCATCTCAAGGTAATATTTGTAAGCTGCAAAGCTCTGTGGGACTTGCAGAACAGACAGGAATGATAAGCGCAATCTCCTGTTTACTCGCTAAAAAAAAAAGAGTTGTGTGTATCGGTTGATTTTTCCAGGACATTTTTATTTTTATTTTATGCCCACACGGCGAAAATACCACAGGTGTTTTCATCTATATATAGTGGAGGCCACAGTTGTATCCACCTGTATATAGTGTAAGTCTTAGTTTTTGGGCAAGCCGTGTGAATGGAGAACACCTTTGGAGCGTTGAGCAAAAAAGTCTGGTACTTTGTTTAATTTGGTGAGCGTCTTGATTAAATTGCACTTCATTTTATGTCAAATGCAGAAATAGCATCTTATTGCGTTAAAAAATAACGCAATAAAAATATAAAAAATATTTGCAAAAGCTATATACATTGCTTTATTTATTTGTCTCCAAGCATGTCAACAATTCATGAGCTCTGCTCCAAAAATCCAAATTCTGATCCCAGTCAAGACTAGTTCCTGCATTGCCATGTCTAAACTTGTTGCAAACAATGTTCACTATGTTGTTATGAACGACAATAAAGACAATACATTTAAATTCATGTAAACCTAGTCACAGAAAAATATCAGCCATCCCTTAAGAAACCACAAAAGAAATATACATTGTTAAGGAGCTATGCTATCAGAAATGTTTCCACAGAGCCCTCAAAAATCATCACTGCATTGCTGTTGTAACATCACCCCCCCAAAAAAAAATCATTTAAAAGCACCAAAGGTTTGGCATAACAGCTCAGGTTTGGTCCACTGTGTGCCCAAGCATCAGATATCAGAGCTTATTGTAATATCTCCACTAATTAGATTTAGTCATCCACTCTTCAATGCGCAAACACTGAAGAGGAAAGCTGACACTGGAGAGGTGTAGGGAGAGATATGGGGGCAGGGGGAGAACGGGCCAATGGGGGAGGGAAAGATTACAGAAAAGACATGCACACCACACATCTCTTCTACAAAAACATCTACATTATTGATGAGGTCTGACTTTGGCAGGTTGGGACCACTGCACAATCATCTCCCGACTGCTCTCAAACAAGTACAGGATTTGAAAAAAATGCAGGAACAAACATCTGCATTGGAGGCCATTCGTCAAAAGCAATGAAACATGTGAACCTGAGAACTGATGATACCTCATCACCCTTAGAGGAAAAGAAATCGGGACAAAACGTCCAATAATTTAGAAGATGTGGTTGTTTTGCATTCACATAGGAAGTCTGTCAAAAATAACAATGAAAGTACAAGCCAGAAAACTAAAAGAAATATAAGGCACAGGGATTTGACTGCAATGATAAAATGGTAGCATGCTTGTGACACAGTTAATGTTTTTTTTCCTCCTGCACTGCCTTTGCCACATTTACTCCCAACGCACACACTCGCAGTCGCACATGCACACAAACACGCAGCCCTTGATAAAAATGTTCTGCTGTTGTCAAGGTAACAGGCACACAGGACTGATGAAGAGAAAAATATCTCATTCAGAAAAAAACAAAAAGACATCTTGAAATGGTCACCAACAACCTTAAGAGTGCATGTGTTGTACGGCGTAATCTTAGTCTGTTAAGTACTGTACATCGTCCTAACAAATAAACGCATTTCTCCAAAGATGGAGAATATCAAAAGCATACCCAAGAAACCTGGGTTACGGTGTCCCTACCTCGGAATTTTTTTCATGTTACGATATGGAATACAGAGATTTCTTAGGTTTTTCGCGATTAATGGGGAAGAGAAGCACCTGCGAAAAATGAAAACCAACTACGTAACTTCCCACCTTCATAAAAGCCCTCAAATGGTTCAATCTACCTTGAGATTACGTCATTACGAACTGAGAGTTCAAGTCTGTGACAAAATAACAATTCTAGATCGACAAACAATAACACACGACACATAATTGCAGTGGAATATAAATGATATAAAAGTAAAACGAAATTGTGACTTCTACTTTCAGTGCAAGGAGGCAATTTAGAGAGCGGCAGGCTAGCTGAAGGCTAGCATCGGGTGTTCTGGAATGGAGACAGAGCTCTGTGATGATTAAAATAAAACTGCCCCGATGGTAGCGGTTTTCCACGAGTTGTTGCTCCAAGTCATCAGTTTCATTGCTATAATGGACCTGGCATTGGCAAGATGCAGGGTCCGCAGCAGTGGCTTCCAAGAGTTGTTTGCCTAGCCGTAAGCATTAGGCCGGACCCGCAGCACAGCTCTTGCCTTCTTCCAGACGCCACCCGAGCCGCTTTTGGAACCGGTGAATAATCCCAAGAACCAGGTCACAATTCCGTTGCGCTCGCGACTTTCCTTAGAGTCCAATTTAATTGATTAATTTATGTAACGAACCGCTAAAAGCTAGCAGTTGATATGCTTCCTAGATTGTTTACGGAGGCAGCGTCTGCCGACTGTTTGACGGACAGCTTACGCCAGCCTATCAGAGTTGCGCACAGTCACACCAGCACCATTTCGGACACAAAACGTAATCAGTCTCTGCTGTCCGCAGAACGCAGTGCCATTATAAACAACAATAAAGAGAAAATCAATTCAATTAAAAATCGGCAAAGGAGTAAACCAGCAGTAACTTAAGCACAAAGAAGCGAGGGGTCATGGTACTGTACAATTTTGGCCCCACATAATGGTATTTTCCGCGCCAAACAATATCAACCACAAATTGTTTTGCATTGCCATTCACATAAAAAATTCAAAACTTTGCTGCGTTTGTGCGAATGACTGAGAGTTGTGTGCCTCATACATCTCGAACATTCCTGTCTGCTCCTGGTCAATAATTTGTCTTTAAGCCTGTTTTAAGTACACGGCTGTCAGCTGCATAACACTTTTTCCTTCTTAAAGTATAAGAGAATTAAAAAAGAAATATGGACCAACATACAACAAAGAACATGTAAATCTATCCAAAAATACAAATAAAATAAAAAATCCTTAAATTATGAAAAAAATTTGACTGACCATGCCGAATCATATACTGAAAAACAAAAATTAATAATATACAGAAATAATAATGAATTAAAACAGACAAACAACATCATTAACTCAAGAGCAAAATATTTGAAAAAAAATGCAAAACAAAGCTATACAAAAACATTAGTGCTGATTTTTATTCAATCAAAGACGATACGACAGCTTGACACTGCTCCTAGTGTAGTGAAGGAGTAATTGCACTGTAATTAAAAAAAGAAAATCCCCGATGTCAAAGAAGCCTGTGACACCCCGCCCCTCTTGATGGACCCTCGACCCCAATCACCCCCCCACCCAAACGCAGAATGGATTGTCATATCCTGAGGGTTTACGGTAGCATTATGTACTAAAAAAACACGGCAAATCTGTCAATTTACGATTATACTTACAGTGAACACTTAAATGTGCACCTTTTCAAGTCAACATACTGTAAGTATGTCCATTAAAAACTAAATTTTCTTCAAAACCTTCAGAATGAACATGTCCACAGTTTGTCATCATATTGTTTGATTTAAAGATATTTGTAAAGTCCTGAAAGAAACAGTCAGAAATCTTAATGTCACAAGCAAAATACTCCTGAATGTATTTAAACAAATTGCGCAATGATTAATCAACTACTTGATGGTGGCTGGAGGCAAAGAAACAATTCTATAACGCCACGGCACTTTAGCACAGCACACAAGCGAATTGAATGCTTACAATCAGATCAATAAATATTGCAATGTCGACACAATTCTCATCCTTCTGGCTTTTAGCAATTGCACAATTAATTTAGATCAAAAATACTCATCCCATCTAAAGAGTATCTAATTTCAAGACAAATATAAAATTATCATTTATGGGGGCAACAGTCTTAATAGACCACAGAGAGATATATAAATGTTAGTTTAAAAGGTCTAAACCAACTGTAACATCTATGCTGTTTTCTCTTAACATGTCTCAAGCCTTTTAATCCTTTTAGCATTATGCTAACAGATATAGAGTTGATACAATTATGCCAAGATGCCAAATGTTGAATTATCCTTTTCAAGGATTGCAGTTCATACAATAAAATGGGATTTTTAACATATTGTGGACGTTTCTGTCTTGTATGCTTCTAGTAAATTATTTCATTGTTGCTAGGTGCCGCCCGGGAACCAGAATGGAAGGCACGAACACATCATGCTTGTTGGACATTTTGAACAGAGTGAAAATAAAGCATTTTAACAGAAGACATTTGCCTTTTTCTGGAGAAGAAATATTAGTAGATTTTGGAGCAATCCAGAGCAAAGCATGGGCTGCTGGATGTCATCTTTTGAGTTTAATTCAGTGCTTTTAATCTTTATGTTCTTATTGTCAACCATAATCTAGTCATTCATCCATTTTTTCAGCATGTGATCTATTTACAAAAAGACCATGTCAATACAATCCCCCATCACAAAATAAAGCATAAGATTGAGTCATTTTCAAATGTACTGCGGATTCTCAGTACAATAAACCACATGGTCCATTAAACATGCTATAATTCTAGCTACCCTGCCTAACAAGAATATATAGATTTCTTTGGAACATTTTTATTGTACTTTTTTTCAACCAGGCCAGTTTTAACATCTCTATCTGGTCTAGACACTAGACTAAGGTTCGGGAGCCTTTTTGACCCAAAAGAGCAATCAAAGAAAAAATGTTTTGGTCATTTACTTTTTGAGGACCGCACCATATATTTTAAGACAAAATTCAACACAACACCAAACCCCAAAAAAAGGTGCAAGTAAAGCTTTTTTTTTGGTAAAATGTCACAAAATACTGCAAACTAGCATACAGGGATGTGATTTGACCAAAGTGAAATTATCTGAAAATTAGGCGGGGGTCTGGGGGCCGCGGGCACCCAGCTAGGTCCAGGGCAGTGCCCTGGTGGCGGGACAAGTGGGGCGAAGCCCCCCGGAGCTCATGGGTTTTACGTTTTTTTAAGTACTTTCAATGCACTCAGATGACAAAGAAATAGACAAAACAACAGCATCAATTTTCAATGTATTTTGAACTATCCCATATAAAATTACAGTTTAAGTCAACTCAAAATCAGTCACATTAAAAAACATTGGACTGCCTTTGCTTTCAAAAACTATCACTGAGAATATCATCATATCTAACTCATGTGATTACTAAGTTAACACATAAATCATGTTGAAGAGTTCAAATTTCATGAAGAAATAATTGTATCATGACCAAATGAAAAGTAACTCATATTAGAACATACCACAAATGTCTTTGTTATAGCAGAAGATGTTATCTATAAATGAAAGTACAATAAATATAGGCCCTACAGTAAAGTGTTGGTGTAATGTACACATGAAAATCTATTATTGTAATTGTTAAATATTTATGGCCATTTTTATTACGTTATAATATTTTCGAAAAAAAGGGGAAAACTGTCAAATAAATTTGAAAAGTTTACCACCTACCTCAAAAATCACGACTCTATCAGCAACTGGTACAGGTTTTTGGGGTGGATCACGTCTCTCTATTACCGCTTCCGTTTGTGGTGTCAATAAGGGATAGAGGCCTTAAAGTTTTGGAGTTTTCGTTTGGGCACCGAAACTACCAGCGATGGAATAATTTGTTGTTCTTGACTGGAGTTCTTTCACGTGTTTTTTGCTCTTTGCGTGACTTTCAAGAGCTTTGAAACCTCTCCCACCATAGACAATGGTATCATGGCATCAAATGCAAAGCGCTTTCCCGGCACGATCGATCTTCCGAATAAAGTCACTGAACAAATTCGTCACAGTCTTCTTTCCAACATTTGTAGATAATTCCTTCTCCAACCAGTCCGATCGAAACTTGTTTTTTACGATCTTATCAATTTCTTTACCTCGCGGAGCATCTTTGCGTTCGATCTCGGACATCTTTCTTTAAACACTCGGCAAAAACGTGTGAGAAATGAACAATGGCATACTCCTACGCCTTTATAACAAGCGCGTTTATTGGTCAACACGGAGACTTCAACCAATCGCAAGTACGTTTCATTTCAGTTACAGAAACACTAAAATGGAATGCTGTAGAGACGAAATCGTTTTTTTTTACCAATTAAAAAATCGGAAATCTTAAAATTTTATTTTTGGAGATAAAAAAAGCGGAATTCCGCGAATTAGCGGAAAAATCACATCCCTGTAGCATAGCAACAAATTTACTTTCAGTGCAGACAGAGATGAGCCAGGAGAAAGAGTGTGCGCGCTTATTCTTACTGTTCACCCAATCAAATTGCGTTGAGTGTTTTGATAGAGCTTTTGGGTAAAATGTTTGCTTAGGGTTGAAGTTTGTTTTGTGGCTTTTCATCATAAAATGTCTCAACAATGAACATAAATTGTTTAATGAGCTTCTATACTACATGTTCAACAATCGGCTCTGCATGGAACAACATACTAAATAATTGTATCTCCGAGCCATATGTACTCATGAAAAGAGCCAAAAGGTTCCAGACCCCAGCTCTAGATTATTATATAATTCAGGATTTGAGTGCATGTGTGTGTGTTTGTATGTGGCTTATAGGCTCACAAACAGCTGAACTGATTTTTATGAGAATTTACACTGTAGGACTTTAGGCCTCTGGGAGTGTCTTTAGCTAGGTATTTGCACCTACCATTACCTCATTCAGACACTGTATATAAAGCCGACAGTAGTTAAATACTGTTTTCATTGCACATATTGTCTTACTTTATTTCATTCTATTTCTATTGTACATATTTTCTTATTCCTATTGGTGTGTGCACTTGTTATACTTGTATAAATACAATAAAGGCATTGATTATTTTATTCATTTCCTATCAAGGCACCCCCAATAATTACCAACAAAATCGATAAACATCTGCTAGTGGCTCTTTGGCGGTTTTCCAACAACAATCTCACTTAACAAGAAAGCCCAGCAACGCCGAACCCGGCAACGCCGAACCCGGCAACGCCGAACCCGGCAACGCCAAATCCGGCAACACCGGGCTATTATGCTTTTACAAAGTAAGTCATGATTCTAGCTAGCAATTTATGAGCACAACTTAATGTAGACATACGAAAAGCGGTAACTACGCACACTTTTGCAGCAAAGAGGAAACAATTACGCTACTTCACTGAGGATGAAACATTGTAAATGTAATGAAAATTGTTAATTTATCAAGTGGTGAGTAGCATGAATAGAAATATGTTGTTTAAGTAAAAAACAAAATGTGTGAACTACGACCATCTACGTAATGACGTTGCTCTCAATTTTAATTTGAATCCCGTGATTACTAAGTACTGTTCATATGGGGATAACTTTTGTTAATTCTGATTGAACAAGAAACATGAAACCTAATTTCAAACCGAATATTGAATTAATGTAAACATGATTAAAGTATTTTTCAATAATATTTTAATGATTGCCTAGGCCTACTATCTATTCTACAACTTTTGCTGAGCTACATCACAGTACATTGCTAAGATTTGGCTTCAAATTCTCTAATCTGAAGGTTTTTCAGTATTAGTGGTTTGGATGTCAAATGTTAGTCATATAATGAATTTTTACAATTAAAATAAATGAGAAACAACGACTACATAAAAGAACTAGTATTCTGTTGTAATATAACGAGGGGGAAAATATGGCTCAGACAGAGCCACAAACACTTGGCATGAAAACAAAGCCAAAATTGGGATACTATGACTGGACAAGTTGGTTGGCTGCGGCCTCAGGTTTTTTATTACAGTTTGATTTAATGCTTTTATGACCCAAATCAGATAAGTTGACAGTTGGAGTCTTGGCACAGTTTGATAATCCAATTCATAACAGTTTAAACATTATGCTAGCACATTGGGTCTGCATATTACTGCAAAGAAGTCCTTCACTTAGCCATTTACGCAGAGTAGAAAATCTAAAATAATTCTACCATCACAATGATTTATTGAGCAACATGCGGCACACGACTTTCTCAGACCAGCTGTTGCACTCTTTATCTTTTACGCTCACACTCTTTTTCTCTGTCACACACAAGATCATTTTTGAACCACATCCAAAACCGGCCACGGCAAATGGAGGGAAGGAATAAAATTATGTAAGCGAGTCCCTCTACAAAAAAGCAGTGTATAATCAGCCTATGAACTTATGAATACCTTGCATCGGTGTGCAGCAGTGCACCAGTTGTTTTGTACTAAGTAAGTTACGATAAGTACACACATGTAACGATAGCCATCTTGCATATCATGTGGTAACTACAACACCCTTTTAGGAAACATGCCAGTAGGTACAACGCCCTTGACTTCCTGCAAGCATGACTTCCTGAGAACCCATGGCTACTGTATGGATGTGGTAAACAGAAGAGATTTTTGGGAGTGGAATAAGAATGAACTCGCCTAAGATAATTTTAACGGCAAAAGGAGCAACACTAAAAGGCTCAAAACAATCTTATATACACAACTATAGGGTGATTGTATAAAACAGAGACGAAACCTAATGGTGAAACTCAATTGTTTGAGGTTAGTTATCTAACTTAAATGTTTGCGTGCCTACATGTAGGGCTGCACGATTTGGGGGATTTTTAAGACCAGTATTGCAATTTCAATGCGATTTTCGATTTTAAAAGTGCACTTTTTTGTGCTAGTTTTTTTGAGTACTTATCCTTCCTGTTGTCCTCAGGTAAAAATGACCCTGAATAACCCTTGAATTATATCTTATTTAACACAAGTTGAGTCACATTTATTTGTAGAGGCCTTAATCACAAAATGCCTCAAAGGACTGCACAAGCCACAATAACACCATCACCTGATCTGAAACCAACATGATAAATGTTTCTAGCTAAGTCAGAAAAATGAAATGGGTTTTTTTCACATGTCCATGTAGGCTGTATAAAATAATTAAGGACAAGAATGGTCCTTAAATGAAGACAACAATAGGGTTGATCATGTTGAGATCTTTTAAACTCGAGAAAACAGTGCCCCTCTTCTGGGGAGCTTTGTTATAGTTGCCGTCTGCTCACACATGGCTCAAGCCGCAGTGTCTTGCTATTACACAATCGCACTACGTCATGATGCGATATGGATTAGAATTCGGGTTATTGTGCAGCCCTACTAACATACGTGTTGGTAATTACCACATGTTCACTAACCAAAATATTCCTAAAGATAAAGACCAAAAACACACTTCCTACTCAAGAATTACATGCTGCAAGAATAGCGTTGGCAAAATTCTCCTGGAGCCACCACATCTACAGGGGTGCCTCTACTAGGAGTGATGGAACAGCTTGAAACATGAGACTTGCAAAAAAAAGACGGTACATAGAAGGAGTTTCAATAATACACTGTACTTTAACTCCTTAAAGTTCCGCCAGCGGGCAACTGGACATTTGATAAACAAATACATGTCTGTACGTTACCAGTCACTGAAATACGTCATGCCACATATATCAGCTCGGTAGCCTAGATGGTAGGGCGCTCGCTCCAAGACTGGGAGGTCGCTGGTTCAAGCCTCGGCCGAGTCATACCTAAGACTTACAACATTGGTACTCATTGCCTCCCTGCTTGGCGCTCGGCATTAAGGGTTGGAATTGGGGGGTTTGGTCACCTAATGACTCCCAACACAGCAGTTGGGTCTAAAAACCCGGCACCGATCGAAGGCGACGCGTCACGTTGAAAGGTTCGCGTGTCAAATGATTTCCTGTATATATCATGTTTATGGTTTAAATAAATACAATACAATAGATTCTTGGGATTCAAGATATGATGATCATTTCAAAATGTACTCATATGAGAAACATCATGATCAGTCTGAAACAAAATACCCTAAAACTATAAAGCCGTCGTAACTCATCATTACATCGCCAGGCCGTCTTAAACTTCTTTCATTGTCCGCGAAAATGGCTTTGTTACATCAAGGACCAGTCATGGAATCCAAACATGTAAAATATGTATTCCGAAACACAAGATAATGCCGACAGATAAAAAGAAATCCCCTTAAAACATTTCTGCTTCGTTGGATGTTGCTTCTTGTAATCCGCTCCACATTATTTCAGTTTACAAATAAACAGACTCGTAACAATTTCCAAATATAGTAGTTAGCTCTCTCTGTTCGATTGACACCATTTCCATTAGGACGGACTGTTCGTGCTAGTTTTATCCATGTACAAAGCGCGAAACTACATCAAACCTGTGTCTTATTCGACGAATACATTCAACCTGTCTCACCCTTTAGCATCCCGGACGCTAACGTGGAGCTACCCAGCTTCAGCGCTGTCAGGGACAGACACAAAGGCCTGTGGGAAGCGGGGAGGAGGTGTACTCTATCTACGTGAACACGAGGTGGTGTAATTCTGGGCACAAAGATTTCCATCTGTTGCAGGGACGTCGAACTTTTGGACTAGAGTGTGACGTCATCCACTCCGCTGTTGGTTTAAGGCTTGGGAAAAAAGTCGTTGCTTTACAGTCCGAATATTATGGTAAATAAAAACCAAGAAACTTAAGCACATATTGTAAATCTTGACATCTGCTAGCTATTTTTTGCGTATGGTACAGTTTCAATTTGACTGAAAAAATCCTACCATAGGTTTAACAAGTCCGCGTGGTTTTAGAATCTCAATTTAGAAAACAACAGATTAAACTAATTCTGTTTATTGCCCAGGCCTTATTTAGTATATTTTTAATATCAGGAATGCCATATTGTGTTTATATGTTTGTTTGTTTTTGCAACATTGCCATGCTGGATTATAATATTGATTTGCACGTGAAGTTATTTTAGAATCACAAAACATTCGGAAATATCCTAATGTAATTTTGTAAATGGGAAAGGATTCAATTCACGTAATCTCGGGTCTTATAACCCAAAATCCAGTTCTAAAAATAATGGTGTATTATGCATTTTCTACGTTGCGCCGACTAAAATAATTGGCCTATAGTTGTAGGACTGTGACAACAAATTCACTCTACCTGAACAGATAACAAACACACTACAGTGGATATATTGGATTTGCAGTTTATATATCAAATGCGCTACACAAGTAATCTGAAATCAAAATGTGACTTTCTGGAGGGATCCATTCCCTCAGTCAGTGTGAATCACTATCAAAATCTAGAGAAACACTTCAACAGAAGTCTAGTAAACTCAAACGGCTCGTCATTAGAAAACAAGACTTGGTGAGGAACGGAAAACAACCAAAACCAGCATGAGTGAGTGTTGTTAAATTGGAACAGTGACATGAATCACCGGGTCTTTATAGCCACCAGCCAGGCTGTAAAGTCAGAAAAGAGCTGACGTCTGCAAATGCAGCCATTGGTCAAAAAGGGTGCTTATATCCTTTGTTATGGTTAGGTATACTGCCCCTGTACAGGCTGGCGAAAAACAAAAGATAGGTGGCTAGACGTAGTAGGAACTCTGAGCGCCAACTGACCGACCTACTGTCATTGGTATTTAGGTGTGTCTTTGCATTTTATTCACATCCAGCAAGCGTAGACGCTCACCTCCCCAATTCTATCCTTCCCCCTTCCTGTTGTTGCATTTCAATGTAAATGGCGGGATGAATAGCTGCAGCTGGCCCATCAAAAGGCCAGCCCCAATAAAGGGCCTTGATGATTGAGACTCACCCAGGCCATAAGCACTCTACCTTCCCCCACTGCAACATCCTCACACCATCTCATTTTATTGCTTACTGCAGGGCCCGGTTTCCCAAGGAAGGAATTGTTGGCAGACTGCTCAACAATGCAGGCAATATTGAGGATGGGAAATATTATGCCTAGAAAACACCTCGCAAGCATTGAAATAACATTAGAAATGAATGATAATAAGCTGGACCATAAACAAGTATTTAAAAGCGTAGACTGTGCATTGGGTAAAACTGGTTTGTGCATCCTCCTCGAGATAATGCTTGATAAAAAAATGAAGGTGTAGAGTTTCTAGAGCCACTATCCAGCATAAACTATTATCATCATCCAAAAGGCACAACCTTCAATTAAGAGTTTACAGTCAGAAATCTAAAATTTAAGGGCAATTCATCTTAATTTCAACCATCTTATCTTCATGGTCTAATTGAGACTTTTTGTCTATCAACTCTATTACTATTTTCAAAACTTATTTTTATCTTTTTAAGTCTGTTATTACATGTTTATCCTTGATACATGTGAATCATCCTGATAAGTAAACCACCCACCGATTCAATCCCCATAATGTTTGATTTCATTCATAAACCACGACTTGGTGGACCCTTTTTACAATCCCGGTCACACAGTGAGCAAAAAAAGTTGTTCAATCTTGTTGTAAACAAAGCACACTATGTTGTAATCAATGACAAAATAATCTGATTCCACAATTACATAGAGTACATTAATGATAAACAATCAGTGAAAACAGTTCATTAATTAACCAATTTATACTCGAATACGTAAATGCAACTATACCTCCACCAAACTTAAATCAAAGGCTGTGCCAATAACTACGACAAACTAATTGAACAAAAAGTGAATAACACAGAAGTAATTGATTACTGTTTATGTAAATTAGAAGAAAAAAATGTACAAAATTTGACTACTAAAAACAATAAACATGTTAATATTGTTTAAAACTTTGAAAGGAATAATGCCAGTATAATAGTCATTCGCTATAATGTAGCACAACTTCCGTGCTCTTGCTGTGTCACGGATTTTCATCATCCATTGTATTCTGAATTCCAACTGCCGAAACAGTCTCTAAGAGAGTAGGTATTGGTATAACATACATAGATGTTAACAAGTACGTTATACAGTGATTTCATCTGTTAACAGATGCATGGGCCTACAACAGAGGGTTGTTCTTTGGTTTCAATGTATAAGTGTATTTAATAGTAGATGACTATAACGGTTTCTTCACAAAATTGACTTGTCACAGCTTCTTTTGGCCGCATAACCCCTATAATTAGTGAGGGTTCACAGTATAGCAAAAAAAAAGTTTCTCATAGAAAATTTATAGAAGACAAAACAAGAATTGTTTTGTATTTGTGCCTTTTGTCTCCCAAGTTATAATATTTAATTCTGATTTAAAATTTAAATAATAAGTAATCCAATCAAAGTATTTGAACATGATCCATCCATCTATTATCTGCACCCCTTATCTTCAGCAGGGTCACGGGGGCGCAAGAGCCCATCCAAGGTATCATCGGGCAGTGGGCAGGGGACACCCCGAATTGGTTGCCACCCAGTTGCAGGGCTATTTGAACACCATTCATTATATTTTCTTCTAATTTGGTTCTTAACTATAGAATAATTAACCCTTAAGAAAATAATCACCCTTAAATGCTCTGAACTGAAAGTAAACCAAGCTGATGCAATCACAGTTTAAAAAAAATACAAATTGAAAGCCACCAATCGATTGTTAAATTCTTACAAAATATTTTAACCTTTAATACTGTGATACGTACAGTAACCGTGAAAGGCAGTACTAGTAGTAAGTAACTCTTTAAAACTTTAAATTTTGCGTCTTATCAAATAGACAAAATGCAACACAAATTGGTTCTTCCTGTGGTTGGCAGACATCGAAACATTAAAATGAATGAGAAAAATTACAACTCACCATTACATTAATTGCTGTAGTTTTAATTTGTGGAAATCCTGTGTGTGTTTCTCTTAAGCCAGCTGAGCTCTTTTTTTCTTTCGTGGCATGATGCGGGATACAGGTAAGGAACATGGTATTACCTAAAATCAAACCTTTCTGTTTTGCCTTTTCTCATTTCTAAATTACTTTCATTGAGGAAAAATTGGTCATATTTGGGCTACATATTTTAAAACACTCGTGTGGTATCAATACAGCAGTATCGCGAGACGCGAGTGTCGTAAAGCGGCAAAGTGTCTTTCAGTGTCGTAAAGCGATGTCCGTGTGTGTTGTATCAAACAACGTTTATGATGAATTAGCATCTTGTTAGCGCACAGTTGTGTAATGATCTTAATAAGAGTGGTTTGCTATACTCGATATTTTCCAAAAGTAATGATTTTAATGCCATTGAGTAATCAGAATAGCAGAGGATAAATCAATATAGAATTGTGCCAACCTCAATTCTTACAAACCGCCATTTTCCCCTTTCATTGACTTATAAATGATAAAAATGTTTGACACTGTGTTGTCTGTACAAAATCCTCCTCGATTCATTTTGCTTTTCTACACAAAATTTCATTTCAATGATGACAGTAAAATAGAATAGATAGTAATAGAAAAATATAGAGAATAAAAAGTTCTTTGAAGATTACATTGGACTATTACATGAAAACATGTCAAAAAACTAGTGAGGAGCCAAATTTAAGACGTCAATAAATACTAGTAAAACCATAAGCCAGATTCCTATAAGCAATACGTTTGAAACAAACACTGTGATTAAGAACGACATAGGTTAGCATTCCATTTCATTGCCGTTATAGAAAATTGATTGTTCATGGTAACACAGTAAACACTTGCACCAAAAAGTCAATTAATGGTCCTGTTCTAAAAATTTGCATTAGTGTGACATGGTCCAAATTAATTCTAATATTGGGTAACTATTTTTTTTAATAGATTTTAATCCAAGGAACTGGACATAGCTATTTAATTTGAAGCATCGTGCAATGCTGGAAAGCTTAACGCGAGTGAACTGACTGTTTTGAGCTCTGCTGAACTAGTAGTTCCGTTGAATACAACATTGATATCATTGACAATAAAGAAAATTCATTTCAATCTGTTTGAGTGTGAATGGTTCTACGGAGTGGTTTATTTAGGCTCACTTCCTGTTGAAAATGGCTGTGGATGTGTTCGGAATGTACAATTTCAAGTAAAATGTGTATTGGCGACAAAACGGTTCATCAATAAGCGTACTTTCCTCTGTTCCCAGCATTGCCACAATAAAGCCAATGTACATTTATTTATTTATTGTTTAACCCCTTACCATTCCTGTTAAATTTGCCTAAAATCCCAATCCCAAACGTGACCAAAGTATTTTGAATTTTGTTCTTGAACTGTTTAAAGAATGTTTTTGTATCTTCTGAAAGGTAACACTTGGAAGTTTTGTCACCAACTGAAATAATCACTGCAAGTGCTACTAACATGGAGTAATCTGAGTTGGAACAGACAGAAATAGAAGGTTTTCATTCTCGCCTGATTTTTTTATGCAATCAAATGCCAGCAAGAGTTTAAGGTTGGGCATTTTGCCAGAAAACAAGTAAGACAATAGCTTGAAGCCTTACTTAATACCTTGTTGTATTTGATCACAATCTGTAACACTAAACATTGTGTTTTTGCGTTTCTAATAGTAAGTCTAGGCTTTTCCAAAAGTGGCCATTTGGAGGCAACCAGTTTACAGCTCCTTAAACTTTACATTTGTTTATTTTACGTTGTCCCTCATAGCTTGTCACAGGGAAGTAAAAAAGCTTGCAATTGGCCAAAAGTGGTGTCAGTCAAAAGGTCAAATGCTTACGGGAGTATTGAAAATAATCTAACATGTCTGTTTATTTTTAAATAGGGGTAATGAAGCCAAACAGATAGATTTCAACAAAGATCATCAAACAATGCTTTGAGGCAGATTTTTTTTTTTATCCGTCAGCATTATTATGTGTTTTGAAGTAAATGTTTTATATTGTTGGATTTACTGTTTTTTTTGTGAATGTAACCACACCATGTTTGTATGAAATTGAGTCATGAGTAGAAGTTTGAAGCGCTTCTGAGTGAGCTATCCCATTTTTATTGTTTTCGGGTATCTTGTTTCAGACTGGTCGTGATTTTCAAATGATCAGTATATTTTGAAATGGTCATCATAACTTGAGTCCCAAAAGTTTAATGATATGTAGCATGACGTATTTCAGTGACAGGAGACATCGTGAAGACACGACTTTATCATCAATGATCCATCGGGCCGGTGGAACGTTAATGGGTCATCCATCCATCATCTGCACCGCTTATCCTCAGTAGGGTTGCGGGGGTGCCGGAGCCCATCCCAGCTGTTTTCAGGTAATGTGCAGGGGAAACCCTGAACTGGTTGCCAGCCAGTCGCAGGTCACACAGAGAGAAACAACTCACTCGCTCATTCACAACAAGAGACAATCTGGACTGTCCAATTAACCTGACATGCATGTTCTTGGAATGTGGGCGGAAACTGGGCAGAACATGCAAATTCCAGGGTGGTAGCTGGATTTGATCCCATGACCTCAGAACTGTGCCGCAGACGCAATGACCACTCAACTGCCGTGGCGCCAAATTAATTCAAACACAATTGAATCATATTGCAATTTATTAAGAACAAATAATGGGATATAAAAATAACAAAACCATAGAAATTGAGTAAGCCAGTATGATCAAATTTCACCAGCTTAAACAATAGTGACGTGCGAGGAACTTTGCCAAATTTACACGCGTTGTGAAATAAACAATAATCTATTAAAGAAAATTCCTGTGCAAAAATGTAGAGCGCTCAATAGTAGCAAAAAGAAGCAGTCTAAGTATGGGGAACAAGGAAGTTTAATTTACCGCCATTAAAATGTCTAGCAATATATGCAAAAAAGTTGTATTAAAGTTATATCACAAATACCGGAACGTGTAAAAAAAGTTTTTAAAGTTTCTTGAATCTTTACAGCATAATTGTTACATAACAGTTTTAGACCATTAAATACAAATAAAAATGGTATCAACCATGATTCAAAATGCCATATAATTTGAGGGGAATGTAAATTCAAGCTCCTATGTTTGTTAAGAGTTTAACGAACCACTAACTAACAAACGATCAAGTATTTAAGTCAGATCATTGAGTAGCTGTATGCTGCCATGGGGTGCAGCAATTTAAATCTTTAGTTTGTCGTTAATTCGTAAACATTCAGTGATAATTCAGTATGGGACTTAAAAACATGAGTAGTTTTTGCTTTGGTATTCGAACAAAACAAAACAAAAACATAAATCGGAACTCAAACACCCCAACACAAGCCGAAAGCATGGCTGAGGGAGATGAACAGCCCTCTTGTCTGCTCTAGCCCAGTTGGGTAGCCTAATTTTTAGAGATCATCAGTCCAACAACACACTTTGAGAACTTATTATGATTTATTGTTGATAATAATGGGTACCAAGAAGGTTTGTGACAAGGGGAAGACCAAGAAAACAGTGAGAACAATAATCATGTTGAAGAAATTATTGTGAAATGCAATACAATATAATGGTGTACGATTGTGTGCCATAGAACTGCTGCTCAAAAGGTACAGTTAAAATTGTTTTATATTTGTGTCTTGATTCCTTACACATGCAAATCATTATGATTTGTTTAACTACACATTTTATAAATACTCTAATCATTTTGGAACACATAGGAAATTACAAATAAATAAATGACATAACTTCACATGGGCAAAAAATATTTTGGTACTCAAACAAGTTAGTGTTCAGACACCAATCCTGAACAGATTATGGTCGAGTATCGAGCTATCCCTGTATACTCAACCAAAGGTGCAGGAAGCATCTGTTGTCTTATTATCCGCTCCTTTTTTTTAATTCATTTCTATTTCATGATCTTTTTCCCCACGAATGAGTGAACCAGCATTACCTGAAGCGCAACGTAGTAAGGGTTCTCTGTATTTTTCTTATATTATATAGAGCACTTTAAATGTTGACAATTCAAAATATTATGTTTTACAGTCAGGAGTAACAGTGTTCAGCATCTTGTTCAACTATACTAAGCATTGTCGTCACAAATACCCGGTACAACCTGAAACCTGAGTTACCAGACGACCACTCTGCCATTAATCCGAAAGACTCACTACACGGAAGAACGATCCCGTCCCAAGTGGAGACAGATGGGAATCACAAACTGCTTTGCAAAGCATTCCGTAGGAGCAGCAACATGCCAGAAACACAAACCTTTCCCTTTGAACTGAAATATTTTTGGCTACCAGAAAATCTGTAGCGATGCAGAGAACGCACATTGTCCAGAGTCCAACGTGCGTTCCTGTAGTCATGAGAGTAGCAACAGGATTGTGGCCCGCCATTTTGCTTTATTCCAATCCAAGCCTCCAAGTGAAAGAGGTAGAATTGGCTGAATTTCAAAGTGCTTCAAGATGCTATTTGAGGGTCCTCTGAGCTTGGGTTAATTACAGGGGGGATTAAAGTAAAAGAAAAATGTTCAAAACTAACAGGGAGTGAGAAACGCTGAAGCGATGAGCGCAGACATCCTGTCGACTACGGAAGAAGAGTACCTAACCTTGTTTACCAAAAAGGACCGCATGCTCAGCACGAGGGGGAGGGGAACGCCTTCAGACGGAAAGCTGCAAGAGTTGGTGCACAAGTTGCAGTTACCTGCCTCAGCTCTATAAATATAGTCAAAAATGCTTTAAATGGCAACATGTAAAACGAGGAGCTTCATTGGGTTGGAAAGAGTACGCAAGAACCGCTAGTCATTGTTGCCGTTTTATGGTTTTGTTTTTTGTGTTCCTCTAAGGGAATACAGATGGAAATGAGATTTTAGCTGCATCTGGTTGACACAAGAAACACTGTGCATTCGTCCCTGTTGAATAAAGAAATCCGATGGACCACGATGCATTTTGAGTATGGAGGTAGCATTATGCACGGAGCAGCACAAGTGTTCAAATCAAATTGAAATGGTGTAAAAATTCGAAAGTATATGCAACAATGTGAATAAAATGAAATTTATGATTATATAAATAATAATATCTAACACTGGTGCATAGTGAAAAAATACGACAAGAAATAAGCTGGCTCTCTGAAAAAGGCCACTGTATATTAGGCAATTGGGTAGTTTTATATATATATATGTATATACACACACATACAGTGGAACCTCTGTTTTCGAACGCCTCTCAGTTCGAACAAATCGGAGTCCGACCAAAAATTCCGAGAAATTCTTGCTTCGCTGTTGGGTCAAAAAAATCGGAGTCCGAACGCCGGGGTGGATGTTTCACATCACTTTTTTTACTCCTTTTAATTTTCTCAGGTGCAATTACACCTCCAATACACTGGGGGACGACGAGTGTAAACAAATGTGTAGCAAATGGGCCGAGTTACAGAATTTCCCCACACCGATGAAGCTGCAGCCACCAGAGTCATCATGACTTTAATGACACTGTCATGAACCACTTCCGAAAAGTGTTAAAAAGAAGGCAGAAGCAAGTGTCATTGGATAGATATTTTAAGAGAAAAGAACATCCTGTAACAGTCATCCGTAGCGAGCACCCCTCAGACAGAAGAGCTCCCCGAAGTTTTTATGGAAGGGGACTCTCCTTCCAAACAATAATTTTCCTTCCTCCTCCATCCCTCTCACCGTCCATCTGCGCCTTCTGCTGACCACCACAATGTTAAAAAGTCCTATTTATATTTTTTTTCTTAATCCTTTTTTTATTTTTACACATTCATGTTAGTGTAATCTTCCGCACGAAAGATTACGCTAACGTGAACATACGATTAGGCTGGGTTACATTTATGTTATTTGTGTCTTAAAGGTAAACATTCAGGGTGTTGGAACGGATTAAAACAATTTACATTAATTGTAATGGGAAAAATGATTTCTGTGTTCAAACAAATCGCTTTTCGAACAGGGTTCTGGAACGGATTATGGTCGAGAACCGAGGTTCCACTGTGTATATATATATATATATATATATATATATATATATAAACACACACAAATACATACAAATACCATATTATTTTCTTTCTTTAAACAGTAATACGCTTACAAACCTATCACAAGTAATTCAAAAAACAGTGAGACTAATTAGCACATTTCTGAGCTTTTGAGAAAAATCTAATATTTTAGGGAATTTCTGCTAAACCATTGCTAGTTGCTAAGGCAAAGCTAGACACCAAAGCAATGGTATTTGCTAATAGGACGAGGGTGAGCATAGCACTACATCCAGGTCAGGGACTGTGACAACACAAAATAATATTGGGCCATATAGATGATATAACACCCATTGCATTTTTAAGCAAAACAACTTACTTTAAATCCTTCACGATCTAATATTGTTTTATTGCCTACCACCGTTATACATTATCAATTGTATAAAACTGACGACACATCATGTATCAGTGGTCTGGTTAGTAAACGGAATAAGGATTACAGACAACATCATTCTCTGGGAAAAGGTAATAAACACTGAACACTTGAGTGATAAAGACACAAATCATCAAAAACCATATCTCCAGTACAACACTGTGACTGAATGTTTGTATTTTGCACGTCACTAATGTTTTTCAAAGCGATAAAAACACGTAAGAAATGCAGCCCAGTATTGCCAACCCACTTAATAATATCACAACTATCAATATGACATTATGTGTTTGGTTTAGTATACTAAAGTGAGATATCTACAGCATTGCCTGTTATGTTCTGCTATCTGTGGAATTTCATTAGAAGAGTATTTTGTTTTAATTTTAGGTAGGTACTAAAGTTACCCAGTTGTCACGATCTTGGATGTCATTTGCATTAATTTAGATATGCAATTTTTATATTAGAGGTGTTGCATATTTCCTGCCTCAACACACCCAGTTTAGATTTAATATGGTAGCCACGCAGATTACAGTTATCCATTCTTGCAACGTTTTTACTTTACTGTGAGGAATAATATATTTTTCAGACCCTCTTTATGGCATTTTACCCACTGTTCATCAACAACAAACTATTTTGCTTGCCCAAGAAGACATTTTAGCTTTGCATGGTACATGTGTATGACAAGTTTGTCTCAAAGATGCCTGTCTGCTATTGTTTGACGTCAACTATTGTTTGACGTATCCTGAAAATATAGTTATGTATTTCTTTTGAATCCGACCCTGATATCATCATGATAAAGGCCTCAACTGTCTCACGAGCCATAGGTTCTGCATCCCTGATCTAGAAGCTTCTGGATAAAATCTGGCACAATCAGCTTGTTTGTTTATTTGGGACTGATATCAAACCGATAACCAATATAAACATCAGATTGGAACACCCCTAGTTAAGATATGCATGAGGGATTTAAGAACACACCCAAAGAGGCACAACTCACTTATAAAGGTGTAACGTAGCAATAGAACCTCAGATATATCCATGTAATTCCATTGAGAGAGCGCTAAATGAGTGTAATAAGTCATCAACATCAACCCATGAAGCTCCTCGGACCACTGGGTATCGTGGTGGAAAATACCAGCAGCAGCACTGCAGTGTTTTCCTCGCCATTGGTCCTGCACCAAAGACGAGAGCTTGCATGACTGCTCAGACGCAAGCCCACCATCATGTTGAGCCTCTCCTACTTCTTAGACCATTTTCAACATTCAAAAAAACACAGCACTTACACTTGAATCACATTCACAGATACAAACTGACATTTGCTCGTGACTCACATGATTACGTGCATGGGAAATTGCCTTCATCCGTTGCTGGATAGTTTTGCTTGTTGAATTAATAGATGATCGTCTCTGTAATGACTTGGCTAGTTAAGCTAAAGGTCTGATCGCATAAATGCAAAGAGATAAATGTTTTCCGTGAAGATTATGTAATAATCATAATACGTTGGAAGCATATTGCAGATGATTTCTGCATGGATCACTGATTCCATTAAGTCAATCTTGAATATGCAACAGAGGAAAAAACATGACACCACAGCTTTCAATGGTTTTAAAAGATTGAAATTTAACACCTAATTAGTGAATTGGATCACTTGCCTGAACTTGAGGTTGTTATTATTACAACAAAAAATATGACAACATATTAGAAATTGACCTTTGTTGCTAGTCACAACAGATTACCGCACAATTCAGTTTGTTGTTGATACCGCGCAGACCGTGTGAACCGAGGGGGAGTTAAAGAAAAAGTCACTTACCAAATTTGGGATTTCCTGACGAGATCTCGGAACCTTTATTGAATGCCACGGTGTGTTTAGCCAATGCTAGATGTTCCCATTTGTTGAGTTGGTCTTAGCATAAACAGTTCCAGAGACATACGCATAAGCTTGCAGGGACCATGGCAAGCTAAAGCAGCTCACCACGAAGGAAGCTAACGCTAGCTTGTTAAAACCATACACACCAACAAGAGGAACGACGGGGGAAAAGACGGCTCCGATATCCACAAAAACACGGTCGCAGCTTGCGTAATTATCCTTCACCTCCGAGTGCAAATCTTTAGCAGTCCCCTCGCGTTACGACGGATACAAATAGGTGAAGGAAAGCCATGAAAAAAGAAAACAGAATGTTTCGTTTAAGTCATCAGCGAACACATTCGAGCATTTTTCAAGCGGCCTTCGACTTCGAGGACGGAAACGCTTGGGGGGAATGAAAGCCGCCTTGTGATTGGTGGGAACGTCACCAGGCATGATGAAACTGTCTCCATTTTGGATCTGGAACGGGGCCGACGGCTTGTGTGAACGTTCAGGGAATGCCCCAGCATGGCCGCCCACGCTTTTCAGTTTCACTCTAAGATGCCCGCGCTACTGCGTTGCAACCTGAGAACCAATCAAAGGAAAACGAGTTCGGATATGGGATGCGTTCGATTTCAAATACTGGACTACGTAAACTCATGTTTACTTAGTGTCTTGCATCTTCTGTTTCTTACACTTACGATTCAGGCCAGTCTACCTACAAGCACTACCTTGAAAATATTTCTTTTGAAAGGAAATTAAATGATCTGCATTTATATAGCGCTTTTCAAGTCAATGACTTCCCAAAGCGCTTCACAATGTGCTCCACATTTCCCAATAGCGGCCTTGTATTGCAGCCATGTAAGACACTAATCTGCTTATTGGGCGTATTAGGGGTTCAGTGTCTTACCCAAGGATACTTCAACATGTAACACGGATGAGCCCGGATTTGAACTGGGATCCCTTGATCCCAAGACGAGCGCTCTACCTACTGCCGCCTACAGTATCCCTACATACTATTTTTATCTTTTCTCTTGAGTGTTTTATTACAAGTTTATACTGGTGTGCCATGTGTAATCTAATCAACAATGTACCCAACTTGTTATGAATGACTATAAAAACATTTGCTTTCTACCTACCCACCTACTTGCCTACCTACCTACCTACCTACCTACCTGACTATCTGACAAATTGTCTCCCTGTCTAGCTCTCTCCCTCCCTACCTACCTACCTAACTATCTGACAAAATGTCTCCCTGTCCAGCTCTCTACCGACCGACCTACCTACCTACCTACCTACCTACCTACCTACCTACCTACCTACCTACCTACCTACCTACCTACCTACCTACGTACCTACCTACCTACCTACCTACCTACCTGACAAAATGCCTCCCTGTCTCTCTCCCTCACTACCTACCTACCTATCTGACAACATGTCTCCCTGTCTCTCTACCTACCTACCTGAGAAAATGCCTCCCTGTCTCTCTCCCTTCCTACCAACCAACCTGCCGACCTACCCACCTACCTACCTACCCACCAAAAATCCACTCAGTATCCCTCTCTCCTACCCTACCTACCTTGGTAGATAGGTATATTTACCTAGCTACCTACCTACCAAACTTCTTCCTCCCCCCCACCTCTATCCATCTATCTATCTATCTATCTATCTATCTATCTATCTATCTATCTATCTATCTATCTATCTATCTATCTATCTATCTATCTATCTATCTATCTATCTATCTATCTATCTATCTATCTATCTATCTATCTATCTATCCATCATTTTCACTCTCCCCCTATTTTCTCTCTCTGTTTCTTTCTCTCGCCTTAATTTCCATTTTTCTTTTTGTTTCTCTCTCGTTCACATTCTCCCTCTTTCTCATCACTCAATTTCTCCACTTTTCTCTCTATTCCCCCTTTCCCACCCCTGTCTTTCTCTCTCTCTTTCTCTTTCTCTCTCTCTCTCTCTCTCTCTCTCTCTTTCTCTCTCTCTCTAAGAGCATGTTTACATATCAATTATCTTATCAAATGCAACGTGCACCACTGTACATGTAATAATGTGTTGGACTGGAGTATAATAGAATAGAATAGAATAGAATAGAATAGAATAAAATAGAATATAATTGAATTGAAATGAATTGAATACATAACAACGTAGTGTACATTATTTACGACAAGATTGTTGTATATAAACTAGGATATGCAATAAAAGACTTAAAATAGAAAGAAACAGATAATGGAGACTAAATGTAGGCTACTTCATTCATGCTTTCACATTTTTGTTCGGATTACAACAGACGACATAGTTGTTAAAATATGTCAGGCTTTACTGGTACACAAACCGAACGCATCCCTCTTATTCGACAAGCGACGTGCAAGAATAGAACAAGGTTTCCAATTGGGTCTCAAAATACTGCCATGTCATTGGTCGACATTTTTGTCACTTCTTAGTGCAGTATTATCAACGACCTCATTGCGCTTTTGATATTCTTGATAAACCAAATAGAGTGACACAATTATTTTTATTTCTTAATTACTGGACTTGAGACAATTTATATTTTTGTTTTGTAGTTTAACGCGTCTATGCGTTTCTTATGTACGCAACCGTCAAACAAGTGTAAAGTGACCAACAGCGCATCCTGCCGGAAATTCTCATAACCATTTTTGACAAGCGTCACCACGCTTAATCATCTCATCTCATCTCATTAGCCATACCGCTTATCCTTATTAGGGTCGCGGGGGGGCTGGTGCCCATCCCAGCCATCTTTGGGCAGTGGGCAGGGGACACCCTGAACTGGTTGCCAGCCAATCGCAGGGCACACAGGGACAGACAACTCATTCGCTCATTCACACCTAGGGACAATTTGAACCGGCCAATCCACCTGAAATGCACGTTTTTGGAACGTGGGAGGAAACCGGAGTGCCCGGAGGAAACCCACGCAAGCACGGGGAGAACATGCAAACTCCGCACAGGAAGTCTGGAGCTGAATTTGAACTCACGGCAGGTTCCCATGACATGAACTGTGCTGCACAAGCGCTAACCACTGCGCCGACGTGCTGCCCACGCTTAATCATACAATTGGGTTATTCCTGTCAATGAAAGTGAAGTATGTTTGTACTATAAATTATGTATTTATTGTTCATAAATTTCAACCGGTGCGTGACATGGAACGAAAACATTGATAACTGATTATATTTTTTCCCCAAACTAAAATATCAGAGCTATTTGAAAATGGTAAGCGTTTAGTCAGCATTATTTTTATTACCAGTACTATTATTATTATTATCATTATCATTATTATTATTGGTATTAATTCAGTCAAGAAACGATGGGATAAATGGGTCCATATTTTCTACATGCAGGATGCCTAAATGTTTGCGCAAGCTTTCTCAACATTTATTAAATTCAACACAAAAGCAAATATACTCGTCTAAACGCACACACTAAAAAAGGTAACCCGAATGTAAATTGATCAGCAAATGAGAAATAAAAAACACTTTTCCGTCTAAATGCTTTGCACATCCGGTTAGTGCGTCATTCGGTTGAATAACATTGCAACTTGTAAGCTAGCTAACAGCAACGTTAGCAAACAAGCGCGTAAATACGAAAAAAACATCGACTATGTATTGTTGAGTAGTTTAAACATTTGTGTGCTTTTTCGTAGCAATGGCGGCGTCGTTGTTGCAGCATCGTCTTGCTCTTTGTACGAAATATAATCGTGGCTTAGCTTGGACGTGGTCAAGGCTTAACTATCACATATTAGCTAAGAAGGCGGCGACCAGTGGCAATGTAAACAATGAGCGTTTTAGAAAGATGCTTTTTGCATTATCCAATCGGACTCTTTCTGGACATTCTCGAAAATTAATTCAGGTAAGACTTTTTCGATCGATTTCTAACACATAGTAGTTGGGAGGAAAAAAAAAAACGTCTAAATGACGTCTAAAATACAACTATGTTGCTGACCAAAATGCGTTTTGAACGGGATCAAAATGACACCCCAAAGCCGTAAACGTGTTCGCCGTTTTTTTAATTATATAATCAAAGTCATAGACTGAACGGAATTCTTGCACCTCATATTGTTGTAATATGATATAATGAAATTGTGAATGTGTTTAATTGCTGTTAAAAATGTCGACAAGAATTGTTCAAACGTCATATTGTTAGTAAATGACATAACGAAATTGTGAATATGCTTAATTGCTGTTAAAAGTGTCGAGAAAAATTGTTCAAACCTCACGTTGTTTATTTGCTGTTAAAAGTGTCAATGAAATTGTTCAAACCAAAAAAACCTTTCCATATCACTGTCAAGGTGAGAGTTTAGTTTTGTTTGATTGCTTCCCACCCAAACACAAGCTGGTTGAAAATACGTCTAAATTACGTCTAAAGGGCATCTTTAAAAAGCCAGCATAAAGACTTGTATAAGAGCTTAAGTCAAGTCATGTTTATTTCTATAGCCCTTAATCACATGGAGTCTCAAAGGGCTGCACAGACCACAGATTATTGCAAACCACAGACCATTATGACACCACCCCTGATCCAAAACCTACATGAGGGCAAATAATACACAGATATTGTCAGCATAAAATTTAGGTTATTCAAATGCTATAGAATAGAAGTCAGGACAATAATATTTTGCTTTTAAAACTCTTAGATGCAATTCAGCTATAGGTCAACATCATAAAATATGCCGGTCTGGTATTAGTCTGTGTCAGTGTCATTAACTATGCTATTGGCTGAAAAACCTTCCACAATGGCTTTCTTCTTTAAAGTCTATAATCCCGTAGACTTAAAGACTGCAAATTGGTGATCTAATGTATTATATTAATTTGTTGGCTATTTTTAAAAAATCAGGCAAATAAAATAATGGACTTAAATAAATGTTGGCCCCCTTTTACATAATGATCCAGGTACGGTTCGTTTGTTTGTTTGATTGCTTGCTACCAAAGCACAAACTGTTTGAAAATATGTCTCGATGAGGTCTAAAGACTGACTGGGTTGCCGGCCAAACTAAGTCTTGAAGAAGGTGTCTAAAAGACATTTAAAAGCTGTAAAAGTGTTTGTCAATTTTCAAATGAGGCAATTAAAATAATGGACATACAAAAAGAACCATACGATTACAGATCATTGAAAAATACAATTTTCTGTATTTGGACGGCTTTTGCAACTTGTGTTGTCTGTAGTTGACTTACTGTAATCAATTAACTGATCCATTTAGATTTGTCCCTATATCAAACTAATAGCCCTTTGCACTAATCGATGACAACGAAATAATTAGCTCTTAGCTTCCAAAAGGGTGGTGACCCCTGAAATAGACCGTTGAATGATTCTCTATTATCATAACTCTTACATGTTTCACAACATCAAAAATGTTTCTGTTCCAGAATATTCTTTACAGACCATTGAGTCCCACGCTGGCTGGAATCAGCGGAGATTTAGTTAGGAACAACTTGCTTAAAAATCCTGTGGGTTTAGTCAATTTACTAGGTAAATCTTTGTAAAAGTATGTGCATTATTTCCCCAATCCAGCAACATTCCATTGAAAACTGTTTCATCCTAGGTGGTACAAACTTCTTCAGTACAACGCAATCCAAACAAACAAAAGAAAAAAACAATGCACCGAAAGGAAAAAGCCCAGAAGAAGATGAAGGTAAAACTGCACTGGCTTACATGTGTTATAATTTCCCTTACACATCCATTTCTTTCACTATTATTCTTCTCAGAGGAGAAGAAACGTCGTGAGCAGGAGGAACAAATGTACCGAGAGCGCCTGCGGAACCTCTTCATCATCGCCGTCATTATGAGCCTGCTCAACTCTATAAACACGAGTGGCGGGAACATCTCTTGGAATGACTTTGTCAACGAGATGCTAGCTAAGGGAGAGGTGTCACGCGTTCAGGTTGTTCCCGAAAGTGACATTGTGGAAATTTACCTTCACCCCGGGGCAGTTATCTTCGGCAGGCCTGTATGCTGTCCGCTGTGTAAATACCAAATACAATATTTCTCTTTTTTTCATAATCCTGCCAACTTTCATGTGTATCTTCCAGAGGCTTGCGCTCATGTATCGGATGCAGGTGGCCAACATAGATAAATTTGAAGAGAAACTTAGGGCCGCTGAGGAGGAGCTGAATATTGACACAAAGGACCGGATTCCAGTCTCATATAAACGGACTGGATTCTTTGGAAAGTAAGAGTCTTGTCTTTTAAGTTTGATGTTCAGTTGACCTATGGCGTCCCTACCTAACGATGTGTTCTCGGCCCCTCATTACTGCATTTTTTCCCAACATACAACATCAACAACCACTTATTTCACCTACCCAAAAATTTCAAAATTCAAACTTTGCAGTGGTCGTGCATATGCCTGTGCGAGTACAGTGCCTCATACCTTTTTAACATGTTTGTCTGATATTGGTTAACATAATATAAGACGCTTGCATGCTATCGGTTTGCGTCTCAGCATCATGATGCTGAAATGCTATTGTCTAACCCACCTCCCAAAATGCCTTTCTTTCTATTTTTAGTCTACAATGTCATGTAACAAGCTCTGTTTAGATATGGGTCCCAAGAGTTGCAGTGATGCTAAATGGAGAAGCAAAAACAACCATAGACACAAAGCTTGAAATAATAAAGTGATCCAAAGAGAGCACACGTATCATTACCCCCATCAGGGAACATGGCCGTAACGTAATCAACTATAAGTCAATGAGGCGATGAAAGCAACAACGAGTTCTATGGGCATGGAAATCCCCGCAATTGGAAGATTAAAAATCTGTTTTGCTTATAATATGCCATCTTTTCCCCCCTCTGCATTAACCCACTCACTCCACTGTACCAGCTCAAGTAATTTTACTCCAAAGATAACAAAAATTAAAATTTTCCTTTACATGTATACCTATTCATAATGTTATCGAATCATATACATGTATATAATATATAAGCAGCACTTACTGTACAATCCAGACTATAAGGCGCACCTGATTATAAGCCGCTCCCAGTACATTTTTTAAGGAAAAAACTTTTTGTACAAACATAAGCCGCACCTGACCTTATGTCGCGTGTGCCCTCATTGAAACATGAGATATTTACAAAGAAAGACGGTACACAGAAAGAGTTATAATTACCTCAACATTCCGACAGCCTGCCGGTAGGCCGCCGGACTTTTGATTAAACAATTGTCTGTACTATGTCACCAGTCACTAAAATATATCATGCCACACATCATTGGAAAGCTCAAACTCCTGGGATTCATTTCAAAATATACTCATCAAAGTAACTTCACAATCAGTTTGAAACAAGATACCCGAAAACTACAAAGCCGAGGTTGGCTGTCTTCAACTTCTTTGAATGTCAGCGAAAATGGCTTTGTTACGTAAGGAGAAATAATATAATCCAACAGTGTAAAATATTTACTCCAAAACACCTGATATTGCAAACAGATAAGTAGGAATCTGCCTAAAACATTTCTGCTTCGTTGGATGCTTCTTGGAAACCTGTTTGTTTCACCACATTATTTTTGTTTACAAATGAACAGACTTGTAAAATTATCCTCGATATGGTAGTTAGTGCCCCGCTTTTGATTGACAACATTTCCATTAAGAGGGTTTGTTCATTCTATTTTTATTAATGTACAAAGCGCAAAAGTTACATTGAACATGCGTCTTCCTCGACACATATATTCACCTTTACTGCTCAGGTGCCCCTGGAAAAAAAAAAAACGTAAATTGCGTTAGACGCAGGGTTGAAAGCTTGGGAAAAAACTCTCGCCTTATAGTCCGAATTGTACGGTAATATATACTAGAGGTAAGATCTTAGGCCGAGCCTGAAATTCAATTCAGGCCTAAAATATCAATCATTATGTTTGGGTTCGTGCCCAGGTTTCTCTCTCGCTGACTTTCTTAGAATTAGCCACCTGTCATGTCCTGTTTGTTTTTCTTTGTGAAGAAACCATGCAGCGTCGTATGCAAGCTCTAGGCACCTGACCTTGTCAGCAATGTCGGATATTGAGAAGTGGGTATGTGGCGGGCGGCGGAGCTGGCCTAAATCAAGGGTGACTCCCAAGTCCTCACTAATGAAATAGGAAAATTCAGGTTTGCTTCAGCCTCGGTCCATCAAATCAAGTTGATTGGCTGGGCTCGGCCTGAGCTGGGCTTTAATACGCTCGGGCCTGGTTCAGTTTTTTTTTTTTTTTTTAAGCCCGTTATTACCTTTACAATATACTATCCATCCATCCATTATCTGCACCGCTTATCCTCAGTAGGGTCGCGGGGGTGCTGGAGCTCAACCCAGCCATCTTTGGGCAGTGGGCCGGGGACACCCTGAACTGGTTGCCAGCCAGTCGCAGGGCACACAGAGACAGAGAACCCGCTCGCTCATTCACACCTAGGGACAATTTGGACTGGCCAATTAATCTGACATACTTGTTTTGTGGGAGGAAATTGGAGTGCCCGGAGGAAACCCACGCAAGCACGGGGAGAACATGCAAACTCCACACTGGAAGGTCTGATCTCACGACCTCAGATCTGTGCCGCACACACGCTAACCACTGTGCCGCCGTGCTGCCCGCAATATACTATTTTGTTACAAATGTTTAATATGCTCATACAATTTGAATGTTTTTACCTGGGCTACCAAGGTTTGGGAAGGTATTAGCTGAATACCATAGTTTTCTATTCCCCTCCATATGACAATTTTACTATGCGATCCCTACTTCAGAACGGATTAATGTCGTATCCCGGAGGCTTACCGTAAACCGGTTGGGAGCTGTGATACTATAATAATCCGGTTTCTTTATGTGGCAGTGCCTTATACGCTCTCGGGATGGCGGCAATTGGCGTGGCGATTCTCTGGTACATCTTTCGCTTGGCTGGCATGGGAGGAAGAGAAGGGGGCTTCAGTGCATTTGTAAGTGATACCCCAAATTGTAATCAAAATCATGTCATACTTCATAGTATGTGTACTCTGAATTTGATAGAATCAGCTGAAGATGGCCAAGTTTACAATCGTGGATGGCAAGTCAGGGAAAGGCGTGAGCTTTAAAGACGTGGCAGGCATGCACGAGGCGAAGATTGAAGTAAAGGAATTTGTTGATTACCTCAAGGTGGGAGCCATGCGCTGGTGTGGATTTGTTTTCTTCCAGAATCTGCACTGTAAAAGAATACAATGTTACCCCACCGTGCAAAATTGAAATATATTCCGTTAACATAAGATTCTACTTATTAATGTAAAGCTAAAAAGTCTACCATTTGCTACTAATTTATCTTATTTTAAGGATACATTTGCTTATTTCAGTTGAAAAACAAGATCAAAGATCTTAAAATATAAAGTAAACTGTAAGGCGCACCTAAAAGCCTTTATTCTTTTCAAAAGCTGACTGTGCGCCTTATATATGGATCAATATTGAGTCGCAAGGTCTCACAACTAAGGCAAGCAGCCGCCGACTATTTTCCCCCGAAGGCGATGTAGTCCGCGGTGTATGCTGGGATATATATGCCGCCGTTTCATTTCCTAACCAATGTGTCAATCATCATTTCAAAAGCAGGCGGGTCCTTTTTAGCATTTACAGGCTCACATGGGCTAAAGCGGGGCAAAACAAAGCCTGCAATTGGCCAAAAAAAGATGGAATGTGAAACACACGTTAGGGCGCTCTACGGCATGGTGGAAACATTTTTTACTAGTCTGTATTTGTAAACAGAAATTATGGGCCTAAAGAGACAGCTAGCAACAAGCAACGTCTATCAATGCAGATGCTTCTTGGCAGATTTTTTTTTATTGTCTGCATTATTGCCTGTTTTTGAGTGTGTAATTATTTTATGCGGTTGGATTTACAACACTCACGGATGTAAGAGGACCATGGTTGCATATTATTATTGAACGTGATGGCTGCAGGATGACTTTTGTCGTGAATAGTCATGAAAATACGGTACCTAAAGTAAGAGACATTTTCCGCCACTGGTGTAAAAATGTATTTTTCACAGCACAAAAGGGCATTACTCTTGTAAATAAGTTAAACTTGTTTTTTTTTTTTAATTGTTCCATCAACCACGTGGTAATTATTTTCTACCTAGATTAGAAATACAATTTGTAAAATAAGGTAACGGATCTTCCAGCTATTAGATGAGATATTTTCTTAAGTATACATTTTCCTTTTTGACTAGAAAAATGAGTTAAAATTGAGTAAAACTATAAAAAGTACACCCTAAATGAGTAACATTTTCTTACAACGGAGTAACATTTTTTTTCGAAGAGGTGCCAATGAAAAAGAAATTAACAGAGCTTCTTCGATCGATGCTATTTTATATGTAGAATCCTGATCGGTACATCCTCCTGGGAGCAAAAGTGCCGAAGGGGGCATTACTGCTCGGACCCCCAGGCTGTGGAAAAACCCTGCTAGCGAAAGCTGTTGCTACCGAGGCCCAAGTCCCGTTCCTGGCCATGGCTGGCTCTGAATTCGTTGAAGTCATTGGAGGTATGACGTTATATATTATTATTGTGGGGAAAATGTATTAGTGATCTTAGCCTGGTATTATCCTGCATTGCCTGATGAGAGAAATGGGAGCAAAGACAGTAAATCAATAGACTGACTTAGAGCTGATAAACGATATATGAAAATTTTGTTTTTAAAAAACAAATTCTAAATACAGTAGACTATCTCAAGCTTCGTTTCCATTGTTATCAACCTTTTGCTTCTCCCTTAAGCACAAGGGAGACCCACAAACAAATTAAAGTTACACAAGGTTTTGAACTGAACGAAAAGTTACTATGGCATTGTTGGGAGGGAGTTCAGCTAATAGAATATTGGCATCTTGATGATTCTGTGACTGTAACCTATAACAGACCATCATCCTATGATGTTGATCAATAACAGCCAGGCACCTTAGAAACGCAACTGACACAGTCATACGCATGAACACTGCAAAGTTTTTTGTAGTTTTTGGGCACATGAAATAAAATGCCGTTATGTAGGGCCAAAAAGGCATCTTATTTCTCATTATAACATGGAAATATTATAAGCTAGGGATGCTGGTTTCTTCTGTATTGACTGGTCTATATCCGACCAGTCAGATAAGTCTAAAGTGGCCAATAAAGCAAAGAGAAAATCTAGTACCGCCTTTTGCACAGTTTAAAGTAAAAAGTAAAACAAATTTAAATGTCCACAGGTTTGGGTGCTGCAAGGGTGAGGAGCCTGTTCAAGGAAGCTCGTAGCCGCGCTCCCTGCATCGTCTATATCGATGAGATCGATGCTGTCGGGAAGAAGCGCTCAACCAACATGTCCGGCTTCTCCAATACTGAGGAAGAGCAGACGCTCAACCAGCTGCTGGTTGAGATGGATGGTAGGTTCTAATTCTGTTTTATAACCAGAGATCATGCCCTTAAATACATGTTTTCCTATACAGGAATGGGAACAACAGACCACGTGATTGTCTTGGCCTCCACAAACAGAGCAGACATTTTAGACAATGCTCTGATGAGACCTGGAAGATTGGACCGACATATCTTCATAGATCTTCCAACCTTGCAGGTGACCCACCCATACTGCCACTATTCTATACTGGTCACTTGAATGCAATTCAGAAATACGACCCCAAAGACTAAAAAACAAACTAAATTGGTTTCTCTCAGGAAAGGATGGAAATCTTTGAGCAGCATCTGAAGATCCTGAAGCTCACTCAGCCAACCAACTTCTATTCTTTGCGCCTGGCTGAGCTCACGCCCGGCTTTAGTGGTATGCGTGGAATAAAACAAAGGTAAAATCTTGATCACGTGTTGAGTGATGAAATGATTGTGTCTATAGGTGCTGATATTGCAAATATATGCAACGAAGCTGCCCTGCACGCTGCAAGAGAGGGGTACAAGTCCATCGATACTTTTAACTTTGAGTATGCGGTGGAGAGAGTCATAGCAGGTAAGGCACAATAAGACACTTTTTTTTTAACCCTGTCATTGGAGATAGTTGCATCAGAGCTTTACACTGCAAAGATGTTTTACTCCATTGGGGGAAAACGTAGCTTACTTTTATTAGTTTTTCTTGTTTTATGATATTCTATCGTGTTTATTAAATTAAATTTGAGAAAATTATCCCTAAAATAGGCACCCTTATCTTAACAAGCGGATGGGAAATATGTTTTTTTATTTTAAGAAATATTTTCTACCAATATTTGGGAAAAAACACTGAAAATGAGAAACATCTGCTTGTCAAAAATTGTGTTTTTTTAAGTATTCATTTTCTGTTTAGAGTAGGAAGTTCAAATTTTTCAAAACTAGAAAAATGACACTCAAAATAAGGAATAAATACAATCTCACCCCGTTAGCTGAAAATTCTGCTTATATACAAATATTATTTTTTCTTTTTAAGGTAGTGTATCATGAAAAAAATAAAAAACAAATCCATACAGTGAGCAAATATATCCTTCATGATCTAGATAAGATAGGTTTGCTCATTTTAAGGGTGTTTTTATTTACTTTTAAACAGTCTACCATGGTCTCAATAATAATTTCTACCAAGATGGGAAAAAAACCTAAATTGAGCCAGCAATCTACAACATTCTAGATAAGATACATTTAATAATATTTATTGCCTCCTCAAAAAACTTCAATTCAGTAAAAAAAACATTGGTGTAAATACTATGCAAAAATTTATGAACTATCATACCAATGTTAACTTTAAGAAAAAAAAATCATAGGTCGAAAAAAGTGTTTTTATTTTACACAGTGGAATCCACACTTTTCCACTAGATGGTTCTGGCCTTTCTCGCCTTATCCATTATGAAAAAGTAAGCGGTTCTTAGTCTCTGAAAGCCCAGCCTTAGGTAACCCTCTCTTTTGAGGTTCTATACTCCAGACTGGGGACTCCGCCCTGCTTTATTCCTGGACCCTGGCTATTTCAGCTGAAAATGAAAATCTCCATTCTGATCCCTGAATAAATTCTTACAACCCCATTTGCAGAAATGTTTTGCTTTCTTTTTAAGATTTTGAATTTTGTATTTATAACAAAATGAAAAAATCATCCTTGAAATAAACAAAATAATCTTTAGCACATGGGAAAACATTATGCTCATTACAGAAAACATGAAATAAGCAAAACATTCTAAAAAAAAACAATTTTAATATTTTATCATTTTAAAAAGTGAAATTTAAGCCACATTTTCCGCCATTGTGATAAGAATGCATTTTTTGGAGTGTAACACTGGAATTGGGAAACGTATCATTTTATCTTTTGATCGGCACCATTGTGTGTTTTAAGGAAGTGTAAAAAGAAGTAAGATCCTCTCCAAAGAGGAACAGAGGGTGGTCGCCTTCCACGAATCGGGACACGCCTTAGTAGGGTGGCTGCTTGAACACACCGAGGCGGTCATGAAGGTAACACACTACGTCGATATTTGGGTTGAGTGACATTGTGCATTGAAAAAGGCATCAAGAGTGTCTATTTTTTTGTCGTTTTAGGTGTCCATTGCGCCTCGGACCAATTCAGCGCTGGGATTCGCCCAGATTTTACCTCGTGACCAGTACCTGTTCACTCAGGAGCAGCTCTTTGAGCGCATGTGCATGGCCCTAGGAGGGAGGGCTGCAGAAGCAATTATATTTAACAGGGTGACAACAGGTAAATGTCAAATACAGTCCTCTTTAACACTCGCAATGTAAAGATAGATTTGGGAACTACCGGTACTTAAAATCTTATGTTTTTAGTTTAAAAGGATGCACCTTAATATTGCAGCTTTGCATTATTACCAAATGTAGAATCCATTCAGTCTACCCTAAAATGTGAAATGTCCAAAGCCATCGGGCACAAAGTAGCTCCCTAAGAACACTTGAGTAGCCAGCAGACTGGTTCTGAAAATAGCTTACCAGTTATGGGTCAATGTGATTTTCTGGGTAATCTGATTGCCCACTTGCATTAGAAATCATTGTCATGATCAGTGCTTTGAAATACATGATGAACTCATCATAACCTCATAAGCTAGGGATGCTGGTGTCTTCTGCATTGACCCATGTAGATCCAACCAGTCAGCTAAGTCTAAAGTTGGCAATGAAATAAAAAGTTATTTTTTAAAATAATCTATAATTTAGTAAATGATTCATTGCCCTTATATAAGCAGTGTCTGAGGGCGTGCATCTTTTACGTCGGGCGTACAATTTACAAAATGTCTCCGCCCGGGTAGCCGACAACTTTTTCGAGGAAAAAAAAATATTTCGCTTTTTTTTTTTTCCCAAATCAAATAAAACTTTTGCTTTATTAAGTTTTCGAAATCTTTGTAAAGTTTGGAAATTTCGGTTCGTTTAGCAATTTGCATACTCGGCAGCCAATCAGAAGCCTGAATGAATAACTTTGTGCTTCTGGACTTTCCCCAGCTTTATAAGGTCTTTCATTTGCATATCGTTTTCCAAAGTAGACGCACAGAAAACACAAGAAAAATGGATAAGTGGTTAGGAATCAAGCCAAAACCTCAGCCCCAGAAGAAAGATTCAAAAGAAGCTATGAAAATTTATGACGCTACTAAACGTAAACGTACATTAAAAGCATCGTGGAAAGTTCACGTGGCCCGTAGCAGACGACTCAACGCAAACATTGCATGAATGAAGATGAGTAAATACAGGTACATACTGATGGCAGATAGAAAACAGCGATATCATATACATGCAATGGATGTTATTAGGAGATTTATGATAAACTTAATTTTCAAGTCAAGTCCATTTTTGTTTGTATTGCCCTTAATCTCAAAGAGTCTCAAAGGGCGTTGTTCTGTTATATATATTCTGATTATCAATCCTTAATACTTTGCAACAATGTTTTTTTTTTCTATTTATTTTTTTTTCTTTTTATTTTGCGATTAGTCGTCTTCTTGTGATTTAAGTTGTAAAAAATGAGGCAGGCAACTTAATGGATGGGCAGGCAACTTTTCAAAGTTGTCTGCCCTGGTGTCCGGTAACTTTTTGTCATGAGTTTCGTACACTGATATAAGGCAGATGTTTAAGTGGTTGATTGAGCCTATTTTAACCTTCTCATAATTACAACCTGCTGATAAAATGATAATGACATTGTAACTACTTAGTAATGGCATGATAAATTGCAATTATAGAAATCAATCTCAAACCACAGCCCTTCGGATTATTCAATAACAAAGTTGCAGTTCTCAGCTTCGAAAAGGATTGTGATCCCACAGACTTAAGCTATTGACAATTCATTATCCCTCATCAATTTCCTTTACTTTATTTCGGTGTATTCCTGCCACATTCCTAAGACTGCTAAGAGTTAGGCAACGTAAGATTTGTTTTGAGTTTACCTTCAATTCCTTGTTCCTATTTTTTTTATTCTATTCTATTATTTGTCATCAAAAAACAAACAACTGCCTATTGTAGCAATGAGATTGACTGTAAAGGAGCAGTAAAAATATATTGTGATTTATAACATTTTAAACATGAGAAAATGTTTTATAATAAAAGCAGGTGGTACAGTCAAGGCAGGGGTCGGGAACCTATGGCTCGCGAGCCATATATGGCTCTTTCTATGAGTATCTGTGGCTCAGAGACAAATTTGATTGCATGGAAAATTTCTCCATCTTGTTCAAAATTTGACACGTCTTTCCAATTCAGGTCCACGTAAGGCCAAACCAAAGCTAGTCAACATGAGATTTCTTCGCAGTATATATAGGGCACGTTTTCACTACAATTTACAGTCAAGGTGTCACACAAAAAAAGGGGGGAAAAAAACTCGTTTTGGCTGTACAACGCTAAAGAATCCTTTATATAAAAGTTCACTATATAATCTGTGTTCAGTGTTCAGATACCTTATGATGAATCCACAGAACTGTAAATATGCCAAAACACCGGAAGAGAACTTAGTCATTTAATTGGGTGAGTGGGAGGGATGGGTGGAGCTATGCAAAATGTGCAAGCACTCCCTCCCATCTCTCGCCCTAAGCCGTCTGCGCCAAAACTGAGCTCATCAGGAGTTTAACCGATCTTGAGTAATTGCAAGAAAGAGACAAGTTTAAAGGTGTATGTTTGTTGATTTAGGGACAGGGGCTCTGGCATTATTCTCTTTTCATAATTTTTATCAAATCATCAAAAATAAAAGGTGCTGAAGACTATGCCTTTGTCTGGGGCGCGGGTTTAGCAATTTAGTAAATTTGTCTCATAATATATGGTGTGGCTCTTTCCCAAAATAAAATTAATGTTTTTTGCTTTTATGGCTCTTTGAGTCAAAAAGGTTCCCGACCCCTGGGTCAAGGTCATTTTTATCTTTTTTTTTCATTCGCTCTTAGTTTGCAACTGTTTTGGTGCACTACCTATAGTAGACAGAGAGTGGCAGTAATGCACAGATAGTCAACATGATAACTGGTGGGTGGGGTTTTCATTTACGGTAACGTGGAACAAAAGGTATCTCCTTTTTTCCACTTTTTGGTCCTTACCAAATGCTTACAACACAATTTTGTGGATTGTTAATAAACTGAAGTGACTGTTGGGTTGTTTTAAACAAAATAAAACCGTTTTAGAATAGTTTTGTACAGTATGACTCAAATTTACACCGTGGATATTTGATAAAGGCAAAACAATTACCGTATTTTCCGCACTATAAGACGCACGGTGTTATATGAAATGAAATGATCTGCATTTATATAGCGCTTTTCAAGTCAATGACTTCCCAAAGCGCTTTACATTGTGCTTCACATTTCCCAATAGCGGCCGTGATCTGTGCAGCCATGTAAGGCGCTAACCTGCTAATTGGGGGTTCAATGTCTTACCCAAGGACACTTCGACATGTAACACGGACAAGCCGGGATTCGAACTGGGATCCCTTAATCCTAAAACGATCGCTCTACCTCCTGAGCTACTGCCGCCCCGGCGCACCTTCAATGAATGATATATTATAAACTTTTTCCATACATGAGGTGCACCGCATTATAAGGCGCTATAAGTGCATGCTGGTTTAAGATCAGGTAATTGTGCAATTTTGTAATTGTTATCTTGTGCAGTCCTTCGAGGCATTTTGTGATTAAGGGCTGTATAAATAAATGTGACTTGACTTGACTTGGCTACAGTAGAGGATGTAGTTACGTTATGCAACCATTAGATGGTGCCGCGCTACAGGGAATGTCAACAAAACAGTCAGATAGGTCAGTCAAACTTTATTAATTGATATAAAACAATCTTTCCACAACTCCATTCACTCCCAAAATGAATAAACAGCTGTTTTATTATTTTCTCTGAGGTAAAGCATTTTCATGACACATCTTTGAACAACAGCAAGGCATAACATTTTACTTTTCCTCCATTTAGTCAACACGCAAAAAAACGTCTGATACTGTTAAACAGACATGGGGACTTGAGACTTAGTGACTTGGACTCGAGTCGACTCGAGTCGCTGTTTTTATGACTTGTGACTTGACTTGGACTTGGCAATCTAAGGCTGAGTCCCATTCTTCGCACTTTCACTCGCTATGTGCCCTAGTCACTCGGTTTGCGCGTTCACGTGAAAATGGGGTGTGTCCCGATACTCTCAAGACCGAGGCAGAAGTGCCCTCAAACCATGTCGTAGCCACTTCAAGACCGAGGGGGCTCTCGACCTCCCTTGGCAGCGAAGTGACTACCCAGAAGGCTTTGCGAATTCTCAATATCAACAAACATGCCCGGAAAGGAACCGCACAAATGTAAGTAGTTTTCCACAACTACGCATGTATTTGCAACAAAATGTATTGAGATATCTTAGTTGGACGTAAATGCAATAGAAAATCGTATTTTCGCGTTAAAACATGAACATTGCAAAATCGCTACTTTACGAAGTGCACAAATCTACCAAGGGAGCTGCCAAAAAATAATCTTCACGCTACAAACTCAAAAGTAGGATAACTGCAGAAAATCACGGTTCAGCCCATCCCTGTTTGTATCTTAAACGAGTCGTGTTTTTACATGTACATGGCCAGTCGCTAAAGGAGCATAGTCAGAATAACGTTCTGGACATACGCGCTTGTTTACTGCACACAATTTCGGGTGTCGTGTTTTATTTACAATATGATTATTTCATGTGAGATCAGAATGCATTAGTTTTCATCATGCATTATGAGTAATGTCTCCGAATTTCACGTGGAAATACAGTTGAAACAAATTACTATCACACAGTCCACTGCCTTCTCTGTAAACACATATTAAGTAAACTAATTACCTTTTCAAAATGTTGTCCAAATGTGGAGACAATTCTAAAGCATATGTGATGCTGGCCAATAGAAGGCTCTTACAGCCATAAGAATAACATGTCAATTTTGTGTATCTATTCACTATCAAATAATTATCCAGAACACATCCTATAATTTCTCACATCAACTTGTTGAGCATCCTATACACAGTTGTTTTTGTGCAATACACAAGCATTAAGTAATTCTTGTTTTTTCCACCCAACCTAAAGGCCAATGTAGAACGTCCCGTGGAAGAGCTGGCCACCATCACAGCTACCACGCCATCCACACCGACGGGCACGTCGTTGGCATCTTCTAATCCGGCGCCAAACCCCAAATCACCCAGAAAAAAAAGGAAGCACGATACACTCCTTGACTTTTTGAAAGCGGAGTCTGCCGGAGTGAGGAAAAGGCTCGAGGAAACTGTGGCCAAAACTGAGCGGTTCCCGTCCTTTTTGGGAAGCTCGTGGACAAATTTCCAGAACAGTGACATCCCTGCAATGTTTCCCTTTGTTTTATAAAAGGAAAATATTTTATTTTATTAAGAACTCAATGAAGTTCCAGTTTGTGTTTTCCAGCTTTATGGAAGTATTGGTATATTTTTGTTACAATTTGTGACATATTATTTATTTACTATTATGTATTTCGGCCCAATGTGATTGTGTTTTTCTGAAAGTAAACTTATTTAAACTGGAGTGATTTGTAGTTGTTTTCTGTCCAACAGTCACATAGTTCACACACAGTATCTCACATCATTATGAAATAAACCACCAAGGTGTTACTCAAAATAAAGATGTTTATTGAATAGTAATGCAGAAAAGCACGGAATGCAAATGTGGGTCTGACTTCCAAAGCCTAAAACATGGCTTTTGGGCAATTTATTCCATATTAACTGTGGACAATTCTGTGTATCGTGGACTTGGGAACCCTGAAGACCCGTGACACCACACGGTAGGACAGACCGTGGGCCAGCCAGTATAGGCCCTCCAGCCATGGCCCTGTTCCCTCTTTAGCAGCTCCTGCAGGGCCCACATGACCTTCTTGCTCAACCTTAAGTCCTGAATGAGTTTTGACTTCACATCGAACCATAAGCACAGGATGGGAACATTCCTGTCCAACCTGTCCACGCTTATGGGACAGCCACTCTGGAACACAATAGATAACAGACAATTTAGACATAAATGTGGGCATAGATGATGTAAGCATCATGAAAACATGTTGAAATGAGCTTTTTTATATCCAATGACAACTCTTTTGAATTAAATTCCTTATGAACCAAGGTTTTTGGGTCGTACAGGGAAGTTTGGTGACGATATTATGTCAGCTTAAGGGTCAGGTGGACTGTTCTTGTGTTTGTTTACTTTTCATCATGTCACACACTAAAGACCCCTACTATATGTCATAAAATGGCATTAAGATACTAATAAGTAGATTGACATTTATGTCTACACAAACATAAGGTATTATGTGAACGTGCATTGTATGTTAACTTTTACTGTATTTGACCGAACGGGTCATTTTTTAAATGAGTGTACGTACCTTGTAAAGATGAATCAGCACTACATAGCGCCGAAGCTGTCTTCAGTATAGCACATTTCTCCTCCGTTGATTGGAGACACGGAAAAGATGATGAGCTTTCAGGCAATCGGTAATAACACAGCAGTAGCGGGCATTTTTAACATTGCACGAACTCTCCAACTGACACACTACGAGTTGAGACTCGAGTTGTTTACATGTGACGTAGACCAATACGTCACTGAGGTCTACAGCCAATTAATATTACCGCCATCTCCTGGACAGGGGTGGAACCTTGCAAGTCTTGTCCAAACCTTTTCCGCTTTGCACTTCACTCGCGGAGGGCACTCCTCTTCGAGGGACCTCACTGGAGGGTCCTCAGGGCCGAGTGAGAGAAATGGGATTGGGCCTAAGACTCGGGACTTGACTTGTGACTTGACTTGCCCAAGAAAAAAATACTTGGGACTTACTTGGGACTTGAAGGTGAAGACTTGAGACTTACTTGAGACTTGCACATGTGTGACTTGGTCCCATGTCTGCTGTTAAACGTTAGTGCAATCGCAATATAGTGACAATCGTAATGTGCAAAAACAATAACAAGTGCAAAACAATAACAATAAAGCAATAACATAATAACTGTAAAATGTAAAACGTAAACAGCTCATCCTCATGCTTCCTCACCATCGATTCATTAATGTTAAACTCTCTTGCTGCTGCTCTATTTCCGTGCTCTACTGCGTGACTGATCGCCTTTAGTTTAAACTCTGCGTTGTAAGCGTGTCTCTTAATAGGAGCCGTTTCATGGTCTTTATACAAACGCACAAATAAAAGAGAATCGTTGTTTAATATTTCCCAGTATGCACAGCGCACTTCTTCTACGTGAAAAATTGAGTCGGTGGCTGCTTCTCTTAGTTGCGAGACCTTGCAATTCAATATTGATCCATATATAAGGCGCACCGGATTATAAGGCGCATAGTCAGCTTTAAAAAAAAAAATCAGATTTTATGTGCGCCTTATAGTGCGGAAAATACGGTAAAAAAAGACAAAAATGGAGATACATTTTCATCCCCACATTACAGTGACCATACAACCCAGCTACACGTCTAAATAAATAACGAAATTCCAAACTGTTGCTAAGAAATTTGTCCTAAAATGTCATATATACAGACCTGATTGTTAATAAGATAATGCAAATGCTATAATTCCTGAAACAATTGTAACGAGTTTGTGAATTCAACCCATACCTTGATCAAAGAGTGAACTTACTCTGGTATCCCAAGGAGCTCAGGACGACCTTCGCAAGGTGACACGTGTGGCGTATTCCATGGTGAAGCAGTACGGCATGTGCAACAGTGTCGGACAGGTTTCTTTCCCCGAAACGGAGGAGCAGGGAGCCGTCGGGAGAAGACCTTTCAGCCAAGGACTCCAGGAGCAGATGGACCATGTGGGTTATTTTCTCTTTTATAACATTTTATTTTGCAAACTCTTCAGATCAGGGGTCACCAACGTAGTACCCGTGGGTACCCGCTAGCCTACTGAGAATACCTGAGTAGTTCACAGACTGGTTCTGAAAATAGTTCACCAGTGCTGGGTTTTTGTGATTTTCTATTTTAACACTATTTTTAACAACAACAACCTGGTAAAAATAAAACATTTTAATAACAGCATTGGAGCAACAGATAACATTATCTGTTATATTAGAGATGCATATCAAACTGCTCATCATCCTTCTCTTGCCTTCAAAAATATTGGTTACCCCTGGTTTGGATAACGTTTTAAAAATGTATATATTTTCAAATAAGAATGAAGTTGCATTTACTGTATTTGTCATTCTAGGAGGCCAAGGTTTTGATCGCCCGTGCATATCGACAAACAGAGAAGCTGCTAATAGACAACAGAGACAAATTGACACTGGTAGGATTTCCTCTTCTAATTTTGTACTCTGTCGCCTCTACCTTACTATACAGTAGAGCCCTGGGGTACAACAATCATCCTTTCTGAAGTGGGAACTGCAAGGTAAAATTGCCTTATAGCGCTGAATAGAAACCTATGGTAATGTATACTGAACTCCCATTACCACTGATGAAAAAACTTTTAAAACATTAAAATAACAAAATAGTATATACTAACATTGTAAATCAATATGCGTGTAAAAAAAAAAAAAAAAAAAGAAAGAAAATGTTGTTTACCTTTGGTGTGACATGTGTTGAGCTGGTACAGTGGAGTTCATGGATGGATGCAGGGATGGAGATTGTAATGACATTTTAAATTTTTGGGGGATTTTCCAACTTTGCTTTAATCGCCACATAAGTTTTATTAATAGTCCTGATTGTGTCTTGGTTACAGCCATATTTTTAGCAAAGGAAGCAATTTGTGTGCCTTAGTCATATGTCTTGATATTTGCAAGCTTTGTTCCCATGGTTATCAAGTATTTTTATTACTTTTAGCATCACCGCAAGCTTTGGGATCCATAGAGGATAAATACAGTACAAAAATATAGTATTGTATTGCAAACTCAGAATGTCATTACGAGACGCATGAGATTTTGAAAGGCATTGTGGGAGGTAGTTCAGTCAATAGTATATAATTTTCCTGATGTCTTGATGCAAACCAACAGCAGAGTAGCATTTTATATGACGTTGGCCAGAAGCAGACAGGCATCTTAGATAGCTTTGAGGCACTCAACTCTCAAAGTCATACGCACAGAAACCGCAAAGTTTGAATTTTGCCATAAAGAGGGGGCGAAAAACGTCTTATTCCAACACCGTTAAGGGGTTGCCTCATCTCGGGGCTCTGTTGTACTTAAGTTTTGCCTCCCTTTATTCTTCACAGTTGGCAAACACCCTGCTAGAGCGCGAGGTGGTGAATTACGACGACATCGAAGCTTTGCTGGGTCCTCCGCCCCACGGTCCAAAGAAAATGATTGCCCCACAGAGTTGGGTGGAAGCTCAGAGGGACAAGCAAGACACGGGCGAGGACGAAACGCCGCCGCCTTCACGAAGGGAAAAGGACATGAATCCAGAGATGGTTTGAATTTGACTTCTCGTTCAGCCGCTACTTTATTTTGCTTTTTTTTTTGTGCAACTGATTAGGTTTTTGCGTTGTTGTACTAACTGTTCGGTCGCTCAGAAGCTCGGAAGAAAAAGCAAACATTTGACATGTAGAGTTTGCATTCGGAAGTTTAAATGTACGTTTATAGCAAAGGCAGGAAGTGCTTATTGGTTAAAAGTCATGGGAAGATCTTTTATGTGATTTATTACCTTTCTCACTGCTAATGACAGCTTTAGAGGCAAAAGATCCATTTCAAATTTGGTGCCATGAACAGCTTTATACCTCAGTCCTCTATTATTTAAATTGCTGTAGTTGGCAGTGACTTAACTGGGCTGGCAGTTAATGAGTTAAATGTGTCGGAATAGCAAGTCGAGAATTTAAAATAGAAATCTGCATTTGCCTGAATCCTTAAAAAAACTATATTTTTCAATAAAAAGCTTCAGAAGTTATTTTGGGCCTCATTCTAAAACGTAGGCATGCGCCACTGTGTTTTGTGGTTGGAAATTAAAAGGTATAAATTGAAGCAGTTGATTCCCGACTCTTTCTTTCTTGTGACAAAATACAAGCTTATTACATTGCTTCCTCTGTATAATACCCATCCATCCATTATCTGCAGCGCTTATCCTCAGTAGGGTTGCGGGGGTGCTTGAGCCCATCCCAGCTGTCTCCGGGCAGTGGGCAGGGGACACCTTGACCTGGTTGCCAGCCAGTTGCTGGGCACACAGGGACAGACAATTTGCTCGCTCATTCCCACCTAGGGACAATTTGAACCGGCCAATTAACATGACATGCATGTCTTTGGAATGTTTGAGGAAACCAAAGTGCCTGGAAGAAACCCACGCAAGCACGGGGAGAACATGCAAACTCCACACAGGAGGTTCGTGTAATACCCATTGCATGTAGTTCTTTGCCCTGCCGGCAGCAAAGCGACATGAAACATTCAGAAAACCTTTGGAGCTACAGTGGAACCTCGGTTCTCGACCATAATCCGTTCCAGAACCCTGTTCGAAAACCGCTTTGTTCCATCACCGATAATCTGTTTCCCATTAAAAGTAATGTAAAATCGTTTTAATCCAACACCCTGAATGTTTACCATGAACGTAAACATGAAGCTAACCCAGGCTAATCGTACGTTCGCGTTAGTGTAATCTTTCGCTAACATGAACGTGTACAACTAAAAAAATCAGGTCGTTTACACGTCATTTAGCCACCCGGGTCTCCACAGAAAGTAGTGAGCGGTTAAAGGATAAAGAAAATAATTATGAATAGGATTTCTTACCTTTGTGTGGTCTGCAGAAGCCATGCTCTATTCCCTCGAATGAAGAGAAACTCGCACACCTTCTTTATATTTTAATAATAATAATAATAATAATAATTTCCTTGTATTGTCATTCTGTGTAACAATGTACACAGAACGAAATGTCGATTGCACCTGGCCCGTTGTAGCGAGCCGATGCAGCCGCAGCCAACAGAGGGCGCCGCCGACCACTTTTTAAGTCTTAGGAATGACTCGGCCGGGGCGCGAACCACCGACCTCCCAGTCTCAAAGCGGGCGCCTTACCATCTAGGCTACTGAGCTGGTATAATTTGCTATTATTTCTTTCTTAAATGCAATAGTTGTACGCACTACCCTTCTTTTTTCACCTGTAGCAACTTTGCTGCTTGCACCGACCTTCTTCTGAGGCATAATTAGGAGCTAAAAACTCAGTTCACTGATATCTAAAGCAAAAGCGAAAAGAAGTGCGCGCGTACGTCATAACAGTTCTTCACGAGGGGTGGGGGCAATCTACACCCGTACGCCGCTCAGCATCGCACCCTAGCGTACCGGCGTTCGAACTCTGATTTTTTTGAACGAAAAGCGAAGCAAGATTTTCTCAAAATTTTTGGGCGAGAACCGATTTGTTCGAACTGAGAGGCGTTTGAAAACCGAGGTTCCACTGTATTTGCCTTTTCCTTTTTTTCATATTCTAAACACGAGAAAGGTCGCCAGTTCGGGACCAGGTGGAAACATATCTTTGCATGAAGAGGGATGGGTGCCACCAGGCTGTACCTGCCCAAATCACACCAAAGGAAACAGTGCCCCTCCGAGTGTTTAAGGCAGGGTTTTTTCAACCCAAGGTACACTTTCATTTATAAAAAAAGTTCCGAGGCACACCGTCTGTACAAAATGTTTGAAAATGAAGTTATGTCAAATATTTCACTGTACTACCTCATAAGCAGATAATTAGTATATAGAAAGAAGAAAATAATACTTAAAATAAAAAAGAATTATGTGCTTTATGTTTTTTTACAGTGCAATCTTAAACCGCTTTGTTAAAAAAAATCAAGTTATTAAATGTACTGTGCTACCTCATGAGCAGATAATATATAAAAAGTATATAAAAATCTACTGCCACCTACTGATATGGATGACTATTACAGTTCCTTGTCTGAAGATAGCAAAAATACTGAATAATGGCCTGATTTTTTGGAAAGATAAAATTGGGCAAATTCCAGGGGCACACTAGACAAGGTCTCACGGCACACCAGTGTGCCCCGTCACACTTGTTGAAAAACACTGGTTTAAAGCATCCAACCAACAAATCTGTACTTCAGTATAGATAGTAACTTCAAGATATATGTGCCTCAAATGATCTCCAATGCATCAAATAAGACAAAAAAGTAGAATGTATAACTATTCATCGTCGGGCTGGGCAATTTCAAAATAATAAAATGTAAATGTTATCCATCTGGACGATTCAATTTTTAAGCAATTTTAAACTAAACTCAACACAAATGTATTTAAAGTATTTTAGAATTTATTGTAATCATTGAACAAATACAACCTGTGCAAAATGTTCAGAAAAAAAATGAAGTCAATTTTTTCATTATTGGTTAATAAGTTATTAATTGGTTAATAATAGAAATAAGTGGAGAGGTGTTGTAAAATGATAGTGGGATGTTTGGACGCGTTCTAAGGGATGGGCAGGGCACCCGTATGATGCGGCAGGGGTAAACCAGTGAAAGCCGTCAGACCCTGCTGTTGAAGAGAAGAGTGTGTTGTGTCACCCTGACCCGAGCGACATGGCTGCCTTCTTGTGTCCAGTTTCATCTAGAGCAGGGGTGTCAAACTCATTTTACCTCGGGGGCCACACGATAGAACAAACATTCTTTCGGGGGCCGGACTAGAATATTAGAGAGAAACAAAAAGGGAGAAAGAAAAAGAGAGAAAGAAATAAGACAAAGTGAAGGAGAGAAAAAGAGAGAGGGTGGGACAATGAAAGAGAGAAAGGGAGAAAGAGAGAGAAGAGAGAGGGAGAGAGAATGTGAGAAACAAAAAAGATATAAAGACAAATAGTGAGAGAGGGGGAAAGAAAGAGAGAGAAAGAATGATATCCAAAGATAAATAGAAAGAGAGAAAGAGGGAAGGAGAGAAAAGAGAGGGAGAGAAAGAAAATGGGAGAAGGAGAGAAGGGGAAAGCAGGAGAGAGCAAAAGAGAGAAAAGGAAAAATGGAATAGAGAGCAAAAGAAGGTAAAAAGACACAGAGAGAGAAAGAGACAAAGAGAAACAAAGAAAAAGAGACACAGAAAGTGAAAGAGAGAGAGACACAGAGTGAGAGAAAAAGGGAGGAAAAGAGAGAGCGAGAGAGAGAGAAAGAGAAAGAAATAGATTCAAGTACACCGTCTTTGTGAGACGCACCCGGTTTTGGCAACATCAAGTGGACATATTTAGACCTGCAGCTCGTTTTTCTCTTTCGCTTCTCTGAGCGTTGTCTCACGGGCCGGATTCAATCCCTTAATGGGCCTGATCTGGCCCCCGGGCCGCATGTTTGACACCCCTGATCTAGAGGGACGAAAGCATGACCAATTTGGGTTCCCTGGTGCCTAACTTGTTTGGGTGTTTGGGCATTTGGGTTGGCCATGGTTAAATTTGTTTGTGTTTTTAGCTACTTTTTCCTTTTTTTCTTCTTTTTTTTTTGTATGCGTTTGTCTTGCTGTCGGTCACCCCTCTTGAAGAATATGACCAAGGTAGATAGATAGATAGATAGATAGGTTAATAAGTTGCTTGCCACAATTTAGTTAGGAATATTCATAATATATATTCAGCAACAGCTTTGTCTAATTAAAATGTAACTCTCATAGTCCTACCAAGGATTTTCCATTCGAGTACATTTCCAAATTTGCCCGGCCCTAATCTGAAGTTCTTTTTTTCAATTTAATAATGCCTCGACGCTGTCATGTGAAAAAATTATCTCTGAAGTTCGTTAAAAAACACTTACTCTCCCCTAAATTAATTTTGAAGAACGTTTTTTTTTTACATGTACGCAACATTACATTTAATCATGATATTTTTAGAATATGATTACTCTTGAAAAATGTTTGATAAACAATAGAGGAGCAATTTAGAAAACGGGTCACCAACGTACCTGAGTAAACTGTGGAAGTGGTTCTGATAATAGCTCATCAGTGATAGGTCATTGTGACTTTCTGGTAAATGTGATTTATCACTATCATGAGATCATTGACACAATCAGTGTATTAAAATACAGCATAAATTCTTGCAAAATTAACTTTAAAATTAGCTTAGCATTTAGATATGTAAATGAATCAATCCCCTTATATAAGGCAGATGTTTAAGGGGTTGACTGAGACTATTAAATTATACTATCATACTAATAATACTAAATCAAGTACAACCAATTAATAACAAGATGCAAGAAGTAGCTCTCAGTTTAGGAAAAGTTGGTAATCCCTGAATGAGATATAGGAAACAAAACAAAAATGAGGAGGTAAATTGATGATATATCTTCTCTAGGAATTTAATAATTTACTTGAAAATACATTGCGAAGAAGTATTTATTGAAACCAGAACGTGTGCGTGTTGCATTTTTTAACACGTGCCAGGATTGAGTGGTTATACATCAAACTTTAAAACAAATCAAGACAATCATAAAAAAAATCATGTATAAAAAGGAAAACTCAGCCAAGTCATTATATACAAAAATATTCAGTTCACCTTCATTACTCATTGTAACTTGCTTTTTCCTGAGCATCTTTGGCAAAAGTCCTTCGTCTTTTCCCTGTGTAATCGTTTCCAACAATTGATCTCACACGTTCTGTTTAAAAGTAACACGACTGGATAGGTTAGGGAATGAGGAAGTAAGCAGAAGAGCTGGTGTGGTGGGCAGAGCTTGCTGAGAGGGTTGATGAAAATGTCCAGAGACGGCTTTGACATATTGAAAAAATGGATGAAAGCCGTTTGACTAAAAGAGGATGTAGAATAGAATGAGAGGAAGGCCCAAATATGGTTGGATAGATGGGGTGAAACGTGGTTTGGATGTGAAGTTGGGTAATTTAATGGATGCGAGAGTGTGTACTCGGGTATATGATGCGTAGGGGGTAAACCAGTGTACACTGTCGGGCCACTTTGCTAATTAAGTGTTGCATGGCACAGCAACGCACCCCTTGTTGTGCTGTAGGCTCAATGTTCGGTGACAGGTTGGGAAGAGCGAAGGGTATGAATGTTTGGTCAATGTGTGTTTTTGACTCTAGCCACCTCCCACTAGGGGATATGGCTTCGGTATATTGATTGATTGATTGATAAAAGGCGATATTTTTTTTCCAATTAGGCACAGAACATGTAGTGTTCCTCCCCACAATCATTCAGGTATGTTGAAAATAATCAACAAGAAATTAAATTGCAAAGTTGACTAATTTGGCTCCTATCCTAGAGCTGTGACGTCGCCAGATATAAACAAGACTCTTTACAATGGCGTTTTTTTCTTTTTTCTCTCCTATCCTTTCATGTTTTATTTTTATTTTCTTTTGGGGGTTTTCTTTAGTTTCTTCTATTTTCTTGCTTTTTCCTCTTTCTTGTTTTTTTTTCCTGCTTTTTTTATTACTATTTTCTTCTTTTTCTTATTTTGTGTGTGTTTTTATTTTATTTCTTAGACTGCCCTCACCACTACATCCAGTTTTCTCTGGGTGGGTGTTTCTATGCTTAGATTTTTTTTTTCCGACGATTGGTCTCGATTAGCCCTCTTTAGCAGCCGGCTAGCCTGCTGTGTCCATTCGTTTATTCCTGGCTGGGTTACTCCCTGTTAGCTCTCCCAGTGTTTTGAATCTTGGCCAGTTTGCCCCATTTTGGCTGCTCACCTTTGTTTTACCTTGCTGCACCCACCTGCATCACATTGCCAAGGCATTCTCCACCAAACCTACAAAAACTTGGCCTTAAACACTCAAAACCTATTTGTCTAACACATAAACCAATATGGTGACTGTCCTGCGAGGGTGCTGTGTTTTTCTAATGACGTCACAGCTCAGGAAATAAAGACCAGACAGGTCGTCTTTAAATGCGTTATCCCGGAAAAGAATTGGACTACAATGGTACCTCTACATAAAAATTTAATTTGTTCTGCGAGTAAGCTTCGTAACCTGAAACTTCACAAATAGAGACACATTTTGTATGTAAATGTGCTAATCCGTTCCAAGCCCCGCAAAAGTACTGTACATTTTTTAATAAATCATAAAAGAGCATCAGAACATGAAACAAATGCATGTTAAAATTAGATCACCGCTCAATTAACATAAAATGAGAGGCACATGATGTAAAAAATGAAAAGGAAATAAAAATATTCATTTACCTTTTTTATTGAAAAACTGATCCAATGACGTCTGCTTTTGACTATCCGTCGCAATTGCACGAGGCAGACTTGGCAATAGCCCGACTTGTCAACACTTTTTTCGGGTGATTTCTTTCCAAAAATTCCAAGGCTTCATGTATTTTTTCTAAAAACATACTGCGTTCCCCTCCCCGCTATCTTGCCAGAAACCCTCCTCCTCATCTCTAAACTCTGAACTGTCGCGGTGACACAAAGCATGCTGGAGCACGCGTATGCATTGGGTTGCTAGGCATATTGAATGAAGCGATAGCCAGTTTATTTATGTTTGTACTGTGGCCCGTACTGTATTTTTGACTTTGTAACTAGAGGTACTATTTTCCTGCTTGGATACTTTGTACCCTGAAACTTTTGTCTGTAGAGACATTCATAAGTAGAGGTACCACTGTATACCGATAAAATATATATAGATATTATGCAAAAAGCATGTATTATATTCTCATATTTTGCATTGTTTAGAATTTGGGTATCTCTTTCAGACCAATGGTCTATTAGCCTCCTTTTGAAGTCTCATCATTGTCCAGTGACACACTTCCAAAACATGGAGCGTTTGATGATCAAGCTAACGCGGATCGTACATGTTAGCCAGTTTTTGAAAACGCGGCCCCCAATCATTGAGGTAGTCGTAGTCCTGGTCCTCGTCCGAGCTCGCCGAAGCGATGGAGCTGAGGCTGCCGGCCAGCGATCCTTCGCCCTCGTAGTCGTAAATAAGGGCCGTGTCGTACGGCGGCACGTTGGGGTCCTTATCTGCCGCTTCCAGACCCTGAGGGACAAAATTAAATGTGCAGATGCAACGCATTAAAAAACGTTTTTAAGTACGGAAGGAATGATAACAACGTAAACATTTGGTGTAAAAAGAAAGGGAGATAAAAGTATTTTTTATATGACAGCGATGATATGAATGTCGAAGTACTACCTGTACACTCTTAAAGCGCTAAAGATGGGATACTTCCTTTGTGGTGTCCTTAGAAAGTTTAAAGTGGAATATATATTTTTTACTATTAAGTATATTGCCAATTGTGGTCCCCAAGATAGTAGTTTAATCCCCCTGCCTTTATACGAAAGTCAAAGGGGCAGTGTGTATTATTTGCCCACTAGATGCCGCTGTATTTTGTCCGGCCACCGAAACGTTTGCTGAAAGCACAACGGGAGAAGACAAAATACGGAGTCTCAAAGTAGATCAAAACGCCCCTTATTACTTTTGAAAAGAAGAGAAATAAGAAATAATATAATAAGGACAAAAAAAGCAAAGAAAAAAATGAAATAAGACAAGAAGGAAAACTCAAGAAAAAGGAAGAAAAGACAAATGAAAAAAAACTGCATTTTGTTTCATCTTTGTCTTTTTTGGTTAATTCCTCTTCTTTTTTGCATCGTTCTTTTTCTGCTGAGACTATCACAGCGCATTTGTACAGAGACTTGATAACTCACAGGTGGATTCCATTTATCATCGTTAGTCATCTAGATCAACATTGAATCATTCAGAGATCCTCACTGAATTTCTGGACAGTTTGCTGCACTGCATTAAGTAAAGGGGCTGAATAATTTTGCACACCCACTTTTTCGTTTAAGTCCAGTCAAGTCATGTTTATTTGTATAGCCCTTAATCACAAAGATTCTCAAAGAGCTGCACAGATCAAAGACTATTGCAAACTATTATTACAGACTATTATGACACAATCCACTCATCTAAAACAAACATGGGGGCAAATAATACACATATTATCACCAAAAACATAGGTTATTCATATGCTATAGAGTAGAAGTAATGGTCAAATATTTCAGCATTCCTTTAAGTATCTAAAAAGCACGTTATATGAAAAACACAGATTTCTGGATGGGATCTTATTAAAACATTTTAGGGAGAAAAATATCCTAAAACTGTATACAGGTGCTTGAAATCCTTGAAAATGCTTGAATTTTAATTCTGTTTCCAAGAATTGAAAAGTAATTGAATTTTGGGTCAAGTGCTTGTAAATGCTTGAAATGGTTGCCATTTTTATCAACAAGTCTGCTAAAAATGAAGTCGACATTTCTCTCTGGTGGCTTCGCTTTGTCAGTGAATTTCTTTTCCCCAAGACACTGAAACCCTAAGTTTAAAATATTCAATAAAGTGTGTTCCACTTCATGATTGTGTCCCACTTATTGTTGATTTTTCACAATAAATTACAGTTTTATATCTTTATGTTTGAAGTCTGAAATGTGGCAAAAAGTCACTAAGTTCAAGGGGGCCAAATAGTTTTGCTAACCACTGTAATTTATTTTTCTCATTTAAGTCTTAATTATGTGTTTACCTCGGAGTGTCAACAACGTTCCCTATGTCAATAAAGACAAATCCAATTAAATTCCCTAGAAAATTACAATGAGCTATTTTGGTCCGCGAGCTACTTTGGTGTTCTTATGGGGCTACTTGGTGCTCGCGGGTGCCACATTGGTGACCCCTGCTTACGAGTATTCGCTCAAGTAACCAAAATCCTCTCACATCATTGATGTAATCCTGAATGTCGGAGGGATCTGCCGGAGGTCTCCGAGGGTAGACTGGGGAAGGGAGGTCATGCGGCGCGTCCCTCCTGAGGGGCTGCTTTCCTCGAACCGGGTAGTACGGCACGGGGGTCACAGGGGCATCATGGGGGTTCCACAGCAAATCCATGTTAAAGGCGTTCTTGTGAGGATTTAGAAAAAAAAATGAAATGTCATTCCAGGTAGGTACATTGATGCTTCCAGGGAGGTCCTACCTCATCTTCCTCTCCACCTCCCTGTTCGTCATAATGAAGAACATTGTCTCTGATGTCCTCCTCCGAGTCCCCCACCAGCAGGCCGGTGCCTTTCTTGCTAGGATGGCATCTGCCGCAAGATTTGAGGGCCACAGCGAAGAGAAGCAGCACTGCAAAGGTAAAATGAGGATGTCATGAGGTCCAATTTCATCAAATTGCTGACAAGTCATTCTTCGGAATTCTCAAAAATGTGTCTGTTTTCGAATATCTCTAAGGGTTTGTAGTCATCAGGCAAGTAAACGGTCGTTGTCGTGAAAAAAAAATGTATTTTCCGAAATTTGAATGCTGGTCTGCTATTGGTTTGCATCCCCACATCATGAAAATGTAGATATGCTATTGGATTCCTCCCTCAATGCCTTTCTCTTTGTTTGATTTAAAATATCTTGTGCTTAGTAAAGAATTTGCGAGTCGGCAATACAATAGTGTATTTTTTTTTGTACTGTACGTATGCATTTTGGGTCCAAGGGATTGCAGTGATGCGAAAGGAAAAGCAAAAACATGATAACCATGGAACCAAGGCTTGTATTTATGATAAACTACAAAGAAGGCACATGCATTACTACCCTACATTAAGTTGCAGGAAAGTAACGTATTGATGATCCAGAATAGCATATATATAAAAAAATTAACAATCCTTGCAAGTGAAAGTTTTAACATTATTATTTAAATGCGACCCCCACCCCTTTGCATCCACCTGCTACTCCTCCCAACCAGTTCAACACACGTCACACCAAATGTATAAAACATTTCATTTTCCTTTTACATGTATATTTATTTACAATTTAATAAAACAAGAACTATTATCATGATTTTGCCCACATCCTAAAAAAATTAGATAAAAGTCAATAATTTAGACTAATTACCCCCCCAACACCTGAGAAAATGGGGGCGCTAATGCAATGAATATGCAAGTTTCAGACCAGATAATGGTGACAAGGACCAGCCAATCGTTTGGCGGGAAAAACGGCGCACACGGTGAAAGCAAAAGCACAGTCGAGCGATAAAGAGACGAAGGACATCCAGCAGACCCACTCGAAGCATGTTGAAAGGGTCCTACACAGGAGAGGACCCTCATTTTCAGTTTGGTGACTTGTGATTTTGTTTAACACATGTGCTAACCAAGATGGACAACGTGACAAACTTGTTTCACCATTTAAAACCGCATCGCCCGCTAGATTACTATGTGGGAAAAACAATTCAGTCCCAAACGAGTGCTAGTGGACGTACAACAAGCACCCAGGTACGAATTTATGAGCCCAAACAGCAAAAAACGGTTAGCTAGCAAGGCGTATCCCTGCAAGCAGGAGGGAACATCACATGTCACAGAGCAGCATTAAAGCCTGATACCGTGGACAGACTGATTCTTCTGGCCTGGAACCTTTAAAGCAATGACTGTTTAGATAGATAGATAGATAGATAGATAGATAGATACTTTGTTCATCCCCGAAGGGAAATTCACATTTCCAGCAGCATCCCTGAGCTGAGAACAATCGAGAACAATCGAAAAATAACACGATTGTTCTCGATTGTTCTCAGCTCAGGGATAGTATATTCTTAACATTTTTGAAACTGAACATTTGCCTTTTTCTGTTTTCTTAACATTGTCAGACACTTTAAAGGGATTATAAAAGACCATTTTTTTAAATTCAAGTAGGCACAGAAAGTGTAGTGTTCCTCCCGGCTGGGTTCGTGTTTGGTGGCGTGGTGGTTTTTTTGTTGTTGTTGGCTCGCGTTTATCCTGGCTGCTTACTGCATGTTTTCGGTCAGCCAGCCTTCCTATTTTCCGCCAAATGTTTCCAGATCGTCCTCTATAGCATCCGGCTAGCCTGCCGTGATTATTTGGTATATCTATGGCTGAGTTTATGTTTGTTGCCATGGTCGTTTTTTTGTTGTTGGCTCCCTGTTATCCTGGCTGCCTACTGCTTGCTTTTGGTCAGCCAACCTCCCGTTTTCTGCTGGTCGGTCCAGATGAGCTTTTTTTTTTAGCAGATGGCTAGCCTGCTGTGTCTCGGCTGGTTTAGCCCGTTTTCATTCATTTTATTACTCTTATATTTATTTTTAGGCTTAGCTTTTCAGTAAATTATGAGCAAGTATTTATATTCATGATAATCTAATCTAAATGTATCTATAAATTCTGATTGCGTGTTGTTTTTATGTACATATTTCACTGCAACGTTATTGATGCACAGGTAGAGATGAGGCAAAGAGACTATTCAGCCAATTAGGATGCAAAAGTAAACCGCATTATAACGAGGGTTTACTGTATTTCCTGGAAACTCACATAGGAAGAGGCCAATACTGGCCATGATGATAATAAGCGCGATGAAGCTGATTCCCATACTGGAGGCGAACACGGCCCCGACCTCGGACTTGCAGTTCCCCATCGAGTCGCAGAGACAAACCGTGACGTTGATCTGAGCAAAAGCGCTGAGGATGGGCGTGCCCGAGTCGGACACCAACACCAATACCTCGTATTCTCCGTCCTCCAGGTCCACTAGAGGCTGCAGCAGGGCGTGGGTGTCTGAAGTACAAAATCGAAACCAGACAATTCCAAAAGGAAAATGCAGTAGTCATGGATTTTAGCAGTTAATCTGTTCTATTAACACCTGTATGAATTGAATTTCCGCCATCTCTGATATACTGTATATATATATATATATATATATATATATATATATATATATATATATATATACATATATGGCTTGCGTTCAAACGTGATAACAGAGGACGTGCAAGTGGAACCGCGAAATGGCAAGGGAATACCATTGTCAATATTCGTCTCAATTTCTTCCTTCCCTACCGTTGACTCTCAAGACGGTCCAGTTGACCGACACAAAGTGGGGTATCTCAAAGACGAAAGGGGCGGCGTGTGGGGGAAGGTCCCCGTCCTCGGCAGTGATCAGCAATCCAGAAGCCGACCTCCGAATGTCTCGGCATACAGTGCCTCTTTCTGGGAGAAGCTTCGGTGGAAAGTCGTTGGTCTCCTTTAGTGTGATGGCTACATTGGCGGTGGTGGACACACCTCCAATGTCTGCGTAGATAAATTACAGAAAAAAACGATTTTCAGATTTTGTTGTGCCAGGGTTGGACTTCACATCTGATATTTAGAACATGATTTAATGATGAGAAACCGACAAAAAAACGAAGCGAAAGCAACCCTATAATTCAAAACTCGAATGGCAAAATGGATCACTGGTATATTGCCGGCCTCAGCAATCTTCTTGAAGGTGAGAGCTCCTTTTTTTCTTTATAACAGGAATAACAATTTGTTATGCATTTCTAAAATAACTTATGGTATTACTATGCTATTACAAGGATGTAATTATCAGAAGTAGGCTTGAAATGGTCTCAGTCGATTAGTAAAACATCATGCCAGTGAACAATTTTAATTTCTTGGAAAATCGCAATGACCCAAAGTTAGTGAGCTATATTGAGAACTCATCCCTGGGCTAAAAGATTCCATGGGAAATAGGTTGGGGAGTATATTGTCAGAAAAAACAATTTAAAAATGATACATTGAACAAATTATTCTTATCGTATGATATTTTAACTTGCTTTCCTAGTAAAAACGTAAACAACGTTTTATGTTTTCATTTATTTTATTTATCTTTTATTTGAATTTAGGCTTTTCAGTAAATTATGAACAAGTATTATTAATACTTATGATCTATTCTTAATGTCTCCATACTGTAAATCCGGGTTGTGTGTGTTTGTGTTTTCGGACGTGGCTTATAGGCTCCAAAATGACGGAACCTATTTTTGTGAAAATTTACAAAGTTGTACTTTAGGCCTCTGGGAGTGTCTTTAGCTAGGTTACGTGTGAAGGTACCCCCAATAAGTACCAACAAATTCAATGAACATCAGCTTTCGTGTACAACCGGTGTTATGCCGAGAAATGCATCCCTGCCGAGATTTGCATCCCCTAGCTTACCTCGTTTTATATCACTTTTTGGGAATGTAATGGCGAGAACTGTTAAGCACTCTACCATAAAGCTTATTATGCTGAAATAAGCTTTAAGGTAGAGTGCATAACAGTTTCAGTACGAGCGATTTGAGTAGAAAAAGGCAAAATAAACATGTTACCTGCTCAATTTATATACGGTGTGCATTACCGTTCGATTACATTCACAACAAATACAAAGACGGAATGGGTTAAGTTGTATTACATTCCTAACAAATGCAAGACGAAGTGGTTTTGGTTATACGTTCGCCATTACATTCCCGAAAAGTGATATAAAAGTGAGATAAAACGAGGTAAAAGTGGTTATAGTAGCTAGGTGATGCAAATCTCGGCAGGGATGCATTTCTCAGCATAACACCGGCCCCGGAGGCGCATGTGGCCAGCGGCTCTTTGGCGCTCCCTAGTGGCTCCATGGTGCATTTCCATATAACCTCACCCAAGTAATATGTCTGGCAATGCCAAGGCCAACAATGCCGGGCCATTCTACTTTTAAATATAATTTTTCTACTTGCAAATACTTTTGCTCATTGTATGTATTTGTTTACATTGTTTTATTTTTATTCATCAATAATTATTGGCCGGACCGGCTTTTCTAATCCAATGAGAAAAAACAAATCATTTAAATGAACAATTACAGAGATCCCTCGGTTTTCACTGTTGAGAGGGACCAGAACCCCCATGCAAAATGTGAAAATCTGTGACGTCGCACATTCATAAAAGGGTCAGACCTACTTTAAAACGACGTCATTACCAACTCAGTGTACGATTGTAACAAAATAACAATTATATATCTACAAATAAGACCACAGAATAGCAGTTGAATAAATGTTTTTTTTCATTATACAAAAGTGCAACAAAAATTGAGGGCTTCTCCTTTCAGTGCAAAAAAAGCGTTTTATAGAGTAGCTGGCTAGCTGCACACTTGCATCGTGGCTCAACAGATTGAGCCAAATCTCAGCCATGATTACAACACAATTGTCCCGAATGTAGCGGTTTCCCACAAGTTGTAGCTCCAGGTCATCCGTTTCACGGGTAATGGATCTGGTTTTGCTCAAATACAGGCCCCGAGGGGGTACCTTTAGAGAGTTTCTATTTAAATTAGCGGTTAGTTGGACCTGCCGCTTCTCTCCAGACGCCGCCACAACAGTTTCCAGAGCCCAAAGATAATCCACGGAGTACCTGCTGGTGATCACAGCAATTCTTTGTTCTCTTCTGATTTTCTTCAAAATCTGATATAATTAAATGTCTTTTCAATGGAATGGTCCGAGAAAATACTAGCTCAGCTGTAGCCGTACTCCGCAGTTTGTTTGGGGGCGGGGGAAAGGGGTGGTGGCTATGAATTGTGGTATGAGCAGCGTGGAGCATTGACTTGTGCCCCCTTGCTGTTTGACTGACAGCACAAAGCAGCCTATCACGGTTGCGCACACAGAAAGCCACGCCTACCCAATACACACACATACAACCTGCCTCTCATGATAGCTGTGTGCTCTGTCTGAACAAACTGAACGATACGTTGATATCATTGACAATAAAGACAATTCAATTCAAAATCCGTGAATCTGTGAGGGGTCTCTGCATTAATTTATGTGAGTTTTAAAATATATAGATATTACTTTTCTATATTTACTTTAAAACTTATTTTAGGTGAACTGAGAACAAATATTCAATTGTAATTATTTTCCTCAGTTTTCACAGAAAAGCATATTTCTAAAAATATTATTTAAAATAAGCAAGGTTATATGTTAGCAGACTAAGAAACATTTCCTCGGAAAATATGGTTAATTTTCTTATATTTTGTATTTTTTTCCAGTGCAGGAGTTGCTAACATATTGAAAACTTTTATGACACAATCCCAAAAACTTTTTTTAGATATTAGGGATTTATTCTGACCTGTAACCTTGACAACAGCGACATAGACGTTGTTTCTAACATGTTGGGATCGCATGTTAAAGCTTCTCCTTGCAGTAATATCGCCCGTGTGCCTGTTGATATCCAACCACCTCTCTGGATCTCGACTTATCTCGTACCTGACACACAGAACAAAGGTAAAAACGATCTTCGGGATCAGACACAATTAAATAATCGAAAAAAAAAAGTGAGTGACGTCTTCTTACCTCAGTGCCGAATCGTCGGGATCGAACGCGATGTTGCTCTTAAGGAGCGTTCCGGGATCCACCGATTCGGGAACGACGATGCGAATGGGGTTTTCCCTGAAAAGCGGCGCCTCATTTTCGTTGACGACCGTCACCGTGACGATTGCGCTGCTGGCTGGCAAGTTGGGAGCCTTGTCGCTCAGTGGGTTGACGTTTTCGACCGTTAGGAACAGAATGTGCTCCTTCTGGGCTTCATAATCCAGAGGCTGAAAGGCGTAGAAAACATCGGATATAATTGACAATGAGTTGGATTAAAGATGCATGATAATTATTGAAAGTTATCAAGAAGGGGGACGGCAGAGTGTGTTCCAACTACAGGGGAATCACACTTCTCAGCCTCCCTGGCAAGGTCTATCCGAGGATACTGGAGAGGAGGGTCCATTGGATGTCACTCAAGAGACTACGTCTCTAGGCTGGTCTGGGAACGCCCAGGTATCTCGTCGGATGAGCTGGAGGAAGTGGCTGGGGATAGAGAGGTCTGGGCTTCCCTGCTGAGGCTGCAGCCCCCATGACCCGTCCCCGGATAAGTGGAAGGATTAATGGCTGGATAGTTATCGTCTGAATATGACGTCACAGTTATTCCCCCGATAGAAAAAAAGACCCCAAAATTAGTCACTTGGAGCTGTGCTATATTATCCAGTCAGTCATATGTACTTGTTAAAAATATTCTAGGCTTTTATGTTTCTCAATGAAATATATGTTGATTTTCTATAGGAGTACTGTAATCCCACAGTACTTTGAGCTTTGCACGCTCAGTGCATTGCAGGGTTTTTTTCAAACCATTATCCCTGATCGCATATCTGCAAGCCCTGATCGCTCATTGCTGCAAGCTGTGACCGGCAGAGTACACCTTTGTCCGGCCTGGCAGCTCTTTCTTGTCGTTATTCCCGCCGACAATGAACTGCACTCGTGTGGCCGCAACCCATTATCCCAAATCATATATTGCTGCGAGCATGTCCCAGCAGAAGGAACTTTTGTCAGCAAACATGCTGTTCTGACCAGCCTTAGATGAAATGCACAGTTGTGACCATGATCCGTTATTTCTCGTTGACTTTTGCTGAGAGCAGGGGCTGGTGGAGGGCTTTTGTACAGGGTTTGGGCCGCTGATGTATGTCATTGTGGCCCGCCTAAAATGGACTGCACTGTTTTGGCCAAAATCCATTATCTTAAGTCGATTATTGTTGAGAGCAGGGCCTAGAAGAGCAAATTTGCATGCAGGGGGGCTCTGTCTTCTGTTATGTTTGTCCCAAATGAAAACCATACGTGTGCCTGTGATCCATTATCCCTGGTCAACTGTTTTAGCAAGTGCAAGTCAAAAACGGGGGGTGGCTATGCGAATTTTTGCATATCGCAGAGGTTGGTTGTGTCCCCTTTTTTCAGCTTTTTGTAATGTGCGTGAAGCACTGGAGACTTTTTCTAATATGCCCTTTAAGCATGTCAGTAACAAAATCAATGTTAAAAATTATTAGCATTTTTTGTGGGGTGGGTTAATTTATGTCGCTTTTGGACTAAGTATTTCAACCAGGCATTGAACACCTTTTTTTAGTTTCAGCCACAGTTTTTTATTTTGGTGCATCTTTACTTCTAACCAGAAATCTTTAAGTATAAGGTAATGTACAACTTTACACCTAGAGATCTATTTTATAATTTCTCCCCTATGCCTTTACATTTATAGACGTATTTTTAATTATTAAGGCTACTACTATGTAGGGCTAAGATAGTGCCACTCGATAAGAATGAGTGATAGATTTCTCTTAGTCATTCAACATTGGGGTTACCTTGACTGCCATCAGAATGCCCTGGTTGGTAAGGCTGTCGGTGGTGATGGCAAAGTTTAGGTAAGGGTCGTTGGAGATGAAATATTTGGCCTCCCAGTTCCCCGTTCCGCGATCGTCCATGTCCGTCACGTTGACGCGGCCGATCTCAAAGTTCATTCTGTTCTCCACTGCCGTCATGCTGTACTGGATAGAGAAAAAAAATCATAAAAACAAAGGACTGATATTTGGGGTTTTCTAAGATAGGCTCACTGCGTTCGGGTGAAACTGCGGCGCGTGATTGTTGATGTCGGACACATGGATAATGGCCAAACCTTGACTTGTCAGCCCCATGCCACCCATATCGGCCACTTGTAGCATTAGCCGGAAGGACTTCACCACCTGAGACACAGGGACAATACATAATAGTTAAAATATTTTTGGGGTGGAAACCTATATAATATCTCTTTTTTTAGATTTTTTTGGAGGGACTAAAAAGAGCTTATGCTCTTTCAGACTTCAGTCTCGTGATTGGCTGGAAAATTCCTGTTAAAAAATTGAAAACAATGATTAAAATAATGAGATTTTCTCATGTACTACATGTAGTTGAAGACTTATATAAGACTTTTCTTTTTGTCAAAACAGAAACATATTCATTTAAACACCTGTTTTTATGTTTTTTTCTTGTGTCCTGTCCATCAACCTAAGCTACATTTTCTATCTCATGTATCAAAATGAATTCTTGATCTACAAGCATGTTTTTTGTAATTTATTTATATTAAATAAAAGAAAATGTTTGAAATATATTAATGTATTTTTTATGAAATATATTTAGCTTGATCCAAGTACAATACATCATGTAATAATAAAATAGCAACTATTTCTATTTAAAAGAGTAAACGAAATTATCTTTTATCGATTAAATATATACATATATTTTAAAATTTCGTGATTTATTTCAATTATTTGAAGTACAATAAATAATGATAACACAAAAGAAGGAACTTTTTAAAATAGGAACACAAGTCAAGTCATGTTTATTTTTATAGTCCCTAATCATAAAGAGCCTCAAAGGGCTGCACATATTATTGCAAACTACAGACTACTATTACGCCATCCCCTGATCTAAAACCTACACGAGGGCAAGGAAAAACAAAAAAATAATTTTAGGAATAAGATAAATTATCCTTACATCCATTTAATATTGAATTAAACCTACCTAGTAGCTGACATCATCTGTAGATTGAATTGTATGGACGGGATCTGGGTTTTTTCTCCCAAACACAGTCCAAATTTAGCCCTAAAAAGGTTATCGTCATGTTTACCTCCTCCAATTTTTCAATCTTAAATAAATAAAAATGTCTTCTGGGCTGGACATTATAAGCCAGCTCGGTGGCCTTGCAGGTAGGGCTCCCGTTACTGGGAGGTTGTTGGTTCGAGCCTCAGCCGGGTCATACCTAAGACTTATAACATTGGTACCCATTGCCTCCCTGCTTGGCGCTCGGCATTAGGGGTTGGAATTGGGGGGTTTGGTCACCTAAAGACTCCCAGCACATCAGTTGGGTTCAAATGGACCCATGAGAATCTCGTTGTAAGAATGTGGTACCATTAAAAACTGAAATGTTTCAATGCTTTTGCTGGATGGGAATCTAAAGGATATTTTTACTCTTAAAAATGTTTAATTTTACCTATTTTTCGTCATTTTTATCTTAATTTTCTGAATATACTTTTTTTGGAGTGTAGTCACTGTGTCAAAAGAGTTTTAAAACCATAATCTTTCAAGAGGACGTCTCACCTCCCTGTCAAGTCCAACATCTCTAGTATAGATGGTCCCAGTCACATTGTTAATCCCAAACATGGTCTTGGTGACTGCATTTTCAGGGATGCTCTCTTGTCCGATGATGGAGTAACTTAGAAAAGCGTTTTCTGTCATTGGGTCGTCCGCGTCTGTCGCCGTCACTGACATGACTGATGTACCTTGATAACATTTCGGATGAGGATAGTATGATAATAATGGAATGATGATACGTAGTCCATACGGATATTTACCAGGGACCGAGAATTCAGCAACAGAACCGGTAAACTGTTTCTGAGTGAAGGCAGGTCTGTTGTCATTCTGGTCCAGCACGACAATTTCTATAGTGGTCGGGTTTTCCAGTCTCTCTCCACTGGGTGAAAGTGCAAAGGCTTTCAACTACACAAACACACACACACACACACACACACAATAAAAAAAGTAAAGAAATTACATATACATATATATGAGATAAATAAATGAATATATTAATAAATTACTTAATCACCTAAATATAAACTATAAATCAACAAATAAATTATAGACAGACAGACAGATAGGTAGGTAGGTAGGTTAGGTAGATTGTCTTTATCAAGGGCGTAGGTTTGTTCTTGGTATTGGTGAGGACCGAATCATAAATACACCCAACGCCATAGTCGACACAAACGTCGCAAATTATATACAGTATAAACCTGCATATAAGCTTTCATCGCATATAAGCAGACACCCTAAAACTGTGTTAAAATAGCCACATACTCATAAATGGAAGAAAATGTGTACACCAACCTGTGGAATCAGATTTCTTGGTTGTACAATCTCAAGAGCTTGTAAACTTCGCCGAGACACTCTATATCCATTTAGTCTTTGGGCTTCAAATCACTTTAAAATTTCCCTCTTCGTTACAGGGAACTTACTGTGTTTGGCCTAAGGCGCAATTTACAATGATGCGTCTGATTCATTTTTTATCAACAATAAACATTTTTGCTTCTTCCAAATTGCTTGTTTCCTAAGCAGCTTTTATCACTTTTAGCTTTAAGTCAGCAGTAAAGGAAAGACGTTATATTTTTGTTTCCTGTTTGTACAAATAAAATTGACAAAATTCAGCACACTTTTACCGTAAATTCTGTTGCTATGTACTCACATTTGCCACATTGGTTTACGGTTGGATTATTGTCCCCCTATAAGCCACACCCCTTACCCAATACGCTGGCTGCGGTTCCTTACTGGTGACACACGACTAAAGATGCGCATATAAGCTGACCGAGACAACAATGATAAGTCTCGCGTGAAATAAAGGAAAGGTACAGCCAATCACGTTGGTCAAATGCGTCTGCACTTCAGGAAAGAACATGATTTAACTCTGTCTGCGCTGCAAGGTGACCAAGGTTACCGTAATCTCCGGACTATAAGCCGCTAGTTTTTTCCCTAACTTTCAACCCTGCGGCTTATTCAGCGATGCGGCCAATTTATGTAATTTTTCTAACGGCCGCCAGCGGCGCTCGAATGTTGCTACCATTAACTGCCCTGTCAAAGCTATATTATTATTATTATTATTATTAAAGCTTTGAAAACTCTCTCGGTGTACTGTCTTTCTTTGTAAATATGTGTAACCCATGTATAATATGTATTTGCAACTGTATATTTTGTAATGTATTTATTTGTATTTATTTTAGACACTTATTCTGATATGTTTTGCACGTGCGAACGAAAAATGAGGGGCGGAACAAACGCGGGGTGCCGAGTTTAAGTGGGCACCACTAAAGGTGAGGGACAGACAAGGAAAGAAGAGGGGGTAAAAAGTTGGTTAAAGAAAAAGGAGTTGCGTCAGTAAATGTGTTCATCTGATATATTTTTCCCACCCTTACCTTTGGAAATATACACTTTTTTCTTGGATTACTTTCAACGGGACCCGGACTCTGCAGGTCTGCATCAAACCTTAAGTACCGCTATCATTTTCCATTCACTTTGCCGGCTGTGATTTTTGGACTGTGGACTTTAATGAAGGACATTTAGTTTCAATTGCGGGACTTGAAGTCGGGTTTGGGTTAATTTTGTGTTTGTGTTACATGTTTAAATGTGGGCGCATGCGGCTTATATACAGGTGCGGCTTGTGTATGTACAAAATCGGTTTACCTCTTAAAATATGGTGGGTGCGGCTTATAATCAGGTGCGCTCTATAATCCGGAATTTATGGTAATCTATCGATCTTTTATATATGTAATCATATAATATTGATGGGGACAAAGTAATTAGTGCTCAATATTGGTGGGGACAGGTCCCCTTCATTCATGCCAAAAACAATGCTCTTGCTATCTATCTAGCTATGCATGCATCTATTCTAGTTTGTCTTTCTGTTGAACCATTCTTACTTACTGTAAAGCTTTTGTACTTTTCTCTGTCCAATGGCCGCTTGCTCCTGATTACACCCGTTTTGTCGTCAATCTCGAAGAAATTCTTGGGCGCCTGATCCACTCCTGAACCTTCTAATTTATAGATAACCTGACCTGTGAAGATTTTGTCTGACTTGATCTGGTTGAAAAAAGGAGACGAAGAAGATTAAAAATCAGATTCAAAAGAAGGGAATGCTTGTACATTTTTTTTTTTTCAAATGTGCATTTGATCAAATTTGATGTTACCTGAACCAAGTTTTCTGGTACATGCTTGCTGTTTTCCAGTACCCTGATGGGAGGGATGATCCAGTCTCTTTTCACCCTGAGTACGACTCCTTCTTTTCGGCTTCTCCACGGATGAATATCTTTATTGAGTCTGGGTTGTTCAACGCTGCATACCTGCACACATCAATAGCTTGTGTTTATACCAAAAGCATTTTTTACTGTAGGACTCTTCTGGATCATCCAAGTCCTCTCCAGCAAACGCACGATAGGTACCCGAGTGCAGGATATTAGTCCCTGGTCCGCTTACTGATAGTTAAATGTGGTACTTTTGGTGCCAGTTCTCTTAAGTGTAAATAGTATCTCTATTTCTTAATATACTGTAGACCAGTGTCCCCACCTTAGGACACTTTCAGTCTACCGTGTAGAATAAGATGTTTTATACAGCCCTTATTCACTGCATTTTCCCCACTATACAGCATCAAGTATTTTGCTTGTCTAACAACTTATAAAATTCAATCAAGTCATGCTTATTCTTTTAGTCCTTAAGCACAAAAAGTCTTAATGGCCTGCACAGACCACCAGTACAAAACGCCCAGATCTGAAAACTACATGAGGACAAAAGGAAAAATTGAAAACCTCAGGAACCTGGCCTGTCTGCTCTTGTTCGAATTCATATGAAATAGTGGTCCATAATCAGTTTGCGTCACAGCATCATGAAAATGCCGAAATGGAATTGGCTAAACTACCTCTCACAATGCCTGTCCCTTCATTCTTCATGTGCTTAGTAAAGACGCTGTGAGTCAGCGATACAATACTGTATTTTTTTTAATTCCTAATGTCTTCTCCATGGGTGCCAAGGCTTGCCAATGATGCCAAAGGGAGAATACGACAATTCAAATACCAAAACTTTTCTGCTTTTTTAATCTGAAAAATATTTTTACAATGTTGTGTTTGAGAACCTCCTATTTCTACAACAACAATGAAACGACTGGCATTTCCTTTTCCGGTTGTGCGTAAGTTTATATATGCAGTTGCTCCTCTACATATGAGCTACTCGTGTCGCGAAATGTGAGACACAATATGTGTTTAGAGCCAAAATATTTCCAAACATACGAGAGAAAAACCAAGTTATGAGAATTTCCAGATGCTACCACCAGAGGGTCATGTGGTTGAGACCGCTCACCGCCAGCATCAGCTTGTCCCAGTTCCCGCCATAGAGACCTGATCTCGTGCACTTGTGTTGTGCTATTTTAACCGTGCTCTCTTGTGCTCCCTCACTCCTCCACCACCATGCATGCACCTCCATTAGAACCGTCAACTTCCTCCATTATAAGTCCTCATTTGTATCACCTTATTTTTATCTCACTGCTGTATTTTTTGTTTGATTATTATTTGAATGTGTTTTTAGTTTTCAGGAATTTGCATTTTATAGCAATTTAGGGTTAACTTGGATGATTTTAGGAGGCCGGGAACAAATTAATTGGTTTTTAGTTAATTCTTTTGGGGAAAGTTCGTATGGGATCCGAAAAAATATAAATACAAACTAAAACCGGGAAAAAATTAATCAATTATGAAAAGGGGACACTGTATTTATTATTTATCATGAAAATCTATATTTGTAAGGTACGGAATGTCGGTTTTGGACCGGAAACGAAGCTGGGTTTCTTTGCAATTGAATTGGTGGTCTGAACAGCTCAACATATGGCGAAAAAACATTAAACCAAGCAATTCCCCACGGAAACGCGGGGAAAAACTAGCGGAAATGTGAATAGAGCGAACTAGCGTGGGCGGCTGTTCTGTTAATATTCGCCAGGGTCGGCGGCGATGCTCGTGCATGAGAAACCGTCCGTTTGAGTGTGTCCGATAAATTCCGACACGGTAAGGTGATGCCGAGCCTCCGTTCAGGTGCAAAAAGGGGAATTTGTGGTTATGACGCTGCTGGGAAAGCAAGGTCTAAATCCATAACAGGACAGCTGCTGATGAGGGTGTGCTTGAGGAGAGGGCAGGGGGGAATTTCGCACGAATGTAGACTACGACAAGCTAGTGCGATGAGAATTTGCGTTTCCTCATTCCGAATGAATTTTATAGCCGCTTCAAAGGATGTTGGCAAAGTTGTGGATTAGTTGCGGGAAACCTGAAGCTTTGACACTGTAGTACGGGAGAAATAAAGCAGAAGACTGAAACACCCTAATTTTAACCTCCCCCATCCTATCTATTTCTAGCTGTCATCCCGAAACACACATTCCTCGAACGCTTTGCATCCCGGACGCCATCTGCAGCGAGCTGATGCTCGCCGGCCCTCAACTCCCCAATGACGAAGCGCTTTCGCTTTATTATTATTGCACTAAAACGAACTTACAGGTGATTAACGGGGCTTTTTGGTTCACCTCTGAGGAATTTCTTTTACAACAGGGACCCTCGAAAGGGGAATCTGCCGGGGTCGTATGCAATTCCATATGTTTAGAGTGACAGTGTGTAATGATTTACCACTTGAGGTCGTTGTAGCTTAGAATGGAGCTGAAGCCTGTGCGTTGGGAGAAGACGGACCATGGAAGCCTGAAAGCACATCACTTTGCAAAATTTCGAAGCGTATGTCCATATTTTCTTGCGGGAGCGAGTTTATGTTTCAGCCAGTGATAATAAAAGCTGGTTACACCCGGAGCGGCCGAAGAGAGCCAGTAGTTGGATAGCAATAATGAGAAGGGACGATTTTTATTTTCATATTATTACCCTTTTCCTACAATTTCAAATTAGTATCACTGCTCCATTCAGCACTTTGAGCACTGAGGTATTTAATCTTATTGTAAATTCCTTATCAGGATGTCATTATTTAAATTGAATCGTGCATTTAACATGTTTTGATGACAATCAGTTATATTCTAAGATTCTGAGAGGTGTAGCCGGCTAACTTTAGCGGCTAGCTAACGGAGCATCTTAAAAGGCCAGTAAATGATTGCAAGAACAAAGCAGAACTTGTCAAGGACCTTGAATTGAAACTCAGCGATATGAGCCGCTAGAGATGGAAACTGTGAAAAAAAGACATATAAAACCAACCTGAATAACAAAACTCATCGACGTTCGTTTGCATAACCCGCTGTGGAAGGTAAGTAACACTGAAAGACGATGAAGGAACAGACAACAATAACAGAAACAATATCAGTGAACCACAACCTGCAGCCGATTGTCTGAAATTAATGGCTCGATAAGGAAACCGTAGGAAAAAAAGTTGAGGCAGACTAGCACAATAGGCCCCAATCAAGGGAATTGGCAATGTCAACTATCATTGCCAGCTGTTGTAGGTAAATGATACTGGAGCACAAAGTAAGTTCTTTACAAAAAGCAGCAAAAAATAACATGAGTGGCTAGCCAAGTGGCTAACATAGGTGGCTAGAGAAGGAAACAGCGGGAAAAAAGTGGAAACCGCCTGAATGACGGGACTCGGCGATATCAGAAGCCGGATGTAGCTGGAGAAAGTAAGTGGCCGTTAAAATACAAACTAAAGTCACAATGAAAAACTACTTTCACAAGATTGTCACATGGGCTTTCGTAGTACTAAGATGGTAGCCAAACACGACAGCTTCTTCAAAGGGTGTGTCAAGTTTTGTAAAATAAAAGATTTTGAAAGCTACACATTTTTACAATAGCAATAGCATCTAGCCAAGTAGCTGAGAAGAGTGGCTAGTGAGGGAAACAGCTGAAAAAAATAATGGCTGAATGACAAGACTCGGCAACCATCAAATGCATAGCTCATCTGTGAAACGTAAATGGTTATTTAGTGCTTAAAAACACAGTAAAAGGGCCCGTTGCAAAATGGTCATTCAGGCTTCCGTAGTTCTACGATGGCCGCCAAACATGTCTTCCAATGTCTCGATTTTTGTAACTTACTTAAAAATATCTAATCTTACGAGTCTTTAACGTGTACGAGATAGTACCTGAGTTTTTGCTTATTGTTTGAATCAATAGTTTTTCATTTCGATTAATATAATATTTTAACACCACGAGGGGATGCTACATAATACACACTGGGGCTTTGAGTTATAGGCCTCTTGACTACATCAGCTTACACCTCTAGGATGTCATGATATTCAATACATGAGGTTATTAAAAACGGGAAGTTTTTTTTTTTTTTCATATAAGGTCCTATTTTCTGATGGTGTCGGAAAAATTTAACGACAACGTCAATCAAAGATGAAAGAAAATGTATCAGAGAAAAAAATCAATTCACGTAAAATACTTAATCAAAAAAAGTCTGCAGTTTCACTCACTCCCTTTTTAAAACGTTCTTGTCGCACATGTCCGACCTTCAAACGACTTCCTTGGACTTTTTCCAGCTGCCGCCACGTTTGTAATGTTCCTAGCAGACGAGGACGCGGTAACAGCAAAGTAACAACCAAGTGTCGCGTTACCAATTAGAAGAGCGGCTGCTCACAAAATTGAGAAATCTTTTAGAAGCTTTAAACTTTGACCCGAGGGGCACGGAGGGCTTCTTTCATGTCCTCATTGGCTTTACTCCGTGACAAAAGGTTTTTTTAATCAAAAACATTTGGCATTTGAACTGTATTTAGTACAAAATTATATATACAGTGAAGAAAATAAGTATTTGAATACCCTGCTTTTTTGCTATTTCTCCCACTAAGAGATCATAGAGGGGTCTGATTTTTTCATTGTAGGTGCATGTCCACTTTGAGAGAGATAAACTAAAAAGAAAAATCTAGAAAGCACAATGTATATTTTTTTTTTAATTTTAGTTTTAGTTTTAGTGATGTCTCTCACAGTGGACATGCACGTACGATGAAAATGTCAGATCCCTCCATGATTACTAAGTGGGAGAAATAGCAAAATAGCGGGGTGTACAAATACTTATTTTCTTCTTTGTATATAAAATTTCATTTTTCTCCCGGGCAAATGTGTGTGATATGATCCTTTCCGTATCCAGACAACATAAAAAAGAAACACAATATATTTTTTTGAATGAAATACTGTATACTATCAGTACCCCCATGACCCTACTGAGGATAAGCAGTGCAGATAATGGATGGATGAATTAATTAATGATGATGGATGGATATACATTTATACCTATATATACACCTCATTTCCAACATGTCGACTGTAAATAAAAGGGGAAAATGAGTTTGAGGGCTGCCACTTCCAGGACAATTGGAAATTGGAGTATTTTTTCCCCGAAATTCAAAACACACACGTCTGACTAACTGTGGCTGTTTCAAAAGAATAAAATATCAAGATTCACTGCCAGACAAAACATGCAGACTACAAAGGAACGCACAGGAAATGAACACTGTGAAAAGGTGAAGTAGGTGGAAGCTGTTTCGACGGCACAGCAGCACTTTTACATGAGACCCCGTGAATCAAATGAAAATGCTACAAGAGCAAGCTTCGAGGTCGCGATGCTAGTCGACCCTCACACATTTTTACCTTACAAATCTGGCCTGCTTTCTAAAAAGTTTCGACACCCTGACGTAGAGCAATCAATTGAACACAGTTTTTTGCACACTCAGATTGTTTAGCCTCCACTTTAGTAGACTAGAAAGCATTTGACCAATTGTTTGCGATGAGTGAGAGCTCCGTGCCAGCTGGCCGCTGCCATACGCGCTCTTGATTTGTACCCGATTTCACGCTTGAGAAGCAGCCCGCTCCTCTTTCCGCCAGGGGGATTACCGAGCGGGACAAATGGCTCGCCGTTTGCATCTGGGAACAGCTGTGCCCGTACAAAAAAAGAAAAAAACGCCCACCAGCCGCGTTCCAACAAGGCACAACTGAAAGCTATCAGGTGACACTTGCCAAATCACTTCATTGCAAGGAGCCTTTTACGCTCCCAATGTCGTCATATATATTACACACGATTTCCCCCAAAAAACTGACTTATAGATATTTATAGGTCAGTATTTCATTGGGAAATAGATATTGTGTTTCTTTTTTACGTTGTCTGGATATGGAGAAGATTATATCACACTCGTCTGCTCCAGAGAAGAAAAAAAATGTGTGAGTGGTTTATGGGACGTTTGTTACGGTAGGTAAAAAAAATATTTATGGGTTTACGGCTTCGGTCTTTGCACTCTGGAAAGATTCCAGAAGTTGAACACTATATTATTCTAAAAGAGAAGTAGGAGTATTGCAAAAATTCAGGGTAACATTTTATATTGGTTATTAAAGATAGTTAAAGGGACAGTGTGTATTATTTGACAACGAGATGACACTCTGTGGCATAGTGCAGGGGTGTCCAAACTTTCCAGAAAGCAGGCCAGATTTGGTAGGTTGAAATGTGTGATGGCCGAATATTCAGCCAGGCATTCTTTGGACAGTTTTCAATAAATTCACTCGACGTGAAAGGTTACAGTGCTTGGCGATCAGCACCGCGACCTCGTAGCTCGCCAATGTAGGATTTTCATTTACCTCGTGGCGTCTCGTGAAAAAGCGCTGCTATGCCTTAAAGCAGCTTCCAGTTGCTTCACTTTTTCACAGCTTTTGTTTCCAGATAGCGTTTTGTAGTCAGCATGTTTTGTCCGGCAGTGCCTTTTGATATTTTTTTCTTTGCAAATAGACACGGCAAAATAGGCGGACCAGCCTTTTTGAGCAGTAAGATAGCAGCTAATTATGTCAGCTCCCTTTAGGTGAGGCTCATGATATGTAGAATGGATGCTAGGTAGGATTACAAACTAACCTAGACATTGAGCTAGCTGCCAACTTAGCTACCTACCTGGCAAAAATTTAAACCACCAGTAATTACAATAGTAAGATCGCGAAATCAAATTGGAATTCAGCTATCTGCCAAGTTAGCCTAGCGTGTCGTTTTATGGAGGGTTTGGATTGCTCCTTCCTAAAGAAAAATACACATAAACACATATGGCTGCTTTGGAGAGCAACAAACTCTGCACCCGTTTATTGACCACACAACATAAAACTTCAGTCCCACACTCGCAGCATTTATCGCCCCTGCTTACGTCACCTCACTTTATGCGCCTCCATTAGCTAGCTAAATTCAATGTCATTTGGGCTATTTATCTACTTGGATGTAGGTTTATTTTATCATTATGTTGTGTGTGAAAATGTTTATTAGGCTTATGACAAACTTCTGTACGTTTGGGATTACAAGATAGCATTGAAACGAAGCTAGCTGCCATTTTAGCAAGCTAGATGGCACACATTTAATCCACCGAGAATTAGTGAAGATAGGATTACAAGATTGAAATTGAGCTAGTTACCAAATTAGCAGAATAGCTGGGACAAATTAAAGCCACCAGGAATTTTACAGGTAAAATTACAAATAGCACAGAAACTGCACTTGCTGCCAAGTTAGCTAGTAAGCTGGCACAAATTTAAGCCATTCGGAATTTTATTAGTAAGTTACAAACAAGCATAGAAATTGAGACAGCTAGCAAGTGAGCTAGCTATCTGGCACAAATTTAAACCACCAGGAATTTTACAGGTAATATTACAAAATGGCATAGAAATTGAGATATCTGCCAAGTTAACAAGTTAGCTAGCACACATTTAAGCCACAAGGAATTTTACTTGTACAAAATTGCATAGAAATAAAGCTAGCTACCAGGTTAGCTAGAAAGAGGCCACAATTTTAAGCCCCTGGGAATTTGTTCAGATAAGATTACAAAATAACATTTAAATTGTGCAAGCTGCCAGGCAGCAGGTTAGCTGGGTCAAATACAAGTCACCAGGAATTTTACAGGTAAGATTTCAAAACAGCACAGAAACTGCTAGCTGCCAAGTTAGCTAACTACCTGGCTAAAATTTAGGGCATTAGGAATTTTAAAGGTAACATTACAATATAGCATAGAAATTGAGCTAGTTACCAAGTTAGCAGGCTACCTGGGACTAATTCAAGCCACCAGGAATTTTACAGGTAAGATTACAAAATAGCAAAGAAACTACGCTAGCTGGCAAGTTAGCTAGCTAGCTAGCACATATTTAAGTCATTAGGTATTTTCCAGGTAGGATACCAAAATAGCACATAAATTGAGCCAGCTAACAAGTTAGCTTGCTAACTCTCACACATTTAAACCAACAGCCTGCAGTAATTTGTAAATTACAAACAAATCAACACTATGTTTAAGAGTCTGACACTTACGAGTATAAAGCGTTTATCACATTTTGACAGCTTTTTTACACCATAGTTAGCTAGCCGAAATTATTTGTAGTTGTTCAACATGTTCGAAGATTTCCTTAAGACAATAGTGACAACTATGAATAGTCAAAACAACGCGACAAAAATCGCCGCACACAATTGTGTTCACATTAGGGCATTATTATTATTTGTAAAATTGATTTATATTTTCAAGAATACAAGAACGTCTGAAAGAGAGTCAGACTTTTTGTTGACAGGCAGGTTGGATGAGTAAAATAAAGTCAATTAAACACCTTTAATTTATCTTAGTTTGTCAGCATAATGCTTCATCATTAAGCCTACTTTAGTAGCCAAGGGAAAAATAGGATTTCAATGTTTGTCATTGAATGTGTTAACTGGTTTATTTTCACAGTCACACAGACTGAATGCAGTTTTATACCTGAACCAATACACCACTCTATATAAACTCAAGTGGGGGGTTATGAAAATTGATGTTTTTTGCTGTAATCGTCTCACTGGTTTGAATTGGGAAAAAAAATACATCGGATGAAACTACTAATGCTGGGCCTACAAAAGGTGAGAGTGTATTCTTTAAGCCCTGTACACACCTATCGTGTCAGGTGTGTGGAAGAAAATGGCGCCCAGTATTGAACGTGTTTTATACTTTTGGCGCTCGGTCGTTAAATTCTTAAAGAGTGCGGGTTAGCGAGGAAGACCTCGACTTGACGCATGCGCTCTGAATATGAAACACGTCTTTTGATCGGAGTTTACTTTTATCCTCGAAGAAGCGAATGGTCTGTTGAAGGGATGGGAATTCTGACTTTTTTAAAGAACCGCCCTTTTCGGCTTTGTTCACAAAAAATATGTGACTCTTTCGGATTGTTATGTTGTTTAATCCAAATATTAACTTTTATTCTATATTATTATGAATGACTCTAAAGAGGGAAAATGAAGAAAATGAACACCTAAAAATAACACTGCTCCAAACATGCAATATATAATTCTGGTTTCCATGGATACCAGTAGCAGGAGAAGCCTCCTGATCGGACTCAGATACCGCAGCTTCATCATCTGGTTGCTGTTGGTTTTCATTGAAAAGCGGCATCCCGCTCTTCAGAGATTAGTCGGATCTTGGCATTGACGGGGAATGGCATGCGTATGTGATCCGAAACATGATCCGAAAATACGCGAAGTAAACATTTTGGAAGAGAAAAGGAAAACTGCGCAGCTGAAAACGGGGGCAGGCGTGTAGGGGCATGTCGCAGTTGGCATTCTGCAGCCAAAGGCGCCAAATTCCCTACACAGTTGGCATTCGATGTACGCGGGGATTTACTACCCTCTAGCGGCCAGAGTGAGGATTTGGTTTGCATTTATTTAAAAAAAAGATAACTTTTAATAGAAGTGATCTAGAGACTTGCTTCTTTTTTGATACACTCATAATTCAAAATACCGTCCGGCCCGCATGTTCGACATAATTGTTTGATAGGTTTCAACAGATATTACGTGAAACCCTACTCCAAATATGACCTGATGTAAATATCGACGTGTTTACATTTATACAAAGCAGCATTGTGCGGATATCGCAAAATCCTCTCCAGAGACTAACTCAGGCTCCATTACTTTTGCCAAACACGGTGGGCTGAACACTAATGACGGCTAGAGGTGCTATTGTTAATAGGTCGTTTTACAAGGTCGTTTATTCTCATAATGGCTTCTGCTGACAGGTGCTACAAACATCTGCGGCCATCCTCTTTGCAACTAAGTCAAGTCAAAATATTTACATCCACTTCACCTTCTGACTGCGTCGTGAGTTTGTGTGGATGACATTTGGATACAAACGTCAATCAGTAAAAAACATAAATAGTAGAAATGACGAGCAGGGATCGCTGAGAATGTTTTAAAGTTGAAAATTGAACATACTGATTTATTTTGTTACCTAAGCACTCCCATTAAGTACTGGCATATGGAGTCTTGGTATGGTATGCAGGGAAGACAGCTGCAAATGGGAGACCCTTACGAAGAGTCCTCAACACAGCCCAGAATATCATTGGCTGCTCTCTGTCCAGTGTGGAGGACATTGCCGGCTCGCAATACCAGTGTTCTCGTTTGCCCGCGTCCCTGCGCCCTAGACGCATTATTTTTGCTGGGGACGCATTGTGTCGAATCAACTTACGTACTCGGGACGCAACTTTTTTGACACGAAATTGTCATTATCATTTTTTAACAAAGATTTACCGCACTCCAAACTTTTCGTGAGGCAGATCAGCCATTGTTGTTTTGGTCTCCAGTTCGAGTTGTCTAGTGAAAGTCCGTTTCTTTTTAGAGAACCGGCTTTTTTGGCTCAACTCATTAAAGAGAGCTGGCTCTCAAACGGCTCACTTGCTTTGATGCATTATATTACGAATGATTATGTTGTGTAAAGAAGTTAAGAAAAAAAGGAAGTATAAAAGGGGAAAATGGGTAAGAAAATGTATTATTCTACTTAATTATATTTGCATGTATTTTTTCCTTCTACAGTGAACGTCCAAGCGACTTCATTTTTTAACTTTTTTTATAATAAACCTCATTTATGTTGAGCAACTCAGTGTCTCACAACAAAATGCTCATTAACAATATATATGATATAAGGAAACACATGTACAATATAACATGTTAAACTACATAAATAAACATGTTTGTAATTTTTAAGGGAAAAATACGACAGTTTGTAAGGGCATGGAGCACACTAAATTTTGGGGACCCATAGATCTCTGTTGGGACCCATAGATTTTTGAGCATGCGAGTCCCCAGGACCCATCACTTTTCAGAGGTAAAATGAACACTGCAATACTGCAGCGAAGCCAACATTATAAAGGATTTCTCTTACCCCACCTACCACCTCTACGACCTGCTGCGACTTGCAAGACACTACAGGTCCCTCAACACTAAAAGGCTCCGAGACTGTTTATTCCCCGAGGCCATAACCACTCTAAACAAGCAAACAAAACTGTGAAAAAAAAATATTTTCCCTATGTATAAAAAATGTATATTCAATATTAAATATATTGACTCTTATTTTGCACTATTTTTCATTGCACTATTGTTATTATGCACATACAATTTAGCTACTCAAGCACTACCTTGTAATTATTTACTTATTTATCTTTTCAACTCTTTGAGACTTTTTGTTACTAAGGGTTATACAAAAAACATGACTATTTTTCTCTTTTAAGTCTTTGATTATATGTTTATCCTAGAGCGTCACATCAAATTCATTGTAAACAATGTTGTTATCAATGACAATAATTCTAATTCTAATTCAAAGATGTCTTCATCACTGTGGTTAACCCAAGAATGAATCATCTGGTCTCTCCTACTAGCCTATCCTTGGAAAGTGTTGCTGCTGTTTTGTGCTCATGCACTGTAGAGAGCGGCACAACATTATCGTTTCACAATTTAAACAAAATGAGTTCTACATATCTTTCAAAAAAAAAAAAAAAACCTGGAATGTAACAAAAGTATTTTTCCAATTCCAAAACTACATTTCACTTTTTGTGAAGTATTTGTCAACACCATATTCATGTGTTTGAAACCAATCAATTGGTATGTATACATTTGGCCATATTGAATGGGCCTAACCGACGCATGTTATCATGGGTCTAAGGCAGGGTTCGGGAACCTATGGCTCGTTTCTCGAGTGCGTATGGCTCAGAGACAATATTGATTCCATTCAAATTCTTCTCCATGTTGTTCCTAGTTTGAGTGTCCGAAGCCCATTGTGGTGAGCATGCAGCCTGACTAACATTGGAGTACATTGCGGTACTGTCCAGTATATATGTGAAATTATAATGTTAGAAAAAAAAAATACTCTATATCAGGGTTCGAAAACCTAAGGCTCTTTTCAAGAATACATAAGCCTTGGAGATAAAATGTAACCCATGCAACTTTTGACTATGTTGTGCCAAATGGGGTTGTCACATGGTAAGCTGTAGCAACTATAAATTTGTGGCTTGGTCCGGTATATAGGGCACAGGCCCAAATACAGTTTACAGTCAGGCTATGGGAGCTCATTAAATAATTTGAGTTCACTGTTGAGACACCTTATGATGAAAATCCACACAACAAACTGTAAACATGCCAAAACACCAGAAGACTACCCATAGCAATTTGATTGGGTAAGCGGTAGCGACGGGTGGAGCTGTGCAAAGAGTGCAAGCGCAAGAGTCTCTCGCCATGCGGCGTCTGTGCCGAAACTATATAGGTCGGGACCCTCGTTTGAAGAATTGTGTGACGTTTTTAAAAAAACAACTGTTTGCACCTTAATTTATAACATTTAAATTCACAATGAAATCAACATCTGGTTAGCTACTCTTCTTGCACTATCGGCACTATGGTAAAATACTATAGCCAAAATACAATACAACTTTATTTATATCTGTACATTCAAGGAAACTGTGGGGGTCAGATGCATCGACATTTCGTTCTGTATACACGTGTACTAGAATGACAATAAAGTAGATCTGAATCTGAATCTGAATCTGAATCTGAAGTTTAGAGTAGTTTATCAAATTATAAAATACATTTAAAAAAAAAACAAATTTTATGGCCTACACCTTGAGCCGTAAAATTGAGTGTGTGTGTGTGACCAAAAATATATCTAAAATACAAAATAATATTTGAAATCTAGGGTTAAATGGTAGCAAACAATGAAAGTGAATAATTAAAGTACTTTTTATAAACATTTAGCAGATTTTAGAGATAAATCAACGTAAGAGAAAGACATGGACATGAAATATTGCTCCAAACAGAGAATTGCCCAAACGGTAAGTCATCAGGAAGACAACATTCATTCAGTCATTTTAGAATGATTAATAGAGAAACTTAGTCGTATTTCTTGTTGACTGTCTTGGGTAAACAGGAAACCTATCTCCACTTGCCAGGCCAGACATTTGTTTTTTCTTGTCAAGTGTCAGCTATAACGTCAATAGCACTTGGTCTCCACCTGAGGCTAGCGACAAACTATCAGTATTTTTCTCCGATTCTCTACACATAAGCTAAAAACAGAAATACTTATTTACATATTGTTATGGAACTAGTTTTTACTTTTTAATGAACTTTTATTCAATAAGCAAACTATGATCCTCCTACGCTCTGTGCAAACTTGTATTTTGGCATAGGTGGGTAGAGTAGCCAAAAATGTTACTCAAGTAAAAGCAAAAGTAGTCATCCAAATACTTACTTGAGTAAAAGTACAAAAGCACTTGGTGATAAAATTACTCAAGTACTGAGTAACTGTGGCAAGATCGTATATATTGATTTTTTTTAAAAACAACCAAGCAGATCATCAAATTATCAAAGTCCATTCAATCAACAAAAAATAATTTAATTCAAAAGTAGATTAAAAAACAATGACGTAGATTTAAGTGCTTAAATGATGAAATAAAATAAAAATTGTATAAATCAAATAAATAAATCAAGCACAGTAAAAAGCCTTCCTGTATTGGTATTCAATGTAAAAATACATTCTAAAACAGGAAGCTTGAATCTAAGACTGTTGATGGTTGAGGATAATAATAATAATGCCTTTTACTTTACTTTACTTTACTAGGGCGGCATTAGCTCAGGAGGTATTCGTCTTGGGATCAAGAGTTCGCAGGTTTGATTCCCGGCTCCACTGTGTTTTATGTCGAAGTGTCCTCGGGCAAGACACTGAATGCCTAATACCCCCAATAAGCAGGTAGGCGCCTTGTATGGTTGACTCCCTGTTGGTGTATGTGTGTGAATGGGTAAAGTGTGAAGCACATTGTAAAGCGCTTTGGGAGTTCTTCATTGACTTGAAAAGCGCTTATATAAATGCAGACCATTTACCATTTACCTCAAAGCAGCTTTAAGGACACCCAAGATCCCTGTACACAGAATGTCAAACAAGAATAAAACAAGCAAGTAATAAATAGCAAAGAAAAAGCAAGTTAAATTTAAAATTTAGGAAACTTACTGCTACATGTTTCCTCAAGTTCGATGTTGAATTCTTGAATGCAAAAATCTTCCGTTTGTTTAGGCAAACAAAGGAGACATTGCATATTGTAGCGGGTGTTTTGCACTCTTTTTAACGGGAACATGCTTTTTATGTGAGTCCAGGGGTGCTCTTTCTTTTCTAGGTTTTCATAGTCGGTATTGCTAAGCGACATTTTTGAATTTGTTTCATTTATAAACAAAATTTCTGCCGCTGGGGTTGAATTGGGTCACGAGGCTGCTACGTTTGATTGGTTAAACATGGTAGAGCCTGTCGGAGTTTTTTGTCATCATAAAGACAGATTCGTATTTACGTGGAGGGAATTTGTTAAGTAACGAAGTAACGACTTCAATGTTGCTTAACCTAGCAGACTAAAAGCAACGTTTTTCTTCTCAAATTTAAGTAAAAGTATAGGGATTTAAAATACTCCTAGAAGTACTAAATTACCCAAAACTTACTCAAGCAAATGTAATGGAGTAAATGTACTCCGTAGGTGAACATATATACATACCCATCCAACACGGTCGATTGCCCGGAAGTAAATCACGTGATTTGGAACCATTGAACTATTAAGATGGCGTCTTTGTGTAGATTAATCATTTTGACGCATAGCCTTTTATTAACACTAATTTTGAACCCTATTATACAAGAATATGATAAATATTATATAAGTTTGACGCAATGGTGTTACCTATCATTATAAAATTCAAGTTATTTTGGTGCAGATGATTCTCACCCTGAATAAATCCATGTATACCCCCCCACTTGTTCCCAATTTTTAAAGTCCAAGTACTTCTTGAGAATAACGTTTTAGGAAGTGCACTTCAAAGGTTCATGGATTCCTTTTCTGCCATGGTTGTAGGTGCCCTACTTCCTGTTGTGTGTCTTGGGTGAGTACAGACTGGCAGCACCCATCCCTCTCCAGGTTGTTGTTTTTTTGGTAGGTGTTTGCTCCCCCACAGGAAACACATAGTACTGGTTTCCATAGTAATCTGACTCAAATATAACACCATCATCTGGTTGCCATTGTTTTTCTGTGTAAAGCGTCATCAGGCTCTTGAGAGATGAGCTGAATCTTGGCAGCGGCGTGTGTGACAATAATGATATAGATCCTAAAATACTGGGGGGAAACGATTTTGTTCCAAAATTTTGAGTACAATACGCATCACAACATTTGCAGTGTTAAGCATGTTATTTAAAAAGGCTATTTCTTAAAGTTACTCACTACTTCTTCCAAAAAGTAACTGATCTAGTTGCTGAATTACTCTATAGTTGAAGTAACTAGTTTCCAGAGAAAGTAACTATTTTTGTCACTAAAAGTTGTATGTCAAAGAATTTGAAATTTTCTGAGAAATAACGAAACACACCGTTTGAGCAGAGTTTACTCAAAGAGATTGGAATTCCGACTAGTTTTAAGTCAAGTCAAGTTTGTTTGTATAGCACTTAATCACAAGGAGTCTCAAAGTTCTGCACAGATTATTGCAAACCACAGACTATTATTACACCATCCCCTGATCTAAAACCTACATCAGGGCACGGTAAAACTCAAAAACCTCGGCGTGAGGAAAAGAAAGAAACCTTGAGAAGGGACAGGACATGAGGTAATCCCTCTTCCAGGATAACCAGGCTGCAACAGATGTTGCAATAAGAAATAATACACAGATATTGTCAATATGGAATATAGGTCATTCATAAGCTATAGAATAGAAGTGTGTTTTTAGCCTAGATTTAAACAGTTCCACTGAGGTTGCAGATCTCAGGGGAAAGAGCATTCCACAGCACCTGGGCCCAAATGGAGAATGCTTACGAACCTGGGGAATTTCTTCTTGGCTCTTGGCATCACCAGCATTTTCAGAGCAAAGGCTCCATGCAGGAATCTATACACATACCTTTGGTCCTCGTTATACACAAGTTTTTATGGCAGTGTATTACCATTTTTTGCGATGAATGACCAGTCGAAATACATATATATATATATACTGATGATCACAGGAATCGAACCCAGGTCTTGGCAGTGAGAGCACAGAATTTATCTCTTGGAACACGAGTAAAATGGATGATAACAAAAAAGGCATTAGATTTAATCTCATTATCACACTATTGTCACAGTACCAGAGATGAATGCTAGATAATGGAGAAAGAGGTCCTTGGAGATTTAAATCAACGCAAAAAAACATGACATAAGAGAAAAAGTGAAACAAAATTCTATGCCTATTGCTATTCAAAAATTAAGGGTGCACGTTATACACGAGTGTGCGTTAAACACGAATAAATACAGTACATCGACAGTACATTTTTGTCCGTGAATAAATTGTGACTGCATTAGTTTTATGTTTTGGTAAAAGTTTGACCCATCCAGTTTTAAGCACGCGCATGTTTTTTTTTTATACATATTCTGGAGATGCATTGTGTTTAACGCAGAAAAAAACGAGTGCACAATAACGTCAAAGGGTTGGCATAAATGCAATCAGAATCTCAATTATTTTTCATTTTGACCTTTGCGCACAAACAAATCTTTTACGTAGCTTTGTGTGTTAAAAAAATCAAACATATTTAATAAAACACAAGAACAAGTGTGCAGTACATAATCTTTAAACAATTGTGACCCACGTGTATTCGCTGGTCATTTTCACTCTTTAGAGAAACGTTTATTTTTTTTACGGCTCGGCTTACTAAAAGGAGCCAGCACTTTCCGGTCCCGAATGGCTCTTGAGGTTGTTTTTGTTGCTTTCATCTCTATATTACCAATTAGTATGTAAGATTACGTCGGCATGCCTCAAAAAGGGGGGAAATAAAGAAAGAAAAATATGAAAATGGAAAGAACAAAAAATGCACTAATACATAGAAAAGGAAAGATTAAAAAAAGGCAAAAAAAGAAAATTTTACACCTTTATGTAAACAAAAGAAGAATTATTTTTTTTTTTAAATCTACAGAAAATAAATAAATACAAAACAATGGTAACCTTTTTTAAATTTTAAAGTCACAACGCAGAATCCCCGAAGAGTGCATATTGACCAATCATCAGAGAAAAAAAGGCATCTCGGAGGGAACGAGCTGTTGATTGGTGGAAAACAGGCTCCTTTTGACAAGTTGATGAAACTGAGGAAAACCACGCCTCTCCCCAGGAGGTGGGTTCAAAGACAGTACAGATCTTTCACAAACGTTTTGGCATCTGAAAGCTCCTCTGCCCCACTTGTCCCAGAAGGTTTGACGTCTTGATAATAATTAATAATAATCTTTTTTGAATAGTTTTTCTTGAAAAACGCCAATGGGATCACGATACACCACGCCTCTCCCAAACAGGTGCTTTCAAAATCAGTACAGAACTTTCGCATGTTCAAATAGAAAAGCCCTGGGGTCTGAATATTAGTTTCTCCTCACTTGTTCCAGATGTTTAACTTGTTAGAATTTCTATAGAATAAACATATACAAAAGAGTATCACCATATTAAGATATTAAACTGACAACGAAGTGATCTCACAGTTGTACATACAAAGTATGCAACCAGGCGTTCTCAGGGTATGATAAGAGTGCAAGATTGAGCTGGAATTCCCGAAAGTTGGTTTATTTTCCAGAAAAATACTACGTTTACTGGATTTTAGTAAGGAATTCGTTTTTATTTTTCAAAAGAGAGAACACTCCAAAAAGTTGATTCAGATGGATATGTGTGGCATCCAGAAGATGATGAGACTTACCTGGCAAATAGTAGCAGCCAGCAAACACAGCCTCAACATCCTCCCGGTCATCCTTAGAACTTCAGAGCTCCTCCAAGCATGAACCGGACCCCGTCAAGCCCCGCAGACCCCAAAAGACGTCCTCCTTCTCTCGGTCCGGTCTCAGTCTCTCCCTCGTTGCTTCTACCGTTCATTCAGAGCTCCTCCCTGCCGGTGTCCGGGGCATGCCTCATGTAGTGGGGTAGGGCTTCAAATTTCAGCGCTGGCCCCTGGCGGACCCTAGCACATGTGCCGTCACTCAAGGGCCCTGGCAGCACACGGACGCATGAAGAGAAAAGTCGGGCAGCTGTTACCCGTGTAGACACAAATGAAGGGGACTTACTTTTCACTGCTAAACTATTCAACGTTATAGAAAGTTATTTGAAGTGCAAATGAACTCAAACGGAGTAAGGATATTTATTCCCCAGGAATCCAAGAACACAAAATTGAGACCATTGCCAATATTGGTATTGAATAAAGGGGGTAAAAATTACCATGTTGCAGACATTGTTGGATTTTTTTTTTTTTACAAAAATAGTTTTATTTAAAAAGTTATCATTTAGCTGTAAAATGATGATACAATAAAAGTAACGGTAAAGTTGCTTCTTTTTTAACATTTTACCCTACAATTTTCCTACTTTTAACTTATCCTGTTGAATAGATTTGATCTTTTTTGCAATATTTATCAAAATGAAAAATAAATATAAAGTAAAAAGAAAAATGAGAAAATGTAAAAAAATAACAATTATGTCAATAGATAATTTTGCCTCTTTTTCATGTATTATTTTTATCATTTTATATTTTGTATGATATTTTTTAAAAACACTTCAATAAATAAAAAATCTTCAAAAGCATATTCATATGAAAACATCAGACTATTTCCGATCACAATGGGAATCGCCTTATTTGTAAAATATAGTAAACTGATGAATGTAATGTAAAACATACAAAACAATACAATAAACTAAGGATAACACTTTTGCTCATTTTAAGCACTTTTTTATTATATAGTATTGAAATCCCAAGCGAAATTATCTGCATATCAGATCATTTGTATTATTTTTCTGATTGGACCAGAAACACAGCTGAACTTATAAAAACTGTATAGGAATACACTATGCATATTGTAAACAAACAAGCATTTTTTCTCATGAAAATACTCCACAGAATAAACAAAATTAATGACCATTAAGCATTTCCCGACGTTTTCAGTGTTAACATTTTTTAGCAATGAGCTTCTTGGAAGCATTTCACTAAAGAATCCTCCAAATGAGTTTATTATAAGTAATGAAGAAAGAAAAAGACGTCCTGTTGAAAGTAAGTCAGTGAACTAATTGAGCATGTTGGCAGGCGGACTATGTGTTTGTGTGACTTTTTAGAGAGACGATTCGAAGGCCACCTGTCTCTGTCATTTTACAAGAATGCACTTGGCCAGAGTCGCTCATCACCAAAGCATTTTCAACCGAACAGTTTGTGTAAGTGTGTGACTGCACAATCCCAAGAGTAAAGCGAGTCCGTTACAAAGTAGACCCCGGATATCCGTGTCTGTCTGTCTGTCTGTCTGTCTATCTGCCCTGGTCAAATCCCTCGAGAGGGGTGACCGACAGCAAGAAAAATCACATACACATACACAAAGAAAAAAACAAAGGAAAAAGTATGTAAAAAACACAAAATATGTGACCATGGCCAACCCAAATGCCCTAACACCCGAACAAGTTAGGCACCTCGGCACGTAAGTTGGTCATGCTTTCGTCCCTCCAGATGAAACGGTCATGTCACTCAGGTCAGGGTGATACAACACACTCTTCTGTTCAACAGCAGGGCCCAAACAGGTTTCACTGGTCTATCCCTGCCGCATCATACTGGTGCCCTGCCCATCCCTTAGAACGCGTCCAAGCATCCCACTAGCCTTTCACAACACCTCTCCACTCCATTCCAATCACCAACAAGAGCTCTAACTTCCACAACATTTAGACCTTTTCCTCCAGTGCACTCATAACACCATCCATCCACGTCAATTGCAGCCTTCCTCTTGGTCTCCTTCCATTTACTTCTGCTCTGTAGATCCTCTTCAACATTCCCTCCTCATCCATCATCTCCATGTGTCCAAACCAACCGAGTACTCTCTTATCCACTCCCTTGCTCAGTTCCACTGCTACTCCAGTTCTGTCTCTCACAATTTTATTTCTCAATCTATCTTATCTTGTCACAAACTCCTCAAACACTTCATCTCAAAAACCACCCTAGGTCACGATATTTTCACGTTACAATGAGATGTTTTTTCGGCCCCTCCTTGCTGCATTTTACCCACTATACAACATCTACTACAGATTACTTTACATGTCTAATAATTTCAAAAGGTGTTTGTGCCCAAATGTCTGCTATTGGTCGACTACATACAAAATGCTAGTTCTCTATTAGTTAGCGTTTGGCATCACGTTAAAGCAGATATGCTATCGGCTGAACTTCCTCCCACAATGCCTTTCTCATCCATCCATCGGGTCGCGGGGGTAGCAGCCTTAACAGGGAATTGTAATGGTCTCATAAAACTATGTCAAAAGCTTACACGTGTACGTGTAAAACGCTTGAGTGAGACAAGCTAATTCCCAATACTTAGAAGTGTGCATAGATGATGGTGAAATATACACATATGTCACTTTCACAGACGCTGGTGAAATGTTTTACTCTTCTTAAGAGCTCAAACATTTCACCAGCGTCTGTGAAAGCGTTTGACATGTGTTTATAAGTATATTTCACGTTTATCTATGAATGCATCTCAGCAGTGTGAACAAAAATGTCTAAAATGGTAAATGGTCTATATTTATATAGCACTTTTCAAGTCACTGAAGACCTTCCAAAGCGCTTTACAATGTGTTTCAAACTTATCCAGTCACACACAAACCCATAGAAAAATAAATCATAAAGGGACACTGTGTAATATTTGACCACTAGATGTCGTGTTTTAGGTAGTACAACCAAAACTGAGTGCTACAAAGCACAAGAATACAACCTACAGACACTTAAAGTAACCTAAACGCACCATTTTTCTTCAAATTCTTTTTGCCTTTTTTGGTATCAATCCCGTCTGTCTTGTCCTGTCCGGTATCCTGCTTGTGTAACCAGTATCCGGTATCGATTCCGTCTGTCCTGTACTGTCCGGTATCTTGCTGTTGTATCCAGTATCCGGTATTGATCCCGTCTGTCCCGACCTGTCCAATATCAGCTCGTGTATCTTGTATCTGGTATCGATCCTGTCAGTCCTGTCCGGTTTCGATCTCTTCTGGCCAGCAATCGCCGAATCACTGGCGTTTGTGTTCACGCGCATTACTGCCCCATTACTGTAAAATAAAACTTGTGTGAAAACGTTACACGTTTGGCTTCTCCGTCTATTTGGGTTCTGACACCTCGAGCCTGAATAATTGCGTTTGAAACGTGTTTCCTTACACTCTTATGTAGGTTTTAGATCAGGGGATGGTGTAATAATAGTCTGTAGTTTGTAATAGTCTGTGGCCTGCGCAGCTCTTTGAGACTCTTTGTGATTAAGGGCTATACAAATAAACATGACTTGACTTGACTTATGTACGACTGCATTTCAGGTGCCGGTGTGAGAGCCAATCCTGAATTGAGTCCTAGACCTCACTCCACAGTAAAGCACCTCATAGAAGGGGCTCTGCTGCCCACTTTTGGCCACTTTGGGCCACCTTTGGCCACAACAACCGCTCACGTCAACCATAATTCAACACAAGGCGCAGAAAGCTCACACAAACACAACATTTCCCCGCAAATCATGCTTCACTGCCTTGCTCAAGGACATTTGGTCGCAAGTGGAAAGGAAAAGTCATGAGAAAATATCTTGACGGTGTCTGTGTTTCACAGGGGACGTGCAGATGTGCTTGTTTCTTGTCCACACTCATTATACACACACAGCTGAGTAACTGTATCTAAATGATACGACTTTATGGACATTAAGGGACCCATGTAGGGGGGGTTGTTGGGGTTCAGGGCTGCACTCTGCAGCACTTTTCAGCTTCTCCTACTTATCACTTTAAAAAAGAAAAAAAAACATGGAAAATGACATCCATATGGTGCCCGGATGGTGCCCTGAAAGAGGGATGGGGAGTGTGAACTATAAATTGTAATTCTCACAGTGATGATTATAATTGACAATTTATCACAGGAAAAGGATTTTGGATTGGAATGACCTTTAAGTAAAATTGGGGGCACCTGGAATGACATTGGGTATCATTTAGCGCCTCCCACTATTACCTATACATGCACAAAACGTGTATCCATTCAAATCCAGAGGTCTCAAACTCAATTGAGTTGGCCACTAAAGTAAGGATACAAGAGAGGTTGGGCCAAATGTTTTTTTCCCGCAAAAAACACGCTGATAAATAAAAACATTCTGCTGTTCTTGAAGGGACAGGGTTTTCTATTTGTCCATAAGAGGTTGCTGTGATGTCTGGTGCAACCAAAAATGAGTCCAAGGAAGACTACAAACTACTTTTTATTCCAATTTTTACCCAACCTTTCATAAAGAAAGACAAAAAAATAGTTTTTTTAAAAAGGAATACAAATAGGGATGAAGAAATGAGTGTCATGATTGCTGATGTGAAACACCTGTGCCTGATCATTTGGCACAAACCGCCACGGGTTCTGATTGGCTCCCTGTCACTATTTGAACCCTGTCCTGTCAATCCCCTGTTGTCAGTCCGTCTGCGAACTTCAGTGAATACTAAGCAAGCCTTTTTCGACCCTGACTCCCACCTGTCCCGTTTTTGCTCCCGTCTGTCTCCGGCTACGACCTGTTTTGCTCCTGACCACGTCTGTTTTCCCGTCCCGGCTTAGGACCGCTTTTCGTCCCCCAACAACGTCTACTCTCCCGTTCTGGCTAACGAATCGTTTCCGACCCCGACCATGTCTTGCTCTCCCAGTCCCGGCTACCGACCAGTTTTCCGCCCCTGACACCGCCATCGCTTACTACGGAATATCCACTTCCGTCTTCGGATCACAATCCCAGTACAACTTGCTTCCCGCGCCCAGCGAACACCGGATCGTGGGCGCAGCCCTTCTTCTCTCTTTCAATAAAACTTGTGGTAAACGTCACGCAAGTGGTTCCTGTTTCCATTCTGGTCCTGACAATTAGAAAAAGAGGCAAAAAAAGGGGAAACGTGAGTATAAAGGAAAGTAGGGAAAATAAAGCAAAAATAGAAAATGGAGAAAAATAAAAAAATAAAGGAAAGAAAAATGAAAGAAAAACGACAAAAATGAAAGCAAAATGGAAAATGTCTGTCTTGTTTTCCTCTTTATTTGTTTTCATGTTTCTTTTCTTTTTCTCCTCAAGATTCACTTTTTGTCTTTTTTCTTTTTTGTCGTTTTTTTCCCTTTAATTTTCAATTGTTTCCCCCTTTTATCCTGAGTTTTAATTGTTGTCTTATTTCATTTTTCCTTTCTTTTTTCTATTTCTTTCTCTTTTCGTCCTTTTTTTTCTTTTCTTATTTTTATTTTTTTTAAGTAATAAGGTGCATTTTGGGCACTTTGATTCTCTGTATTTGGTCGTTTTCTGTTGTATTTTAGCACTTGTGTTTTTAGCGCGACAGAATCCAGCGACATCTAGTGGAAACACACTGTCCCATTAACTTTCATATCAAGAATCCTCAAACAATCCTCACGGGGGCTGCAATTGGCCCCTGGGACACAAATTTGAGACCCCTGATTTAGATTAAATTTATGCAGTGGCTCAGGAGGTAGAGTGCTCGTCTTGGGATCAAGAGATCTCAGTTCGAATCCCGGCTCCTCCGTGTTACATGTCGAAGTGTCCTTGGGTAAGACACTGAACCCCTAATACCCCCAATATGCAGGTTAGCGCCTTACATGGCTGCACGGCCGCTATTGGGAAATGTGAAGCACACTGTAAAGCGCTTTGGGAAGTCTTGACTTGAAAAGCGCTATATAAATGCAGATCATTTCATTTCATTTCATTTCATTTCAATTAGCGTGTGTGTGTGTGTGTGTGTGTGCGTGTAAGTGTATTCGTATGTAGATTATAGGCTCCAAAACGACAGAACCGATTTTCCTGAAAATTTACACATTTGTACTATAAGCCTCTTTGAGTGTTTTTAGCTAGGTTTCGTGTCAAGGTACCCCCCAATAAATACTAAAAAAAATTATAAAAATGTGCATTTATTGCAGAAACCCATGGTCCCACCCTCCAAGTCATGCGGTACAAAATGGGTTGACACGCCATTTTCTATTGGGGAGCTATATTTCGGACAGCAGCCCAGACAGAAGATCAACAACCTGGGGAAGAGAGAGCGCCAGTCCTCCAAAACTCTGAGGTAAGGGGCCATTGGCCAAATCTTTTTGAGGAAGGTAAGAAAGTGTAGATTTTTTTAGAGTAAGAAGTCAGGGCCGGATGGAACCCTGACCTTTCAGGGAGCGCTGGAAGGCAGGTCTGATTTGATGTTAACTGTTTGCTCTCTCTGCGACCTACCACGGGAAGCCTACCTCCGGTTGGAGAAGAACCTTTGTTTTTTTGAACCTCATATCCCATATCGCTGAATCATTTTTTAGTACTCTTTGGTTCGAATCTGTAAAGCTGTCTCTTGGTTTTACGTTTCCAAGTGTAAAACCTGCTTTTGATTACCCAGGTTGCCACATCATGTACAAATGGATCAGGAGGTGCATGCTGCCATGTGGCTCTTTGCATTTTCCAAATGGCTTCATGGTACTTTTTCAACAAACCACGGCCCCAACAACCTCAAGGCTGCTTGTTGTACATATTATGAGTCGGAATTGGATGCCATCTTGCTGCTACAAGTACCATTTTGCTGCTACGGATACAGGTACTTTGGTCGGTTTGAGTTTCTGTAGTTTGTATTCTTTATTGTCCTTCTTAGCACTCTTTTTGTTCTACTAGACAATATCTAGTGGTCAAATATTACATTGCGTCATTTCATATCAAACATTTTCCTTACTAAAATGAGAATATAGAAGTATAGTTGACCCTGATCTTTCATATTGAACAAGTTTGCTTGGAAAATTCAACTATTGGTTCTTTTGAAAAGGAAAATAATTTTGAAACAATTGTTATTATTTTATTGTAAATCCACGAAAAAATAAACGGTCAAAAAAAAAAAGTTAAACGTAAATTACCTGCCAACTGAACAAGGTGTGTTGCAGATTTTTTTCTTATAAATTGCCTTCCATAAAAATGATTTTAGTATTATCATTTTACCATAAAAGAAGCTTAAAAATATAGTTATCAGTACTAAAAAAAAACAATAAAAATAAAAATATCAGTGGAAAAGTTACGTTTTTGAAGATGCATCGCTTATAAACTCACTTCCGTAATGAAAATAATTGTCTTATTCATAATTGTCTGGAAGGGGGACTACCTTATGTGCGGTCCCTTCTCAAGATTTCTTCAATTTCCTCATGTTGAGGTTTTTGTCAAGAACCGGAACAGGATCAGGACCCAATCGCATGACGTTCTCACACAAGCCTTTTATTTTACGGGAAATGAGGAGTCATGCACGTTAGGCAGCCAATCTGGCGTGGAAAGACTGGAAGCCAGAGACCGACGAGACCGATTCCAATTGCCCAAGTTGATATCGGACAGATGGGGTCGATACCGGACAGGAAGGGACAGACATGATAGATAACGAATCAGGATATCGATAATTAGCAGGAGAACCTGGACTGGAACGAAAACTGGAGAAAATAATAAGCAGGACAAAAATAGACAGAAACAAAACTGGAACCCGAAATTAAACAGGACAAAAATAAACGGGAACAATACCGGACTGAAGATATCAACAGGAAAACAAGACCGAGTCAGAACCCACGTCTTGTGGGGCAGAGGTTCGTTTGACGGGCTGACAGGGGAAGTGCGACAGCGCTGAGGTTAAAGTACCGGGTAGACAGAAAGCCAATCTGTTAACGAGCCGCAGCTGGCGCCACACGGGCGGGGCCAATTCGGCGCCATGGCAATCGTGACAGTTTTTGAGTTTTTCCTTGCCCTCATGTCGGTTTTAGATCAGGGGATGGAGTTATAATAGTCTGTGGATTGCAATAGTCTGTGCAGCTCTTTGAGACTTCTTGTAATTAAGGGCTTCACAAATAAAGATGACTTGACATGTTTTTGAGAGTTTCCTTGCCCTCGTGTAGGTTTTAGATGAGGGGATGTATCGTAATAGTGGTTTGCAATAATCTGTGGTCTGTGCAGCCCTTTGAGACTCTTTGTGATTAAGGGCTATACAAAGAAACATGACTTGACTTAACTTATTATTATTATTTTACAGTAAATTCCAGTTTAAAATATATCAAATAAAACGAAAGTTCCAAATGTAACTAGGGCTCTATGAATTCCGTACGAATGCCAGAGGCATCGCTTCAAGCACAGAACGTTACCTTTGCGCTTACGCAGTTCGAGAAATGCACACTAAAAATGAGTTATTTGTCACACCTATGCCCCAGGAATGTCAATGAATCCAAGTTTCACTACAGGTTCGATTCCTTCCGAATCTTCTCGATGCTCTGGTGGTCTGGTGGGACTCATAGAATCGTAGGTATTTTCATAACTTTGATTCCATTTCATCCCTACCTTCAAGCACTGAATTACTAATAGCAGCGTAGTTAGAGGAAACCCATAAACTTGAATTTTAAACCTCGGCCGGCCCAAAGACAACGCAAACTGGCGTGGGAGAGGCCACATCACGGCTGTAGATGCGGTAGAAGTGACAGGCGGTGCACCCCCAAGAAACACCCCCAAGAAATGGCAACTGCCTGGACGAATGGCAGCGCTCCTCCGAAAACAGGGGGCAGTCACAGGTGGGAGAAGAGTGCTCTGCCATCCGGTGGAACAAGCGCAACCTAAGTCAAGCCAAGTCATGTTTATTTGTACAGCACTAAATCACAAAGAGTCTCAAAGGGCTGCACAGACCACAGATTATTGCAAATCACAGACTATTATAACACCATCACCTGATCTAAAACCTACATGAGGGCAAATAATACACAGATATTGGAAACATAAAATATATGTTATTCACATGCTATAGAATAGAAGTGTGTTTTAAGCTTAGATTGAAACATTTCCACTGAGGTTGCAGATCGAATCTCAGTGGAATAGCATTCCACAGCACCGGGGTCCGAATGGAGAACGCTCTCGAACCTGCGGACCTCTTCTTGGCTCTTGGGATCACTAGTAGACCAGGTTTTTCAGAGCAAAGGCTTCGGACCGGAACATAGGTGGAAATTAAATCTGAAAGATATGAGGGAGCAAGTCCATGCATGATTTTGTATACTACCTACGGAACCTTATAATCACATTTTAAGCTAACAGGGAGCCAATGCAGGTTAGCTAAAATCGGGGTAATGAAATGATCTGCATTTATATAGCGCTTTTCAAGTCAAGACTTCCCAAAGCGCTTTACAGTGTGCTTCACATTTCCCAATAGCGGCCGTGCAGCCATGTAAGGCGCTAACCTGCATATTGGGGGTATTAGGGGTTCAGTGTCTTACCCAAGGACACTTCGACATGTAACACGGAGGAGCCGGGATTCGAACTGAGATCTCTTGATCCCAAGACGAGCGCTCTACCTCCTGAGCCACTGCCGCGTAATGTGATACAATTTTCTTGTCTTAATTAAAAGCCTCACATCAACCTTTTGTACCAGCTGAAGGCTCTTGACTTTGGACTTCAAGAGACCGGAGAGTAGTACATCACAGTAATCGAGACGGGAGGTAACAAAGAGCATGAATTATTATCCCCGCATCGAACTGAGAACGTATAGGGTGAATTTTAGCAATGTTTCAAAGATGTAAAAAAGCTGTTCTAGTAATATTCTACAGATTGAGGTCAAATATGACACCTAAATTTTTAAATGAGTCAGTCGGGTCGATATTACATTTGTCAATTGTCAATTGTTCAGAGTCGTTTTTGAGAACAAGTCACAGCATTTAGATGGACCAATAATTAACAAACTCCAGAAAAGCCGTCATAACAAACAAAAGTCGATTGGATGAATGAAAACTTTCTGTTGTAACAATGTAGTACCACAACGTATGCACGGGGCACAAGAACCCCACCCAAGCCCCACTATCACCTAGGGCAGGGTTGGAACATGCAAGACGCAGCAGCCCGTCAAAAAAGGGGGGCCAGAAAGTCTCTCGGCCACAGCAAGATGCCGCCAGCACCATCCGAGTGTCACCGCAGGCAGCTGGAGCCAACGGACAAGGTGTGAAGCTAAGCAGAAGTCAAAACGAACATAAGGGCAGCCTTACAGGAAACCCACTGAAGGCCTGCCTGCAACCCTAGTGAGAATCCCACCTCAAAGACAGTATTCAATGGGGGAAAGCGGGTTTTTATATTGAATTAATACTTGGGGGGCAACGCTCCACAGTTGACATCCATGAGCACTTCCGCAAACATGGGTGCATTGCGTGTGACGTCAAGGTCATCGTGTGCATTCAAGCGGGACAAAGGGAGGCTGACAGGTAATCCAGAACCAGCTCCAGACCTCAAGATAGGACGCACGGAGCTGTGTGCACCTGACGAAGCAGATGGAACCCTGTACCAAGAGTGGTGTGCCTGAGCTGAACGAGGAGCTAGCCGTTCAAAAAACACACCGCCTGCAAACAGGCAGAGTTGGAATCGAACGAAAGCCATAGCAACAACGCAAGGCCGGACAAAATTAAACAAACACAGTAGCCCCGAGGCTAACGGGACGTTAGCTGGGAAAAATGACACCAACTGCGACACGCGGCAAATCACAAAGACACAATCGACTACCTGATGAAAGCTAACAAGGAAAGCACGCCGTAACAGCAGGCGAACTAACCCCAGGTAGCCTTGGGAGGGGCAAACAACACTCAGCTACGACTTCAAAAGGCTAATCATTAGCAGCGAAGGCTAAACTTCGATATCCCCAAGCATAAGACAGTGGTATGCAATGTCACGTGAGAAGATGAAATGAATTCAATTTGTGGTGGGACTAGGATTTATGAATAACTAATTTTTGGTATGCATTTCCTCGAACCGCACATTGCCGAAGGTAAATTCAGTGCTTGAAGCACCGCCTCAGGCAGTCGGTAGGGACGAGATAGAGGATATTTTCCGATGGAATAAGACATTTTCTAATTTTTTTCCTGGATCTAATTTCATAACAATATTTCTAAAATTCACTATATATTATTTCTATGACTTTACCATATTGTGAACTGGTTTCACACCAAATTTTTGATCTTCTAAGTATTTGAAAATACATGATGTCAAATCAATAATTGATAATATTAATGTTTTTTTTTTCTCATACATGAAGAAGACATTCGTAATTTACAAGCTAATATTTTGAGTGCTGCTAATGAGAATAGACAACATAGAAAATTGAAATATTAGAATTAATTGTTTAATATTCTTTTTGACAACTTGGGACTGTTTCTTTTTTTTACACACAGTGCATACACAGTATATAACTTTTTATTTTTCCAACTAGAATCTTGGCATATTGCTCAATAAAATCCCGAGATGGTCCATTAAACGGATGGATGACGATTAGGGCAATGAAACCCAATCCATGAAATATACATGACAGTCCTTCCGCTAGAGGGCAGTGTTTGACCATAAAAAAAGAGAAGACGGGCGAGACAGAAAATGCACTGCTAAAGATTGCACATTTCGATTTGTGCTGTAAAGACAACAAAGGGGAGTAAAGCTAACTCAAGAGAGCTTTTATAAAACCAATCTGCGTTTCTTAAAAACTTTTAACACAGAAAAACGTATTAAAGTCTTTGTTTTGGTGTCCCCTGCATTTTGTTTCTGCTTTGTCTTACAAAGGAGTTGGGGGTGGTGTTGAAGTACAGCAATCCCTCGCTAATCCGTACTTCAGACATCGCTATTTCATTGTTTGGCAGATTTTGAATGGAATCATCTTTATTGTCATTGATATAAACGTAAAGGGCATTGTGTTCTGCCTCAAACACTAGACGCTCTAACAGGGGAAGGTTGTATATGTGTGTGTTGAGTGGGCGTGACTGCCTGTGTGTGACGATATACCGGTGTACGATGTCAGTCAAAGAGCAGGGCGGGCGCACTAGGTCCAGCCAAAACAAACAGCCACATCTATCTTTTAGCGGATCGTTAAATTAAAAATAAATGTATCATTTGAATTAGACTCTTAGAAAGTCAGAAAAGCACAAAGAAATGCTGATCACCAATGGGTGCTCCGAGGATTATTATCAGGTCTGAGAAGCGAGATGGAGAGATGGCAATAGTGCTGCTGCAGGCCTACTTTGGCTACAATTCTTACAAGCTATCCCTACCAAGCCTGTATCTCACCAACACCAGATCCGTTACCCATGAAACAGATGACCTGGAGCTACAGGATGTGGGAAACGGCTATATTCGAGAGGGTTGTATTTTAATTATCACAGAACCTGGCTCAATTAGAGAATAACAGATACTAGCGTGCAGCTGGCCAGCCGTTCTCTAAATTGCTTTCTTTCACTGAGAGAAGAAGCCCTCCAATTTGTTGTACTTTTGTGTCACGTGGCGTGGTGGAGGGAAGGGGTGACCGGACCAGAACGGATGCAGGAGGCAGGAAGGGAGAACTCAAATGAGTTGACGATCCATAGGTTTTATTTAACAAAATAAAAGTTGTCCATAACTCTGGGACATGACAAAACAAACAAGTTTCTTCCAACTCAACTAAACAAGACAAGGCATAACAGACCGGGGAATATGTAGATTTGTATAATGAGCCAGCCCCCGCAAAGCCCAGAATCCAGCCTTAAATAGCAGACAAAATTAGTTGAACTGCTTCAGCTGTTGCCCAGGGGGCGGGGCAGACTGGTCACCAAGGCGACCATGACAGAGCCCCCCCTTTAAGGGACAGCTCCCGAGGTCCCAAAAAGAAAGAATTACTACCTCGCGCCCCGGAATGGTTCGACGCTCACGATTGGGGCAACCCCGCTCCCTCCTCCGAACACGCAGGAACGGGGAGAGGCAGGCGCCATCAGCGTCAGGCGGATCGGAATCGGCGCTCGGCAGGGGGGGGGTCCGGCGGGCAAACTGGACAGGGGATAACAGACAGGCAGAACCGACGAGAACAGGACAGGCCGATTCAGAAGAGTCGCACTCAGGACAGGCCGATTCAGAAGAGTCGCACTCAGGACAGGCCGATTCAGAAGAGTCGCACTCAGGACAGACCGATTCAGAAGAGTCGCACTCAGGACAGACCGATTCAGAAGAGTCGCACTCAGGACAGACCGATTCAGAAGTGTCACACTCAGGACAGGCGGAATCAGAACAGGCAAGGCAGGGCAGGCGGAATCAGAACAGACAAGACATGAGAGAGTCAAAATCAGAACCAGCAAAACAGGAGCAGCGGAGTCGGACTGGCAGGCAGCTGAGTCGGACTGGCAGGCAGCGGAGTCGGACTGGCAGGCAGCGGAGTCGGACTGGCAGGCAGCGGAGTCGGACTGGCAGGCAGCGGAGTCGGACTGGCAGGCAGCGGAGTCGGACTGGCAGGCAGCGGAGTCGGACTGGCAGGCAGCGGAGTCGGTCTGGCAGGCAGCGGAGTCGGACTGGCAGGCAGCGGAGTCGGACTGGCAGGCAGCGGAGTCGGACTGGCAGGCAGCGGAGTCGGACTGGCAGGCAGGGGAGATTGAATAGCAGGCAATCGGCACGGGAGTCGGGCAGGCAGGCATGAGAGTCGAACAGGCAGGCGTCAATTCCTCCCGGGACCCCATTCGAGGCACAGCAATGGCCACGACGGGCGGGGCCGTGGTTCGAACGGGCAGGGAGTCGAAGTCGGACTCAGTGGGCGCTTGCCAAGCTGCGTTCTCCAGGTCTCCCCAAATCGCGCTGGGATCGTTCGCTGAGTTCTTGTCGTGGCTGGCTCATTCTGTCACGTGGCGTGGTGGGGTCGAAGGAGTGATCGGACCAGAACGGATGCAGGAGGCAGGAAGGGAGAACTCAAATGCGTTGACGATCCATAGGTTTTATTTAACAAAATAAAAGTTGTCCATAACTCTGGGACATGACAAAACAAACAAGTTTCTTCCAACTCAACTAAACAAGACAAGGCATAACAGACCGGGGAATATGTAGATTTGTATAATGAGCCAGCCCCCGCAAAGCCCAGAATCCAGCCTTAAATAGCAGACACAATTAGTTGAACTGCTTCAGCTGTTGCCCAGAGGGCGGGGCAGACTGGTCACCAAGGCGACCATGACACTTTTGTATATTGACAAAAAAGGCCATTCATTCAACTGCAATTCTGTGTTCTAGGTTATCATTTGTAGATCTATGGTTGTTATTTTATAACAGTCTTATACTCTCAGTCGGTAATGACGTCATCTGGAGGTAAGAGTCTATCCTTTGGGGGCTATTATGTAGGTGCTACGCTACTTAGTGGATTTTCATGTTTCGCTGGGCGTTCTGCTCCTCATAATCCGCGATAACCGAGGATTTACTGTAGTACTCGATGGTGTAGTAGTGTTGGGGTATGTGAGGGTTAATGCTGCAGTGCTTTCACCCCACAGTCTGCCTCCACCAGGGTGGGTTGCCAATTAGAGGCAACAAATATGACACACTTGACTCTCCCGCTTGAACCATGGCTGGAGATAATAGGCCTCTTCCTGCAGCACGATCGATGACATTGTGTCCCTGGGTGCAAGTCTGCAAAAAAAGAAAGGAAGAAAAAAAAACTCTGCAAGCACACACTCTTTCCCCCCTTACTCTTTTCTTACCTGTCAGAGAGTAAAATGCCAGCTTTCTGTTTCTTTCACTGGGAATCAGCTTGCTACTTTTTTCACGTTTTTAACTACAACAATACATTTTAATCAGAAGTAAACATGAAATCGTAGTACAAAAAGTCCCAAATTTTACACAATTTTCAAATTATGATGTGGAATATTATGTTTTTTTCAGCCCCCTGTGAAGCGATTTTTAATCTTTTATTCATTTTGTGTTCTCTGAAACGTGCCTTTCTGCGATTTATCGACATCATATGACATGCTGTCTACTAAATTTGTTTAGCCATGGGTCCTAAGAATGGCAGTGATGACAAAAAAAGAAGCGAAAATCTGATAACCATGGAAACGAAGCTTGGTATTATGAAGAAAGCAAAGAAGGCATACGAATTGCTACCCTTGTGAAGTTGTATGGCCGTAATCAAACAACGACCGGGAATATAAATAAGAATAAAGAGGAATAAAGTCTTCTCAAAACATGCTTGCAAGTGGAACTTTAGAAATCAATTTTTAATTATAATCCGCCGTGTTCTTCCCCTTTCTGCATCCACCCACAAATTCCACTATACCTACTCAAATCATGTCACACCAAAGGGACATAAATTTTAACATTACCTTTATATGAGTATTTATTTAGAATGTTATTTAATAATACAAACAAATATTACAAGTAAGAGGTACTTAATATACACTATTTTGTTACAAACAGTTTATATTTTCATAGAATTTCTATCCCCCTACAAGAACAATAACAACAAAACATACTGATGTTAAAGAAAGTAAAAATGACTTGTACTTCAAACGTCCATACAAAGCAGCTGTGGAGTAATGTCAAGACACATGTCAAATGTTTAAAAGAAGTAAATCTCTCGTTTTTTTTCTGTTGCGTATTTGTTAATATCCAAATTGTAACACAGTCAAAAGCATGAGCAGTTCTTTCAATGTTTTTATTACAGAATATTCTGGGAACAAATGAAATTCAGATGAATGGTGGTAGAAATTGGAAGGGAAATTATAGTTTGTTTATAGTTTGAATGTGCATTTGTATGATGTTATCCTCAAAAGTGGCTTAACAAAGCCAAATATTCTTTCAACAATAGTATTTTTCTTGGGGCCTGCTAACTATTAATCAAGATGGCCTACACTTTAGTGCAGGGAAGCCCGCTCAAGATCTTCCCTCCTCACATTCCTTTCTTCTTACAGAGACGCATTGTGTTACAAAGTTTCACTATCCTTACTGATCATTTATGATACTTGTACGGCATCTAGCGACCGACAATATATGCTGCATTTAATCATGTGATTCCTGTCTAAACCAATCAGATTCGTTACCTGTGTTCATGTAATCTCGTTTAAACCAATCAGATGTGTTGTTTCATTCCTGTGTTTTCCAATAAATGAGCCTCTAGCCATAGGCGGAGTGTGATTCCTTCCTGAGCGGCTGGAAGGGCTATCAAAAACCTAAATTTCCGACTCAGAGTGTGTTTTTTTCTTTATCCTAATACAATCTCAAGTTTTAACCTTGACAGAAATAAAAAAATGCAAAGTCAACATGTCTGACAATCACTTTTAAACCCGGTTCAAAAAGTAAAAAAAAAAAAACTGTTGAAAAAGAAAAGAAAACTTTGCGGAACAAGAGTCTTTGTCCGTTTCTAACGCTGTATCTGAGAGAGATATTAGAAAAGGAGTGTGTATGGCTTTTTGTGTACTGTAGCAGAGGAGAGAGGGGGGGGGGGCGGAGTGATAGAGTGGGGGTGTCAGGGTGGAGTTGACAGTTGTATGCATGTGTGAGGCTAATTTGCCTCCATCAGCTGTCACAATCGGAGATGTCAGGGTGAGTTTGGCTCTTGGTCTTTTTTCCTTTTTCTCTCTCGCCTCCTCTTTGCTGGCAATGTCATGTTGTCAGCCCACATATGCTTGTCTGTGGTGAGGAGGGTAGGGGGGATAGTGATGGGGGGAGTGGTGTGCAATGGGGGGTTGCTTTTAACCCCATCCCTTGTCTCCGTTCGGCCTACGTGAGCATCATAACGTTCATGGATATAAATGCAGGGCTCGGTTAAGAGTTTTTTTTTCTCTTTCTTCGTTGTGGAATCGAATGTTAGAAAATGAGCAAAAAATATGACATCACTATCATCTAAATAAATGATGAAGTAAATAACAATTGTTATCCAACTCAGGGTTGGGAAAACCTAAATATTAAAGAGCTATTCTATATATCTATCTACCTTGGTCATATCCCTCAAGAGGGGTGACTGACACCAAGACAAACACATACAATAACAAAGAAAATAAAAAAAGGGGAAAAAAAAGCAAAAAAACACAGTCACACTCTAATACAGTCCCCTCTTAACATCCATACTTGTGTCCTGTGGTGAGGGGCCCTCACCCCCTGAGAGGTGAGAGAATTCTCCCACCGTCATCCGCTGCGTGTCGTAAGAGGCGACTTAAGTGGAGGGAGCGAGGTGACTGGGGATTTTCTCCTCTCTATCTCTACTCCCTAAGAGACAGCAAGGCAAAGAAAGGGGGGCGGGAGACCGAAGGTCACGCAAACCCTAATTTTAGGGTCACTAAAAGTGAGAGGATGTGGAAGTAAAGCGACTGAGTGGAAGAAAGAGGAGATCGGAAGAATTAAAGGGATACCCTCCCTAAATATTCTAGCTTAAGTTTCAAGAGTTATTTCAGACGATTTATTCACTAATAGTATTGAACATTTCCGCCTGAGTAGAATGTAATTGAATCCTTTTGAGAAAAAATAGGGATGTTACTTAGGTAGATAGAATTATAAAATAGAGATTTATACAGACAGATATAGAGATAAAATTAGAGATATATAGATAAAAGGATACAGAGATAGATACAGACATAAAAATGAAGGATAGACAGAAACAGGGTATACATAAAAGTATAGAGGTGTGTGTATCGAGATATATGAAAGGAATTAAAAAAATGGATAAACATGGAGAGAAAAAGAAATAGAGCTTGATTTGAGAAATAGGTAAAATGACAGAGAGTGATGGAAAGAGGATATAGAGAGGATATAGAGAGTGAAATGACAGAGAGGTGATAGAGAGGGGATAGAAAGAGAGAGAGAAAAAGATAGTGAAAGAATGACAGAGAAAGAAGAAGAGAGAGAGAGAGAGAAGAGAGAGTGAAAGAGAGTAAAGAGAGAGAGAGAGAAAGAGAGAAATTGAGAGATGGATCGGGAGAGGAGATGGATCGAGAAAGAAAGGGAGTGGGCAAAGATCGAGAAAGAGAGAAAAGAGTGAGGGAAAAAGAGAGATAGAGAGAGTGAAAGTGAAAGATTGAGAGGGAGAGGAGAGAAATCAAGAACGAAAGGGAGAAAAGGACAGTGATGGGGAACGATCAAAATTAAAAGGAGAGAGATACAAAAAATAGAGGCGACATATGTTGGGAGAGAGATAGTGAAGGACAAAGAGTAGGAGATCAAGAAAGATCGAGATTGAGCAATGAGATTTGGAGAGAGAAAAGGGAGTGAGATGGAGAAAGAGAGAAAGTTTGAGATCGAGAGAGAACGTTTGAGAGATCAAAAGAGAAAGAGGAGAGATTGAGAGAGAGATAAATAATGAGAGAAATAAAGAGAGACAAAGATCAAGATTGAGAGAGGAGAAAGAGGTCGAAATAGATAGAGGAGAGAGATATCGAGAGAGTGGAGAGACCAAGATTGAGGGATTCATAGATTGAGAGAGGAAAATCAAGAGCGAGATTGTCAGCCCACCAGTGAAAAAAACCCCATCTCATTTCTGTAATACATTTGTCCCCAGAATATTCTGCAATAAAAAACTTCAACAGAACTGCTGAGATCCAGCGGTGAGACAAAAGAGGCCAACCCTCTTCAATATATAGAGCTAGAGATAGTTATAGAGATAGATCGACAGATAGATCAATAGAGATGGATTTCTTTGTTGACTTAACGAAGCGATGTGGCAAACTAGGCCCCCCAAAGACCCAGAATTTGACACCTACGCATTAATGTCTCAAAAACATACCAACCTGCTAATTAAACCAAACAAAATATTCCATCCATTCCTCAGAAATCATGGTGCAATTACCTGCGTGCAAGCGCCAGTCACAAAAGTCATCATCTTCTCCGCCTTGAGCAGCTCGCCATTTAAACTTTGACACCTGTAAACAAGCAGCGACGATACACTTCCTGTACGCAAACAGGATTTGGAGTCTCAAAGTAGCCCCTTCCTCGTTGAAGCCCCCACTGCGGGCGAGCAGGAGAAAGTCTGAGTGCTTTGCTGTATCACACACCATCATCACTGTCAGAGCCATTGATTTGTCAACAACATGGTGATACACTGTAGATAGATAAAAGCTCATCCGCCGTGTACTGCCAAAAAGCATTTCCTCTTCTTTTTCTTCCTCCCCACCAAGCAAATTCACGGTTGCATACATCCCCGCTGCTGCAAAACAATAAAAGAAAAGCAAGGTGACTTGTAAGGCCACTAAAAAGATGGCCGCTTTGTGTCTCGGCAGGTAGCCGCTCGTCCGTCAGGGCGAACATCGTCTTGCCGTACGGCTGAGGAATACTTCAGCTTCGGGAGAAAGCCGGACTAGGAGATGGATGGACAGGGAGGTATTGAAATAGAGGAGTTGCATGGAAGCCCAAGAGGCCTAAAACAGAAAAACAAAACATGCAATAATTACTATGAATAATGTGCATCACTTCCAGATCCGCCAGCTCAACATAATCAAAGACTCAGACAATGGCTGACAGGACTGTTGCATGTCCAATCCATCTCCATCCATGTTGATTAACAAGGCAAATCTTTCAAGTTTCTGAAAGTGTGTATATGATGTATAAACGGCTATATATTGTTATAGTTCAGGCAAAGATTATTCATTTTATTTTTGCAAAACTATTTGCACATAGACTCTATGCTATGTATTGTACTGTTACGGTTTTCACCATCCAGAGGAGGAATTGAAGCTGCAATTACACATTACTTGTGGTCACGGTCCTTCTTTGGCAGTTTAGCTCGGTGCTATATCGATGACACTATCTTTTTCCAACATGGCATAAAATGACCCCTGCTTAAATAATAAAATGCTTTTTAGCTGTTTGCATAACTGACAAGTTCATTATGTTTTTAATACTTGACACCTGCAAAAAAGACTTTATAGGATGCCAATTTGTTATTTTGAATATTATACTTCATTGTTTTAACTATTCTAACTATTATTTGTCATTGTTTTGAATCTTACATATTGTAGCTATTGGCCAATCATTTTGTGACAGATCTGCTTTTGTAACCTGGGAGGACTACTAATGTTTAAACTTATCAATAACTATATAATAAATAATTAATTATTTTAATAACGATCTATTTTTATTCTTTTATTGTGAAATAGTTCATAAAATGAGGAGAACGATGTGCTTTTTTCCATATCAGATAACTTAATTTGACAAAAATCCTTTAAATCTATGGTTAAAGAAAATCTTCAGAGTCAGCAATACAGAGACCCCTCACTACGTCACGCTTCCCTTATTGCCGCTTCACTGCTTCGTGTGTTTTAAATCGAATCGTCTTTATTGTCATTGATATCAACGTAACGTGCATTGTGTTAGAACAGATCGTTAGGGAGGGCTTTGTGTGTTGGGTGGGCAGGACTGTTTGTGAGTGCAACCTCGATAGGCTGGTGTATCATGTCAGTCAAACAGCGAGGTGGGTGCTCAAGTTGAGACAGAAACAAACGAAAGCGCATGCCGGCAGCTATCTTTTAGTGCCTCGTTACATTTAAAATAAATCCATTAATTAAATCAGACTCTGAGGAAAGTCAGAAGAGCGCAAAAAAATGGTGATCCCAGTGGCTGCTCCGTGGATTGTTATCGGGTCCTGAGGTGAGTGAGGCACCGTCAGGAGAGAAGGCCTCACAATCACCCATAAGACGGATTACCTGGAACTACAACTCGTGGGAAACCACTAAAATTGGACGTTTTTTTTAATCATCACAGAGACCTGAGGATACCAGATTCTAGCGTGCAGCTAGCCAGCTGCTTTCTAAATTGCTTTCTTACTCTGAAAGGAAAAGCCGTCAAATTTTGTTACTCTTATGTATAATAACACTACAGATTCAACTGCAAACTCATTCAACTGCAATTCTGTGTTATTATTTGTAGATCTTTAGTCATTGGCAACATGGCGGCTGGCAGGTTAGCGCGCAACCCCACAGTGCAGAGGGCCAGGCTTCGATTTAGGCTACCGCAGCCACCCTGTGCGGGGTTTGCATGTTCTTCCCTATGCCTAGGTGCGCACTCAGGCTTCCTTTTCAAAAACATGTCGGTCCAAATCGTCCCTATGTGTGACTGAGACCTAGGGTTGCACGTCTTCGTGTGCCTGGCGACTGGCTGGCAATCGGTTAGGGATGTCCCCTGCCCACTGCCCGAAGATGGCAAGGATGGATACTAGGAACTCGTGACTCTAGTGAGGATAAGCGGCGCAGAAAATGGATGGATATTTGCTACAGTTTTATACTCTCAGCCTTGGGGGCTTTTATGAAGGTGCAACGCTACTTTGCTGATTTTCATTTTTTGCAAGGGGTGGACCCTACCCATGAACTGTGATAACTGTAGGATTATCATATTATCACGTGATGTTTTTTCATTCTTTTTTTGCACAATGCAACAGACAGTATACGAGAAGACAGTTGGAGGCGTCTTTTTGTCGTGGAAGCCGCCTCGTCCCCCAACCCACGAAAGGAACGTCTGCAAAATGTCGCAAAGAAGTCCGCATACGGCACGAGACAGACGAACGGGGAAAAGACCCGGGGACACGTTTCTGCATGGATGCCCCAGCGTGGGTGGAGCCTGTCCGGCCTTCCCCTTCTTACCTCTTCCGGGCAGGCCTCTGCGGCCATTGACCCACACTGACTCTAACGCTGTGTGGCAGGCAACCTCCAGACAGATGTTGCCTGCCACTGGCCTGGATTTGCTGACCAGAGGATTAACCCTCCTGCCATATGTAGAAAGAAATATATATATACAAAAAAAGAAATATTTTACCTTCAAATATATGCCATAGAAATGGTTGGTTGGTTTTATCCCTTAAGCACTAGGTTCGTAGGGGCACCATTCCCTTTGTTGTGTCTTGGGCAAGTACAGGCTGTTGGTGCCCATCCCTCCTCAGGCCAACATATATTTCCACCCAGTTTATTACAGCACATAATACCTAAATAGATAGATAGATACTTTATTCATCCCCGTAGGGAAACTCACATATGAGAGAAATATGACATAAATGTGAGAAAATACACAACAATATACACAACAATATACAAGATAGACATCAGACGAAGTAAACGACAAATTACACGACAAATACACAACAAATGACGCAACAATACACATCAAAATACACAAAGTACATGAAAAAATACATGAAGAAATACTGTACACAAAAAAATGAAAAATGAAACATGCAAAAAAATACACAACAAAAATCACACCACAATCTCAACAAAATACACGATGAAATATGCCACAAAGAATGCAACAATATACACGACAAAATACATTGATACAAGACAAAAAAATAGAACAAAATACAAAGCGAAATACACGACGAAATACACAACATACGTGACAAAATACATAAAAGTTACACATTAAATACACGCCGAAATACAAGACAAAATACACGACAAAATACACGACGAGATATGAAGAGTCAAGACAAAATACACAAAATATACACATTGAAATACACACTAAAATACATAACAAAATATCCAGGCTAAAATACACGACGAAATACATTACAAACTACACAACACATTACATAACAAAACACATGACAAAAAAACAGGCACAATATATGACAAAAAACACAAGAGACGTAACAAAATACGAAAAAAAACACGACAAAATACATGACAAAACGCACACCAAAACCACGACAAAATACACAACGAAACGTATGAAACAATACATGACAAAATAAATACGGAAATAAATGACAAAATACACGACAAAATACACAAAGATGTTTGTTTTTGGAACGTGGGAGGAAACCGGAGTGCCCGGAGGAAACCCACGCAAGCACGGGGAGAACATACAAACTCCGCACAGGAAGTCTGGAGCTGGATTTCAACCCACGACAGTGCTGCCCCTTTCAATGTCCTAAATAAGTCTATTCTTTCAGTCAATTGTATTATTTTTTTCTTTGCTTTGTTTTTAAAATCTACTCCTGATAAACAAATTACAACAAAGGAGAACAAAAATAGCAAATAACAAATTCTTGAACAACCCCTATTTATTCGTGTATAACGTGCACTCGTGTATATTTATAAAAAAAATAGTTATAACATTTTGTTTCACTTGTAAATGTGGCCGTAAGTAAAATCTTTTATAGACTCTGTAAACTATGAACACAATACCAACATAAAATGGACAATGTCTGTATTTTATGTCCTTCAGATTACGATTTATCATCCTTTATGCCAAATAATTGTTTCCTTCGTGTTTCTTTTTGGGGTTGATTCATACATTTCAGGACAACATTCTGTTTACTTCATTCTCCAACATTCATCTCTGGTACCGTGAATAAAAATGGTGTGATAATGAGATAAAATTTAACGCCTTTTCTTATGTCATCTTTACCACTGATGGTGTAGTAGTTGGATTCGGAGCTTTCACCGCTGTAACCTGGGTTTGAATTTGATTGCATCCCAACTGAGTTCTTTTTTTAGTTAAAAAAAAAAAGCGTGTTACACACAAATAAATACGTTTTTTAAAAAATGTCATGCTTGGTGGTAATTGAACTCAAAATGGGGGTGACACTTAAAATGTTATTACTAAGTCCATTCTGAATAAATGTTTACCCTACAGCGAGACTTTTGACTTAGGGCCCGGTCACACAGCCCTTCACGGGCGTATCGAGGCTGAATCACGGCTGTTGGACGCTTTGAGATCGCGATACAGACGAGATACAGCAGTGCTTTACACGCGGCAAGAAATTCACACGCGGTTGGTCGCGCCAAAAAGTTTTGCGCTGCTCAAAACTTTAGACCACGGGTAACCGCGGGCGGCACACGTGGTACACACGAGGTAATGACACGGAACGACGTGCTACGGCCGCGGCCAGGGCGTGGTTACACGCGGGTAGGACGCAAAATTTTAGCGGGTGGAGCACGGTCATAGCACGTTTGTTCTGCGCCTGTTTCGCGGTGTTATCACGTGAATTAGCGTGTGTAACGTGTGTGACGGTCAAACGCCTTTCTCCGCGTATATACAGCGCGATTTGCCGAGCACAACTGACGTGTGCTCGAGACGTCAAGGGGTGAACATGGATCCCCGTCACCGTAGTGACCTCGTCTTAATCCATTTTTATTTCTTGACATTTCTTTTCATTTCATAACAAAATAATAAAATAAAAATGAAAAACTATTACAATAATAACATATTGGCTTCTTCTTCGGTGCCATAGCTTGAAATCTTTATCTTCACGGGACTGTGTCTTGAGCGGTTATGATTTCTACAGCCCGGCTCGGCAGCTTTTATACCCGTGGTCCACACGCGGAAAGGACGTGGAACTGACCCGATGAGGAAGCGGAACAGTCGCCGGCGTCTGTTTTGCGGGCATACCACGGATGAACAGCGGGTTGGCCAATTTTGCGCATTTTCTACCGCGGGCAACCACGGGCAAAAAAAAAAAATCGCAAAATTTTACCCGCGATACAGACGCAAAAGGCTGTGTGACCGGGTCCTTAGCTAACTGGCACTGGCACCCAGTCCTCTTAAGATGTGGCTAAGGTTCTCTTACTCACATACAAATGTTTGCATGGACTTGAACCCTAACATCTCTCCGATTTGATTTCCCCCTATGCTCCTGCACGGAGCATCCGCTCGGAAAATGCCGGTCTGATTGTGATTCCAAGAGCCAAGAAGAAGTCTGCAGGCTTGAGAGCGTTCTACATATGGGGCTTCGGTGCGGGGGAAAGCTCTGCCTCCGGAGATAAGATCTGCAACTTCAGTGAAAGTTTTTAAATCTAGACTTAAGACACACTTCTATGCAATAGCTATGATTGATGGCCACCTCATACTTTTCTTTTCCTGTCTTTTTCTGACTGCCTGGCCGGTAGTGACACAAGGGAGAAGGACGATTTGAGATGAGTCAGCGGACCAGCATCTGGACCTGAAGCTTGTCAACGCCTGCATCGACCAGCCAGCCGAAATGGGAAGCTGGGTGGTTGCTGTTTTGGACTTTTTGGACAAATTTCAACATATTACCCATTTTTTCTTTTGTGTACTATTACCCAATGCTAAATCTACTGCACTCTGGTCATCCTGGAAGGAGGATTACCATTTGTGAGCCCTGTTCTGAAGGTTTTTCAGTTTCCTCGTGCTGAGGTTTTTGAGTTTTTCCTTGCATGCATGTTGGTTTAAGATCAGGTGATGGTGGTTTGTAAGCTGTGCAGTCCTTTGGGACATTTTGTGACTAATGGCTGTACAAATACATGTGACTTGACTTCACTTAATAATGGAGGACAAACATGTCCAGCAAATGATGAACTCTTGAATAACAAAAAAATGTTGTGCTTGGTGTCAGAACCAGAACGGAAACAGGACCCACTCACGTGACGTTTACTACACGTTTTATCGAAGGAACGAGGAAGGGGTGCGCCCGCGCTTCGAAGTTCGCTGGATGTGGGAAGTGGGTCGCTCTCGTACTCGGCTTGTGATCCGAACACGGAAGGGGATCTTCCGTGGCGAGCGATTGCGGTGTCGGGGACGAAAAAAAAACGTGTCTGTAGCCGGGACAGGAGAGCAAAAACGTGGTCGGGGTCGGAAGCGAGTCAAAGGCCAGAACGGGAGAGGAGACGTGATGGGGGTTAAAAAAAGAGTCGTAAGCAAAGACGGGAGAGCAGACATGATCGGGCTCAAAACGGGTTGTAGTCGGAGACAAACGGGAGCAAAACGGGACAGGTGGGGGCCAGGGTCAAAAAAAGGCTTGCCTAGAACACACGGAGATTTGCAGACGGACTGACGGGACAGGGTTTAAATAGTGGGGAAGCCAATCTGTCAACAAGCTGCAGCCGACGCCACATGGGCGGGGCCAAATGAGCGCCATGGCAATCGTGACACTTGGTGGTATTTGAGCCCAAAATGGGCTTTGTAGTTCAAGTGTGAAAACTTGTTTTTATTTTAAAATTCACCCTGAATAATAAAATAAAATATTACAAAAAGAAGACAAAAATAGCTTGCAAAAAATTAGTTCTTAAACAGCTTAAAAAATGAATTACTGATTTTGTATCGTGGTGAATATGGTGTAAAGAGGGGTCACAAAACATATTTTTCCACACCATAAAGTGAAAACATTGTAAGGCGGGTTTGCTATATCTTAGGGTTCCAATGTAGTTTAAGGTATGACACAGTATTAAGCGACCTGAGAGAAAACAAAAATTAAAAAAGAAATGTATTTTAAAGGACTGATGTTGAGTAATGTGAAACCAAGTGAAACTGAATACGAGCAACAAAATAAAACAATAAAATAATTACAATGAAAAAAAAAAAACAAAGTACTTCTTTTAACCTTGCTAGAGTCAAGAAACAAAGTCTCGTCAAAGTGCTGCCCATTTCTCCTCTCGGCTGCCGTTTTAATGAGCAGTCAAAATGGCCGCACTTGAATAATTAATACGAGGGTCCATTAACAAGGCATTAGAACGCATTCTATTTCCTATTGATTTTTTCCCCTATTCTTATTTTTCCTCTCAGTTGAAAACTTTTACTCTAACGACACTGAGAGTGAAATATGGCTGCTGCTGTTTAAATGTCAGCTTTGTAATTACACGTGGAGCCACGGGCCGGTCGGGCAATCCCCCGGCCTAAAGCGTTTTTGATTTATGACCACCCGCCGATGGCGACAGAGCCGACACGTACGTACAAATGCGTTCACGGTTCAAAAATGACTCCAACCAAACAAACACGATCTGGTTTATCGACTGTGTAAGGCGTGTCCTTTATGCTTTAACAGTAAACACGGTGAAGGAAAGGAAGGGTTGTGTATTTCCTGGACTATACATTGCTCTGAAGTTTTAATACAGCCAAAATGCTTATCAGCTAACTCAATGCCATAGTCTATTGTACAGCAAATTACTTTATTCAATTCAGAATCTAATTTGGTGTTTAATTCGGCCAGCAGACAGATACTGTAGTTAGAGATACTTTATTCATCCCCGTAGGGAAATTCACACTTCCAGCAGTATCCTTTTGTTTATTAGCAAAAAAAAAACAGGATGGCCTAGGGGTGCTGTGTTGTAGTTTAGCAACGGCTGAGTGGATGACATCACACGCTAGTCCAAAAGTTCGACGGAACTGCAGCAGATGGAAATCTTTGTGCCCAGGGTTACACCACCTCGTGATCACGTAGATAGCGAGTCCACCTCCTCTCCGCTTCCCGCATGCTTTTGTATCTCTGTCTGCTCTAACATCGCTGAAGCCGGGTAGCTCCGGGTAGCTCCAGGTTAGCGTCCGAGATGCTAGACATGAGCCACGTTTTCGTAAAACACAGCAAACTGCACTCCTTGTGCGCTTTGATGTTTTTCACCAGCACAGCCAGTTCGTCAGTCTTATTTGGTAAAGAGTTCACATTTACCATAATTACAGACGGTACAGAACGCTTAATAATGCCGTTTAGCCTTCACCTTAGCCCCGGCTCTGCAGCCACGATAGGGCCCCCTTATCCCCCCTCATCATGAATTAATTCGACATAACCTCATATTGTCTCTAGGGTTTACCATGAAGGAGGCAATACTAAACATAGTGTTAGATGAAATAAACACCGGAGGTGCTTCAGAACAAGTAGAGACTGCGGGAGAAACTACGAATGTGGATTCTAACTGGTAGAGTGTTGTGGTGTTCCTATGGACCCCTTCTGCATCCTCAGCAGGGATCTCAGGGTCACAGGTGTTTCTCCCCTTAACCTGTACACGTCTGAGTGTCGTGGCAAGGGCTGAGTTGGCCTTCACCTGCAGAAGGGGTCCAGCTACGACCGCTTGACAGCCACAGCCAGCGGGAACAGCTTTTGGCTACTGTGGCTATCTCCCTGATAGCCTTCTGTACTTGTTTGGACTTATGTCCGATCTTCTGCAGGAAACTGCGCATAAATGTGGTGGGGAAACTGAGCGCCAACCTCGGTTGAGTGGAGGGTGGCATGCCACCCAGCGATGGTCGCCTCATCCACAATGTCCTGGTACTTAGGCCTCTCTGCCTGATGAGATATGGCTAGCCTTTCTTTTCCAGAGAACAGTGAGTTCTAGAATGATGGACTTTGAGCTCCTAGAAAGAAGGATCATATCCGATCGACGGGTAGTTGACACTACTCGCTGAAGGAAGACCGGCTTCCTCTTGAGATTTACCTGCAATTCCCAAACTGATGCAAGGTGCTGCATTAATGGTAGGTGGTTGAATTTGTTTCCCTTTACAGCCCTGTGGTTGGAAGCTTGTGTCTTTTTAACGTTACAGGTTTTTGCCAAGTGGGTTGTGTTTGATTTGGTGACACGGAAGGTAGATTCAGGCAGGGTGTGGTCCTAATTTAACCTCCAATAAGAAATCTTTTCAATGCCTAGCTAAAAACACTTTTTCAACTTTCACTTTTTGAAGAGATAACGACGTATTTTACCCCGAACTTTGGCGTCCAAGTCACAGTTTTTGCTGGCTGTGTTGTGTGATTTGGTGGCATTGAAGGTTGAGTTGGGCAGGGGTCTAAATTTAGCCCCGGAAAAGACATCTTTTTCACGTCTTTGCTGAAAACACTTTCAACTTTTAATTTTTGAAGAGATAACGATGTCTTTTAGAGAGAACTTGGGCGTCTTTTAAAATCAGTTTTTGCTGGCTGTGTCGTTTGATTTGGTGGCGTTGGAGGTAGATTCAGGCGGGGGTATGAATTTGGACCAGGAAAAGACATCTTTTTAACGTCTTTGCTGAAAACAGTTTAGCAATTTACTCTTTTTGAAAAGATAACGACTTATTTTAGACGGAACTTTGGCGTATTTCTAAAGTCGGTTTCGGTGGCATTGGAGGTAGAGTCGGGCAGGGGGCTAAATTTAGCCCCGGAAAAGACATATTTTTCACGTCTTTGCTGAAAACACTTTCAACTTTTGGAAGAGATAACGATGTATTTTAGAAGGAACTTTGGTATCTTTTAAAATTAATTTTTGCTGGCTTTGTTGTTTGATTTGGTAGGACCGGAAGTAGGTTCGGACAGGGGGTGGTCCTAATCTACACCTGTCAAAGACATATTTTTAAACGTCTTTCCTAAAAACACTTTTTAAACTTTCACTTTTGAAATGATAACAATGCATTTTAGAAGGAAGTTTGGCGTCTTTTTAAAATCAGTTTTTGCTAGCCGTGTTGTTTGATTTGCTGGAATCGAAAGTAGGTTCGGCAGAGCGTGGTCCTAATTTAGCCTCTAAGAAGATATTCTTGCTAAAGGCATTTTTACAAATTTCACTCTTTAACCAAATAACGTCCTTCAGACAGAACCTATTTCTAATATCCTAGTTTTTGCCGGGTGGTTGGTGTTTGATTTGGGGACATTATAGGGAGATTCAGGTGGGGTTGGTCAAGTATAATGGAGACATTTATTATTGACGCTCGGCACTCGCAACAACGCCAACCTCGACGGCAGGAAGTCCATTTTGACAACGGACCTCCGCCTCCTTCCCTTCATCTCCACCTTATCTAGTATGTGTTATAGCCTGCCACCCCCCGCGGACACAAATATATCTTACTCAGCATCTAATAGAGATTCCTAATCTTTTCACTTAGAGGAAGAATGACTCGAGAAGGACTGTACTCTGCTCGCGTGGCTGCGCGTATCGATATCTGCCCATTGATCTGATGCCCGGCCTCGCCTCCTCCATTCGTCCACATATAGATTGCTTTTCCCAGCAGGTATCTGTGCCTACAATCTACTTGATGGACGGGGAAGGGGGAGAAGTATCGAACTATTACACATGCCACTGCAGTGAGTTAGTTATAACACGGAACAAAACTGCCACAAAATTTTAACATACTACCTGCAGTAAACCTCTTGTTTGTTTGGGGGTGGAGGGGTCGGTTTTGGTTCAGGAAGTAATATTGTAATTCTCTGGCTACTTTATAGTTGGTACGTGCTTTAAAAAATATTAAAACCTTTGGTTCCGATTAACTCAATACACAATCCCAAAGTGCATTTTTTTCCAGTTCGAGATGCTAGCGGGAGACGTTATCCAAGATAGCATAATGCTGCGAGCGGGGACTAGCACAGCGCAATTTGCCCGGGCCTAACAGTCAATTTTTTTGCCATTATTTCTGCCTTTATTTTTGTGTTCACTCGTGCGGCCAAGATCCATTATCCCCAATTCCATATTGTTCCAAGCAGAAACCGGCAGGAGGCACTTTTGTCGGTAAAAGTGCTATTCTGAATTGCCTATAATGAAATGCACGATCGTGGCCACGATCAGTAATATCTAGTCAACTATTCCTGAGAGCAGGAACCCGCACAGTGCATTTTTTTTTTTCGGTTCAACCCGCCAAATCATGGCATGGTTGCCCAACTGTAAAGTTGGCCGTTTTGGATATGTGCATTTCTCAGAATTCAATGCAATGAAAATAACTTGTTATTATATTCCTAAATATAAAAACAATCTTTCTCACACACATAAAGTCAGGTTTCAAACATCAGTCTAATTACATCTTTTATACGTTTATCAATCTTATATTCTTTTATTGCGAAGTCGCGCTCATGTGTGTTCCTTTTCCTGTTTGTGTCAATAAAACCACACCTCACCGGAAGTCACCAGTTCTGTCGGAGACACGTTCTTGGCAAGATGCCATCCCGACAGGGCTGGCTCATTCTCGAGGGAGATTTTAAAACTTAATGTCTGTTTTTACTTGAGTAATACTGCCACCCAAGAATTTATATAATGTTTAACTTTAACACCAACCTTACACAAACAGTAGTTTTGGCCATAATCCATTAACCCCAGTCAACTATTGCTGAGAGCAGGGGCTAGCAGAGCATTTTTTTCCATGTTCAGGACATTGTGGCCCACCTCAAATGAAATGCACTGCTTTGGCTTTACACCATTTTTCCTAGTTTACTTTTGCTGCAAGCAGGGCCCCAACGTAAAATATGAGAAAATAATAAAACTCTTCTAACAAGCAAAGTTCTCTGCAGCGAGAACAGGTATTTGTAAGTTTTTTAACATTATTGTTATTATTTTTACCTTGTGATATTAACATTGAATTATTTGAAGTTGTAAATACCAATGTAAAAACACTTAAAGTAAAGATGAAGCTTCACTAAGAGAATATTGTTATGATTTAGATGTAAGATCTGGCCTAAAAAAAATAACAGCCCGACCGGCCCACGGGTATAACAGCTCGCCCAGCCCGAGCCTGACAAATTAACTGGATTTAAAGGACCAAGCCCGAAACACACCAGAATTTTCATATTTTATTTGTGTGGAGGAGGGGTGTTTTTGGCATTGACTACACTAGAACTTGCAGACAACATATGTTTTTTTTGGAACTAATGTCTGCCAAGTAGGACGGAAGATGCAGGTGTTTGATAGAATTTGTGCCTGTGATCATTGGTGGGGCTGATCGATCACTCTCCCAGCAGCTTTTATTAATGATCTTGTCAGCAGGCCTGCTCTTGGGTGCAGCCGCTTGTCCAGAATGATGAATCATAAGCTGGCCACAATGCTATTTATTCTCTTGTGACCTTGTCTTTCCGTCTCGGACTGGGCCGAATTATGAGAGCTTGCATCAAAAAAGAAGAAAAAAAAGAATCTAATATTGATTTTCTTTTTTAATGGGAGTCTTCTACAATGGAGTAGTGATGCATTAACCCCTCAAGATTCACATGAAAATCCCATTCTAAGACAGACTCAAACTGAATTGAATGCCGTTTTTGAACTGGTTGGAGAGTCCAGACGGTTCTAGACTCTTTAAAAAGGTAACACTCTGAGGTTTTGTCCATCACTGAAATAATCACTGCAAGTGCTACTAACATTGATTAATCTAAGTTAGAACCCACAGATATAGAATGTTTCTATTCTCGCCTGAATTTTTTCGCAATCACCTGCCTGCATATGAGTGTACCATGGGCATCTTCACTGGAAATCTGGTGGGACAAAAACATGAAGCAATGTCTGTCTGGTCCAGGGTCAAAAATGATTACAATTTGAAAAAGTAACCATTAATATCTTATACATTTTTCCAAGGGTATGTCTAGGTGTTTCCAAAAATGGCTATTCGGACACTACAAAAGATAAACACGTCTTCTCAACAGTCTGACGACCCGCCGTTGAATCGTCGGAACGTTAATGGGTTAATGCTGTCCACTTGTCTTCTTATTTGACCGAAAATAAAGTGTTTTCGGGATGAACACTAATAAAAGAACTAGAGTAAAGTCTGGGTATACAGCAACCCTTGTTACCATTACTCAGGATAGGATTAACGATTGGCACAAATAATAAAAAAAAAAAGGAGGTGAATAAGTTCAGGCTTAATAATCCTGCCCGCCAAAAATATTGTGAATATATAATGACAGTACATAAAATGGTATGTAAAGTACTACAAATAAATATTGGTTGTTGATTTAATTTTGGTGACAACTCTTGTCCCCAGTGTCAGCCTGGAAGTACTTAGACCACACACTTCAGGAACTTTCCCTTTAGGGTGTACTCACTTTTGTTGCAAAGGGGTTTAGTTATGGATGGTTATATTTTGAGTTTTTTGAAGGGGAAAAATAAATTTATTCTGCTATAAAACATTGTGTTTTTCAGTGTTAATTTACTTGAACGAAATCTCTGCTAAAAAGTGAGGGGTGGAATGGATTGGTCTCTCAGGAACCGTCCTCTCGTGGTTCAGATCCTACCTCTCAGATAGGACGCACTGTGTTAAATATGGAGAAATGACATCTGAGCCCTTTAATGTTACCTGTGGTGTTCCACAGGGTTCAGTACTTGGCCCCCTTCTTTTCAGCATTTATATGCTTCCATTAGGTGATATTATTCGCAAGTATAATATCAGTTTCTATTGCTACGCAGATGACACTCAACTATATCTCCCGTTGGAGGAATCTGCCACACTAAACTGTTGAAATTTGGAGGCCTGCCTCACTGAGATAAAAGAGTGGATGTCACTCAACTTTTTGCGCCTTAATTCTGAAAAGACCAAAACGTTATTTATTGGTCCATCTAAATGCCGTGACTTGTTCTCAAAAACTGCTGTGAACATTGACAATTATCATATCACCCAGAGTGACTCAGTTAAAAACTTAGGTGTCATATTTGACCCCGATCTGTCCTTTCAAACACACGTGAAGAATATTACTAGAACAGCTCTCTTCTATCCTTGCAACATTGCTAAAATTCGTTCTATGATGTCTCCGTCGGATGCGGAGATTATAATTCACGCGTTTGTTACTTCCCTTCTCGATTACTGTAATGCACTACTCTCCGGTCTCCCAAAGTCCAAAATCAAGAACCTTCAGCTGGTACAAAATGCTGCAGCGAGGCTTTTAACTAAGACAAGAAAGTTTGATTACATTACCCTGGTTTTAGCTAACCTGCATTGGCTCCCTGTTAGCTTAAGATGTGAATTTAAGGTTCTCTTGGTATTATACAAAATCATGCATGGACCTGCTCCCTCATATCTTTCAGATTTAATTTCCCCTTATGTTCCGGTCCGTAGCCTTCGTTCTGAAAACGCTGGTCTACTTGTGATCCCAAGAGCCAAGAAGAGTTCTGCAGGTTCAGGAGCATTCTCCATCCTGGCACCGGTATTGTGGAATGCTCTTCCCCCTGAGATCCGATCTGCAACCTCAGTGGAAATGTTTAAATCTAAGCTTAAAACACACTTCTACTCTATAGCATATGAATAACCTATACTTTTTGTTGACAATATCTGTGTATTATTTGTTATTGCAACATCCATTGTAGCCTGGTCACTCTGGAAGAAGGATTACCACATGTGCGGTCCCTTCCCAAGTTTTCTTCATTTTCCTCATGTTGAGGGTTTTGAGTTTTTCCTTGCCCTCACGTAGGTTTCAGATCAGGTGATGGTGTCATAGTAGTCTGTAAAAATAGTCTGTGGTTTGCAATAACCTGTGCAGCCCTTTGAGACTCTTTGTGATTAGGGGCTATACAAAAAAACATGACTGGACTTGACTACTAACTTTTTTGAAATTCTGTATGTGCACATGAGTAGTACTTACTATGAGTGATCTGCAGTCAGGGCAGGCAGGGGGTGCACATAATAAAAAGTTATGTTTATTCAGTCTTAAAGTTCTTTCTCATTTAACATCCTAATTTTGGAATTTTCGTTTTCAAAATTGCGGATATTTGAAATTTACCATTTAACTACTAAAAGCGAGCAACCACCGAAAACCCTTTGTCTTATTATAACCCCCAGGAGGTTGATGGGAAAACTGCGTGCCTCGTGTCAGACTAAAGAAAAACCAGCAGGCCTTTTACAAGCAAGGTCGAGATGCTTTTATTCAAAAGGAATGATGCATGGACTTAATTTTTAAATAAAAGTACGACGATAAAATTCGTAGTTTTTTTCCATGCTCCAGTTTGTGTATAATTATGGAAAAATGCTGTATTTTAAACAAAACACATTAAATGTTGCCAATCAAATGATGAAAAAGCTGTATAGTGATTGTGTGTGTGTGTGTGTGTGTCTCTTAACCACACATTTCGTAGGGGCACCATTTCCTGTGGTGTGTCATGGGCAAGTCCAGCCTGGTGGCGCCCATCCCTCTTCAGCTCAACAAATGTTCCCACCCGGTCTCGAACCAAGGACTTTTGTGCATTAGGCGAATGTGCTAACCGTTGCACTACAGAAAGACCAGCTGTAAAATAGGTTTATCGCAGATCTGCCTGTGCCTCACCAGACATGAACCTTACTTTATACCTTATTTATTCGTGTACAACACACACTCGTATTTAGATCGATAGATAAATAGATACTTTATTCATCACCGCAGGGAAATTCACATTCACATTTAACGCTCATCCCAAATTTTGATTAAAAATCATTATGGAATATTGTTTAATTTTTACTCAGCTCAAACTGAGCATTGTATGCGATAAGTTCTTAAATATGTGCGGTCATGATTAAAATAATGTATTGTCAATGTGAACTACGAACACAATATCAACATATAATTTATTATGTAATTATTTAAAAGTCCAATTCATCATCAGCTACGCCAAAGAGTTGTTACCCTCGTCGTGCTATTTTGCGTTTGTTTGGATCTTTCAGAACAACAGTTTTTTTTCTTCATTCTCTAACATTTACCTCTGGTACTGTGAATAAAAATTCAGATTCAGATTTACTTTATTGTCATTCGTGTACACGTGTATACAGAACGAAATGTCGATACATCTGACCCGCACAGTTTCTTTGAACGTCAGCCGGGATAGATAAGATTAACCATGTCTTCGTCAGAATTTTAGCGCAGCAGTTCGTCATCTCGCGGTTCGATGCCACTTCCAGTTGTTAAATGGTCCAGTTTATTGTCCAGAGAGCGAACGTTGGAGAGGAAAATGGATGGGAGAGGCGTTTTGCAGGGTTTAGCTTTTAGCCTAGCTGTTAGCCCGGCCCGACAACCTCGCTTCCTCCTCCGGTCACGCCGCTCTCTTGCCACTCTGCTTCGCTGCTTTGTAGGCCGCTGGGTCTTGTCGACGTAGCACTCCGAGGCTAATAAACGTAGCACCGAGCGCTTGATGTCTGGATGATCGCATATCCAGCAAAAAAAACTGAGAAATTAAATTAAGATCGTATCTTAATCTGCAGTTCGAGCAGACTTTGTGCGCCGTCAAAACTGAGTGTGATATCAGTGTTAAGATTTAAGGCTCTCACCGCCGCGACACAAGTTCGATTCCCATTGCATCCAATGTTTTGGGATCGTGGTCAGCGATATTTTCGACTGATCAATCCCTGCACAAACGCAGTATAAGCTACCGTAAAACCCTGTGTATAACTTTGAGTTTTTTTTCTTTAAGGTAAAAAGCAATGCACATTGTATACAATTAATACGGTACTATTTTTATATTTTAATGTTTTTTTTTTATCTAGGGTATAGAATATTTGGGGCTAATAACGATAAGTTTCTGTCCGCCGCTAGATGCAATTTCACTTTATGCTCCCCACCTCAGAACAGATTGTCCTATCCTGGGAGACTACTTTACTTGTATCTTAAATAATGCTCAATACAACACCTAGCAATTAACTTTGCAATCTCCGCTGTCTTCAACCGAAAAAATGGCAATCAATTGCAGACAAAACTTATCTTATCTAACGGCGAGATTGATGTACTCCCGTCAGCTTCATTTTTGAGTTTACAGGTGACCCGAATGATGCATGCGGAAAGCAATGAGGCAGAGACCAAACGTTGGCAAGGGAGAAAGACCTAGAAAAGGTCAGCAGCAGCGAAGGAGGAAATAGAGAGAGAAAGGAGGGTGAGCCTGAGGCCGAGCCACCCATGCGAACGCAGCTTCAGCATAAACACGAGCAGCTTGTAAACAAGAAGAGGCCACCTACAAGCATCTAGCGTGCACCCGAAAGAACCTTCTGGCTTTTATGTGTGTGTATAAACGGACCGCGGATCTCCCGGAAGCCCGGCACTATCCAGAAAATAACCCCGCCCCCCTGCCCCTGGTCATAGAGCTGCAGCCTTTTGTGAATGTCAAAAGTGTGCATGTATTTTCATTGCCTATGTGTGTGTATTCGTTTTTATTACTTTCTTAGGGCCATTTTTAGGACTTAACTTTCCTTGTTGCGAGTGCTGGCCCTTATTGGAGCATTTCATTGGTCCAAATGCAGCTAGGTTTCCTTTCTAGGGTTAGGATGAGTTTATTCTGTTCATACAGTGCTATTCTAAATGATAGCAGTACAATGTGACTAACCAGAATATCTCAGGTTTTAATATATTATTGCAGCCTGATCATCGTGGAAGGGGGATTATCTCATGTGCGGTCCCTTCTCTTTCCTCATGTTGAGGTTTTGAGTTTTCCCTTGCCCTCATGTCGGTTTTAGATCAGGGGATGCTGTCATAATAGTCTGTAGTTTGCGCAGCCCTTTGAGACTCCTTGTGATTAAGGGCTACACAAATAAACGTGACTTTACTTGACTTATGCTGAGGTTTTTGAGTTTTCCTTTACCCTCATGTCGGTTTTTGATCAGGGGATGGTGTCATACTAGTCTGTGGTTTGAAAGAATTTGTGGTCTGTGCAGCCCTATGAGACTCCTTGTGATTAAGGGCTATACAAATAAACATGACTCGACTTGACTTGATTATTGTTACGTGCCAAAGAAGTAACCAGCAGGTGCAGTAGATTCTCAAAAAACAAACAAAAGCCAGAATTCATAATAGGCACGCTCTGAAGGTTCTGTAATTGGGCAAATGGTTCAAAGGGGTGTGTTCAAAACATAGCAATGTGGCAACCAATCTGAGTTCATCAATTTGGGGGAAGAACAAAAAACACAGGTGTGGATCAGGTGGTGCCTATTTAACAATGATGAAGCCAGCACAGGTTGAACATGCATTTGAAGAAAATGGGTCGTTCAAGACACTGCTCCAAAGAACAGCGTTCTTTGATTAAAAAGTTGATTGGAGAAGGAAGAACCTATAGAGGTGCAAAAAATGGTTGGCTGTTTAGCTAAAATGATCTCCCCTGCCTTAAAATGGGTAGAAAGAACATTGACATTTAGAAGACAATGAAAGATGACTATTAAAATGGAACGGAGAATAACCAGAATAGCAAAGGCATGTGCAGAAGAGGTTACAGTTGACCAAAGAACACATCAACTGGCCTAAAGAAAAATGGAGGAACACTTTGTGGACTGATGAAAGTGAAATTGTCCTTTTGGGTCCAGGGGCCACAGACCGTGTGTAAGATGACACCCAAACTCTGAATTCAAACCCAAGTACCGTATTTTCTGCACTATAGGGCGCACCGGGTTATAGGGCGCACCCCCAAAAAATAGTTTTTGGTCCTATATCTTCCATAGATAAGGCGCACCGGGTTATAAGGCGCTACAATGGGAACGTTGACAAAACAGTCAGATGATTCAGTCAAACTGATTACCCCCTTAACATTCCCAAAGCTTGCAAAGAAGCAAATACGTGTCGTAGGCACGTGCGGATGCGGTGTCACTCAAATGCATCATTTCAAATATCATTCGGAAGGTTAAAGTCTTGGGATTCAAGAAATGCCAACCATTCCTTAGTTTCTGCTTTCTTTTTCGCTCGCAACTTTACTGTGCATATGACAATAAACACTTGGAATTGAGTTTAATTCACTTAACTCATCACAGCAACATCAAGATCGTTCTAAAACAAGATACCGGGAAAATATAAAGCCGCATAGCTCACCTAAGTTCTCACGTTCAATAATGATACGCAATCATGGTCTTCTAACAACCGTGAGTGTAGTAAATCCAGGAGAGTAAAATGTTTACAAATACAGACTAATGAAACATGTTTCTTTATGGCATAGTTTAGCAAGTTTGCTATTCAGTCATCTTTTTCGGCCAATTGCAGGGTTTGTTTTGGCCCTCTAACCTATCCGAGGCTTCGAATAACTTCAGCCAATAGCGATCGATTTAACGGATGATTGACACATCTTTTTCGGCCAATTGCAGGGTTTGTTTTGGCCCTCTAGCCAATCCGAGGCTCCGAATAACTTCAGCCAATAGCGATCGATTCGAATGATGATTGACACATTGGTTAGCCAATGAAACGCCGGTATATAAATCCCAGCATACACCGCGGACTACTCCACGTTCGGGGGAAAATCGAGTCGGCGGCTGTTGCGTAAGTTGCGAGACCTTTTGATTTAATATTGAGCCATATATAAGGCGCACTGTATTATAAGGCGTATGGTCAGCTTTTGAAAAAAAAAAAGACTTCTAGGTGCGCCTTATAGTGCGGAAAACACGGTACACATTGAGGACAGTAAAGCATGGTGGTGCAAGTATCGTGATCTGGGTATGTTTCTCCTACTCTGGTGTTGGGCCCATTTATCGCATACGAGGGATTATGGATCCGTTTGTGTATTTCAAGATACTTGAAGAGGTTATGTTGCCTTGTGCTGAAGAGGACATGCCCTTGAAATGGGTTTTTCAACCAGACAATGACCCCAAACAGGTGCAGTAGATTTTATGCAGAATTGTTGGGAACAGTTTCAAGCATTTAAAATCTCTTCATCCAAAATGTTTGCATTTTACAATCCTTGAAAACACAACATTAAAATTAAAACATTTTCACGGATCTCAGGCACCCGTACAAACTCTGGTTTATGAACATTGCTATAAATATACTGTATATATGAATATATATTAACATAATAAAATTGTCTTTATTGTTGTTGAACACAATGTAGTGTATATTGTTTATAACAAGATTAAACGTGGCACTCCACAATAAACATGTAACAAAAGACCAAGATAAAAAGAATATTAAGATGGATAGGCAATAAAATGTATATGTGCGTATAATAGTGATAAAAGGGGCCCTAAAACGTCCCAATGTGAACCATTCGCTTATAATGTGGGCAAAGTCGCACATAAATAAGCCCACGAGCGTGGCCCCCCGTAAGCCGTGCACCAGGGCCCTGGGGTCCAATAAAAAGCCATCTGCAGACAAGCTCTCCCAGCATGCACCAGCAAACACGAGCAGGAGAGTGTTGCTTGTGCATGTGTGAATAGTTGAAGGGCAGCAGTACTTGATCAAAATGATGTCAGGGGAATAAGCAGGCTCCCACTTTTCCAATTGGAATATATTAAGAGAAACACATCCTCCTGTAACTCTGCCCCCATGCTGATAGCCGCCGCCCAAAAAAGGCACGAGATTGAAAGAGATTGAAAAGTGTTAAAGAGATCGAAACTTTACATTTGGAAGGAAAACTATTTAGGTCAACTTTTTTCTCTTTTTAAGACGTGATTATTTTTTATAAAAAAAGAACACAGAACAAACAATAAAATGGACCAAAAACTTTATAAAAGACAACAAAAAAATGCTATGACAAAATTAAATTATTAAATAACTTAAATAAGCAGACATACATAGTGGGGCAGGGCAGCACGGCGGGGCAGTGGTTAGCGCGTGTGCTGAGGTTATAAGATCGAACCTTCCTGTGTGGAGTTTGCATGTTCTGCCCGTGCTTCGGTGGGTTTCCTCCAGTCACTCCGGTTTCCTCCCACATTCCAAAAACATGCATATCAGGTTAATTGGCCGGTCCAAATTGTCCCTAGGTGTGAATGAGCGTGCAAATTGTCTGTCCTTGTGTGCCCTGCGACCAGTTCAGGGTGTCCCCTGCCCACTGCCCAAGCATAGCTGGGATGGGCTCCAGCACCCCCACGACCTTACTGAGGATAAGCGGTCCAGATAATGGATGGATATAGTGGGGCAAATATGTATTTAATCAACAACCATTTGAGTAAGTTCTCCTGGAGGGGCCTGTAATGTGTTAACGCCAAAGAGGAGAGACAATATGTTGAAGAGAAAAAAAAAACACATTGTTTGATATTTACGGAATTTATTTCCAAAAATAGAGTGGAAAATAAGTATTTGCTCCTACAAACAAGCAATATTTCTGGCTGTTAAAGAGATCCAAGTAATTCTAACAAGGTCAGACAAACAAGATCAGACGAGGATCCTCTCGTTACCTGTGTTAGACCGAAGACCAAAGATCTCTTGAAGGACAAGAGAGAAAAAAATTGTACACATGCACCAGACTGGGAAGACTGAATGTGCAATAGGTCAAATGTTTGGTGATGGGAAATCAACTGGGGGAGCATTATTAGAAAATGGAAGACACTGAACATGGATAAAACTGTATAATTCTGATCTACATTAAATTCATAATTATAAATAAAGAATAATAGTATATAGTGGGGCAAATAAGTATTTAGTCAACCCTTACCTGTGCAAGTACTCACACTTCAAAATATAAGAGAGGCATGTAACCGTCAACATGGGTAAACCGCAACAATGAAAGACAGAATGTGGAAAAAAACAACAGAAAAATACATTGTTGGATTTTTTAAAGAATTTATTTGCAAATCACGGTGGAAAATAAGTATTTGGTCAATACCAAAAGTTTATCACAGTCTCAGTACATCGAAAGTAAATGTATACAAAAGAGGAAATATACTGTATATACACAAAAATTATACACGTATAATTAAAATTAAATATGAGCTAAAAATGATAAAAAATTATGTGTAAAAATGATAAATGTTATTAATAAAAAGATTCTGAACTGTATTAATTCTAAAACTAAGTGTGCAAAAATACAAATCTAAAAATACAAAAAATAATAAAAGAATAAATAAAAAATCTGTTTTCACATTTAATTTTTATTTGCAGTCAGCGTGAATATATATATATATATATATATATATATATATATATATATATATATGATATATATAAATGCACTACTATATACACAATATAAATCCACATTTAAAACAACATTTAAAAATATACACATAATTAAATATGTGCAGAAATTTAAAAAAAAACAATATTGAAATTGTAAAAATAAAAGTGTGCAAAAAATGCAAATCTATAAATAAAGCAAAATAATGAATCAATAAATAAAAAGGTTCTGTGTTGACATTTAATTATTTAACGCTGTCAGCGCGAAATGAGCGTTGAAAAGTTATTCAAATGAGGGGGCAGTCTTGAGCAAATCTTGGCTTGGACTATTCCGGACTGCCTTTGGATACACACTTAATTCCTGAATTAGATTTTCATATCGTTTTTTTTTTTCTCAATTATCTTTAAACTAGCCTATACTTTCTATACATAAATCAGTCAGATATAATTATAAGAATAACATAAATTTAATTAGAATCATTATTTGAGAATATTACTTCTGAGGCGTAACAAAAATGCAATAAAAGGATGAACTCCCCAAACTAAGTTCTAGTATGCATTTGTACAAAACATATTTACAAGGATGTATTTTAATGGAACAATTTAATTGATTTTTTTATTAATGCCATCTTATTTTATCAATTTAGTTCTTTATTCATTTAAATACATACATAATTTGAATATAGATACAAAAATATATGAAACGCAAAGTCCTGACAAAGAGCCTTTAAGCCTTCAATATGTCTCAAAAGCAAAAGATGAAACATCATCACCACAGAGTTTGTTTTCTGACAAAAATATAAAACCCCCAAAACTTTCTGAGCAAAAAGGTTTTCCCCCAGTGATTTAGAATCCCATATCCCTATTGTTAGTCAATGCGGAGGTCTGGCTTGTCTCCCAAAAACAACAGCGACCAGATGATAAAGGTGCTGTATGAGAGTCAGATCAGGAGACTTCTCCTGGAACTGGTAACCATAGAAGCCAGTACTATCGGTTTCATGTGCGGGGGAAAACCCCTACCCAAAAAACGGCCTTTAAAGTGATGGGCATCGCTAGGTCATGTTTGTCCAAGACACACCACAGGAGAGATGCATGATTCTTTTATTTTTTTTTAATTCTGCACACGGCTTCAGACTTCAGATCCCGTTCTAACTGCGGCCTTCCTCGCCGCTCACCCGTGGCCCTTGCCCCACTAGCAGCTGAAGCGTGGGTGGTTGGTCAGGGCTCGAAGGTGGGATTTGAGGGCACGGACGCCATTCTCAACTGCTCCTGCTCGCTCATCCATCCTAGTCTGCCAGCCCACAGATCGATATCTCCGCTCTCTTAATCAGCTCTCTGGTGGCTGCGGCCAGACCAATAGACACAAGCATGTACCAACCAACTTGCACTCATATGTCTTTCCATGTAGGAATACTCTCTTCGCTCATATCTTACCCACCCCCTCCTTCTTCAGATATTTCCTTCTCGTATAACCCCTCGTCTTCTTTTTTTCTGGCACACTCCAAAAAAGCCTCTCGGGAGTGTCGCCGACCCTGCTGCAATCTGTTAGGAGTGCTGATGAAGACGAAGGAGGCCGAGTGTTGGAGGAAATTGAGATGAGAAAGGATGAGAGGCGAGAAGAGCTCACCGTGCGAGGTTCGGGATCAAGTGTTAGGCATCCAGCTGTGGTGCCCAAGAAGCTGACAGCAGGCAACCCGTACGCACCTGTGTCACCGCAGCTGCACGCTCACAGAAAATATGGAGAAAATAAAAAACACTTGGAAATGTAAATCCTTTTATTTGTCAATTTGAGGCAGTTCTGCTGAATCTTAACCATATTGTGCATTTTATTTGGGCAACCAGGTTTGAGTGTGTTGATATTGCGCATAGAATTAAACCCTCTTCCTCAAAAGGCAGAAAATGTATCTCATTTTAGTACCGCGACACACTTTCTTCCTATAAAGCAAGCATGTCCGAAGTCCGGCCCGAGGCCTCTGTCACAAAATAATATGTAACCCACCAGTCATGTTGACCGTAGCATAAAATACATTTGTAAATAAAAGAAATACAAAAATAACAATAACGTTTAACCAGATGATAGCAGTAGCCCTTTGGCTACCTTTCTGTGAGAATTTTAGCCCACCCCGTTTCCAACATGGCGACTGTGAGTAGTTGATTGTGAGGGCTGCCGCTTGATGGACAAGTGGAGATTGGAGTATTTTTTTACGGTAATCTGAAACAACTGTGTCAGCTTAATTTTCCAAAAGTTTGTGGCTGTTTTTAAAGACTATAATATAACTATAATATAAGTAATATTATAACAAAACAATATTAAGAGTGACAAGATTGGATAGATTGAGAAATGAAATTGTGAGAGACAGAACTGGAGTAGTAGTGGAACTGAGCAAGTGTGTGGATAAGAGAGTACTCAGTTGGTTTGGACACATGGAGAGGATGGATGAGGAGCGAATGTTGAAAAGGATCTACAAAGCAGAAGTAAATGGAAGGAGACCAAGAAGAAGGCCGCAATTGACGTGGATTGATGGTGTTATGAGTGCACTGCAGGAAAGAGGTCTAAATATAGTGGAAGCTAGAGCTCTTGTTGGTGATAGGAATGAGTGGCGAGGTGTTGTAAAAGGATAGTGGGATGTTTGGATGCGTTCTAAGGGATGGGCAGGACACCTTTATGATGCGGCAGGGGTAAACCAGTGAAAGCTGTCGGGCCCTGCTGTTGAACAGAAGAGTGTCTTGTGTCACCCTGACCCGAGTGACATGGCCACTTTGTTGTGTCCCGTTTAATCTGGAGGGACGAAAGCATGACCAACTTAGGTGTCGAGGTGCCTAACTTGTTTGGGAATTTGGGTTGGCCATGGTCCAAAAATCTTTGGGTGTGTTTTTTGCTATTTTTCCCCTTTTTTATTTTCTTTTTTTGTTATTGTATGTGTTTGTCTTGCTGTCCGTCACCCCTCTTGAGGGATATGACCAAGGTAGGTGGGTAGGTAAATAGAGATAACAAACACTGCCAAACGAAAAATGTTGACTACAAAAAGTTAACTGGAAGTGACCGCTGTGAAAACGTGAAACAATTGGGAGCTATTTTAACGGCACAGCAGAGTTTTTTTTTATGGGTCAAATGAAAATTCTACAATGGCGAGCTACAAGGTCGTGACGCCGATCGCCAAGCATTGCAAACCTTTCACAGAGGCTGAATTTATTAAAGACTGTTCAAAGAATGCCAGGCTAACTAGTCAGCCCTCGCATATTTTCAATTTACCAAGTCTGGCTTACTTTCTGAAAGGTTTGGACACCCCTGGTTAAAGGTATATTATCTTGTTCATTCAAAAGATTTAATTAAAAAAAAATATGCTTGAAAAAAAGCAAAACTGTCTTATTTAGTAGATGGTAGATCATTTTGCCTATTTTAAGAATTTATTCTACAACAATAGAAAAAATATGTTCCAAATGATAAAAATAAGAACAAGAACATTTTTTATTAAATACAAGGATCTTCTTTCATTCTATTCAAGAAACAGGATAAATATATATATATATATATATATATATACATACATACATACATATAGGAGCACATTTTTCTGCCGATTGTGCAATTATAAAAAAATACTCAAAAGTAGAAAAACAACCTATCATGTTTAATATTTTTAACTTTAAAGATAAATTCTCATTTTATTTAAGAAACAAGATAAAATCCTTGGACAAGAAAAAAAATTCTGCCGATGTGGTAAAATGTAATAATGGTTGATAATTCTGCTTGTTTACCATTGTTTACTGCAATTAGAAAAAAAAACTCCAAACAAGCAAATCAGTCTACTATGCACAAGATAATATGGATTTTTTATTTCAAGGGAATTGTTTATTTTATTCAAGGAAGAAGATTAATTCAAATATCATTAAAATCAGCATCATTTTCAACCAATGTGGTAACATTTCTGTTTTGCATGGTAAATAATTCACATGGCTAATTCATCATCATTTCACAGTCAGATAAATTGGTAAAAGCAAAATCAATAAGTTGTATTGAACACAATTATATGCATATACTGCATGTGAAAACAACTTGGATGCATCACAATGTTGTGTAGGAAAATAATTACAATTATTTTTCATATTTGTACGGAATTTGTCAGGTTTTATCAGAACAGTTTCAATTTTCTCTATATTGCATTCTATATTTTAAGAATATTGCGCAAGTAAAACATTTTATAATACCATATTTTCTAGGATATAAGTCGTACCAGTCTGAAAAAAAATGTATTTTTGGGTAGAAACATATACACAAGATTCACTGAACTGTAAGTCAAACATTGTCAAGTGGGGAAGATGGCTGCGCTATTTTTCATCATATCCGTTTTGTAAATAAATGTATAGGAATTTATGAAAACAGATATAAATTCTTATGAAGTTATAAGCATTTTATAAAGGTATATTCATTTACTTTATGCTTAGGTTGAAGTGAAAGGGTGTTAACTCGCTGAAACATACAACGTATTAAAAGAAAAGTGCTACTTGTAGTCCAGAAAATACAGTGCATCTAATTTATTGTCACTGTCGTGTGAAAAACACTTAAAGACTCCAAAATTCATTCTTTACAGCAGGATGAAAAGGTATAATTCCACCCAAAATAGATTTTAAATATATGTTTATGATATTACTCTTTAAATATCTCTTACAAACTACAAAGGAACGATTTAGATAAACGGTCTCCAACGTGGTGCCCCAGGGCCCAAGGCAGCCTCCTAAGAACACCTGAGTAGCCTGCAGCATGGTTCTCAAAATTGATCACCACTGATTGGTCACTGTGATTTTCAAGGAAATTAGATTTCAAACTTGCATGATACTTAAATGAGTCTATTTTAACCTTCCAATAATTACAACCAAGTAATAATATAGTGGTAATATTTGTAGCCTGCACTGGCAAAGAGCCATCAATAACATCCAGGGAGCAGCTGAAAATGTTTCACGCTGGCTCTGGTTAAAGAGGTAAAAGGCGTGGCATAGCGCGCTACCTGGACGCATGTCAGGGGGATTGATCATTTCGGCTGGGTCATCTGGGTGAAGGGTGTCTGACTAAGACCCACACACGATGACCTCGGGAGAGTCACTGACCATGTGTCAAGTTTTCAAAATAAGTTGTATTGTGTAAAAGAGTAATAACATAAGTTACCTGTAGTTTAAAAATGCATATAGAACTGGTAGATATTTGTGCGAGTCTGTATCAAAGTAGCTCTCAGTTCTAAAAATTTTGGTAACCCCTGATTTCGATAATGAACCCACAATAACGAATTTCAGAGATAATTATTTTCACATGACCGCGACACTATACGCAATCAAGCATAATTTCAATGCCATTGTATGTCGTCACTGTTGGACAACAGCGAGAGTTGAGTTTCAAAACATAATTTGTCTCGTTTTTAATTTGAATGTAAAAACACTATGACTGACACACCTTATCCAAGGAGCCCGTGGCAACAGCGCCAAAGGAAATCTTAAAGATGCATTCACGGGAAAAACTGTTTAAGAAGGTCCTTCTTGTTGACCTTCCCCATTTGGTTCCTCGGTATCTGTTCCAGCAGGAGCAGGCCGGTAGGGATTGTGTACGGCGCCATGTGCTCCCTGCAAAGACGTAACGCACGTAAGACTTGCTGAGCGGAGATACGGCGCAGACGCAGCAGCACCGCCCTACTTCAATAATCGTGCGTGCGCAACAAAGACAACAAGAACCGAAAACAATCGCACAACAAAAGCTTGGCCTGCGGCGGAGCGGCCGCGATAAGCACCGTCCTTCATCCCTCGCTAATAAGCCAAATTTACCTTCCAGACACAGACAATTCTAAACAAAACAATATCGTTGTTGGGAGATTAGAAAACACAAAATACATAAATACGAGGCAAAGCGGCAGGCTCGACTAATTAAAAGTGAGTTTTGTTGTTTGCAGTTTGTGGCGCTTTGTCCGTAGGCTGCAGCCCTTAGCTTTTTTCAATGAACATTGTTATTATTATTATTATTATTAAGATAAGAAATTCATTCATCGTCACTGTTCAATAAAAACAAAAAAACATTTTAAAAACCCAACATTCAGTCGTCATTTCAGGTTAACTATAGACAAAAAACGCACAAACTAATTGTGGGTAAAAACAGGTTACAATATGAATAAATAAAAACACATTGGAGTGGAAGGGAATAGAGAAGTCATAATATTATGTTGAGTATTTTTTTTCCTTTCTCACTATATTTTAAACGTCTATGTCTGCTTTAGAAAAATGAGTGCCGCAGAACAATTGTGTGATATGGGACATGCTGGATGTTGTACGTGTATAATTTTAAAGTGTGTAATAATTCACCACTAGAGGTCGTTGTAGCTAAAATTGGAGCTAGAGCGTGCACATTCGAAGAGTACACACTACGGAAGCTCAAAGCATGCCACTCGCTAAAATTCATAACCCTTTTTCCACTTTGTCTCTATTGAACAAAGATGAATTTAAGCCAGAACAAGAAAAGACAAAATGCGCTAGAAACACCCGGAATGGCTAAAAGAGTAAAAAGCTGGGAATGGTCGTACAGTAGCTGGCTCGAGTGGCTAATTTTAGTGGGAGACACGATAAGTTACTAGAAAGCCCAGTAAACGATGGGAAGAGTAAACCAAATTGTTGGGACCCTGAGTCATGAAATTTGGCGACTTGAGTGGCTAAAGAAGGAAACGGGTGTAAAAAGTGGAAGATGACATTTTTATGATAAAGCATAATGCTGAAAAACAAAGCCACTGTATTTTTTCTCCATACTTTGGCCAGCGTTGTGACTTATACTCTGGTGTGACTTATGTGTGAAATTAACACATCATAATATCGAGTTTTAACATTTTTTATCGTTTTACATTTTATTTTCAAAATAAACCAGAAGAGGGCGCTCTAGGCCCGTGTTGATAATTTCAGCTTTGCCGGTATTTGATAAAAACAAACGGAAAGAGCTGAACAAAATTGGCACGCGGGAGAATGCGCCATGCAACTTTCCTGGAAGTCATTGAATTATGTCATTTACTTATTCTGAATCTGCATCACAAGCAGTGCAAACAGTCAAAAAAATTTCAGGAAATGAAAAGATGTAAACAAGGAAAATAGAAAAATCAGGAAGCTAAGTAAACTACAAAACGAAGTAATATAAAACACAAGACATGGATCAACAAAACATGTGATTCAGTGACGACCAAAACCATCCTGTCGGGATTCAGAAAGGATGGAATAAGTGGAACTGATGATGAGTGTGTGAATGGGTAAGTGTGAAGCACATTGTAAAGCACTGCATCCCTCTCCAGGCCAACACATTTTTCCACCCAGTCTCGAACCGGGGAGCTTTGCATGTTAGGCGATATGCTAAGCAAAGCACTAAGGTTACACTAGTATACCGTACACTTATTCAGCCTGTTATTGCCTTTTAAGATTACATGCATTTTTTTGTGATGGACTTTACCAAATAAATTCCCACCAAAAATGTGATTTATACAACAGTGCCTCAGATATGTTTTTTTCCTTTTTAATTATGCAGTTTTTGCGATTTATAATCCGAAAAATATGATCAGGCCTGCTTCAAAACCGAAAGTCTGGATCCAGCCGCAGGGCCAAACTGAGTTTGACAGCCTGAGTATATACAGTACACTGATTTGGTATAGAGAAGCACAATGTTATTGGTATTGGTACAACATTATCAATCATTCCTAATTATTATTATCAACCTACTTCGAAGCAGATTTTGTAGCTATGTGGCGAGTGACCAGAATGATTCACGCCGTGCTTTCAGCACATGGCGGCAAAGTGTCCAAAACTTCTTTGGGGCATGGCATGATGGAGATGGAGAGTGATGGCTGCGACCGGGCCACTGAAGAGTGAGCATCCGTCCGCTTGTTTGTCTACTCTCATTTTCCTCTTTATGCCCGTTAGCAGCAACTGGCTAGCTAGCGGGAATTGTGCTGATGCTGATTGTCTGCAGGCGGGACCCTTGGCATGAGTGTGTGCATTATTGTGCATGTGTAAACAATTTGTGTGTGTTTTCTGGGTGAGCAGGATGAGTACCATGAGGGCAAGTTAGACCATGTGATTTTATTTTATCATACGGCCAGCTAGCGTAGCGCTACTTATTTCCTAGGTTGTGGAGCATGCATCTTATGAAAAGATGCTGCTGTTATGTTGATTTTACTTCCACCTCAAGGTTCACTCTAATGACAGTAATCCCTTTGTTATCATAGTTAATGGGGACCAGAATCCTACTGCGAAAACTGAAATGCGCGAAGTAGAGTAACGCCTTCATAAAAGCCCCAAGGGTCAAACTTACCTTGAGATGACATCCTTACAGACTGAGATCTACGAATAATTACACAGAACTTACAATTGCAGTTGAATGAATAGTCTTTAGTGTCATGATACAAAAGTACAACAAAATTAAAAGGCTTTTCCTTTCAGTGTTCGAAAGCGATTCAGAGAGCGGCTGGCTAGCTGCATGCTAGCATTGGGGATACACAAGTCGAGTAAAGTCTCTGCAATAATTAAAATGCAACCGTCCCGAATGTAGCGGTTTCCCACGAGTTCCTCCAGATTAGCTCCAGGGCATCTATTTAATGGGTAATGGATCTGGCGTTGGTAAGAAACAGGCTTGGCAGTGGTGGCTTGAAAGAGATGTTAGCTTAGGCTTAGCAGGAGGCCAGACCTGCAGCCTCGCTATTGGGTTCTCTTCCAACGCTGCCTCTGGATCTTCCCGGACCCAATAACAATGCACGTAGCACCTCCTGGTATATCACCATTTCTTTGCGGTCTTCTGATTTTCCTCAAAGTCCAATTCATTGATGAATATATTTTCAATGTACGGAGCCGCTAAAAGCTATCTGGCTATCTGGTTTGTTTTGGTAGCCACTTGTGCGCTCGCCATTGTACACCAGCCTCTAACAGTCGCGCAAACACACACAGTCACACCCACCCAATACATACACACACAATCTGCCCCGTGCTAGCATTTACTGTGTGTCGTCTGCTTGGTGCTACTCTGTCCCCAGCATCACTTTGCGGCCCCCTCCTCAATAAAAATAAGAATAGTTTATTCTTCATTCTGTGCTGCATTGTGTACATTAGAATAACAGTAATGTAATTTCTAATGTTATTGTTTTTCAACTGTGCATTTTTCTGGGCTTGCTCTTTGTTCATTATGTATTTATTAGGGGCAGTGTGTTTAACCTAAGAGCATCATGATGGGCAAAAAAAACTTATTAAAAAATAATATTGATTAAAATAATACGCAAAAATACATTAACAATCATATATATTTTTAAAAATACAACGTCGAAAATTTTTTACATAACATGAGGCTCCCTTAGAGTAAGCTAACATAATTGCGGTCCATCTTGCTGCTATGGGTACCCCAAACAAACAAAAACCTCATGAAAGGCTAGGCAAAAAATTTTAAAAAACAGTAGTGCGGTTTGGTCACTTTGAGTCTCTGTAGTTTGTGTTCTCTATTGCGCTACTAGAGGTAACTTAATACACACTGTCCCTTTGAATCTAACATGCATTGCACTAAGTATACAATAGTATACCGTACACTTATTCAGCACTTATAAATGACTGCATGTATACATTTTCATAAATACATATTACAAAAACAGAACGTGTTTTCTTCCTGATGCAATTCCAAGGTATCGGACAAGACTATGTATTGGCAGATACAAAAAAATCCAACCCCAAGAAACTAATTAAAAAATAATGTTGCATTTTCCCCAAAATAAAATTGCTAAAAACTGACAGAATAATTCTTAAAACTTAAACTGTTATTTAAAAAAAATAATTAAACCAATTCTAGAATAAGGAATTAAAACAATAAAATGACCTTTGCTTAGACCTGAATTTGCGACACATAATTCTAAAATTCTACATCCATCTTCATTTTTGTCACGCTATGGGAAACTTAAATTGTAAAGTTAAAAGCCAGGTGTCCAACTCAAGGTTCGGGGACGAAATCAAACCCTCAACATGTTCTTACATTGTCAACATTATATTCAGGCATCAGGGTTTGTACACCTTTTTAATGGCCAAATTCAAGCACTTTTAAGGACTTTTACAGACAATTTTCTAATTTCTTCTGTACCATTTAAAGAAGATATCTGGTGTGAATCAGAGCAGAGCCACAAATATATCCGCGATTTACATATGTGATTTTGAATCTTGCATGTGCATTTATCAGGACATATGATTTTTGGATTTCGAACAAATCGCAAATATATTTGTGGATCTGAAAAACGTATGTAAATATTTTTAAGACAAAGCCCTCCCCATATAGCTGATGGGTAAAAATGTAGCTTACTTTTTTGTGTTGCAGGAGGTTCTTCTCATTCTAATTTACCGCTGGGAAACGCTAACTTAATTTTTTACATCGCCGAAAATAAATGTCCATACTTGATACGTAATCCTTGCACTAATGCACATTTCATAGTGCTGTTTAGGTGTAGCATAATTACAACGGGGTGGGCACTCTGAGGCCCATTGGTGTTTTTAATCCAACCCACTGAACAAAAAATACCTTAGTAATTAAAAAAAAATGTGTTTTGGTGCCACTCTTGAATTGAACTGTCTTTAATGTCATTGATAACAATGTCGTAAACATAGTATATAACGAGATTATAAACTCCAGTGCAAACACGTAACATGTTTTTTCTTTCTTTATTTATAACAGCAATGATAGGTTACTGGGAATATATACGCTTAAAGAGAAGTTAGATGTTGAAATTACCTCGCCCACGTCTTCAAATCAGGCAAGGTGAGATGCCGACCTTCCTTCAGCTGAACCACTGCAGTTACTTTTTGACCCCAGGTGTCATCCGGGGGCCCAACCACAGCCACGTCTGTACCAGTAAAATGTAAAAAGTAGCATTTTTGGCTTTAATTACAAATCTTACAAGAAACAGTGGTTACCGAGAATGTCTGGATGAGCCAGCAGGTGCCGCTCCACTTCGAGGGCGCTGATCTTATATCCGCCACACTTTATAATGTCAACTTGGGTGCGGCCCATAATCCAATAGACGCCGTTTTTAAACACTGCTGTGTCTCCTGTACGTTAGATAAAATACACAAAAGCGTGAAACATGCACAAAAGCTTAAAAACTCGTCTGTGTATACTTAAATGCATGAAAACAGTGAAAGGCCTTTTTGTTAAATACAATTTTCACCAATATTGCACAAACACGTATAATAAAATGCAAAAAATTACTAGTGTTGAATGAGCACTGTGTAGATAAGGAGCATATGGTTACTTAGGTAGTGTTAAAAAGTGTAGTTTTTAAGTTGCTTAACTTATCACATTGTTAAAATAATACTTAAAAAGTAAACTTTTAACCCTTGCTCGGTAAACACGTGGTCCTTTTTTTAGAGGGTTAACACCGGTTATACATACATAACTGTGTAGCATTTAAGAGCCCCATTTAAGGTTGGAAAGTGGTTCTTTAACTATGTCATTGCTTGAAAAGAAGTGACAATGTAGATTTGACTCCATGGTAAGACTTTTAAGAGAAAAAAGAGAAAAGACTGTCAGGGGATATAGGCAAACATATTAACAATGAAGAGCTTCGAGACTGGGCTAAGTTTATAATCATAGTGCAATGAAAAAGAATAGTGCGTCGTAAAAATAATGCACCAAAAACAAGTGCAAAAATATTTGGCAGCAACAAATATCCACAAGTAACTCGCAAGGTATATATTTTCACATTTTCACATTAAGGAGCAAAAAGAAAAAAGCATGTACACATTATATGAATATAACTGATATTTGTGACAGTTACTGTATTTCTAACACTTATTGTGTTTGATGCAAAAATGAACATTGCAGGACCCCCCCCATTTCTGTAGTTTTCATAGCAAATGTGTATTCAGTAATTTGCTACAAACTGACATAGCAAACTACAGAAGATTCTTAGTATTTGCTAGCATTTTAAATGCTACTTTTAAAAGTATTGGTGTCAATTCATACAAATTCTTCATGACTGCTCACGTTCCATTTAAAATATTATATAGATCGCTTGGACGTGTTTAAACGAGCGGGCATCACAAAGTCGGCATTGATTTGTGTTCCGTACAGCGGTCAGGAAACGATAATGAATGATTCATGACCGTACAATGAGATAGCCACTAAAGCAAAATGGAATGGTAATGTAGTGAGATAAAATAGACAATAACGGATGAACGATAGTTCAAATGATGTGGCTGCATTGGGACCGTTGCAGTTCATCTTATATTCTAAAATAGAAAAATTTTAGATTACTTTTATTCTGTCCAATTTTGTCTTTGGTTAGGTCTACCTTATTTTAATGGAGAAAATACAAAATAATAACTAAGAAGGCTATTTTAGAAAGGGGGGGGGGAAATGCTACACTATAGAATAGTAGTTCCAACCTTTTATTAGAATATTCACATTTAAGTTTACAAAGAATCAGGTCAGTGATTCCTCTTAAAGGATACATATGATGTGATTTTCTGAAAAATACTGGCATTAAATCATTCTAAATTTCAAATGATTATTATCATGAATTAGAGGTCGTTTTGATAAAGGTTATTTTCACTTAGAAGTAGGATGCCTTGTTCACGAAAACCACGCCTATCCCAGACAAAGCAACCAATTTTGTTCTGTGCTGAAGTTGTGCTGTGTTTGAAAACAGACATACACTGGTATATTTTAAATATTCAGAAAAAACAGCTTTGGGTGCTTGATGATGTGGTTGTTTTTTTTCAGTATTCCTCTAGATTTCTGACGTCGAAGGACTTGTTAATATATTTTTAAATGAGCTTCTCATCACTATACTTGAGGTAAGATATTGGGCCAGGACTGAACCCAGGTCAATTTTTTTTCTTTTTTTTTTCTTGCTTTCTTCTTCTAAGATGATCTGCACAGCAATCAATTACTTTTACTTAAGTAATTATTTGGATGACTACTTTTTACTTTTTATGTGATATGATTCTGAAGTAACAGAGCAATACACATGCATACAGAAATGCGCACTTTGGGGCCACGAGTACTTTGGCGCTGAAGTGCACACTTGATTTGAGAGACGGATGCCGAACTAAATCCGAAACTGCATTGATTTTTAAGGATTTTTTTTTTTCCAAATTAGAGTTTGGTCACCTACAAACAAGCAATGTTTCTGGCTGTCAAAGAGGTCTAACCTTTTCTAACCAGGTCTACCTAGGCTCCTCTCATTACATGTATTAATGGCACTTATTTGAACTCATCGGTATAAAAGACACCAGTCAACAACCTGTCAGTCACACTCCAAACTCCACAATGGCTAAAATCAAAGATCAATCAAAGCATACTAGAGACAAAATGTGTAGACCTGCACCAGGCTGGGAAGATTTAATGTGCAATAGTTAAAACACTTGGTGTAAATAAATCAACTGTTGGAGAAAATATTAGAAAACGGAAGACATACAAGGACCACTGTCTTACTCATCTGGGGCTCCATGCAAGCTCACATCCCATGGCATCCAAATGATAAGAAGAACAGTAAGACCAAATCCCAAAACCACTCAGGGGAGAACTAGTGAACGACCCAAAGATAGTAACCCATTTCCTGTGGTAAAATCTATCAGTAACACAATGTGCCACCAGGGACTAAAATCCTTCACTGCCAGACGTGTCTCCATGCTGAAGCTAGTACACATCTAGGCCTGCCCGTGGTTTGCTAGAGAGCGTTTGGATGATCCAGAAAAGGTCTAGGAGAATGTGTTAAGAAACCAAAATAAAACTTTTTGTTAGATACACAGGTTCTAGTGTTTGGAGAAGGAATACTGAATTGCTTTTAAAGAACACCATACACACTGTGAAGCATGGGGGTGAAAACATCATGCTTTGGGGCTGTTTTTTTGCAAAGAGACTAGGAAAAACAATCTGTGTAAAGGAAAGATTCAATGGGGCCATGTATCGAAAGATTCTGAGTGAAAATTTCCTTTGATCAGCCATAGCATTGAAGATGAGACGTCGCTGGGTCTTTAAGCATGACAATGATCGTAACACACAGCAGGGGCAACAAAGAAATGACTTTGTGAGAAGCATTTTAAAGGCGCTGGAGTGGCCTAGCCAATTTCCTGATCTCAACCCCAGAGAAAATCTGTGATGGGAGTTGAAGGTCCATGTTGCACGAAGACAGCCCCAAAACATTACTGCTCTAGAGGAGATCTGCATAGAGGAATGGGCCAAATACCAGCAAGTATGTGAAAAGCTTGAGAAGAATTACAGAACACATTTAGCCTCTGTTATTGACAATAAAGGTTCAAGTAATGAGATGAACTTTTGGTATTGACCTATTTTCCACCATGATTTGCAAATAAATTCTTCAAAAATCAAACAATGGGATTTATTGTTTTCTTTTCCACATTCTGTCTCTCACGTTTGAGGTTTACCCATGTTCACAATTACAAGCATCTTATGTTTTCAAGTAGGAGAACTTGCACAGTTGGTGGTTGACTATATACTCTTTTGCACCTCTGTACATACATGAGTAATAGTAAAACGAAAGGACTAAACTAACCATTGCAATCGGAATACTCACAGTTGAAGTAAAACCTTTATCTGATCTCGGTGCATGGTCACATGGCTTTGCAGGATAGGAACACGGGCAATATTCTGTTTTCAATCAGATTACTGCCTGCATTTAAACATACTCATTGATAATAAAACCCTGGGAATATCCGCAAGTAGGTAAACAATTACGAGTGAGCACACACACACAAAATCAAGCACAAAAAGACGGGGAGGGGGCAAGTGTGGGGACGCAGCGTCCACTTTGAAAGGGCTCAGGTGGGCAAGGGGACGACGAGCAATGAAAATGGGTCAGGACCGGAAGATGTTCCTTTGCCTTATTACAGGTGGCGCGTCGGCAGCTGGGACTGGGGAGAGAATGGGGGAGGAGAGGATACGGGTGAAGCCACATGAGTCACCGTCCAGTAAAGGTGGCGTTATATAAGCGAGAAAAAGTACATATGTACTCCTGCATCACTTCAGCAAATATGAATAATATATACAAGCGACTAAAAATATTTTTTTAGTACGAGTACTACAACTCACTAGGAAGGGGCTGATGTATTGGTCAGTGAATTTATTGGTATCAATTTCCATGACCTGACATGAGCCCCTTTTGTAAATATTTTTTTTTCCCCCACAGATCTCAGATCCATTCTAATTGGTGAAGAACATCAGCTACTTTTTTCATCTAATTACAACATTCATTTTTATTTGCCAAAACTATTTTATTTAAAAATATTCATGCTCGTAAAGTATTTCAGTGTGCTATACACATTTACGTTTTGGATCTTTTTTCTGTATTTTGATTGGCTTAAACGTTTCAGTTACGTATTAAAATATATAGTGTACAGTACTTTAATTTGTTTAATAAATTACCAATATTTCCTGTCTGCTTCATGGTTTTATTGTTCGCACTCTTTGTCATTCTGATTGTGCAGTTGGCCTCTATAATAATATTTTTTATCTATTAATCAAAAGCTTGGGCCTGTAAAAATATTTTGTTCTACTAGACGAATTTGAGAAAATGCCTCGATTCCTTGGAAATCTCGATGATGCAAGTGGCGATCTACCCAGACCAGGAATCATACAAGAAGGATTGGATTCCTCATAGAGCTCCACATCAAGGTCTCGGGGGGAATTGGATTATTCCTTTGGTCTTGACTCGGGAGGTTTAAATTTTGATAATCAATGTGTGCTCATAGAAAATACCCATGGATTTGGGATACCTTAAATTGGAGAACTTCTAAGATGGTTGGTTTTTTTTTTTGCCTATTTGATGAACCCTCTTGTCATTCGTTTATTTTGCATTAGGGAAATAATAGTCTGTCATCTGTACAGCCCTTTGAGACTTCTTGTGGTTAAGGGCTATACAAATAAACATGGCTTGACCTGACTTTTTTTTCAATAAATAATTAATACTACTTAACGGATTTCACCCAATGTGGATACTTTTTAATATCACCGTGAAAAAAAAGGACACAATATAAAAAAAAAAAAAAAAAAAAAAAAAAAAACTACAATTACCTACACGTTTGGTTGATAAAAGGGGAAAAATTGATGGATTATCCTACCTACACCTTGTTTGGAAAAAAAACTAATAGGATTTAATTACATTTTTAGTAATTGCATAAGGTAAAGATTAAAAAATAAGCACAAAAATGATGGATGGAAAATGTCGAAAACAAAGGAAAAAAGAATGAATAAATGGTTGGTAAAATGTCCTCTCCGGGTGGAGTTTGAACTACATAATGACAAAAATGATCCATCCATCCATCCATTATCTGCAGAATTATTCTCATTGGGGTCGCGGGGGTGCCGTAGCCCATCTTTCGGGCAGTGGGCAGGAGACACCCTGGACCTGTTGCCAGCCAGTTGCAGGGCACACAGAGACGGACAACTCACTCGTTCATTCGTACCTGGGGACAATTTGGACCAGTCAATTAACGTGACATGTTTTTGAAATGTGGGAGTAAACCGGACTGCCCGGAAGAAACGCACGCAGGCACAGAGGAGAACATGCAAACTCCGCACAGGAAGGCTGGTAGCTGGATTCAAACCCATGACCTCAGAACCGTTCCGCAGACGTGATAACCACCACTATAAAAGCAATTCTGCTGGATATTGCTGAACTAGCGTGCTCAGGTGTACCTAATGCAGTGTCGTCTGACTCTCCCTCCCTCTCACCCTCTTTTACCAACCTCAGCGTCCACCCTCTCCTTCGACCTCCCCGGCGCATCTCTGACGGCGTGGCGCCTTTCCTCCTCCTCCCGCCTCAGCATCAATCGAGTGCCCATCTGCTCCCATACATCACGCACTTCATTTCAGTTTATTAGCTGGGATAAATCATAAATATTTCATTATACATCACGGGCGGCTGTCGCCTGTGCACCCAGAATTTATCACCGCCGCGCTCTCTGCCGGCTCGCCACCGCGCCTATAAGCTTTCCAGTCTATTAAACAAGATTGATACAGAGTGTAAATTTAGATATCGGGAATTTCTTCACAGGCTGCTGCTCGGCGCTGATAGGCCGACGTATCTGGAGGGGGGGAGCAGATGCCAGGATGCGGCATGTGGCTGTTAACGGCAGTAAAGGGGCTGTTATACTTTTTTTTCTTTTTTTCAATCCACTTTCTTTCGAATGAGGGAGGAAATAAAAGGAGATACATCAGTAGCTATTAAGTAGCTTGTAGCTATCTACATAAGTCCCTGGGATACAGTGTCCTTGGCTTATGATATTTTCACGTTACCGTGTGGAATAAGATGATTTTATTCAACCCCTTGTTAAGGCATTTTCCCCAGCATTGACATAAAAAAAAACACATTATTTGCCCAAAATGTACAAAAGTTTAGACTTTTGGGCTTTTGTGGAAATGGCAAGTTACGTCTCTAAAATGCCTGTCTGGTATTGTTCTACCTCATATTAGATGCATGTCTGCCATTGGCTTCGGTCGTGAAAAAGCCCAAATGCTAATGGATTAACACTCTCCAACAATCATGTAAATACATAACTGATGATGCGTCCCAGTTGCATCCTGGAGATGTTTCTTTCAAGAGTCAAGTAAAAGTACTTTTTTTTTTTTTTAATTGAACCCTCACAGTACAAAATCGTTACGCAAGGTTTTCAGTTAGTAAACTCCAATGGATTTGGTCTACAATTGCCAATTTTTTTTAGACCAATACCCAAATTTTTAGCAGTCATAAATATTTATGAAATGAAATGATCTGCATTTATATAGCGCTTTTCAAGTCAATGACTTCCCAAAGCGCTTTACAAAGTGCTCCACATTTCCCAATAGCGGCCTTGTATTGCAGCCATGTAAGACGCTAACCTGCTTCTTGGGGGTATTAGGGGTTCAGTGTCTTACCCAAGGACACTTCGACATGTTACATGGACGAGTCAGGATTCGAACTGGGATCCCTTGATCCCAAGACGAGCGCTCTACCTCCTGAGCTACTGCCGCCCCAATATTATATTACAACTTTTATACCACTTCCTTGTATTTCCTCTTTAGAGCCAATGCACAAACCTCGGAAACATGGGAACTAGAGCCATCATTCCTATTCTGGAAGACTCAAAAATGGTCTAGCAGGTAGTACATAAAACCTGAAAAATTTCCAAGTGCATTCAAAAATATGCACTAATAGGGCTTTACCCCAGGATAAAAATTGGAAAACTCTCTGTTGCAGGGAAAATCCCTGTCTTCTCGGTTTACTGGTATGAGTCGTTAATTAAAGATATCAGGACATTAAGTGACTTATTTGATGATGGACGTATTGTTTCCACCTGAAAAGTTGGTAATTTCTGAAAATATTTAGAAATCAGACACCGCCTGCAGAGACTAACCTCTCCTGGTCAACATAAAACATACAATTGAACAATATTTCCATTTACTTAAAATACACAGCAAAGCTCCCAGATAGTATGAGATCCGCCCCTGGAAAAATATGAATTCATGTGATAACCTAAAGGCCCGGTCACACAGCCTTTTGCGTCTGTATTGCGGGTAAAATTTTGTGATTTTTTTTTTTGCCCGTGGTTGCCCGCGGTGGAAAATGTGCAAAATTGGCCGGCGACTGTTCCGCGTCCTTCCGGCGTCTGTTCCGCGTCCTTATCGCTGTGCCGCCCGCGGTTACCCGTGGTCTAAAGTTTTGAGCAGCGCAACCGCGTGTGAATTTCTTACCGCGTGTAAAGCACGGCTGTATCTCGTCTGTATCGCGATCTCAAAAGCGTCCAACAGCGTCTGCTTCACGGGCAGAAATTTCTGGCCGTGATTCAGCCTCGATACGCCCGTGAAAGGCTGTGTGACCAGGCCTTTAGACAGGTTTGGGAAAAGGGCCTATCCTGTAACTTTAATAAGGAAAACATGTCCTCCGAGGACAGCGGATATTGTATGAGAAGCTAGGATTACATAATTAAATATAAAATAATCAAAATATATTGTTAGATGCCATTAAAACTTTTTAGACTGGGATTGCTAAAAGATGATTTATGTTGGAAATGTAGAAATGAGAGGTACACTGCAACATGCTTTGTGGGAATGTTCCAAAATTCCACCTTTATGGAAAAATGTTGTTATATGTACTCTACCAAAATCACCAAGACTGCATCTTCATGGAGACTGAATTTGTGTACCCTACTTGAAATGAAATGATCTACATTTTATATAGCGCTTTTCAAGTCAATGACTTCCCAAAGCGCTTTACAATGTGCTCCACATTTCCCAATAGCGGCCTTGCAGCCATGTAAGGCGCTAACCTGCTTATTGGGGGTATTAGGGGTTCAATGTCTTACCCATGGACACTTCGACATGTAATACGGAAGAGCCGGGATTCGAACTGGGATCCCTTGATCCCAAGACGAGCGCTCTACCTCCTGAGCTACTGCCGCCCCATACTTGGACACATTCTCTCTTAATTTACCTAAGAATGGACTCATGAGCTGCACTCGGACAATTTTGAGACACTGGAAGCTCCTGGGTAGCCCAGCCATTTAGCAATTGCACCACACTCCTTGTCAAGCATACGGTTTTTTCCCCCATATGATGTTGAACTGTGCCTTTAAAGGCCTGTCATTGTTGAGTTTGTTTGGTGTGGATTTTATTTTATTTTTGCATTGAAAACTTTTGTATCATTAGACAATAAAATTCCCTTCCCTTGAAATAAATTACATTTTCAAAGTAATATTTGTTTGTTTGCAATATTTTTTTTAATGCAGTAAAACCCCACGTTATGGCGTCCATACCTTAAGATATCTTCATGTTACTATGGGAGGATGTTTTTAAAGGGCTTGTTAAAGCATTGACATCAACAACAAATTCTTTACCCAAAAATGGTCAAAATTATTACCCTTTCAGTATGACGAGTTAAGTCTCTAATATGCCATTGGTCAGTATCATATAAGATGCTGGTCTACTATTGGTTTGCATCAAAGCATCGTAAAGAAGCCAAAATATTATTGGTTAAACACCCTCCCACCATTAAAAGGTACAGAATTCTTTTAACTGAACCCTCATGGTTCAACTTTCTTCACTGTTATCTGAGGTCTTCGTTCAGTAAACTCCAATGGATATCATTTCCCTTTTGTTTGGGGTTGTTCCATTCCAGTTTTTCAGGCCAATACGCAAATTTTCAGTAGAAATAAATACTGATACCAAAGACCTATAACAATAGTTCCTCTCCCCCTGCAAAATGATATATATTTTTAAATAAACATCTATATATTGCAAAACTTTCATTTTCTTTATATACAATAGCCCTCGGGTTACGGCTACAATATTTTTATGTTACGACGTGGAGTAAAATGACTTCCCCCACGTTTCACTATTTTCCTGAATTTGCCCAAAAATTTATCAAATTCATACTATGCTATGTTTGTGCATTTTACTGTACTAGTAACATGCCTTGCACATCTCTAAGATGCCTATCTGCTATTGGTTCACATCGTACACTATGCTGGGCTCCTAATTGTCTGTAACACAACATCCTGAAGATGCCGATACCCTGCAGGCTGCGCTCCATCCCACAATGCCTCTTTCGTCGTTCAGTTCCGAAGCTTCTGCGCATCATAAAGAGCAACAGTACTGTATTTTTTGTAATGTATTTATTTGCTATGGGTCCCAAGACTTGCTTTGATGATGAAGGGAAAAGCAAAAACATGTCAACCATGGAATGAAAGCTTGAAATAAAAATAAAAAGTTGAATATTGCCATAAACAATTAACGATAGGGACAATTATTAAATATATGGAGGGGATTAAATCAACAAAGTGTTCTAGGAAAAGTGTAAGTTTTAAAATCAGTTTTAATTTCAATCTGCCACCTTCTTCCTCTTCTGCATCCACCCTATAACTCCACTGTACCAGCTCGAGTCGCGTCACACCAAAGGTAAATACAATTTAAATTATCTTTATACATGTAGTGTACTTAATTATTCTAATACCCAGTTGTCCAAATCAATATATTTATTTATTCTTATTACATTAAAAAAATGATTGTTTTTACCAAAAAGATAAAAATGAGCTGTTAAGATTGAGACTTTTTCCAATTAATATTAGCATAATTTCATTTCATTATTTGAATTTTATTTATAACTAAATTGTTGTCATCATGACTACTAACACTAAACATTTTCAATTTGTACAATAATATTGCAGCAACCAAGGTGATATTTTATTATAAGAAAACACCAAAACAACAACTATGAAAACAATACAGAAAATTAGTATATTTATACTGTTATTTAATATTATACACATATATTACATGTAAGTAACAGCACTTAAATACTTTGTTATATGAAGGTTTTATCTGTGTACAGGGGGTTTGGAAGGCATTAGCTAATTTATGAGCACAAAGTACTAAACAACTGCCATTGTGTTTTTTAATGTTTTATTTTCATCCTTTTGCACATTTTTATCTTTTTAATTTGTTTTTTTTTTTCAACCTGAAAGGAGAAGCCCTTCAATTGTTATACTTGTGCAATTACAATAAAAGGCCATTCATTTATAGGGCAATTTCACCTTGAATCCCCACCTATACTGTATTCCTGGAGGTCAATATAGGCAATAGTAATTACTTTTTTTGTGTTTGTGAGTTGAGGCCCACAAATTCTGTGACCTTTAACCCTTGTGGAATAAAAAAACACAACACTTGTAGGTAAAAAAAACAAACACAATGTTCTTGTGTTGAATTGAAATAGTTCACCAGGACTTTCTGACCTTGTGTGTACTGTTGGAGGTGATAATAGAACAGCATGTTCACGGAGTGGCACAATTGGGAATTGTGAGTGGAGAATACTGTGATAAAAAGAATAATACTTGAAAAGGGAAAAGAAAAGGCTGTTTGTAACTGTGTTACGGGGCCACACAAACATCAACTCGCACACAAAGACGCAAAAACACCGACTTCAGGCATCAGAGCCTCTCCGCCATTATGTGCCTTGGCGTCGGAGGAAGATATGGCCGAATGGCTTTCTTAATTAAAACGATAAGGAGCCTAATTGCGCTGGGCTTTCATCTCATTCCGAGGCATTAAAGAAAGTGAAGGGGAAGAAAAAGAAATGGAAAAAAAATCAACAACAAAAAAAAAAACCAATGAGACTTATACAGGAAATGGAGGGCATTCAAACTTTTTGTTTGCAAAGAAACATCATTGAACCTCAAAACGAAAACAGATAGTACTTGTTTCTTAATATTCTTGTTGTTATGGAAGTATATTATTTAACTTTGTAACTATACTGTAAAATCCACCTATAATCCCAATCCCAGATTCACCCATAGAAAAACAAATGCCGTTGCTGAACCATTTGGAGAATCTGGACAGATCAGGTCACTTTTGAAAGGTAACACTCTGAAGTTGTTTTTTTTCCTCTACTGAAATAATCGCTGCCAGTGCTATTAACATTGAGTAATCTGGGTTTGAAGGTTTTTATTCTCGCCTGAATTTCTTTTTGCAATCACCTCCCTACGGATGAATATAGCATGGGCAACTTAGATGGTATTTCCAAAAGATGCCATTTGGAGACTCCAAAAGTACAACTGACATACAAACACATGTTTGCTTTCAAAGGTCTGCCGGCCGGCCGATGAGATAAAAATAATTAAGATTTTGTTTAGCTTTTTGATGATTGTTAAGGGAAACATTCACTCGCATATTTGACCATTTGTGTGTGTAGGTCAAAATTTAATCTGGTTAATGATTGAAAATGAAAGGGAGTGTGTGTAATATTGAACCACTGTATTGCAATGGCAGCACAGTTCTGAGGTCATGAGATCAAACCTCCTGTGTGGAGTTTGCATGTTCTCCCCGTGCTTGCGTGGGTTTCCTCCGGGCACTCAGGTTTCCTCCCACATTCCAAAAACATGGATGTCAAGTGAATTGGCCAGTCCAAATTGTCCCTAGGTGTGAATGAGCGAGTGAAGTGTATGTCTCTGTGTGTCCTGCGACTGGCTGGCAACCAGTTCGGGGTGTCCCCTGCCCGCTGCCTGAAGATAGTTGGGGATCCTAATGAGGATAAGCAGTGCAGATAATGGATGGGTCGATGGATGTATTGCTATGTGAAACAAAACATTAGGAAAAAAACAAACTACGGAGCCTCAAAGTGAACAAAATGCACTGTTTTCTTTCTTACTTTTTGTGAATAAAAGAGAAAAAAATAAAAGAAAAATAAAGAATAAGGGAAATAATATATACATATATACATACATACATACAGTGCATCCGGAAAGTATTCACAGCGCTTCACTTTTTCCACATTTTGTTATGTTACAGCCTCAATCCAAATTGTATTAATTCAATCTCTTATCTCAAAATTCTACACAAAATACTCCATTATGACAATGTGAAAAAGTTTTTTTTTTACTTTTTTTGAATTTATTAAAAATAGAAAACACATTTACATAAGTATTCACAGCCTTTGCTTAATACTTTGTTGATCCACCTTTGGCAGCAAATACAGCCTCAAGTCTTTTTGAATATGATCCCACAAGTTTAGCACACCTATCTTTAGGCAGTTTTGCCCATTCTTCTTTGCAATAAGTCTCAAGCTCAATCAGGTTGGATGGGAGACGTTTGTGCACAGCCATTTTCAGATCTCTCCAGAGATGTTCGATCGGATTCAAGTCTGAACTCAGGCTGGGCCACTCCAGGACATTCACGGAGTGGTTCTGAAGCCAATCTTTTGAGATCTTGGCTGTGTGCTTTGGGTCGTTGTCCTGCCAAAAATTGAACCTTCGCCCCAGCCTGAGGTCAAGAGCGCTCTGGAGCAGGTTTTCATCCAGGATATCTCTATATATTGCTGCATTCATTTTTCCTACTATCCTGACTAGTCTGCCAGTTCCTGCTGCTGAAAAACATCCCCACAGCATGATGCTGCCACCACCATGCTTAACTGTAGGGATGGTATTGGCTTGGTGATGAGCGGTGCCTGGTTTCCTCCAAACAAGGCGCCTGGCATTCACACCAAAGAGTTCAATCTTTGTCTCATCAGACCAGAGAATTTTGTTTCTCATGGTCCGAGAGTCATTCAGGTGCTTTTTGGCAAATTCCAGATGGGCTTCCATGTTCCTTTTACTAAGGAGTGGCTTTCGTCTGGCCACTCTACCATACAGGCCTGATTGGTGGATTGCGGCAGAGATGATTGTCCTTCTGGAAGGCTCTCCTCTCTCCACAGAGGAACGCTGGAGCTCTGACAGAGTGACCATCGGGTTCTTGGTCACCTCCCTGACTAAGGCCCTTCTTCCCCGATCGCTCAGTTTAGAAGGCCGGCCAGCTCTAGGAAGAGTCGTGGTGGTTCCAAATGTATTCCATTTACGAATAATGGAGGCCACTGTGCTCATGCTTGGTGTTTGTGCTCTGACATGCACACTCAACTGTGGGACCTTATATAGACAGGTGTGTGCCTTTCCAAATCATGTCCAATCAACTGAATTTACTGCAGGTGGACTCCAATTAAGCTGTAGAAAGATCTCAAGGATGATCAGTGGAAAAAAGATGCACCTGAGCTCAATTTTGAGCTTCATGGCAAAGGCTGTGAATACTTATGTAAATCTGATTTCTTGGTTTTCTATTTTTAATAAAATAAAAAAAAGTTTAAAAAAAAACTTTTTCACATTGTCATAATGGAGTATTTTGTGTAGATTTTTGAGATAAGAGATTAAATCAATACAATTTGGAATGAGGCTGTAACATAACAAAATGTGGAAAAAGTGAAGCGCTGTGAATACTTTCCGGATGCACTGTATATGCATATATATATATATATATATATATATATATATATATATACATATACATATAAGATGAAAGCAATAGCAAAAAACAATAAGGGAAAAAGAGAAAGATGAAGAGAAAAAAAAAAGAAAAGAAAAACATAATAAACACTAGATGAAAAAACAAAAGAGAAAAAAAGGAAATAAAAACACAGTAAAAAGAAAGGGGAAAAATTAAAGAAAAGAAAATAAAAATAGGAAAAAAAAAGAAAAGGAAAAAAATACACTTGTTTGTTTGAGAGGTACCCTTAGCAGCAAGATGGCCGGCAAATATGTCAGCTCCTTATAGGTGATCATCATCTTATGTCAAATAAATACACATTCTCCAACTTCCTAGCATTTAAAAATGTTCAAATTTTATGTTTTTACTATTTCAATCAATATTATATCCTTCAAAAGGAATGTTTTTTTAGCACCAAGAGGCGCTAGTACACACTGTCCATTTAAGGAATAATACAAAAAAATTAGTTATATTGGAGAGTGGGTAGCATTCACATATAGCATTTGTGACACTGTTATTAGCTAAATGACGTCCATGGTGAAATGTTATATTTGACTGCTAGATCGCAGCGCGTCCCAACAAATACAATGCACTGAATACTTTCTCGCAATCTACCAGTGTTACCTCAGTGATCCACTGGTAGATTACAATCTATGTAATGAGCACCCCTGCTTTACAGACTGCTGCTCGCATAAACATACTTATTAAGATACTGTGCAGTTCTGTTGATAATTTGCACGCATGTTTCACACTCTCCACAAACAATGTCAACAATCGTAAACACTAACGCACCAGTTGACACCTCGACTGATTTTATTCTGAAGCCAGTTCGCACTCTTCTAGCGCAAAGTGGAATGTCATTCCCCTTTGAGTGGCGTCGCGATCGCTGCCAACGTGCAGCAAATACTCCGGCAGCAAGTTCAAGCCGAGTGCCCTCCATTACGCTGAGAGAGGCGGGCCTTATCGGCTCAAAGACTCGCCGTGTAAATGTGAGTCATGCCTCTTTTTCAAGGAGGACTGTAAACACTTAGCATACATGAATATTAATGCTCTACATTAAAGCCCCAAAGCCAAGATGGAGGAGTTAATGAGGATAAATAACAGACAGCCAGAGTGCCTAAATCTCAGCTCTGACATTATTTATCATCCTTAACTTTTGTCACAGCTCCTTTTTTGCTAATTAATATCACACAAAACAGCACTTTGCACTTGGATGACTGATCTAATTTGTTGAATATAATGCAATTAAAAGGAGCTTGAATTGCTTTATGGTAATCTTTCTGATGAGATTGCTTGCTCTCTGCCTCTTGGAGAGTTGATAACAAGCCCGACTTGAGGATTGATGTCTGTCTCAGATCTGCAAGCCACTTAAAGGCCATTTTCATGCTTCTGTTTTCGAGTCAAACGCACAAATCGGAAAGTGGAAAACAAGGCGACGATGACGCCCCCCCGAAGATGAGGAACGTTGATTGCGGTTTTCACTTTGAGCTGGCACTTCTCGGCAAACATTGTAAAATTCACAAAAGCACTAGAGTGAATCTGATGCCCAATACACAGAGCTGTCTAATGCGCTGTAACACAACCTGTTTTGGGCCAAGGAACATTATTTTACTTGAAAATTGTCAAAATACATAGTCTGTTGGAAATGTAAAAAACAATGTGTTTCCTGTCCAACTAACATCTTGGGATTTTTAAATGGTTAAACATGTAGCCTAAATTATTGTCAATATAAACTCATCTTTACATTTCTTGTGGCCACGGTTGCATTTGATGTATTGGTAAATTAACTAAATTATAATTCTTAACTTATTTTTAAAGCTTAAAAATAATTGTATATATGTTTTTCTAATACAGCAAACAAGAAAATTGTATTTGAGTAGAAACATTTGTTCGTGCTACTTTTGTTTAGGAAATTAAGAGAAATAATACTTAATTTGAGAGAAATTACCTGCAGTTGAAGCAAGAGTACATTCATTTATTCAAGCAACAGGTATTTTGCTAAATTTGTACTTGTTTTTTCTTTAATTGGAAAAATAATATTAAAAGTGAGCAACAATATCTGTCAGCGGATTGAGATTTTTACGTTATTTAGTTATTTCAAAACTTTTTTTATACAACATTTGAATGAAAAAATCCATAATGTGAGCATAATTTTCTGCCAATGCAATAATATAAATTATAGTATAATTTTTGTAGACTCGGTCAAAAATCTAGGTGTTATATTTGATCCTAATCTGTCGTTTCAGTTACATGTGAAAAATATTACTAGAATAGCTTTCTACCACCTCCGTAATATTGCGAAGATTCGTTCAATGCTGTCCCAATCAGATGCAGAGATTTTAATTCATGCGTTTATTACTTCTCGGCTTGATTACTGTAATGTATTGCTTTCTGGTCTCCCGATGTCTAGCATTAAAAGTTTGCAGCTGGTTCAGAATGCGGCAGCTAGACTTTTGACTAAGACTAAAAAGTTTGAGCATATTACACCTGTATTGGCCAACTTGCACTGGCTCCCAGTCCACTTAAGATGTGACTTTAAGGTTCTCTTATTAACATATAAATGTTTGCATGGGCTTGCACCCTCTTATCTCTCTGATTTGATTTCCCCTTATGTTCCTGCACGGAGTCTGCGCTCGGAAAATGCCGGTCTACTTGTGATTCCGAGAGCCAAGAAGTCTGCGGGCTCGAGAGCGTTCTCCATCCGGGCCCCGGTGTTGTGGAATGCCCTGCCTCTGGAGATAAGATCTGCAACCTCAACGGAAGTTTTTAAATTGAGGCTTAAGACACACTTCTATTCCAAAGCATATGATTGATGCCCACCTCGTATTCTGTTTTGTCCTGTCTTTTTCTGAGGCCTGCCTGGCTGATACGAAGGAGAAGGATGATTTGGGATGGGTCAGCGGACCGGGGTCTGACCTGCAGCATGTCAACCCCTGCATTTACCAGCTGGCGTCGTCGTTGATGTCATGCTCTTTCGGGACATTTTCAACATCTTACCTAGTGTTTACTATTCTGTGTACAGTAATGCTAATTGTAATTCACCCTGTTCAATCCTGGAAGGGGGATTACCACATGTGAGGTCCTTTCTCAAGGTTTCTCTTTTCTCCTCACACTGAGGTTTTTGAGTTTTTCCTTGCCCGCATGCTGGTTTGCTAGTTTAAGATCAGGTAATTGTGTAATTTTGTAACTGTAATCCTGTGCAGTCCTTTGAGACATTTTTGTGATTAAGGGCTATATAAATAAATTTGACTTGACTTGACTTGACTAGAATATTTGAACCAAACTGACTACATTTGTCATGGTGGTTATTTTTGCTTAGAAAAATAGTATTTACCAATTACCTGCCAGTGCAATATTTAATTTGTAACTATTTGTTAATTTATTTATTCAACAAAATTAATTTTGCTACATTTGAATTCTTTTTTAATAAAGTAAATACACATTTCTTGAGCTAGGAGTGGAATGGTGGTCTGTACAGCCCTTTGAGACTTTTTGTGATTAAAGACTATACAAATAAACATGACTTTGACTTTAAATATATTTAATTCATACATTGCTTCCTGATTAAAATGAGAAAATCATACTTATGCGAGCGCTTCGTTGGTTTAAATGCTACCTTTAGCACAATCAAGAATGTCTTTATTGCATATGGATTATTTAATATTAACATTATTTACAACATTTCTTATAATAACTATGAATATGTTTGGTTGTGTAAGAATTTGAGTTTCAACACTGATTTTATTCTATTTTAATTATTCTAGTTTTCAAAGCATAACTTACGGGGACAGGGTGCATTATTAAGTGCCTCCTAGAGGTATTTCATAAATTATATATATGTATTAGGGATGGGCAAAAGTACATGGACTATGATATACAAGGTTTGTACACCTTTTAATGGCCAAATTTAAGTACTTTTTAAGGACTTTCAAAGCCAATTTTCCAATTTCTCCTTGACCATTGAAAGAAGGATTCCGATGTGAATGATGTATTTTGCAGATTCAAAATGATATCAGGGGATTTACATTTCTGATTTTAAATCTTGTGTGTGCTTTTATCAAGACATTTGATATTCAATTTTGATTAAATTGCAAATTTGTGTATATGAACAATCCTGGTGTAAACGTTTTTCAGACAAAGCTCTTTCCATATAGGTTTTGGGTAAAAATGATGGTAAAATGTAGGTTACATCTTCAGTTGCAGGAAGTGCTTTTCATTACAATTTACCACTGAGAAATGCTACCTTAAATTTTTGCATGGCCCATAATATCTATAAATGTAATCCTTGCCCTAATATATATTTCCGAGTGCCCTGCTTAGGTGTAGCATGCACATGTCCCGTTAGGCATGACTCGTATGGGACAATAGCGCGTCATAGGACGATGCCAAACAAACTAATTACAGCTGTCGTTAATCACGGGGGAAGAAGAAATGTAATGGCAGAGCGAAGCCACCAGAGAGCAGTGTCGACATCATTTTTAAGCAGATTTGTTGAGAAATAGGCAAACAATTTCAAGCATTTTCAAGCTCTTCACCCAAAATCTAAGCACTTTTCAATCCTTGAAAACACAACAAAATTCAATAATTTCCAAGGATTCCAAGCAACTGTACGAACCCTGCATTTTTAAAAGTACTTGCAAGTCGAGGAATTACTATTTATTTTACATATGAGCCTCACCTAGAGGAAGCTGACATGATTGTTTGCCATCTTGCTGGTACAGGTACCCTAAAACTCCCAGAAGTCAAAAAAGGTGGACAAAAAAAAATGAGAAGAAAAATTGTGATTTTTGGAATCGGAGTCTTCGTAGTTTGTTTCCTTCCTTTTGCTTTTTAGAATTTATTTTTGATTGGACTACACAATACAGCGACATCTAACACTGTTTCTTTAACGTTTTATAACAGGGAAAATAAAACGTCATCACTCCGAAGCAGACAATTGACCAGCCTGTAGAATAAAAAGATTTTCACGACGACAACACACAAGCTGTCTGTTTTCTCCTGAAAGATGGACATACTCGCGCAAAGAGCACAAAAAGGGTGTTAAAAAAAGGCCGAAAGAATCAATGCGCTTCAAGATGTTTGTGAGGTTGAGTGGAAAGAGCGAGCACTGGAGGGGAAGGCGACAGCTTCCCTATAGAGCTGCCAGTCAAGCTCGCCGAAACATCTCGAGCCAGCTGAGCAGTTATTGATTTTAATTCTCACACTCCTTTTCTTCTTAATTCCATCTTTCTTTGGCCACATTGTCTCTTTTTTTTCTCTCCCCGTCAGCATCTTCCGCCAAGTGCCTTCCGACTAAGACTTCATTTTGTGCCCTCGGCCGCTTAAAACGACAACTTTTTTTCTTTTTGCTCAGCCAACCAGTCCTCCCCATTTACTGGACTTGTTTGTGTATGTTCAGGCACTTTCAGATTTACGAATACATTAACCTACATCTTATTCATCATTTAATTGGCAGAGAAAGAAAGCAATACATAAACTAAAGCACAGGGATGTATAAAATTGTTTTATTGTCTTACCTTAAAGGTGGGGTGCGTCAGGAGCATAAAAAAGTGAAAAGGGTGTGGAGGAAATATTGTTTGACTTTTTATCAGTTGAACAACAAACTGAAAGTGAAAAACATTGTTAAATACATGCGGCCATCATTTAAAGAATTTATTGACAGCTATGAACATAATGCCAACATATTTAACATTAACAGTATCTATTAAATGCCCTTCCAAGTCTGATTCCTCATCAGAAACACCAGAGTTGTTTCCCTCCTTTTGGAGTTTATTTTTATGTTTCAAGACAACTTTCTGTTTTCTCCATCCTCAAACATTCATTTCTGGTACCATGAATAGAAATAGTGTGATAATGAGACAAAATCAAATCCGCGTTACACACGAATGAATACAATACTCTCCCCTGCGCACACTACTCTGATTTTGATTTAAACACACTACTACTTCAAACTCACAATACCCCTCGCACTACCTCAAATATTTTCTCCTCCCATCTATACAATTCACGTAGGTCACCCTCTTCGACTTCAAAACTGTAAATTTCTCCTTATGGTGAGAGGTTTTCATGCTTGTTGAAAAGTTGAAGGTAGAATATTTTCTCTAGGAGGTATGTGTAAAAAAATCCCAACTGAGTTTAAAGAGTCTTTTGAATTTTCCCCTCACTACGCCAATCAGCCTTTATCTTACTTTTAGCAATGCTGTGGGACGCGAATCACATTTAAAAGTGGGAATGGGGTGACGGGGGTGCTCATCCTTGTGTTCTTTGCTAGTGGAGCATGAAGGTGGTGAAAGTAAGAAAATGCTGTGGGGAATGGACTTGTAATAACTTGACTTATATAAAAAGCAGTTGTTAATGTAATTGTTTAATTTGTTAAAAGCAATGTGGGTAACTTACTTATAGGGGAATATCGGTAGGAAACAATTGTTGGGAACCGACCGACGACTTTAAGGGTAAAGGCCATTCCCAAAGTCAATATGTTGTGAGATACCAACGAGCTTGGATGTTTAATTAAAAAACAGCATGAAAAGATCACTGTTACAAAAGCCTGTTTCAAATACAGTCCAAACGCCAACCCTCACCCCAAAGAACATGAAAAAACAAGGGTTTATTCGAGCGTATTTGCGAAAAGCATGTACTTACACGCGCCACATACGGAGCTTGACAGAGGCTGTAACGATGACTTGAGCCAGGAGATGGCAGCAGCAAGTAGAAAAGTTTAGAATTCTGTGCAGCACCTTTAACTGAGAAATGTAGTCTACGCGGTACTCCTTTTGAATAAAAGCATCATTGATAAGTTATCTTTTATTAAGGAAAAAAAAATCTATGCAACGCGAAATAAATTACTGGATGGCTTGACATGCTGTTAGTTTGGTAATTTTATCACTTTCTCTATGGTTTGGGCAAATCCTTGGTCTTACCATAAGGCAGCACAGTAAGAAGGTACATCCAAATTGTATAAATAACATTCATAATATAATGTAAAAAAACATCTATTTTCAGGGTTCATCCAACCTTTTTATAGCACTTTTTAAGGCCTTTCCAAGCCAATTTCGCAATTTCTCTGGAGTCATTAAAAAAATCCAAAGTGAATCATGTATTTTGCAGAGCCACAAAAGCAAGTTTTAAACTTGCACATGCATTTATCAAGCCATAAGATTTTTAGATCGTGAGTTAATTATGAAAATAAATCTCTCCCAAATCGGTGTCGAGTAAAAACAACAGAAGTATGTCACTTACATTCTCAATTGCAGAATGTTCTTCCCATAACAATATCCCACTGGGAAACGCTATATTCATTTTTTGCGTGACCCTCATTGAGAAACATGGCAACAATTCCACGCATTTACAAGCACTTCACCCAAAAATTCAAGCACTTTTATCCTTGAAAACACATTAAAATTCAAGCGTTTTTTCAAGGACTTCGAGCGCCTGTACGAACCCTGCGTTTTTGGGAAAAAAATCTGCATATTCTAAAGTTGAACACTAAATAAATATAAATATTTAATATATCTTTTATTTCATATTTCCATGATGAAAGGTGAGACACAGACTCGCCTCCCTCCCCTGACTGCACAGCACTGGTCACTGCCAATATTTTGTCATGATTGTGTAATTGCTTCATTTACAACTTCATTGTTTCAGTCATTTTAAACAGTTTTATTTATTTAATTATAATTATAAAACTTTTATTGAATCATGATCATACATTTCCATTATTTCAGTAGTGCTTTATTTTGTAATCAGAAATAGTCTTGAGTGTTATCATATCAAACATGCTAGAACCTGTTCAGACAAAGAATTACTGTACAAGTACTTTCAGTATTGTTTAGTGAGAAATTCTATCCTTTCAGTTTCATTTCGGCTCACACTTGTAAATTACCACGGCCATTGTATCTCCTGTGTGCCCAGAATATTCCTTTGAAGGAACTGCTCATTACCTCCTGCCTTTATTTTGATAACCTACCTCCTCGCTACCCGGAATCAAATCAACATGCCGTGAAAGAGCAATAGAAAAAAAATCCCCCAAAAACAAGCCAGATAAATTTCATTTTGTGCGTTTTGAATTAGAATTAAAGCACCCTCATGGAGTACTTTTTCAATGTGCAAATGATCGGGACAAATGTAATGATATTAAGAGCTGTGGCTATTTTTAGCGAGACTTAATTATATGAGCAAGAATTAGGATTTGAAGACCATCGGCAAAGTGCTTCTAAGACAGCAACTATGAATATCTGTAATATGATCCTGTGAACAGCTAATTATTCCTTTGTGTGATAGATGATATATGACTAAAAAGTACATTAAATGATTCAAATGATTTTTATACTGCTAAAATGGGTCATGATTTTCCCCAAAACTGGGCAAAGTTTTAAATTAAAAACATATCTTTGTGTCCTAAGCTTGGTTAAAAAGTAGACCAATAAAGTATATAAAAAAGGTGTCGGATAGGCGATTTACGAAGCTCAAGCTGAAAGTAAGAAAAGTGCAAAGACGAAAAAAAGCGCGACCGTGAACCAGGGAGCAGGTGTGAACATAAAAAGTGTCAGGTGTAGGAAGTGAGGCGAAAGCAAAGCGTAGAGCGAAGTTTTAAACTCCAAATGACCAATGTCACAAATTTAGCAGGTTTCCATGCAAAACATGTACAGTAAATCAAAATGCATACGTTTTTAATTTAGAGATGAGAAAAGTATTACATTTATTTAATTTCATAGCCAAAAATATTTCTTACTCCATTGGCAGATTTTAGGGAAACCATGTGTAGTGTATTTTTTTAAGATTTATGTTGAGCGGTTTTCATACAAAAAAAAAACAAAACAATAAAACCGCACTAAAATTTAAGCAAAACTATTTTACCGAGCAGATGGTTTATTATTTTTCATTGGTTTACTTATTTAAGTAGTTTATTCTAATTCTGGAAGGAAATATTTATTGAAATGTGCACAAATAACTGCACCCTTTAAATAAGACAATGTTGCACATTTAAATATAAATACATTTTAAAAAATAATAATATTGTTTCTCAGATGAAAAAAAAATCACATTTATCATACTGTATCTAGCAGATAGTAGATATTTACAAAAAAATATTAAATATTTTAACTTTGTTATATGAAAGTTTATACTTCAAATAAGCAAAGATGTGTTATTGAGCATTGGGTAAATCGTTTTGCTCCTTTTAAGTATTTTCCAATGTGGGTATAAAATAGGGTCACTATGCTTTTCTCGTTGGCTTCGAGAAATAAGGCAAAATATCTTAAAGTAAGAACAAGTAAGCTGAAAATGAGCAAGCTTTTCTACAAATGAGGTAAGATTTTGTCGTTTGCAGTGTTCACTGCAGATGTTAGCCCATTTTATATATAATATATATCATATATGTGTTAATCTATATGCTAATAAATGAATAACCTGGAAAAATCTGGTTTCTTAAAGGCAGTATCTCAGAAGGTAAAGCGCTACGTGTTATATGTCGAAGTGTCCTTGGGCAAGACATTGAATCCCTAATGCCCCCGATAAGCAGGTTGTTGCCTTGCATGGCTGACGCCGCCATCGGTGTGTGAATGGGTAAGTGTGAAACACATTGTAAAGCACTTTGGGGGGGTCGTAATTTACTTGAAAAGCACTATATAAACACAGACCATTTACATTTAAAAAAATAAAATAAAATGCAACCTTAAAAAAAGAACACTTATTATAAAGAAAATTGTAGATAATTTTGCTCATTTGAAAAAATATTTCATACCAAGATCAGTAGAACAAATTCACAAAAGGATCTTCTAAATAGGGACATTATGCGTTATGACAAGTATTTGTTTAATTTAACTTAACAAAAGAAAAAAAAAAGATAAAATAAACAACATTTATGAGACTTGGGTGCAGTTTTCTCCTCCAAAAATGTGTGTAGTATCATTATTTGCCAATAAAAACTGCTTAAAAATGGGGATTAGAGTGTAGCTCTAAAAGCAAGTTTTTCACTTTTAATAAATCTTAAGGTTAAGGACTTGATAATCAAACAAAACAACCACCAAATCAACAAAAACCTCCTCCTTCTATTGTCAAGCAGTAAGAACAGTAAAAAAAGTCCCCCCCTCCACACTTTAAGCATAACATTTTTCCCGGGTCTTTTAAAAAAAATACTTGTCAATGTTTAACCGGGCACGGAGTTACTTTCCATTGGTTCCTTGCACTAATGATTGACCCTTCATATGATTGCATTTGCATTTGTCTATACTCATTTTCAAGCCTTGTTTTGAATGCAAATCAAAAGATGCAGCGTCAGATAAAACACTGCAGCACAAACAGTCTCGTCAACAGAAAACTCACGACGTACTGCAATATCCGTGCTCTGTAGGAACAATTATAACCGCGGGAGATCAACTTCAGCATTATGACTGTTTGTCTTAATGAGATTGCCTTTACCTGTATGTGCACCAGAGGATGCAAAAAGAAAGTCTTGCCAAAAAGTTCAGACTTTTTAATGACCTCCCTCTAGTTGGTTATTCTAAGTCAGTAAACTTTTTGGGGCTTTTTGCTATATTGGATTCCACCTGTGACATTCTAAATTTGTATGAGCGAGTATGTGAGGGGGGGGCTGGGCTTGATGTAGTGACCGGTCTGTGGGGAGCAGATTGCTCAGGCTCTCATTATGTGACCGGTGGCTGTAATGGAGTGTGACAGCAGCGTGCTGTGCTCTGGATCTCTGTCCTTCCAGGCTGCAAAGCCAATTAAACACACTCTTGCTCTCCCTGGTATGCTCTCCATCACTCTTTGCTGTCCGCCTCCCATCATGCAATAGCCATCCTCACCTAGTCAGACTCTTTCTAACGGCGGCTTACCCAAGCTCACCTCCTGGCTTGGTGCCTTATTTCATCTTAATACAGTCGACACCATCCCTAGGGTATGATGTTTTTGACGTTAAGATATAGAATAAGGTGTTTTTTAGACCTCTCTTTACATAATTTTGCCGACCATACAATATCAACGACAAATATCTATTTGCCCAAAAACACACAAAGGTCAAGCTTTGTGATATATGTGCGTATGACTGACAGTTATGCGCCTATTGCATCTTTAAGTTGTCTTTCTGCTATTGGTTGACTTATATCAGATGCCATTCTGCTATTGGATTGCATCTCAAAATTATGAAAATGGCAATATGCTATTGGGTGAACTAGCTCCCACAATGCTTTTTTCTTTATTCAGTTCAGACTCTTGAACGCTTCATTGGGAATCAGCGACTCAATACAGATTTTTGGTTTGTTTTATGATGCTCTATTGGTCCCCAAGCTTGCAGTGATGATAAAGGGACAAGTAAAAACATGAAAACAGTGGAAATGGCGCTCGGGTACGATTAAAATAGGCGATTAAAGCAAGGACGTCCTCTAAGGTCATGACAACACTCGCAAGTGGAAGTTTTAAAATCTGTTTTTATTTTTATCTGCCATCTCCTGCCCCCTCTGCATCATCCCATTACCTTCACTGTACGAGCTCAAGTCGCAACACATCAGAAGTAAATCAAATATAATCTTTCCTTTAGATTAATTCATTTTATTAATTCATATTACATATAACGTAAGTGGTACTCATTATATACCTTTTTGTTACAGATGTTTAATACATACCTAAATTTCATGTTTTTACCTGGTTTGGAACACATTCACTAATTACCAAAGTTTTCTATTCCCTGACATAAGTAAATTTCACCTTAGGACTCCCACCTCACAATGGGTTAATGAGGTGTCCCAGGGGTCTACTGTTTGTATTTTTTTCTCCTCTTAACATAACAATGTGTGTGGTTGTTAGTGTCAGAATAAATACATATTTGTGTGGCATTCAGCAATAGTTTAAATATGTACTTATCAGGTACCTGTTTTGAACCAGCCGTCATCTGTAAAGGACTCATTGGTGGCTTGAGGTTTGTTCCAGTACTCCTTAAAGACAGACGGGCCTCTGACAAGGAGCTCACCTTCTTTCCCATCCAGACCTGGTTGGACCTGTGTGAGACACCAACCAAGTTTTTTTTTCTAAACATAAAACGATTTAAAAAGATTCTCCTTACAAAAATGTTTATGAAGAATTATGATAGCAATACAATGTATATTTATTCCAACTTTAGCGGGCGGACAGGTCTCAGGACAAGAATTAGTGTGCTTTTTTTTCTCCTTTCTTTTTTGGGTCTTTTTTGTTCTGATGGAATGTCTGGTCTGATTTTCTGGTATATTGTTTTCTGGAGTATTAGTTTCTGGTCCTGGATTATGGTAGTGGATCACAGGGCAAATGTAAGTTTTGACTTGCTATGTTTGTTTTTATCAACATTTTTTTTTTCATGATGTTTATTTTCTGGTCCTGGTTCTGGATCACAGGGGATCTACATGACTTGTCTTGTTTGTTCTTCTATTATTGTTCTGTTATGGTTTTTCCTGGTATATTCTTTTCTGGTTGTGGGTCCCATTTCTGGATCCTGGGAAAAATACATGCCTGTTCTCTTGTTTTTTTTTTTTTTTTTTAGAGCTTTTTTCTGTTCTGGTTTGGTCGTTTCTGGTCTGATCTTGACTTTATTGTCTGGTCTAATATTTTCTGGTATATTATTTTGTGGTCCTGGGTTTTACTCACTGAACAAATACATGTATTTTTCGGGATATTCTCTTGTTTTCCTTTTGTTCATCTCGGTTTTGAACTAGTAATTTTTTGTCTGACGTAAACCTTTCTTGTCTGGTCCAATTTTTTTGGGTGTATTCTTTCATGTTGTTATTTTTTGTTCCTGGCTATTCTTCACAGGAAAAATACTTATTCTTCTTTTTTATCTTTTGCGTGATGGTCTTTTCTGTTTTCGTCTAATCATTTCTGGACTGGCGTAGTTTTTTTATGGTCTGGTCTTTTCCGATTCATTTTTTTGGTGTATTGTTTTTTTTTTGGTCCAGGGTCATTAATTGGTCCGTCCATCTGTCTATTTGCTTCAATCTAAGTTTGTCAATAAAGGTATTGTCCATTGTGCATTATTTTATGTCTTATAACTTCTTAAAACCCACCTGACTGTCTCTGTGGTTTCCCTTGACAATTGTGGTGTTGTTTGTATTATTCATGACAATCCGCACTTCAACAGTGGGCAGGGGGGATCCTACAGCTCCTGACACATACGTACACATACAAAAAAAACAAAACACAAAGGAATTAGGTGCAAAATCACAGACATCTGATTACAATGATAGTAAGCTTCTACATAACTAATTACATATAGCTAAGGCATTGTGAAATATCTTCATATAAAAACCAGTGATTTAGAAAAAGGGCACAAGGCAATTCTAGTTTTGGTCTACTGACCTCCCAAGTTACACTGGAAATGTCAATGAATTTCAAATAAAGCCATCTTGGGAAAGCAATCTGATCTGTAAACTGCTAGACATTGCAGTCCAAATGTTAGAAATCAAAAAATAAATAAATAAATAAACAATACGTGGGGTACTATAAAAATCAGAGTTATCATCTCGAACACTACCACAGAGGCTGCTTTCGTCCAGGATGGTATTAACCTCCATTTAGGGGGCATAAATGCTCACAAAGTGGTTTGCTGAGCTCGGAAAATACAATGACCTGAAAGCCATTCATCTCAGTTGCCATCGGCCGGCTCACCAGCAAGCTGAAGTCACAGTTAGGATTAACACAATGTTCTCTGGCCATATTGTCGTTTGCATCCTCAGTACATTGCACATATTTTCCCATCAATTAGTTCTGCTGATTTTTGTGCACATCGCATCCTTTTGGCATGACTTTAGGAGTGCCAGTAGACTGAGACCAATTAGAGAAGTGCCTTCTATTTTTATAGCGCTGATTGGAGCAATCCGAATTAATCGGTAACATGACTACTGACAAAACGATGTATAGTAATCCCTCGGTTTTCGCGGTAAATGGACCGGAACCCCTCGCGATAAGTAAAAATCCACAAAGTAGCGTTGTACCTTCAAAAACGCCCACAAGGGTCAACGTTTCCTTAAGATGACATCCTTACGGACTGAGCGTATATGACTGTAACAAAATAACAACTATAGATGTATAAATAAAAACAAAACACAGAATTGAAATTAAACAATTGGTCTTTGTTGTCATTATACAAAAAGAGAACGGACTTGGAGGGCTTCTCTTTTCAGAGAAAGCGGTTTAGAGAGCGGCTGGCTAACTGCACGCTAGCATCCAGTAACTTCAACTTCAGCCAAGTCCCCGGCTATGAATGAAATACAACTGTCCTGAATGTCGAAATTTCCCATAAATTGTATCTCCAGGTCATCTGTTTCATAGGTAATAAATCCAACATTGGTGAGCTACATGGTCAGCAGGGGTGGCTTAAGAGAGTTTTTAGCCTAACCCTAACCCTAACCCGTAGCAGTAGGCTGGACCTGCAGCCTCTCACACCACCGCCTCAGTCGCCTCCTGGACCCGATAATCCTTAAGCTTATAGCTGTCGCCATGCTTCCCAGTTTATTTTTGGTAAACACATTGACTTGTGCACCGTCAGACATAAAATTATCCTGGATGAGGAAAACTGCGTATGTGCATTAATGTGCACAAGTACCGAGCGGATTTAAAACTACCGACAAGTTCACTGATGCCTCCTGGTTCCAACTAAAAAACCCCATACACTCTTTGCTTAACACACAAAGCTCGAAGAACATACCTTCATGAAACCACTTAAACATGTTTCAACCGAAATCCCAGATTATTTGCTTACTCTTTTTATTATTTTCCATTACAGCCTAAATGCAGCAGATTGCCTGAAAAAGCCTTTTGATGCAGTTCAATGTTGTTAAAACGATTGAATTAAAGAGGCATGAGAAAAAAGAGAAGGCAACTAAGGCTCCGCATACACACGCCAAAAGCGTGGGGTATTTGGCCTCAATACCTATGGTTCCAAAATGCAACCGGCAACGTGCACCAGCATACCTGACGTTGTTTTCAGTGGCACGGTTTTCTTCACGTCATATATTTTCAGACCACAACACTGTTTGAAAAAGCAACTACTATATAGTTAGATAGCAATCATGAATACAGTATTAGCTCCGGCTAAGATACACGCATCGCCGAAGTGAAACTTCGGGTTTACTTCGTGCTCGGTCCTTAAAATCAAGTGTGCGCTCTGGTGCCAAAGAACGCGCAGCGCTGAGGTGCAGCGCCGAAGTGTGTTACTCAAGTAAAATTACTGTTACTTCAGAATAATATTACTCGAATAGAAGTCAAAAGAAATCGTCCAAATAATTATTTGAGTAAAAGTAAGAGCAGGTGAGAGAGAGAGAAGCCCGGCCTCACCTGGCCCGAATGTGGCAGAAGGAGACGGCTTTTTTTAGTGAGCAGAGCCAAAAAAGCCAGTTCTCTAAAAATGGTCGGAATTCCCATCTCTTCAATATTCGCTTCTTCAAGGATGAAAGAAAACTCCAGTCAAATACATCAGCGCCGTGTTTCATATTTAGAGGGCATGCGTTAAGTCACTGCTTTCCACGCTACCCTGCAAACTTTAGGAATTTGGCGACCAAGCGCTAAATGTAACAAGCATGTTTGACATTCCGCACCAGTGGCGCTGCGCCATTTTCCTCCAAAATGTTCCAGCGTACACCCGGCGCCAGAAGCAAAATGATGATTACCAGTGGCGTCGCAGCAGTTGACGCTAGGTGTGCGCGGGGCTTAAAGTGTGTTGTAGAATGCTTGAGCAAAACTGCATTAAACAATTTCAACACTCAATGCAAGAAATGACAATACAGATGATTCTTTCTCATCTCATATCAAAAAGAACATTTATCCTTGAAACAGAAGGTAGTGTTATGTGAATACAACACAAACATTTGCCAGTACAGTACAGATATACAAGCGAGACATCCATCATGAGATGCAAAGTATGACGATTAGATTATATTTATTTACATCTCTGCAAGTGCAGTATGACCCAGAACAAGGGTAGGCAATCAGATATCTAGGGCTAATACATGAGAACAAAAAACTGTCGGAGTTCTCTCATGCTTTTATGAATTTATACATATATATATATAATGTATAAATAATACTAATACACAGACATGTATATGGACATGTTATATTTCATTTGAAATCCGTTAATAAATATTTTCTTGCCCTCGTGTAGGTGTCAGTTCAGGGGATGTTGTTATGTGGTATGTGCAGCCCTTTGAGAGTTTTTGTGATTAAGCAATAAGAAAAATAATGAGACTTGACAGAGCATTTCAGCTCCTTTGAGTTTGAATCACTTGGACCTTAACCAAACTAATATATTATCCCTGTTTTATGCACTACATTTGATAATATGCATTAAAAAATCCAAATGCATTAGTGCTAGCTTAGAAGTGTTTTTTGCCTCAAAAGGAATCTTGATAAAATAAATACATGATAAACAGCATATACAGAAAATGCTTGTTGAAAAATATATTTTCATTAAAGGGGGTGGGGTGCACGTGAATGGAAACAAAAAACACATATTGTATTATTAGTACCTTATTTACCATATAATATCATTATATTTCAACCATTTTCATTAAATAAATAGGCTGAGGGGCCATAGTTGGCCTGCAGGACGTCGTTTACAAACCCCTGACCTAGCATCCTGTACTTCTATTTATCTGAAATGCACAAAAATTGTACGATATTCAAACAAAAATAAGGCCAGACATGTAGATGCCCGGGCAGCACGGCGGCGCAGTGGTTATCACATGTGCGGCACAGTTCATGTCATGGGAACCTCCTGCGTGGGTTCAAATCCAGCTCCAGACTTCCTGTGCGGAGTTTGTATGTTCTCCCCGTGCTTGCGTGGGTTTCCTCCGGGCACTCCGGTTTCCTCCCACATTCCAAAAACATGCATGTCAGGTGAATTGGCCGGTCCAAATTGTCCCTAGGTGTGAATGAGCGAGTGAGTTGTCTGTCCCCGTGTGCCCTGTGATTGGCTGGCAACCAGTTCAGGGTGTCCCCTGCCCACTGCCCGGAGATGGCTGGGATGGGCTCCAGCTCCCCCGCGACCCTAATGAGGATAAGCGGTACGGCTAATGAGATGAGATGAGATGTAGATGCCCCACGTAGGAACATTTGTGAATAATTCTATAACTAATAATAACAAGTGACTAATTGAAATAAATAAAAATGCATCAATTAATTGTTTTTGGTCTCCTCTTTTTTCGCTATTGATCTGATCTTAGCCCAAAAAGCAAACGCCCAGCATTGCCAGGCACGGAGGCTGTTTACACTCCCACCTGTGAACACTTGAAGGACTGTGCTTGCGATGCTGCGGAAGCATCAAGAGCAAAGCTTAAAACGACTCCTTTTAAGCGCCTGAGAGGAACCGAACACAACCTGCTCACTTCATGACAAGCAACACATGACCAACAAACAAAAACAACACTCCCATCAAGACGCTAGACAACCTGCCAGCTAATTAGGTTTACCTGTCAGTTGGAGGGGTGGCTGGGGAACAACCAGATAAAAAAGAAGAAAGGGGTTTGGGGGGATTTGGATGCAGGGGGGGAATTTGAAGAAGAGAAAAGAGTAAAAAGAAACAATCTGACCTAATTTCACAATATTTTAGAGAGAGATATAGACATAGCAACTATCGTATTTTCCAGACTTTAATTAAAGTTTTTTTTCATAGTTTGGCCAAGGTGCGACTTATACTCAGGATTGACCAGGGGTCAGGAACATTTTTGACCAAGAGAGCAAGATAAGCAAAAATATTTGGATTTTTTTGTACAATGTGAAAATGCTTCGTGTTTGACTGTTCTAATACATACCTCAAAAATGAGATACAAAGTCGTTTTAGTAAAGTTTGGGCAAGTGACATATGCTAGGGGAGACATTTTTTAATTTATTTTAAATTGCCTTTCAAGATGACATCAATTTTTTGGGCGATCGATCTTATGAAATTAATTTTCCCTAAAAATGCAACTTATACTTCTGGTGCGACTGATATGTTTTTCCCATTTTAATTATGCATTTTTTGGCTGGTGAGACGTTGACGCTGGAGCGACTAATAGTCCGAAACGTACCTTACATAGTAACTATAGAAACCAAATGTTTGGACAAAATACGAGGAAAAAATTAAAGATGCACTTTAATTATCAGCCCAATAGTTAGCTGACTGATAATAGCCAAATATGAGATCAAAGTAATTGGCCTAAGAGAAAAAAAGAACCCAATAATTAGTCACTTGGAGCCACAAAATATAACTTTAATCAGCCGACACAACTTGTTTGACAGATTTTTAGAATTTAAAGCCTTCCTGATAGTACTTAGAGGTGTCTCCTCTGTACCTCTCCGTAATGTGCACGACGCACTTAAGACCTCGGACAAGTCGCATGAATCAGAATGTGTACAGGCTGTTGTGCATGGTCTTCTCAATTAAATCTAGTAAAATGAGTTTTGTTTATCATATAGAATATTTTTTTGCCATACTCCTGTGTGTGTATGTTCATGCTAGAAAGCTTATTTAAACGAGAGTGCCAGTCGCGCTCATTGATTAATATTGACAGCTGCAAGTGTTAATCCCGACAAAATGTGTTAGTTTTTTTTTTATATATAATTATAGCTACTAATGTGTAGGGTTAAAATAATACTACTAGGTAAGAATAAGTGATTTTTTCAGGCAGGGCATGTGTACAATGGAGCACTTGTATATTGTTTGGAAGTGACATATTTGCTCATAAAGAACACCTCAGAATGAATAAGCACTTTCCGCAACATTGATATGTTAAACTGAAAAAAAAATCTCCCTAATCTCAGGTATAGCCGGATGGGAATAATCAATTGTAGCCACAAAAAGTGCATTTCATTTTGGGCGGTCCATCATAGCACACATCCAGACAAAAGTGCCCCGCTTGCAGCAATATGCAATTGGGGATAATGGATCTTTTGGTGGAGAGAATGGCAAAAAAAGCTGCCAAATGTGCTCACCCAGCAACCGCTTGCAGCAAAATGTGATCAGGTAAAATGAGTCACGTAATATTTTTCAACGGCGATGTACTAAGGCTCGTCAAGTACAGAGCGTGAAGAAGCAAAGGGTTACAGTGTTTTGGCACTATAGTTATTACTAACAAACAGTGGTAGGCACATTACCTAAAAAATCAATTAGTTGTAGTTACTCACTACATCTTCCAAAAAGTAATTGAGTCAGTCACGGCATTACTCTATGCTGTTACTTTAAAAATAACTTATTGTATGTCAAAGAATTTGAGATTTTCTGAGCAGTATTTAAGTCATTAAATAGAAAGCAACGGACAGATAGTTGTGTTATAGAAACTTGTTATATTTATTGCACCTCGCCAGCATCAGATATATCGAACAGTTGAAGTGCAACAAAAATAAACAATTTTGGTGTAACAAAAGAACAAAACATTTTTAACGTCAGAAACGGCAACGGCGGAAAAAAGTTTTTAGTTAGATCACCCCTTACTTAAAAGATAATGGGTCAATGTAACAGTGTTATTTGAACTGCGTTTTTTTCCTCATAGTTTGGCCGAGGGTAGGACTTATACTCTGGTGTTACTTACGTGTTAAATTATCAACACATTACTATATAACATCACATGTTATTTTCACACTAAACCGCAAGAGGGCGCTCTTGGCCTATGTTGATAATCATAACATTGCCGGTGTTCTGCCGAAAAATATCCCCTTCATGAAATGGTGTTGTATTCTATTAAAAATTAAATTACGCCCAAAAATGTGACTCACACTCCAGTGCAACCAAGATGTTTATTCCTTCATAAACAATGCATTTTCTGGCTGCTGCTATTCATAATCCAGAGTGAGTTATGATCCGAAAATATGGTATAAGTATTGAGTGATTGATTGATAAAGTCAAGCTGTAGTTCTTCCAGCACTACTTTTAAAAACATGAGCTGTATAATTTCATTGTAATTGTAGACAAAACAGAGTACATAAAAATAAAAGTTCAAGTTTATCGGTATCAATCTCTAGAAGCAGGATTTTATCAGTTATCAGTATCAGGAGAAAAAATAGAGTTATTGCTTAGTACTCATTTTAGAGGGACATGCCTGCATGGATACTGGACACAATAACATTCCAAACCAACCACTGAATCTTTTAATATGTGCTCAATCCTATTACCTGGGACTCGTTGGCCTTTTAGAGGGTTGGACAGCGCCATGCCGATCTCAGTCATGCCGTATCGCTCCAACAGGGTGTGCCCGGTGATTTCCTCCCAGCGTTGCAGGATAGGCAGCGGCAGTGCAGCAGATCCAGACACCATGAGTCTGAAGCAGGAGGTTTTGAGTTTGAAACTCTTTTCGACTCAATTTTGGTTCAATCAAAATCTAGCAATGCATGCAACTATGTGATGTTTGATACCACAAGCAATAGTGTTTTTAATACATATATTTTTTTTCTTTTTTAAAATCAAATAAAGTTCTTATTAGGGTTACTTGTAAATTATTTAGTCAATCCATGAAACAATTGAATTCCAGTAATCAAGTCGTAATTATCTGCATAACCCTTAATCAGAAAACGCCTCAAAGGGCTGCAAAATCCATTATTACAAAAACCCCTGATCAGGACTTACATGAGGCCAAGTACGAACTCAAAACCCTCAGCATGAGGAAAATTAAACATTGAGAAAGAGCGAACCACTAATCTAAAATCAAGCAATACGTTCGGCGTATTTACTGCATTTTTACATTGCAAACATTCCATAAACATGAAAAAATAAGCTACGTGTTTTTCACGTGACAGTGAAGATATACTATTACAATATTAAAATATTATATACCACCCACGTGTCAGCTGAGAGGATTCTTAAAATATTAAAAATAAATGTGACGCATAGAGTTAGCATTAGGGTGAAATTATTTATCATTAAAGACAATATATATCAGTGTCTGAAATAGTGTCCGGGTGGCCAACAATTTTTTCAAGAAAGAAAAAAAAATCTTTCGTTTTTATTCATTTATTTCTTTTTCCAAATCAAACGTTTGCTTTATTCCGATTTAGTAATCTTCTTTCGGTTTGGAAACTTTGGTTTGTTTGGCAATTTGCATATGCGGCAGCCAATCAGAAGCCTGCATCGAATAACTTTGTGCTTCCGGACTCTCCCGAGCATTAGAAGGTCGTGCATTTGCATATCATTTTCCAAAGTAGATGCACAGAGAACACACAAAAAAAAATCAATAAGTGGTTAGGAATCAAGACAAAACCTCAGCCCTAGAAGAAAGATTCGAAAGAAGCTAACAAAATTTATGACGCTACAAAACGTAAATGTAGATTAAAAGCATCGTGGAAAGAAGAGTTCACGTGGCTTGTACCAGACCACGCAACGCAAACATTGCATGAATGAAGATGAGTAAATAGGAGTAGGATGGCAGGTGGAAAACAGCAATGTCATATTCATGCAATGAATGTTAAGTAGATTTATAAGAAACTTAATTTTAAAGTGTTTTTCTGTTATATATCGTGATTGTTAATCCTTAATACTTTGCAACAATAGTTTTTTTGCGATTAGTCGTCTTCTTGTGTTTCAAGTTGTGAAAAATGGGGCAGGCAACTTTATGGCTGGGCAGGCAACTTTTGAGTTGTCTGTCCTGGTGTCCGGTAACTTTTTGTTGTGAGTTTCAGACACTGTATATATATATATTTTATTTTTTAAATGGCACATTCTTGCTGTTGAGAAGTTAAAACTCTGATGACTTGGACCATTTCCTTTCCATACAGTGAGTTAATGATAATAATTTTTTAACAAGTTGGCCATTAATTGAATCAAACCCTTTTTGTGTAGCAGTTTTCAGACAGCGGACTGCAACTCAAAAGTACTGAGTAAAAACATACCTTGCAAAAATTCAAAATTCCCCTTGCTTTTCCTTAAATGAATAATAAATACGTTTTATTAAAGTAGGCGATTAATTTGGTTATTGGATTAGCGTATTTTCCGCACTATAAGGCGCACCTAAAAGCCTTTATTTTTTTCAAAAGCTGACCATGCGCCTTATAATACAGTGCGCCTTATATATGGATACATATTAAGTCGCAAAGTCTTGCAACTAAGGCAAGCAGCCGCCGACTAGATTTCCCCCCGAAGGCGAAGTAGTCCGCGGTGTATGCTGGGATTTATATACCGGCGTTTCATTTCCTAACCAATGTGTCAATCATCATTTGAATCAGTCACTATTGGCTAAAGTTATTTGGAGGTAAAGGGGGCGGATCCTTTTTATCATTTACAGGCTCGCATAGGCTAAAGGGGCGAAACAATTGGCCGAAAAAGATGAATGTGAATCACACGTTGGGTTGCACTACGGCATAGAGAAAACATTTTTTACTATTCTGTATTTGTAAATATTTTACTCTCCTGAATTTACTACACTCACGGTTGTAAGAAGACCATGGTTACATATCATTATTGAACGGGATGGCTGCAAGAGAACTTAGGTGAGCTATGCGGCTTTATATTTTCCCGGTATCTTGTTTTAGAACGATCTTGATGTTTCTGTGAGGAGTCTATTTTTAAACTAAATTCAATTCAAAGTGTTTATTGTCATATACACAGTAAAGAACCCCGTTTCCCTGCACAATAAAATTCTTACTTTGCTGTCCACACAGTTGCCAGCAAAAAATAAAATGGAAACTAAGAAATGTTTGGCATTTCTTGAATCCCAAGACTTTAACCTTCCGAAAGATATTTGGAACGATGCATTTGAGTGATTGGTGACATCGTACAGACACTGTTTCCGTACATGTCTGAGACACGTATTTGCTTCTTTGCAAGCTTTCGGAATGTTAAGGGGGTAATCAGTTTGACTGAACTATCTGACTGTACAGTATTGTCGACGTTCCCATTGTAGCGCCTTATAATCCGGTGCGCCTTATGTATGGAAAATATAGGACCGAAAACTATTTTTTGGGGGTGCGCCCTATAACCCGGTGCGCCTTATAGTGCGGAAAATACGGTACTTCTCAAAAAACAGATTCATCTTTGCTTCTCTACTACCTAAAGCTTCAAATTTGACAATACATTTCATATGAAACATTAAAAATGTAGATGTTTTTTATAAATATATGGTCAAATTTGTTATAATTGATTTTTATTACATTTTAAGTGGTGAACATCAGGAAGTCCATACCAGATCCCGTCTTTGCACACCGATTTAACCATGTTCTACAATGACATTTATATTAAAAAAAGTTATGTTTTCATTAATGCGTTGTCACATATTTTAAATGTTTTTTTCTGGGGTGTAAACATCACAAAATCCATACCTGATCCTCTCTTTGCACACCGCTTTAACAAAGTCCTTGACACGGGGCTGGGTAAAATGCTGATCATAATATTGGATCAGTTTGGAGTAGATGGTCGGCACAGCCATGTAAACCGTAACCAGAGGAGCTTTGGAGCTCAGCAGCATTTCCCATACCTGGGGAGGGAAGGAGACAAAGGGGGATGAGGTCCACAGAAGGAAGGCGGTGATAAGGACACTTTGACGGACAGGACAAATGCTAGCATAAAGCAACTAAAAAGGGTTACACCCACATTTGCATGCTGCAAAAAATGTGCTTTTTTGTTCCTTTTATTTGATGCAAATGGCAGGCCAAGGTGGTGGAAGCAGCCTCATATTAAAGCTGTCACTTCTGGGAAAGAAAAGACGGGTTTTGAAAAGGTCATGGAGAGGAAAATGCAGACTGCTGTTGGGTGCGACTGATACGTTGGACTGTGGAAGGGCCTTTCTGTAAGGCTACCGTTGACAAATGTTCTTTTTGACTGCGTAGGAGAAGCTACGCATAACCTTCTCCGTTCCGTGGAACTGCAGCATTATTTATGGATCAAAATGCATATACAGTAGAGCCAGGGTGACGGCATCCCTACCTTACAATGTTTACACGTTACGATGTGGAAGATGCTCTTCCTACATCAACAACAAATTATTTTGTGTGACCAAAAACATAAAAAAGAAATTGTAACTTTGCCGTGTTTGTGCGTAAGATGGTAAGAGTCACTTCCCTCTAATGTCTCCAAGATGGCTGTCTGATACTGTTCAATGTCATAAAAGATTGTGCTTTGTTATTGGGTTGCATCATGGCCTCATGAAGATGCCGATATGCTTCTAGATGAACCCCTCCCCACAACGTGCTCTCTCTCTCCCTTTCTTCCTTTGTTTAGTTCGGTAACAAACAAAAAAAAAAAACAATGATAACCACAGAAACAAAGTTTCAAGGATTAAGAAATATGAATAAGGCACATAACATTTTAAAGATCAGGGCGAACATTAAAAATAAAGAGGCAAATACAGATTAATATTTTTACCAAGGGGTTTGGAACACATTAGCTTATTACCATCCATCCATTATCTGCACCGCTTATCCTCAGTAGGGTCGCATGGGTGCTGGAGCCAATCCCAGCCATCTTCAGGCAGTGGGCAGGGGACACCCTGAACTGGCTGCCAGCTCGTCACAGGGAACACAGGGACATACCACTCACTCGCTCATTCACACCTAGGGACAATTAACCTGCACTGCGTCTATTTAGAATGTGGGAGGAAACCAGAGTGCCCGGAGTAAACCCACGGAAGCACGGAGGGAACATCCAAACTCCACACAGGAAGGTTTGATCTCATGACCTCAGAAATGTGCCGCGGACGCGCTAACCACGCAGCCGCTGTGCTGCCCATAGCTTACCATCCATCCATTATCTTACCCTTAGGGTTGCAGGGGCGGTGGAGCCCATCCCAGCCATTCTTGGGCAGTGGGCAGGGCACACCCTGAACTGATTGCCAGCCAGTCACAGGGGCCACAGAGACAGACAACCATTCATACGCACTTATACCTAGTGATAGTTTGGAGTTACCAAATTACCAGCCGTGCATGTTTTCTGAGTGTGGGGGGTAAACCGGAATGCCTGGAGGAAAGCCACGCATTCAGTAAAATGCAAATTCCGCACCGGAATTAAAACCAAGACCTCAGAACTGTGCCGCACACACGCTTACGAACCACGAATAGGGTTCTATTTCCCGCCATAGGACAATTTTAATTTGCGATAACCACCTCGGAATGGATTCATGTCATATCCTGGGGGTATGCTGCATACATGAAGGACATTTTTTAATAAACCACCCTGTTCCTATCACATATACACCAGAGCTTGCTGGGACGACAGTCGGAATTAAGTGAAGGTGAGAAATGTCTTTATCAAGTCCATCTCCTCAAACTTCGCCAATAAGACAAACGCACCTTCCAGCTGTCTTCCTGTCAACTCATCCTCACTCGGTTTACATGTAATTCTTTTTTGATTTACAATTTACGGCACTTAGTCATCCACACTTCCAGTCCTTGAATTTCCCCTTTTCCACCCAAATACACAAAAGCTTTGAGTCAATTGCATCACAAATATTTCACATATTTTCACTATCAACGCAACTTCTGACAGCTAAAACTGTCAATATATCTGGATGTGTTAAAAATGTAAAATGTATCCCGACCAAAATGCTTACATTTTTGAGATGGGCTAGGACATTTTCATATTTTTTACAGCATTTTCCATAAACAATTTAATATGAATAATTTGTGAAGACTCCACAATTGAGACCAGATGTACTCTAATCAAGTTATCTTGTTCTAATCAGCTCTCACTTGTCTTTTCTTTTATAACACGAAAGCATTACAATGTCCTCTAAACAGGAGGCAGTGGGTATTACAGGCAGATAGTGGCTGGCGAATTATTAACTGGCTTTGACTTGACCATTGTGGGCGCTGTCCATCAAGCCCAGTCGAGCGCTTCCACAGAGTCTACTCAGAAGGGGGAAAGGAAGGCAATTTATGTCCGTCAAAAAGCCCGCCTTCACCTCAGGGACAGGATGCGGTGAGAACCTAAATGCACGGGCTGCATGCTGAACACCCCGATGAGCTTCTGGGACCTGAACTCAAGCTGAGCATGAAATACAAATGTTGGCTTTGGGATAAAATGATACAGTAGAATGTAAAATTAGTGGATCACTTGCTTAAATTAGTGTTTAAATTAATTCCACTACTACTATTACTCGTTCTCCTTAAATGCAATAATGATCTAAGTTTGGTTTTACGTTAAGTACAAAAAATTATTTGAAATGGTTAACTTTATATCTACCTGTGTAAGAAAGAGGGACTGAAAGAAAGAGACAAAAAGAGAGCAAGAAAGAGACTGAAAAGAAAGACTGAAAGAGAGAGGCTGAAAAGAGACTGAAAAAAAAGACAAAGGAAAAAAGAAAGACTAAGAAAAATAAAGAAAAGAATGAAAAAGAGTTAGAGACACTGAAACATAGAGAGAGGGAGACTAAAAAAGACAAACAGAAAGAGGAAGAAAGAGAAAGAAAGACTGAACGAGAAAGAAATATAAACTGAAAGAAAGAGACTGTAAGAAGGATAGACTGAAAGACAGAGACAGAAAGAAAATATAGAAAGTTAGAAAGAAAATAAAGAAATAGCCTAAAATAGACTGAAAAGAGTGACTAAGTGACAGACTGAAAGAGAAAGCGACTTAAAGAGAAAGAAACACTGAAAGAGACTAAAACAGAAAAAGAGACAAAGAAAAGAAAAAGAGACAGGAAGAGAGACACAGAAAGACAGAGAAAGAAACACTGAAAGGAAGAAATAAAAAAAAGAGACTGAAAGAGAAAGGGACTGAAAAAGGGAGAGCACAAGAAAGAATGAGAGACAGAGAAAGAGATGACGTGACAGAGAGAAGGAAAATGAGGGAAAAAGGGAGGGTAAGAATAAAGGAAAGGAGGTAAACAAAGACAGAGGGATTGAGAAAGTTTAAATAAAGGAAGAAGGGAGGAAGGGAAAAAGAAATGAAAGCAAAGCAGAAAAAAGAATAAAATAAATAACAGCAGGAAGGTCTAAAGTCCGGCCCGGGGGGCAGTTACAGCCTGTGATCAAATTTTTACTGGCCCGCGGCCTCATAAAAATCAATAGGTGGCCCGTCAGTACCGTCGACCGCAGTATAAAAAACATTTGTGCCAAAAAATGAATAGAATAAAATAAACCACCTTGCCCTTGGCTTTTAGTGAGAATTTGTGTCCACCCAATTTCGGACAAAGCGACTATAAATAAAAAAGGGACAGTTGACTACGAGGGTGCCACTCCCAGGCATCGTGGAAATTGGAGTATTTTTCAACAGAATCCAAAACAGCTGTGTCTGCCTCGTTTGCCAAGAGACTGTGGCTGTTTTCAAATAATATAATATCAAGAGGCACTGCGAGAAGAAACATGCCAACTACAAAAAGCTAACCAGAAACAAATGCTGTGAAAAGGTGAAGCAACTGGAAGCGGTTTTAATTACACAGCAAGGCTTTTTCACAAGACCCAGCGAGTCAAATGAAAATGCTACAAAGGCGAGCTACGAGGTCGCAAAGCTGATTGCCGAGCACTGCAAAACTTTCACTGAGAGTGAATTTTTTTAAAGACTGTCAGGCAGTATAGTCATCCCTCACACACTTTCAACTTACCAATTCTAGCTAACCTACTAAAGAGTTTGGACAAACCTGAATTGAAGGAACAGAGGCGGAAAGTAAAGGTTAGTATTGAAAAAGGAAGGCAAAAACAAAGGGCTAAAAGAATCGTCAATATATTTGAAGAAAAAAAATAGAGGGTGCCCATCTTCCCATTCAAAGAACATGAGGGATAAAACAAATCTAAATTTGAGCTTTTCATCAAGCAACTTCAACTTCAGGGGAAGGACAATGAAGCTCTTTTTTTCTGGAACTGGGCTTTGTGGTGTGGTACACAAGGTCAGAGGATAACAGCGGAATACTGATGGCAACCAAAGTGTAGCGATGCCTTTCTGACAGCTCCAAGTGTCCTTCAAGGGTCTTTGCTTCCCATCTATACCCAGAGCCATTAAAGCTCTCCGGGTCCTTAAAAAAAAAAAAAAAAAACATCTTCGCGTCGGAAAACAGAGGAATCGTCAGTCCTTTTTTGTATTCCAGTGACGCTCGCACCTTGTCGCCCCTCCTTTCTCGCAGCGTCGTTCTTCAATGTCAGCTCATCGATTGATCCGCTGCTTAAGCTCTTACCGTGAGTCGGCATTGGTCAGATACTAAAGCCACGCAGGGCAATTCATCACCGGGCCCAAAACACTTAGCCTGACGGCTGGGGGGAGGATGAAGAGAAGGCCGGTGACACAGGGGAGGAGAACAGATGAAACGAGGGGGAGGAGAGAAGTAGAAGGGAGAACACGAGGAGGCGCTAACCGTGTAAAAAGGGAAAATGAGGTGAGGGAGAAATAACCAAGTAAAGTACAAGTACTTTGAATTTGATATTTCCTGACTCGTTAATTTGTATTGTCTTTTACACCGTGAACTACTATTTTACCAAAAACCAGTATCTTCTGCATGAAATACCAGAACTGTCATCTACACTAGAAACTAGCATCACCTTTTCCAATACTTAGAGCTGTCGACTTGCACAGTCAAAAAAAACCAAGAAACCCCACGTCTACTTTTTATGGATTTAAAAACAATGTCTATGTGGATTTTTTCAAAACTCTACGGTATGTCACAAAAGTGAGTACACCCTTCCTATTTCTGCTAAGATTTCATTATACGGTTTAATAGAACAACACTGAAGGTTTGCACAAGGAAAATAAGTCCGTCAACAAAGGCCATGGGTTAGTGGAAAGATATCCTCTGGTCTAATAAGACAAAGACCAACTTATTTGGCTCAGATGGTGTGAAGCATGTGAGGCAGCAACCAGGTGACGAGTACAAACATATTTGTGTCGTGCCGAAACTCAAGCATGGTGTTGGAAATGCCATGGTTTGGGGCTGCACGGGTACAACTGGAGTAGAATTACATTAAAGAAAACATGAAACGTCAAATACTGGAGCTAGGAATAATCCCCTTTTCACCAGGAACTGGGTCGCAGGGCAATGTTGCAGCCTGACAATGACCCCAAATACACTTCTAAGATGACCAAAGCTTTATTAAAAGGGACTAATACCTAGTACTGTCCACAATTTGAAACACTCTCTGCCGCCATCTGGCATTAAGTCGGGATTGCAGATCATTTTTCAAGTATGTACCTTTCTTAGGCAAGCTCGAATAAACTCTTCTTTTTTCCCATCTTTTTGGGAGGTTCAGGTTTACATTTTGATTCAGAGTTCCTACAGCTTAAATCAAGTTAAATTCAAGACTTTTTAGGCCCTTTGAAATGAAATGTAGTTAACTAAAACAAAACAAACAAAACAAAAAACACCACATGAATTAGAGGCAACTTTCCATCTGAAAGACCTAGCACTCCTCAAAGTTTTAAACATGGAAAACAATAAATAAAAAGGATGTATACAGGAGGTCATTGATCCTCAGTCATAACTGGCAGATAACCAACTACTGTAATTCCAAAGAACTCTTCTGCTACATTCATGAAGCATTTATATCATGATGCATAAAATATTACTTTTTACAAAATCTTTTTAGTTCTAACAATTATACATCTTAATGTGTTCACATTTAGACTTTCAAAAATTGAAGAAATCCATCCATCCATATCTTCGGGCAGTGGTAGCCAGCCAGTCGCAGGGCACACAGGGACAGAAAACTCACATGCTCATTCAAACACCTAGGGACAATTTGAACCGGCCAATTGAACTGGAATATGGGAGGAAACCAGAGTGCTCCTCACCTTTAAAGCAGTCGTATGCTACAAAAACATTTTAACGGCGAAAACTAGCATCATCTTTTTCACTAAAATCTACCGCTGTCTTCTGCGACGGAAACTGGTGTTTCCTTCTCCAATACTTAAAGTTGTAGTAAATCCCGAACAAATAAACTTTGACGTCAACTTCTTCTACGTCCAAATCTTGTAATCTCCATTAAAAACGACATCACCTTTTTCTCATCGGAACGTAGCATTGGGTTCTTGCTTAAAACTATATTTTCTTTAAATAACGTCTCCACCTAGTTCCTGTACTCCTTCTCATCCCCATTAGAGACGAGTCCCACCAAGTCCATGGTATACATGGTGAACAGAAGAAGGCTCAGCACGAAACTTAGGGGGATCCGTCAGGGCGGAAGAAATAAGGCGGATGAGTTTCATAGCCTGCGCGCGGTTGGAGAGGAAGTCCATAATCCAGCTGCAGATGGAGGAGAACCCCAGTTGCAATAGTTTCTCCACCAGGATATCCGGGGCTATGGTGTTGAACACAGAGCTGAAGTCCAGGAAGAGCATTCTGACATATGTCCTGGGTTTTTCTGAATGGCCAAGCGCAACATGAAGAGCGGTGTTCATTGCGTTATAAGTGGAGCGGTTTTGTCCTTTAGGCAAATTGATGAGGGTACAGTAATCCGGGTAGGTAACCTTTGGATCTGAGCTTCTCTTTTAGGACGAAAATTTGTGTAATATTTTATGGCATAGTCCTGTTTTTTTCCCTTCTACCCAAGTCAGCATGTTTTGGCTTCCTCTACACCACTTCTGAAAATTAGCATAGCATCTTATATACGCAAAACCCCCCAATAAACATCAACTTCTTCAACATAAAAACTACCTTTACCTTCATGTCCACCAGAGCCTAACAGTCTTCTTCTTCACTAATAACTAGTATTGTCTTCTACGCCAAAAACTAGTTTCTTTTCCTCAGATACTTGAAAATGTCTTCTACATTATTTAAGGTGCATAAACAAACATGAATGACACTGTACTCAATTCATTTAGAAAAATATTTTTATATTTTTTGCTTCGATTTTATCACGTGTGAAAAATGTTTAAAATGTTACTTCTGGAGAGAAAAATCATACCGGTAAGGTGTAATTATTTATGCCAAGTTTGCCTTTTAAGCTAACTTGGTGATATATATAACATTAGGAAAATATTTGTAGATTTCTATATCTCAGGCGATATGTTCATCGTTTATCATCATTAAGGAAATAACTTGTGTGATACAATAAAACATTGTTTGATTTCTTTCTTTCTGTGCTCTGATATGAAAAGGTGAGAATAATAGGTTTCTCGTTTATTTTTTTTTCTTCTATTGGACAACTGGAAACAAGTAGGATGAGGTTGCAAGGGCTGTTCATTATCTTGAATATTATGATAATGGGGCACAGTTCCATTTTTGGCCCGCTTTTCTTATTTTGGCTATAATGTAATCGATAAAAAGGACATTAGGGGAGCGCCTCAAACCGAGGTAATCCTTATCTGAAGGCCTCTATCCCTGTCCTCCCTGCAAGTTAAAAATCCATAGATGTCTTCTCTCCTTATTTTTTAGAGTCTACAAAAGTTTAAATTTAACAACAGGAGTTAAACTCAATAACAAAGATCTGACAGGTCGGCTCCTTGCATGGCCGCTATTGGTGTGTGAGTGTGTGTGTGTGTGAATGGGTAAGTGTGAAGCACATTGTAAAGCGCTTTGGGAAGTCATTGACTTGAAAAGCGCTATATAAATGCAGACCATTTACCATTTAACATTATAATGGTTAAATCTATGACTTGTTTTCCTTCTTCAACTTTAAAACGAGAACAACAAATGGCATGGCCAAACCTTTTGAGGCTGGAATTCTGGCAGCATGACACAAGTGGCACCGACCCAGAGGGGACACAGCAGCTTATTCACGATCCCGTGGACGTGGTGTAGCGGCAACGTGTGGAGGATGACATCATCTTGGGACCACGCCCATTCAGAAACCAAACACTGGACCTGAAGAGGACAGAAATTACTTTCAAATTGTCACTTGGTGATTTCTTCGGTGTGTTTGAGTTCCTTGAAAACATGTTGTTTATTTTTCATGTTTTGAATGCAGACTGTACTGATGAACACAATTAGCATGATTACAATGATTCAGGGGTTGATAAATAACACCGCCTGCAGATAAAATAATCAGGTCAATGCTGTTTATATTGAAGGTGCATTGTTGTTTTGTCTGGGTTGAAATTCTAATCTGAATACATTGTGAATAGTGATGTTAGGGGTTGGTGACAACGCTAAAAATATATTCAGATTTTTTGAAAGGCAAAAATATGATTTCGATTTTAACACAACTCCTTATTTTTATTTTATTTTTTTGCCATTAAATTGGCACATTTCTGATCATTTTGCAAAATTTCTATTTATTGGAGTAGAATCTGAAATTTCAGGAAAAGTAGTTCCCCGGGAAAGGTCAACCCTGCTTTACAGCATTTTAACTTTGCAAAATGGAATTACCGTATTTTCCGCACTATAAGGCGCACCCCCAAAAAATAGTTTTTAGTCCTATATCTTCCATACATAAGGCGCACCGGATTATAAGGCGCTACAATGGGAACGTCGACAAAACAGTCAGATAGTTCAGTCAAACTTATTACCCCCTTAACTTCCGAAAGCTTGCAAAGAAGCAAATACGTGTCTCAGACATATACGGATACAGTGTCTGTACGATGTCACTCTAATACATCGTTCCAAATATCATTCGGAAGGTTAAAGTCTTGGGATTCAAGAAATGCCAACCATTCCTTAGTTTCTATTTTCTTTTTCGCTCGCAACTTTATTGTGCATATGACAATAAATACTTGGAATTTGAGTTTAATTCAAAAATAGACTCATTACAGAAACATCGAGATCAGTCTGAAACAAGATACTGGAAAAATATATAGCCGGAGTAGCTCACCGAAGTCGTTGCGTTCAATAATAATGTGCAACCATGGTCCTCTTATATCCGTGAGTGTAGTGAATCCAGGAGAGTAAAATATTTACAAATACAAAATAATAAAACATGTTTTCTCTATGCCGTAGTTCAAGCAAACTTGCTATTCACGTTCATCTTTTTCGCCCAATTGCAGGCTTTGTTTTGCCCCTTTAGCCTATGCGAGCCTGTAAATGATAAAAAAGATCCGCCCCCTTTACCTCCGAATAAGTTTAGCCAATAGTGATCGATTCAAATGATGATTGACACATTGGCTGGGAAATGAAACGCCGGCATATGTATCCCAGCATACACCGCGGACCACATCCCCTACGAGGAAAAATCTAGCTGTTGCGAGATCTTGCGACTTAATATTGATCCATATATAAGGTGCATGGTCAAAAAATAAAGGCTATTAGGTGCGCCTTATAGTGCGGAAAATACGGTAAATTAGTATTCTGCCCATCTTTCAGGGACAATGTGTTTCACGTTTAGCTTTTTTACAAACTGTCAAGTTTATTCTTGTATTTTGTAGATTATTTTATGTTGCACTAATCGACAGTTTGCTGTGCCACGCAAGGATTACAGTAACTTGACTTTAAAGTTGCTCAGTATTAAAAAGGTTTAAAATTTAAACGAGTTAAAGGTTCACCGAAGAGCGAAAAACAATAAAAGCTATTATAATTTATTCGAAGCAATACATTTAAAAAAATACTAATTCATTTTTGGCAAAATAAAACAATAGTATGGACACAATCAACCTTAATGTCGCGTGCGTATAATACTTACTGCCTCCTAGTGGTAAAAAAAACTTCAATTCAGTAATTGGGTTTCATAAAGCGAATGAGCAAAAAATGTGCAGGTTTTTTAGCTAGCTATCTGGCTACTTTTTTAGCTTTGTAAGTATCTTTGTACATTTTTAGCTATTTAGCAAGCTACCATACATTTTTTGCATGCTATCGAGCTAACATTTTTTTTTTACCATTTTCGCTAGCTATCTAGCCAAATAGTTTTTTACCCAAATATTAACTTTACATTACAATATTATTATGTTTTATGTAATCATATTTGCCATTGGGTTTATATGCAAACCAAGTTACACATTACATTTTTCCATATTTTGCCTAGCATATTTCTGTTCCTCCGATGTTATATTTTACTAGTTATTTTGTTGTAGTTGTTGCGATTTGTACAGCCCTTTGATACTTTTTTTGATAACGGGCTATACAAATAAATATGACTTGACTAGTATTGATAAAGTAAATGTAAATGATCTGCATTTATAAAGCGCTTTTCAAGTCCGATCCTTCTTTCCTTTTGATTGCCTTTTTTCTTTTGTTATTTATTTTTTTCCTGTTGGTTTTTCTTTCCTTAGATTTTTATTTATTTGTGCTTGTTTTTTTTTATCTTTCATTTTTCATTTCTTGTTCTTTTGTTTCCTTTTCTTGTTTTTTTTTCTCTATTCTCTTTTTTCACACACACACACTTTTGTTTATTTTTGGCTCTTCCAACTTATGTTGACCCCTTTAAAAGTCATTTTGTGCATTATGTTACAGAACAATTGGTAAAATATTGATTAAAGCAAGAAACAATTTGAAGAGGAGCTGGGAGCTGAAAGAGCCGTCCCTTTTTAGTGAGCTGAGCCGAAAGAGGCACTTCTTGAAAAAGAGACGGAATTTCCATCAATATAATGTGGGGGCACACACTTGGATGGGAGGCAGCCCTCTCCTACGGTTCGGACACTTCTCCTCCTTCTCTTGTTCCACTGATAACATACATTAACGCTGATGACTGAGTCTGATGGTGTTTTTTTTAAAACTACTTACGTATATCCATTGTTTCAAACAAATAGAAGCTAGAAAAACTCACACTCTCTGTCATAAATTCAATCGTGTTATTCGAAAATGTGTGGTAACATTTACGTAGTCCTGTAGGTCTATTAGGTCACATTACATGGGGCTTGGGCTGACAGTTGTGTGCTAGTGACATACATATTAAATTGTAATGCCTCTACGTGTGGTCAACAATGCACAGTTGCTGCTTTGGTCTGATCGTTAATTTATTGGAAAAATAACAAGCATTTTAACACGTTCAACAGGAGTTGCTCTGCTCCACAACTTACGTTTACCCGTGCCACAAACAGACTGAATAAGCAGCTGACCTTCCGCCCCTGTCACCAACCCCTCCCTCATGTCTCTCCTCCCATTAAGGGTCCACAATTAAACACACACAAAAGTAATAGACATTACACTATGAATCGGATAGCTTCCGGGCTCTCCAGACTGTTGTCAGTAACGTACTGTATCCAGTTCCCTTTGGGTGGGCAGAACATGTCCATGGGTGGGCCCAGACTGTACTCCATTTGTGCAGCATTTTGATTTTGTTTACATTGGTTCAACATACAAACAATTCTTATTATCTTAGTGTGAAGTTTTGAAAGAACTTCACTAACTTCAATTTGTTAGCTTCCAAGAAAAAAAAAAGAAAGAACACTCTTAATTCAACACTTCACAACCTCAATCAAGCGGCGACAAACGAAGCTCTGACATCATTTGGAATGATTTGATTTTCCACACTAATGGACAAGTGGGTCAATTTGACTTGAAAATATACAGCAAAATCTTCGGGAGATCTTTAATGGCATAAATTAGAGCTAATTAAGAAAGCTAGACTGGAACAAAAGAGGAATTATGCTAATCAAAGAGAGAGTGTGCGCGTGTGCGTGTATGTCAGAGAGTGTGTGTTGGAGGTGAAGTGACGATATCTACACAGTTCTTGAATTTAAAAACATGCTTTGAATTAATGGGATAATGGAGTGAAGTTTTCCTTCACGCCTCAAAAATTTAAGATATCGATTTGAAAGTCTTCATTTTTTTAAAAACTACTTGAATTAAAATAATTACACGATTTTCTTTTTTAATCTACGCTGCAGACGTAAATTTATTATTTTTAAATATGTAATGCATAATAACAAGGTAACGCGATTGTGGCAATGCTTGCTTGTCCTATCAAAAATTTTATGTATCCACAGTAACTTTTTCCTACCGATACCATTAAAACCCTTCTTAGAGACCCTTACAGATGCCTTAGCTAGGACAAACATATCATTCACTCATATCAAGTGGCATTATCTCACATGTACTCACTAATATATATATATATATATATATATATATACATACATACAAATTCTGACACATAGACGGTAAACTACATAAAGCAAACATAACCTTTGGACAATTATGGAAGTAAAGCTCTCTCATAGGAGTACACGGGAAGACAATTTATAACAGCGATGACTTGATAATTATGTACTATATTCTTTTGTAAGAGACATACGCAAAGCATCATGCATTGTGTTGTAATTAAAACACTCACGGCTGTCAATCTTAATTCAAAGACTCAATGTGCTAAATGCAAAGTTTAAACGCCTGTGCAATCACAACAGCCTCTAGACATCCCAAGCCGTACGACTGATATTGGCCAAGCTCTCCAGCGCCTCAGGCACATTATGATGAGGTAGAGAGGGGAAACTATTACTAAGAAATTGACAATAAATTACAAGGAAGAACATAAACAATGTCCCCTTACTGAATATTATACCATGGCATCAAGTGAAAAATCTTTTTTCTTTTCTATCGGGCCAATAACATCGTCGTTGGGTTTGGCCATTTTTGGTGCAATAACTTTTGGCCCGACAATCATCAGTCACCCCTAAATGGTTTTTTTTTGTAATATTTGTCCAAGCCCGCTTATTGTGTACAGCATCAGCCCATTCATCTATATTCTTACACTGTTTATAAAAAAAAAAAAAAACAACCTGATATTGGAAAAAAAAAAAAAAAGAGAAGTCTATTGGCTATTTCAGGTCAAAGTGTGGATATATTTTTTTAGTTTTTGTTACTTTGTAGTTGCTTCGTCCGTTGCAAATATTGCCGAGCTATGTAAATATAATCTTTTTCCTTATAAGTCTTCATTACGTTTCTATGTAGAGTGCGATGTCCAATCACATTTTAAAACATAAAACCGATCCATCCATTACCTGCACCGCTCATCCTCAGTAGGGTTGCGGCGGGTGCTGGAGCCCATCTCAGCTATCTCAGGGCAGTGGGCAGGGGACACCCTGAACTGGTTGCCAGCCAGTCGCAGGGCACACAGATACAGACAACTCACTTGCTTATTCACACCTAGGGACAATTTGGACCCGCCAATTAACCTGAAACGCTTTTTTTGGAATGTGGGAGGAAACCGGAGAAAATCCACGTGAGCACGGGGAGAACATGCAAACTCCACACAGGAGGTTCGATCTCATGACCTCAGAACTGTCCCGCACACGCACTAACCACTGCACCGCCGTGCTGCCCACCAATAACTATCTTTCCCGATAATTATTGTAAATCCATAAGAAATATGATTTAATATTTGCAGGAATTGAAGGGTGGAGTCATTTTCGCTAAATACTGTCCTCAAAATCAAACAGAGACTATAATTAAAATACTTGCTTTGGAATTCTGAAATAAAAAAGGACACTGCAAATTGTTTAGCACCTCCTACGGTTAAATAAAAAACATTTATTAAAAAATAACATTGATTTTAATGATAAGCAAAAACAGATGAACTATCTTTTAAATGTGCATTTTTTTAATGACTTGTAAAATGAGTTATTTACCGAAAGGCAACTGACATGATTGTCAGTTATCTGGCTGCTACGGGCAACCAAGTATTTCGCAGAAAGCTAGGCAAGAATATTAAAAAAAGGTGCGCTTTGGTCACTTTGAATCTCCGTAGTTTCTATTCTTCCTTTTGCTTTCTAGTACTCGTTTTCTTTTGCCCAACACAATACGGAGACATCTAGTAATCAAAAAATCCACTCTGTCACATTAACAACAACAACAAAAGAGTTACCATTGCCTGGATGCTGCCATGCGTATGAAGAACACCTTTGGGCCTCCCAGTCGTGCCACTGGTGTAAATGATCATGGCTGGCTGCTCATTCCAGTTTGTGCTGGTCTTCTCATTTTTTTGTTCATCATTCCTTAAAGTGCTGATATCGGAAGTTGGGGGAAGTGTCAAGCAAGGCAAACCCAGTTTCTGTGCGAGGGGCTCCAAACTCTCAGCATACGAGTGCCCAGCCAGCAGCATGGCACTATTCGAATCTGTAATGATGTACTCCAGTTCTGATAGGGGATGTTTTTTGTACAGAGGAACCGCTGTCCCACCGCTCATCCAAATAGCCCACTGGGCTACTGTATAAGAAGCGTCATTGGCACAAAGGAAGGAGATTGGTTTACCATCCAGGGAATTTAGGTGAAGCGTGGCGTTGATTTTTTCAGAGAGCCCTAAGCTGCTAGCGTACAGCTGCTTGTAGGTGTGGCTGCTGCTGCTGTCAATCACAGCCGTCCTGTCTCCGAATGCAAGAGCACGGGAAAACACAGGCTTCTGGTTTACCCTTGAGGAGGGTGCTCTTGTCCATGTATGAGCTTGTCTCTGTGATATTCCTAAAATACATCGCCTGAGATTGGAGGACCGGTAATTAAAGTCAATATTCAATTTCCAGCACTTAAAAAGGAGACGTGCAGCGACACATCTTGGCAGCATGATTGAGTGATAGTTCAAAAGATTTCAACTTTGTTCATCGTGATGTAAGACCTTGTCTCTTCCAGCTGAATTAATGCCCTGAATGAAAATTCGAGTTGAAGTCTGGTGGAAAATTTCCTCAGAGCATGCAGAAGTTTCATCCTGACCTGATAAAAAAAGTAATAATAATAATATTTTTCCATACAGGTCTTTCGGAAAATTGGAATATTGTGACAAAGTTCATTATATTCTGTAATACAATTTAAAAAATGTCACAACATTCTGGATTAACTAAAAATCAACTTAAATATTGCAAGTCTTTTTTTTTTTTAATATTGCTGATTATGACGAAAAATCAAATATGTCATCTCATCTCATTAGCTGTACCCCTTATCCTTATTAGGGTCGCGGGGGGGCTGGAGCCCATCCCAGCCATCTCCGGGCAGTGGGCAAGGGACGCCCTGAACTGGTTGCCAGCCAATTGCAGGGCACACGGGGACAGACAACTCACTCGCTCAGTCACACCTAGGGACAATTTGGTCTGGCCAATTCACCTGAAATGGATGTCTTTGGAATGTGGGAGGAAACCGGAGTGCGCGGACGAAACCTACGCAAACACGGGGAGACCATACAAACTCCGCACAGTAAGGCCAGTAGCTGGATTTGAACCCACGCAGGAAGTTCCCACGACCTCAGAACTGTGCCGCACACGCGCCAACCACTGCGCCGCCGTGCTACACCGTGATCAGCAAAAAATAAAATAATAAATGACTTGCGATATTTCAGTTCAAAAGTGATAAATACAGAATGGATGCCTTTTTAAAAAATTCTGTAAAATAAAGAACTTCAACAAAAAAAAACAATATTTTCTGAGGCAGTGCTGGATAGAAAAATTTGCAAACTTACTATTTGCACCAGCAGGAGTAAATGTAAATTGCATTTTAACTGACTTAATACGTTTAAGAACTAAATCTCTTTATCAAAGGGCTTCTAATTGTTTCGACTGTAATATATTATGTTTTAAAATAAGAGCAATTTTATGGTTGGTAAGTTTTCATTACTCAGGATCAAATGCACTCAGCATGTATATAAACGTTTACAAATAGATTTTTGCCAATCCAAGTGAATGAAAAATGAAGTTGCACTGAATTCATGCATTTTAGAACTACATCTTGCAGTGAAAATGTTTCTGAGAGTAATAAGAGACGTCAACAATTTGATATTAACTTTTATTTTCAGAAATATTACAATTTTCGGCCAACAAAGTTTTTGTTCATTATCCCAGGAAAAAAAATTGTATGGGGGATTCAGACTACAAACAAAAATGAGAAAATTACTATAACGTTAAAGGTCTAATTGTTGTCGCAGAAAACGTTGCATAGAAAACAATTATTTGGTAAACAGAGATTAGGGGCGAATAAACCTATGACAGCTAAAACGTATACCTATCGTCATTAAGAAAACACATGTATTCTATAAAGTCTGTGATATAATTAATTTATAACCCGTAAAAACAAAATTGTTAATGTTTACATGGCACGTCGAAACACATGATTCGCCTTACCTTGAAGCCGGCCGGAGTTCTTACAGTGACGGACAGCGCACCCCTGAAAAAGCCATGTCAAGAAACATGCGCTAGCAGTTTATTGGTTCCTACTTGCGCGCACAAAGCTTGGCAAACTGTCTTAATTAACCTTTAACATACATGGAAAATAAACAATGAGAACTTTTAAAACAAACAACATTAAGACAATTACGTTATTTTTTGCAGAATTATTTTGGGGTTTGTGGATTTATACAAATACATTCGATTCGTTACAAATGAAATCCCCACTGTTTCAAGGCATTGTATTTATCTGAACGCTTGAGGAAAAAAAAACATGTTTGAAATGGTTTCAACTAAATGTAGAACAAGTTTATATTTTCCAATTATTGAAATTATTTAGATATCAACATTAATAATTTGCTTGTACAAACAACATATTTTCCGATACAATACAGTATTCTAAGCAATTGTCAAGTCAAGTCGCATTTATTTGTATAGCCTTTAATCACAAAATTGTCTCAAAGGACTGCACAGGATTACAATTACACCATCGCCTGATCTTAAACCAACATGCGGGCAAGGAAAAACTCAAAACCTCAGCGCAAGGAAAAAAGAAACCTTGAGAAGGGGCCTCAAAAGTGGTAATCCCCCTTACAGGATGACCATGGTGGAATAGATTTAGCATTGCGTCACAGTACACAAACAAATATGATGATTTGAGATCTTTGTGGCCTCAAAATATACGAGGCATCTTTATAAAACCCTTATTTAGAGAAATTGAGACTTAATTGCTCACATCAAGGTATTATTTGAATATATCGCCTTTGATTTGTCCTAAACCGTCACTCATTTTATACTTAGTACTTAATAGTACTTGGAAATCATCGGAATTTCAAGGTATTTATTTTCTTTGTTGAATAATAAGATTTATTAAGTCATGTCCTTTTCATGTCAATAAAACCTAAACTGGCTTTATTGTATTAGTTATTAACATGTAACAAACATTCACTATTTACAGAATTGAAAATCTCAAAATTTAATAAGTTGATGGAGTACAACTGCCAGATAATAACAAATAAAGCTCATTAAGAAAAATTAACCAATAGCTCATAAAACCTTTTAAAAAGAACACATAAAAAAGTGTGTGCATATTAAAAAAAAACACACATAACAAAAAAGGATGCCCTCGAACACACTCAATGTATGTAACAATGTTTAGCACTCATGAGTTTATTCTGTTTTTAATATTCGACACCTGCAAAGGAGAAGGATGCCAGTTTTCTATCTTGACTATTACACATCATTGTTGTTTTACCTATTATGTACTGTTTAGCAACTTTGCATTGATGTCACTATTGGCTAATCATGTTGCCGTTCTTTGATACACCCACCTTTAAGTTGGAACTGCTTTTATACCCGAGGAGATTTAATAAAAAGAAAGGGCACAGGGGGTGGCTTTTAGAATTGTTTGGAATGTCTTACCTGAGGTTTGGGACCTCTCATATTCTACTTGCAAGTTTGAAATCCATTAATGCCTTCTCTCCTTATTTTGAATAATTTCTACTAAACTTTAAACTTATCAAGTACACAGTAAAAACACAATCCAGTTTCAATCTGTTTATGGGCAGTGTCAGCCCATTGGTTTGATTTATGTACAGTATGTTACTCCAGTGGGCAGCACAGCGGTGCAGTGGTTTTCACGTGTGCGCCACAATTCTGAGGTCAAGAGATCAAACTTCCTGTGTAGAGTTTGCATGTTCTCCCCGTGCTTGCGCGGGTTTCCTCCGGGAACTCCGGTTTCCTCCCACATTCCAAAAACATGCATGTCACGTTAATTGGCTGGTTCAAATTGTCCCTAGGTGTGAATGGGCGAGTGAGTTGTCTGTCTCTGTGCCCTGCGATTGGCTGGCAACCAGTTCAGGGTGTTCCCTGCCCACTGCCCGAAGATAGCTGGGATGGGCTCCATTACCCCCACGACCCTACTGAGGATAAGCGGTGCAGATAATGGATGGATGTTACTCCAGTGATTACATGTAATCATATGTCTTTACTGTTGTCATTTCTTTGTGTTGATTAGGGGCTAATGTTACAAGTTTTCAAAAAGGGAAATAAACAACAAACGTAACTAATTAGATTTGATCTTGACATTATCGACTCCTATTATCTAAGTGCTGCAGAAAATTAACTCTTGAGGACAAGTAAAAGGGAGGGGTGGGCACGACATATACGTAGCCACCGCATTTGGATTTACACCACATGTCATGGTGCCAACTGGCTTGGCATGACTGTGCAAGTGGGCATGCTCAGCCGCCAGCTGGCAGTCAAGGGCCTCGGATAACAGAACGGTAGACGTGGCACGTGTTCAAAAAGTTTTCACAAACCCCCTATGCCGCCACCGACGATGGCATGTTCCTAATGAATGTGCGGTCTTTGTGTCCGCTCTCAGAATGGTATCGTCAAACACGGCGGTGAAGTCTCACAGTTGAAATGGACGCTATGCTACGATAATAATTCCGGGATTTCTCGTCGTTAGCGTCGATGTCCACCCCCTTTAGTGTTTACCCTGGAGGGGAAGATAACAAATTTTTGCGAGGACCTGTGAAATGATGTTTTAGGATTGGTTCCTGGAAGTCAGCCATATTTTTTTGCTCGCGGGCGCGGTTATCGTAGTCATCAAAAGGCTTGTACAGACAACGGAAGGATGTGTTGGCATGACGGAAGATTATAGGATTACAAATGTTCAACATTCTATACATATTGTTTCTTTTTCTTTTTCAGTATACAATGGATTTACAGTAAAGGTTACAGGCAAAGCTGCAATGGCCCGGTGCCAACCCATCTCGGAGAAGAACACCTGAAACAATCCTGCTGCTCCTGTGCCAGTGTCGGGTGCCAGTTCGCATCTTGGCAAGGGTCGGAAATCGGAGCGAGGACCCCCCGCAGATTTTGGTAGGGAAGCTGATATGGTGGCGCAGACCGCGGGGACTACCCGAGCATGTGTCAGGTTGGCACGGGCGCCGGAATGTCTTGGCAGGCATCTCTCCCTCTTCCCTCCCTGCCCGGCTCGCTCGCAAACACGCTGTTGCCCCGTTTGGAACACATGGTGCATCAGCGACGGCATCTGGCCGTGCCGACTCCCGGCAGCTGCGCTTCGTCTTCGCCAGTTGGGAGCGTTGGCACTGCCACTTCATCAACTACCTGTGGCTCCTACGGGGTGAAAGGAAAAAAATGGGCGATGAATTATTCCGATGCTGCAGCTGCAAAGTTGACTTGTATCCAAGAAATGGGTTGTTAACAGATTACAGAATGTCGATGAGGAGATGAAATGGCAGGATGTTGTACACGGTTCATTTGAGGTGAACTTACACTACATAGCAGGAGTCGGGGAACGTTTGGCTCACGAGCAAGGGAAGGCTGTTTTCATGATAAGGCTGGTTCCAGGATAAAATAAGGACCACGCCAATACTCTCTTTATCTTTCCGATCGAGGCATATGCTAAGCAAAAATGGCACAGTGATGCTTGATTCAGTCCTGAATATAAAGGGCAAAGTCCTAACAACAGTTTGCAGTCACAGTGTTACACTAACACACCCCATTTTGGCTGTATGTGTCTTTAGAATCCTGTATACAGAAGCTCATTAAACAATGTACGTTTACCGTTAAGACACATTATAATGAAAACCCATAGAACAAAATGTAAACACCTAAAACTGCCAGCCAAACACTTAGATTGCTTGAATGAGAGGGGTGGGCAATTCTCTATATGCGGAATCCTCTGTGTCTCTCGCCCACTGCCCTCTGACTAGAAGGTAAATAGATATGTATCCTTCTCCTTTGCAGTATTTTATGCCATGTTTACAAAATCACTTTGTTTGCACCTTGTTTTGAAAACATTACTGTATTTTCAATAAAAATGATGGTCAAAATAAGCCTCAACGGTTTCAAGTAACTGTGCGAGGGGAACACATTTTAAGTGGCATATTTGTTGTTATGGGACAAAGGCTATGGCATTATTATTATTTTATAGATCGGATCAAATCCGCAAACATTAAGACAAAATGCGCTGAAAAATTACGCTTTGTCTGGGGAGCGGTTTTGGTGGTTTTGTTGAATTCTGTCTTAAAATATAGGGAGTGGCTCCCCCATAAAATACTAATATGTTGGTTCCTTAACCCCAGTATACAGTAATCCCTAGCTATAACACAGTTAACCATTCAGAGTCTTGCTGCTTCACAGATTTTCGTCATGCATTTTGGTCTACATTCCGATTGGCTAAACCACCTATGTCACTCAAGGTCCGCGCGCCACATCCATCCCCTCAAAAGGTTTTCTTCGGACCCTGAGCTTATCTTCGTTCATAAGTCATTCATACACCATGACTCGTTGAGTACTGTATTTGTTTCCACAATACGTTGCTTCTCCATGCGCTGGTAAAAATAAACAACTTCAATGTTCATACCCCAAGATACCACTTCTGTCAGAATATTGGAGTACTTACACCCTCTGATAGACAAACCTACGCCCGTCTTACAACGCCCCATAATGGACGAAGAACAATGCCCGTCCCTCTATGCCCAATGATGGACAGAACCACACCTGGCTCTCTAAGCCAATTATGTACAGCAGGGGTGGCGAACACGTGGCTCTAGAGCCACATGCGGCTCTTGGCCAATAAGAATGCGGCTCTTTGCCTCATCATATTTTCTATATACTGTGGCTCTTTGTCTTGTTACTTGTTTATTTTTAATTTTTTTGTGTATTGAGGGTGGACACTTTCGTTGAAATCAACACAAGAACAATACTTGCATTGTAAGGAGAGGAGTGTGTTATCGAAAATAATATGTTTTTAATTTTGTGTGTTTGTCTGTCTGTCACGGCAGGTCAGTGCGTGGTGTGGCTCTTTGACTCTCACAGTTTAAAATTTCGGCTCTTTGTGTCAAACCTGTTAACTACCCCTGATGTAAAGCTTTGAAAATGCACACCAGTGGTTCACAAGTGTGCATCTCAACAACGGAATGGCCGATGATTTATTCCAAAGCAGCAGCTGCAAAGTTGACTTGTTTCAAAGAGATATGTTGCTAACAGATCACTAAATGTTGACGAGGGGTTGGAATGGCAGGATGTTGTGACAGTCATCCTTCGCTGTTCACAGATTTTCAAAATGCATTGTGTTCTGCATTCCAATGGGCTAATCAGTCCCCAAAAGAGTATTTGTAGAAAAATAAAACATTATGTACAATGCTCTTACTTGTGCAAAAAAGGCTTGGGCCTGTAAAACGTGTTTGTTATTTCATTCTGAACACAGATGAGTCACAAAAGGGGCCAATCCAATACTTGGATCAATTTGATAAATTTTTATTTGTCTTTTTACATAAAACAATCCAATTGTTTGGGTTGTGCTAGACCAGGGAACACCAACCTTTTTAAGTTGAAGGCTTTTGTGTTACTGTTCGGCACTAAATTTGTCATACATAAGACTTACAACATTGGTACCCATTGCCTCCTTGCTTGCTGCTCAGAATTTAGGGGTTGGAATTGGGGGTTTGCCCAACTAATGACGTGTGGGCTGGGTACCACTGTCATCGCATTATTTACCGTGCAGGGTATTAGAACCTCTGGTAAGATGGGATAATGCTAAGAAGAACAATGGCACGGGGGCTGCCAGTTTGATATGTATTTCTAGTATTACAACGTAATAATCTATTACTTTCATGATTTGTCAATTGCCCTCACCTGCGCTCACTCTTTCAGCCCCAGATGCCACTCATTCCCTAATTAGTCCTCCTATTTAAGCACGTCATTCTTGTTCAGTCCTGCTCTGTCTGCTCGTCATCAAACCTTCGAACATCCAAGGCAAGCATTTTTGACTCTGGCCCCGTTCTGTTCCCGACCTGTTCCTGTATCCTACTCGCCTCTGTCCCCTGTTTCCTGTTTTGATCCCATGTCTATGGCTTACAGATCGTCTCCGGTTACCTGACTTGTTCCAATCTTCGTCCACGCTCCGTTCTTCCCGCCCAACTACCCGACTTGCTTCCGATCTCTGACCACGCTCCGTTACCCCGTCCCAGCTGCCCGACTTGCTTCAGATCCTCGACCACGCTTCGTTTCGAGGGCTTCCTGCTCCTCCTGCCCAGTGAGTAGCGGATCAGTGTTGTTTTTTCCTCTCGCCTTGACTTACCCGATTCCTCAATAAATCATTGTGTGAAACATTACGCATTTGGGTCCCCTGCTTGTACCGGTCGTGACAATTACCAGGTTGTAATTATTGGAAATTGAATTAAAATAGGCTCAGTAATCCACTAAAATATTTCCTGGATATTCAAAGTGAACCATCGGGTGAGTTACTTTCAGAACCCACCTGTGGACTTCCCATGTGTTCCTTGGGGGTACCACGTTCGAGACCCCTGTTCTCAACAAAATGACCCAAACTGTGTAGTATAAAACAAACAGTTTTAAAGGGACATTGTATGTTATTTAGCGCCTCCCAGTGGTAAAAAAAACTCATCAAAAACATGCATTTTTAAAATACTTGTAGGTCAAGAAATGTGAATTCATTTTACATAACATGAGGCTAACCTAGAGGGAGCTGACATAAACCTCTAAAAACACAAAACCCTGTGAAAGGCTGGGCAACAAAAAGAGATACTTTGAGTCTCCAAAATTGTTATTTTTCCTGTGTTGCAAACGGCAATGTAGTGACATCTAGTGGTACATTATCACCCATTTTCCATTTAAACAAAAACTTTGCCAAACTCTCTTGCACAAAAGAACTAAACATTATGCTATTTTTAGGGGTTTCTTTCTGCAAAACAACACTGGAAGTTTGGTCAAATCAGGTATAAGGTTGGTCAATTTTTGACCCAAACATGGGTTATTTTAACCCCAAGTATTTAGGTATTTGGTTTCAATGTATGTATCTGTATAATTGAAAAAAAAAATGTAGCCCATTTCCAGCTCTTTTCCCTGAAGGTTCACGGCCTTGCAGGGAGGGCGTGCCCTGAGACTGGGAGGTTGCTGGTTCAAGCATCTGCCGGGTCATACCTAAGACTTACAACATTGGTCCCCATCGTCTCCCTGCTTTGCACTCGGCATTAGAGATTGGAATTGGGGGGGGTTGCTAACCTAATGACTCCCATCACATCAGTTGGGTTCAAATGGACCCATGAGTATCTCATTGTCAGAATGTGCTACCATTAAAACGGAAACTAAATGAACCAATGTGCTTGACAAATCTTGCATGATTCATAAGATTTTGGAGACAATGACAAAAAAATGATAATTCCTGATACAACTGAATTTAAACATTTTAGCGAAAGAAGAGTTTATATTTCAGTAAAAGGGGATAAACTGCTTTATCTCAAGAGGTTACTGTAATAGTAAAACAATGGCTACATGCTGTGTGGTGTATTATTATTTTTAGCAACACATTGGTTCAAACGAGAGATTGTATTCCATTCATGTGGCTACAGCACCCGCTGGTGCTTCGTTTTGTAGTGCACTTTAATTTTAACTTTGCGAATTTTAGCCACCCATGTTTCAAATGGCGATAATTAAACACTTTAAAATAGTCTTATCTCTTTCTTTTGACTCCCCCATTTGTAAGTTACCCGACAATTACCCGGTGGGAGGCTTTTTTGTTTTCTCCATCTGTGTCTGCCTGACCCATTTTCGCCATCAGCTGCGTCCAACTGTTTCTTGTCCTGGACATATGTGTGCAGCAGGATACACACGGGACCTGCAGACACACAATCGTCGGTGTGAAGCGAGACACCTCGAAGTGTCCTCGCCTACTGTGTTTCTAGACCTTGAATGCACTGCAAGTCTAGCCCAGAACACCCCTGGTTGGTTTGCCTGCAAAAGGTGTGGTTTTCATCGACATAGCGCATTTTATTAGTTTTGTAATAATTTGAATATTGTAATGCCGCGCTACCACAATCCATTATCCCCGATCACATATTACCGGCAGAGCGCATATTTTTGTAGGGCCTGGTGGCTCTTTTATGCCAAAAAGTGGTCTGATCTTGTGCGACCGCGATCCAATATCTCAATCATATGTTTCTGCAGGCGGGACCACAAGAGTGCACTTTTGTCAAGCCAGGCGGCTTTCTTTTTGCTGTGACAGTTTTTTACCTAAATTAAAAAGCTCTCTTGCGGCCACGATCCATTATCTCCGATCGCGTATCGCTCCAAGCAGGGGTCAGCAGAGCACCCTTTTGACGGGCAGCTTTTATTGTATTTCTGCCTAAAACTAACTGCATTTGTGTGACCACAATCCATTATCCCAAATCCTGATCTCATACTTTGCGGAATTATTTTAATACCAGTCTTAATGAAATGGACTAAACCGAAATTTGAGGGGATACTGTAGTTAATTGTAAAAAAATATTTAAATTGATACCTAGCTATCTAAAGTTACTTTACATTTCCTACAAATTTTATCACGATTCCAGCGATTATTGACCACACTATCCATTTGTATTATAATATTAACAAAGATTCTGAATGTTGAAAAAAGAAATAGTCGGAGGTGAGTTCACATTTGCCTGTGGCGACCGGCTGGCCCCGACCCCTTGGCACCGGCTGTAGCAGATTTTCTAATTTGCGTGTGGGCTTCTTAAGGGCGGGTTTTGGGGATTGCCGGTTGCGGGTTCATTGCATTACTTTGCATTATTCTGTTCTGTTTAACTTGAGGAAACCTGTACTTGCCCGTTCTGAGTAGAAGCCTGTTTTGTGAGTATTCCTAGTCTGAGTTCCTGTTTGCCTGTAAGCCTTTTTTTGTTTTTCTCCCTGAGTGTTGGACGACTTTTATTTCCTTAATAAAAGTAACTGATCGTTAACGCGAATGAGTTCACCCTTCCTGCCTCCTGCCTCCGATCTGGTCCGGTCCCGTGACAGCCTGCATGTTCTGATGCATCTAATTTGCTAAAATAACAACAACAAAAAAATCCCAATAATATTTTTCTCTACCAGCCTTAAAGGTAGAAAGCGCTACAGCGCTCCTGCCACTAGTGGTAGAAAAGCGATATTGCACTTCCTTCTCAAGGCATTCAAATACTGTAGTGAATTTTATCTCTGAGCCAGATGTACTAATGAAAGAGCCAAACCTGGCTCCCGAGCCATACGCTCCCGAGACCTGAGACAGCACTCTTTGTTTAAAGATGCACTGGACATACATTGAACTAACCTTTTTATTTAAACCAAAAGCACAATTTAAAGGAGAAAAACTGAACATTGCTCAATTTATTTTGTCAATTTTCGTAGTTCCATGGAAAATGCATGTTTTGTAATTTGCTATAAACTGGTGTAATAAACTATGGCAGTTTGTTAGTATTAGGTGGCTCTAATTTAACCCAGGCAATGCTGAGGACAGAAAACACAGTTTTTTTCTTTCATAGAGTCCATGATGGCAGATGAGACGGTATATCACTGCACCGATCTAGAACCACCAGGGACGTCGGCGCGAGGCACATATGGGGCACCAGGCTGCCGATGAGCTGCTTAAACAAGCCTCTCATTACAGCCTTGGAGAGAGACGTCTCTGCCAGTGGATTTGAAGTGGATATACGCTGCATTGTTTAGCTTGGCAAACCATTACAGCTCAGATATGCTCGCCTGCAGCATTTTTTTTTTTTTTTAATCGGTCTACAATCAAATCTCAAGAACAAGCGCACGGGAATGCTTTCTAAACAGGGACGATTGCCGGCAACGTGTTATTATAATTTACTCGGTGTGTGTATAACAGAGGCATGGAATGGATGGAATAAAGTTGATTCAACTGCAGTCTTAAAGGTAACTCAGTCTAAATAAACGCAGCGGAGCTTCCTGGCCTTCTGTCTCTAATAAGCTTCAGAATTTCTTGATGGCTTTCCATTACGGCCTTATTGATTTGCTCCTTTCCCTTTTAACTCCCACACAAGGAAATGGAAAGTATACTGCCAGGCAGACAATCAAAACTTCCGCTCTCGGAGGCGAGCTCCATGCCTTTGGGTTTATTGTTTTAAGTGTCTGCGGCTTGCCAACACTCGATGGGCAGAGAAAAAGCAAAAAAATGTAAAAGCTTTTATGTTCGTTCGATCGACACTTTTTTTTTGTTTCGATTAAAAGCCTGATGGGATTCAAAATGTTTTACGTACACACCCAATCCCGAATATCCTAATCCGATCGGAATACAATTTTATTTAGAATGTTGATGAATATTTCATTCGCCACACATGAATATGCTCAATTTGATATTTGTGGGGGAAAAAAAAAGTTTAGGGTTATAAAGAAGTATTATTACGTGCACAGCAAAAACTGCCATAAAATAAAAAGATAATATTGTCATGTGAGGAATTTTTTTGTTTTTACTATTTGTACTTTTATGGAACTTTAGCAATGTAAAATGCTTACAAAAAAAGGCATAATAAATATAAATATATATTTATTATGCCTTATATATATATATATATATATATAATCATATATATAGTTCTAAGGTCTTTGGAACCCCCTGGGTTCAAATCCAGCTACCAGACTTCCTGTGTGGAGTTTGTATGTTCTCCCGGTGCTTGCCTGGGTTTCCTCCGGGCACTCCGGTTTCCTCCTACATTCCAAAGACATGCATTTCAGGTGGATTGGCCGGTCCAAATTGTCAGGAGGAAACCCACACAAGCACGGGGAGAACATGCAAACTCCACACAGGAAGGTTTGATCCCATCAGAACTGTGCCGCGGACGCGCTAACCTCTCGGCCGCCGTGCCACACACACACACACACACACACACACACACACACACACACACACACACATCAGCAAAATAATTTGCATGATTAAGAATACCATTAAACATTAAATAAATTAAAATAAATTCTGCCGACGCGGAAATATTTGTTTTTTATGCAATGTATTATTTATAAAAAGAAGGCAATTTTTTTATTTTATTGAGAACATTTTGCTGTTTTCAAGTACAATTTTTATTATTTCTTTCTTGTTTTTCTTAGTTTTGTTTGCAACTTCACATTTCAATAAGTCCAGTTAAATATGATATAAAAAACAGTAAAACAAAAAGACAAATACATTAATAGAAATAATATTCAACATAAGTGAAGTGATGTGGCAACAGAGTTTAGTAAGTCTTTTAATTTACATTTTCTTGTGTTATTTCCTCCTTTTTGTTCAGTGCACATGTCAAAATTAATTTATTGCAGTCAATAGTGTGAATACGCATGACCTAAGCAGATCAATATTTCTCATGTCCATGAAAACAATGTGACCAATCATAGCTCCATCCAACCATTATCTGCACCGCTTATCCTTACTCCGGTCGCAGCCGATCATAACTTTACTTCATTAATCGTATTTAATCAAGCCATTTTGTCCAAGTGAACGTAACCAGTTTACACTGTACAAGTTCATGATGCGACAACCACAGTTGATCATTTTGTGTGTAGAGACCTATTACTTGTTCTTTCCTCCCACAGCCACTCATGGGCTCCTGTCAGCTTAGGTGCGGCTGTGGCGCTCTCTCAGAGACAATGCCATATGTTGTCTGGCCTCTCGGCGAGCTTACCGCCGTGTGACTGAGTGACGCCAACTCTCTTACTCCCAAACATACCATATTTTCTCCACTATAAGGCTCATCAGATTATGAGGCGCAATGCCCCCCAAACTAGTCTTTCACGACACTTTTTGATACATTAGGCAAATATAAGCAGCATGGAATCAAAATTACAGTATAGGTTAGGGTTACACAATAAATGATAAAGGGCTGTATGTGATTGATTATTCAGAATATAACTCACTCTGATCACAATTGCATACAATTGGATGCAACGGGAATCAAACCCAGATTGAGGGGAGGCATGTCCGCTAGGGATACAGATGACCCTCGAAAAGACATTAGGTCTTATCTCATCGTCACACTATTTTTAGTCGCGGTATCAAATGATGGATGTTATTATTGGGCCGCGTCGCAAGAATATTGTCAAACGTTAAACCAAATTATTTACGAAGCGCACAAGATTTTGAACTGAATGAGATAAGGGAATTGTGGGAAGTAATTCTGTCATCCTGAAATACATGAACGCATAACCGCAAGTATTCAAAACATTTGCCTCTTATAATGCTTAGTTTGAGCTGGGAAAAACATTCTCTCTAGATTTACTCTAGATCTGAAAATATGGGAAAAACATTCTCTCTACTCTAACATATCTGGTACCATTACTCAAAATAGTGTGATGTGTGTTTATGCTTTTTTATGTGCCGACTGTATCCCCAGAGGTCTAGAGGATAAGAAATAGTGACTTCCACCGCCACCTACAGTCTATGATCCGGGTTTGATCTCTGTTGCATTCAGTGTTTTGCAATTGTCAATAATTATTCATGTTCCTAGCGGTCTGGTGGTCAGGATTCAGTGCTCTATCTATTGACACTCAGTTGAATCCTCACTGCCACCATAATTATACTATAAAATGTATCGCCCGATCAATAATTGCACAAATATGGAAACACGTTTCCAATTTTGTCCGGGATGTCCCCATATAAGGCGCACAGGATTATAAGGCGCATGTTTACATATATGACCTATTTGGAAGTTTTTGGTGTGCCTTCCAGTCCGAAAGATACAGTGATCTGACTGTAAAGCACTTGTTTAGGGATTTTGTAACCCAGATTTTATGGACAATTGAAAAGAAATCAAACAGAATTATTTTTTTCTCTCAAAAGCCAAATTGAAGGACAGACTCAATTTAATATCATTTGTCCTCGTCCACTCTTTCTGCAATTATTAATTTTTACAATTGTCAGTCAGGTGGAAGCCTCGGTTCCTGGGCGAGTTCTGAAAGGCTGTACGGGAAAGTGCCACGAGCGCCGTTGACACAATTTGGATACAAAGAGCTGTTTGGATACATTCCGTACAATGGCTGACCTTGCGAGGATTTTTCTCATCTGCATGAGAAAAAACAAAAATTGTAAAGCAACAGTTTGAGATGTGAAGCTTTTGTTCAAAGGAAATACAGAAAAGATAGAAAAAGGGTGGTGAGGTTTTTCTGTCATTTTTCCAATTTTATATAGGATTTGTTTTCCTTGTCTTCCTTATTTTTTTCTCAAACTTTTAACTACACTTGTTGCAGTGTGGAGCAACAGGTTTTGAAGGCCAGTGTAATATTCATTCATTCATTCATTCATTCATTATCTGCACCGCTTATCCTCAGTAGGGTCGCGGTGGTGCTGGAGCCACCCCAGCTATCTCGGGCATTGGGCAGTGGACACCGTGAACTGGTTGCCAGCCAGTCGCAGGGCACACAAAGACAGACAACTCACTCACTCATTCACACCTAGGGACAATTTGGACAGACAATTAACCTAACATGCATATTTTTGGAATGTGGGAGGAGTGCCCGGACAAAACCCACGCAAGCACGGGAAGAACATGCAAACTCCACACAGGAAGGTTTGATCTCATTACCTCAGAACAAGAAAATAAATAAAAGAGTAATAAAAAATGAGCGTAATTATCTGCCACCAGAATAGGATTTATTTTTCATTTTTTAGCATGATTATTATTTCCTTCTTTTTGTTAAATTTAGGTCAATTCCATTACTTTAGTCAAAAACTAAAGTAACAAAAAACTAAATGGACAAATAGTTTGGTTTTATCTGTGGAAAGTTTAGCTTATTTAAATGATTTTACTTGTTCATTCATTACGCGGATTTTCTTTTTTAAACTGGACTTTTTGCATTGACAACAAATATAGTATTAAAAAAAAGAACAATAACTGTCAGCATAACAAGAATTTCTGTCTTTGAAAGATTATTTTCTTTGTTTTTGCCTTCAATTTTTGGTTTTAGTTTTGGCATTGAATAATATTGTTTATTTTAGTATGTCACTATATTTAAAAACAACTACTATAATAAAACACCCGTAATTAGTTATTTTATTTACTATTTTGTTGTTTGGGTAAAAATATTTTTTTTTCATTATGAAGTCATTTTTTTCCATTTGACTACCAGGGTTTCTTCCAGTAAAATTAGAAATGTTATATATATATATATTTTTTAATGATTAGATTTAGTTCTTATTTTAATTAAAAAAACTGAGGTTTCCAATACCACTTTTTTCCTTTAGATGTGTAAGTTTTTACTTTAGGAAAATCTTGCTTAACAAAAATTATTTTGGTGTCATTAAGTTCTGAAGATTTGGGTAAAAAAATGCTAAAAGCTGTATTTTTTCTGTAAAAAAAATAATATCAAATATATTATTTGTTGATAAGTGTTTTATTTCTTTTTTTACAGAAGGAAGACAGGGGTGTTCAATACCACATTTTAACTACCAAGTATTAGTATTTTTATTTTACAAACAAAAAGGATGTTCAATACTAATTATTTCACAATCGACGGTACAGACGCTCCACTACTTACGAACATTCGAGCTACGAACAACGGTACATACGAACATTCTTTTCCGTGATGTCGAAAAATATTCGCATATTGATGTAAATTAGATTTTGTATTTCACACCTTTTTCCGAGTACAGGACAGTACTGTAGTGCTTCTTTCTACCGCTATCGGTGTGTGGCGCTGACGCAGAGAGAGAGCTCTCCCAGCATCCGCCCTGAAGAAGAAATCCGGCTTCCTTTTCCTGTCACAGTCTTTGTACGTGTGTAAACATACTGTCCTGTGCCTCCAGCGCACTAAGAACTTTGACATTATTGTTTAGTATCTCGTGCATCCATTTAACATGATTGGTGTAAAGTGTAAAAAGTAGGCGACCCCTTTCTTTTGAAATGAATGTGGAATAAGAAAGCTTAATGCGGTTAGATCGCATTTTTTGCCACTTTCGACCACAGAGGAGGAAGTAAACGAACTCTTGAAGCCCATCTTCCAAAAGTAAGTTAAACTTCCCTTCATTTATCTTTATAGAGCATATTATTTTATTAAATGTTTATTTTTCAGTACAAAACAATACAGGTAACTTATACAAGCCTTAAACATACTTATATAAACCTTAAATATACAAAATATAACACTGAAGCAACTTACGAACAAATTCAACTTACAAACGATCGTTCCTGAGTATGGGAGCGTCATATTTTCGATACTCGCAGATACCGACTCCAAGTGCCATTTGCATAAATACTTTTGTCATCTGAATATATTGAATTTCCTTTATATTTTCTAACCTATTGAATTCCAACAATGTTTGCATTAGTTTGGTAAATGTTTATAACACATTTCAAAGTGAACTTTTTGCTGTGAGAGATTTTAAATGTTTGGCTTCTTTAGTCTGTGTGCGTAGCCCGAGGCAACCGTGCAAAGCAAACGTGTGTTTGCACATCGATTCAAGACGTGCGAGACGCGTGTTCGGAATTTATCTCATCTTTGTGTTCATTCCTACTTTGCATTTGAGACCCAGATCTCGGTTAGCGCGCTAAATCACGGGACAGATTGTTAGACACGCGTGTTATTAATTTTTTTTTCCGGGTCCCTGTGGCGTCTGTATGAATCTTAATGCTGCTGACTGGGCTTGGGCTTTATCGACTTCCTTTAAAATATGAAGAAGCTTTGCTGGAAGCGCCCGAGGTCATTAGCTGAAGAGTAGGCACAAATCCTTCACAGAGGCTGCTCCGGCTTCGCCATGTTAAATGTGCTCCTAAAATATTCATAATCATACTCTTGCCCGCGCAGGCACTGGCACATTTTGCAGACAATGCTCCGGGGACGGAAGGAGATCAATATTAAAATATATTCCTGTACGGGTGTGCTGTTAATTAGCTGCGGTTCTTTGAAACCGACAAGTTTGCGGGCAGATTAACAGTATCTTTTTGTGCAACGGCAAATATTTACCTCTGCTTATCTGGGTAAACATAGATGAAACACATGCTAATAGATGTTGACGTATGCAAGGGCTATTTTCTTCTTTGTTGTTGTAATTTCTTTTAGGGATTAATAGTGTTAAATATGCAATTGTCTATTATTTGTGTTATGCCGGTTCAATACAGTGGCAATTTGCATTAAAAAAATGACATTTTAACAGGCGTTATTCTATTCTTTCTTTTTTCTATCTACTTATATAAAAATCCCGAATTGTGTCTATGTGCCTGTCTCATGTGTGTGGCCTATAGGCTCCAAAACGGCGGAACTGATTTTTGTAGAAATTTACCCAATTGTACTTTGGGCCTCTGGTACGGTTTTGAGCTAGGTTTAATGTCAAGGCACCCCCAATAAATACCAACAAAACTGATAAAAACGTGCCTTACTTGTGGCAACCTCCCAGTACACACCCTACAATCAATTGGCTCCTGGGAGTGGTCACAGCTGAGGCCAGTCCGCTAAATACCCAGGGAGCTGTATTTAAAGACAGCTGCCCAGAGAGAAGACAAGGTTGAAGAATGAAAATTGGCTTAATAGTCATTAACATAAAATTTTCTTTGCAGCCTCATTGAATATCTATCTATCTATCTATCTATCTATCTATCTATCTATCTATCTATCTATCTATCTATCTATCTATCTATCTATCTATCTATCTATCTATCTATCTATCTATCTATCTATCTATCTATCTATCTATCTATCTATCTATCTATCTATCTATCTATCTATCTATCTATCTATCTATCTATCTATCTATCTATCTATCTATCTATCTATCTATCTATCTATCTATCTATCTATCTATCTATCTATCTATCTATCTATCTATCTATCTAATAAAATCATATACATTTATATACAGTGGTAACTGGGTCCTCAACCATAATGCGTTCCTGGTTGTTGGTTGCGTACCGATTTGGTTGAGTACCGAAATTTTTTTTCCCCATATGAAACAATCATAAGTAATTTAATCAGTTTCACCAATAAAAAAATACCTAAAATCCGAAGAAATTGTGTATCTAAACAACATTAAAGACCATAAATGTGTACATAATATATAATAAACATAAAAAGAAGAAATATAAACTATTTTGTATCGGTTACAAACCTTTGAACAGTGGTGTGATGGCATACAGAAATGGACGTGGGAAGGTTACGGCTTAGCCTTCCTCTTCTCTTTTAATAAGAAACCTGTCCATTGTCAGCTGCTTTTTCCTCTTTTGCACTATTTTTCTAAAGTGCGACATGACATTTGTCTTCTCATCCTTCCCTTTTATCGCTGTTGTTCTTGGGACCCATGTTCAAAAGCAACGCAAAAGCACAAACTAGGAAAAAAAGAACTTCACTTATTGATGGTCTGGGTAGAAGTGGGGCTAAAGCTAGGCAAACTTGCTCCGCTCGGCTCTGCTCGGCTTCGCTCGGATTAGGGCATTTACATTGAAAAGGCGCCTATAATTACAAATGTTTCAGGTTACCAAAATAATCCCAAAACCAATTAAATTTCTAAGTAGATGCACCACCTTATATACAAAAAGGAGAGACAGTGTATATGTATGTACATTTTTTTTCAAGATGATTTGAGTTGTGTATATAAATCAAGATCACCAAAGTGGGGAAGACAGAGAACCAGTCCCTCCAAAACTCTGGGGTAAATTGCCAGGGGCTGAATTTTTTGGGCAAAGCAAAAAGAAGAATTCCGTTTTTTTTAGAGTGAAGAGAATTCAGGACTGGATGGAACCCTGACCTTTTGGAAAGCACTGGAAGACAGGTCTGATTCTATTTTAACTGCTTGCTCTCTCTGCCACCTATCACAAGAGGCCCACCTATTTTTTGGACCTCGTCCCTCATTTTACCGAACCGTTTTGTCGTAGTCAATAAACCTCCTTTGTCCGAATCCGGAAAGCTGTCTCATGGTTGTGCGTTTCCAAGTGTAAAACCCGCCTTTGATTCCCCACAAAAACTTCTCTGTAGGTGCACGCGGCCAAGTGGCTCCCTGGCGGTTTTTAGTAGGAACTTTGCCCTGTATATTTTGGACCGAACAGTGTGCACAATGCATTGCTTTGCATATACTCAAATTGGAATGATACAGATAATATTGGAAATGTCCTTTTTTTAGCTCTGAGCCAGTTGTATCCACGAAGAGAGCCATACCTGGTTCTCTGGTCATACGTTCCAAACGCCAGCACTAGGTCTTAGATTTTTTTTTAGTGCCACTTCCACAAATTGATCACCACCCAACCAATCGTGGCAGTCCTGACTCTTCAATTGACCTGTAAAAAGTGATCATTAGCCCAATGTGACCTAAGAGCAACCTGCTATTTTTAGCTGTTGGTTAGAAGAACAGAAGGGTTCGGCTTACAGCCCATCAAAGGATGTTGGAGACAGGTGCCGGGCAGAAGCAATTGCGTTGCCTCAGGCAGCCACAGGGCACCTAATTGATGGCTGTTGGTGCGGCACAGTGCCGGACGCTGGATAAACGCTAATAAATGCATCTCGGCGACCAATGATGACAAACACAAAGAGAATACATTATGAACGATTAATTCCGAAGAGCCCATTCTCAGTCTGCATGTCCTTGTACAGTACACCCCGGATACAACATACACCTTTTTCTGGGCCAAATTCAAGCACTTTTTATACACTTTAAAGCGAATTTTTTGATTTTTTTTTCAGTATCATTAAAAAAAAAAATCGTGTGTGAATCATGTTTTTTTCAGTGCCACAAAGATATCTGCGATTCACATATACGATTTTAAAATCTTGCGTGTTCACTTATCAAGATATATATTTTCAGATCTAGAGTAAATCGCAAATATGTTAGTTTTAAAGACAAATCTATACCATATCGGTGTTGCGTAAAAATGAAAGTAATATGTGGCTTACATTTTCAGAAACAAGACGTTTTTCTGATTGCAATTTACCACTGGAAAACCCTACCTTGATTTCTTGCATGAATCATAATAAATGTCCATAACTGATATGTAACCATTGCACATAAACATTTCATAGTGCCCTGTTTAGGAGTAGCATCCACCAGTCCTCTTGGGTGCGTCTCGTAGAGGGTGATGACGTTTCACAAGACAATGCGTTAAAAACCAATGCCATCTGCCGTTAATCAAAAGAAGATGAAATGCAATGGCAAAGCGAAGCCACCAGAGAGCAATGTCAGTGTCATTTTTATGCAGACTTGTTGAGAAAACATGGCAACAATCTTATGGATTTACAAGCACTTCACCCTAAATTCAAGCACTTTTCAATCTTCGAAAACATTCAAGCATTTTCATGGATTTCCAACATCTGTACAAACCCCTGAACATAAATCCTTTCTGAGGTGGGGATTGCACACTAAACCAAATTGCGGTATGGCAGGGGATAAAAACCTATGATAAATAGCCAATGCGTTCCAAACTAAAGTAATGTATTTTCATGTTTGTTTTAGCAAAAAAAAAAAAGAGAAATTTGTTTTTATGTAGTAACTGCTAATCGACTACCAGCAAGTAAAAAAAAATACAACCAAATTGTTTTTGTCTCGCAGAAATCTTTCCCAGCAAAAACTAGTTGCTCTCAAGTAAATGGATTTTGAAAAAAAAAAAGCTTTTTTCAATATGTTGAAAAGAAAGATTTTTGGGGAGTAACTTTGACTAGTTTGGTTCCATGTTAGAATGTCTGAACACAATTTTATTATAGACATCTTATTTGTCTTCATCAGTGTCGCCAACGTGGTGCCCAATGGCACGTAGTAGCCTCATAAGAACTCCCGAATAGCCCGCGGATTGGTTCTGGAAATCACTCACAAGTGATGAGTCACTGATTTTCTAGGATGACTAGGATGTTTTAGTGGCTGACTGAGCCTACGTGAACCCTGCTTTTAGTAATCACAACCTGGTAATAACATTCTAATAACATTGTAACAACATAGTAACAACAGATTATGTTGTTATTTTAGGAATGCATATCAAACTGGTAGCCCTTTGCATCACTCCTAACACTAAAAATTAGCTCTCAACTTCAAAAAGGTTGAAGATTTAGATAATGAACAAACAAATGAAATTCAGAGGATATACGTTAATCTATTAAAACAATACCCATTGAATTCAATTAACCTGTTATTTTAGGATTAGTAACATAAGATTAGCTCTAAATAAAAGAAAATATGATTAGAAAAACAACTTAATAAAATAAAATAATTTATTTGACACAGAAAATCTGTTAAACCCACAGACCGATACGGAAAAACTCCCCAGTGATGGGTCATTGTGATGTTCAAGGAAATTTGATTTCTGACTCGCATTATGTTTTAGTCGTTAGTCATTGTGATTTTCTAGTAAATTTGATTTCTAACTGGCGTGATGTTTTAGTGGTTATGCGTATTTTAACTTTTCTTCTAATAATTACAACCCGGTAATACAATTGTAGCTACATAACCTGTTATTTTAGGATCAGTAACATAAGAGTAGCCATGGTTTCAAAACAGTTGGTAACCAACGCCGTTGCAAACAATGACATTGTTATCAATGACGTTTCAAACTATTTTAATCCTTATTCTGAAACAGACTTGACTGGGGTTCGCCCAAAATCTGGCGTCCGGTGCTGCCAAGGATGTTTAAATTTGATCCTTTATGAATATTTGAACGCAGAGAAGCATCAATCCGGTGAACCCTCCGCATCGATCGACCACACTCGGTTAGACGAGTAGCAAAGCCACTCACTCCGGCCCGCTGTTATCACCGAATCAATCCATTAGGCGCGCATAGAAAACCGCGGTCACCCTCCTCAGCACGACTGCAAATTGAATTATTCACTACGCTGCTCAGTTATGAGCAGCATGTAAAACCACGGCATGTTTTTTTCCCCTTGCATACGTTCGATGGTCGACGGGAGCCGTGATGCAGAGCTCGGAAGTGTAATTATGTGCTGTTTAAAAACAGTAGTCTCAGAAAAGAACACGCGCTCTCTTTGTGTGTGGGTGTTTGGAAAGAGATGGCTTTTTGCCCTGTAACCCCCACTCCCTCGTCCCTTCTCGCAAAGGACTGTGAAATCAGAAATGAGACGCTCGGCTTTTGTGAAGCGAATGGTCTTCTCTTGTAATTGTTTGTTGATTGGTGCTGGACGCAGAAGGTGTCGATGAGTTGTGGGTGGGGGAGGTCACATGCCAATTAGTGTAGAGGGGGAAGCCTCATAATGGAAAGAAATAAAGACAGATTGGGGTGGAAATAAAAACAAATGATGTCTATTCTCCTAAAATGCAACCGTATGGACGCGGCTTTGTGAGGTGTTAGGAAAGAATGATTCGAGCGTCAATAAAAGGGCTGGTGACAACATATAGACACTAGTGTAGGGTTCAGGACCTTTCACCCTCCGTTACTTATTTACTTTGTTGACTTTCATTGCTTAGACCAGGGGTCACCAACCCATTTGAAGCTAAGAGGTACTTTTATGTGAAAGGCTACCAGTAAGATATGCAATTCTAAAAACACAACTTATCAGATTATTACTATGTTGTTACTATGCTATTATTTTAATGTTACAAAAAATACTTTAAAGTAGGGTTGAAAAGAATATCGGCCACTAGAAGATCTACCTTGTAAAGGGCACTGAGTGACTTACATATAAATGATAAATTTATTTCAAATAGAAACTTTGAAGATGAGATCATGCATTTGAGGCACTTATGTCAACGATTTCAGATTCCAGTTAGAAATCTAGTTTCCTAAGAATACACAATGACCCATTACTCATTAAGCTCGACCCAGCCCGAGCCCGACCAATTTACTTGATTTTCAGGATCGAGCCTGAAGCAAACCTGAACATTCACATTTAATGTTTGAGGACTCGGGAGGAGGAGGGGGGATTTATGATAGCAAATTAAAGCCTGTCTTTTATGACAAAATCTTATTTAAACAAGACTGTATAAACATTTACATATTTTATATGTATGTGTCTGCAGAGGTTTTATTAACCAACAATTTTCCATCATTGACAGATTCTCTGAAGGGTTGACTGGAAAATTTTAATGCCATCTGTCGTTTTGACGGCCTAAAAATTGAGCCATTAACCACAGTGTCAATATGTCATTATGAGTGTAGTGCGGCAATTTAGGATAGAGAGAGGCAGAGAGACACAGAAGAACAATGGTGGGTGGATACAGAAAGAAAAAGGCTGCAAAAAATAAGCCCGGCCAGACACGAACGTAATTATTGATATTTTCGAATCAGGTCTGGCTCGGACTTAAGATCTTACCTCTACCCCTGATCCTGCTGTTTGCTGATTTGGATTCTTTTAAAAAAAGACAAAAATAAATTGGCAATTTATTATGAAGGACACATTTTCATTTCAATCATATGGTTACAATTAATCTAACTACCTTCAATGTCATTTATAAATTGTGTTCAATTCTAGCTCTCCTGTTCTCAGACCACAACTGCAAGACATTTTTTTAAATTGAAGCATCTGACGATCAATCACATAAAGGCAATAAAAACAGATTAAAAATGCATAATTTTAGAATTAGTAATCCTAATGAGAACAAATACAGTAAGTACACTTACTCTTTCAATGCCATGAATGACTACATATGCCAAAAGTTGATTTCAATATCAATGCCATTATATACGGCATTGGTTGATATGTTAAATTTTAGTGCAGTTTATGTTATTATATTTAGTTAGTATTTAGTGGCATTGACTTTGAGACATAGAAAAATGATGAGAACAACTGTGAACGATTTAATGGTATTACTTCATATGTTATATTAAATACAATCTAACTAATATTTATATTTCTACATTTTTTTCTTTACCACATGTCCCTTCTCAAGGTTTCTTCATTTTCCTCATGTTGAGGTTTTTGAATTTTTCCTTGCCCTCATGTTGTTTCCAGATCAGGGGATGGTGTAATAATAGTCTGAAATAATAGTCTGTGCAATAACCTGTGCAGCCCTTTGAGACTCTTTGTGATTAAGGGCTATACAAATAAAAATGACTTGACTTGACTTGACGTTAGTATTAAATAATAGATCAATGCTATTTTAAGTCATAATAATGAATATTAATTATTTAGGTGCTTCTCGTCTTATTCGTGGTTATAGCCTTATTATGAAAAAAATGTTTCAAAATATTATATTAAATATATTAATACGTAATCAGTTGATTTGGGCCAGTTGATTTGCGCTAATCAGTAACATGATCAGTAACATCACTATTACTCCTTCACATATTTTGGGATAGTAATAGTATTGTTCTTATTATCGGGGCAGCCGTAGCTCAGGAGGTAGAGCGCTCGTCTTGGGATCAAGGGATCCCAGTTCGAATCCCTGCTCGTCCGTGTTACATGTCGAAGTGTCCTTGGGTAAGACACTGAACACCTAATACCCCCAATAAGCAAATTAGCGCCTTACATGGCTGCAAGGACGCTATTGGGAAATGTGGAGCACATTGTAAAGCGCTTTGGGAAGTCATTGACTTGAAAAGCGCTATATAAATGCAGATCATTTCAGATTTCATTTTCATTAAAGCCCTAGTGTGTAATATTTGACCGTTAGATGGCACTGCTGTCTAATGCGACAGTGCCCGCAACAAGACGCCAGACCAAAATGGCAGCTAACTAGGTAGGGATTCTGCTATGTAAAAGAAATGCAAATTTCTCGACATGTGATTTTTTAAAATCAAAATCTGTCATGATTACTGATGTGACTCACCTGTCACATTTGGCGCGGATTCTGATTGGCTCCCTGTCACTATTTGAACCCAGTTCTGTCAGTCCCCCTGTTGTCAGTCTGTTTGCGAACCTCAGTGTATACTAGGCAAGCCTTTTTCAACCCTGACTCCCACCTGTCCCGTTTTCTGTGTCCGGATACGACCCGTTTTGATCCTGACCACATCTGCTCTGCCGTCCCGGCTTAAGACCTCTTTTTGTCCCCGACTATGTCTACTCCTCCGTTCTGGCTTATGACTCGTTTCCGACCCCGACCACGCCTTGCTCTCCCAGTCCCGCCTACCGATCCGTTTTTCCGTCCCTGAAACTGCCATCGCTTGCTACGGAAGATCCACTTCGGTGTTCAGATCAGCGACTTGCTTCCCGCGTCCAGCGAACACCGGAACGTGGGCGCAGCCCTTCCTCTTTCCTTCAATAAAACTTGTGAAAAAAGTAACGCAATTGGGTCCTGTTTCCATTCTGGTCCTGACAAAAAATAACATTGATATATGATAGTTAATATGTTTAATATTATATTCAATTTATTTGTATTTTTACAAAATGCACGTTTTTTGTACCACTAGGAGGTACTTAATATTAAACATTATCCTTTTAAGAAGATTATTTGATCATTTTTATTCATTTTGTTAAATAATTGTATTATTCCATTATTTATGATTAAATTGAATTGCATTTATTGTCGAAGTAACTTACCCTGTGAAACATTGCATGCAACGAGATTAGACATGTCAGTCCAGGGTAAACATGTTATAGAGTCTTTAAAGAGAAATACGAAAGAGAAAAGACTATCAGGATAAAAGGCAGAATCAAAAATAAAAAAAATATTCACAACGTAGTGCTTGGAGACTGGCCTCAGTTATAATAATGGTGCAATGTTCTTGATTGAAAAAGAATAGTGCATCATTACAACAATGGCAATGAAAATAAGTGCAATAAAATTTAGTGGCAGCAAAAAAAAAATAAAAAAAAATAAGAGGTATATATTTTCACACTTTAACGTTTAATAACGTTTAGCAGCAACAAAAAATGAAAAAAATACAAAAAAATCAAGATATTAAGAATAGTATTTGTTTATTATTATTAATTGATTAAAAGATGCTACTCCTTTATAATCATGATCCATCCATTAATCATCTGCAACGCTTATGCTCAGTAGGGTCGCAGGGGTGCCTAGTCATCTTCGGGCAGTGAGCAGGGGACAACCTGAACTGGTTGCCAGCCAGTCGCAGATTTTTTATCATTAATAATCATAGATAGATAGATAGATATTTTATTTATCCCCGCAGGGAAATTCACATTTCCAGCAGCATCCCTTCGCTGAGAACAATACAATAATAAAGCAAAAGGAATACAATATACAAATACCCAATGTGACGTGCTAATACCTACTGTAGCATGTTGTATAGAGTATTTAAATAGTGCTACATAAAATACACACTGCAATAAAAGTACGGTAATATGCAATGTAGGGAGTGTGGTTTAATGTGGGCCTTTACTCCGCCGGGTGGAGTTAAAGAGCCTCAGCCCCCCCTAATCATATAAACAACTACATTAACCCTTTAATAGTGCGTCGAATAATTTGAAAAATTCCAGTGGCATAAAATAGTTTTTTTTCCGAATGAGAATTCTGCGTAAAATTTGCATTAAATTCTTTGTAATTGTATATCCACGGGCAGCTCGGCGGAGCAGTGGTAAGCGCTTGTGCAGCACAGTTCTGAGGTCATGAGATCGAATCTCCTGCGTGGAGTTTGCATGTTCTCCCCGTGCTTGCGTTGGTTTCCTCGAGGCACTCCGGTTTCCTCGCACATTCCAAAAACATGCATGTCAGGTTAAATGGCCGGTCCAAATTGTCCCTAGGTGTGATTGACTATGTCTCTGTGTGCCCTGCGACTGGCTGGGAACCAGTTCAGGGTGTCCCCTGCCCACTGCCCGAAGATAGCTGGGATGGGCTCCAACACCCCCGCGTCCCTACTGAGGATAAGAGGTGCAGATAATGGATGGACGGATTGATGTATATCCTCATCTTGACAGCTAATTTGCATTAAAATAAGGTCAACTTAAACCCACCCCCAATTCCATTAGACACAACTTATATACTGTACATATTCCCTGTAACATTCACCACAATAACGCTCCCATTCATTTTCCTAGAAGAGGGTATCACACAACACCGAAGCCTAGATAGACGGATACAGTGTACGGAATGCAATTTTAACCCTCTCATAAATAAATCCCGAGCCAGATCTGTTGTGTGACAGCTGCGGCGTCTGAGAGCAGGTGACGGGGGATAGAGGAGACTAATTTAGCCATACACTTGTAGTGCTAACGAGACCTCTCCTCCACAACGCACGCACACGTTAGCGAACACGCGCAGGCTGAAAATCATCCAATGTGAACTCAGAGCACGTCCCCCCCTTGCAGTGTGTGCATCGCTGTGTGTCTTTTGTCATATTCCTGCCATATGGACTCACCTAGACACCTGTCAATTAAAAGCAAGACGAGAACGGCGTTGACGTCTGATGAATAATTCAACCTGGCGAGTTAGGCTGAACTTTCACTGGGGAGGTCATGCTGCCTTTCTGCAGAACTTAAGAGTCGCCCCTAACTTTGTTTGTTTCGGGATTTTATGGTCTTGTCGTCGGAGCACTTTGGTTATTGATCTTTTTATATGTCCTGTTTCGTCTTCCTTTCATGTTTTGAGTTCGTGAATGTCAGAACATACATATCCTGCACTGTCTTTCTTTCGTTTTTATGTTAGGTTAGAGACAGTAAAGTGTTTCTGTATTATATTTCATGATCTTGTCATCACGGTGTTCTTAGTGCTGTTCTTTCTACAACTAATGATGTTTCTTGTGTTTTTTTCCTTTTAGGTTTTGTTGATTAGAGCTGGTTGGTGTTGAAACGTTATTGTCATGATTCCCGATGTGAATCACCTGTGCCCGCTTCTTTAACGCCAACTGCCTCGGACTCTGATTGGCTCCCTGTCCCTATTTAAACCCACTCCTATCTGTCCCCTTTTGTCAGTCCGTCTGCAAATCTCTGTTTCTACACAGAAAGCCCTTTTCCACCCTGACCCACGCCTGTCCCGTTTTTTGCTCCTGTTTGTCTCCCGCTATGACCTGTTTTGATCTCAACCACGTCTGCTCTCCCGTCCCAAATTACGATCCGTTTTTGATTCCGACAACGTCTGCTATCCCGTCCTGGCTTACGACTCGTTTCCGACTTCGACCACGTCTGGTTCTGCCAGTCCTGGCTACCGACCAGTTTTCCACCCCTGACACCACCATCGCTCGCTAGGGAAGATCCACTTCCGTGTTCGGATCACAAGCCGAGTACGAGAGCGAACACCGGATCATGGGCGCACCCCTTCCTCGTTTCTTCAATAAAACTTGTGGTAAACGTTTCGCGAGTGGGTCTTGTGTCTTTTGTCCGTTCCAGTCCTGACAGTTATGAAGTTTTTCAACACTTTTAGTTATATTTCAAACCTCTTGAATACGACTTTCCTGATGTTTCCACCTGACTGTATGGCATATGATTTTTTGGGCTCCTGGTCACGGCCTTTTCCTGCCTATACAACACAAACAAAACATTATTTTGTGTGGCTAAATCAGGGTTGTTCGTGCTGGTCTGCTCTTGGTCCTCGTCACATCATGAAAATGCTGGTATGGTATAGGATAACCTCCTTCCCACAGTGCCATTTTTAGTCTTCATTCAGTTAAAAAGCTTACGTGTTTCATTAAACAACACAATAATGTACTTTTGTACTGTATTTGTTTGCTTTTGGTCCTAAGGCTCGCAGTGGTGCTAAAAAGAGAAGCAAAAACAGGCTAAAAATCGAACCGATGTTCGAGATTATCAAGAAATATGAAGAAGGCACACAAATCGCTACCCTCTGTAAGTTGCACGGTTGTGACCAATCAACAATCAGGATTATTATTAAAAATATTGAGGTAATTAAAGAAAGGAAACTTATTAAGGCCATGACAATTCTCGCAAATGGAAGTTTTAAAATCAGTTTCATTTTTAATCCACCGTCACTATCTCCTCCCCCCTCTGCATACACCTGCTCGTCCACCTGACCAGTTCAAGTCCTGAAACACCAAGGTAAATACAATTTAATTTCTCCTTTGCGTAAATAATAATTCTAATGTGAATCATATGCGTGTATATTAAATACAATAGAACATACTATATACTAGTTTGTTATTTAGATGGTAACAGTGATTTGGGAAAACATTAACTAATTACCATAGGTTTTTATCCCCTGATATATGGCACTTTTACTTGTAGATCCTCACCTGATAAGGGATTAATGTGGTATCCAGAAGGGTCAACTGCACTTTTTTTTCTGATTCAGACAGCACTGTCGCCATGCATTACTACTATGTGAGCAACTAGACAAACATCGGGAAACAATCGCAGTAACGCACTATATTAACAACACAACAGTCGGTGATTGTGAACGAGATGTAAAGGACTAAGGCACAAGAACGATATTCGTGATGGATGCTAATGAGTATGCATTGTCTCATCTTCGAGGTGAGCAAATTGAAGTCAGAGACGTCGGATGCGATGGCAGACGAGGTAAAAACGAAGTAATATGGGTGAGCGTTCACCCCTGAAAGCAGATGTCAGACCTCTCAGGCCCACCCCCAATAAGAAACCACCTGTTGGATGGAGGCCATCTGCTGGCTCCTCGTCTTTGACCCAGAACTACACATCGATGACACATGATTACGATTAAGATGCCCCATGCTCGGTGATTGCTTGATTTTGATGCATGTGTCATATTTTGTCTTATCAGATATAATAGGCTGCATTTTAAGTTTTTACGGTTCAATGCAGGATGGAAATATGCAAAATATGGCCAAATCCAAATTTATTTATACAGCACTTTTCATACCAAAACACCAAAATGCAGCTCAAAGTCCTGTATTAAAACATTCAACATACCATACGATAACCATAGTACATTAGGTCCCCCCTTGTCCTGATTACTGATTCGGGGCACCTGCGGCTGCCCCGTTGGCGCCAACAGCCATGGGACCTGATTGGCTGTTGGACTCTTTTCAAACTCCCGTCTTCCGAAAAGAACCCGTCAGACCGTCTGCGAACCTATGCTCTCAGTTAGGCAAGCTTTCGTACTCTCCGACACTATCCGGCCCTGTTTACTGCTTGATACCTGTTGCCGACCTCTTTTCTGGATCTGTTTCTGTTGTTGCTCCCCCGTCCCGGCCATCGACCTGTTTTGACCCGTTTCCATCCTGATACCTGTTGCCGACCTCGTTTCTGGACCCGTTTCTGTCTCTGCTCCTCCACCCCGGCCATCGACTTGTTTTTTTTGCTGCCAAAGACTACCCTTGCTCGACATGGAAGTGCCACTTCCGCGTTCCTGCTATCTGCTACCCGTGACTGACGATCATCAGATCGTGGATGCAAGCACTGTTCTCTTTCTTAATAAAAACCGAGTAAAAAGAAAGTCAAAGTCCGAATGTAAATCCAATTTGAGATGCTGTGGTGGAACCTTAAATGAGCAGTTGATTCTAGAAAAAATTCCAGTATGGCAGATTTGAAACAATTTTGCAAAGAAGAGTAGGCCAAAATTTCTCCACAGTGTTGTGAAAGACTCATTCACTTAGATTTTGTAATGTGTATTTTGCTTTTATTTCACTATAAATATTTGTTTTGTTTTCATTTATTTTACTATATTAAATATTATTAGTAATGTGGATATTTCAAAATGTATTTTCAATTTTTTATGTGTTTTATAAACATATTTATTTTATTATGTCAATTCAAGTTAAGTCACGTTTATTTGTATAGCGCTTAGTCTCAAAGAATCTCAAAGGAATGTACAGACCACAGGCTATTGCAAACCACAGACTATTATGACACTATCCCCTCATCTAAAACCTCCATGAGGGCAAATACTACACAAATATTGTCGAAATAAAATATAGGTTATTCATATGCTATGGAATAGTAGTGTGTTTTAAGCCAAGATTCAAACATTTCCACTGAGGTTACAGATCGAATCTCAGGGGGAAGAACATTCCACAGCACCGGGGCCGAATGGAGAACACTCTCGAACCTGCGGATTTCTCCTTGGCTCTTGGGATTACTAGTAGACCAAGTCAAGTGAAGTCAAGTCATGTTTATTTGTATAAGCCCTTAATCACAAGGAATGTCAAAGGGCTGCAAAGACCACAGATTATTCAGAGCGAACGCTCCGGACCGGAACATAGGGGGAAATTAAATCCGAAAGATATGAGGGAGCAAGTCCATGCATGATTTTGTATACTACCAACAGAACCTTGAAATCACTTCTTAAGATAACAGATAGCCAATGCAGGTTAGCTAAAATTGGGGTAATGTGATCAACCTCTCTTGTCTTAGTTAAAAGCCTCGCTGCAGCATCTTGTACCAGCTGAAGGCTCTTGATTTTGGACTTCGGTAGACCGGAGAGTAGTGCATGACAGTAATCGATACGGAAAGTAACAAACGCATGAATTATAATCTCCGCATCCGACTGAGACAGCATAGGACGAGTTTTAGCGATGTTGCGAGGATGGAAAAAGCTGTCCTAGTAATATTTAATCTATAATTTATTCATTTTACTATATTTTATTTTAGTAATTTGGATATTTTAAATTGTAATTCCCCTTTTTCTGTATTTTGGCTTTTATATTTATTTTATTATGTTACATTTATTTATATGTGTTTTGATTTATCATCAAGCAAATGTATTCAGCTGTATAGCCAAGAAAATATGGAGAGTCTCTCACACATTATCTTTTTTTTTCCCTTGAACAATAACAATCTAACTTTCATGTTATGGATGTGCTTTGTTTTGGGTTTTTTTCTCCATTTTTTCCCTGTATGTTTTTTTTTAAGTAAATTGAACATTTAGACACTATGATATTTAATTTACCTGAATTGACAATGTGGTGAAAACATTCATCTTTACGTTGTGGTCATAATTTGTGGCTTTATGGAACCATCAACTTCTCCTCGTTATTACAGAGAGGATGAAAGCAAATTTGGAAACGAGACGAATATTTATCGACTGCAGAAGCACTGTGATGTTTTATACATCAACTCCGATGTCTTATTCATGAGACCACATTGCATCTCCTCCGAGGAGTTTTTCAAAACAAAACACTGTTGAGAACCAAAATCAAATGGCGTACTAATTACTCTTGACACGCGAAACTTAACCCACCCACCCCTTGATATCTCGAAATATCACAATATAATTTTCCCCTTTGCTGTGGGTCATTGTAACCCGGGTAAGGAATTATGTGCCTTAAGGACATCTAATTTTAACCAAACATACGGAAATGAAAAACATCACAGCGAGCGTGACAATTTTTACATCTCTGGAGTAATAATACATGTTTGGAAATCCTTTCAAATGGCTTTCAGTCAAAGGCTGTTGTAATTTGGCAGCCCCGCAGAGTCATTTGTAAAACTATTCAAAGCGCAGTCAAAAGTTAAACAAGACCTTGAATGCCTCGTGTGCTAAGCCAACCAATTTGAATGACTAAGCCCTGCAAGTGACATGGCTCCCTCTCTCTCCCTCTCTATTTTCTTTTGATGACAAATTTACAGGCGGAGAACCTATAATCGGGATTTCAAATTAACGTACTGTATTTCATTATAAATCGCCACGGTTTTATAAATGCAACAGTAAAAGTCCAGTTATTTCTAAAATCATTTTTTATTACTTTGTGTTCCAAAACACAGGCTTTGTAGAGATTTTGTCATTGCCAAATTCAAGGACTTTTTAAGGACTTTCAAAGCCAATTTTCCAAATTCTCCGGTATCATGAAAAGAAGAAATCCGGTAGGAATGGTTTATTTTGCAATGTCAAAAATACTGTACAGCTTCGATTTACTAATGAAATTTCTAATTTTGCTTGTGCATTTATGAAGCCATAAGATTTTTAGATGTTGAGTAAATACTAAAGTGAATATATTTGTTTTTAAGATTAATCTCTCCCCTTGATAGTGTTTAATGAAAATGATTCAATGAGTAATATGTACCTTCCATTTTCAGTTGCAGAAACTTCTTCCCATTACAATTTTCTACTGGGAAACACTACCTTTTTTTGCACGGCCCATAATAAATGTCCATAACTGAAACGTAATTCAAGCACTAATACACACTGTTTAGGAGTAGCATGCACCTGTCTTGTTAATGCTTCATAGAGAAATGCCATACAAATTAATGCTAGCTGCAGTTAATCAGAAGGGAAGAAGAAATGCATTGGCAAAGTGAAGCCACCTAAGACTTGTTGGGAAACAAGGTAACTATTTCAAGAACTTACAAGATCAGAATTCAAGCTTTTAAGGATTTTAAGCACTTGCACGGTGAGCAAACTATGGCCCATGGGCTACAAATGGCACGACAATCCATCTCACTGAACAAAAAGTTGATAAAATAAGTAACACAACCATTGTAGTCATTTTTGGTGCCCATCTTGTCCCCAGTGTCTCTCTTGTGGCCCCTTTCATCATGAAAACAAATTAATTTAAAACTTGTTGTGTACTGCATTGATTATAAAAAAACACACATTTATTGTTTATCAGTAAATGACATACGGCTAAGCCCCGCCCTCAAATGAGATGAGCCAATCAGACTATGCTGAAACTCAAACTAATTGCCCAACTCTCACCCATAATACTACACAATGTGCTTTACTCCGCCAAGTTGGCACTGTCTTCACAGAAAATCGCCTTCTCTAAAGTAAATAGCAACCCGAGACGTGCATAACATTTTGTGTTGTCTTTTATTAGCATAAAGCTAGCATCATCTACTCCTTCACGGACATTTTTCGCGGCTTGCAGTATCATCTTATACACCAGGCACTCACTTCATCATGTCGAATGCTAAAAATCAACCCGATAAGATAAGAAAACAATTGCCGCTCCTTTCCCTGTGCAAAGCCAGCTTTGTTTACCTTTTCACCGATCTTGTCAGCAAAAGGCCATCATTTTGCCCTACCCCAAGCAATGTTAGAGTCAAACTGAAATATCTCCCCGCAAAAAAAATTTGATTTATGTTTTTATGTGCAAAACAAGTATCACTTTTTTGCGTCAACAGGCCGCCTCTGCCAAGAACTAGCATTGTCTTCTTCGTCCAAAACGAGCTTTTCTGCCAAAAATTAATACAGTCATCTTCGAAAACAAGCCTTGTCTTATCTTTGAGGAATTAGCAATCTTGTTATTTGATAAAAAACTGCCAAAAACTGTGATGAAAATTACGTAGCCCACTTTGCACGTATTCTTTCATGTTAACCAATCTGCAACTTTAACGATGAAAACAAAATATTTCCAATCCTGCTGTTTTTGTTGAAGCTCCCTTGTAGAAATTTTCCAGCTGATATCAGACCTAATGAGAAAAAAACAGTAAGCAAATGCACCAAACTGAACTAACTGTACCAACACACCCCACTTACACCTAATTTGTATGAGTTGTGAACATATGTCAAAAATTTCAGCATGAGTCTATTTTAACTCCTCAATTCGATCGTCCGGTTGAGTGATGCGTCAAGACGAAGTGACAGTTTGTCATAAAGCGGGTCACGGGGGGCAGCCTTTGCCAAGGCGGCCCTTCGCACTCGTGCGCCGGGTATAATTAGGCCTTCATTACCATATCAGTCAATTACTGACGAGCATCCTGGCTTCTTTCTCTCAGGAATCTGCCCTTCTGGACACCAGTTCTGAAGAAGGACAGATTTTGCCTGGATGCAGAAGTAATTATTGCCCCCACCCCCCTCCTTATCCTTCTCTCACCCTCCCGTTATTATGAGCACTGGCGGTAAAACAATAGCTCGGGTTTTGTTGTGTTGTGCCGCTGCGGGCACCATCTGTGGTAGTGAGGGGGAGGCACAACAATGCTCGTCCATATGGTGAGGGCATCAGCAGCCAGCTATATCTACTCATCAAGTCCTGTCATTGTCATTGGGCCCTGCTCATAAGCTGGTCCGTGTTCATCTGTTACAACCACAAATATGTGTGCGGCAAGACTGATACAGCAAAAAATGGACCGATGAACTGATTTGGGGGGGAAGATGAGGTGAGTTACGGGCAGCTGTTCCGTGGACAAGTGTGGAAATGTTCGTCTCATACCGAGTGAACATGGTGGGGAAAAAAATCTCGCAATTTTTGAAGCTAAAATCTAATCCTTAACAACTCAAATGCCCAATGGGCCGCAATTTGATGCATGTATGATCACCATTTTAAGCCCCGAGTTATCCTCATTTTGGGGACCCTTTTGTACTTTTGCATACAGCTTACATGAAAATGTGAATACAATCATTTCATTTTTTATACAGAAATCTAAGAAAAGTCATGACATTTAAAGTAGAATAAATAACATTTAAGAAATATTTTTCTGGGTCTCTGACCAACGTATGCTCAGCAATAATAAAAAAAAATGGTGGGAACTAATAACATGTTTCTATCCTACGGGAAAAATACATTTGAGTAATGAACACTCTTCACATGACATGATATTTGATACATAGTGTGGTACTGCACTGTGATATATTGTGTAGTATTTATTGTAAAGTGCTGTATAGGATAATAGATTTGTGCATTAAATTATATTATTATTTCTCTATATTATAATGATTCTATATTCATATTTCAATTATTTTTATGTATTAGATTAATATTTTTACCCAATATGTATGATACTATATACAATAAAAAGAATGTATGGTTGGATGGTTAGTTGGATCCCTTAACCACTAGGTTCGTAGGGGGCACCTGTTGTGTGTCTTGGGTAAATACAGCCTGGTGGTGCCCATGCCTCTCCAGGCCAACATATGTTTCCAACGAGTCTCGTAAAAGGGAAGTTCCACTTGATAGGCCGATGTGCTAACCACAAAGGAAATGATAAATAATTACATCCACTGTTATTAATTTATTTTCTCTATGTTTTATCATTTCTAAGACTATAATATATGGAAAATTTATATATATATATATATATATATATATATATATATATATATATATATATATATATATATATATATATATATATATATATATATATATATATATGTATATATATATATATATATATATATATATATATGTCATGCACTTTCCGGACATTTTCAACATCTTACCTTATGTTTACTATTATGTGTACATTAATGCTAATTGTAATTCACCCTGGTCAATCCTGGAAGGGGGATTACCACATGTGAGGTCCTTTCTCAAGGTTTCTCTTTTCTCCTCACACTGAGGTTATTGAGTTTTCCTTGCCCGCATGCTGGTTTAAGATCAGGTAATTGTGTAATTTTGTAACTGTAATCCTGTGCAGTCCTTTGAGACATTTTTGTGATTAAGGGCTATATAAATAAATTTGACTTGACTTGACTTGATATATATATATATATATATATATATATATATATATTTGCAAATATATACATAATGCTTATGTTCTCAGATTTCCTAGAAAACCACAACAACCAATCCAGGGTGAGTTTATTCTATAATTACCTTTTAAGGTACTCATAAGTTTGTTGGAGGGTACCAAAGAAAACCTAGTCTAAAAATGTACATATTGCACATGGAAAGTAGGTTCGAAAAGACGGCGAGATGTAATCGACAGCCTAACGAGCATGTTAAATTGAAAGACGACACCGGGACGAGGAATGTGGGAAAACAGATTACTCTGGCGAGAGATCTCGAACGATAGAAAGGTGCAGATAGAGGCAGCAGAACGAGGGTAAAAGAAGGACAAAGCTGAAAGGCATGTGCACGGCGAGATAACCAGCTATCCCACGTCATCTCAGACCTTGTTTATCATAGCAGCTTCACGGCTTATCTTTCCCCATCTCACTGGCACGCAGAATTATAGAAACCTTGAAACAAAGCTCAGTGGGACTAAGACTTTTTAATTGGTCTTCAGAATCTCTAATAAAGATTGAGGTTGGTGCGCTTCCTGCCACTGCTTTCACAAGGCATATCTATAGTCTGGCCCAGGGGCCAGTCATGGCCCGCGATCAAATTTCTACTGGCTCATAGCCTCTGTCATAAAATTAATAATAATAAAATAAATGTGTACTTGAAAAAAACAGAAAAAAACACTATTTTACCAGAAGATGACAGTAATGCTTTGGCCACCTTGCCCGTGGCTTTCTGTGGGAATTTTAGCCCTGTAAAAAAGAGGGGAGTTGATCGTGAGGGCCACCGCTTCCAGGACAAGTGGAAATTGTAGCGTTTTTTTCACCAAAATCCGAAACACCTGAGTCTGCCTAATTTGCCAAGAGACTGTGGCTGTTTTCAAAGAATACAATATCAAGAGGAACTGCTGGAAAAAAACATGCTGACTACAAAAAGCTAACCGGAAACAAACACTGTGAAAAGGTGAAGCAACTGGAAGCGGTTTTAATGACACAGCAGGGCTTTTTCACAAGAACCAGCAATTCAAATGAAAATGCAACAAGGGCGAGCTACGAGTGTGCGATGCTGATCGCCAAGCTCTGCAAACATTTTACAGAGGCTGAATTTATTGAAGACTGGTTGGACAATGCCAGGCCTTCACACACTTTTAGCTGACCAAATCTGGCCTGTTTTCTGAAAAGTTTGGACACCTCTGGCTTACATGTATTAAACTCCCCAAAAACAACAAAATATATGCCAAATGGCTAAGGATGTCATAAAGAAATCTTAACTAGGCTAAAATTGACGTCCAAAATTAAATTAAGCTAGCCGTTCCTAGAAGTTTATGGATGTGAAAGTTCCATCTAGTTTGCCTTCCAATGACTACAATAGAGGTGAATGATGCAATCTACCTAGGCCGTCCTAGAGAAGGACAGATGTTTAGGTTCATTTCAGTTAGACGCATAAGGAACTGTTACATCCATTTTAGCTAGGGTATAGATATGAAAGATCCCATTTAGGTAACCTGCCAATGACTGCTATAAACGTCAAGTATTCTAGCTAAGATGCCTTTGACGGCTGTACTACCTTGTTACAGGAAGATACACATATTGCTTCACTGTCATTTATTATGCTGTCAACCTCAAAATAAAAATATATATTTATATAATCCCTGTGACGACAGTAGTTAGTTGCAGATCACAAGGATTGCAAGATCGTTCATAGGATCATGAACAATAGACATGAGAGCTCCCCTCTTTTGTCTATTGTCATCGCCTGAGGCTGTGCAGAGGTCCTAACCCCCCTGCTCTACCCTCGCTCAGCCTGTCCACTACTACTCTCCACTCAGAGACTATGGCAAGACCAACCATCTATATTGTTGTTGTTGTATGGCCAATCAGCAACGTTTGCCCTCTAGTCACCTGGCTTCACAACACAACAGAGGGGATTTATGGGGAGACAGTTGCCCCCGGTGACGCTAAGACGTACCCGAGGATGAAATGGGTGATGAGATAGGACGCAGGGAGCATGCATGTGTGGAGCGGTCTCGGTCAGTTCCAGCCGTGGGAGACAGCTGGACTCTCTCTCACCTCCTGGCTAGTGGGGTCCGACCTGAGGTCCATGACCAAGAGGGGAGAATCCTTGGTCTGGAATATGAGCAAATCAGCCTGATTGAGATGCATCAAAAAACATATTTTAGCTAAGGGGCTCTTGTTTCATATTTTGGACTGCAGAGTAAAGTGGTTTCGTGTAATAATAAATTACACAAAACCACATTTGTGTAATAATAAATTACACAAAACCACATTGCCTTTAATGCAGCTTTTCTGACTTTTTTGAAGCTATGCTTTTCTGTTTATTTGTTTTAGTTAAATGACAAAATAACAATAGTTCAACATTTTTAAAACGGGCAATTGCAATATACCTTTTTATATCATGCTGCGAATTGATAAAACAAAAGCGGACTTTCTACAGTGAAAACTAAAATCCCAACTTGTCCTCGTGAACTTTCCTCGGGTGGAATTGTCTCGCACATTATTTCCTTTTTATATCACATTTCCTGAAAGGTGCAATTATGTCGGCCCCCTTGAAATATCACCGGCGTGTTTGCTCGTGTTCATGTGGCGCTCAGCACATATAATTTAATTTGAATTCATTACTCCCCCTCCTGTCAGTTAATATATTCATGACTTCCAATTCCCTATGAGCTGTCCCACCACCTGGAGTGTCCTCCCTCATCTGTGTCACTCCTTCCCCCTCACCGATACGTCCTCCTCCTCACCCGTCCTGGCCCCGCGGGATCTCTCGGGACCCATGAAGGGGTGTTAGGGCCAGGGTCGGAGAGGCTGGGGGGCTCCGCTGTCATTAGGGTGCAGTGGAATGTGTTAGCAGAGACCAGCTGGGACCAGTCGACTCTGTCCGGCCCTCGTTGGACTGGTGCTGCTGGTGTTTTTGTGTGTTTTACCCGGGTGTGCACGTGTGTGTGATTGTGGTGTGTATGTACGCATGTACAGAGATTATTTACGTAAAATAACCAACAAATTAATAGTATCACATATAAAAAAAAAAAACTCAATTCTCAATATTTTTTAGCTCCTTTAATGATACTCCCCTCTCAGAAAAAAATATAAAAATAGTAAAAAAGACAAACAATACATTAAATTAGCACAATTATATTCTCACTTTTTCCATTAAAATGTAAAAAAGCTTTGTAAGAATAGGTTTACGAAAATATTTACCCAAATTGTTCATTACTAAGATAATAGTTTCCAACTGCAGTTTTTTGGTTAATATACTCTACTCGGAACCAAAATGTTTTCTGAAATGACCATTAAAATAGGCATTAGAGGAATGTATTTTTTTCAAGTTTTGCACACTGCAAAAGGTCAAGGAAGAAAACTGTGTCAATTAATCATAGATCCAAGTGATCTTTATGGTTGAGCAGGCAGATTTTTCTAAATATTTTTCCAACTAAAGCTTTTCATGTTAACATTAGTTTTGCGTTGAGAATAAAATATCATGAAATAGGTAGAAGAAAATTGTACTCATTTCAATTTCTTAAATAAAATAAATATTATTTCAAAGGGACATAATCATCTTCACCTTTTAGTTATTATTTTTCCTCTTTTGAAAACAAATTCAAATGAGGAAAAAATAATAATAAGGAGAATTATCATTTTTTTCACATTTAAATTGAAAAAAGTGTTTAAATGGTAATAAAAAAGAGACAGATATTTAAAAAGAGAATAATAATCTTCTCACTCTAAATGGCAATATATATATATATATATATATATATATATATGTATATATATATATATATAGAGATATGTACGACATTCACGTCACAGTTTACGGGTGCCAAATGATAATACCAGTAATGGTGGTGCCAGGCCAGACAGAACAGATGATCCTTGGCAGCAATGCCATCAAATATATTTTGACTCAATTGAAAAGTACTGATGGCTATTGGAGATTAGTTTCCACTCCTGACAACGGTCTGTCCGATAACCACAGTCAATTCCTGTCAATGCTTTCCAACACAGAGAGATGGAGAGGTGATTGCATTCCAGACAAGGTAGGGACAGTAAAGATCAAGAGTTGCGTGACGCTGAATCCACGGACCGAGTACGTTATTTGGGGCAAGTTACCTGAGTTGGCCGGGGCATCAGCGGGCAGCACAGTGGTCGTTGAGCCAACCCAATCTAAGGCTGCGCCCAGACAAGTCCTTGTCGGACGAGTTGTTACTCCACTCTGGGGAGATGGATGGGTGCCTGTTAAAGTCTTTAATCCCACGGACAGAGTTGTGGTGCTGAGAAGAAACAGGAAAATTGCAGATGTGTCTCCTTGTATCGCAGCGGAAGACCTGCCCAATGCAGAGGAGGTCAAGTGCAACGTGCAGAGTGTACAGAGCAAAGAGGTCCGACCCAGGTCAGAAGAGGACATGATGCGTGCATTGGAAGCTCTGGGACTGCAAGACATTGACCTGAAGTCATGTGAGGTTTCGCTGCAGTGTAAAGACAAGCTCCTTCATATCATCGAACAATTCGAGTCAATCTTTTCTCGCCATAAGATGGACTGTGGAGAGGCCAAAGAGTTTGTACATCGTATCCACCTTGTTGATGATAAGCCGTTCCGTCTACCCTACAGACGTATACCACCAAGTCAGTATGAAAAACTGAGGACGACTCTGAACGAGATGGAAGAGAAAGGAATTATTCAGAAGTCGACTAGCGACTATGCATCTGCGCTTGTTCTCATATGGAAGCGGAATGGAGAACTAAGGGTATGTACTGATTTCAGAAGGCTTAATGCAAGAACCATAAAGGATGCCTACCCACTACCGCATCAAGCTGTACAACCGTAGGGCCAAAGGATCACCTCTCGTCGTGGGAGACCGGGTGTTGATCGCCAACAGAGGTGTCCCGGGGAAACGCAAAGTTGCAGACAAGTGGGAGTCAACCCTGTATGAAGTCATATCAGTCAAGCCTGATCTCAATGTCTACAGAGTCAAGGATTGTCTGACGGGCAAAGAGAAGGTAGTTCACAGGAATTTGCTGCTCTCTGTTAGCTTCTTGCCCTGTGAGGATGATCTGGCCAGCGAATCTGAACACTCAGAGTCTGACGCTGCTATGCATGGAAGTGATGTATGCCCTGATTTACCTGACGCGGTTGAAGACAGTGATGTCCGTACAGTAAACTGGGTGATACAGGCAGGTGAAGAGCAAGTTCATCCAGAGGTAGAGGATAACTCACTAGACAGCAGATCTGATGCCCAGTCCGACTCTCGCAGTGTTGATACATCCAGCCGAGGAAGTCAGCACATCCCCGAACAAGATGTTGACCATACTTCAAGTGACAATACGGAAAGCCCATCACAGTGCTCTGAAAACATGATCCCTTTGGGTATGGGTCTCCCAGACGAGACCCCATTGAACACTGACCATCTGGACGCAGACTCCCCTGATACTGACTGTTTAGACTTGACTGCCCCAGACCTTCAAGCTCAGGTTATTTGTGCTCAACCTAACCGTTATGGTCTTAGGGTCCGCCAGTCCATCAGGCCTCCTAGTCGTCTTATTTGTCAGATGAATGACCATGTGGTAGGTGACAATCATCTGTCCGCAATATCTGCAAGTTCCTAGTTTAAGTTCAGTAGAGATGCACTTTCAGTTTGAGTAACAAAGCTTGAGTAAGAAACAAGAATTGTGCCTATGTGAGCACTTACAACTACAGGAACAATGTTTGATATTTCAGAGATGTAACAGGCATCTTTGAGTCTGTGCTTAGTTAGGAGTTTGCTCGCCTCCTTTCTTTTCACACTCCTTTTTGGGAGAGTTTTAGAACTGACATGCACTTCAGTTTGTTCCTTGTAATACTGTACCAGTTTTCGTGTCCTCTTTTTCATCAGTATTTGCCTTTTTGGCATGTGCCTGATTCATTGAAACAGAAAGTCCTTCAAGGTTTACATGACTCAGCAGGTCACCAAGGCCAGAACCGTACTTTGTCTCTGGTGAGGCAACGATTTTTCTGGAATGGCATGGAACGTGATGTTGTGAATTATGTCAAATCCTGTCAGCGTTGTGTAGTAGGGAAAACACCGGAACCACACAACCGTGCACCACTCAAGAACATAGTCACCTCTGAGCCTATGGAGTTGGTCTGTATAGACTTTTGGACTGCTGAACAAGAGAACAAGTCTGTAGATGTCCTGGTCGTAACTGATCAATATATATATATATATATATATATATATATATATATATATATGCAGTGCATCCGGAAAGTATTCACAGCTCTTCACTTTTTCCACCTTTTGTTATGTTACAGCCTCATTCCAAATTGTATTAATTTATATTCTTATCTCAAAATTCTACACACAATACTCCATTATGACAATGTGAAAACGTTTTTTTTTTTTAACTTTTTTTGAATTTGTTAAAAATAGAAAACTAAGAAATCACATTTACATAAGTATTCACAGCCTTTGCCATGAAGCTCAAAATTTAGCTCAGGTGCATCTTTTTTCCACTGATCATCCTTGAGATCTTTCTACAGCTTAATTGGAGTCCACCTGCAGTAAATTCAGTTGATTGGACATGATTTGGAAAGGCACACACCTGTCTATATAAGGTCCCTCAGTTGAGTGTGCATGTCAGAGCACAAACACCAAGCATGAAGTCAAAAGAACTGTCTGTAGACCTGCAAGACAGGATTGTCTTGAGGCACAAATCTGGGGATGGATACAGAAAAAATTTTGCTGCTTTGAAGGTCCCAATGAGCACAATTAAAAACAGATAAATATATTGCCTATTCGATTTTTGTTTTTACCTTATTGTCTTTTTTAGTATTTTGTAGTTATTATGTACCGGAGTGCTACGTCTAATCTTGTTGTAGACAGTGTTTCCTATGCAGTTAATAATGGCAATAAAGTAAATTCTATTCTCTTTAATGGAAAAAGGCCCATTTGTTTCTTTTCCATAAGCATGACTACGCAACAAAACGAAAATTTTCAATACTCAAAAAGTGATCCCCATATTAAGGAGTCTGCAAAGGCACGTTTGATCTCCAGCCTTTACTTCCAAATCTCCCTCTCCTCGTTTCATATTCTCTCTAACTTTCATGCTGCACCTTTGTAGGAGGCTCTCGACCCACAATGACTGAGCGTGTCCCCTCTGTGTGTTAAATATTTCATGGTAGGGAGCAGCTCAGAGTTTGATCTTTGCAGGGTGCCGGTGTTGGAGTTCAAAGGAGATGCTGGTTCCTCTGACAGGCAGCAAGACGAGCGAGAAAGAGGAGGAGGAAAAGGAGGAGGCGAGGTGGTGAGGGAGGAACGAAAACACAATGGAAGAGGCTGCTCACGTGCTTACTTGAAATTCAGCACCAACAATGTCCTGGACAGCTCCCTTGCTTTTCAACACAAAAGAAAACAAGAAGTTGTCACGTCTAATGTGTTTATCGGTGCATGTAAAAAAAAAAATCTTCAGAGCGGGGAGAAAAAAAAATCCCTCACGCGGGCTATTAAAACAAGACGTGTGCAATGTGCGTATTTGTTCATGTAGGTACTTTCGTATTCCCATATTTCTTTCTGTGTGAAAGAGAAGGAAGAAGGAGGCTTCATTATTAATCAGTGCTCGGGCTTAATGACTGAAAATGAGCCGTAATTATGGGCTGTCAGTCTCGCCCCTGGCTCCCCTCTGCTCCTGCATCTCGGGGGTCCTTGTACAGCTCCCTCTCTCCCTCCCTGCCACACCCAAGGTACTATCTAGATAGGCTAGACAGCTACCTAGCTTTTTTTCCTGGCAATCCGCCTGTCTGCCTATCAATTTAATTTCCGTCTTTTAGTCAATTGATCTATATCCCAATTTATTATCTGTCTCTTCTATACAGTCGCATATTTTTCCAGCCTGATAGCTAGATGTTATAGATTATTTTATTTCTAGAACATCGATCAATCCATCTTTCCATCTCCCTCTTCCTATGTATCTGTCTGCCCATTCTGTACCTACCCATTTGTTTTTTGTCTTTTGATCTCACAAACTTTGTTTATTATCCTTTCTATCTTTGATTTGGTCTGATCATGCCATCCATCTTTCTTTTTTAAGACGGCTAGCAATCATTTAGCTAGCTTACTGATGTTTTTCTTTTCTCAATCCTTCAGCCTAAAATGTCAATCATTATGTCGGGTTCAGGCCGAGCTTCTCTTTTGCTGACATCCTCCACAGTGACCTGCCCTCTCTTGCATTTTGTCTTTAGTGGACAACGATATTCTTGAAAACGTAAATTTGGAACGATCAACATGTCTTGCTTTGGCTGATAGGGTCTTCCCTTTTGTTTTCATCTGGATAACCTGCTGACGGACATTTTCATTCACTTTAGAACACCCCACTATCTTGCAAAATAAGTGAAACTAGCAGTTAGAAGACTAGTTAGATAGGGTTTGACAGATAATCAACAAAACTAGCACCATGTGTCAGATTAGCACCATTAAGTGAGAGGGACCTGAATGTGTTCTCTTGATCAGTGCATCTTTGGCAATATATATATATATATATATATATATATATATATATATATATATATATATATATATATACATATATACATATGTGCACACACATACACACATCTAGTGAGCTGTTACTGATTATTTACTCTCAATCGTCAACCTGTATGTCAGTCTATCTTTGTCTATGTCTATCTTTTTGTGCCTTTTTCTGTCTGGATATTTGTTTTGTTATTTTTCACTTTCTTTAATCTCCACGCATCATTTAGGGACAGATCTGTTATGTATACAGTATAACTTATCTCACAAATCTTCCCACTAGACTAAGCATTAAACAGCAGATTTTATTATTACCATAACATTATTATCATGGGGTACCTAGAAATTCAAAGACAATGTGATAACCAATGTAGACACAGCGTGATCATTCCTCCCGCACTCATCCATCTCACAAGACGGGGCTAGCATTTTGCAACTCTCGTCGGGTGTTAATGTCGATTCCACCTTTTGTTGTCTTCCCCGTGGTTTCCCTTGTCTCTTCTTTCCCCCTCGCCCGCCCGTCCTGCTGCGCCATGCACTTAAGCTCATCGTTATGCGGCATGCGGTTTGTCAGCGCTGATGATGAATTTGTTTATGAGTGGAGAGGCCTGATTTCCCCTGAGTGGTCTTCCTCCTCCCTTTTCTTTCCCTTCTTCCCAACCGACCTGTAAAACTATTCTGGCTTTCCCCTCCAAGTCTTGAGCATACTTTAGCAGGAAGTGTCAATACGGCACAGTTGGGGACATTTTGTGATATATGTGCAATGACGTGTACGGTGTTCTCTCACAATTTTGAGGTTAGACTTTCAGTCCTCAGTGCATCACAGATTTTTTTTTTCTTCTCAAAAGGTTCAGCGGATAAATATGTATGCAAATTTATAGATTCACTTTACAAGTGCCATTACTTAAACCAATCAAAGACATTCCTTCTGTTTCCTGGCCGCTGATTGGAAAAAATCTAATTGAGTTTTTTGAACGTTTAGTGACAAACAAATGAGAGGCAGTATGTCGCACGGGCCACATCATCATACAAACACACATTGTTTGTGCATTTACATTTTGACATTACAGAATGGAAGATTTTACTCATTTTCAAAACGGCATGCTTTTTTTGCTGCGTCCCGTCTGTTAATAAATTGCGCTTATAGGTGTACAAGCATAGATTTACACTGGGTATGACTGGATACAACTGTTGCATCTGCTGTACAATATATGAACTGTGGTATTCTCGTCGTGAGTGCAGAAAATAAAAAGGAAATGTTACAGACAAATTAGCCAATAAGGATGAAGCTTTATAGCAAGTAAGCCGGAGTTTGCGTGGATCATTTGTCACTGTGCAACAAATTCCACAGTGCTTTGGGGCATAAATTATTGATTGTCTAACAAAATGTGAATATTGTGATCAAGTTCCTTTTTTTCCCTTTTTAATGAAATTTTAAAATGCTAAATTGTCATAAATACAGGATTCTTTACAAATCATTTGAAATATTGCAAGTCTTTATTGTTTAGTATTATAATTATGGCATACACGTAAATATCTAATATCAAAATAACAGAATATTATGAAAATAAATATACTGGTAGAATATTCAATTAATTATAACACATTTTTGCACATTTCAATTGACATGTAATGACTTGTTTTTTTAATTGCATTACATAACAACATTCCAACTTTCTGAGACAGACGTGTATGTACAAAGATGATTCCTACTTTGTGGGAATTCACTATATATGGCTGGTTATTGTACAGATTAAGCACGAATATTGAGGGTGTACTGTACAACTTTTTGATCTCATTTTGTTTATTGCTGCCGAGCAACCCTTTTAAGTTTGCCACCCAAGACATAAAATAAAGCCATTCTTCAAAAATAATTGCTTAACAATAGCACCGAAAGCAGTCGGGAATTTCTTGTTTAAGTCTCCAGCACGAGGCCAGTTTTCAAATGTTGGCGCTATGCTATTTTGACGTGGCAGACAATACAAACCATCATGTCTGACAGGTCCCCCCCTCCTGGGCCTTTCAACATAAACATGCTGTTTTGAAGTCTGCTCTCGCGCATTGCAGACAAGGAGGCGAGCGCAGCAGCACACAAGCGTGCACATGCTAATATCACTGTCGGAGGCGGTGGAAGTGGCAGCGATAATCAATTAATCTTTGCAGTGTTGCTTTTTTCCCCTTTCAGAGCGCACGCCAGCATATGGTTCTCTGGCAGCCGCTGCTTTTAATTTACTTCTTGCTTGCCCTGTGGAAAACAAAATAGGCCATGGAAGTCGCCGATTTCTTGTTTGATTCCATGCATGCCTAAATATAATTGTTGTTCCGTTTTAATTGACCATTTGTCTTATCCAATCGAGATCACAGACTCCTCTCGTAATGCCATTTGATGGTTTGCTCCAAAGCCACTTTTATACATCTAAACAAAGCATTTACAGTTTATACTTCAAATACACTGCAAATAAAAATAGTTTTAGAAATGCAACAAAAAATTCAATTAATCGTATTCATTCGGAAAATATTGCTGTTTCAATGGCATACAATTATGCTCATATATTTTAAATGTGTGTCTCAATACCCGATTTAACAGATTTAAAGGCACAGTGAGTATTGCAAACTGCTTCTTAGTGGTTTTAAAATAAATAAAACATCTATATTGCAGTGGTTCGCGCGTGTTCAGAGGTCATGAGATCGAACCTTCCTGTATGGAGTTTGCATGCTCTCCCCGTGCTTGGGTGGGTTTCCTCCGGGCACCCCCGGTTTCCTTCCACATTCCAAAAAACATGCATGTGAGGTTCATTGGCCGGTTCAAATTGTCCCTAGGTGTGAATGGGCGAGTGAGTTGTCTGTCTCTGTGTGCCCTGTGAGTGACTGGCAACCAGTTCAGCGTGTCCCCTGCCCACTGCCTGAAGATAGCTGGGATGGGGTCCAGCGCCCCCGCGACCCTACTGAGGATAAGCGGTGTGGATAATGGATGGATGGAAGTTATATTACATAAACTTAACCTAGAGGGAGCTGACATAATTGTCAGCTATCTTGCTGCTACCTGTACCCAAAAACCTCGCGATAAAGAATGAAAATACAACTTTGTGCAGTTTAGTCATTTGAAGTGTCTGTAGTTTGTATTCTTCAGCGAGCTTTTCAGCACTAGTTTTGGGTTGCACAACACAACACAGCAACATCCATCCATATGATTTTTAGATTTTGAGTAAATATATTTGTTTTTTAAGACAAATCTCTCCTCATATATGTGTTGGGTAAAACAATTCAATGAGTTTTATGTAGCTTACATTTTCAGTTGCAGGAAGTTCTTCCTATTACAATTTTCCACTGGGAAACATTACCTTAATTTATTGCATTGCCCATAATAAATGTACATTTTTGATATTCAATCCTAGCATTAATGCACATTTCATAGTGCCCTGTTTAAGTGTAGCATGCACTGTCCTTTTGGGTGCGACCTGTAGCAGGCAATGAAGCTTTATAGGACAATGCTGTACAAACTAATGGCAGCTGTCGTTAATCACGCGGGAAGAAGACACAAAGCAAAGCTGCCAGACAGCAGTGTCAGCATCATCTTTAAGCAGTCTCGTTGAGAAACATGACAACAATTTCAAACATTTAAAAGCAATTCACCCAGAATTCAAGCACTTTTCAATCCATAAAGACACAACACTGAAATTCAAGGGTTTCAAGCACCTGTGCGAACCCTGTGTACAATAGTATAGTGCAAATACCTTTACACGAGTTTACAAATTCAGTACAAAAAGAGCACTGCAAAAATTTTTGTTCTGGAAGCGCAAATGTGTGAACTTTACTGTTCTAACGTCTTTGTAGCATTAGAAAATAGTCATTTTCCATTTCAAGTGTTTTCTCGCACGTCCTTTTTTCTCCAATTGACACGTTTTTCCCGTTGTGCCAGTGTGTAGTAATTAGTGCAGCGAGACGTGAATAGCTCAAGGTTAAACTCAACACGCTTGCTGGAAAGCTGTGGGAGGCGGTTGGGGGTCAACCAGGGCAGCTATTCTCTGCACCCTCTTGCGTGGGAGTCAAAAAGGAAGAGAGGTGAAGATGGAGAGGTCATCTTTTCGGCGGAGGAGAGGTTAAGGGCAGAAGTATGCATGTGTGGTTTTTTTGCACGAGGTGTCAAGGTCTCAGGTGGGAAATGTACGTGGCGGTAAGACGCCGTGTGTGCGAGCGAGTGAGGCGTGCTGCGTGTGGCAGTGATGAATGAGGCGTGCTCTCGTGGTCTCTCACCACACATATTATGGTCAAACAGACCATCCATCAATGGATATTGGACAAGAAGATTCTGCCATTCCCTTCGTTACGCTGTCCTCTCCCCAGCCACATCAAAGCTCTCTGAGTGTGAGAAAAGGAAAAATAGAAATGTGTTTTAAGAATGGACGTAGGGCATAATTTGGTTACATTGTTTCTAATTTAAAAAAATAAAATCAATCACAATTTTTTGTACAGTATTTTTCAGGCAGTGGATTGCCCAAAATGTCAATGTACAATAAGACAGTAAAAATCCCCTCTTTTTCCCTACCTAACAACCTGGATAGCCAGATGCACAAGACACATAGACACATATAAAATGAAATGGAAACAACATAGATTACAGAAATACAATTTTGGCAGTTCACAGGTTGACCATGTGGGAATAATCTTGCACCATTGGCAGGAAACTAGATAATATATTTTAATTTTTAAAGAAAAAAAAATACTTATAAAACTAATAAAACATTGACTTTACTTTTGGTTATTTTCAGATGAGTTTTATTTTATTTATTTTAAATATTTATTTAAATTCGATGACTTTTTTTCTTTTTTTTAATATTTTAGAAATTAGACCATTTGATTTTATATGTTTTTATTATGTATTGTTTTATTCTATTTTTATTTTCTAATCTTGGAAGAAATATTTTTTAAACTGATTTTTGATTTTATTTTATTTTTGGTAGGTCTTAAAAATAAATCTTTTTGTATTAAATTTTAGCTTTATTTTATGTTATATTATTGGTACTAACATTTCTTGAAATTATATCCGCTTTTAATGACATTTTATTTGAGTTGAATTTTTAATTTTTTTATTGGAATTGAAAATTAGAGCTTAAAAATATCTGAGATGTATTACATTTTTTAGAATTGGAAGAAATATTTCTTGAAATGGGCAAAATCATCTAGAATCTGCCGGATAGGAATTTTTTAGATATTTTTTTAAGAAACTAAATATAATATCGTCCAATTAAAACACTCTCATGAAATTTTTGAAAAATATTTACAAATTTGCAAACCCATCTCACATTAGCTAGTTCCTATATTTTTGCCTATGTAAAAGAATACTCTTGTTTTTTTTAAATACTAAAGTAGAAAAATATAGTTAAAAAAAGATCAATTGAGAAATAATGTTTTGTTTGCAGGGCAAATTTGTAAAAGAAAACATAAATGGTAATCTTGCAAATAACGACATTGAATTCCGTCGTCCACAGTGATTGCGGAACATCTTTGCATGCGTGTCAGCGAGGAGGCAATGAAAGAGCCGTAATTGGTTTTCATTTAGAACGTGGAAGATGCGTTCAAATGTCATGGTCAGTCCTTGTTTCGTAGCAACCTGCAGCTCGGTAAAGAATACAAATAGGAGAATTCTTACTTCGTGTTAAAGTTAACTTGAGAGAAAAATAATGATTTTTTCAATTTAGTGGAATCCCCGCCTCCCTCCAGGCAGATCTTTTGGGTCCGTCATCTTATGTGGTTGAAAATAACATATTGACCAGGAGACTAGATTTTTAAAATTAAAAATAGGATCTTAAAATATATTTGACAGCATTTTCAGGGTTCCCCCAAGATTTTTCCATTCAATTATAAGATTTTTTAAGACCTTTTCAAGACCACGTCCAATGGAATTCAAGGTCAATCTGGCGGGAAGAAGTTCTGAAGGACCCCAGCGCCCGACACCACCCAGGCAGGCTTAAAGTGGGAATCTGAATTTTCCGACCGACACGTTGCGAAAAATAATTTTATGACACATTGTTCCATACTTTATTTAGCTCACTTACTATACAGTTATGAGATCAATCACACCTTTAAGACAGGGAAGACATTTGAGATTTAATTTATGACTTTTAGACAAATTCAAGACTTTTTCAATGCTTTAATTTGAGGTAATTACATTTTGAAGTTTTTAAGATTGTCGGGGAACCCTGACTTAATCCATCAGATAATTCATATACCTAACGGATGTCATAGGATAATTGTGTAATTCCAAAAGTTTATGCACCCTCCAATATGTAGAAATGTTTTCGTGATGAAGGCCGCTTTACACCCACTGCAGGTCACCAGCAAGCTAGCGCTATCTAGCATAGCTTTGGCTACACGGCAATAATTTAAGAGACAGTGAGTATTATTGACCTCCTCCCAATGTTAACAAAATCTCCATTAGAAAAATAATAATGAAAAATACATAAAATCTCATATAAATTATTTTTTTATACTTTTTAGTTGAGAAAATAGCATTACTTTGTGCAACATGATCCTTACTAAGATGAAGCTAACATAATCGTCGGACATCTTGCTGCCACGGGTACCAAAACAAAGCCTTGCAAAAGGCTGGACAAAAAATATATAAATGTTGCAATTTGGTCACTTTGAGCCCCCGTGGCTTCTATTCTTTCCTGTGCATTTGAACCCTTGTTTTTGGTTGCACTACACAATACAACAACCGCTAGTGTTTAGATAGTACACACTGTCCCCTTAAAATTAGCCTTTTGGCAGAATGTAATTATCCTTAGCTTTAGAATATTTTAACCATTTTTTAAGCAGTTTTGGGAAGATTTTAACTCAAAAGAAGCAAAATTATCCTATCAAGCACATGGTAGTTAATAATGCTCAATTTAGAAAATATTTTGACCACGTTTAAAATAAAATACTTAAAATGAGCAGAATGATCTGTCATCTGATTGTAAAGATACGCTTGGTTAAGTTAATTTTTTTGAAGCAAATTTGAAAACAAATTGACGGATCTTAAAACTAAGATAAAAAAAGAATAAAAAAGATAAGATGGAAATATAACACCTCAAATAAGCAACATTTTCTACCTTCTTGGTAACTTCACCTTAAACATTGTACGTGTGGTATAGTTGACTAGTAAATACTCAACCTTACATACTACAGATTTGTTTTTTTGACTGAAAATTAATTAACACCCCCAAAATCCATGTTTGTTATGTTACTTTCTTTTTGAACAAAAAATCTCATTAATCTATTTGCATATCATTTTACAAAAAATACATCACTTTTGTAAAAATAAAATAAATAAAAATATAAATATCTTCCGGACTATAAGTCACAGTTGCTTGGTCCGGGGTGCAAATTATACTCCAGTAAGACTTATATATAAAATTCTTAACACATTATTATATTATTGATTTATACATTTTTATTACCGGTACTGTACATCACTTCACGTGTCATCTTCACACCAAACCACATGAGGGTGCTCTAGGCCTATGTTGATAATTTCAAACTTGACCATGAAGCAAAAGCGGAAGCAGGAAGTTCATGCATAGTCTACCTACGTGACCTACTGGGAGTTGTTTACCAGTAAAAGTGGCATAGAGAATTAAGATTTATTAGATTTGGTGATTTAGAGAGAAGATGATAGTTGGGTCATCATGTTCGTTATGCTGGAGGTATCCTAAATACTTAATATGTTACGATGTTACTGACGAGTGTGTTTAAGGTATGCTCATATGTGTAATGTTAGTACACCGTGCTTTGTATTTATTTTTTATTTTGAATCGCCTTTTAAGTCGACATGTATTTTTTTGGTGATGGATTTGATCAAATAAAATCCCCCCCCCTCCGAGATGCGACTTATACTCCGAGTGTGACTTATACATGTGGTTTTTCTTATGCATTTTTTGGCTAGTGCGACTTATCCTCGGTAGAGATTTATAGTCCAGCAAATACAGTATATAATTTGGGCAGGTGAGAAATATCCAGCAGGCTGCCAATGGCCCCTTGGCCTTAATTTGGAAACCAGTGGCCTATAGGAAACTACCCTATGCAAACTATCCCACATGGAGTCATTTAAGTCTGTTCATATCCATATCCTTATTCCCAATATGAACGTTATTCCCCAAGGCCTACCTGTCCGGATTACAGACCACGAAGAAAACCGTCTAGGACGAGGCCATAGTGATGGGAGCGGGGACAAGCGCTGAGCTGTGCTCAGGTGTGCAGCACTGAAGGCCAATCATGGCGGGGTTGCTGCCGCCTAATGACAGGATCTCCATGATCGTGCATCCAGGACAGGACAGCCTGACCCTCATCCACCAGCTGCCACAACAAACACTCCTGATACGGGCTGATTCTAAGAGAGGGGGCACGCACTCTCTCGCTACAGGACAAACTCGGCACAGCTGCATAGCAGTGAATGGCAAAATCATATACATTGATACCTCCCCATACGACAGTTCGACTTCAGCATATCGCCTATTTGTTTTTAATAGGGCTGCAACATCTAGTCGACGACAAAAATCTATACTAGAAATTATTTCCATTGTCGACTATTGTCGTCAGACACGTTTTTACAGCAGAATGAGGCGTCTAACATGATTATAATATCTGCTGAGAGTCTTTCATGTGAATAAGAGTTTCTTTCTTAAACAGTAACATGCAGGAATGATAGGGTCAAAATCAAGTATGTGCACCAAAACTATTCAAGTTTTTGAGAATATTATCCTGGACACGGCGGATAAGAAGACTACAGTGGAACCTCGGTTCTCGACCATAACACCCACATAAAGCTAACCCAGGCTAATCGTACATTCGCGTTATCGTAATCTTCCGTACGAAAGATTACGCTAACATAACCGTGTAAAAATGGTGGTCAGCAGAAGGCGCAGGTGGACCGCCATTGCTTGCCTATAGCACTCACTCCCTTAGCCACATCACTCGATTTCACAGCCTCCTTATTCTTTAGTATCGTACTGATCGTAGATTTATCCATGCTGTATTCCCTAGCAAGATCAGACACTCGCACACCTCCTTCATAATTTGCAATTATTTCTTTGCTAAAATGCAATAGTTGTACGCACTACTTTTCTTTTTTCACCTGTAGCAACTTTGCTGCTTGCACTGACTTTCTTCGGAGGCATAATAAGGGGATAAAACACCAGTACGTTGATCAGCATCGCACCCTATCGTACGCACTCACGCATTACCGGCGTTCGAACTCCGATTTTTTGACCGAACAGCGAAGCAAGAATTTCTCGAAATTTTTGGTCGAACTCCGATTTGTTCGAACTGAGAGGCGTTCGAAATCCGAGGTTCCACTGTACGTGCAAAGTTTGCAAAGCAGACCTTGGGCATCATGGCAGTACCTTGGTGATGCATGGACATTTAAAGAGAACAATTAGACAAATGAACGCACCAAGCATGTCGTCCAAATGTTAGCGGAGTCGAGGAAATGAATAATCTTGGAGTCACTATGTGTGTGTGTGGAGCATTTCCTTGCAGGGCTTCACTGCTTTATGTCCAATAATTCCGATTGGATGGCATCGGTTTGAACTTCCCGTAATGCAAGTGGTAGACAGCCAAGTGGTGGACGTTGCTAAGACCGGAAATGCTTTGGTGAAACCAGGGATGTACGTCATGAATAGACATAAATACACAGCAATTTTTCTTTTATATCTAAATCAAAATGTTTAAATTCATTCAAAATTATACTAAATGTCTGGTGTACATCTCTTAAAAACACATATAGACATATATTACCCCATAAGACATATAAGGGGTTGAATCACATTAACAAATTACAGCACAATATTTCAGTGAATTATTATACTTTAATTTATTTTAAATGAGATCACAGAATGACAAGCAAGATGTTTACAACAGCTACATTAACCCTAAAAATAAAATAAAATAAAATGTCCAAAAAAACGTGCCAATTAATCTTGTGTTTTGCCTAGTAAATTCACTTGAGTGGGAGAACTTGTTAAATAGTTGTAATTCAAATTAGTTTAATGTCATGACCGACTGACTCAGTTTACAAACACCACAAACAAACATTATTCAAATCCTTTAAAACTCCAAGCAGTCAGACAAATTAATTAATTTCATGATTTTTTTCCTTTTGTAAGATACATTCGGCATGGAGATATTCCCGACAAGGTTTTTTATTCTTCAATAGCTAGAGACTAAAAGGAGCGAGTGCTTCTTGTTTTTATAAATAAATGTGACTGACTTTCTAAGCCATCAAACCTTAAAATATTCGTAGCATTTCCCTTGCGATAAATCAGAAGAAATTACAGTCAACACATCTCACAGGAATAAACCACATTTAAGGATTTTGAATTTTGGGATTTTATCCTCAGTAGGGTCGCGGGGTATACATATATATATATATATATATATATATATATATATATATATATATATATATATATATATATATAGGCAGTCTGGCGTGGAATGACAGGATATATATATATATATATATATATATATATATATATATATATATATATATAAAAAACTGCTCTGAACATTGACAAATGTCACCGAGAGAGACTTAGTCAAATAATTTGGTGTCATATTTGTCCTTCAAACACACGTTAAGAATATTACTAGGACAGCTTTTTTCCATCTTTGCAACATTGCTAAAATTCACCCTATACTGTCTCAGTTCGATGCGGGGATTGTAATTTATGAGTTTGTTACCTCCCGTCTCGATTACTATAATGCACTACTCTCCGGTCTCCCGAAGTCCAAAATCAAGAGTCTTCAATTGGTACAAAATGCTGCATCGAGGCTTTTTACTAAGACAATAATGTTTCATCACATTACCCCGATTTTAGCTAACCTTCATTGGCTCCTTGTCAGCTTAACTTGTGATTTTAGGGTTCTGTTGGTATTATACAAAATCATGCATGGACTCTCTACCTCATATCTTTCAGATTTAATCCCCCCCTATGTTCCAGTCCGCAACCTTCGCTCTGAAAATGCTGGTCTGCTAGTGATCCCAAGAGCCAAGAAGAGATTCGCAGGTTCGAGAGCATTCTCTATTCGGGCCCCGGTGCTGTGAAATGCTTTTCCCCCTGTGATTCGATCTGCAACCTCAATGGAAATGTTTAAATCTAAGCTTAAAACACACTTCTATTCTATAGCATATGAATAACCTATATTTGTCACGGTTGCCCATGGCGCCCAATTGGCCCCGACCGTTTGACGCCAGCTGCGGCTCATTGACTGATTGGTTTCCCTCCTATTTAAGCTCAGTGTTCTCAATCTCCCTTTGTCAGTCCGTCAACGAACCTCTGCACCTGCAAGACATGGGTTTTGACTCTGTCGGGTTTCCTGCTTGTGTTTCCTGTCCGGTATTGTTCCGGTTTATTTTGTCCTATTTAATATCGATCTCCAGTTTCGTAACCGTCGAGTTTGTCCTGTTTAATTCTCCAGTGTTTGATATCAATCCTGTCTGTCCCGTCCTGTCCGGTATCGACCCTATCTGTGTGCAGCCCTTTGAGACTCTTTGTGATTAAGGGCTATACAAATAAATGTGACTTGATTCGACTTGATCCGTCCGATATTTGCTCGTGCAATTGGTATCGATCTTGTCGGCCTTTGGCATCCTGTCATTCCACGCCAGACTGCTTGCTGCCTTACGTCTTCCGCGCAACGATCGCCGAATCATTGGCATTTGGGATTAACGTGCATGACTGCCCTATTTCCCGTAAAATAAAAGCTTGTGTAAGAAACGTCAGGTATCTGGGTTCTCCTCTGTTCCGGTTCATGACAATATTTTAATATCTGTTTATTCTTTGTTATTGCAACATCTATTGCAGCCTGGTCATCCTGGAAGGGGGATTACCTTATATGCAGTCCCTTCTCAAAGTTTTTTAATTTTCACATGTTGAGAGGTTTTTGAGTTTTTTCCAGCTTTCATGTAGGTTTTAGATCAGGGGATGGTGTAGTCTGTAGTTTGCAATAATCTGTGGTACGTACAGCCCTTTGAGACTCTTTGTGATAAAGGGCTATAAGAATAAACATGACTTAACTTAACATGAGATATAAAGAGATGGGCACCACCATACAGGACACACTACAGGAAATGATGCCCCTACAACCTTAGTGGTCAGCGGATCCAACCAATCTACCAACAACTAAATTTGAAAGATAAAACAATTGAATTTAATAACCACGTGATTCTTGTGAAAGCAAGCGGTTGGAAAATGAATGAATGAATCAAATAAAAACCAACCTGATTTTTTTTTTTACATTTTTAAAATAAATCCAAGTAATCAATTTAACAAATAAGAATCAAACAAATACATAAATATATATTATAAAATAATTTTAGCATATCATATCAGATATGGAGTTGGAAAATGAATAGTAACCTTTTTATTTAATTTAAGACGTTTTTAGAATATTATTTACAATAAATTCAAACCACTGAACCAACACATTATAAAAAAAAAAACCGAAAAATGCGTAACTAAATTAATTCAAATGAAATAACATATAATTAAAAATTAAGTCAATAAAACAATACAAAACAAATGGAAACCAGCAGAATTTTTTCTCCACTTTTCCTCCACCGGTGAAATATTGACACAGACCAACAGCACTTAAGAATTTGCATTCATTGAATTAGCATTCCGCATTAGGAAAGCCATCGTGCCACTATTCACACTGGCGCCATCAGTGAAAGCTAATGTTGGTTGTAATTAGGGCCATCGCTTCAACAGTGGGGCGACAAGGCCACCGTCAATTGTTCACTTACTTTGCATTCAGCGTGTATATTTCTGACACGCAACCTTGTCTCTCTATAATCTTTGCATCTTCTCATCTCCAGTCTGTCAACTCCTATTGAACAAACCCGGGCTGACTCGAAACACGTTTGACGGACAAAAACCCGTAGTGAACATCAAACGAAAACGCCGTCTCCATAATGGGATTGGGGTATTCGAATGCAGATGCGCCACAGTGCAAACAAACACAGTCGTTTTCGTATAAGACTCTTCAGAAAGTATACGGTTAGCCCTCGGTATGATAAAGTTCCACTTCTGAAATTATGCTACTTTACTGCTTTGTATTGTGCATAGTGTTCAGTATTTTGATTGGGTAAACCGGTTATCCTCAACTTGTCTGACTTCAGGACCCACTATCCTACCCTAATTACAAACCGCACCCAGAATAAAAATAAAACTCTGCTACTAAAATCAATTGAATGAAAGATTGTGCAGCAAAAACTAGAGATATTAGAGCACATACACATTAAAAAACAGCAAAACTGTAACGACTTCAAGAAATTATATTCTGTTTTACAGTATTTACATGACCATTAGACACACATAAAAGTCTCAAATTTTCAAAGTGTGCGGTGCTGTCATGTGAAGCGTCGGGTGGAAACTATCTCGGTGGCCTTAGGGCTGGGTGCCTGCCGCAAGACTGGGAGGTCACAGGTTTGAGCCTTGGCCGAGTCATAGACTTACAACATTTTTGGGTGAAATGAGATGTTTTTCACATTTCAAACTACAGTGCATCCGGAAAGTATTAACAGCGCTTCACTTTTTCCACATTTTGTTATGTTACAGCCTCATTTGAAATTGTATTAATTTAATCTCTTATCTCAAAATTCTAAACAAAATACTCCATTATGACAATGTGAAAACGTTTTTTTTTTTACTTTTTTTGAATTTATTAAAAATAGAAAACTAAGAAATCACATTTACATAAGTATTCACAGCCTTTGCCATGAAGCTCAAAATTGAGCTCAGGTGCACCTTTTTCCACTGATCATCCTTGAGATCTTTCTACAGCTTAATTGGAGTCCACCTGCAGTAAATTCAGTTGATTGGACATGATTTGGAAAGGCACACACCTGTTTATATAAAGTCCCACAGTTGAGTGTGCATGTCAGAGCACAAACACCAAGCATGAAGTCAAAAGAACTGTCTGTAGACCTGCGAGACAGGATTGTCTTGAGGCACAAATCTGGGGATGGATACAGAAAAATTTCTGCTGCTTTCAAGGTCCCAATGAGCACAGTGGCCTCCATTATTCGTAAATGGAAGACATTTGGAACCACCAGGACTCTTCCTAGAGCTGGCCGGCCTTCTAAACTGAGCGATCGGGGAAGAAGGGCCTTAGTCAGGGAGGTGACCAAGAACCCGATGGTCACTCTGTCAGAGCTCCAGCGTTCCTCTGTGGAGAGAGGAGAGCCTTCCAGAAGGACAACCATCTCTGCAGCAATCCACCAATCAGGCCTGTATGGTAGAGTGGCCAGACGAAAGCCACTCCTTAATAAAAGGAACATGGAAGCCGTCTGGAATTTGCCAAAAAGCACCTGAATGACTCTTAGACCATGAGAAACAAAATTCTCTGGTCTGATGAGACAAAGATTGAACTCTTTGGTGTGAATGCCAGGCGCCATGTTTGGAGGAAACCAGTCACCGCTCATCACCAGGCCAATACCATCCCTACAATGAAGCTTGGTGGTGGCAGCATCATGCTGTGGGGATGTTTTTCAGCAGCAGGAACTGGCAGACTAGTCAGGATAGAAGGAAAAATGAATGCAGCAATATATAGAGATATCCTGGATGAAAACCCGCTCCAGAGCGCTCTTGACCTCAGGTTGGGGCAGAGGTTCATTTTTCAGCAGGACAACGACCCAAAGCACACAGCCAAGATCTCAAAAGATTGGCTTCAGAACCACTCCGTGAATGTCCTGGAGTGGCCCAGCCAGAGTCCAGACTTGAATCCGATCGAACATCTCTGGAGAGATCTGAAAATGGCTGTGCACAAACGTCTCCCATCCAACCTGATTGAGCTTGAGACTTATTGCAAAGAAGAATGGGCAAAACTGCCTAAAGATAGGCGTGCTAAACTTGTGGGATCATATTCAAAAAGACTTGAGGCTCTATTTGCTGCCAAAGGTGGATCAAAAAAGTATTAAGAAAAGGCTGTGAATACTTATGTAAATGTGATTTCTTAGTTTTCTATTTTTAATAAATTCAAAAAAAGTAAAAAAAAAAACTTTTTCACATTGTCATAATGGAGTAGTTTGTGTAGAATTTTGAGATAAGAGATTAAACTGATACAATTTGGAATGAGGCTGTAACATAACAAAATGTGGAAAAAGTGAAGCGCTGTGAATACTTTCCGGATGCACTGTAAATGTGACATGTAGGCGATCTCCTTTGACTTCTGTACATCTCCTATGTCCCGCCTGTGCAGAAGAGGACATGCAATTTGTGGAAGTATTCATGCATGCTCAGGGTTGGGTAGGTTTTGGATTACTCCAATACCAAATATGCTAATAAAAGACAAAAGAAACTAAATACGAATAAAATTACTAAATTTTTTGCAGGCTTGGGGAGTAACGGAATACATGGAATGGCAAAAATGATGTTGGCAAGCTGTTTGGATTTATTTTCATTTTGTTTCTGTCACATTTTATGTTAGTTTTCCCGGATATCAAAGAGATCAAAGCCAGGAGAGAAAGTTTACCACGTGTTGTGAGTCATAATTTTATTCATATTTAGTTTATTTTGTCTTTTATGAGCATATTTGGTATTGGAGTTATCCAAAAGTAGTTGAAAGTAATCCAGTTAAAGTAACCCTACCCAACCCTGTGCATGCTAACGCTATAGTGTATCTAGCATTTTGAAAGTTATTATTCTCGACTTGGCGCTTCTGTCTCATGAAACTGTGTCATTTTCCCTCCTGGACCAGGTCGACGTTGGCGCAAAAACATCCAGTGGATTAGAATAAAAAGAATGTATTGTTGACGCTTGGGCTAACGTGTCTGCCGGACTGTTTACAGGTACAGTTTACTGTACTTTTAGTTGTTGAAGGAATCTTTTGTAAAAAAAGGTTTACTCTTTGATTTCAATGTGTAATAAAGTATGTTACTGTATAATAATTTTTGGGGAACGTAATCCCCGTAATAAACGAGGGCTAAGGGTACACATATATTACAAGAAAATAAAACTTAATATGTACTATTTTGTTATCTTAATATTTATATCAGCATACCAAGTGTTCGGAACTCTTAGATTGGGCCTCTCATATATTATATAGAGGACGTGAGCTGACTAATTGGGTTGCTGTGACTTGTTTGACGCGTTACTTTTTAAACGCACTCTTGCACACATGATCCAGTTTGGACCAGTTATGACCATTAGATCTCACATTGGCAAATTGGTGAAGCCCTGGGACCCATACAGGACACGAAATGCAGAATTTTATTGTCGACTCACTCGGTCTTAAAGAACCTCAGGAGATTCTAAACTGAATGAAGAGAAAGGAATTGTGGGAAGGAGTTCAGCCAGAAACAGATTTTATAATGATGACTTGACAATAACCAACACCAGACCAGCATTTCATATGACGTCGACCAATAGCAGACATGTATCTTTGGGATGTGACTACAGACGCACAAATGCTGCGAAGTTTGAATTTTTAAGTTTTTGGGGTCATGTAGTAATTGGTTGTTAATGTTGTAAAGTGGGGAAAATGACATAAACATGCCAAAAAGGCAGGATCACCGCATCCCAGGGGTATACTGTACACATACATAAAACAGCTTGCCGAATTTTTGCGCAAATTCTCTTGCAATGTCAAGTTTCTCTAAAACCCATGATTGCTGTTAAGATTGTCGAGAAAAATTGTTCAAACCTCACATTGTTTATTTGCTGTTACTAGTGTCAATAAAATTGTTCAAACCAAAAAATAATGTCATGATACAGATTTCAACTTCACAGATTTTGCCTCTCTTTTCTATAAAATAATCCCACAATATACGAGGGTTCACACTACTAACACTCAAAGGCAACCCAAACAAAGACAGCACGACAAAGGAGCTATTTTTGCTTCTCTCATTTAGCCTGTTTCATACAAACCACGACTATTGGTCTTAAAACCAAATTAGCCAAACAAATCAAGCATATGATGCAGACTCGCTGATTGCGGCTGCCCCCCTCCTTGCTCGCCTCCTTTTATTGGCATCCCCTCCTCCTTTCTCTTTTCTTTCCTCCTGAAGTTGCAGCTTTCTCGCCACAAGGGTCCCTGTGGACCGGACCAGATGTTCCAGGCAGCACACTTCCCCACTCGCTGCCTCATGGAATATTCATAGGCAACCAGGCACCGCAGAGCAGCTCAGCACTGAGCCACGCACAACAGAACCTGCTTGCCTGCTTATTCATGTATTTATTTATTTATTTATGTATTCAATAATATATTTATGTATTTATTTATTTATTTGTTTATGTATTTATTTATGTACTTATTTGTTTGTTTATTCCTTTCACTACCTTGCATGTAATATAAAATATAACATTAACTCTCATAAATTTGTTGACTGCTCTTTGGTTGGTTATTTGTAAATACATAGTGTGTATGGACACAGCGCGTGTAAAAAATACTAAAAGAAGGTGTCAACAAAGTATAAACAAAAAATATACGAGTTCAAGTTCCAGTAGGAAGAATCGGGTTAAATTTATATAGTTATTTATGTCCTAATAAAGTGAGTTTATTCAATAATTCTGTATTGTTGTAGGAAAACAAATACTCATAAAAACGACATAAAAGAAAAAGATCTGTGTTTGTTTTTTTTAAAGCATCTTTGCCGCTTTTCCATTTAATTTATTTTACTTTATTTTTATATAGTTTCATTTTTTTCATAATTTTAATGTACATTTTGGGTAAATTTATTTATTTATTCATTTATCTATTCATGTGGCTGTTTGTTCATTTGTTTGTTTCGATATTTATTTTTTCATTGCTCTACTTTTCTGCAAAACTAAAGATGTAACATGACATACAAAACCATCTCTATCTGTTGACATATCTTAGGTTTAGTTGAGCAATGTGAGTATGAACATAGAAAATACAATTCAAAAATGAAAACAAACGATAGAGTCATCATAGAATCAACAAAGGAGATACATTATGGGCAAGTTTACAAAATCAAGTTGGAAGAAGTATTAAAACATATCCAGTCCAACACGTAAAACTATAAGGCGCTCATAAAAGTTTATGAGTTTCTTCAAACTGTGCCCGCGTCCTATCATGCAGTATGCTCTGTGTTGTGTAAAGCAACGGATGTAGCTGAGGACATGATGAGGCTGTAAAGAGTGAAGTGTGGCCGTGCATTCAAGGCTTTGTTTCACACTCCAGAGCTTAATGCTCAATTCATTTTTTTGGGGTGAAATCCAATGATTTTGTGAGATTCTTAACATTTCCAACTAAACGTGAATTGTATGCAATCTCCTGTGACTTCTATGCGTCTCCTGTGGGAACACTACCATGTCCTGCATACGCAGAAGTGGACACGCAATGCGTCCATTGTTTATGGAAGTGCTCATGGATGCCAGGGCCGTAGTGTATTGTTCTATTGGAGGCTGAACAGAGTTGTCCCCTCAAATATGAATTAAATGCAAAATTTCATTTTCCCTCCATTAAATGATTTTCATATTTTTGTCTGCCATGGCATCTTGATTTCTACACTACGCGGAAGAAAATGGAAATTGAGCAGCCGCGAGAGAGTTAAGAATTAATGACTCAATGATTTGCAAGTGAAAGAAGCCGAACAACACACTTAAGTTTGTATCCGTGTGCTTTACTTTGTAATCAATACTTAAAAAAACCAAAACAACCAAACTCAGTTTTGCTCCTGTGCTGTAAATTTAAAATATTTGTGCCGTAAGGTACGCAGAGTGCACCCGTGCCCCATAATGTGGTGCATCCCGTGTATGTGTTAAATACAGAAATACAACCAGCTACGGAGACTGCGCCTTTTAACACGGTGCACACTATAGTTGTGAAAATACGTTAATTTCAATTGATTAATTTATTAGTCTTTGAGTAGGCAATACTGAATTTTTGACCCTCTTCGAATACAGCCAATGATAATTTTTTTTTTCTAATTCATAACAGAAACACACGTTTTTATTTGTTATTTCTTGTCTGAATGTTTCAAAAGGATTTCCTTTCCTTACATTAGCCTCCCTTACCTAAGACATATCTGGATGGGGTTGCAAAACAAGTTATTTTATTACCTATACAATATTTGTGCTGTTTTAATTTCAACTAAACCATACAATTTTCTTCTTATTATTATTTTCAAGCTTTTTGGTGGCACTTGAAAGCAGACTCTTTTCTATGTTTTGCACACAACGAGTCAGATACGGTAATAGGAACAAACAGTATAGTAGATAGCGATTGGTTCTTTTTGAACAAAATAGTTGCCATCAACAGAACACTTATTATATTTACATCCTTTTCTATTTTTTTGGGCTGTTTTGAATTGTTGTTGCCCGTTTTTGTTTTCATCACATCACTGTTATGCTGTTCATGTGTGAGATGTGAGATGGATGTTGAATAACTGATGTTTGTCTGCAAATCCTAATGGTGGTGCTTAAATATGATCCAGTCGTTTACAACCCTGCCAGATGCAGCGGGACACTTAAATTCTTAAAATGGGTTAATTGTCCTTCGGTAATGCATCTTGATGGGTTGCAATTTGCAAATGGCAAGTTTCTGGGTTTTTGCTCTGTTTTATAGTGGCTAAGCTTTTTAGGGGAGATGGGGAATTAGCCTATGAAATGTTGATGTCGGGTTACGATAAACAACGTGGATCAAATACATTTCCACACAAAATAAAATTTTAGAAATGTGTTAGCAAAAAATGAATTGGATAGCACCATAAAAACAGAACAAAAACATATACTAAGATCTTCAAAATTCAAAGACATTGAAACTACTCTCCCACAGTGTCATCTACGCATCCCTGCTACATGATGTTGAAACACTAAACTACATCTACATGAACAAAACATAGAAGAAGAAGACGCATCACGTTCTCGCATTAACTATTGTGACACTCGGCACCCCACTCACGTCATTATGCACCTTGAATTCTGCGCCTATAGTATATGACAATAAAGAATATTCAATTCAAATTTCATAAGCAGTGAACCAACGATAACAAAAGTGTGAAGTAGCGAGGGTTCCCTGAACGTGTATTCTTTGATGCCCTCTTCTTTATTTATCTCTCTTGGGGTTTGGGTTGGCATTCGACTCTTCTTGAAGCAGGCCTTTTTATACTTTTTACCATTTCCATCCTACGCTAAAAAAGGAAAAGGAAAAAATCAGGAAGAACACGACGTCACTTTCCAGCACTCCCACCATCCCCCATTCCTCCGGCTACCAGCTCGATAGCCTAGATGGTAGGGCGCCCACTCCGAGACTGGGAGATCGCTGGTTCAAGCCTCGGCAGAGTCATACCCAAGACTTACAACATTGGTACTCATTGCCTCCCTTCTTGGCGCTCGGCATTAAGGGTTGGAATTGGAGGGTTTGGTCACCTAATGACTAAAATGGCTGCGCCCTGTTCGGCTCGCTGCAGTTTAACTGTACGGGTCAGGTGTATCGACATTTCGTTCTGTGTGCATGGTTACAAAGAATGACAATAAAAAGTAAATTATATTCTATTCTATTCTATAATATGTTCCACCTTAACAGCTTTGCTATAAGCAAAAGCAGATAGGTGCTATGGAAACAAAAGCATAAGAATAGAATAGAATAGAATAGAATATGCCTTTATTGTCATTGTTACAACATGGGATATGCTGTGACAACGAAATTGGACGACTCCAGTTCATTTACAGTGAGGATAAGGAAACAAAGATAAAAAGGAACAAAGAACTAACTGACTTTGTTGTCCTCGGGGGGGTGTGAGGGTCAAACAGAGTTGCCGGACACAACCGAATGTTTGATCTTACATTACACAGTCCAGCGTTTTTCCGAATTGCTCAGTCCACAATTTAGTAGATTTGGGAGTCCACAATTGAAAGGATTTGGGAGTACAGTCAATAAACATGCCCGATTAAAGTCGCCGTCGACGATAAAGCTCCGTTGGGGTAGTGCAAGCTGATGTTTAGCAGCGGGCAGAAGATTTCGCGCTATGCTAACGTTAGCATCTGGTGAAACTGTTAGCGGTGGAAAGTATACAGCAAACACAAAGACCACAGTTAACACTCCCGGTACATAGCTAGAAACTCCATATCGAGTGAGCAGTGTGTGTCAATGGTTCCGCTATTATTGTAGCGCGTAGTCTCCAACCCCTGTTTTTACCGGAGTCTTCGTCTCGTTCGAGCCGGTGATGTAATGCGGCGTCGGGAAAGCCAACACTCCGTGATGGCAAAAAAAAGTCCTCCAATTCCGGACGTTGTTGGTGGCGATCCGCAGCTCAATTCACTCATTGTGGACGGATGGATCTGGCGTTGGTTGAACATGCTTGGGAGCGCTGGTCTGTGTGGTCGCCTTCTTAGCTTAGCTCAGCCTTTTCTCTGTCGTTGTCATTGTCGGCAGGCGGCAAATCTTCCATGGAGATCCGGTGGTCTCTGTATATCCCTCGGGATGTAGTGGATATTATTGTAAATGCGAAGGGAGTCGAAGGGAAGGGAAAATAAGAGGGATCAGGGGACACTGAAAAACAAAAGACGAACTGGAGCCCGAGCCGCAGCGTCTACCCGACGCGCCGCCATCTTGAAATAGCTCTAAGGGCTCTTTGAACTCCGTTGTATATTGTTAACACATACTTAATGGAGAAAATATTTAACCTTCAATTTTTAAGGACACCTCAAACTACATACATATAACCATTTCATATATTTTCAATTTTATGTTTCCATTGTGGTAGGTGAGGTTTCCATTGCCTCCCGTGCTTCCCCTGAGTGCATCTCACTGCTCCCCAAATGCACTTTATTATTATTATAGACAGCAGAGGTTGTTGGATCATTGTCGTTACGTTAAGTGAAATTGTATACCATGTGACTTATTTTAAATTTATTTTTTGATGCTAAATGGTGATGTACTTTTTCTCTTTAAAGCCTTTATTACATGTTTACCCTGAAGTTTCATGTCTAATCTTGTTGCATACAATGTTTCACAACGTTGATCTCAATAAAGACAATTCAATTGAGTTCATCCATCCATCCATCCATCCATTATCTGCACCACTTATCTTCAGTAAGGTCGTGGGGTGCTGGAGCCCATCTCAGCGATCTTCGGGCAGTGGGCAGGGGAAACCCTAAACTGGTTGCCAGCCAGTCTCAGGGGACATAGAGACATACAATTCAATCGCTCATCCACACCTAGAGACAATTTGGACCGAACAATTAACATGACATGTATGTTTTTGGAATGTGGGAGGAAACTGGAGTCCTTTGATGAAACTCACACAAGCACGGGAGAACATGCAAACTCCGCATAGGAAAGCTGGTAGCTGGATTTGATCCCTGACCTTAAAACAGTGCAGCAGACATGCGAACCACTCAGCTGCTGTGCCGCCCTATTCGATTCAATTCGATTCAATTCGATTCAATTCGATTCAATTCGATTCAATTCGATTCAATTCGATTTAATTCGATTTAATTCGATTCAATTCGATTCAATTCGATTCAATTCGATTCATTTCGATTCAATTCGATTCAATTCGATTCATTTCGATTCATTTCGATTCAATTCGAATCAATTCGATTCAATTCGATTCAATTTGATTCGATTCGATTCATTTCGATTCGATTCGATTTGATTCGATTCGTTTCAATACGTTTCAGTTCGATTCAATACTTCCTGCATATTCTGTCCACCCCTGAACCATGATAGTTCCTCTACAAATCCAAATCAAAGTCAGTTTCAGAAAGTTTGACACAAAAATCCTTAAAATAGAGTCGGGACCCCTCAACGTGGGGTTAACTAGGGCCGAGAAACGTACAGCGCTTTGCGTACGTCTGCAAAACAAATGAGCTTGGCGTGTACCCGCGGAGGCACGGAGCCAGGCGGCACCTCTGCTCCACTTGACTGCGGTCCAAAATGACAGCTGACGGCTGGCACAGACATCATGGACGAGCAGATGTGGAGGCAGCTTTCCAAGTGCGCCGACAATTCATCCTACCACTGACTTTCCATTCACTTCTTCCCCCGTTTCTTTTTCGTTCTCACTTCAAACAGATGCTTCAGCGCCCGTGCACACACACACAACCTCCATTCACAATTTGTCAATTTCTTCCACAAACTGTACCAACTGTATGCTTGTCTCATTAACACACTTAAAGTTTTTCTGTACAGCATAAAAACACAATCCCTCCGCTTCTGGGTCATTGAGTTGGTAACAATTTTTGTGTTGCTCTGTCTTTGCGACTACGAGATCAATTTAGATTCCTGCTCTATTAAAATTCTTGACCGAGATTTTTCATCTAGAACACTCGTGCACGGCAGGTCGCAGGTGATTAGTGAGCCTGTAGCCATAGTTGAGGAATCTGTAATGCTAGAGCTGACTAGCGGTAAACTAAATTCATGCAATTTTTTTAGTTTAGAGTAATCCATTGCCCGAACCACGCACACACACTGATCTGTTTTTTTTTTTTCCGTAGCATCCTCTTCTGTGCTCCTAACCTCTGATCCTACCTTGGTGGGTTATGAGAAAGAAAAAATAACACTTTTGTTTACTGTAATTTCTTCTGCTACTCCACCTGTCTACAATATTCCTGTCGTGTTGAATCTGGCCCGCAGCTGCCGCAGTTTGAAGCACAAGATCCTAGACAGGCAGTAAAATCTTGTGAAGGATACAGGTGAGGTTCGAAGTTCATTAAAAGGGTTCAACTTGGTCTTCTGAAAATTAGATGACTTGCTTCCAATGTTTTGCTTGTCAATGATTTTATTAGTGATCATAATCTTAACCAGATTGGACTTTTTAAGAACTGGCTGAAACCAAATTAGTTTGTATCACTAAATGAGGCTTTGTGAGTTCACATTTGACACAGCTTTGCAAAAAAGGCGGTAGAGTTGCTCTTATATCAGAAAGTACACTGAAATTTACTCCTGCAACCTCTACTGGTTTTGAAATATTTGAAGCACTGATATGAGGTCCTCTATGTCACAACCAATATTTTGTAGTAGTTGTGAATGGCGCACCTGGACCATATTTTACAACTTTGGATGAATTTTTGGAACTGTTAACTGACTTATTAACTTATGCGGACAAAGTGATAATTATGGGTGGGTTCAATGTTCATATGAACTCCCCATCTAATTCGCTTATGGTTGCTTTTCATTCGCTGACTGATACATTTTATTTTAATCAAATAGTGGATGTGCTCACTCATTAACATGGGAATACTCTAGACCAGGGGTCGGGAACCTATGGCTCGCGAGCCATATATGGCTCTTTCTATGAATATCTATGGCTCAGAGACAAATTTGATTGCATGCAAAATATCTCCATCTTGCTCGAAACTTGAGTTGTTCATCCTATTCAGGTACACGCAAATCCAATCCAAAACTAAGTATCCAGCGTTACTTCGCAGTATATATAGGGCACGTTTTTCACTACAATTTACAGTCAAGGTGTCACACAAAAAAGGGGGGAAAAACTCATTTTGGCTGTACAACGCTAAAGAATCCTTTATATAAAAGTTCACTATATCATCTGTGTTCAGTGTTCAGATACCTTATGATGAATCCACAGAACACACTGTAAATACGCCAAAACACCGGAAGAGAACTTAGTCTTTTGATTGGGTGAGTGGGAGGGATGGGTGGAGCCATGCAAAAAGCGCAAGCACTCCCTCCTATCTCTCGCCCTACGCCATCTGCGCCAAAAGTGAGCTCATCAGGCTCCCTATTTGCAGAATGTTGTGAGGTTTTAACACAATAACTGCTTGCATCTGGTTTTGAAACCAATGTGTATGAAAAAAAAGGGTCAAAAGGAGTTTAACCGATCTTGAGTCATTGCAAGAAAGAGACAAGTTTAAAGTGGTATGTTTGTTGATTTTGGGACAGGGGCTCTGGCATTATTCTCTTTTCATATTTTTTATCAAATCATCAAAAATAAATGTGCTGAAGACTAAGCTTTTGTCTGGGGTGCGGGTTTAGCAATTTTGTAAATTTGTCTCATAATATATGGTGTGGCTCTTTCCCAAAATAAAATTAATATTTTTTGCTTTTATGGCTCTTTGAGTCAAAAAGGTTCCCGACCCCTGCTCTAGACCTTGTTGTGACACAAGGGGTGGTAGCCTCAAATGTTTTGGTGTCATTGTATACTAATGCCTCAGAACTGTGCCCTGCTAATAATTATCTTGTTAAACTTGAGGTGCTGTTTAAAGTTTATCGTGATAAGGAAGATCAAAATTTTAGCAGCCGCAATATCAGCTCTGCAACATCATCTGTTTTAATAGAAATCTTAACAGTGGCAACCGTATATTGGGCCTATTTAATCTCTGACAAATGAATGTAAAATCGCTTTGGTTAATGTAATTAACTCTGTGGCTCCCCCACAGCATAAGTTTTGACCAAAAAAATCCTTCGTCTCAGTTTACTGAAGAAACTCACTCAAACAAAGTTACAGAAAACTTGAACAAAAATGAGCACCGCGACAAGCCTGGTGTGACAACTTCATGAATTATAAAGTAACTATTGCTTCACCTTGGAATAATTTATCTTAGAATGCTGGTAAATAAACAGACAGGGACTACTGTGGTCTTTTAGGAACTGGCCAGGAAAAAAGCAGCATTTACTGAGAGAAGTCATATATACAGACAATAATTTGTTACATCACAGGAGAATAACATGAAATACAGATTTCTGCGCTGCACGTTGTGGAAATTTGGAGGCTTGCCTTACTGAGATATAAAGATGGATGTCACTTAATTTTTAGCGCCTCAACCCAGAAACAACCGAAATGTTGATTGTTGGTCCAGTTCATGTTTGTGACATGTGCCCCATCACTGCTCTAAACTTTTACAGACTAGGTGTCATAAATGATCCTAATCTGTCATTTCAGTTACATTAATTGAATAGATTTCTTTGTAATATTGCAACGATTCGCCCAATGTTGTCAAAATCAGATGCAGAAATTATAATTCATGTGTTTGTTTAAAACTTCTTGGCTTGATTACAGTAGAGTATTGGTCTCTGGTCTACCAATGTCTAGCATCAAAAGTTTGCAAGTAGTTCAATATGCTGTAGCAAGACTTTTGACGAGGACAAGAAAGTTTAACCATATCATTCCAATATTAGCTAACTTGCACTGGATCCTGGTTTGTTTAAGATGTGACTTATAGTTTCTCTCACTGACATACACATGTTTGCGTGGACATGCCGCCTGTTATTTCTCTGATTTGATTTCCACCTATGTTCCTGCGCGGAGTCCCCGCTAGGAAAATGCTGGTCTACTTCTGACTCCAAGAGCCAAAAAGAATACTCCGCCTTCTAAGATAAGATCTACAACCTCGGTGGAAGTTTGAGGATCTGGATACAGGGGAAAAAGTTTGAGATAATAAAGAAATAGGAGAAGGCACACAAAGATCGCTACCCTTGCTATGTTGCATGGTTGTGACCAATTGAGGAACAGGACTATTATTAAAAATAAGGAGGCAATGAAAGCATGGCAATCCTTACAAATGGATGCTCCAAAATCTGTTTCATTTTTAATTTGCAATTGAGTCTCCTTCCCCATCTACATCCACCTTCGACTCCACTCAACCAGCTGAATTCACGTCACACCAATGGTAAATAAAAAGTCATTTATTTCCTTTACTTCTATATTTATTTCTAATGTTATTCAATCATATGCACACATATTCCACACAAGTAGTACAGTACTTGCTGTATACTATTTTGTTGCTTCAATGTTTTCAAACTAGGGGCTCGGAACGCATTAGCTAATTACCATGTGTTACCATCCCCCACTATATAGCAATTTCACTTACAAACTTTACCTCAGAACTGATGAATGTTGTATCCCGGGGGTCCTATATACAGTATCTTCCTATATATAGAAACAAAACATACCTTCAAGTGAACCTATCTGCATTCAAAATCTCTGTCCAAGTAAGACTTTATAACAATTGCTCAATGTTTATGGCCACTGCTGGTTCAAGAGATAGCAACCAATCAGCAGGGAAAGAAAAGCGAGACTCCTCAGTGGGCATACAGCTTATCAAGAGTGCAGGTCAACTAGGCCAGTTAATAATGCTGTTATCACACAGGCAAGGGGGGAAGGATGCACAGGGTAAAGTAAATAAAATAACAAAAAAAAAGAGGGGTGAGAGCAGCAGAGTGGGAGGCAACAAAAGGAATCAGGTCCGTTGGGAGGAATTCTCTTAGGGGGACAACAAGGTTTTGTCCACGCGCGAGGTAACAGCTGAACTGATTCGTTTTTTTCAAGTGGCAAACTGTTGCCATCCACATTAAAAAGAACACATTGTCACGAAATTAAGACCTTTTTCTAATTTAAATGTTTCCTCTGATATTGTAGTACCAGCTCAGTAGCCTAGATGGTAAGGCGCCCGCTTTGAGACTGGGAGGTTCGGGTTCGCGCCCCGGCCGAGTCATTCCTAAGACTTAAAAAGTGGTCGGCGGCGCCCTCTCTTGGCTGCGGCTGCATCGGGTCAGATGCAATCGACATTTCGTTCTGTGTACATTGTTACACAGAATGACAATACAAGGAAATTATTATTATTATTATTATTATTATTATTATTATTATATATGGCATTTTTTTGCCAGCGCTTAGCAGCAAAGTCATAATTGTCAACTTCAGCCACATTGCTCCTCTTATTAATGATTGCAATTATCTTTGTTAAGCTATAAAACCTACAAACACAACGTGGCACCTATTTTCTCACAGCAAGACAGACTGTTTTAAATACTTTGACAACATTAGCAATCTAGGTTGGCATTGGCATTGGGGGCGGCAGTAGCTCAGGAGGTAGAGCGATCGTTTTAGGATTAAGGGATCCCAGTTCGAATCCCGGCTTGCCCGTGTTACATGCCGAAGTGTCTTTGGGTAAGACACTGAACCCCCAATACCTCCAATAAGCAGGTTAGCGCCTTACATGGCTGCACAGATCACGGCCGCTATTGGGAAATGTGAAGCGAGCGAGGTACTATTCTTTATTTAAACCACATTTCATTTGGACTCAAGCAAAAAAAAAAACTGAACATTTGCAGGAATTAATTATAATTATATCATTTGGGAATTTCCACTAAACTGCTCTGAACATTGACCAATGTATATTAACCAGAGTGACTCTGTCAAAAATGTAGGTCTCACATTCGACCCTAATCTGTCCTTCTAAACACATGCTAAGAATATTACTAGAACAGCTTTTTTCTATCCCTGCAACATTGCTAAAATTCGCCCTATGCTGTCCCAGTCATGTGCGGAGATTATAATCCATGCGTTTGTTACCTCCCGTCTCCATTACTGTACTGCAGTACTCTCCCGTCTCCCAAAGTCCAAAGTCAAGAGCCCTGAGCTGGTACAACATGCCGCAGCGAGGGGTCTAATTAAGACAAGAAAGTTTGATCACATTATCCCAATTTTAGCTAACCTGCACTCTATGTTAGCTTAAGATGTGATTTTAAGGTCCTGTTGGTGTTATATAAAATCATGCATGGACTTGCTCCCTCACGTCTTTCAGATTAAATTTCCTGCTATGTTCCGGTCTGGAGCCTTTGCTCGAAAATGCTGGTCTACTAGTGATTCCAAGAGCCAAGAAGAGATCCGCAGGTTCGAGAGTGTTCTCCATTCGGGCCCCGGTGCTGTGGAATGCTCTTCTCCCTGAGATTCGATCTTCAACCTCAGAGGAACTGTTTAAATCTAGGCTTCACACACATTTATATTCTATAGCTTATGAATGACCTGTATTTCATGTTGACAATATCTGTGTGTTCATTGTTATAACAACACCCATTGCAGCCTGGTCATCCTGGAAGGGGAATTACCTCATGTGCGGTCCATTCTTACGGTTTCTTCATTTTCCTCATGTTGAGATTTTTGAGTTGTGTTATTTTTGCCTGCTGCATGTGTTCCTGCTAAAGTACTGGGGATTTAACAAAATGAAGTTCTCTAGACGCCAATTGGAGCCAATTTAATCCAGACACGTCATAAAGAATCCCTAGCATGAATAATGACACAGTACATAAAGGCAAATCTATACTCTTATGATTACAAGCCAACACTTTGGTGATTCAAACCGAACAAACGTTGTTGTCTGTGGGCATGGGTTAGTATGTCAGGCGCGTGAGGTTATCCAATAATCCACGAAGAAACAAAGGAAAAAAAGGTCTTGCAGGACTTTCCAGGTTCCTTCTTTTTTGACATACTCTGTGGCTGGAAAGAGGGAATGGTGTATTTCTAGCATGGGATTCCCACTACAGTAGGAACTGAAGGAGGCTGTTTTGTACAAAAGTACAGGGTAAAAAGGTTTTCATGAGTGGTTTTGGAATAGTAAATTATTTCATTGAGTACAGAAGGACACGTTCAATGCTTCTATGAACCAGATTCTTGTTGACTCCTCCTTCCCGCCTCATCTCTCAGCCTTCAGACAAAATATTTGCTTTTTATTCTCCGGGCTTTCATTTGGAATAAAATATTTGAATAAAACATCTGTGCTGCGCCAATGCATTAGTTTTAACACGGCAGAAAATAGATCTCAGCAGCAAAACACTGTTCCTCAAGGCACAATTGAGACGAGATAAAAGAGGAACAAGGGTTGCTCTCTGGTGTAAAAATAAAACAAACACACACTAGGGTTGAGTTTTAGATCAGAATAGGCAGAAAATGTGAGGGAAAATGTGGTGTGCATCTCCTTCCAGCGGTCCCTCACATTGAGACAAACTTCATAAGATATGCTTGTAGTGTTGAGAAGAAGCCATGCTCCGCAGAACAAATGGTGTTAATTTGCCGCGCCTCTCTGAAGCTGCACATTAGAGAGAAGCCTTCAGGGAGTGAGGAAGGGGGACGGAGAGGAGCTGGGCTTGGGGGGGATGTTGATGGGGGTTTGTGGGAGGAGGGAGCGAAGGGGATGATGGGAGGGAGGGAGGAAGGAGGCAGCAGCAGCTGTGCTGGAATTAATGTCTGCATGCCAAATTAGAAACACCATGCGTCTCCGTCAGGAAGGAGGGATGGCGATGGAGGTAAAGTGGAAGAAAGGATGGGACAGAAGTAGACAGACAGACAGACCGGTAGATAGATAGATGGATAGATAGATAGATAGATAGATAGATAGATAGATAGATAGATAGATAGATAGATAGATAGATAGATAGATAGATAGATAGATAGATAGATAGATAGATAGATAGATAGATAGATAGATAGATAGATAGATAGATAGATAGATAGATAGATAGATAGATAGATAGATAGATAGATAGATAGATAGATAGATAGATAGATAGATGGATAGACAGACAGACAGACAGACAGACAGACAGACAGACAGACAAACGGACAAATACACCTGCAACCATGCATCCATCATCTATCTGACAGATAATCCTTGCATCTGGACAGGTTAGGGCCACCAATCCCAGTGGTATACCCCATACATAGGATTATCAGGCAGAGGATCAATAACGAGCGTCCAGTCTCCCCCTAATGATGGCGGCAGGGCACAGGGCAGGAGGCCTCAGGGTAGCAAACAGGCAAAACCGTTCCTATGAATACATCATCAGACCCAAGATAAGTGTCCCTGTGTGTGCACGGCATACAGGTCGAGTCAAGTACGTGTGCTGTATGGGTGAGAAGTACAGTATGTGAAATGAAGGAGGCGAGAGCAGATGGCGACTTGCAATTGTACCAGCGACTTCACCGCGTCACTCCCCCCGAACATCGTTCGGCACTCTCACCGTCGTTCTAAACCGCTCCCAAATTGAAATTGGACATTTTTGTAGAAGAGGAGCTCCATCGTCTTTAAATATTTACAGAGCGGCCAGGGGACTTACTTTCGCTCTGCGCACAATCTAATTAGCTTAATAAGATTCGACACTATTGTGACGTTGAAGTTGTTGTTGGACTGAGGAAGTTGGAAATGGATCGATTGACAGGGTTGTAGAAAAAAAGTAAGTAGTGTTCGAGAAAAACAAAACAAAAGCAAAAACTGGCTTTTTTTGATTAGAGAAACGAAAAAGATTGGGTTACAAAACAACAAAGGATATTTGTATTTTATCCAAATCTATAAACACTCCATTGTTTTACCTCATTTTAATTATAGTGTTTGAACGGTGACAATTATGTACTTTTCTCCACATATTTATTTTATTATCCCTGCAGAACATGCTGACTTTTCAGACCTATGGAATTTGTTAAAAACATCTGTTTAAGTTACAAGCCAAATACAATCCTTCAAAATTAGGGAGCTAGGGTCTGGTAAAACGGACAACCAATTAATCTGTGGTAGGTTTATAAATATTAGACACTCAAAATAAGGGGAGATGGCACCAACAGATTTTAAACGTGCAAGGAGAACAGGAGAGAACCTAAACCTAATATAAGAAATTCCAACCCATTCTAAAAGCCTTTGCCTTCGCCCTTTCTTTTGAATAAATCTCCTACCTTGCAAAAAACTGATCCCGTCTAGACTTGTTTGGAAATCAAACAAAAGCAACATGATTTGTCAATGTGAACAGTGTATAAATCAAAACAACAAACAACGGTGAGGTATAGTCGTTATAATAGCAAGCTGGCATCCTATGTTATCTCCTTTGCAGGAGTCCAAACAATAACAACAGAATAAAGTAGAGATGTCCAACCATTTTGTAGCCAAGAGCTACGTTTTGTTACTAATTAGCACAAAGGGCACCCATTTAATATGCATTTCTGAAATACCGTATCATGTTATTACTATGTTGTAACCATGTTATTACTATTACTACCAGGTTAATTATTGGAAATAGGGTTTATTGGATTCAGTCAACTACTAAAAAAATAATTTAAATAGAAAATTACAATGACCCAGCACTGGTGAGCTGTTTTTAAAGCACGTCTGCGGGTCCTTAGGGGGCACCCTTATGCCCGCAGGCACTACATTGGAGACCCCTGGAATACACTTATCAATGGGCTGACTGATCGATTCAATGCACCCTTGGTTGAAATGTGTTAGACATGACACTCTGGAATTGTTATTATTATGATGATGATTTTTACCTCAAAATAAAACGCGATCCGACCGTTCACTATGTGGGCGCGAGCACACAAAGGGACGAAAACAACATGCTTGCTCATTAGCTCATTTTTTCCTCTTCTCCGCTGTGCTAAATTAACCATCCAATTTCTCTCCTTTGTGTGTCCTCTGCTGAAACAAAGCCATATGCACCCTCCCGCCGACACCCACCTCCCCCTCCGCCGCCCATCCTGTCATCGCGACGTACGCATCCCCCCGTCTGACCGCACTCCCCCCGTTTCACACCCTCCTACCTCACCCCTTTCCCCGCCCACACGCTCTCCCTTCCCCACCCCGTCTTCCGACTCCCCCCGGGAGGTGACATCTGCCAGGATGCGCTCGGCTGCTTCCAGATGCACCGCCACCACTGCCTCCGCCCGAAGAAGAACGCCACCCCGCCACTCATTTCAATTCCATCACCCTCTCCCAATCATCTTTCCTCTCCCCAGTGCAACATTAACAAGACTCTTTCATTTGAATACGTAATTAGCCGCCCGAGCACTCCGCTTCACTAATTTCGAGACAAAGGGATGGAGGTGGCGAAAAAGGGGGGGGTGACAACGTGGAGATAGCAACCGGGAGGATAAGGCTCATAATAATTTAAAACACTTTTAATCCTGCAAATAATTTGAGTGCAAATAATCAGTAAAATTCGATGATACCATTATCCGTTCAGGAAATGAATTGTACGAGAACTGAAGATATGTTTCCCATATGTAGTGATCGTAATTATTTTTATGCATTCTTACACAATCCAAAATACCCCAAATATTAATAAAAACATGCATCCAAACAATCATAAATAACCCAAATATTAACAAAACATGGACCTAAACAACCATAAATCCCCCAAATATTGGTAAAACGTCTACTCAAACAAGCATAAATAACCTAAATATTGTAAAAAAGTGTAAATAGACGACCCAAAATTCAAAAAACATGAACATAACATGCACCCAAACAATGATAAATACCGAAAACATTAATAAAACGGAGAATGTAATAGAACAGTGAAGCATGGATAATTTGTACCTTGTATACCTTGTAGAAATCCCTTTTGAGCAAGAATAAAGTAGAGATGTCCGCATTAAAATATTCACTTTATCAAAATAACGCTTTGGCCTATCTTCTGACTGTTTGTGTCATGATTACTGATGTGACTTACCTCTGCCCGCTCATTTGGCACCAACCGCAGTGGGTTCTGATTGGCTCCCTGTCACAATTTGAACCCAGTTCTGTCTGCCCCGGTTGTCAGTCCGTCTGCGAACCTCAGTGTATATTAAGCAACACTTTTTCGACCCTGTCCCGTTTTTGCTCTCGTCTGTTTCCGACTACGACCTGTTTTGATCCTGACCACGTCTGCTCTCGCGTCCAGGCTTACGACCTCTTTTGTCCCTGACTATGTCTACTCTCCCGTTCTGGCTTACGACTCGTTTCCTACTCCAGCCACGCCTTGCTCCCCCAGTCCCGGCACCCGACCAGATTTTCCATCCCTGACACCGCCATCGCTTGCTACGGAAATTCCACTTCCGTGTTTGGATCACAATCCGAGTACGAGAGCGACTTGCTTCCCGCGTCAAGTGAACACCGGATCGTGGGCGCAGTTCTTCCTCTTTCCTTCAATAAAACTTGTGGTAAACGCTACGCAATTGGGCCCTGTTTCCGTTCTGGTCCTGACAGTTTGTTACCCGTTCAGAAATTGTTGACTAATTTTAGAAATGAATTCAGAAGAATTGATCATGTATTTAAAGATCTTGTGATAAGTTTTTTATTTTCTAGTGTAGGACACCTGCAAAGGAGGTTTCTTAGGATGCAGGCTCATTCTTTTGACTATTGAATGCTATTGCGCACTATTCTTCATTGTTTTGAATAATAAATTATTGTCGGTAGTGGACAATCATGTTGCTGCTTTTTGATTCCTAAACCCTTGAGGCAGATCTGCTTGTGTGACCTAGAATTTGTAATAAGAAAAAATGGCTCAGGGGAGGGCCTTTAGAATGGGTTGGACTTTCTTATCTGAAGGCTTCTTTCCCTCTCCTTTGCAAGGTCAAATTCCGTTGATGTCTTCCCTTCTTGTTTTGAGTGTCTTCTAAATTTTAAACTTTTCACCATGTCAATGATTTCTCATGCCAGTTAGAATTCAAATTTCTTAGAAAATCGCAATGAACTGGTGAGCTATTTTCAAGCTACCCGGCTCTTCTCAGGGGGCTTCCTGGTGCCTGTGGGGAACCAAATTGGTTATTCCTATTCTAAGAAATGCTCTGTTTTTGTTGGCGGGGCTGTTGCTAAAACTAATCTCCAGCTTGAGCAAGAAAAAGTTTCAGTTTTTTGGTTTCTTATTGGTCTTCCCTTGGGTAATTTCTTGTCACCTATTCTGTATCGTGCTTAATCGGACACGTTTTGACAGCTTGCGAAGTTGCCAGCATGGCTTCTATTGCCACAAGTATGCATTCATCATTAACCCTGGGGCAAGACAAACCCTCCCACGCCAAAATAAACCCCACTTACTGTCACCCAATAAATCATTCTTCTCAACAAGCCCCGGTTCCTCAGGGAAATACAATATCATCTCCGCTCATTGCCCTCACTGTCTGCCTTTTTACAGTAGTACATCTTTATACAAGCACCTCTGAACACAAGAATTTGGATACATGAAATAAAATCCAGGTCAGGCTACCACTAGAGATCGCTTGAGACAGCTCAAAGCCCGCATCAGCTTTATAGTTTGTACATAAAAACTACTACAAGCCAACTAAGTTATGTAAAATGTTTTATTTGTATGTTTCTTTAAAGTTGCAGTAACTTTAATGATAAGTGTGCATTACGTGCTGACGTATCATAGAGCTCTCAACCTCAGCTAATTGCTCCCGGTATTAATGGTTGCAATTCCCCTTATTTAGCAAAAATAAACTTTACAAACACAATGTGGCACCTATTTACTCACACCAAGACGGACTATGTAAAATCACTTGTCGTTTTTTCCAGGGTTGCATTGCAAAAACATCCCGCAATTATCAAAACCCACTAAGTAAGAACCGTTATCTATTTAATTATTTATTTATTACTCAACGAAAACACAATTTACCAGTTTAAGAATTCGTTCAACAAATAAAAGAACTCCCTTTTTCTTATGAATAACTTCTGTACTGCCGAATAATGATTTAAAAATAATCTTGCCGTTTTATTGCTCGACTTTATGGATGAAGGACAAGATCTACTTTACAAGATACTTTGCGGTCATCATGTGGACGTTATGGAAGACAGCATTTACCATCTAGTTCTGTCCTACAAAAAACATATATATTTTTCCATTATCAACCTTTTTGAAGAAGCACCAGTTATTACTTAAGACCTGCATGTAGCTCCAGAGCAAGTTTAGCAGGTGAAGAAGTCAAATTTGTGGGCGATAGAAAGCATCTTACTCTGTTTAGCCAAGAACAATGCACAATGAAAACCAATGGATTACTGTACCATGACTATATTGTCAATCTACCATTACATAGTGTCTGCTGCCAGTTATTTAGACAATCCAAATCAGGACCGAAATGTGCAAGACGAGATTGTTTAAAAAAAAAAATCTCATTGTATGAAAATTGTTATACGGCGCACACAATTTTAAATGATCACAAAGATATGAAATATAAGAAAAACGAATACTGCGAGTCACTCGTTTTTTAATTTTGATGCTTTAGCTTTTACTGTAATTTTTATTCCATGCACCTTGTAACTAAATGAAAATAAAAAAAGAAAATAATGCTACCTTAGTGTTTTCGTCACTTCCGATTTTGCGATTTGAAGTCATCAAGAGTAGACTCTGACAATAGGTGACATGATGACTGCATGTCCATGAGGGTTGCATGTCAAATCCATCTCCATCCATGTTGAAGGATTAACAAGTGAATGTTGTTAGCTTCTTAAAGTGTTTATTTCATTTCTGGACAACTATATTTTGTATAAGTTTGGGCAGGCGTAGGTTTATGTATTTTTTTGCGACGAAAATATTGGCACACGGTCTCGATACGCTATATTGCATTGTTGCAGTTTTTCCTATCTGGAGAAGGGAATTTAAGCTTAAATAATACATTCCTTGTGGGCAAAGTTTTCTTTGGTGGTTTAGCTCGGTGACACTACAATTCTATAAACCGTGTGCCTTATTGTACTTTTTTTTTTAGTTATCAATAAGATTTGTTTCTTAGCTATTCAGGGATCACTTGGGCGCTTTCAGAAGGAGAGGAAAAGACCAATTAATTTTGAACTATTTCATATGAAGTAAATGTGCTTGTTACAGCAATTCAAGTTATGAACACAATCCTGGAACACATTACGCTTGAGTGAAGAGGTACCACTCTACTTTCTCAGTCATTTTGGCCTTGACGCTTTTTCCCACACTGTGAAAACGAAAAAAAAGGAAAAGAATTAAGACTCTGTAGCTGTGTGTCGTGGCACGATGTCGTTTTCCTTCTTGGTAGCGTGCCAGGCCTGGCCTCCTGTCAGCCATTGAGGGAGCCAAATGACAGCTTTGATCCTATTAGGACGGGCGCCAAATCAACACTTTGCTCATTAAGGGCCCTGGCGCGCAAGCTAACAGCAAGCTAACAGCGTGCCCTCCTCTTCAACACCACCGCCGCTGCCAAGCTCACCTGTCATGGCGTCGTTTTAGCTGACTCAGCATCCAGTCGTATCCAATCGGACCGCAAAAGTTCTGTAACAGCTAATCGATTGTCGCGGAAAACGCTGATGCAGCGACACGCTACGGGCCATCAACTTTTGGAATGGCTTTATTACGGCTAGTAAATGCCAGAAGATTTTTAAATTAAACGACAACTTGTGAAAACTGACAGACTTTGGAGATAAAAATGAAACAACTGAGGGAGCTGTTAAGAAAAGATGGCCTCAGATGAAATCTATCTATCTATCTATCTATCTATCTATCTATCTATCTATCTATCTATCTATCTATCTATCTATCTATCTATCTATCTATCTATCTATCTATCTATCTATCTATCTATCTATCTATCTATCTATCTATCTGTCTGTCTGTCTGTCTGTCTGTCTGTCTGTCTGTCTGTCTGCCTGCCTGCCTGCCTGCCTGCCTGCCTGCCTGCCTGCCTGCCTGCCTGCCTATCTATCTATCTATCTATCTATCTATCTATCTATCTATCTATCTATCTATCTATCTATCTATCTATCTATCTATCTATCTATCTATCTATCTATCTATCTATCTATCTATCTATCTATCTATCTATCTATCTATCTATCTATCTATCTATCTATCTATCTATCTATCTATCTATCTATCTATCTATCTATCTATCTATCTATCTATCTATCTATCTATCTGTCTATCTGTCCGTCTGTTTGTCCGTGTCTCTATATCCTTTCTCCCTCTTTCTGTCTCTCTCTCGCTCTCTCACCCTCTCCCACTCTCTCTCAACCTCTCCCTCTCTCTCTCTCACCATCTCTCACTTTCACGCTCCCTCTCTCTCTCTTCCTTGCCCCTACTCTTTCTTTTTCTCTTCCTTCCCTCTTTCCCTACTCTCTCTTCCTCTTTCTCTTTTCCTCTCCTTTTCCCTCCCTCTCTTTTCCGAACCCCTCTCTTTCTATCTCTGTCCCTCTTTGCCTTTTTCTTATTTTTTTCTGGATCGATGGATGGATGGACGATTTTTATTTTATTGTTTATTAAAGCACTCAAATTTACGTTGATTATTTTAATGTACTTTTAAATGAAATGTATTTTTTTGGTTATTGGATGGACTTTGATGATTTGATGATCCGTTTGGTTGTTTTAAAAAATAACAATAATAATACGACGTTGCTACAGTTACTCAGTACTAAGTAGTAAGTATTTTTTTACACCAAGTACTTTTTTTACCATTACTCAAGTATAAGTATTTGGATGACGACTTTTACTTCCATTTTAGTAATAGTATTCTGAAGTAACGATATTTTCCTTGAGTAAAATTGTTGACTACTCTCCCCACCTCTGAATTGATGCCAGTGAATCACACAAATGTGAGGATAAGACACTGAGATGGATGTGACGGTTGTCACGACTCAGCCATCAAACAAAAGAGTTGGCGTACCGGGGACGGATGGAGAACGGGTCCACTTTTACACAGCCCAGGGAGTCGTCAGACGCACTCAGCTTGCGAGCTCATTAGAAAACGGCCATTATTCGCGCATTTGCACGCATCGCATGCAAAACTCATTTACTTGTAAGAAATTAAAAGTTGATTTTAATTGAGCTCGCACTGCAGTATGCAAATGAGAAGTGCATAATGTACATTGATGCGGAGCCGATGACGCAGGACGGAATCGCTGAAAATGGATTTAACTCTTTCCTGACGCTGTTTACAAAGCCAACAGTGATTTTATACGTAAAGTACATCGTTTTATTTTGCTCATTTTTCTCGTATGATTTTCAAAGGCTGAGAAGATTAAAAGTTTTTAAATAGCTACGTTATTGCACTATTTTCCATTGCACTGGTGTACTAATGTACTTAGGCCAGTCTCCAAGCACTGCCTTGTAACTGTATTTGCCTATATACCCTGGAGTGCCACGTTCTATCTCGATCTAAAAACAAAGACTATGTTAATTCTCCAATTAAATATCCATATTAAACATTTAGGAATATTTTTGTTTGACCTTGCACTGAAAAAAATTGTATTCCACAGGCCCAAAAAATGGTCTCATTTTACAATAGTCTTACGGATTATTTTCCATATTTTAGTCGAAATACAGTTCAAGCAATTGTAAAGTAAGGCAAATACTGTTTTCTTGATTGAAATTTCAACTTGTTTTCGGGTAAAATGAGAAAAATATGTAAAATCATCATATTCTCATGTTGTAGATGGCTAGATCATGTTGCTTACATTCCTTGCTTCTATTGTTTTTATATTATTTTTCCTAGTTCAGTAAAATGTGTGTATACTACAAAATATATTGGTCTGTTTACGGCCAAAGGTACCCAACGATTTCACAAGTTATTCAGCTCAATTATTTCTATATCTTTTACCCACCATTTTAAACTAGACGTTTTGTGGAACTACATGAATTGAGAAAAAAAAGAAAGTACCACAAACATATTTTTAAGAAATAAAGTCGAAAAGAGAAAGAAAAGAGGGAAAGAGGGAGAAAGAAGAAGGGAGGCAGGTAGGGGGAAAGAGATGAGAGTGAGAAACAAAAAAAAAAGAAAAAGGCAAAGAGGGACGGAGATAGAAAGAGAGGGGTTGGGAAAAGAGAGGGAGGAAGAGAGAGTAAGGAAGGAGGTAAGGAAGAGAAAAATAAAGAGTAGGGGCAAGGAAGAGAGATACCAATTCATTTATTGTTTGGATTGTACACACCAAAAAGTTTTGGTTTTAAATTTCTAATCTGTTTTATTTACTCCTTTAAAAATGTTTTTATTTTATTGTTTTTTCCCTTTTTTTAATATAATTTATTTATTTATTTTCTTATTTCAATACAAAATTGTCTTCTGTTCCCTAGATAAGACAATTTTATTTATGTTAAAAAAAACTAAAGTGTGCTGCAAGATTATAAATATATAATAATGATATAATATTTTGCTGATTTTAAATATATTTTTTCATGTCATGTTTCAAGAAAACTTCATTCATTTAAAAGAGGCTCTTCTTCCAAGATAAGAAAATGAAAAAATACTTGAAATGAGCAAAGCAATTTATTTTCAATTAGATTTCTTTATTTACCACATGAATCGATTTTCTTATTTTCCTAAATAAAACAAGATAAACTCAGAAATCACAGTTTAAATAAGAAACAGTTTCCACCTTTATTTTTTAAAGTGCTTATGATGCCGCAAACCCCCCACCTTTGCGGAAGGCGTACTTCACTCCCCCCTTCGGTTGCAGAGGTGCAGAGGTGCTCTTTGTGCACCGACGTTTGCCGGTGCCGGGGATGCAAGCAGGTGCGGTGAGAGAAAGAGCCCTGTTGTTGTGGCACCGCGTCTGGGTAAACAAACACCCTAGAGGTCTTTGGCACCATGGTGCACCACCCACGTCCGCATAAAAAAAAAATGAAGGCGTGAAAACATCCCACAGTTCGGGTCACAGGAGTCCACTTGCCGCAATGGATTTAGGACGGCAAGTGGATCTCAGTGTTGCCTTTGATAATGTGGACCACAACATATTACTTGATCATCTGGAAAAATTCATTGGTATCTGAGGAACCGTACCTTCGTGGTTGAGTTCCTACCACACTGCCAGGACACAATGTGTTAGCTATGGCAATCTGACCTCTGAACATTTTGATGTTAACATCGGCGTTCCACAGGGCTCTGTACTTGGCCCTCCTTCTTTTTAATATTCATATTCTTCCGCTTGGTCTTATTATCTACAAGTATAATATTAGTTTTAATTGCTATGCAGATGACACTCACCTGTATCTGCCACTGGAGGCCCAGTTAAGCCGTGGAAATTTAGAGGCCTGCCTTACTGAGATACGAAGATGGATATAACTTCAGGTTTTGTGACATAACCCAGAAACAACGGATATGTTGCTTGTTGGTCTAGCATTTGGTCGTGACTTGTCCTCAAACACTGGTCTGAACCTTGACAAATGTAATATCACCCAAAGTGACTTGTTCAAAAATATAGGTGGCATTTTTTATCTTTATCTGTCGATTCAGTTACATGCGAAAAATATAACTACAATAACTTTCTTCCATCTTCGTGTTATTGTGAAAAATTGCCCAATGCTGTCAAAATGAGATTATAATTCATGCGTTAATTATTTTTGACTACGGCAAGAAAGTTTGATCATGTCATTCCAATTTTAGCTAACTTGCACTGGCTCCCTGTCCATTTAAGATGTGACTTTAAGGTTATGTTACTAAAATACAAACATTAAAATGGACTTTGCCCCCTCTTATCTCTCTGATTGGATTTCTTTCTGCCCGGAGCCTCCACTTGGAAATGCTGGTGTACTTGTGACTGCAAGAGCCAAGAAGGAATCTGCAGACTCAAGAGCGTTCTCCATCCGGGCCCCAGTGCTGAGGAGAGCTCTCCGCTCTTCCATAAGATCTGCAACCTTTGTGCAAGTGTTCTAGACCTAATACACACTTGTATTCTAACGTTTATGATTGATGCCAAACTCACACTTTTCTTTTCCTGTCCTTTCCGGCTGTCTGACTGGTGTCAAAAGGCGGAATAAGGACGTATCGGGATGAGTCAGGGGATCAGCATGTGACCAAAAGCATGTCATCATCGTAGCGACCCCCTTTCCAAAGCTACATTTACATCGAAACAAGTGTCTGCTTTAGATAAAGCTATGTGGTCGTCCACTGCACCAACTCAACGTGGATAAAGCTAATTAGGATGTCTACATCAGTTCCAAGGTAAGTCAATATTGTATTAGAGGCAACATATTTTCACTTTGCTGGAGAGAAATATAGTTATTTACAACGCTAGCATCTGAGCTATCTTTAGCTCTTGGCTGCATCCTATATAACGACACTTAGATTACTGGGATTTCAATTGCCTGTTTTGTACTATTTTTTGTGCTTTGGTAATCCCACGTGAGTGAAAAGTCAAGTCAAATCAAGTCATGTTTATTTGTATAGCCCTTAATCACAAAGAGTCTCCAAGGGCTGCACAGACCACAGATTATTGCAAACCACAGACTATTATTACACCATCCCCTGATCTAAAACCTATATGAGGGCAAGGAAAAACTCAAAAACCTCAACATGAGGAAAATAAGAGAAACCTTGAGAAGAGACTACACATGAGGTAATCCCCCTTCCAGGATGACCAGGCTGCAATGGATGTTGCAATAACAAATAATACACAGATATTGTCAACATAAAATATAGGTTATTCATATAGAATAGAAGGGTGTTTAAAGCTGAGATTTAACAATTTCCACTGAGGTTGCACATAGAATCTCAGGGGGAATTCCACAGCACCGGGGGCGGAATGGAGAACGCTCTCGAACCTGTGGATCTCTTCTTGGCTCTTGGGATCACTAGTAGACCAGCGAAGACTCCAGACCAGAACATAGCGGGAATATAAATTGTTTGCTGGACTAACACAGAGCTTTAAGCTAGGTTTTGATTAATACAACCTAGTAGCAATAACAACATCTATTTTACACACCAAGTTAGGTTAATTAGTTGGAGGTTAATCTAATTTCTTACCCTGCAGTGAATAAACATTGCTGATCCTCTCGCTAGGTTTTTCAGTTAGTGATGACATTGTGAGTTGTATACTGTTGCCTATATTTTTGACATAACTTACCGTTTATCGTAAAAGTGCTTAAAATCTCAAAATAGGTACCCTTTAACTTAAAAAAATCCCTTTGGGGCAAATCTTTACGTATTCTAGCTTTGTAATAAGGTTTTTAACTAATTTTAATTACTGTTTATCAAATATGAATTTTTGCACGTGTTAGCTTAATGCAACTTTGCTCGTGAATTTCCGTGTTTTGCGACTATCAGGTTAACTTTCTCCTCTGTTTACCTGACTCGTTCCATTGTATATTTTCTCCTTATTCTGCTGGCATCTGTTTTCCTCCCATTGTCTCTCCGTCTCATCTGCATCCTGTCTCCAGGCCACTCTCCCCGCCGTCCTCCTCCTCCTTTTCCTCCCGCCTCATCATTTTCTGCATCCCTCGAAGCCCTTCCCCGAACGGCTCTCTCGCCCGCTCTCCTCCACAGCTGTGCAGAGGCAGATTAGTGCGTTAGTACCTGTGAGGCAGAGGCTGCATGCTAAAAACCAATCAGCTAATGTTGATAAAGGAGGCGGGCTACAGACATCTGTTCACACAAAACACCAAACTCATTTGAATCGCAAGATGAAATGACTCACATCTGCCGGATTGGAAAATATCTTTCGGCCCTCTTTGTTTTAATTTGGACGAAGGCGACTGTCTTGACGGGATATTCCATATGTATGTCCCTCTTAAGATCTGTGTCAAGCGTGTTACTGAAAAACAGTTACCAGTAGCTTCATTTAAAAGGCTATTGCGTTATCCCCGTGATTTCTGACACCGAAAAGTAGCACATTACTCTGAAAGTACTCAATCAAATTACTGTATATGCTGTTGAACAATGGCTTTTTCGTCATGGTATTTGTTGGTTACATATACTGAGAGGACAAGAATTCAAAATAGAGGCTGAAAGCAGTGTCTTTGAAGGGTTATTTACTGAATGTATTCTGGACATAAATGAACAGACTATGGCTGTAGCAGTTCACTTGTCCCAAGGCTGACATGTTTTAAAACAAATCTTCTAATAAAGGGACAGTCCAAAAGCTATTCGAAAATCCATTACAAGTCATACATACATTCAATAGTGCACTATTGTACTGATGACCACCAAGTCATCTTTGTGGAAATTTTACTCCAGCCGCTCTACCCTTGATGATAAAATCACTTTTATTTTGGATGAAAGCTGGAGGTAAAATAGTGTGATCTTCTCAATAAAGTGCTTTTTTCAAACCTCCCAATGAACTAAAACTGATGTTCCTGTCTGTTGTTGTGTAATTCACACCAAGAGGTAGGATGATGTTATGAAACAAAACACTTAGGTTAAATAATTACGACTAAATAAATGAAGTTCTAAATGACTAAAGTACATAACCATGACTAAATATGAGCAGTGACATGATTTAATATTACAACAATACTCACTTTGACAATGAATCCCAGAAACGGATCAAAATAGCCACGTCATTAAATAAATAGAGAAAAACATGCACAACAACCTGTGGAAGCATGAACGCTTGCAAACAAACACTTAGCCGAGATACTACCTATCCGTTTTTTCTTCAAACGACTCAAATATTTCCTTCTAAATTTCTGGGAGTGTCCAAGACATTTTTTTTTATCTCCAGGCATGGTGTATTGAAAATAATATATAATACGTTTACAATAAAATGACCAAAATTAAGCACTTTTACCGTGAATTATGTGATCTTGTTTGTCCCATTGATTTTTTTGTCTCTGTCAAGACAAGAACGGAGACAGGACCCACTTGCGTTACGTTTCTCTTAGTTTTATTGGAAGAAAGGAAAGGGTTGCACTCACGATCCGGTGATCGCTGGTCGCAGGTCGCTCTAAACGCGGAAGTGGGACTTCCGTGGCAAGTGATGGCTGCGTCGGGAACTGAAAAAAACGGTTCAGTAGCTGGAACAGGAGAGCAAAAAACGTGGTCGGGATCGGAAACCAGTCCAAAGCCAGGAAAGGAGAGTAGACGTTGTCAGGAACAAGAAAACAGGTCGAAGCCAGTAAACAGGCGGAGGCAAAAACAGGTGGGAGTCAGGGTCGAATAAGCTTGCCTATAGTACACTGAAGTTCGCAGACGGACTGACAACAGGTGACAGATAGACGTGGGTTTAAATAGTGATGAGGAGCTAATCAGAGTCTGAGGCAGTTGGCGCCAAAGGAGCGGGCACAGCTATTTATCTATCTATCTATCTATCTATCTATCTATCTATCTATCTATCTATCTATCTATCTATCTATCTATCTATCTATCTATCTATCTATCTATCTATCTATCTATCTATCTATCTATCTATCTATCTATCTATCTATCTATCTATCTATCTATCTATCTATCTATCTATCTATCTATCTATCTATCTATCTATCTATCTATCTATCTATCTATCTATCTATCTATCTATCTATCTATCTATCTATCTATCTATCTATCTATCTATCTACCTGTCTGTCTGTCTGTCTGTCTGCCTGCCTGTCTGTCTGTCTGTCCGTCCGTCCGTCCGTCCGTCCGTCCGTCCGTCCGTCCGTCCGTCCGTCCGTCCGTCCTTCCGTCCGTCCGTCCGCCCGTCCGTCAGTCACATCAAGACATCAGAGTTCCTCGCCATGCACAGAAAGTTCTATCCCTTGTCCAGCACCCTAAGGCTAAGCGGAAAGAGGAAGGCTGAGGACCAGTGATTATCAATGCTACGGTCCAAGATGAAACATTGAAAATCCAAGAGTAAATCGAACAAATGTCCCCAAAAGATTACCAGCTGAGTGAATGGCTCAGGCAGAAGAATTCTGATAAGAGTGTAAAGGAGTAGGAGCAGACATCCTGGAAGGACGAGCACCTAATTGGAATGTACCTCCGTCAGGTATATATATATATATATATATATATATATATATATATATATATATATATATATATATATATACAGACACCCTGCTCCCGGCCTTACTGTGCGGAGTTTGTATGTTCTCCCCGTGCTGGCGTGGGTTTCCTCCGGGGACTCCGGTATCCTCCCACATTCCAAAGACATGCATTTCAGGTGAATTGGCCGGTCCAAAATTGTCCCTAGGTGTGACTGAGCGAGTGAGTTGTCTGTCCCTGTGTACCCTGCGATTGGCTGGCAACCAGTTCAGGGTGTCCCCTGCCCACTGCCCGGAGATGGCTGGGATGGGCTCCAACCCCCCCGCGACCCTAATAAGGATAAGCGGTACGGCTAATGAGATGAGATAGATATATATATATATATATATATATATATATATATATATATATATATATATATATATATATATATATATATATATATATATATATATATATATATGTACAGACACCCAAAAAAAATCTAGCCGTATTCATTCATTTAACGAAACTACTTATAAGCGAAGCTGCACTCTAGCATGAAAATGACTTGAGGCGTTCATGTTTTCTTTGTACTCGACGATTAGCGCAGCTCTGCCAATCACTATAATTTACATTAGATTTAAAATTAATTTCACACTTTTCCCCCCTCTGTAATTACGTCAACAGCTGCTATAAAGCCGAGCCGCAGACGTGAATATCAATTTTTTCGAAAAGCCTTGGAACTTTGAAGCCAAAAGCAAAACATTAAAGCAATGTGATGATAGAGAATGAGTGTCTTTTGATGCATCCGTTCATTCATCTGCTTGTTAACATCTTCGATGTTAAGCATTTTTATTTTCTGTATGACATAATGAATGTTGTTGGATACGTATTCCAACAGTATTTCATGTATTCTATCTTGAACTGTCTACAAAGGGATTTGAGTGTGTTATTTGAGCACTAAATGTCGCTAATTTGCGTGGAGCAACCGAAAACGAGTGCTTTAAGCACAAGGAACAATAAAAACTGCGAAGATCAAAGGGACCAAATCTAATAATGTTCTTTTCATTTTTTGTCAAGCCTTTCGCAGAGTTTTAGATTTTAACACCAGCAACATGCTAATTTCAGGCATCCGTATTAAGAGTATTTGACCCCGACCAATAAGAAAAATTAAACTTTCTTTGGGAAATATGAACTACAAATCTGTTTGTTTAAAACTTAAAAAAATGTTTTTGTTTTTATTGAAATATCATGAATGTCCTTCTAAATTATAAAAAATGTCTTTTAAAAGTAGACAATTACGTCAGTTACCTCTTGGTGTGCTGCAAGTTATGTCGAACAAATGGAAATTTCTCAAACTACGGGTTTTTTTAAGAACATGCATGCTTAGTTCATGTATTTTTGCTTATTATTCAATTCCACAGTTTTTTTTTCCAGTGAATGCTAGGAGGCGCTAAATAATACACACTCTCAGCCCGATAATCGTGTACCCCTCCTTAGTTAGTAACTCGTGTCTGTATCTATTGATTGATGTAGTAGTAGCAGTACTTGGTCTCTTCTCTGTCACTTTGTCACGTAAGCAAGGAATGGGAGAGCTTAAAATCAGTTGCACGGCTCGGCATGTGAAAAGGCTGTTGTCATTGTACTTCTACATTTCAGTAAATGTAGTACATCGAGTTTTGTTTTGAGAATATTATTGTCGCACTCCTGGGTTTATTTTAATGCCAATATTGATTGCTTTTCACAAGTTATTCACAAACGAGTGTTCAAATGAGATGCATATTTTTTAAATATTAAAATTGATATGAATTAGTTCATTTTTATGGCTGTTTAAGCCTGTGGCTCAAAAACCGGTGCGGCTTGTACAAAAAAAGTTGAGTTCCTTTCTTGAATTTGCGCATGTGACTTTTAATCAGTTGCACTTTGTAGTCCGGAATAAATTCCAAATCCAGTTCCATATTCTAACTTCAAGGCCAAGTTTGGTAGTTGCAGCGCATATATTCCTCAATATGAAAGTGTCCTTTCCAAGTTAATTTCCTCAACACTATGTGAAGTCAGCCTCATGCTGGGTGGGAGATGTTTAATTTGACAACTTAACATTTTTTTTTTAGATTTACCAGCCTTATTTCTAATGAGATGAAAGTCTGTTTCATGTAACATGTGGTCTTTAAGGGCTTTAAGCTGATCGTTGCTAAAAAACCTGCAAGGGGGTCGGGGCCTTCCTCTCTGTCAGTCCTAAATGGCGTTGTAATTGCGGGGCCGCCGCTTGCGGGCCCCTGCCGTGCAGAGATGAAAGCCCGACTGGCTCACTGGTGAACCTTGACCCTCCATTCATTGTGTCTTTTTTTCAGGAGCTGTCCGTCTTTCTTCTCCTCCCTGTCGCCTCTTAACTGGGCTCTGTCACTCATTCTATCCCGCTGTCAACGACTCACAACAAGACAGAATTTTCATTTCAGTTGCTGGTAAATACTGAAACGTTATGGTGGGGTCAGGTGTGTGTGTGTGTGTGGGGGGGGGTTGTTACACTGTAGCCTACAAGTGTCAAACACATGGCCTACGGGCCAAATGTGGCACACCTCATCATTGTCTGTGGCCAGTGATAGCTTAAAATGTCCGAGCGTCTACAAATAACGAGTTAAATAACAATGACTAAGCCCCATCACATGCCAGTATACCAATGTCGATGAGTGGAATGGAGAAATAAATGATCCCAGAAATGTACCTTTTTTAAAAAAATGGTCATAAAATGATACCTCTACGACAATAATCAATTCCTCAATCATACTTGTAAAGGTCATATCTCGAGCAATTCTCTGATACAAAATGGCTGAAAACCAAATAGTTTGTTCCCAGCCTCCTCCCAAAAGTAACCCTAATAAGCTATAAAACACTTCCTGATCATTAAAAGGAAAAAAATAGAAGATAAAACACCTTGGTTTAAATTTATAATAAATAACAGGCACAAGAGCACAAATCTGTGAAAACATATCTTGCGACTTTTTTTTTTTTGCCCTTTTTTTCCATTGCTGCTAAATGTTTTTGCACAAAACTGTGGAAATACATACCTTGCGACCTACAGGTATTTTGGGGATTCCCCCCAATGAATGTTATTGCACTTCTTCATTAAAACTGAGCCTATTCTCTAAGCACTTCGTGATAAATATTTTTTGCTATTCACCAGACAGTCTTTTAACTTTTATTCTCCTTAAAGTCTTTCTTACATGTTTACCCTGGAGTGGCATGTCCAATCTTGTTGCATACAATGTTGCACAACGTTGATGTCATGATTACTCATTAATTTCACCTGTGCCTGCTCATTTGGCGCCAGCCGCTGCGGACTATCTGATTGGCTCGCTTTTTAAGCCTGGTCCTGTCACTCTCCTGTTGTCAGTCCGTCTGCGAACCTCTGTTGATACAAGGCAAGCCTTTTTGATCCTGACTCCCGCCTGTCCCGTTATTGCTCCTGTTTTTCCACCTGTCCGTTCCTGATCCCCCCTTTTGTCTCCGGCTACAACCTGTTTTTGATCCTGACCACGTCTGCTCTCCCGTCCAAGCTCACGACCCGTTTTTTATCCCTACCAGGTTTTTGCTCTCCTGTCCCCCCTATCGACCTGTTTTCCGTCCCTGACACCGCCATCTGCCACTACGGAAGATCAATTTCTGTATTCGGATCACAATCCGATAGCGAGAGCGACCTGCTTCCCGCGTCTAGCGAGCACTGGATCGTGGGCACTGCCCTTCCTCTCTCTAGCTTAATAAACTTGTGAGAAACTTTATGCGATTGGGTCTACCCTTTGGTTTGGACAGGACAGTTGATCAATTACAATAGAGGCAATTAGATTAGTTAAGGGTAATAGTATAAAAATAAATATTGTTATAGGTAAAAAGATAGATAGATAAATAGATAGATAAAAAAAATACATTGATATTTTGTTAACAGATTTTATCTCTGGTTTATGATGAACGAAAACAGCAGGGGTTCTAAAATGGAACCATGTGGGACGCCATCACTGCTCCATCATGATCTTAATCGCTGCCTGTCTCCATACACTTGATCGGGATCCTTGGGTACCGCTGGAGAATCTGATCACGTCCTGGCAGGTCCTCCGAGCTCGACGCTGTAAAGTGACTGTCACATTGGTGATGGGCGCAAAGATGAAAAGCTGCCCTCGCTGTCAGGGAGGTTCAAGGTAACAAAAGAAATGTGAAGGGGAAGAGAGGCTTGGTTTGCTGTTACAGCGGGGTGTGTGTGAGGGGGTGGGGGGTTGGTCTTGTCTAGCTCTCTGGGGACAGATAAGGATAAGTGAGTCTGATAAAGTGTTCATGTATGAGAGGAGCGATGGAGAGTAAAAAAAGAAAAAGGCAAAAGGGAGGAGAGTGACAGGGTGACAGGGGCAGGTTCTTGCGTTCTGCTAAAGGTCAGCAGGCTCCCCAGTGAGGTTGCGTGCTATTTGAACTTCGCTACTAGTGCTGCTATTGTCTCGGCCGTCCCCTTTTGTATCAGTTTTTTATTCGGTTTTCAGGGTTTCATAATGTGAGAGCTGTTCCAAATATGTAGGACTGTAATTCTTCAATATTAGGCATTAATGAGTACCGATACATATTTTCAGCACGTGCAATGGTAGGTGATACCAGGCTCTCTCCAATTTCAATAATCAATTGGAAACCTGAAATGTAAAAAATAGGAAGTCAAGGTAAAACATTACGTAAGGATTCAAGGTTATTTGTCAAAAAATATTGGTCATTTTCTTTCAGTGGGGAAGGAATACCCTGATATCGGTGTTGGTTGTGCGCTCAGCTTCTTTTTACCCAAGGCATATGTCCTGAAAAGTATCAGTTCAGGTGCTGAAACAAGACTTTCTTGGTGTCTTTTTAGTGTCTTAAGTGTCTCTCGAAAAACACATTTTTATTATTTTACTTTTCAAAAACATAAAGAATTCTTGTCGGTGGTAAATGTATGTTGTTTTAACGAATTTTCAATGTCTTAAAAAGACAACTTTGAACTTGTACTTCATAAAAATAAAGACGTCTTCGGGTCGCAAGCTCGATGTCTTTTTTACGTCTTTTCCAAGCCTGAAAAAAAGCCTTTTTTAAGCTTTTCTTTTAAAATTATTTAATGATTTTGTTTGGACTGAAACCCGACGTCTTTTTTTTACATCTTGAAAATTTTAAACTTTCACTTTTCAAATAAATAAAGACGTTTTCTGTACGGAGTTTAGGTGTGTTTTTGTTGCCTTTCGACGTCTGAAAAATAACGGGTTTGAACGTTCACTTTTCAACAAAATAAGGACACTTTTGGACAAAACTGTCTTTTGTATCTTGTATATCTTAAAAAAGATTATTTTGATTTTTTTTAACTTTTACTTTTAAGCCACTTAAAACACATTTTGAACAGAAAACTGCTGTTCTTTTTTTTGTATTTGGAACTTTCACTTTTCAATCTAAGAAGTCTTTTTCATGTCTTTTTAATGTCTGAAAGAACATTTTTTGGAACAACCAATAAAGAGGTCTTTTGAGGTCTTCTTTTATGTTTTTATGTTTTTCAATGCCGTTTTCAAATTTTAATCCTCAACCAAGTTATACAGTCTTCAGGAGAGAAATCAGATATATTTTTTATGTCTTTTCATTGTCTTCAATAAAATGTATTCAAATTCAATTGTAAAACGTCTTCTGGTAGAAACATTGATGTTGTTTTCATATATTTTAAACATATTGAAAAATACTATTTGAAACCTTTACTTTTTTTCCTCTGATTAAAAAAGTCTTCTCTGACATCTTTTACCCATAAAAATAATCAAAATGTGTTTTGAATAAAACCTTGGCATATTTTGAAGTCTTTTTTTATATCTTTTCAAAACCTTACAAAAGACAGTTTTGAACTTTCATTCAGCCTAATATAGACCTTTTGGACAGAACATCAGCGTCTTTTTTTTTTTACATCTTTTCACCACCTAGAAAATGTGTTTTTTGAACTTTCAATGTTCAAGCAAACAAAGTCGGCTTTTTTAAATACTGAATTTCCCTTCGGGGATGAACAAAGTATCTATCTATCTATCTATCTATCTAAAATTTCACCTTTTAACCTGTTTTTTGATGTATTGAAATATGCTTTGATACTGACAGCCGAGAAAAGAAGTCATTTGGATGAAAATTATTTGCGTAATCTTTATGTCTTGAAAAAGACTGTGTGAGGTCCTGGGGCACCATGGCACTGATTGACTGATTGGGCCCACTTGGGGCTAATTCGAACTCTAGTGTGTGTGTGTGTGTGTGTGTGTGTGTGTGTGTGTGTGTGTGTGTGTGTGTGTGTGTGTGTGTGTGTGTGTGTGTGTTTGTGTATTTCAGGTCGACCTTTGTGGGATTGTCTGATGTTCTTGTCCGTCCAAGCTGTCTTTAAGAAAGTCTTGTGCACCTCACTTCTTTGTAAGACTAAGTATTTATTCCAGCCTTCCTTTGCCTTATGGACTGTGTTTTTGTCACAAGTTTTTTCCATCTCTTCCTCCTCGGAGCGCTTTTTGGTTTTCTCCCTGATCCTTAGTAAAGACCGTCAAGCTGACACATGTGTACGCAATTGAATAACTTTGACCCAAACCAAACGGCTTTTTAAGTTAGCTTTTCGACTGAACAAAGACATCATATGGATGCTACCTTGACAAATTCATACATTTTTTTCAATGTCTTATAAAAGATATGTTTGAACTTTTACTTTTCAACAAAGTAAAAATGTCTTTTGAATGGAATCTTGGCATCTTTACGTCTTTTCAACATCTTGAAAACAAATTATTTTTAACCTTTAATTTTTAACAACAACAAAAATGTCTTTTTGGATGGAAACCTTGGCATTTTTTCACGGCTTTTCAAAGCTTTGAATAAGTTCTACTTTTCAATAGATAAAGATGTCTTCTGGACGCAACCTTGGTGTCTTTTTTTTATGTCTTTTTAACGTCACCAAAAAACGTTTTCCAACTAAAGAAAGACGTCTTCTGGTCTGAAAGGATTTTTTTTTTCTGTGTCTTAAAATACCGTTGTGTACTTTTCAACCGATTTACTGTGTTTTGTGTTGGAACCTTAGCGTTACCGTTTGTTATAGTCTTTATCCTCCAACATCAGGATTGGTCGGTGAAGTTTTCAATCCCTCATTGCAAAGCCATCCATTCTGCCAATAAGAGTCAGAGGCAAGTTCATAGGTGACTGCAATGACTCAGTGGGACAGGGAAGGAAACATGATGGTGGTATAGTAGGAGGAGTTGTTATTGGGGAGAGTGGTGGGGGGGTTTCGCACCACCTGGTATTCCTTTACAAGCAAGGAAAATGCCCGCAGAAATGATAATAAAATAGAGAGAAGTCACAGAGCCTTCTGTTGCCAACAGGAGTTGTGTATGTGCCCCGCGAGATGCAGCGTCGGTGTGTTTGTGTGTGCGTGATGAATAATTCATAGGGCCTTCATTAAGGAGCCAAGGCACGAGCGGGTGATTGTGCGAGGGTGTTTGTGAGCCTGTGTGTTTGTGTGCGTGCACTTCATTTGTGGGTGCAATGCCGCCTGCCTTGTGGCTGCCATCTGGCTTGACGCCATGCGAGTGCCACCCTCCACAGCTCTCGCTCCTGCAAACATGACAGGAGAGGAGACGAGGTGGAGGGGCGAAAAGAGCCTTAAGTTACCTTCTCAGTTTTCCTGATGTCATGTGACGTCCACAGTCTGCTATAGAGAGACTATGAGGCGTAATGACAAGCCATCAGGCGTGATGCAAAGTGATGCGTGTCATGTCGGTTTACCGCCTCCTCTGTTACACTCTTCTTCATCGTTTCCTTTCCAATATGGGATGATGGATTTCACAATGGTATTGTCTTGTTTTCGGGACCCTGGTTGCCAGGTCATAATACAGTATCACAATAGTCCCTCGGTTATAGAGGTTAATGGAGACCAGAACCCCTTGTGAAAGGTGAAAATCCGCGAAGTAGTGTCACGCTTTTCATAAAAGTCCCAAGGGTCAAACTTATCAGTTCAGGTGCTAAAACCCCACTTTCTTGGTGTCAAACTTCCTTGACGTCTTTACCGAGTGAGAGCATATGACTGTAACAAATTGAAAACTATTGATCTGCAGGTAAAAAAGCAGAACACAGAATTGCAGTTGAATTAATTTATTTATTGTCATTATACAAAAGTCCAACGAAATTGGGGGACTTCTACTTTTATTGGAAGGGAAGCCGTTAAGAGAGCGGGTGGCTAGCTGCATGTTAACATAGGGTATCCCTGGATTGAGCCAGGTGTCCTCGATGGTTAAAATACAATTGTCGCGATGATGAGAAAAGAACTGTCACAAATGTAGCAGTTTTTCTTAAGTAGTCCGTTTTATGAGTAATGGATCTGGTATTTGTGAAATAGAGACTCAGCAGTGGTGGCTTGTGAGAGTTGTCATGTAGCCTAGCTGCAGTAGGCTGGACCTGTGGTGCCACTCTTGCCTTCTCTCTTAACTCCTCCTCAGTCGCTTTCCAAGCCCCATAAAAATCGACGGACCACTGGCGATCACCCTTTCTTTGCGCTCCTCTAGCTTTCCTCACACAGTCAGTTGCATCCATCCAACACACAGACACACTCATACAATCTTCCCTTTTAATGGCATTTGCTTTCTGCTGTCTGCTGTCTGCTAGATAACACAATGCACGATACTTTGATATCATTGACAATAAATACAATTCAATCCCAAATCTGCGAAGCAGTGGACCAGCCACAACCGAAGCTCAAAGTTGTGAAGGAATAAATGTTAGAGAAGCACCCAGGCAAGACAATCAAAAGGCAAAAATCTGACTGCCTTTGCTCTTGGCGCAGACCTTAAACCCCTCCACTGATTGAAGTCCTCCAGTCCATCTGCATGTTGGCATCCTCTGGAGGACAGTAGAGTCTTTATAACGCACATCAAATGTACTATAGCATAACACAACAAGTCTGTTTACTCCTGCGCATTATTGCACATGCAGTTTCCCTCATCTCATCTCATCTCATCAACTACACCGCTCATCCTCAGCAGGGTCGCGAGGGGGCTGGAGCCCATCCCGGCCATCTCCGGGCAGTGGGCAGGGGACACCCTGAACTGGTTGCCAGCCAATCGCAGGGCACACGGGGACAGACAACTCACTCGCTCATTCACACCTAGGGACAATTTGGACCGGCCAATTCACCTGAAATGCATGTTTTTTGGAATGTGGGGCGGCAGTAGCTCAGGAGGTAGAGCGCTCGTCTTGGGATCAAGGGATCCCAGTTCGAATCCCGGCTCGTCCGTGTTACATGTTGAAGTGTCCTTGGGTTAGACACTGAACCCTCAATACCCCCAATATGCAGGTTAGCGCCTTACATTGGCTGCAAGGCCGCTATTGGGAAATGTGGAGCACAATGTAAAGCGCTTTGGGAAGTCATTGACTTGAAAAGCGCTATATAAATGCAGATCATTTCATTTCATTTCATTTCAATGTGGGAGGAAACCGGAGTGCCCGGAGGAAACCCACGCAAGCACGGGGAGAACATCCAAACTCCGCACAGGAGGTCTGAAGCTGGATTTCAACCCACGCAGGAGGTTCCCAAGACTTGAACTGTGCCGCACATGCGCTAACCACTGAGCCTCCGTGCTGCCGCACAGTTTCCCTTATCCAGAATATTCTTATGCTGCAAAGCACCCTTGGACTTGTAGTACAGAGACAAAAGATGCATGCAAATTCTTTCTTTCTTTCTTTCTTTCTTACTTTCGTTCTTTCTTTCTTTGTTCTATTTTTCTTCAATGTCACATGAAAAAGTTATCTTGTTTTTTTTTCTTGAAGTAATTAAAAAGAAAAATTATGTCCCCCCAAAAACGATTTTTTAGATGAAATAGTCAAATTTCACAGAATTGGAAAACAATGTATTTTATTGAAGATAATAAATCAGTCAGGACAGGATCATTGTATTTATTTTTTAAGGGATGATCTAGATTACAGTATTCGATTGTACAGATTACCATTCTAGAACTTAATGTATATTAATTTATATTAATTTATTTAATTCATGTTTATTACATGAAGGCAACCATAATCCATCCATCCATCCATCCGTCTATACTGTATACAATATATTCAAGAGCTTTCATCATCTCATCGATTCATTTTGCTTGCGAGTGGAGCAACTTTTCCAGGCCATCCCTCTTTTCATTTCATCAGATCTGCTGTGGTTTGTTTTCGCCAGCAGCACAAAAAGGTAATTTTCTTTACTTTTCTGCAAAACCTAGCTTATTTAGGATTCTTGAAGCTCATTCATCATTTGCTTGGGAATTAAACATCAATTAGATGTTACAGGTGCATTGTCTCATTTTCTTGAGAATATGCACTTAGATTTTACATAATTAGCAACATCTGTCACCTATCGTGTTCCACCTAAATAAGTAAATGAAGAATTTTACCTTTGAGTCGGCATTGTCATCCATGGATGTGCGATAATAGTTTATCATAAACAGTCTTAATTAAGCTTCCAGGTTCCATAAATCCGCCTAGCATCTGTTATTTATTGTAAAAAACAAACAAAACCCTTTACATATATGTATATGACAGTGGTGAGTCGGCAGGGCCTGAAAGGCCTTCGATGCTTGCCTAAAAATGTCAGAATCACGTGACATTATTTATATTTTGTCTATGAATACCCATTAAATAATTCAAAATTGTCTGTTAGCTTCCTTTCATTGCTTCTCCCTGGTTTCGTTATTCAAGAAGATGTGTGATTTCGTATTTAAGCATTTAACCAATCACATTTCAGCCGTTAGTTGTTACTAGGCAAATAAATCTACCCAGAGGCCTTTACAATGAATCCTGAAGTATGTGTACTGTAAAATCAGCCTGCGAGAAAGCTGTTTGTTTAGCCAATCAGATTTCGAGTTGGGGTCTGAATGCCTAGCGATCGTTGGGTAACGTTACCGGTTTCAAAAATCATGATTGGCTGGGAGAGGCGGGGGGAATAGTCCTCTAAAAAAAGCTGTAAAACTTGAAGAGACCGAGTTGCTCAAGGAAATATACTATTGTGTTGATTTAATTGCGAGAAGTCGGAAAACTCCAAAGCAAGCAAGCCTTTTGCAACCATAAAAAGTTTTTGTCTGTAATTTTCAGTCTAAAGATTAGATCTTTAGCCCGAACCCAAGCATGACCTCAATTTTAGGCCGGGCGGGCCTAAAATGTCAATCATAAGGTTTGGGTCTGGCCGAGCTTCTCCCTCGCTGACATGTTTTTATCATTCGCACATCATCTAATGTTGTCTCTGTTTATACAGTCTTATATTTTGTTTCAAAAGACGGGCTTTACGTGTTGCGTGTCTGGATGGCGCAGGGCTTAGTGCGTCTCCCCCTCACACAATCCATGTTGCCGGCTCCCCGAGCGACCCTAGAAAACCGGGTTGCGGGGCAAAGGCCTATGTCGACCCAAATGACATCCCCTCCACCCAAGTCCTCATAAATAAAATAGGAAAATTAACTTTCAGAGGCCAGCTCATTATATATATATATATATATATATATATATATATATATATATATATATATATATATATATATATATATATATATATATATATATATATATATATATATATATATATATATATATATATATACATACAGACACACAATGTGTAATTAACACAGGTAGTCTCCAATGTACTGCAGCGAATTTAAATATACAGTACCGCCAGGTGTGAGCGTAATACCCGGGAAGGTGTGTGGTGGTATGCATCCATCTGGAGGAGGTCTGCAGGGTCATGGTAATCTAGCACAGCAATCCCAGCCTCCAATCACGACAGTGCCCGGCAGGTGGTCCGGCAGCAGGCTGGAGACTAAAGTTTCTGCCACCTCAAAGCGTTTGACCATGTTCAGCACAATTATGCAGGACACTGTCATCTCATAAAAATGCGGGATTCTTTCACGTAACACCCATTGTCCTCTTCACTTGATGGTGTTGCAGGGTGGTAATATGTTTTAGTTTTAATTTTATTTAATTTTTACTCATGTAATGTAGACTTTGTTTTTCATGTCCTTTGTCATTTCCATAATATAATTTTCACCAAATCCAGTACTGAGGAAGAAAGCTTTTTTCTTTCTCTACTTGTTGGTTTGATACTAAGTTATCAAAAACACTGGAAAATGTTTTATTTACAGAATATTGTGGGCATAAATGAGCTACAGACAATGGCTCACATATTAAATGAGTAAGGTAGATTACCAGCAATCTTATACAAAAAAAGGCGGTCCATAATAATAATAGTAATGTCATTGCACTGTTGTTCTAATGCACAACTTAGGCCTACAGAGCTCTACATTGTACAAGTTTTTTGCCTATTTATCCTGACGTTTTTTTTATATTTGTTTTTCTCTATTTTAAGTCTTTATCATGTGTTTATCCTGGACTGCCCTGTCTAATCTTGTTTACTACATTTGTATCAATGCCAAAATTGATTATTCAAATAGGTCGATTTACATTTTCATTATTTTCCCTTCTGTTTATACAAAACTAAGGTTATCATGAAAACAAAGTTAACATTTTTATGAAACAATTGATACAAACGGAATGAACAAAAGGGTTGATGGAGAGAAGCTCGAAATTATCTTGGTCCCCTCCCCTTGACAAGCTAAACACTTTTTATAATAATGCATTGTAATTCTTATTCCAATAAACTGTGAATCAATTTCAAAGTTAAACATTAAATATTAGAGGGATGTCCTACTGACAATAGCCTTGTCATCCTCACGCATAACCTTTGCCTGAGGAAATCACGAACAGGAATGAGAGAACAGTGGCATTTTCATCACCGGGTCAAAAAATAAAATAGAAATGTTCCGGACAAGTAAACCTAAACAACTTGCAGAAATTCACTTAATTGAAATTTCGAATGTTCCAAAAATGCTTAATCAGGGAAAATAATGACACACTGGAATAAAGATATATTTTTGATTCTCATGTACGAATGTGGCTAAATTTTTTAAGACTGTGATAGTTTTTATGCAGGATCACATAATACAAAACTTCAGTGTAGAATACACAATAGACTTCCTTTAATTTAAACATTTTGTCACATGTATGATAATCCTAAACCTTAATACATAAATATTTATCAAATAGCATAGATTTTACCCATTTTAATTAATTTAATTTATGATTTGCTGTATTATTTCTGTAATAAAATAACAGGCATACTTAAAATAAGTTATTCAATCATATCAGGTAGAAAATATTTGTTAAAATAGGCTAAATATTGTATTTTAAGAAACATTTTCCCAACAAGATTGATAAAGACATACTTAAAATGAGCAAAAGGATTCACCCATTTTAAGAATGGAAAAGTTTGCTAATTTTAAATATATGTCTCCTTATTTTACTGGAAAAAAACAGTTTTAATATAGTTGAACCAGAAATACACAAAAATAAGCAATTAATCTTTAGTCATTGTGGTCAGAATTTATGTAGCACAAGCAAAATGGCCAGGCCTTGCCAGGCATTCTCATTGGGTGAGGTTGTTAATAATAATAAGATAAGATAATTTACTTTTATTAGCAATGCACACAGAACGAAATGTCGATACACCTGACCCGTACAGTTAAACTGTAGCGAGCCGACGCAGCCGCAGCCAAACAGGGCACAGCCATTTTAGTCATTAGGTGACCAAACCCCCCAATTCCAACCCTTAATACTGAGCGCCAACCAGGGAGGCAATGAGTACCAATGTTGTACGTCTTAGGTATGACTCGGCCGAGGCTTGAACCAGCGACCTCCCAGTCTCAGAGCGGGCGCCCTACCATTTGGGCTACCGAGCTGGTGAGCTGTTGGGGCCGTGGTTTATTGAAAAAGCCCGGGGATTCACCTGGGAGTGCCAAAGAGCCACACTCACCCTCAGATCCGTTTGCACACATGAAAAAAGTTCGACCTACATTATATACTGCAAAAGTGTTCTCGCCTTTCCCATTGTTACCATTTATAGTTCACGGATCCCTTAACCACCTGGGTCGTTGGCCCATCACTTCCTGTCGTGTTTCTTGGGCAAGTAAAGCCTGGCAGTGCTAATCCCTCCACGCTGTTTTTTGGGGTAGAGGGTTGCTAACATTGATGTTTGCAGGTTAGCGTTTGGCTTTCTAAATGACAGATGCTCAAAATCCATTGTTTGCCTCACATAATATTCTTTGTCCCATTATGCCACATTATTTACTGACAATATGCTTGCTACACATGCAAGTGAGAAACAGCAATGAAAAAAAAAATTGGCCCGAAAGAGAGTGTGCGAGACAATCTCTCACAGGACGCTGGAGAAGCAACAAACAAGAGTGCGGAACGGACCGAGCGGCGAGCACGGAGCCAGAACTGTTGGCCGTTCTCCAGTAGGGATGGTGGGTGTCCCCGAGCCAGCTGGCAGGTTGTTTCTCCCATCTGTGGAGCCTCTGAGAGTGTGCAGCAATCTTGCAGAGACAGCGGCTCAACCCAGGACGCGTTCAAAGGGATACGTCCAGTTAGTCATTTGTGGAAAGATCCTTACTTGTAGAAAAAATGGACCTAAAAGAAAGCCAATGAGAACTGATGACTGGTGAAGCAACTGTCTGTCAATACACTGTTGTTTCCCACTGATTTTAGGTTTTCAGTGGTGGCACCACACAGAAATCGGTTGCATCCGTGTTTGGGTCAGGAGGGGACCATCAGGGAAGAAATGGACTCTTAAATATGGTGCTTCAAAAACTGAAGAGGGAACTTATTTTTTATTTTTATTTTTGACCTGACATTTTTAACTGCACAAATTGTAAAGTTGGTCATATTTGAATTGAATGAGTTTTATGTAGGGCAGCACGGCGGCGCAGTGGTTAGCGCGTGTGCGGCACAGTTCTGAGGTCGTGGGAACCTCCTAAGTGGGTTCAAATCCAGCTCCCGGCCTTACTGTGAGTAGTTTGTATGTTCTCCCCGTGCTTGCGTGGGTTTCCTCCCGGCACTCCGGTTTCCTCCCACATTCCAAAAACATGCATTTCAGGTGGCCGGTCCAAATTGTCCCTAGGTGTGACTGAGCGAGTGAGTTGTCTCTCCCCGTGTGCCCTGCGATTGGCTGGCAGCCAGTCCAGGGTGTCCCCTGCCCGATGATTGCTGGGATGGGCTCCGGCATCCCCACGACCCTACTGAGGTTAAGCGGTGCAGCTGATGAGATGAGATGAGTTTTATGTAGGCAGCCCGGCGGCGCAGTGGTTAGTGTATGTGCGGCACAGTTCTGAGGTTGTGAGATCAAACCACCTGTGTGGAGTTTGCATGTTCTCCCCGTGCTTGCGTGCGTTTCCTCCAGGCACTCCGGTTTCCTCCCACATTCCAAAAACATGCTTCTCAGGTTAATTGGCCGGTCGAAATTGTCCCTGGGAGTGAAAGAGTGAATGAATTGTCTGTCCCTGTGTGCCCTGCGATTGGCTGGCAACCAGTTCAGGGTGTCCCCTGCCCACTGCCCGGAGAAAGCTGAGATGGGCTCCAGCACCCCAGCGACCCTACTGAGGATAAGTGGTGCGGATGATGGATGGATGGAGTTTTATGTAGGCAGCCCGGCGGCGCAGTGGTTAGTGCATGTGCGGCACAGTTCTGAGGTTGTGAGATCAAACCACCTGTGTGGAGTTTGCATGTTCTCCCCGTGCTTGCGTGTGTTTCCTCCAGGCACTCCGGTTTCCTCCCACATTCCAAAAACATGCTTCTCAGGTTAATTGGCCGGTCGAAATTGTCCCTGGGAGTGAAAGAGTGAATGAGTTGTCTGTCCCTGTGTGCCCTGCGATTGGCTGGCAACCAGTTCGGGCTGTCCCATGCCCACTGCCCGGAGAAAGCTGGGATGGGCTCCAGCACCCCAGCGACCCTACTGAGGATAAGTGGTGCGGATGATGGATGGATGGAGTTTTATGTAGGCAGCACGGCGGCACAGTGGTTAGCGCGTGTGCGGCACAGTCATGAGATTAAACCTCCTGTGTGGAGTTTGCATGTTCTCCACGTGCTTGCTTGGGTTTCCTCCGGGCACTCCGGTGTCCTCCCACATTCCAAAGACATGCATGTTAGGTGAATCGGCAGGTCCAAATTGCCCCCAGGTGTGAATGGTAAGATTTGTTTGCGCTAACTGGGACAGTATGCTTTGGTCACAATTCGATTGTATCACAATGCTAGGGTGTAAATTCGATTTATATCACGGTTCTCAATAGTTGCTATTCTTTAAGTATTGCGATTCAATATAATAGATGATTGCGATTTATTTTCCTCTCCTAAAAAAAGCCAGGCAACTTATATCATACACTTCTGGGACAATAAACCATGAATGGTGTTCAAACAATGCAAATCAGTCTGTGTCAGTCAGTACGGAAGCTGACATATATTTCAATGAGACAATGAGAACACTGTAAGATAAGAAAATAAAAATGAGCCACTAAAAGGAAGAGAAAAGCACAAGTATGAACGATCGTATTAAATTCAAGATCCTTCAAATTCAACCTCCATCCATCCATTATCTGCACTGCTTATCCTCAGTGGGGTCGCGGCTGTCCTGGAGCCAATCCCGGCCATCTTCGGGCAGTGGGCAGGGGACACCCTGAACTGGTTGCCAGCTCGTCGCAGGCAACACAGAGACAGACATCTCACTTGCTCATTCACACTTAGGGACAATATGAACGAGCCAAATAATCTCCCATTCAGGTTTTAAGGATGTGGGAGGAAACCGAAGTGCCCAGAGTAATCCCATGCAGGCACGCGGAGAACATGCAAACTTCATACGGTTCGATTCATGACCTCAGAACTGTGCCGTGGGTGCGCTAACCACTCAGCCGCCGTTCTGCCCAAATTCAACATATTATTTTCAAAACCCTGTGCTCCAGGTAGATGTTATTGTCCGAGGTGATGCTTTCTGGAAATAAAATACAACATTTGTGCAAAACTGCCTCTAAAAAAGTAGATGAACTTTAAATTTAAAGTGTTTGAAACTCAAGCTTTACCATACCCTAGTTTAAGATTCAGATTCAAATTCAGATATCCTTTATTGTCATTCTTGTACACATGTATACAAAACAAAATGTCGATACATCTGACCCGCACAGTTTCCTTAAATATACAGACATAGATATGTAGTATTGAGTTGGAGTAACACAATACACGCAGGTAACAGTTAGGCTTCGGTTACTTTTGGCTGCTTCAGTAAATTGAATTAGTGCTTAAGAGTATCAAGGTTCTTGTGCAAAGACAAGAGCAGATCAACATGCTCTGCCGTTAGGGTGCTCTGCTGAGCTGTAACAATGTCCCCAGCAGGTTAGACACTTGTGCCTGGCACACATCAGTATTTCTTTGCCAGCCTTGCCAGGAGAGGATATGTTCCCCTTCTGCTTGCTTTCCCGCATTTTTATGTAGCGGATATGATGTCACAAAAATCGATTCCTGGGAGAAATGTCGATTTAAAAAATCGCCAATGTATAATTGAATACCTTTTATGTCCCACCCCTACTAACTGTAGTTTGAAGCTGTAAGCTGACTTTGTTTTCCAAACTATAAAATGGATATTTAACATTAAATATTTTTAGGGGGGTTTATAAAATCTCAGTTCCCAGCTCCAAAGTAATATTTCATCCCTTGCAACTTTGGGTTTTGTACTTTGTGACCTATGTGCATCATGGGCTAAAAAGATTCTGCAATTCCATCAACTGATTGCATACTGCTGCAAGTGGGAACCGACAGAGAGCACGTTTGTTAGGCCTGGAGGTTCTTTTTTTTTCTGTTCCTGTATTTTCATCAAAAATGAAGCGCCCTTTTGTGGGGACGATCCATTATCCCCAATCCCAATTTGCTGCAAGCAGGGACTGGCAAAACACTAATTTGTCAGGGGACATGCGGTTTGGCCCGTCTGAAATGAAATGTACAGTTGTGGCCGCGATCCATTATCCTTGGTAGACTATTTCTGAGACCACAAATAGTATAAAAAAAGAGCATTTATTTTTCTTTTTCAGAGTTCAGCTGCCGAAGCGTGTCTTTGGGCCCTGTCAAAAATGACCACGATCCATTATCCCCAGTCAACAATTGCTGCCCAAAGGTTGAGAAAGCTAGTTTAGGTCATGCAGCTCTTTTTTCTGTTTTTTTTCACCTAAAATGATCAGAAACACTTAAATTACTTCAAGTATCAAATATCCCCATATATTCATTAAAAACCCTACATAGCATATAAGTTACCCTCTAAAACTGCTTTAAAACAGCCACATAAGAAACTCAATTCAAAATATTTATAAAGCATGTCCCTAAACAACCAAAATAATGACTTTATGTAGATGATAAAGATGAATATACTGCTAAAAATCTAGAAATAAAACATTTTAAACAATTTATTGTACCTTCCAGCTTCGCTTCGATGGCACTCATACACCAATTTTATATTTTGCAGTCATTTCCTTTTTTGAATCGATTTTCGTGTCACTTTTTTCCAGTTGTCCTTCCCATTATCACCAACTTTATTATTATGGGCAGAAAAAGGAAATAATACCAACAAAATAAAAATGAAACTAGATGCAGTCCCTCTTAAAGACAACTGAGATGGTGAACAGGAAGAAGAGATCAAGCAAGGCATTATCGCTATCTATTGTTAAGGAGTGCAACTGACCCTCTATTTTTTTCCTGTTTTTAGCAGAAAAAGGAAATAATACCAACAAAATAAAAATGAAACTAGATGCAGTCCCTCTTAAAGACAACTGAGATGGTGAACAGGAAGAAGAGATCAAGCAAGGCATTATCGCTATCTATTGTTAAGGAGTGCAACTGACCCTCTATTTTTTTCCTGTTTTTAGCATTCCCGGTGTTTCACACCATTGATATCAATGGAAATAAAGACAATTCAATTCAATTATCTTGCCAAGACCACTGGTCATATGGGTCCGCAACCTACTTTTGGGTCTCTACCAATCAGTTTAAAAACACTGCTTTAGGCGAGGATCATGTTATGTAAAATAAATGGAATTTCCTCGACCTTGTATTATTTCTTAAAAAAAATGCTCATTATTGATATTAATATTTTTTAAACCACCAGAAAGCACTGCATCATACACATTTTCATTTTTAACTTGCCTAAATTGGCTGTAATTTTAAGACTAACAGGTCAGTCCCGATTCGCACCAGGTCTAAGTTTTTCACCCTCTGCGTGCGCTGGCGGTGCAAAAAAAAAGTCTGCAAACTAATTCCGGCAATGCAACCCAGCTAAAGAAATAAAACAAGTGATCCAGCTGTGCTTAGATCTTGATTTATTTCTCTTTGGGAAAGTGGCAGATGGTGATCAAAGTGCAGCCCGCCTGCCGTACGCAGCTTAAGGCCTGCAACACAAGATAGACGAGTTGTTAAATCCACTATGTAATCTTATTTTAGAGGAAAACTTCTTGCAGGATGAGATAAAATCGTTTTTTTTCCTCCCTCTCAACTTTTATAAAAATAACCTTAAGCTTAACGCTTTTTGTCACTTATCGAATGCAAAGGGGCTTGGAACTCTGTTTCCTCGGCTGTTAAAGATACGTGCGAAAAAAGAGTTGTAAAAAAAACGCGTTAATACTCATTGGTTGAGAAAAATGCATTTATTTTATATAACATGAGGCATATATTGAGAGAGCTGACACATTGTCCACTATCTTGTGGCCACGGTTTCATAAAAACATGAAATTGCCAACTGCTGAAAAAAAAGAATAAAGAAAATGATGCTTAATGAGTGTCCGTAGTTTGTATTTTTCCTTGTGCTATTATGACACTCGTTTTGGGATAGAAATAATGGCAGAAAGAGCAAAAGAATCCTATTAATTGGGTCACAATGTTTTGTTTGTAAACTGCAAATTATAAATCAAATTACACTATTATTGCACAATTGTGACAATTGTTTTAACATATTTGTCATGGTTGCCATGGCGGCCAATTGGCGGCAGCTGCGGCTCGTTGATTGGCTTCCTTTCTATTTAAGCTCAGTACTCTCACTCACCCTTTGTCAGTCCGTCAACGAACCTTTGCACCTGCAATATGTGGGTTTTGACTCTGTCCGGTATCCCGTTTGTGTATCCTGTCCGGTATTGATCCCGTCTGTTTCATCCTGTTTTGATTTCGGTCTCCAGTCTCCAGTGTCTGGTATTCATGCCCGTCATTCTCATTCTGTCTGATATCTGTCTCCAATCTCTAATACCTGTTATCAATCCTTTCAATCCCGTTCCGTACGGTATCGACATCCTCTGTCCAGTATCGGCTCGTGTAACTAGTATCGATATTTCTCTTGCTTTCTGTTGTTCCACGCCAGACTTTTGTCTTTCTTCTTTCGCCCAGCTATCGCCGAATCACTGGCGTTCTGTGTTAACGTGCATGACTGCCCCATTTCCCGTAAATAAAAGCTTGTGTGAGAAACGTCACGCGTTTGGGTCTACCCTTTGTTCTGGACGTGACAATATTTTATCTCATCAAAAGATGAAAAATCAACCTTTAAAAAAATCGCAAATATATGTTAGTGTTTATATGGTACATAATTCTGCCTATTTTAAGAAATATTTTTTACCAAAATAAGCAAAATTACTTGATGATAATATTAATTATCATTGTTATTAATTGAAGGTTTTATTCTTACCTCATTAGCAGAAAGTTTTGCTCATTATCTCATTTTTTAAACGTGTATTTTTTTACCTTAAAAGCAGGAATTTTGTTTGAGTAATCAAAGTTTTTTTCTTTGTATTTTAAGACAGTCTAAATGGGTTTTTTTGTAATCTAAAAATACACAAAACATAAGCAATATTGTCTTGTCTAGCTGATCCTAAATAATTACGTTTATTTAAATAGAATCAATGTTTGCTAGAAAATATTTCTTAAACTTTTTTGGTAGATAACATAATTTGTCATTTTAGTCCTGAAAACCCCATGGGTCCCAATAGTCCAAAGAATAAAATGGTTCTTGGGTTCTCCAGGGTTAAAATATATATTTTCTTTAATCATTATTGAAGAATTATGTACACATGTGTAGTATAATTCCAAAATCTCACATTTCTGCTCCGTTCTCTGAGCATTCTTTGTCACGAGGCGTGGTGGCGTGGAAGGGGACCGGACCAGAACAGAGGCGGGAGGCAGGAAGGGAGAACTCATACGCGTTGACGATCCATAAGTTTTATTTAAAAATAAAAGTCGCCCAATACTCCGGGGCAAAACAGAACAATACAGAGTTCCTCCGGCACGAACTCAACAGGACAAGGCATAACAGACTAAAACAGGACAAGCATAACAGACCGTGATTGTGTATAATGAGTAATGAACCCGCAACGGCAGAGCCCACAATGCAGCCTTAAATACAGACCCACAATTAGTGGAACTGCTTTCAGCTGTTGCCCAGAGGGCGGGGCAGACTGGTCACCAAGGCGACCGTGACAGAGCCCCCCTCTTAAGGGACAGCTCCCGAGGTCCCAAAAAAGAAAAAATTACAACCTCACGCCCCGGAATGTTGACGCTCGCGATTGGGGCAACCCCGCTCCCTCCTCCGAACACGCAGGAACGGGGAGAGGCAGGAGCCATCTGCGTCGGGCGGATCGGAATCGGCGCTCGGCAGGGAGGGGGTCTGGTGGGCAAACTGGCCAGGGGATAACAGACAGGCAGAACCGACGAGAACAGGACAGGCAAAATCAGAACAGGCAAACATGAGAGGGTCAAAATCAAAACAGACAAAACATGAGAGGGTCAAAATCAAAACAGACAAGACATGAGAGGGTCAAAATCAAAACAGACAAGACATGAGAGAGTCAAAATCAGAACCGGCAAAACAGGAGCAGCGGAGTCGGACTAGCACGCAGGCAGCTGAGTCGGACTGGCACGCAGGCAGCTGAGTCGGACTGGCACGCAGGCAGCGGAGTCGGACTGGCACGCAGGCAGCGGAGTCGGACTGGCACGCAGGCAGCGGAGTCGGACTGGCACGCAGGCAGCGGAGTCGGACTGGCACGCAGGCAGCGGAGTCGGACTGGCACGCAGGCAGCGGAGTCGGACTGGCACGCAGGCAGCGGAGTCGGACTGGCACGCAGGCAGCGGAGTCGGACTGGCACGCAGGCAGCGGTGTCGGACTGGCAGGCAGCGGTGTCGGACTGGCAGGCAGCGGAGTCGGACCGGCACGCAGGGGAGACTGAATAGCAGGCAGTCGGCACTGGAGTCGGGCAGGCAGGCATCAGAGTCGGCCCGACGGGCAGCGGAGTCGGAGTCGGCCCGACGGGCAGCGGAGTCGGAGTCGGACTTGCACGCAGGGGAGAGGGAAAAGCAGGCAATCGGCACGGGAGTCGGGCAGGCAGGCGTCAATTCTTCCTGGGACCCCATTCGAGGCACAGCAAGGGCCACGACGGGCGGGGCCGTGGTTCGAACGGGCAGGGAAGGCCAACTCAGTAGGCGCCTGCCGAACTGCGCTCTCCAGCTCTCCCCAAGTCGCGCTGGGATCGTTCGCTGAGTTCTATTTGTTGGCGGGTTCATTCTGTCACGAGGCGTGGTGGCGTGGAAGGGGACCGGACCAGAACAGAGGCGGGAGGCAGGAAGGGAGAACTCATACGCGTTGACGATCCATAAGTTTTATTTAAAAATAAAAGTCGCCCAATACTCCGGGGCAAAACAGAACAATACCGAGTTCCTCCGGCACGAACTCAACAGGACAAGGCATAACAGACTAAAACAGGACAAGCATAACAGACCGTGATTGTGTATAATGAGTAATGAACCCGCAACGGCAGAGCCCACAATGCAGCCTTAAATACAGACCCACAATTAGTGGAACTGCTTTCAGCTGTTGCCCAGAGGGCGGGGCAGACTGGTCACCAAGGCGACCGTGACATTCTTGATCATTTTGACTTTAGTTTTTCTTGGTTTCTCTTATAATGTGAGGAAAAAAATGAAAATGAAAATAAATGCAAACATGAAATAAAGAAACAATTACTGGATTTTATTTTGTAGAGAATGTTGTTATTTTTAACACGTATTTATCACCAAAAGAAGAGAAAACATGCTTAAAATGGGCACAATAATGTGCCATTTACTACATAAAATATTTAGTAATACAATTTGTATATAATTATACATATTTTATTTAAAAAGTAAGATAAAAAATAATTTAAAAAAATGTATACCTGACATTGACACACATTTTTACCCCTTTGCGTATTATTTTCAATTTGTGTGTTTTGTTTACTTTGCAACAAGTGTCATATAAACGCAATTTTAATTGTCTGTCAGGGGACAACCACAGTGTATCTCTCCGACTTGACGCCATATGTTTTGTCGTAGGTTTCACTAGACACACAAAAAATATATATATATTTATATATATTTATATGCTTATCAATCAAAGCTGGTGCAGCCATCAGGATATCTCCCATCCCAGCCTCCTATCTCTATGACCATCTGCTCAAAATGAGAAGACGCTCGGAAAAAAACGCAAAACAAAAGCCACGCAAATCCCCAGATGTGCTGGAGAGGAGGCGGAGGAGGGGTTCGTCCGAGCCTTGTGGGGTGGATGCGGCTATGCCAATGTGTGCAGATTTATAAACAGGAGGTAATAGCAGAAGGACTCTATATTTATTTTTTATCTTAAATGGCGCTTGTTTGTGGAGCCGGATGAATATTGACTGTGAAATTGGGATCAGGGGCGACACATGCCAGCGCTCGGCCTTATCTCGGGGATGCAGGCGGGCTTGGGGCTCTTATCATTGTGCCGCAGCGGCGTGCCGGCACTCCAGCGCTCTCAAAGCCGGCGCATTCCCTTTGTATCTGCCTGGAGAAGCCTGTTTACCTTTCACTGGCTTGATATTCCTATTAGAGACGCTGACTATTTACTCACCGCTTCCTCCTCTTTCTCTGGGCCGTCGGCTCCTCTCTCTTTTCCCGTTCTTCGCAATCGCTATCTCCTTCTTTCTTAGTAATTTGTCACTTTGAATTGTATCTTTTGTCCCTCGTCTGACTCTGACCTTCAGCTTTTTGGACCCAGCTTTGGATGTTCGAAATTCAGCAGGAAAAGACGGGCGAAGAGATTTTGACATTGGTGGACTACGGTGATGAGCATCGAAGTGTCCTTGTTTATCGTTTAAACGTAGAAAAAAGTTGGAAAAGATCGGTGGAGAATTAACAATTAGCAATACACTAAAAAAACAAAATCTTACCCAATTGAGAGAACATTATGATCATTTTACAATCTACAATTTACAATTTATCTTAATTAGAGATGATTGATCCTTTGTTATGAAATAGGAGAAATTATGTCCTTAAAATAAGCACAATTATCTCGTCAGTCAAGTCACGTTTATTTGTATAACTCTTAATCAATTATTCAAGTCAAGTCAAGCCATGTTGATTTGTACAGCCCTTTATCACAAGAATTCTCAAGAGGCTGTACAGACCACAGATTATTGCCAACTACAGACTATTATTACGCCATCCGCTGATCCAAAACCTACATGAGGGCATGAAAAAATTCAACAAGAGGAAAATTAAGAAACTTTGACAGGGGACCGCACATGAGGTAATCCCCCTTCCAGGATGACCAGACTGCAACAGATGTTGCAATAACAAACATTACACATATATTGTCAACAGGAACTATAGGTAATTCATAAGATATAGAATAGAAGTGTGTTTTAAGCCTAGATTTAAACAGTTCTACTGAGGTTGCAGATCAAATCTCAAGGGGCAGAGCATTCCACAGCACCGGGGCCCGAATGGCGAAAGCTCTCGAACCTGCGGATCTCTTCTTGGTTCTTGGGACCCGCTTCCCATATGTCTGAAACATGTATGCACGCAATTAATTACTCAAAAACCCCAGCATGAGGAAAAATAAAAGCCTTGAGACATGAGGTATTCCTTCTTCAGGATGACAATGCTGCGATGGATGTTATTTGGGCACCAATACACAAAACATGGTCAATAGCAACAATAAAAATAAGTTCTAACGGAAGTTGTGCAAAAAATCCAAGACAGCACCGACGTAACTTCCCATCTCAGACCGATACCGGGTCAGAATTAGCCGAAAAACTAACTGCTGCTGACAATGACCAGAAAATGTTCCTTATTTTACATAAGAAATATATGTATTTTATAGTTTAAAACTAGATTCTTACACTGTCATGATTATCGATCTGAATCACCTGTGCCTGCTCCTTTGGCGCCAACTGCCTTGGACTCTGATTGGCTCCCGATCAGTATTTGTACCAGCTCCTGTCTGTCCCCTTTTTGTCAGTCCGTCTGCGAACCTCAGTTAACACTAGGCAAGCCTTTTTCGACCCTGAATCCCATTTGTCCCGTTTTTTGATCCTGTCTGTCCCCCGCTTTCAACCCGTTTTTGTCCCCGACCACGTCTACTCTCCTTTCCTGGTTTACGACTCGCTTACGACCCCGACCGCGTTTTTGCTTTCTTGTCCCGGCTACTGACCCATTTTTCCGTTCCCGACACCGCCATTGCTCGCCACGGAAGTTCCACTTCCGCGTTCAGAGCAACCTGCCTCCCGCGGCCAGCGATCACCGGATCGTGGGCGCAACCCTTTCCCTTTCTTCCAATAAAACTTGTGAGAAATGCAATGCAAGTGGGTCCTTGTTCCGGTCTGGTCCTGACATACACATATTAGAAGCACATTTCTCTGCTGAATGTATGACATTTTATTTGTTGAAGTGTCAAAAAATGATTTGGAGCCTGTCACATTTTAACTTTACATAAAAAAATGTTCTTATAGCATAAAAATAGTACAGATACGCAAAAAAATAACCAAATTTTTCTGCTAATCGTATGAAGTTGTTTTTGTCATTATACGTCAAAAACATGCATTTTTATTAGGTCCATTTCCTTATTTAACATAAACATGTTCTTATTGCACTACAAAAACAAATTAAAATAACTTGAAACTCAACCAAGTACATATAAAATAAGCAAATTTTTCTGGCAATTGTATGAATTGTAATTTTCTGAAGTGTCAAAAACTGAATTGTAGCCTATCACATCATATTGTGTTATTAGGTTAATTTGTAAATTTAAATCTTTTTTCAGACAATAGTTGGTTTAACATTTAATATATTGTTTTAAGTCTATATGAAATATTATCCATGTTTAAACAGTGCGATGAAAATGGAAATTTATCTTTCAATTTCAATGAATCAATTAGGGTGTGGTTAGCTTTTATGCATGTATTTCAATTCAAAAGCATAATCACCCACAATTGCTGCTGATTGCGCTCTTAATCTTGATATCCATTGGCGCCATTTATCATCAGGGGCATTCAATGTCAAAGGTGAACTCCATCCTACAACAACTGACTTTCGCAACGTGGCTTAATTCAACTAGCAAGTGTTAAATTGTTTGTGTGGCACTTTGTTATCTGGTTGTCAGACAAAAAAGACGCAACTTTTTATGATTGTCGTAATTAGAGCACGCTTGTCTTTGCATTTCACTAAGACCTTTTGAAGCTTCTGCAAGGAGGTGTTTTACAATATCTCAACGGATTCCTGGAGGCCGGGCCAAAATAACAACGGGAACCCAGATCTGTCATCTAATGCTTTCACGAGATGCCAGGCGTTTGTTTATGTTTTTTATCAATTTATCAAGTCATTGTACATAGTCCTAAAATTAAAGCCATTTCTGCTATTTTTGTTGTCAGTGATTTATAAAAGAAGGAAATAACTTTTAAAATAAATGTATGCTTGTCCTGCCCCTTTAAGAATTTGGGTATGTGACACAAATGCTACATTATAAATCACTCGGACGAACTCAAGCGGACTGAAACAGACTCAAACAGACTCTAAAAGACAAGATCAGTCTTGAACAGACTCGGAACAAATCGAACAGAATCTAACGGACTCGAACAGAATCTAACAGTCCCGAACAGTTCCGAACAGTCCTGGACAGACTCGAGCAATCCGGGACAGTTCGGGGCAGTCCCGAACAGTCCCGGACAGGCTCGAACAGACTCGAACGGACTGGAACGGACTGGAACGGACTCGAATGGAATCGAACAGACTCGAGCGGACTCGAGCGGACTCGAGCGGACTCAAACGGACTGAAACAGAATCAAACAGACTCAGACAGACTCAGACAGACTCTAAAACATCAGTCTCGAACAGGCTCGAACCAAATTGAACAGACTCTTCTACAGAATCTAACCAACTCTAACAGAATCCCGTACAGACTTGGACAGACTCGAACAGTCCCGGACAGACTGGGACAGACTCGGACAGTCCCGGACAGACCCAGACAGACCTGGACAGTCCCAGACAGTCCCGGACAGTCCCGGACAAACCCGGACAGACCCGAACAGACTTGAACAGACTCGAACAGACTATGGATAGGTACAGTTGCATCATTTCCACAAAGATTGTCAGATCTGACAACACGTGTTGATCATTGATTGTGATTTAATGCGTTTCAGCACATTCTTTGGACGCAAGGTCCCAAGAAAGATAAGAGCAAGGACTAGTGAAAAGAACAAACAAGTTGAAGAAATAATTAATAGCGGAATACAAAAAAAGTAATTTGTGCTTGTAACAGTTACAAACACCTGCCATGGGACACACACAATATTTTGAAAAAAGAAGATTGGAAAATAATTTGCCAAAGAATTTTTAATTGTCTGCCAGACGGCAGCAGATGTGCCTGCAAACCCAAAAGACCATCCTCCCTCCAACTATCTTCTTGGGCAGCTGTTTCCATCAGACTTTTACTGCATCATTACCTGTGGGCAAGGTACGAGTAAATCAGAAAGGAGCAGCTTAAAGACAATCAAGTCACTTACCTGAGGGGAGAATAGCACCTAAACTTTCCAGTCTGACATTCAACAATCTACAGTTCCGGTTTCCTGTCCTCTGGGAAGGGCACACTTATTCCTGCAGGGATGTCGACTTGGGTGGATCTCCGCCGGCATTTTTTGGCGGCTTGTTTTATCTCAGTAGTCCATGCGGGGTATGCTAAGGGGCTCGGGGCGCCACGAGGTGGATAAGAAGCAAACAAACACACAGGCGGCGCTTGGTAACCCTGATCAGAGCGTCTGCCGGGGTCCTGATAAGCTGACGGGCAGGAGAGGACACTGAGAGGTGGAGGGGCATGTCGACATTGAACCGTGCTTTTCCATTCTTTTCTGAGCTTCTATATCATGACAGGATTTTTTGGGGAGAAAGATTTGCAATTAAATTATCGTACATATGAATATTACAGTGGGGGAGAATATTTGATTTGCTAGAAGTTTGCTGGAGAGCACTTGGATGATCTAGAACAGTGGTCCTCAACTGGTCTCACATCAGGACCCACTGTTTCATTCTAATGACAAGCTGTGACACAAATCAAGAAAAAAACCCTCTTCTCAAATGTATTAAATTAAAGGGTTGTACCGTTTTAAACTAGATATAATAAAACATAGTCACCTTTTTCTCTACCACCCTCCAAAATTCCCGGCAAAACCAAAACGAGTTCAAGTGTTAAGGCGAAAACATTGGACCGAGACGATAATGCTCTGGTTAGCAGCGCACACTTATATCGAATAAGGAAATGTAAATGTTTATGATTGATTCAATTGAGTCCAAAATACTTATTATATCGGCAGAGTGTCTTGTTGTTTTCTTCAGCCAACTATATCCGAAATGCCATCGGTTGCTTTGTAAACACTGCTTGGGTTAAAAATAGAAATAGGCACTTATTGCGAACAATCGCTTGGCATAGTGTCCAAGTAATTCACTAGATATATTTGATTATTCATGTTTTTGTATCTTTTTTTTAATTAATTGAATACATATTCTTAATTGTATGCCCAATGATAATAGTAATGCGTGCCTGTTTTTATTTTCAATCCACGCAGTGTTAACAAGGCCTTTACTTGTATAATAGGTAATATCGACTCAATAGCAACAATCATAAATGATTAATTCTTCTTACCTGATGTGAAGTGTGCGCTACAAACCCAAGCATTTTTCATAATTGCCTCATCCCAAACTTTTCGCTTTATCGCATTCAACCTCAACTCTCTTCTTTTTCTTTGATGAGGAATGTCTCCGATTCTGGCACCCAACCACACAACATGATGACATTTTAACCCAGAAATAGCAGAAACGAAAGCTTTAAATCTTCAGTTTTTTGATCAGCGTGGTGTATTCTTCTGCCTCCAGCTTGAACGTTTACGTCACGTGTGACGTAGATTATCAAAGGTCTATATACTGACATATATGCCTACATAGGAAATAAGCGCCCCCCCCCTAAAACTGCTTTGAAATTGCCACATGAGACTGTGATTAAAGGCTATACAAATAAGAATGACTTGACTTGACTTGACATCCATCCATACATTACCTGCGCCACTTATCTTCATTAAGGTTACGAGGGTGCTGGAGCCAACCCCAGCTATCTTCAGGCAGTGGGCAGGGGACAACCTCAACTGGATGCCCGACAATCGCAAGGCACACAGAGAAAGACAACTCACTCGGTCCTTCACACCTAGGGACAATTTTAACCGGCTAATTGACCTGACATGCATGATTTTAGAATGTGGGAGGAACCGGAGTGCCCGGGGGAAACCCACACAGGCACAGGGAGAACATGCAAACTCTTCACAAGGAGGCTGTAGTAGCTGGAATTGAACCCTTGACCTCTGCACCGTGGGGCTAAGCGCTAACTAGGTTTCGTGTCAAAGCACTCACAATGAACACCGACAAAATCGGTAAACTTATGCCTTCTTGTGGTCTGCTTTTGTTGGGTCTCTTACGCACTGTGGCGACCAAATTGGGTACTGGATTCCTGACCACATATCACTCCAAGCAGCAGAATCCAATCTTCTATCGGAACCAACACCTTGATTAGGGGAATTGTTTTTTATGCACACGTTTCAACAAACCACAGCCTGCAACGAAGGGCCGTTCTGCCTATCAGCATTACATGATTATCATAAGATGGGCTATTTTAATGCAAATGCTCATCAGTCCTAACCTTCTAGTCTTGATCAAGTCCTGCTCCTTTCTGATTTATCGTACCTTGCCAATTTCTAGTCCAACCTTATAAAACGAAAAATGCTAACGCTATTGACAATATTACTCGCTGTGTCTATAAAATTTCCAAAGTGTCTTTTCAAAGGCTGATCTAACTACGTGATCATCTGCCTACTTTTTGATGGCCGGTCAGTCCATCTGTCTGCTGATTAGCGCACATCTGTCAGCGTTTGCTTCTGCCTATACAGAACGTCAACAGCTTCCTGATTGCGGCAGGCTCTCATTAGATATTTTTATCACGCAATGACTATTTTCACTTTTTGAGCCCTAATTCAATATTCATGATAGACGTTGATTGAGCTCCCCTGTCAGAACAAGGAGTCGTGTCGGTTGTACTATTTCGCTAATTAACATTATGCAGGGAGTAACAGACATTGAGCTTTGTTTTTTTGGAGGTGAATGGGGGATGAAAATAATTATAATTGTAAGCTTGATTTATGAAAGGTTTGAATATTTATTGTGTCAGCGGGGAGCTACTTTTGATCCAATCAACACTATTCAGTACTGTACTTTAAAATTAAATTGGCTGCAAAAAAAAAAAAATGCCACTCCACTGGAAGACAGTTTTTTTTTCATCTTAAACATATTTTGGTATTTTATTTAGTATATTTTTTTTCTGTTTTCTTGAAAAATTGAGAACAATTTTCCTCAAAATTACCAAAATAGTGGATTTGGTTGGCTAATTATAAGAATATTTTGTACCTATTTTTCACTATTGATGCAAAAAGTATGACCTTACCCCATTGTGCTTGATTTATGTTTGTATGTATGTTTTCCTTGTTTTAAAATATTTATTCTTGTTTTCTGCATATAATATTGTTTTAACAGAAATATGTAAAATCTTTTCTAGCATTGTACAGCAAAAATAAAAACTTAGGTACTATTCTTTGTAACAGAATAAGATTAAAAACAATGCTTAAAATAAAGTAAAGTATCTTACAAAAGTTATACATTTTTCGCTGATTTGAAAAAAAAAGTTGTATCCACATTGAAAAATACTTAAATAAGTAAAACCCAATGCTGGATAAGTTTGGTTATTTCAAGTATCAATATTCTTATTTTAAGATGTAATACATTTATATATTAAATGAGTAAAGATTTTTGCCAACATTATTAGTGTTGTAATTTGCATTTATTGTTATGTTTTATTTTATACATGCAGAGTAAACACTACTCTTAGAAACCTAAAAGCAGGCTTATTTAGACCAGCTATTCTCACCTGATCTGGTTTCAGGACATAAAGACCCAAACCTAATTACAAGCTGGGACCTAAATCAAGAAATATAAAATCCACTTCTCAAATTCCTTGAATGAAAGAAATTCGCAGTCTAAAGCAGATAAAGTAGATTATATTCACTTTGAAGAAAATTACCAGCAAAACCAAATCAACTTTAAGGAATGTATATACTCTCTTATGACCCTGCATCACAGATAAGGGGACCCCCTTAAACTTTAAAACAGCCACAGTTCTAAAAAATACCAAAATATTAATACAAATTTTTACCTAGCAACTTTAACTATTCATTTATGTGGATAATAAAGATTAATATACCTGTAAAAAGGTCAAAAGTATATAATTTTAAACCATTTACATGTAAGCAGTGCTTCAATGGCAGACACTCGCCCAACATTTTGGTATTTCGTATTCTGGTTCGGCGCCCTCTGTTGGCTGCGGCTGCATCGGCTCGCTACAACGGGTCAGGTGTATCGACATTTCGTTCTGTGTACATTGTTACAAAGAATGACAATACAAAGGAAATTATTATTTATAATTATTATTCATTACCTCCGATTGCTGTTGACACTGTTTTCTACTTTTTTCTTTCCCTTATCATCGACTGTCTTCAAACCAATTCTAATGGGAAAAAAGTAAATAAAACAAATAAAATCACAATAAAATGAGATGTGGTCCCTCTCAAACACAATTGAGATGACTGGGGAATCGGAGGGGAAACGAATGACTTAACAGGAAGAAGAAATCAATCGGGCCATGATCGCATTTTGTTAAGGCGTGTAATTAACCTCCATTCTTTTCTTCTTAGCATATTTTGCCAAGGCAAAGGCCTGCGACCCACTAAAATAAGCCCGCGACCCGCTTTTGAGTCCCAGCCTACCAGTTGAGAAACATTGGTTTAGACCTCTCCCGACCCACATCAACCCGTTTTCTCGCTTCTGCGGTGGCCCGTGGCGTCTGCTGCCGCCAAGCTTCTCTAAATAGGCTGCCTCTGTGAATTGGAGACAGATGGAGAGCAAGGTTCCCTGCAGAGACGTTCCATTGCAGCTGTGTTGTGTATATGGTGCCAGGGAGCGATGACAGCACGGCACGGGGGCACCCCGGGGGTACCCCAAGACTCCATTGGTCCCTGGCGAGCTGCATGGAGGTGCAAAAAGCGGTGCTATGTTTGCCTCCAGGAACACAAAAGTGAAGACTTTAGGTAAAGAGACAAGTGGTGGATGCTCTAACACTTAACATGCATGACAGTTAAAAAAAAAGGAAAAAAAGCAGCTTGTGTGTATCGTAATGTGCCAATTTTTTTGCTGGAGTTGTTGCTCAAGACCATGCTGGGTACACAACAAAAGCAGAGAAAAAGTTGGTAATTTTAAATGTTTTTATTTTTTATTTAAAAAAATAGTTTTTCTTGTTTGTCTAATGAAAAAGACATGTTAAAAATAAGCAAACTTATCTTGTTTTGAGGATGGTAGAAAAAAGTTACTTACTGTATAAGGACAGTGTGTATCTTGTATTGCCACCTACTTAAAAAAATATAAATACAAATTGAAATAATACTTAAAATAAGAAAAGTATTTTTTCATTAAGCAAAAATATATGAACTACCATATAAGCAAGCATCTTTTTAAATACTGGTAGGTCAAGAAAATTGCATAAAGTGAGCCTCACTTAACGGGAAGTGAAATAACAGTCGACCATCTTTCTGCTAAGGGTACTCAAAATGAACAAAAAAACTTGATATAGTCTCTGTTAATAACATTCCCACTAGTACTTTTTAGCACTCGTTTTCAGTTGCAGGACACCATAAAGTGATATCTAGTGGTTAAATTAACAAGCAGCCCTTTTAAGGAATATTTTCTACCTCAGTTCAGGGAAAAGATTCTTAAAATGAATGATCCGATCTAGAATCTGCTAGATAAGGCTAGTTTTACTTATTTACTTAAACAAGATATATACTCTGCGAATGGGGAAAGATTTTTTTTCATGCAGTGCGTGGGCTTACAACTTTGCTAATTTATTTTTCTTATTTTGAAATATATTTTATATCTAATTTCATTAATACATTTTTTTAAAAAGACATCCTGAAAATAGGCGCAACCAAAGAGAGAGAAGACAACAACGATAAGTTTACTTATCTTAAGTATAAATATGTCTTAATTCACAAGAAAACATATTACTATAACTAGCTCGAAATAAGATACATTATACTTAAAATGAATAAAACACTTGGGATAAGCTTTTGTTTTACAGTGGAGATATTCTGTAGCTACAGCCAACTTTACTTGTTAAAAAGATTCCAAGCATTTATGTCCCTCATGACAACATATTTTGATTTTTGACATTTGCCTGATGTAGTTGCCCCACTATGCATCAACATTTTTTTGATTAAATATGTACAGTGAAGATAATGCCACTTGATAGGGAAATATTTTTCTCAGCCAAAGCATGTGTGGTGTTTAGCATGAAAGCACTGTTTTCTTTAGAAGAGCCGTATTTTCACATAATGAACACATGAATATATGCACTTTCTGCAATATCTTAATGTTATAGCAGTGTCGGAAACTCGTGACAAAAAGTTACCGGACACCAAGGCAGACAACTCTGAAAAGTTGCATGCCCAGCCATAAAGTTGCCTGCCCCATTTTCACAACTTGAAACACAATAAGACGTCTAATCGCAAAAAAAAAACATTGTTGCAAAGTATTAAGGATTGATAATCAGAACATATAACAGAACAACACTTTAAAGTTAAGTTTATTATAAATCTGCTTATAACATTCATTACATGTATATGACATTGCTGTTTTCCCTCTGCCATCAGTATGTACCTGTATTTACTCATCTTCATTCATGCAATGTTTGCTTTACATCATCTGCTACAAGCCACCTGAACTCCTCTGTCCATGATGCTTTTAATGTACGTTTTGTAGCGTCATAAATTTTGTTAGCTTCTTTTGAATATTTTTTCTGGGGCTGAGGTTTTGGCTTGATTCCTACGCACTTTACCATTTTGTTCTCTGTGCGTCTTCTTTGGAAAATGATATGTAAATGTATGACCTTATGACACTCGGGAAAGTCCGCAAGCACGAAGTTATTCGATGCAGTCTTGTGATCGGCTGTCGAGTATGCAAATTGCCAAACAACAAAATGAGGCTCTTTAACTCTACCCGGCAGAGTAAAAGCCCACAGTAAACCACACCACCTACATTGCATATTACCGAATCTTATTGCAATATGTATTCTGTGTAGCACTATTTAGTTATTCTATATAACACGCTACAGTGGGCATTTGCATGTCACACTGGGTATTTGTATATTGTATTCTTTTTGCTTTTTTATTGTATTGTTCTCAGCTCAGGGATGCTGCTGGAAATGTGAATTTCCCTTCGGGGATGAATAAAGTATCTATCTATCTAAACGAACCGAAATTTCCAAACCGAACGAAGATTTCGAAATCGGAATAAAGCAAACGTTTGATTTAAAAAAAAAAACGTTAATTCAGGCACTGGTTATAGTATTCATTAAAACATCTCCTCATTATAGGTATTACTGACAAACAAAGCTAGTATCGATCGATCGATTGATCAAGTCACACTCTAGTCCCTTCAATTTTTGAAGGCATATTTAAAAAATTACACAAAATATGTTGGATTTTGCGTGAGTTATCTGTATCAGTCTGCAGAAGCTGGGTTTTATCAGTTATCTGTTCAAAAGCATACAAGTTATCATCCAACCCTAATTTTTAATACTTTTCCAGACTTTTAGCACTGACACTTAAAGTGCCGGTTAGCCCAACACGAAGAAAACGAAAATGTCAGCACGCCCCTGCTCATTAGAGCCGCATTTTACACATAGAGAGGAGTCCAGGGATTACTCCTGTTTGATCTGCTTTGCATAAACCGATCCAATCTCGCTCCGCTCGCCACGAAAAATCAATTAAATTCTTCGTAATTGGACTGACAGTGCATTCGGAGTAGAACAGAAGTCAATATTAAAGATGAGAAATGAAGCCAAAGGCCACCTCCCTCCATCGATTTGCACAGCTTCCAGTTATGATTGCCACAAAGGAATATGAGTTATTGAACGACATAATGTTGTTATTGTCTCGGCGTTGAAACGGATGAATGGGCGAGCCTGAGCCAGAGCTGACAGCTCCAATTAAAGTTCACTGATCTATACGCCGAGACGCTTTGTTTATTCTTTGAGGAAAGTCGGCAATGCGTCGGCAAAGGTAGCGAGCGCTAACTAACAAACTCCTCCAGACGCAATTACCGGGAAAACTCATTAAGTCGCTGCTTATTGTGTTTTCATGATGAAACCTAGTACGAGTAGATACCCGTATCGACGGCGGTGAGAAGATTAATGACGCAATGGAATCGACAGTTGGAAAGATGCGACGATGTCTTTGACCTCGAGTACTCCTCAATTACCTTAGTTCGTATCGTCAAACCAAGCGTTCATTTTAGCTGTGGTGGGCAGCAAGGACCTGCAAGGCCTTCTCTGCTGGCTTTTAAAATATCTGAATCATGCAATGTTAATTGGACTTTGTTCACCAATACCTAATTAATAATTCTAAATTGTCAGTCGTCATTTCATTGCTTCTACCTAATTTAAGCATTTAACCCATCATATTACAGCCAACAGTTATTGCTAGGCTCATAAATATACCCAGAGGCCTGCAGAAGCAGACTGGCTGGCATTCGTGAAACTTAACAAACGATAATGATATTAATGATAAATATAATGGGTCACTGTCACCTCATGCAGGCGTAAGGAAACATCAGCGAGGAGGTGGTAATGCACCAAAGTGATTGCACCAAAGGCAGTCAAACCAGGAAATACACTGTTGTGTTGGTTTAATAGCAAAAGGTCTGATAACTCCAAAGTGAGCAAGCTGGAAACATTTGTGTTCACCTTTTTCAGCCAACGATCTTTGAGAGACATCCCTGGCTCGGCTTCCCCAAAAGACTTATAACTCAGCGAGCAAGTGCAGAGGGAAACAGAGCTCCACAACCAAAAGGTGAAAAAAATAGGGAAATGTTAAAATCTTATAATGTTAAGACTTATAGACAGTGTCAATTTTTTGATCAACCAGGAACTTTGAATTCAGGGACACGCTGAATCCCAAAAGCAAGGGGAAGGACCTTCTTTCTCTCATTGCTGAGAGACACTGATTTACGTTACCACCTGTTCACTAATAAAGTGTTTAGTGGGAGTCGGGCAAAATACCAAACAACGTGATCACCACCATTGCGGAAGTGATGGGGGAAGAAGGGAAGCAAATAAACAGGGTTGGGTAGGGTTACTTTAACTTGATTACTTTCAATTACTTTTGGATTACTCCAATATCAAATATGCTAATAAAAGACAAAAAAAACTAAATATGAATAAAATTACAAAATTTTGTGCAGGCTTGGGGAGTAATGGAATACATGGAACGGCAAAAAGGATGTTGGCAAGCTGTTTGGATTTATTTTCATTTTGTTTCTGTCGCATTTTATGTTAGTTTTGCCGGAGATCAAAGCCAGGAGAGAAAGCTTACCACGTGTTGTGAGTCATAATTTTATTCATATTTAGTTTATTTTGTCTTTTAATAGCATATTTGGTATTGGAGGAATCCAAAAGTAATTGAAAGTAATCAAGTTAAAGTAACTCAACCCAACCCTGCAAATAAATCACTGTCCATCTCTATTATGGTGGATGGACGACAGACTTAAGTAACGCAGGGCAGCTCACACTTTCACATCCACATCATCCATCCATCCATTATCGGCACCGCTTATCCTCAGTAGGGTAGCAGGGGTGTTGCCGCCCATCTCAGCTGTCCTCAGGCAGTGGGCAGGGGACCATTTCAATACGTCAATTAACTTGACATGGACGTTTTTGGAATGTGCGAGGAAAGCGAAGTGCCTGGAGGAAAACCCGCAAGCACGGACAGAACGTGTAAACTGCACACAGGAAGGTTTGATCCCTTGACGTGCTAATCTATCACCTAACCTAACCTATCCGCCGTGCCGCCCATATATATATATATATATATACTGGACTGTCTCAGAAAATTAGAATATTGTGATAAAGTTCTTTATTTTCTGTAATGCAATTAAAAAAACAAAAATGTCATACATTCTGGATTCATTACACATCAACTGAACTATTTCAAGCCTTTTATTATTTGAATATTGCTGAATTTGGCTTACAGCTTAAGAAAACTCAAAAATCCTATCTCAAAATATTAGAATATCATGAAAAAGTATACAAGTAGGCTATTCAACTAATCACCTGAATCATCTAATTAACTCGAAACACCTTGCGAGGGTTTCCTGAGCCTTAAAAACACTCAGCTTGGTTCAGTAAACTAAATCACAAGTATGGGGAAGACTGCTGATCTGTCTGCTGTCCAGAGGACCATCATTGATACCCTCCATCAGGAGGGTAAGACACAAAAAGAAATTTCTCAAAGAGCAGGCTGTTCACAGAGTGCAGTTTCAAAGCATATTCACAAAAAGTCTGTTGGAAGGGAAAAATGTGGCCGGAAACGCTGCACAACCAAGAGAGATGACCGCAGCCTTAACTAAATTGTGAAGAAGAGCCGCTTCCAGAATTTGGGGGAGCTTCAAAGACAGTGGGCTGAAGCTGGAGTCCAGGTATCAAAAGCCACAGTTCACAGACATGTCCGGGAAATGGGCTACAATAGCCGTATTCCCATGGTCAAGCCACTTCTGAACTCAAGACAACGGAAGAAGCGTCTGACTTGGGCTATGGAGAAGAAGCACTGGACAGTTGCAGAGTGGTCCAAAGTCCTCTTTTCAGATGAAAGCAAGTTTTGCATTTCATTTGGAAGTCAAGGCGCCAGAGTCTGGAGAAAGGCTGGAGAGGAGCAAAATCCAAGTTGCTTGAAATCCAGTGTGAAGTTCCCACAGTCAGCAATGGTTAGGGGAGCCATGTCAGCTGCTGGTGTTGGTCCACTGTGTTTCATCAAGTCCAGAGTAAATGCAACTGTGTACCAAGAGATTTTAGAGCACTACATGCTTCCATCTGCTAAAAAGCTCTATGGAGATGAGGATTTCATTTTCCAGCATGATCTGGCACCTGCCCACAGTGCCAAAACCACCAGTAACTGGTGCACTGACCATGGCATCACTGTCCTTGATTGGCCTGCTAATTCCCCTGACCTGAACCCCATCGAGAATTTGTGGGGTATAGTTAAGAAGAAGATGAAAGACACCAGACCTACAAATGCAAATGAGCTGAAGGCCGCTATCGAAGCATCCTGGGCATCAATAACACATCAGCAATGCCACAGGCTGATTGCCTCCATTCCACGCCGGATTGATGCAGTAATCCGTGCAAAAGGATTCCCAATTAAGTACTGAGTGCATCAATGGACATTTTCAAATGTTTGATTTAGTTTTGCAGTTATAATTTTTTTTTTTTTTACTTGGTCTGAGGAAGTATTCTAATATTTTGAGATAGGATTTTTGAGTTTTTTTCAGCTGTAAGCCAAAATCAGCAATATTCAAATAATAAAAGGCTTGAAATAGCTCAGTTGATGTGTAATGAATCCAGAATGTATGACATTTTTGTTTTTTTAATTGCATTACAGAAAATAAAGAACTTTATCACAATATTCTAATTTTCTGAGACAGTCCAGTATATATATATATATATATATATATATATATATATATATATATATATATATATATATATATATATAAACTAATTAATCACAGTTTTTAGATAAATTAATCGTGATTAATCATGAGTAATTTATTAAATCCAGATTTTACAAATGGCAGTAAATATGAAAAAGATATGCATAGAAAAATAAGATTACCGTATTTTCCGCACTATAAGGCGCACCTAAAAGCCTTTATTTTTTTCAAAAGCCGACCATGCGCCTTATAATACAGTGCGCCTTTTTTATGGATCAACATTAAGTTTTCCAACTAACTTGCAGCCGCCGACTACATTTTCCCCCGAACGCCAAGTAGTACGCGGTGTATGCTGGGATTTATTTACCGGCGTTTCATTGGCTAACCAATGTGTCAATCATCATTTGAATCGATCACTATTGGCTAAAGTTATTCGGAGGTCAAGAGGTGGATCCTTTTTATCATTTACAGGCTGGCATTGGCTTAAACGGCAAAACAAAGCCTGCAATTGGCCGAAAAAGATGAATGCGTATAGCACGAGGCTGATGGCACACAGAAAGCATTTTTTTCTATTCTGTATTTTTTAAACATTTTATTCTCCTGGATTTACTGCACTCACGGATATAAGAGGACATTGGCTGCACATTATTATGAACACAACGACTTCGGTGAGCTACTCCGGGTTTTATATTGTCCCTGTATCTTGTTTCAGACTGAACTCGATGTTTCTATGATAAGCGGTGCAGATATTGGATGGAATGGAGTGTCTATTTTTAAATTAAACTCAATTCCAAGTGTTTATTGTCATATGCTCAGTAAAGTTGCGAGCGAAAAAGAAAATAGAAACTAAGGAATGGTTTGCATTTCTTGAATCCCAAGACTTTAACCTTCCGAATGATGGAACGATGCATTTGAGTGACATCGTACGGACACCGCATCCGCACGTGTTCTCGACACGTATTTGCGTCTTTGCAAGCTTTGGGAATGTTAAAGGAATAAGTTTGACTGAACTATCTGACTGTTTTGTCGACGTTCCCATTGTAGCGCCTTAGAATCCGGTGCGTCTTATGTATGTCAAAAATAGGACCAAAAACGATTTTTTCGGGGTGCGCCCTATAACCCGGTGTGCCTTATAGTGCGGAAAATACGGTCCTTTATTATGCCAAATGGTATAGGCCTATACCAAGTACAGTAAACGTTTATACAGACTGTAATGCCAAAACTAAGATATTCAACTACTTTATAACAACACTGCTGAACTGTATATTTGCGGTTACAAAAATTACATACCAAGTAAAGAAAAAGTACATAAAGCTTGTGGTGCCAAAGACAAATCTTCCATAAAAAATATTCAAGTTCCTCATGTAAACATTGTAGAACACCCAATTCTTGTATCAAACTGTTCCAAAGTTGTTTAGTGAGGTCTGCTGTCTATAACACCGCACTGGGGTGCTAAGCTTTCAAGAAATACACCGGGGAAAAAGTTCTCGGAGGGTGATTAAATTCAGCTTTTAAAAGCATAAATATCCCTTTCGCCTTGTCCATATTTCTATTGTTTTTAAGCGAAACTGTCCCAGCCCTTTTTTTAAATATCTTAGTTGTAAAGAAATTAAAGTTAATAGTTAGGAGTATTTTTTACAAATGGGTTTTGTTTGTTTTGTTTGCTGTGTAAGATTTTATATTTAGAAGTGTCCATGTTTTTAATAGTCCCATTTTTGTTTTTATGTAGCCACAAGATTGACAAAATAATAATAATAAAAGTCTGAGGACTGCTTACACAACAAGCAACAAGGTGAAAAATAAAAAATGGAATAAAAAAATAAATGCAACTTCACAAAAGTTACCCTGAACACAAGAAAAATAATGAAAGGGCACATCCTAAGCATTGTTTCTCTCCTTGTGCAAGCTTGTATGCCAAGCCAGTACCTACGTATGAATTTTCTGTCGGTACTGGGTTCAGCAGGTGCGCTTTGACATTTGTTGAACGAGTGCCAAATCTTCTTCCGGGAAGGAAAAGAGCGAGGAGGCGTTCAATGTGCGTCTGCGACAGATGGCCACACTTTAACTTTTGGAGTTGCGTTAGCATCAGGAGCTTTTCCGTGCCAAGCAGGTGCATTTGCTGAGAACGCCGTCGAGACGGAGTGAGGAAGGTGAACGAGTCCTACGTGACTTGTTTGTCTTCTGTTCACGACAAATATACTAAGGATTTATTAGTTTTGTGACCTTTTCAAATGAAGACGATATTTTTATTCCTGCACTGCAAATCTAAGAGTCTTTCCACATAGGCAGAAACGTTTGTTCATTTTAACTCTATTTCTTTCCTTTTTTGAGATATTTTAGCTTGTTTCTTAACATTAAATCAATCACATTAAACTAAATATTTTAAATAAGTTATCTTGTATTACATGCCTCTGGGGTCAGATATCTTATCCCTTTAAAATTCCTTTGAAATCCAATTAAAATCCCAATCAGACGTACCCAAAGTTATTGAACGCGGTTCTTGAACCGTTTGTGTCAAACATAAATTTAATCGGTTACTACTGGCTAAATATATTCGGATGCAATCTCCTTTTTTAAAAACATGTACTTTTTGGCCAATGCAGTCTGTGGATCAAGAAAAAAGCCGGCTATTAGCCGAGAGTAGTGTCGATCAAAGATGCTAACGGCTTTAATGCAACTAGTTTAGCTGGTAACAGAAATTATGTGGCGAAACCAACGGATTACAACAAGGAACCTCCATTTAGCTTTTAATGATAATAATAAATGATAATAAAAAATCATAATAAAAAATGATAATAAAAAATAATAACAGATAATTTAATAAAATAATGGGTACTAATATAATATTAATTACATATGTATCAGCAAACCCAAACCCTTAAATAATTATGTTTTCCTTATTCCTTGAAAATACCTTTTTTAAAAATGTATTTTTTAGTTGATTTTACTAACCGGATTTCATGACCATAGGTCGCATCTTGTTAAAAGGCACAGTCCCCATAGCTGGTTGTTTTTCTGTATTTCTGTATTTTCTGTATTTGACATTACACAAGGCGCACCACACATATGCGTGGGTGCCCTCTGCTTAGATTGAATGTCCCCTCTCACGCGTGTTTTACTGTTCTCTTACATCTCCCCAAAAATTAGATACGAAGACATTTTAGCAACATTTGTGGGAAGGGGGACCTTTCATGCGGGAAGCATTTTCACGCACAACACTGCCTTACAATACAGACAAGCATACAAATGTGCGTTGTTAAAAATACAGCTGTAGCAAAACTGAGTTTGGTTGGGGGTTTTTTTAAGTATTGATTACAAAGTAAAACCCATGGATAAAAACTTGCCGGAGTTCGTTTTTCAGCTTCCTCCACTTGGGAACCTTTGATTCATTAATATTCAATTCTCTCGCCACTGCTCGGTTTCCATGTTCTTCCGCGTAGCATGGAAATCAACAGACCATGGCGGATGAAAACACTGAATGCATTCAATGGAGAAAGAAAGGTTTTGGATTTAATATTTGGGAGGAATAACTCTTTTCACCCTCCGGTAGCACAATAAATCAAATAGCAAGATACGCTAAGACGTTAGCATTCAGAGTACTTCCTCAAAAAATGCGCCAAAAATGAACTGCACCCAAACAGCCACAATAATCCGTGGTTGCTAGGAGGGGGGACTGGCAAAGCTCTCTTTTGTTGGCTTGGCGGCTCTTTTTATACAGTTTTTTTCTGCCCAAAATGAACTGAACTTAAGCGAACACAGCCCATTATCTTCGATCCCATATTTCTGTGAGCCAGGACTGTCAGAGAGCACTTTTGTCAGCACTGGCGGCTCTTTTTTTCCTGTTATTCCTGCCTATAATGAACTGACCTGTGCGCCTGTTGCAGATCCTTGATCCCTAATCACATATTGTTGCGAGTGGGGACCTGCAGAAGGCACCCTTTTTGGGTGGTGAAACGTTATGACCTGCCTAAAATAAAATGCACAGTTGTGACCGCGATCCATTATCCCCTGTTGACTATTGCAGAGTGCATATTTTTTTGGTTCTGGACGCTAAAATATGCTATTGTAGCTATTCTTGCCCACGATCCATTAGCCCCAGTGATTCTTGCTGGGACGGGGGCTTAAAGAGCAAAATCAATTTGATAATTTTCCTTTTTTTTCACATAAATGCCCAGAACCAGTGCGGCAGGTTTCCGTTATCCCAGTAAACTATTGCTTTGAGTCTGACCCAGGAGAGCACATGTTAAAAGTTGATGGATCACAAGGGTTCCTAAACGATAAATTAAGGATTGCAGCAACATTCCTGTACGTGTATTTTGTAAATGTTATTATAAAAGGTAATTTAAAATTTTGTACAACATATAACAATTTTTGTACAAGCAAAACTTAATTTACTGCATGTGGGCAACTGAAAAGGGGCCTGAAAGAATTGTGATGTTTATTTGGTAATTAAAATAAACCTGTTTTAAACATATTTATTCTACAACGTCCGTCTTGCTGTGAGAAATCGATGCTGTGTTGTGTTCATGAGGATTTTTATTACTTAATAAGGGAATTTGCAATCATTAATAAGGTGAGCAATTGGCTGAGGACGACGGGTACGGAGTAATAATGCAAAGGACGTCTTTTGGATAGAACCTTGACGCTTCTTAAACATCTTTTCAAGATTTTTCCAAGCAGTTAAACGGTTCCAGATTCAACACAAAAGTCATTTTAAGCAACAAAATAAAGACATCGGCAAAGTGAATTCATAACTTGCATTGTGTAGGTACCCCAAAACAAAAGCGTCCCATATTTGGCATTTCCTCAACAATGAAGTCGTAAAAAAGCTCATGCATGGTCATCCTTGTTTTGGCACCTGCATGCCTCTGATAGAGGAATGGCTGTGAAACGGCTGCTTTGGCACGTGGCACCTGGAAGCCTCCGGCGGCAGCCGCCGGGGGGAGATAAGGCCGAGGGAACAGGTTTTGCCCCCTCCTTTGCCCTCCTTTGCGCGCCTTCGCGCTCTGACCTTATCGGCATGGCCGGGTCGCGGCTCCGATATCACCTGCCAGGGTCGGAGCTGCTCGCCAGTGATTGTGGCGCAATTATTATCACCCGTCCCCACCCAAAACTCATTTTCAAGCTGCCAACATCTGGGGAGTGAGGATGATGCAAAAGGGCAAGGACTTCCATAATGGCTAACCCCATTAAGAATGGGTTGCATGCACCTATCAGGGGTATGTGATGCATAATAAAAAGCTCGAATATTATAAAGTGCACCTGGGAAAGTATAGCTGTGGCAATGTTTGGAATAGTCTGCCTGTGGTGCTTACTCTATTCCAATACTAACATAATTAGGAATGTTTTCGTGGTGAGAATAAACGCACAGCCTGAATCTTTTGTCGATTTTACTTGTCCACTTATTTCATCCAAGTTTTTCCAAACTCTGTTTTGCATCAGCATTCCAGTTTGGTAAATGGTTAACATAATTCATTTTCTATGATTTAGGCAGATATAGAAACAGATATACATACAATACTGTTCAAAATAGTGGGATCACCCAAACAATAGTGTTTTCCATGAATAGACAAATCTTTTTAAAAAATTAAGTTGCATAATATATATAAAGTATAGTTGAGTCATCAAGAAATGTCATGATTACCGATTGGAATCACTGGCGCCCGCTCATTTGAGGATGATGCAAAAGGGCAAGGACTTCCATAACGGCTAACCCCATTAAAAATCTGATTGGTTCCCAGTCCCTATTCAAACCCAGTCCTGTCAATCCCCTGTTGTCAGTTTGTCTGTGAACCTCTGTTTATACAAGCCTTTTTTGACCCCGACTCCTGCCTGTCCTGTTTCTGCTCCCGTTTGTCTCCAGCTACTACCTGTTTTGATCCCGACCACGTCTGCGCTCCCGTCCCGGCTTATGACCCATTTTTGATCCCGACTACGTCTACTCTCCCGTCCTGGCTTACGACTCGTTTCCGACCCCGACCACGCTTTGCTCGCCCAGTCCCGGCTACCAACCAGATTTTCGGTCCCTGACACTGACATTGCTCTCTACGGAAGATCAGTTTCCGTGTTCGGATCACAATCGGAGTGCGAGAGCGACTTGCTTCCCGCGTCCAGCGAACACCGGATCGTGGGCGCAGCCCTTCCTCTTTTTTTCAGTAAAACTTGTGGTAAACGTTACGCAATTGGGTCCTGTTTATGTTCAGGTCCTGGCAAGGTTATAATATATATATATATATATATATATAAATATATTTACATATGCATGTTGGAAATCTTTCTTAATTAAGTAATTAAAATAATATTTAGTTTTTAAAAAGTACTTATTGAACAAGTATAGTTGGTAAAGTAATAAAACAATATATGAAAATATATAATTGGCGGCACGGCAGCTGAGTGGCTAGCGCGTCTGTGGCAAAGTTCGAAAGTCATGGGTTCAAATCTAACTACCAGCCTTCCTGTGCAGAGTTTGCATATTCTCCCCATGCTTGCGTGAGTTTCCAGCACCCCCGCGACCCTGCTAAGGATAAACAGTGCAGAAAATAGATGGACATTCATTTTATTTTTCAATTAAATAAGAGTAGCAATAAATAGTAAATCATACAAACCCATCCGTCATATGTGATTACTTTTCTCATTTCAAGTATTATTTTTAGTTTTTTTTTCTAGAAACCTATTTTAAATACAGATTAAAATAATACTTAAAATAAGAAAAACTACCTGCCAGATTCTGTTATTACTTCCCTGAGCATTAATTGTCAGACATACAAGTAGGTGATTTCAGCGAAGTTTTATTAATTGAATATGAACTCTGAATTATTGTGTCTTTAGGTCCAGTATGATTGTCAAAAGAAAAACCCGACCACAAGTGAGTGTTGACCGCATGAAATATGGCTTGTATTGTATCTTAGATATTGTGGGCTTGGATTTTAGTTAAGCATCTGTTAGTTAATAATTGATTGGCTTGAAGTGGACCAGCATAGCAATTGCATGCTCTGTCGTAACTGCGGGAAATCCCTCCAGGACCCTGGGAAGAAGTTTCTCCTCTTTCTCACTCTCCCCTATCTCTCTTCTTTTTTCACTTCCTCCTTGCTGATGAGCATCTGGTTTCAAGGCAGCATTTGGCACATCATGTGCTTACATCCCCTCTCACTTCTCTCATCGGCACACAACTTGCTTCCACAGAAGCTTCCTGCAGTGTGTGGGCCCATGCACACATTTACTGAGTCTTTAAGAGGTCAGAGGTAGCAAGGCGGATTGTTACAGTGTAACGTTTTTCCTGCAAACGTTTTCATGCAGCCAATTGTGAATTTAGATATTTTCCATCCACATTAATAGTTTTCTTTAGAGAGTTCCGGCAGTTAAATTGTGAAATGCCTTAATATACTAATTTAACTAATTTTGACCGTTATTTTAATGTAGTATAATGTTATTATTATGTAGTAATTTTTAGATACTGGTTGCCATTCTTTGCTTTTAATATGATTCTGTTTGTCTGTATAATCTCACACATTTACGTATCAAATTACAATCTAACAATTAAAATGGTTTAAATATCTCATAGTTAATTAATTTTTCTATACTTCTTTCAGTGTTTTACAACCTTTTATTAATAGGTTTGAGGAAAAAAAATTAAAACAGTTTTATAATGTGAATATTTTTAAAATATTTTTCTCATAAAAAATACTTTTTATGATGTAATTCTTCTATAATTTAATTTTGCTGATTAAAAAACATTTGACAAAACTACCTTAGATGAACAAAACAGAACTGTCTAAATTAGACATTTTTATTTCATTTTATGGAGGACATTTTAATTCAAGAAGTATAATAAATTTGAACATAGGTCTAAAAATAACAATTGTCCTGAAAAGAAACTAGAAAAGGTATGATAAAATTACTAAAATATATTTGAGCTAAAAATTGTAAGAACAGTTTCCTGCAAAGGTTAAGAAAAACTACCAGGAATGTAAAATGTACCATATTAGACTTTTTAAAAATTTAACTAATACAGAATGTTAATAAAATAAGAAAAATAAAGTAAATGTCTGTTTGGCGCCAGCTGCTGCTCGTTGCCTTATTGGCTTCCCTCCTATTTAAACTCAAACTCCAGTTTCTGGTATCAATCCCGCCTGTCTCGTGCTGTTCGGTATCTTGCTCCAGTCTCCAGTATCCGGTATCGATCCCGTCTGTCGCGTCCTGTCGGGTATCTTGCTCCAGTCTCCAGTATCCGGAATCGATCCCGTCTGTCTCGTCCTGTCTGGTATATTGCTTGTGTATCCAGTATCCGGAATCGATCCCGTCTGTCTCGTCCTGTCTGATATATCGCTTGTGTATCCAGTATCCGATATTGATTCCATCTGTCCTGCCTTGACGGGTATCTTGCTGCAGTATCTGGTATCGATCCCATCCGTCCCACCCTGTCCGGTATCTTGCTCGTGTATCCGGTATCGATCCTGTCTCTCCCGTCCTGTCTGGTATATTGCTTGTGTATCCAGTATCCGATATCGATTCCATCTGTCCTGCCTTGACGGGTATCTTGCTGCAGTATCTGGTATCGATCCCGTCTGTCCCACCCTGTCCGGTGTCTTGCTCATGTATCCGGTATCAGGTATCGATCTTGTCTGTTCCGTCTTGTCCGGTATCTGCTCATGTATCCTGTATCTGGTATCGATCCCGTCTGTCCTGTCTGGTTTCGATCTCGTCTGCCTCTGGCTTCCTGTTTTTCCACGCCTGACTCCTGTCTCACTTCTTCCACCCAGCATTCGCCGAATCACTGGCGTTTGAGTTTACGCGCATGACTTCCCCATTCCTTTAAAATAAAGCTTGTGTGAAAACGTTACGCTTCTGGGTCCTCCGTCTGTTTGGGTTCTGACCGTAAAAAGATTTTTATTTATTTATTTATTCATTTTAATTTTTAAGTGTAATAATTCTCGTTTGAAAATGTATTGTTTCTTGGGAAAAATAAGAAAAAACATAATAAATCTAGCTGATGGTTGAAAGCATTTTGTTTCTAAAAATAAACTCTTTCAATAAAAAAAACAACTAAAAAAACAACTAGCTAAGACAATTATGCTGTTTTAAGTATATTTTTTCCCATTTTACTAAAAAAAAGCCAGATACAATTTTTAACACTCATATTTAAAATGTGCAAAATGTTCTCGTTTTAATCCTATGCTGTGGACAGTAGTTTGCTTAGCTCCGCTGACCTCTATTACTTGCCACATTTTTCTTCTATAGCTTTTAAATCTTTTTAAAAATGTAACAGGATGCGTTTGTGCCACTATGAAAGCAGAACAGATCTTGTCACAGGTGATGCAAGGGCGCAGAAGGAGGCCAACGAGAAAAAAAAGGAAGATGCTTCTGTCCGCCAGTCCCAGCTGTTTCCTGCAGAGGAAGCCCAGATGGAAGTTCAGGTCCTGCTGCCTGCCGCTGTCTGCTAACATCAGTTTAGCCGTTCTCGCCACGTGACACACAAGTGTGCACTTCTCTCTCAAGGCGGGCAATGTGGGAGGCCACTCTGCACCACAAGATCTGACTGGACCACAGAAGAAGCATGCAAAATGTTTGTTTCATTTAATTATTATCATTTTTTTGGACATCAAAGGAAGCATTTTAAGGTTGCATAGAGAAGAAAACATCAAAGGAAACCAAGAATAATACCACCGGGTTCCAAATTGGCAAAGACATGAAAGCATGAAGAGGACACAATCTTGTTCTTCCTCGTTTCGGAACATTACGTGGCCCCAGGTATCGTTTAGCGGGGGATCCTCCACAAGAAGGGGCTATAAAAAGATGGGGGAGAAAGCTGTGTGAGCACGTCTTATGTATTTTCGGAAAACACTTATGTTATTACTATGTTATTACAAGGTTGTTATTATTAGAGGTAGGGATCAAATGGGCTCGGTCAATCACTAAAGCATATGCCGTGTATAGGTAATTTTCATATATAAATTAGATGCTAATCTTAAAAAAAATTATGGAAGAATGTATTTAAAGATTCTGATCCTGTCAATGATTTATAAAGCCATATAGAAATCTAAATTCCTAGCAAATCACAATGACCCATCACTGGTGGGCTATTTTCAGAACCGATCCGCTGGCACCACGTTTTCGACCCCATATTTAGCAGGTGCTTTTCTGCAAAGATGGGTTGTTTTAACAAGACATCGCGATAACTTTTTATATAATGAGTGCAACATGATTATAATATTTTCCTGACTGACAAGAAACCACCAATTTTTACCCGACTGGAAATTAATATTGCTTATTGTAAGTATATTTTTTCTTGTTTCAAGACATTTTATCTTGTTTTTTCTTCTTAAAATAAGTGTATTTTTTTTCCTTAATGTTTTGTAGAAAACTGTCCTAGTCCTATTTATCCTATTTTAGGATATTTTTACTTTTTTATCTTAATTAAGAATAGTTGTACTTAACATAATGAAAATATTTCTTACAATAAACTGAATGATCTACCTCTAATCAAATCAACTTTCCACAAAAACAACAAAGCTCTGTACACAAATAAAACATAGTTAGCAAAAAACCCTAGAACATAGAATAATAAAAACACTTAAAGTTAAAAATAATAAAGTAATAAAACAGTTGTATGCTGGGTGAAAAGCTAAGGAATAAAAATGAGTTTCCAGACTGGTTTTTAAAATGGACAGTGAGGGATGATGTACAAGGCAAAAAGGACAGAACATGCTCTATCCCCTCTGAGTTAGTCCTTGGTACCTCCAGCAGTACTTTCTACCATTTTGCTAGAGAATATATTTTTTTCTGTAACCTACAAACAAACCGCAAAAAAAGAACTCATACCCAATTGGTAGGACACTTCATATTCATTTCAGTTTTAATTCGTTTCCTTTTTAAAGTATTTTTTTACAAAAATAAACAACAAAAAATGACCCATTAGACATGAAATTTAGCAAATTTAATGAATGATTTTTGTTGTTTTAGAATAGTTGTATCTTGTTTTTTTTAACAAAATAAAAGTAGTCATACTTAGAAACAAGCAAACCTCTTCTAGAATGATTTGCTCATCTGAAGTATTTTATTTTATAAATGTTGGGCATCTTCTAGAGAAATGTTTTTTTCTTGTTTATTGGAATAATTTTCTTATCTTAAAACAAAAATAAGATGTTAAAATGAAAAATATTACACCTAAAATGAAGCAGTAGTTTCTGTCAATGGGGATAGATTTTATTTTTACAGTGCACATTTAAGAAAAAAACATTTGAAAAGAGTTTTGTTGATTTAAGGCAAAATTATTTTAATTCGAGATATTTTTCAACCAAAAATTGTAACATTTAATGTTGGTTTTTGGAGTAATATAAGGAAAATTACAGTTAAAACAAGAAAAAATGAACAACAACTGATAAAACATCAGGCTTATCTTTAGTATGTTTCTCTAAATTTTGAGTTACTCCAAAAATATGATAATATGAGCTAAATACTCTGTCTAGGTAATAGTTTTGCTTATTTTTGAGGTCATTTTTTCATATCTGAAATATCTATTTTCTTTAACATATTTTTATAATCATAGAAAGTATCAATATTCTTATTTTACTATGAAAATTACATTAAATAAAAAAATCTGAACTCTTTTCTTGAATGTATTTTTCTTATGGAAAGAAAGTATCTTGAAAATTGTTTCAGAAATATATTTTTCTATTTCTAATCAAGTCAAGTCATATTTATTTGTATATTTCCTTTTCAGCTAATTGCAAAGAAGTGCTCTGGACCAAATCGACCATTAGGGCAGAAAAAGGACCAAGAAAGATGTCTGCCAGAGTCCATCAAGTGCCCAAGAAGAAGGTGAAGCAGAAACTGGCACAAACATCACTGGTCCCCACCGTGACCCTGGTCAGCCCTCGAGAGCTGAGGGCCAAAGACATTCTATGGCACAGAGGTCTTACTCCGAAGATGGGGCCACACTTCCAACTCCGAACCGGACAAGGTACTTGCCTTTTTTTCACATGACCACACATACCAAGTAAAACTCAACTTCTTCCCATCTGATATACATTATTGACAATATTGGGACATTTTTTTAAAATTATAATCCAATGCAGCTAACTAATTACCTGTTGAAAAATGTAATCAGTTTAGTTTTCAGATTACTTTCAATTGGTATTGGATTACTCAAATACCAAATATACTAATAAAAGACAGAATACATTGAGTATAAATCAAATTACAACATTTTCTTAAAGATAAATGATCAATGTAACCTTGAAAAAGAAGTGGAGGAAACCAAGATCAGGTAGTTTGCCTGTAGTTCAACAAAAAAGTGGTAACACTTTGACCACGTCGCACAGTTTAGTAAGCAAAAAATAAACCGTTATCTATCACGTGGCAGAAAAGCTATGCTTTGCTTTAGTTCACATTAAGAACACATCAAGAACCCAATATTGTTTTAAGCTCACAACATGTTCCCTTTCCAAATTTAATACACACTCTTGGATATTCTGTCATCTCTCTGCTATCCCTCTAGTGTCAGTAACAGTAATATTACGATAGACACAATTCATCTATGAGTTAATTATGTAGATGGAATTTAAGACACATGTGAATGAGTGCATTTAGTGAATAAATGGATGATTGAAAGAATGCTGTGGAAGAAGGCACATGGTCTCAGGCATTCAATTGCATTTATCATTTCATATCATGTTGTTTAATACGTTCATACTTGTTCTTTGGTGGTGTCTCATGAGTTGCAATTAAATAACATTGTACTATTTTTTATTTTTGCAATGCTTTTGGTCATATAGTCATGTTTTGTACTCAGGCACCTTGGGCAGCTCCGCAGATAGTGGGGTAAAGTGGGAGGAGGGACTTCCTTAATGTGCTGCTTGTGTGTCAAATAAATGAGACTGCGGAGAGAGAGGGGGCCCCTACTGAATAAAAATTATTATGAACCAGGAACGGAGACGGGAACCCAATTGCGTTAGTTTGTTAGTTTTATTTGAAAAGAGACGTAAGCTGGCACCCACGATCCAGTGATCGTTGATTGTGGTGAGCAGGTCGTTCAGGACGCAGAAGTGGCACATTTCTGGCGAGCGATAGCAGTGTCGAAGAGGGAAAAGTAGGTCGGGTTACCGGGGCACAGGAGCAGAGACGTGAACGGAAACATGTCAAAGCCGGGAACCGTACGGAAGTCAAAAACAGAGAGTCAGGTACGGAAGGCTTGCCTTAGCGGCAGCTGAAAGTCCGCAACAATCGGACGCCGGTACCAGGGAGTCGGGGGGTTTAAAAAGTTGGCAAGGAGCCAATCAGCGACCAGGGCTGTTGGCGCCACCGGGGCAGCCGCAGGTGCCCCGAATCAGTAATCATGACAAAAATAATAAAAAGAGTTAAAACTACCCCACACTAGACTTTGATATCACTGTTGTGTGCAACATAAAAATGCTTTTAAAGAAAATCCTGCAAAGTAATGCTTATTTTTTAATAAAATATACCTGTAGTTCAATGATTATGAGCTAAGGCATTCCAAAACCCAGTTCCAGAGGTGAAAACAATAAAGAAAATTATTTTGAGATACTTGCCTCGCCCTTAGGGCCCGGTCACACAGCCTTTCACGGGCGTATCGAGGCTGAATCACGGCCAGAAATTTCTGCCCGTGAAGCAGACGCTGTTGGATGCTTTGAGATCGCGATACAGACGAGATACAGCAGTGCTTTACACGCGGCAAGAAATTCACCGCGGGCGGCACACGTGGTACACACGAGATAATGACGCGGTACAGACGCGGAACGACGTGCTACGGCCGCGGCCAGGGCGTGGTTACACGCGGGTTGGACGCAAAATTTTAGCAGGTAATCGCGGGTGGAACACGGTCATAGCACGTTTGTTCTGCGCCTGTATCGCGGTGTTATCACGTGAATTACCGTGTGTAACGCATGTGACGGTCAAACGCCTTTCTCCGCGTATATACAGCGCGATTTGCCGAGCACACGTCAGTTGTGCTCGAGACGTCAAGGGGTGAACATGGATCCCCGTCACCGTAGTGACCTCGTCTTAATCCACTTTTATTTCTTGACATTTTTTTTCATTTCATAACAAGATAATGAAATAAAAATGAAAAACTATTACAATAATAACATATTGGCTTCTTCTTCGGTGCCATAGCTTGAAATCTTGATCTTCACGGGACTGTGTCTTGAGCGGTTATGATTTCTACAGCCCGGCTCGGCAGCTTTTATACCCGTGGTCCACACGCGGAAAAGACGTGGAACTGACGCGATGAGGAAGCGGAACAGTCGCCGGCGTCTGTTTTGCCGGCGTACCACGGATAAACAGCGGGTTAGCCAATTTTGCGCATTTTCTACCGCGGGCAACCACGGGCAAAAAAAAAAATCGCAAAATTTTACCCGCGATACAGACGCAAAAGGCTGTGTGACCGGGCCCTTAGAAGATTTATTTACTTTCATTGTATTATTCCTAATGATTGACCCGATCGTTGATTGGTTACCGATATATTCTTCAGCAGGGGTAACACTGTGTATGCTTTGGTGAGTTGGATCCCATAAACACTAAGGTCATGGGGGCACCGTTTTCTTGTTTTCGTGTGATCGGCAAATGTGTTGACCACTGTACTATGAAAACATGTGCCTTCTTTGCATTTCTTTATTATCTGGCGCTTTGTTTCCACTGTTGTCACCATGCTTTAGCATCAGTGCAGGTCTTGGGACCCATAACTTTAATTAAAGTTTATTACACAAGATTGAGAACTAAAAGAATGGTGGCAGATAGAGCATTGGGGGAAGGTGTTTGTTTAACCAGGCATTTTCTTGATGTCATTACACTCACCAATAGCAGACCAGCATCTTATATGACGAGACCAATAGCTAACATCTTAGAGACGTAGCTCGCCATGAACACGGCAATGCTTAAATTTGTATGTTTGAGACACATGAAATGTGTTGTTATAATCATATAGTTGGGACAATGCCGTAGCAAGGGGCGGAAAAAACACAGAATTCTACCATCTAACGAAAAACACCATAAACTAAGCCCGCTGTATCCCGGCGTCTACTATAATTGATTCTGTAATACACCAAATGGTGTCTTGAATTCAAAACGCCTGGGTTCACTTAAACCAGCAAAGGATTGTCCAATTAGAATACGACTCCCGATTCGAGAATCCTAATTTGACAGAGCCCGAATATGTCACGAGTCGAATCCAGATACGGTCCTAATACCCGGTGTTGCGAATTACCTGCAGCGTTTGCCATTTCTTGCCAGTAATGAGCTTTGTGAACATTGCGCTGATAAGGCTGTTATAATTAGGCTTAGTCATAAGCATCCTTCTGTAATTCACTGATAATAAAAAAAAACGGTTATAACTATAGTGTCACCGCTCCCGTGCACTCGGGAAACTAGAAATGGACGCCAAGGAGCTCAACCTAGATGGAGGACTGATCTTGCCATATGTAGAAATAAATGTAAAAATAACAGTTGCCGACAAATATACACTATATGAATACATCCATCCATCAATTATCTGCAGCGCTTGTCCTCAGTAGGGTCGCGGGGGTGCTGGAGCCCATCCCAGCTGTCTTTGGGCAGTAAGACAGGGGACATCCTGAACTGGTTGCCAGCCAGTCGCAGGACACACAGAGACAGACAACCAATCACTTGCTCATTAAGACCTTGGGACAATTTAGACCGGCCAATTAAGCTTTAATGCATGTTTTTTGGGATGTGGGTGGCAACCGGAGCGCCCAGAAGAAACCCACTCAAGCACGGGGAGAACATGCAAACTCCAGGTTGGATCTCATGACCTCAGAATTGTGCTGGGGACGCCCTAAACACTCAGCCGCCGTCCGCCTTCGTATGAATACATGTACCCCTAAATTAATAACCTAATACCTACATAAATATATGACATAAATGCAATATATTAATCTATTTATGTGTTTTGTCGTTTATTTGGGTATTTCTTTCATCATGTCTTTCATCACTTATTTTCTCATGTATTTTGTCATGCACTATGTTGCATATTCTTTCTCAACAATATGTTAAATAAATGATGGGGCAGGGTTAAACCGGCATATCTTTTCACCTGTAGTTGATTAGTTCATCACTGATCAGCCAATAGGTGAAAAGCTCTGGCGACGGCCATTTGAACTGCATTTAATCATGACAAAATACACAAAAATTACACGCCAAAAAAATTCCACATGATACACCACAAAATGTCCGAATAAATATGCGAAAAAATTCAAGACCAAGTACTCAAGCAGATATGCAACCAAATACACGACCAAATACATAATACAAATAAGTACCAAATACAAAATAAGTACTTAAATAAAAGATACCAAAACACTCAGCAATCAATTCAACAAAGTACGTGACAAAATCCAAGACATATGTCAAAATACACTACAAAATACTTGACAAAATAAATGATGAAATAAATAATGAATTAAATACAGACATAAATGATGAAATACACAACCAAAACACGACCAAATGCAAAACAAAATAATTACATAGATAAATGACAAAATAAGATACACAAAAAATACACGCCAAAATATTCCAATAAATACACAGACAAAAAAAATACTTGACAAAATACAAAACCCGACGAAATACCCGATAAAATACCTGACAAAATACCCAACAAAATACCCGACAAAATACCCGACAAAATACATGACAAATGTCGGAAAAAAAAACTGAACAAATGTCGAAATAAAAATAAAAATTAATACATAAATAAATGTCAAACGAAACACACAATAAAATACCCGAAAAAGTAAATACTGAAATTCATATTTGACCAAATGAATGACAGTCTGCACGACAAGATGAATACCGAAATAAATAAATGACAATATACCCGACGGATTACGCGACAAAATACACAACAAAGTAAATGGCGAAAAAAAACGTATAAATAAATGACAAAAAAAAAAACAATAAGGGACAAAACGCATGTATACAAAAATAATAAATAAATTGAATAAATGACAAAATGAATGGCAAAAATACAACAAAATATATCATAATATGAATAAATGACAAAATACATAATGGACTACACGATAAAATACGTGACAAAATATGTGACAAAATACATTACAAAATACACAACAAAGTTAATGCCAAAATAAAAAAAAATATATAAATACATACATAAATAAAGGACAAAATACATGAAGGAATGAATATTGAAATAAACTAAAAAATAAAACAATAAATGAATGACAAAATACAAAACAAAATAGTTGCTGAAATAAAGACCAAAACAAAAAAATATATAAGAAAATGAAAAAATACGTAATAAAATTGATAATGAATTGAATTATTTGCATGTATGTCATATATTCAGGTACTATGTGTTTCTTGGCATGGTTGTATCGGTCCTTTATATACCTGTGCTGGTGCGAGTGCGTGAGGCGTTCTGAGCTGCAGTTTGGGCTTCCTGTTGTGGAGCAGATGTCGGGCGGCTCAGGCACATCTGCGACCGCCGATAACGGCGGCGCTAAGAATATGTCGCCGTGCCGCCTCGTCTTCCTTATCAGCCCCGAACAGCTTTGTGCCGCGCGCACACGCACGTCTTTGCAATAAGGAAGTGCCACCCAGCAGGGCCCATACAGGAAGGAAGGCCATGAGAAAGACGGCTCGTCCGCAAAAAGGAGACAAACTGAATAAAAGAGCTTTTAGGGCCACTGTGAATCTCCTACAGATTGTTAAATCTTGTCAAAATGATCAAGAGTTTCTTAATCCTGCGCTTGCGATAATCCTGGCTAGCTACGAATAAGCTTTTTTTTTCCTCATTCAAGTCCTTTTCTGGATATAACTTCCACAAAAAATACCTTCTTACCTCATTTGCAGAATAGTTCACTCATTATAGGTAGCACGGAGTAAAAATTAAGTATCTGACCTCTTAAGACTATTGTGCGTTGAGTACGTCTTTATTACACATCTTTTTATTTCGATGTCTATTTATTTATTTATTTGTGTATTTTTGATGGAACCATCGTATTGAATTATTTATTAATGCATCTTTTATCGAGCCCTTTATTAAATGTATGCTTATGTTTTTATGGACCTTATTTTAAATGATTTAATTTTCATTTTGTACTTTTTCATCCATCGAGTTCATCATTGATTGTAAATAATGTAATGCCCCTCGATATGATCCATGATGCATTCAGTCGCTGATTAAGTCTGGTTGCAAATTTAATAACTAATTAGCGAGAGGTATAAACATTCACACAAGAGCTACTGTTCAGACTCACTTCAAAGCACAAAAGTTTTGAAGTTTACATTCACAGTGTTACACTAACATATGGAAGCTCATTAAACAATTTATGTTAACTGTTGAGGCAGTTCAGAATTAAAATCCACAAAACAAACTGTAGACACCTGAAAACGCCTGCCGGGGACCCAGAGCAATTTGATTGGGATAGCGGTAGAGGTGGGCGGATCTTTGCACACATAGCGCATTTGCCTAAATACATCCGTATCCTTCTGCTTGCAGTATTTTGTGACATTTTTTAAAAAAGAACTCTGCTCACAGTTAAGTTTGAAACAATAACTTATGATGAAGATGATGATATTAAGTAACTGATGAAGAGAAACATCCATCGATCCATTATCTGCACCGCTTATCCTCAGTAGGGTCGCAGGGGTGCTGGAGCCCATCCCAGCTATCTTCGGACACCCTGAACTGGTGGCCAGCCAGTTGCAGGGCAGACAGAGACAGACAACTCGCCAGCTCATTCTAACCTAGGGACATTTTGGACCGGCCAATTAACCTGACATGCATGTTTTTGAAATGTGTGGGGAAACCGGAGTGCCCGGAGGGAACCCACCCAAGCACTGGAGAACATGCAAACTCCACACAGGAAGGTTCAAACTCTCGACCTCAGAACTGTGCCGCACACGCGCTAACCACTGCGCTGAAGAGAAACACATTTTAAATAATACATTTGTTGATATGTGACGCAGGTTCTGGGATTATTATTATTCCAAAGATTTTATCAAATCATCAAACAATGAAATAAAATGTGCTGAGGAATTAGATTTTGTCTAATTTTGGTGTTTTATATTCAATTCTGTCTACAAATACATTGTATGGCATGGCTCTCAGAACATAAACAAAAAAAATCAAAATTTTTGAGTCAATAAGCTTCCTGAGCCGTGGTACTAGAGACGATGTACTTGCCACTGGACAGAAATCAAACTTGAATTCTATAATATGATTTTATTTGTTTTACCTTTTCAGAAGACACCATTTTATTTTGTTAATACACACTACATTTTATTGCTGTTTTTGTTTTTTCAGATAAGAGGCGCATTATGCACATTCCCTTTTAGTGTTGTTTTTTTTTTTTTCGAATCCTCAAAATAAAAAAACATTTAAAAAACGATTTCTTTATTCTATATCTTTTAACTATTTATGTTGTAATATGAGCAAAGTTGGGGCGGTATCCTTCAAGAGATCACACTCAACAGGATAGCAGATTAATATGGCTAACATAGATACATACAGTATGTGTTTTTAGAAAGCTTTTCGTTTTTTGCGGCGTCAGGAAAAAATTGTTTTTTAGTATTTTTGGTCTAATATGGTTCTTTCAACCTTTCGGGTTGCTGACCCCTGCTCTAGGCTGAAAGCAGCGGACAAAACCTTTTCCCACTTGCTAAAGACTTGTTCTCCTCAAAGTTGTTCAACCTTTCACTATTAAATCAACACAATGTACTGCTACAATTCCTTGTGCAGCTTCTTTCTTCAAGTTTAAAAACTGTTACCGCGATTGCTGTGGTGAAATACCGCCCCCCTAGACAGTCATACTTTGTGACACTGGTGATCTTTCTCAAAGCCAGCTTGTAGGAGTTCAGATGCCAACTAGTAATTCTGCTGAGTAAACCAACAACTTTCTAAAAAGGATTTTACAGGCCACGGCCTTCAAAAATTTTTGTGAACGCTGTTCGGTAGATTTCTGTGCCTCACAGAAACTAATGGCTAGAAGGTGATTGGTTAAATACCTAAATATAAAAGCACATATCTGAAAGCAGAACATCAACGCAATAAAAGGAAGCGGACAAACAGTTCCGAATCATTTAATAATTACTTATGAACATAATATAGTTAACATCACATGATTCTGATGTTTTTCAGGCCAGCAGAGAAGGCCTTGCGAGCCCTCGCGGCCCAGCACTGCCTTTACTTCACTTAATCACCAAATCTGGGATACACAATCCGGGAAAAAAAGATCTGACAGAAGCTCAGTTTAGTTAGGAACAAGAGAATACTTTGGGGTGGGGGGGTGAGAAGGACAAGATGTTGTGCCTCTGCTTGTGTGTGTGTGTGTGTGTGTGTGTGTGTGTGTGTGTGTGTGTGTGTGTGTGTGTGTGTGTGTGTGTGTGTGTGTGTGTGTGTGTGTGTGTGTGTGATGAAGAAAGGCGAAGTTGTGGTGGTGGTGGGGGGCAATATATTCTGTGTATTTTTTCAGCACTAGCTTTGTGGTTTGCACGAGGAACAGATGTTCACAAGTTGATAGAGTAGCTGCTTTCCCCCCATTCGCTATCTCTCTTATGGCAGCACCGCCAACTGTCTGAGCGTATGCATGCAAGCGCATACGTGCACGCACACCTCACCTGAAAATATCCCAGCGAGTTTCATATATAATTTATGCATTGTAAATTCACCTCTCCAAAGTCATTGTAAGGAGATGCGTGGACAATTCACGGCAGTGTTTCTCAACTGATGGGTGAGGGCATAAAAGCGGGTCGCGGACCCGTTTTCATTGGGTCTAAGGCCTTTGCCCTGGCAAAATAGTGCTAAAAAGAAAAAAAAAATCTTAGGGGCAATTACACAGTATTTGGCTAATATACCTTGCCCGAGTTCAATCGATCAATCGGCACTGTCCCAATCGGTGATGTGGTGCTCGAAATGCCCATCATTTGTGTTTGTAAAACATATCACTTTAATTAAATGTATTTCTTTTTAACTGGAATTTGTTATTTCATAACACTAAATCTTCCTGGCCCCCTTTTTAAGATTTTCACTTAATATTTGTCCCCAGGTCTTTTTCCCCAAATAGTCACTTGTAACTTTCGATGGCTTTTTTGGCCTTCCTTTCACAAATTTTACTTTGAATTGAAACTTTATTCTCTTATATTATCCTATTTTTTGGCTCCCCTTGCACAATTTTCATTTTAAATGAAAATTGTATTTCTTGTATTATTGTCCCCGTTATCCACTGAATCACTTCTAAAAGAAAAATCGCCTTGGTCTGAAATGGTTGTTTTATTTTGAAAAACCTTTTTGAGGATGTTGACTGCGCGACACCTTGTTATGCTGTGCAATTTATGCCAGCTATGCGGTCATCTGTATCATGTACAGTAACATATATTGGATCGTAATCATTGTTGAGTTCTTCTTGCAAAAAAAGGTCAAATGAAAGAAAGCAGAAAAAAACTAAGAAAAAGGCAAAAATAAGAAAGAAAATAGACAGGTTTTTGTATTGAGGGCCAACAAATGTCAGCTCGCTGTAGGTGGTCCTCATCGTATGCCAAATAAATACACATTTTCCACCGTTTGAGCGGGACCACATCTCATTGTATTGTGATTTATTTTGTTTTATTTCCCTTTTCTGTCTATAATAATGGCTCCCAAGAAAGTTAGTGATATGGGGTAAGAAAAGTTAAAAACAATAACAAGTGTCTGCCAGTGAAGCATTGCTTAAAGGTAAAGGAAATTGTTTAAATAGGTTACAGGGCTTTTTCACAAGTATTTTGATTTTAACTCTTAACAAGGTACTGTGTATTATTTTTGGGTATGAACTTCTGTAAGTATCTGGCTATTTTGAAGCAGTTTGAGGAGGTCTCTTACTGTATATGCGATTATAACTTGAAGTCATTTTGGTTTTGCTGGTCATTTTGTTGTTTCGAAAAAATATTCTATTATCTCTGCTTTTAAACATACAATCCTTTTTTTGGATACATTTGAGAAGTAGAATTATTTTCTTGATATTGCGTTATAAAATAAATAAATACTTTGGATTAAAAATAAATAAATAAATGAAATACGTAAGAAATATATAAAATAGATACTTAAAATGGGTGACTATTTGTTCGATAGGACAATTTCGCTTGTTTTTAGATATTTTTTAATATTATTTTATTGTCAGAGACAGTTTCTTCCCAAGGGTCATCCTGAGAAAATGTATATTTAAATTGAGAAAATGATTTTAAAAATACAATTAAAATAAGTAATATTTTCTGATAGTAAGGTAATTTATTTTAGTATTTTATACACAGAAATTGATATAAAATGAGCAAAAATGTAAAGATGAGATTTTTTTCAAAGTTTTGGGGATTTTTATATTAATGGTAAATTTAATGGACAATTATTTTAAACCCACAAATCTCACTCCCATAAGGACATTCCTCAATAAAGACCCCATCATCCCTCCCTTGTTTTGGATGGAGTGTCCCTCTCCAGAATAATTTTACCTTTCTTTTCCAGCATCTTACCTGTGCACGGCTATCTTAAATGGGTGCTTCATCAGTGTGTGTCTTGCAGCGGCGAGTGTATGAAAACACAAAGCTTTCGACACTCCTTTTAGTTGGCTCCGAGGTCTTATCTCGTCTCAACACTCCAGCCTAGGACCGCCATTATAAGAACGGATTTATAATGTAGGGCAACACAAACTTGTCTTGCTTTTAACACACAAACAGACGACAACCATAAAAAGCTCATTGTCCCACCTTTGCATATCGGAAAGTCCTCAACCGTCAAGAAGATACTGTCTATTTATAATAAAGACGTGAGAATAATCATTAAGAGCAATCCTTCGTTTGTCATGATAATCGGGGACTAGAAACCCCATGATATGCTAACATCTGTAAAGTAACCCCTCGATTTTTCAGCATGCGCTCTGCAGGCTCCAGCTCGCAACCATAGTCGACCGGGGATAATGGATCACAGTAGCATGGGTGTTCATCCGCACATGATGAATTTTCTGTCAGCCCCTGTTCTCAAAAATAGTCGACTGGGGATAATGGATTTCTGAGAAAACAGGGCAGTTCATTTTATGCGGGCAATGGCATGCTTAAGCGAGCAGAATAGAAAAAAAAACGCTCTGCCAGCTCCTTAGAGATAGTCAAAGGAGGATAATGGAACGTGACCACTCAGTGCTGCCCATTTTAGGCGTAAAGAACGAAAAATACTACCATGTATAACACCAATTTTCTCTCTCGGCCCACGCTCTCCGTAATAGTAAACTCGGGATAATGGATCACAGCCTAAACTACAGTTCATTTTAGGCAGACCACTATGGCTCAGCAGCCCAAACCGAGAAATAAATGCGCTCTGCCAGACCCTGCTTGGGGCAATAGTCAACCGGAGATAACAAATCGCACAACCATGGATTTTATTTCCTGGTAAAAGTGTTATCTGCTCGTCCGTCCTTGAAAAAGTATGAGTATAACAATATAAATTGGGGAAAATGGATCACAGTGCAGTTCATTTTAGGCGGATATAGTGACCCAAAAAAGGTCCCAAAAAAGGAAGCCCTGACAGTGTCCCCTTAGAGCAGTGGTTCCAAAAGTGGGCGGTAGAAAGATCGGGGGGAGGGAGGGAAGCGCTAGTGATAGACTGGGGAGACAAGGGGGGCGCCAGCCTTCAAAAGTTTGGGAGCCATTGTCTTAGAGCAATGTGCGATTGGGGATATTGGATACTGTCCACACAAGTGCAATTCAATTTTTGATGGACCGAACCGCAAAATAGACCTGCCAGGCTCAACAAAGTTGCACTCTGCCAGCTCCTGCTCACATCAATACGCAATCAGGGATAATGTATTGTGGTATATTTATTTTTACCTGTGATGCACTTCTCTTTAAGATATCTTAGTTTATTATAAGGATATTTTTCCTCATTTAATTCTTATTTTAATTATCATTAAAAAATATAAAAAAAATTAAATGCGCAACATTTTTTGCCAAAAGGAGTTTTTTTTTGCAACGTCAAAGGTCCCCAGTTCCATTCTTCACTTGCCCAAGACACACCACTGGAAATTGAAGCCTCTAAGGTGGCCCGCGGGCTGGATCAGGCCCGCTAAGGGATTGAATCCGGCCCGCGAGACAATGTTTAGAGAAGCGCAAGAGAAAATCAAGCTGCAGGTTGAAATATGTCCAGTTGATGTTGCCAAAGCCAGGTGCCTCTCACAAAGACGCTTTACTTGTATCTCTCTCTCTCTCTCTCTCTCTCTCTCTTTCTTTCTCTCTCTCTCTCTCTCTCTCTCTCTCTCTCTCTCTCTCTCTCTCTCTCTCTTTCTTTCTCTCTCTCTCTCTCTCCCTCTCTCTTTTTCCTCCCTTTTTCTCTCACTCTCTGTCTTTCTCTCTCTCTCTCTCACTATCAGTGTCGCTCTTTTTCTCTTTCTGTGTTTCTCTTTGTCTCTTTGTCCCTCTGTATAATTTTACCTTCTCTTGCTCTCTTCCTCTTTTCATTTTCTCTCTCTTTTCTCTCTTTCTCTCTCTCTTGCTTTTCCCTTCTCTCTTTCACCCCTTTGCCCTTCTCTTCTTCACTCTTTTTCTCTTTCTATTTCTCTTTGGATTTATTTATCTCTTTTTCTTTCATTCCCCCTCTCACCATTTCTCTTTTTATTTCTGTTGTTCCCAGTGTTCTCTCTCTTTCTCTCTCCCTCTCTCTCTATCCCTCTCTCTTTCTTTCTTTCTCTCTCTCTCTCTCTCTCTCTCTCTCTCTCTCTCTCTCTTTCTCTCTCTTTCTCCCTTTCTCTCTTTCTTTGTCCAACCCTCTCCCTTTTTCTCTTCCTCTCGTTATTATTTCTTTTTCTTTCTCTCTAATTTTCTAGTCCGGTCCCCAAGTTAAAATGAGTTTGACACCCCTGCTCTAAGCCCTTAGTAGTTAAGGGATCCAACCAACCAAGTGCAAAATGAGTCTAGAAATATATTGAAATTGGAAAAATAACTCTTGAAATTAGCATATATGTTTGATATGCCAGATAATTTTCCTTACGGTAATATTTCAAATTACACTGCATACTTTATTGTCTGTCTCTGTGTGTGTGTGTCTCTGTGACTGGCTGGTAACCAGTTCAGGATTTCCCCTGTCCACTGCCCGAAGATGGCTGGGATAGGCTGCAGCACCCCTGCGACCCTACTGAGGATGAGCGGAGCAGACAATGGAATGGACTTAACACTATAAAAACATAAGAACAAAATCTTACTCCACTGGTATTTTTTGCTTAATTTAAAATAATCACCCCTAAAATAAGAAAATTATCTAGCATATGGTGGACAATTTTGCCCATTTCAAGACATATTTTATAAATAAAGATATATAAAATGCTAAAAAAGGAAATATTACTTATTTTAGGTATAGATTTAAATTTCTTAGACTCAATCACGTAACGTTTCTCACTAGTTTATTGAGATATAGAGCAAAGGCAGCGCCAGTGATCCGGTGCTCACTGGACGCGGGAAGCAATCCGCTCACGGGATCAGAGCGTGTTCCGAATGTGGGAGATCATAGCGTAGTTGGGGGCGGCAGTAGCTCAGGAGGTAGGTCGCTCGTCTTGGGATCAAGGGATCCCAGTTCGAATCCCGGCTTGTACGTGTTACAGGTCGAAGAGTCCTTGGGTAAGACACTGAACCCCTAATACCCCCAATAAGCAGGTTAGGGTCTTACATGGCTGCAATACAAGGCCGCTATTGGGAAATGTGAAGCACACTGTAAAGCGCTTTGGGAAGTCTCATCTCTCATCTCATCTCATTAGCTACACCGGTTATCCTAAGTAGGGTCGCGGGGGTGCTGGAGCCCATCTCAGCAATCATTGGGCAGTGGGCAGGGGACACCCTGAACTGGTTGCCAGCCAATCGCAGGGCACACGGGGACAGACAACTCACTCGCTCATTCGAACCTAGGGACAATTTGGAGCGGCCAATTCACCTGAAATGCATGTTTTTGGAATGTGGGAGGAAACCGGAGTGCCCGGAGGAAACCCACGCAAGCACGGGGAGAACATACAAACTCCGCACAGGAAGTCTGGAGCTGGATTTGTACCCACGCAGGAGGTTCCCAAGACATGAAGTGTGCCGCACATGCGATAACCACTGCGCCGCCGTGCTTTGGGAAGTCATTGACTTGAAAAGCGCTATATAAATGCAGATCATTTCATTTAATTTCATAGTTAGATGGAAAAACAGGTCGTTAGCCAGGACGGGAGATCAAAACTTGGTCGAGGTCAAAAGACGGGTTGTAGCCGGAGACAAACGGGGAAATCAGGAACGGACGGGAGGAAAACGGGTGAAAACCGGGACCGACGGTAGTCAGAGTAAAAAATGCTTTCCTTATGAAAAGAGAGGTTCGCTGACGGACTGACAACAGGCGAGTGAAAAGACTGAGGTTAAGTAGGACAGGGAACTAATCAGGAAGCCAGCAGCAACTGGCGCCAAACGAACGGGCACAGGTGAAGTCAATCAGTCATCATGACACACTTATTTTAAGTATTTTTTTTCTCTAGTCGAGACAAAACTAAAATAAAATAATAGAATAAAATCTATTTTTGTCAGGGCTCAAAAAGATAAAATGGTTTTGTGTTATCGGTTACATCAGATGGACATGTATTAAATACGGACTTCACATTTTATTCCATAAAAGCTTTTTATGCTCTCATCCATTTTCCATTTTATTGTTACTCTTTACTGGGCTGGGTCGTCTTTGTTGCCTACTTTAATCAGCATCCTGTAATATCACACTATCTATTTTCCGATGAGTTTATCTTTACACGCTGTTGTCTATTTATTATTGCTTTTTCTTTTTTAATTTACTGCTTAACCTTCAATTTGAAAGCAGCTCCATCTGTGGCTGTGTTTTGCTACAAGCTATTGTATTCTTATCTTCAATGCTCTGGCAATTAAGCATTCAAAAGGAATCATATTTCTAAAAACATATTGTACATTCTTACCCAATTGGTATAAAAAAGTACTTATATAACGTAAACCTGTTCTTATTTTAAGTTTGAATAGGGATTGTAATATTAAAATGTGTCGTTGGATGTATAGTGGAGATTATATGATTTCTTCATGTATATTAATGTTATTTCAGTCATTTATGATTTCTTAATTTAGCATTTGTTTAAGTCATAAATACTTGACTTCTTGTTGTTTATTCAAACATTAATGTTGTTGTTTCAACTGTGTTTTATTTTGGAGACACAAAAGGGCCTTGAATAATATTAAGACTTGTTAGAATAGTTTAAACAAAGGGTTGAGTGGAAATTTCCACTATCACTGTACTTTATGTTTCGTTTATCTCAAAGTTTCAGTTTCCCAGATTGCCCTTTCAAAATAAGAGTGCTTGTTTGCCAATTCCAATTGCCTTTGGTCTAGTTTTTACTCTGGACTGCCATTCCAGCATAAAAGTAATCGTCAGCCATTTGTAATCCCCAATTGTGAATTTTACAGCTGTTGTTCCGTACTTTTGTGCTCGGGATATTCTGTAGTAAAATCCCCAAAGGAACTGCCACAGGCACTTTAAAAATGACTGACAGGCTCATGAGAAAATGTATATTTAAATTGAGCAAAAGGATCTCATCTCGTACATTGTAGATCATTTTGCTTGTTTTGATTTTTTTTTCTAAATGTTAGAAAATAGTTCATAAAATGGGGAAAATAATCTTCCACCTGCTTGATAAGGCAATTTTCTTATTTCATCTATTCATATTTTTTATAAACGTCTATTTTGGATACATTATTAACTCTGTCGTAGATTCAATGTCCTGAGGTGACCCAGGGGCAAATAAATTTATTTTTTATGATTACATTAACAGCCACCTCAGACCGTATATTTTTAGTTCATATCAGTGGCTGCAAATGGTGACAAATTATGCTTAATTGCGCATTAAATTTAATTCCATATCGTACTCGTAAAAGATTGCAATTTATGTGGCGCTATACAATATTCTCCAGTAAGAATCCTCTACCTTTCCTCATTGGCCGCTCACAAAGACAATACACACACAAAAAAAAATGTGACGAGGGACAGTAGACAATGCTGACACAATCATGACCCCCTCCCACCCTCGTCCTCTTTCGTGTTCACAGAACAAATAGAAGCAGCTTGTAAAGTACACATGGACAGCTGCTCGCCCTCAACTCCGTTCTCACCAGCCACAAACACAAAAATTGCTTTTATATCCAGCCAGAAACCGATCTGGCTAAATAATCCACGTGAATTGGGAACGTCCTTTTTTTTCTCCCCGAAATGGCCCACTTTTGATTACAAGTAAGTATGGTGCCAGGATTTAGACTGTACACAGTGGGGATACTGAAGGATGCAAAGGATTCATGCAGATATGTAGTTATATATCATTGAAGAACAACATTGACGTGCTAACACTAAGAGTCAGTGATACTGTTTTCATGCAGGCAAAAGTTCAATTGGGATCAGACGTCTTATTTCTGGGGAAATCCAAATTACCAGTTATCATTTACATGTTAGTCCATATACCGTAATCCCTCACTTCTTTGCAGTCTCAGAGCATTGAAGGCTGAAAAATATTCCGCCATCCATTATCCTCGATCACATGTTGCAGAGGCAGGCAGTGCACATTTTTTGTCGGGCCTGTTGGCTCTTTTTTGTCGTTTTGCCCACCCAAAAGAGAACTGCACTTTTGGGACCATGATTCCTGGTTGCATATTGCTGCTAGCAAAGAGCAGGCAGAGCACAATTTTGTCAGGCCTGGTGGTTCATTTTTTGTTTCAGGCCACTCTAGTGTTCAACTGTGGTCTATCTGAAATGAAATGCACTTTTTTGGCCGGAATCCATTGCTCCTTGCTTGTTGGCCTGCCTAAAATAAACTACACCATTTTGCCCGCAATCCAGTATCTTCAGATGAATATTGCTGAGAGGGGTGGCACATAAAGCAAATTTGTATCTTCCCTTGTGGCACTTTTTTACCGTTCATTCTGCCTGAAATGAACAGCACTCGTGCTACTGTGATCCCATATTAGTGCAGGCAAGATTGGCTGAAGAGACCCTTGTTGGTAGGTGCTAAGTTAATGCTGTTGTGGCCCCCAAAATTAAATTTGCGCTTGAGGCCGCGATCCCCTATCAATGGTTGAGTATTGTTAAGAACAGTTGCCAGAAAAGCATTTTTGTTTTGGTCCAGACCGCTGAAGCATGCTATTGTGGCCCACCTGAAATAACTGAACTGGTCTGGCCAAAGTCAAGTCAAGTCAAGTCAAGTCATTTTTATTTGTATAGCCCTTAATCACAAATAGTCTCAAAGGGCTTCACAAGTTATTACACATAAGAAGTTTAGGTTATTCGTATGCCATAGAGTAGAAGTGAGTTTTAAGCTTGGATTTAAACATTTCCACTGAGGTTGCAGATCGGACCTCAGGGGAAGAGCATTCCACAACACCGGTGCCCGGATGGAGAACGCTCTCGAACCAGCGGAACACTTCTTGGCTCTTGGGATCACCAGGAAACCGGCGCTCTCGGAACGAAGGCTTCGGGCCGAACATAGGGGCAAATCAGATCTGAAAGATATGAGGGGGAAAGTCCATGTATGATTTTGTATAGTAATAGGAGAACCTTAAAATCGCATCTTAGGCTAACAGGGAGCCAATGCAGGTTAGCCAAAATTGGGGTGATGTGATCGTACTTTTTTGTCCTAGTTAAAAGCCTCGCTGCAGCATTTTGTACCAGCTGAAGACTCTTGAGTCTGGTCATCGGAAGACCGGAAAGTAGTGCATTACAGTAATCGAGACGGGAGGTAACAAACGCGTGAATTATGATTTCCGCATCCGACTGAGAAAGTATAGGACGAATTTTAGCAATAAGTAAATTTCCTTGTTCCATTTTGGGCTGTCTAAAATGGACTGCACTATTTAGGCCACAATCCATTATCCCTGGTCAACTTTTGCTAAAATCAGCTGCCGAAGAAACAAATTTGTGTCATGTATGGCAGATTTTTTTTTTCTGTTCTCTCTGCCTAAAATGAACTGCACTTGCGAAGCCGTGATCCATTATCCTGAGTCCCGTATTAGTGCAAGCGGCAATTGGAAGAACAAATTTTTGTTGAGAGGCATGCGGTTCTCGGCTGCCTAACACTAAATTCGCCGTTGTGGCGCAATCCATTATCCCTGGTTGACTTTTACTAAGTGTAGGGGCTAGCACAGCACATTTTTGGGAGGTTTTGGCTGCTGAAGTTTGCCATTGTAGCCCGCATAAATGAACTGCACTGTTTTGGCTGCGATCCGTTTTCCTAGTTAACTGATGCTGAGAGCACGGGCCAAGAGAGCACATTTCTGTCACGCCTGGCGGCTTTTTTTCCGTTCTTTCCTCCTAAATATATTCTTTAGACTTAATTAAAATAAACTGGCAATAGTCAGTTTCTAATTGGATCATTGCCTCTATGTAAAAGTATCCCTCTATAAAGTTTGTAACCCGGTGATCAAACAAACCAAAAAAAAATCATTTTTATTTAACCTTGGCAACAAAAGTAAGATCACCCCTAAAAAATGAAACACATGGATTTACTTTACGGAGAATTGGATAGGACAAAATCAACATGATCATTAAATTTCCTGTATGTAGCCTGTTAAAGGAATAAGTTTGAATACTTGGTGGTTGCCCAGGAGACAAGCTGTTTATGAAACTTTTCTTCATTAAAATTCCAGTCAACGGCGCTCTCTCGCTGGTCTGCATTTTCTACGGTTTACCGTCTGGACTTGTGTTTTGGAACATCGTAAAGTCGAGCGGCGTGCGCCTGAGTGATGGAAAGGTTGTGGACGGAGGTTGCATCCCAAAAAAGGTGACAGCTTTGAGACGGACGGGATGCTGTTCTCCTCGGGAACCGCGTCACTCAAACTGTCAGCTCGTCTCATTCTTCTTAATTTGGCCTTTTGTTGAGAGGTCAGCAGGTGAGCGTCGGCGCTCCGTGTGGCCGCTCTGATAAACTGCACAATGGAATGACAACTTAATAAAGGCCGGGAGCCTCTTTCTAGATATTATTTCCTGATAATGGAAACCCTAATATTATATAGAGGAGAACCCCAGATACGGCGTCACCGACATTTTCACTTTACGGTGCGGGATGAGATGTTTTTGGGGGGCCCTCTTACCAAAGGTTAATAAAATGGATTTTTTTCTTCATTCATAATGTTATTAATCCTATGCACTTTGATCTCACATAAGTAGCACTCTGCATATCATGGGTATTTGATGTGTTGCCCACGGACACCAGCTAGCCTGCTGAGACCACCTGGGTATCAGGGGTCATCGCGATTTTTTTTGTTGCCCACGGACACCGGCTAGCCTGCTGAGACCACCTGGGTATCAGGGGTCAACGCGATTTTCAAAGAAATGTGATTTTTAACTGGCATGTTTTGTAGTAGTTGACTGAGCCTTTTTTTCATCTAATGCTACATCTTGGTAATAACATTGTAACAATAATAGTAGTCTGTACAGCCCTTCGAGACTTCTTGTGACTAAGGGCTATACAAATAAACATGACTTGATTTGACTTGACTCTTTTCTGCATTTTCCCCACAATACAACATCAGCAACAATTTATTTTGCTTGCCCAAAAATTTTAACTTTGCGGTGATCGTGCATACGAAGGTACGTCTATAAGATCCCTGTCGGCTATCGGTCGACTTCATATAAAACGCTGGTCTGCTTTCGGTTTGTGTCACGGCATTGTGAAAATGCTGATATGCTTTTTGCTGAACTCCCACCCATAATACCTTTCTCTTTCTTCATTCAGTTCAGAATCCCGTGTGCTTGATAAAGACTTGTGGAGTCAGCAATAAAATACTGTATTTTTGTACATATTTATTGCTATGAGCCCAGAGCTTGCAGAAATGCTAAAGTGAACAGCAAAGACAGGCCAACAATGTAAATAAAGCTTGTGATGCTAAGGAAGTCCGAAGAAGGCACACACACATTGTTATCCTCACTATAGCACTATTTCATGATCGTGAAAATTGTTAACAATAAGGAGGCTATTTAAGCAACAAGGTCTTCTAAGGGCATGAGAATCCTCGATAGTGGAAGTCTCAAAATCAAGCCAAGTCAAGTTTATTTGTATAGCCCTTAATCAAAATAAGTCTCAAAGGGCTGTACAGGTCACAGACTATTACAGACTATGTACTGTTAATACGCCATACCCTGATCTAAAACCTTCATGAGGGCAAGGAAAAACTCAAAACCTCAGCATAAGGAAAATAAAGAAACCCGGCTCTTGATTGGTGGGGTGGGCTCCCATCGTTCACTTCCAAGAGCCGGCTCATACAGCCGTTTTGTTCATGAATGACACACCACTATCCTTTCCAGCCTATGTCATCACCGGATCTACTCAGCATACTTGTGCATTGTTGATCCAAAACAGACGAGCATAGGAAGATTTCTATGTTGAGATGCATTTAGTCACAATTTATTAAAACAACGTGCCTAGCTGTTGTGTGAACGAGTGCACGAATCGCAATTTCAAGGAACACAAATTTTTCGCAATTCCCAGAGAAAAATAGCCCTTTTCAAAAGCACCACAGGAGTCTGTGGCTGCAAGCCATTAAAAGAACTGACTGGACCGAAGACATCATTAGGAATGCTTGCTTTTGCGGTGTTAATTTATTTTTCTGGTAAATGATCTTGGTTATCTGGTTTAGATTTACTCGAATGCCTCAGTAAGTAAAAGAAGAATAAGGGTCGAGGAAAGTGTTTGCTACCAATGCCTACTATAGACTGTAGGTTTGCTACGACTGGTTTGGCTAGTAAATCAGTTTTCATTTAAATCTGTATCTTCGCCCATCTGCATCCACCCAACAACTCCACCTAACCATGTCCAGTCACGTCAATTCAAAAGTAAATACAATTTTATTTTTCCTTTACATTTTTATTTTATATAAGCATACACAAATATATTACAAACAAGTAGTAATTTCTATGTACTATGTTGTTTTTTTATTGTTTTGTTCTCAGGGTTTTGGCCTGATTACTATAGGTTTTAAACCCTCACTATACAAACATTTCACTTGGTGATCCCTACCTCATGACAGATATTTGTAATGTACCGGGGGTAGGCTGTAATTCTTTTTCCCCAAAACGTATTCAAATTTTCTGGGACTGAGAAAATGTTGTCTCTTTTTCCGTTATTTCAACCTAAAATGAACATAAGCAGTGCGGCTGTGATTCATCATCCGCATCCTATATATTTCAATGTTTTTATTTCTCTTATTTCGATTGCAAAACAATTTAAAAATTGTAAAAATCAGAAAAAAATACGCAAAATGTTACTTTTTATTATTATTATATTTATTATTGTATTATTTATCTATTGCTTGTTTTTTTTTTAACGAAAGCGGATTTCGCCCTGACGCGACACCGGTGAGTGAAATGGGGAAACAGCGACTTTCGCCGGCAACTGGGAGTACTGCCAAAACAATAACCACTCCAAATTCCCTTTTAGCATTTGGAATAAAAAAAGGACACTCGCGCTACCGCGAGTTATTCACATTTTATGCACGGCCAGCGTCACAATAAAACAATAAAATATTTTGGAGTGAGATCGAAATAAAGAGGAGAGAAAAGAGAGAAAGAGAGAGAGAGAGAGAGAGAGAGAGAGAGAGAGAGAGAGAGAGAGAGAGAGAGAGAGAGAGAGAGAGAGAGAGAGAGAGAGAGACAGACAGAGAGAGAGAGAGAGAGAGAGAGAGAGAGAGAGAGAGAGAGAGAGAGCTCCAGATGGTGTTTAAACGCAGACATAAGGTAACAGAGGAGAGGACGACGCACAGAAAGGGAGAGAGGGAGAGAGGGTGAGAGAGAGAGAAAGAGAGAGAGAAAGGAGAGAGAGAGACAGGAGAGAAGAGGAGAAGAACGGATGAGTGAGGCCAGAGAGCCGCGGTCGGTGCGCGCACGTACTGGACTCGCCAGCTCCATTCCTTTCTCCAGAACCCAACCATTGGCGCCGGGTGTAAAAAACCCAATTTACGCACACAGGATGCATTCGACGAGCGCGTGAAAAGAAAAATCCACGGCGGCTGCACAAAGCCTTGACAGGAGTCAAACAGAAGAGGACCTTCTCTCGAACTGATTTTTACTCAACGGGAGGAATCTGTCAAAGGATTTTCTTCTTTTTGTGCGCGTGCAAAGACAATTTCAAGTCACGCGAGGATACGCACGCGTAAAAGTCTCGGATTCGCACCCTTTTGGGGAGGGACTGAGGACTTTTTGAGGACGTTGTTGGCCATTTTTGGGGTGAAAACTTGCTCCAATATTCCTATAATCGAACTTGAAAGCGGATTTATGATTTCATTGTGAGTTTTTTTCACACGCAACCAAAACCAAAGACGCGTTGCTTCTCGTTTTCTTGCTCTTAAATACCTCGTAAGCGATCCAACATCCAAAGGAAAGTTAAAAGTATCCGATGCCAGTGTTTGAATTGAAGGAAGAGTTTTTCCCATTCCGTGTCCCGGTAGCACCCCACCCCGACACCCCTGAATATGAAGAGGATTTAGCAATATAAAAGCTCTTGTGGAAACTGGATTATCACCCTTTGACGACCGATATCTTGAACTCGACCTTCATTGAGTGAGTAAACATCTTTAGTGTTGGACATTGTCATCGGTTGAGTGCGTGTTCGGGAGTTTGGGGTGTTTGTTTGTTTTTAAGTGAATATTTTGGAGTCAATTAACTAACATATACATATAATGACGGAGACAAGGACCCCTGAAATATGCTTATTCATAAATATTTACCATGCATCACCATCAAACCGAGGCATGGGTCGTTTAAAAAATGTTTTCAAAGTGTGGCCCGTGGGCATTTGTGGTCTATGAAAAACAAATATATATTTGAAGATAATAATAAAGGGCATTTATTTGATATACAGTACAGACTTTTCTATTATTAAATTTAAGGTAAATTAATAGCTCCAATTTCAAAAAGAGATATATACACATTAAAAAAAAATATTGCCATCTTCGTGTGAGAAATAAAAACTGAAAAAAAACATCCATCAAAATATTATTGGAAAATAATTGTTTTATCAATCTGTAAAATTAAAAGATGAAATCAAAATAATTCTTTAAAATGACAACCTCCACATAGAAATTATTTTTTATATGACAGCAATCATGGTTGAAAATAAATAAATAAATAAATAAATAAACAAATAGGGAAAAAGACAAATCAATGAAAAAGAATATCATTTTGGAAGGGTTGTAAAAAAATAAAAAGCATAAATTGTCAAATTACCTTTTTTATTTACAAATGAATAATATGAGTACAATTCTACATTATGATTTCAGAACACCATTGTTGACGTATGAAGAGTAAACCAAACTAAAAACAATATGTGAAAATTAACAAACTTAAATAAACGAAAAATCTTTTATTTTTTATGTACAGTGAACCTTCGTTTATTGCGGGGCTTATGTTTCCATGATTGGCGAAATCTGTCAAGTAGAAATGTTTTTTTTGTTTTTGTTTTTTTTTAGAATTATTATACAATGTACCACCTTTTGTACACTGAAACTAAAAGAAAAATAACATGTTTTCAAGCTCAAGCATTTGTTTAACAAATACAACTGTACAGACATTTTTTATTTTATGTTTTTTTTTTCCATGAAAAGCACCCTACTACTAATTAATAAGCGAACTGACTATTTAGCCAATTAAAATGCACAACACAATGCACGATGCAAATCCGTGAAGCAGCAAAACCGTGAAAAGTGAATCACCCTATAGACCATTTTACAGCCTACGTCACGCGTGAGGTCACAGTCGAAGCTGGAGGAAAAATAATACTTGCACTGGTTAGAAGACAGAGGAAAATCAGGTAGCTGTCGTCATATTGTGTGTTAGGGTGCCAGAATCGGAGGAAAAACGTGATCCTAAATTTAAGTTTTACAGCATCCCAATGGACTGTCCTGAACAAAGAAAAAGACAGATGTGCATTAAAGCGAAAACATCGGACGAAGGCACTCGTCAAAAATGCTCAAGAAATGACCCGTTTATGATTGTTGCTATCGAGTCCATATTACTCTTATGGAGGCAAAGTATCTTGTTATTTTCTTAGCTTCAGCTACTGTTAGCGAGGAGCCAAAATACCAACGGTAGCCTTGTAAACACTGCGAACTAATATTTGTAATGCGTGCCTGTTTCTATTTCCGACACACAACGTGTTTACAAGGCTAGCGTTGAACCAATAAGCTACACGCTAGCAGTAAGGTGAAGCTAAGAAATAACAAGACATTCGACCAATATAAAAAGTAATATGGACTTGATGGCAACAATCATAAGCATTTCATTTATCTTACTTGATGTGAAGTGTGGGCTGCAAACCTATGCATTTTTAATGAGTGCCTCCGTCCAATCTTTTCGCTTTAATGCACAACTCTCTCCTTGTTTTTTGATCGGAAGGGTCCGCTGGGATCCTGTAAAACTTCAATTTGCGATCATTAACGTTTTTCCTTTGTCTTCTAATCAGCGAGGGTACTCTTTTGCCTCCAGGCTAAGCCCCGCCCACCGGGTACATCACAACCTTTACAAATGAATAGAAGGTATGCATACAGAAAGTACAGTTCAATAAATAATAGCAATAAATGTGATTCTTTACTGTAATTGCACAATTTTTCCTTGCACTTACAATCCATACAAATCCACAAATCCATTGCGTATTTATCCTTTTTATGTTACTTTTGTCTTTTATGACATGTTTATCCTATTGTGCCACTTCGAATCTCGTTGTAAACATTGTAAACAATGTTTACTACGTTATTATCAATGACAAAAAAGGACATTTAGAATGGCGAATCAACAATATTTGAAACCAGGGGTCACTGATGTGGTGTCTCTGAGCGCCAAGTAGCCCCCGAGAACACCTAAGTAGTCCGCAAACCAGTTCAAAAAATAGCTCACCAGTGATGGCTCATTGTGATTTTCAAGGAAACTTGATTCCTAACTGGCATGAGGAATCATTGGCCTGATCATTGTCTTTAAAACATAAGGAATTCTTCAAATGTTTTTGAAAAAAAAACAAACACCTATAATATAAGAAAATCGCTTAATGCACTTATACAAAGCTGATGAATTGGTAGTGGACGCAGCCTAGTTTAACTGTACTTTTAATAATAATTACAACCTGGTAATAACTTAGTAATATGATGATAAGCTTTCTAAGAAATTCTTAGAAAACTGGTTCCCCCTAGTGCTAATCATCTTCAAAAAGGTTGGTAACCCTTGTAACTATCCTTAACAAAAGCCATTGGGTTTCAAAATGAAATATAAAGAAAAAAACTCAAATCAAAGGTTTTGATGTTTGGTAAATTAAAGGGGAAAAAAATCGAATGGGCCCTTAGCATCCTTTAATTGTTTTGTAGATGGATTTCCCCCTGAAGAAAAGAAAAAAAAATTTCCTTTTGAAGCAAAAATATTCTTTGTGCTGTGGCTGGCGGGCTGGACCCCTTAACCACTAGGTTTGCAGGGGCACCATTTCCTCTGGAGTGTCTTGGGCAAGTACAGCTGGTGGTGCCGACCCATCTCTATGCCAACATATGTTTCCTGAACAAAAATTGACTTTCTATTTGAAAAGACAAGTATGAAGTATTTTTTTCAAAGAAAACAAGCCAAAATATTACAGCAGCAAGGAAAAACTAAAAAAAAAGAACGATTTGGTATCAATGGGCCAACTATTCATTGTTTTCAAGGCCTAGAGAGAAAGTAGCTGGTGTACTCAGTGGGATTTTAATTGGATTTGTTTTCCGCCTTCCAAAATAAAAGTTATTACTATCTTCCTTACAGTTGTGCTGTGGACTGCTGAAAAATCATTGAAATTATGTTATAGGCCCCCGAGCCTTTTTTTGGACACCAGTGGTTCTAAAAATGGGTGGTATTGTACATCAATAGGTACTTGAGATTCAAAAGTTTATCTTACAGCAGTGTTTTTACCTGCTTTAAAATAAAAGTATTTTTGAGGAATGATCTTACACATTTTCTTTCTTCATTATCTAATTTTTCACATATTTTTAAAGAAAATTAATCTTATAAATAAGCAAAATTGTCAAAGAATTTGACTCATTTTAAAGATATAGATTTTTCATTTTTACCAGATTCTTAATGTATTTTTCAAGTAAATCGGTACTATTCATTTAATGGAAATATAATTCAAATATAGTAAAATTTAAAAAACAACACTCAAAGTAATGCTATTATGTTAAATAAAATGTTTCCATTTTGGTCATTTGTATTTATTTCATGCAAATTATTCAAAATTGCAAAAAAATTGAGAAACGGTTATATGGATTGGCTAATTTTTGGGGGGGAAAACATTCTCCTTTGATAGTAAAAAAATGTAAAGTCAAGTCCATTCTGGTCATTTTTTCGCAAAAACGTGTCATGTATCTGCAATATTACTGAATAAAATCTCCATCAAATCACAAGTGGGCATTTTAATAATCGTATAAACTGTCAACACGGCTCACAGTTATTTTTATTATATTTATGGGCCTGTGAACTTCTGCTGTAGTTTATTGGGGGGGGGATAAAAATAGAGGGGCAGGGGCTGGGAGGCTTTGCTCCCATATCAAAGTGATGTCGCCACAAAGTGATGATACAAAATCCTGGCTGGCCGAAGAGGATAAAACGGAACATTTCATGTTTGCTGACCTGTACGATGCCTCATGACACCTTCTTGGTCCTCAACTTTTGTCCCTGAACACAGACGAGTCCTGTACTGAACAGTGTTGGGCAAGTTAATGAAAAATTAAAGTAATTACTTAAAAGTTACATTCAAAGAATTCCGTTATCCTCCAGATTGGACCATAACCCTAACCCTAACCCTGACACCCAAAGGTAGCGCGTTACTCTGAAATTACCGTATTTGCTCACATCAGTAGCCTAGATGGTAAGGCGCCCGCTTTGAGACTGGGAGGTCGCTGGTTCGCGCCTCGGCCGAGTCATACCTAAGACTTATAACATTGGTAAAAATGGCGGCGCCCTCTGTTGGCTGCGGCTGCATCGGCTCGCTACAATGGGTCAGGTGTATCGACATTTCGTTCTGTGTACATTGTTACAAAGAATGACAATACAAAAGAAATTATTATTATTATTATTATTGAAGCCGACTCCAAAAAACAGCTTAAAACTGCACTATTACTATAACATAGACCAGTCTCTAAGCACTATGTTGTAAATATTTTTCTGTCTTTAATCCAGATAATCTTTTCTCTTTAAAATCTTTATTAATTGTTTACCCTGGAGTGCCATGTTGCATACAACGTTTCTCTCATCTCATCTCATCAGCCGTACCGCTTATCCTCATTAGGGTCGCGGGGGGGCTGGAGCCCATCCCAGCCATCTCCGGGCAGTGGGCAGGGGACACCCTGAACTGGTTGCCAGCCAATCGCAGGGCACACAGGGACAGACAACTCATTCGCTCATTCGCACCTAGGGACAATTTGGACCGGCCAATTCACCTAAAATGCATGTCTTTGGAATGTGGGAGGAAACCGGAGTGCCCGGAGGAAACCCACGCAAGCACGGGGAGAACATACAAACTCCGCACAGGAAGTCTGGAGCTGGATTTGAACCCACGACAGGTTCCCATGACATGAACTGTGCCGCACAAGCGCTAACCACTGCGCCGCCGTGCTGCCTACAACGTTTCTATCAATGACAATGTAAATATTTCAATTGAAAAACGAATAAAATCAAAGATTAAAAATATTGTCAACAGATGTCATCATTGATTCGTTATGCACCACTCAGGATGTTGATTCAATGCAAATAAGTAAATTGAATGTTGTTGCGGGGACTTGCTTGTAGATTTTATCAATTTGTTGCTGCAGCCCTAATCAGAAATTAGGCCCGCATATTCTGTGCTTGAGAAATTGCCACCGTAACTGTTTACAGTTGTATTTTGTAAGTAGATATTAACATCCTAGCTTTGTTGAATACAGCTTGGGCGTAACCAGCCTGTTTTGGGGGGTGCTCAAGAACCCCTAAATTCAACCCAAGCACCTCCCAAAATTATTTCTCTTTCCCTAATAAAGGAAATGGTTTACTTAAATATAATTTAAAGTGCTAGCCAAATATAAAAAAGTAAATTAAAAAAAATGTGAACAACGCCGCGTAGGAAATACTCCACTCCCTTGAAATGGTTAGTCCATTTGATTCCTAGCACGGCTCTCACTCCCCTTTCACTCAGCTAGTGTCACTTGCGGCATAGCGGCAGAGTCTGGGGAGGCTCCGGTGTATTACTGTGAGAGTATGTTATTATGTAAACCCAAGAGTGCCATATTCAATTAATAAAAACGGCCTCAAAGCAAACATTCAATTAATAAACAAAAAGAGCTTTTTAAAATCAAAAGCTTTTAGCAAGATATTTTAAATAAAGTGTTTACATAATTGAATTGTACTTGTTGTATCATGACCAACCAGACACTTGAAGTGGTTAGCACTCTCAAAGCTCTAAACCTATAATCGCCCCTGGTAATAAAGCATTGTGTTGCCGGCCCAAGGAGGGTTGTATATGACTTAAATGTAACAGAGTAACACACCATGTCGTAACAAAATTTGAGTACTAAACACATATTCATAACGCGTTACAGTACTCGTTACCGAGAAAAATAGTTGCTTTTACAACACGTTACTCTCAATGCTGGTCCTGACGTTGTCCACAAGAAATAAAACAGCACATGAATAATTGAAAAGCGTATTATCGGCTTCAAGAATGGATCTGAGGTTACATGAGGGGTGAAACCGCAGTCAAGACCGCACCGGCGGAAGTCCATCAGCGAGGAAGGGAAGGGCAAGGGAGGGTGGGGGATTCGGCCCTCAGAGGCAGATGTCCCCGTCTTCGTCATTAAGTAGCGCTCTTAAAAGGCGCCCCATTCATTATGAAAAAAAGCCTGAGTGGTTATTTGCCGGTCGTTTACCGCACGCTTGAGATGAGTGGAGTGACGGGCATTGCTGTAGGCACAGACCGTACTTGGAATTATGGTAGTATATAATGAAAAAGTATTGATCCATACCAATCTGGTTATTTGCCGGTCGTTTACTGCTCGTTTGAGATGAATGTACGAACGGGCATTGCAGTAGGCGTAGTTTAAACTTGAAATTTTGGTATCAATCCAACTAGATTTTGGGAAGCACTGATCGATACGGATCAGGTGATTTGCCGGTTCTTTACTGTATGCTTGAGATGTGTTTAATGACAGGCATTGCAATGGATGTGAGCGATACTTTTTTGGCATCGGACCTATCAAAGCAATTTACAAAAATAATTGATCAATACCGATCTGGTTATTTGATGGTGGTTTAATGCACGCTTGAAATGAGCGTAATGGACATTGCAGTAGGCATAGACGATACTTGGAGCTTTGGTATCGATCCTCGTAATTAACTGAAAGTATTGATCGATACCGACTTAGTAATCCAAATCCTTCAAAGTTTTTTAAACAAAAGTTTCTATTTTTGGTAGTCGTCACTGGTACCCCAGCAAAATGGTGCATTCAAGGTATTTTCAAATTGTCGGTTTCCTTAGTTTCTTTAGTTTCTTTTGTATTAAGGGGAAAGCAATCGATCACGAATCAGATGGTCTTCAGTGTTTGATACATCATAATATACTCTAGTTCAGGGGGCCCGCTGGCACCAGGAACCCTCCTAAGTACACTTGAGTAGCCCATGGACAGGTTCTGAAAATAGCTTACCAGTGATGGGTCACCGCGATTTTCCAGTAAATTTGATTTCTAATTTGCATGATGTTTGGGTTGTTGAGTCTGTTTTAATTCAACTTCTAATAATTACAACCTGGTTATAACATAGTAACAACATAGTAGTAAAACGATAAGTTGTCATTTTAGAATTGCATTACAGAATGGTAGTCCTCTGTGCCAATCAGTACAGAAAGTATCTCTCAGCTTCAAAAGATTGGATGACCCCTGCTCTGGATTAACAACAAAACAAAAGAAAATTACAAAGAAAAAATACAGTATTCTTATTCATTATGATTTGCTGTTTTTATGTCACAAGGGAAATTGAAACTTCATTCGCGCAGTATATCTGCAAAGACTGTGGCTCTATGCTAGCTTCCACTTTTACCAGATGGAAATTGTGAAACGTTTGTGTCTGTTTTTATCATCCGGTATCGAAGCTAATGTGTTTTCCTTCTCCGGTGTCGTTTTCTGGTGTCTCGGTTATGTGGTATCGGTCTTTTGGTGTCGTACAATCAGAGCGGACCAGAAACGTGCTTCGGAAACGTGCGCGGCGTGCTAATTATTGTGATTTAAATGCGAGAGGCGCAGGTGAAGCCGCCTGCCCCCTAATTAATGAGCGCACAGATGGCCTCAGGTGGGCGTCCTCGCAAAATGGCTGTCAGACGTGTTCCTAAACCCAAATCAGAGTTCTGGTGAGCTTCCTATGTGTTCGGGTCTGTCAATTATCTGTATTTATGTTTCCGAATGGTTCTGTCGGATTATTAACAGGTTCTGATCACCAAAGAATGTACAATTTGCTCACAGGTCTTTCCTTTTGTGTAATTTTCTGTTGTTTGTTTTAACCTTATTCTAACTAGCATGCTAGGATTCTATATAATCTCTTATAATATATAATCCAAGGTGAAGGTCATTAAGGGTTGTGTTCAAGGACATTTTAAAAAAGTGAGTGTTGACAAACTATTTTGTTGCTTTATATACTTTAATAATGTGTTGAGGTCAGCACTGTATCATATTTAATAGCAGGTGCTAGCAGGTGTTCGGTTTGTCTCATCTCATTAGCTGCATCGCTTATCCTCAGTAGGGTCGCGGGGGTGCTGGAGCCCATCCCAGCTATCTCCGGGCAGTGGGCAAGGGACACCCTGAACTGGTTGCCAGCCAATCACAGGGCACACAGGGACAGACAATTCGCTCACTCATTCACACCTAGGGACAATTTGGACCAGTCTATTAACCTGACAATGCATGTTTTTGGAATGTGGGAGGAAACCGGAGCACCCGGAAGAAACCCACGCAAGCACGGGGAGAACATGCAAACTCCACAAAATAAGGCTGGTAGCTGGATTTGCACCCATGACCTCAGAACTGTGCTGCACACGCGCTAACCACTGTTCCGCCGTGCTGCTCGTGTTCGTTTTTTTTTTCCTATTCTCTTGTTTGGTTTGTCCATGTTTAAGCAACGTGATGGGCAAATTATAGTCCATGGGCCACAAACATGCTGAAAATATACTAACATGTATAAAATGGTAATAAGAAGTACTACTAATAAAAATGTGTTAAATTGTCCCCAGGTTGGTTTCGCTCCATTCCCATAAAAAAAACACTTTTTATTAATGAGAACTGCACTAAAAGCTAAGCATGGTTGGCTAAGTTTCTCTGTACTTGCTATTTTCCATGTCCTCATATTTTCATTTAATTTACAAATACATTTATTAGATTTCATGCAAAAATATACAATCTTGTTTAACATTGATTTTGTTACAAAATACATCACAAATCACCTCTCCTCCTCCTGAGTCCTCACAAATTGTTTGTTTCCGAATCCGCCCCGCAGATAAAGTTAACTGATTGGGATGGTGTTGCCCAGGGGCTTGGGTTGAGACGGGACAGATTTGTTTTGCACCGAACTTACCACTGCAAGGCAAATGTTTGAGTAGTTGAGTCTTTTTCAGACTTACTGCTAATAATCACAACCTGGTAGAAATATAATTATAACATAAGTTGTTATTGTAGAAATTCATATCAAAATGGAAGCCCGTCACGCTAACTGATAACCAAAAAAGTAGCTTTCAGCTTCAAAAGGGTTGGCAATCTCTGGTGTAGCCCCTTACGCGACAAATGAAAGCCTTGCTCATTTTATCCTGCATTCTTGGGTGGTTGTTTACTTGCCGTGAGTGATAAAGGCCACGTCGCAGAGGGAAAGAGGCGTGCACGGACGATACAAACTCGCCATTGTCCGAGTTACCCGGTTCATTTGGCTAGATTAGAACGTCGCTACTGTAGATTAGCACAGATGCTTCCTGCGTCTGACTCTGATCCCGACACACTCGACACTCGAGTGTTGCAGATAGGAGGCGGGATACAGTGGAGGTTGGTGGGACGCCGGGCAGGTCGGAGGTCAGTGGGCACGCGGGGAAGGACGAGTGGAGGTCAGGAAGCGGGTGAGGGAAAGGGTGTGAGGGGAAATGCTTTTTCTGCAGAGACGTGTTTGCTTTCAGTTCACGGCAATCCATTGTACTGTATATACAGCAGCATAGACCCATTCATTGATTGGTCAGGGAGATTCAACTTAGAGAGGGTAGCAATTCTTGTGCCCGCTTAGTAGTAATCACATTATTTTCCATGGTCATCATGTTTTTACTTCTACCTTTAGCATTACTTCAAGTCTTGGAACTCCATCCATCCATCCATTATCCGCACAACTTATCCTCAGTAGGGTCGCGGGGGGCTGGAGCCCATCCCAGCTATCTTTGGGCAGTGGGCAGGGGTCACCTTGAACTTGTTGCCAGCCAGTCGCAGGTCACATAGTGACATACAACTCACTTGCTCTTTCACACCTAGGGACAATTTGAACCGGCCAATTAACCTGACATGCATGTTTTTGGAATGTGGGAGGAAACCAGAGTGCCCGGAGGAAACCCACAGAGCACAGGGAGAACATGCAAACTCCACACACGAAGGTTCAATCTCATGACCTCTGAACTGTGCCGCAGACACGCTAACCACTCAACCGCCGTGCTGCCGTGTCTTGGAACTCATAGCGAGTAAATACAGTACAAGAAATACATTGTTGCACTACTCTAACTCGAATACTCTTCCCAAATCACACAATATTCAGAATTAAACAAATAAAGAGAAATAAAGCATAGTGGAAGGTAGTTCAGCCAAGAACATATTGGGATTTTTACCATGTAGTTACGCCGACCAATAGCTGACAAACATCTTAGAGAGATTTTTGCCCACACAAAATAATTCATTGTTGATGTAAAATCACCCTGTTCCACATCATGAAATGAAAACTATCTTAGGTGGGGTCTGCTGTATGTAATTATAAGTTTTTATAATAGAACAATGAAGGAATAACACTCTGTGAAAATAAAAGAGTCACTGTTTACAACCATGTTATCAAATAAACTAAAAGTAGCCATTATTAGCTACATGCATTGACCACAAAGTGAGAACACCCTTAAATGAAAATGTGAACACTGCAAAAATTGATTTATTCGCTTTATTTTGTCAAATAACTTTTCTTAATTTAAGTATGAACGTACTCAACCTGAGGCATGGCGGCTGGGTGGTTAGCGCGCAGCCCCATGGTGCGGAGATCCAGGGTTCAAATCCAGCTACCGCTAGGGAGTTTGCATGTTCCTCCCGAGTTTCCATGCACTCCGGTTTCCTCCCACATTCCGAAAACATGCATATCAGGTTAATTGGCCAGTTCAAAATGACCTTGCGTGTGAATGGTTGTATGTTTCCGTGTTGCCCTGCTGGCAATCTGTTCAAGGTGCCCCCTGCCTGAAGATAGCTGGGATGGGCTCCAGTGACCCTAGTGAGGATAAGTGACACAGCCAATGGACGGATGGATTGACTTAACCTGATCTGAAACATATATGATGCCAAGGAAAACCTTAAAACCTCAGGATGAGGGACAGTGCACCTCCTAGTTGTAGAAAAAAAATATTTAAATAATAAGCAGAAATACATTTATATCATTTTTTAATTACTTTTAGGTCAAGAAATTTGTATACATTTTACGTCATTAAGTGACTAAGCCCCCTCATGCCAAGCTCAAAGCATGGAGGCAATGGGTACCAATGTTTTAAGTCTTAGGTATGACTCGACCGAGGATTGAACCATTCTCGGGTCGGGCACCCAACCCCAAGGCCACCAAGCTGGTATCTGTCGGCCATTTTGCTCCTATGGGTACCCAGAAAACTAAAAATCTTGCTTCAAAAATTAGAAGACAAAACGTGCTTTTTGGTCACTCTGAGTCTCAATAGTTTGTACTCTTCCTTGTGCTTTGATGCACTCATTTTCAATCGTACAATATAATACAATAACATTTAGTCCCTTTAAAAACATTTATATTGAGTAAATTCAGGGAAAATAAAGTGGCTAGCTAACAAATTAGCCAAAATTTTCCTCCAGAAATGTGAAAAACTGGTGGCGAATAGCTTGGGATTGTCATATGTTATTCTTCTCAATGCATACAAGGAATGGAGGCCAGAAAAAAAAAATGTTTTTTTTGGGCTCCCACGCTCGTACCCGAGCATCCACAAAGCGGGTTTTTCATTCAGTCAGATGTTGGGAAGCTGTTTGACTTGTGCGCTCTATTCTTTGACATTCCCCAAATCCCCAGAGAGGATGGCCAGCCCTGTCACACTAATATCAAACACATGTGGAGAGCAGACAAGACCAGACGGACAAATTTCGGCTACGCTGTGATGGAAAATGAAAATTTCCAAAGTGTTACTATGTGACCATTCAAGATTTCTAATCAGTATTTCTCTGTGGATATTTTCTACCAAACTTATATTTTATAATAAAACCAGATTTATTCGTATATAACGTGCACTCGTGTATAATGTGCACCTCTAATTTTTGATCACAATACCATTTTTTTTTACTTTTTCTCAGCTCAACCTAAATATTGCAAGTGACAAATGTTGTTGATTACGAGCAGCTTTTATTAAAATTATTTACTAAACTCATAACAATACCAAAAACAATATAAAGTTTACGATCCATTTATTAAATGTCCTTAAAGTCCGAATCGTCCAAAACATTAAAGAGTTGTCTCCCTCGTCATTCTATTTTGCGTTTACATTGGTTGACTTTCTGTTTTCTCCATTCTCTAAAATTAATCTCTGGTACCATGAATAAAACTAGTGTGATAACCATATCAAACCAGATGCATTTTCTATATCACTGGTGGGTAAGTGGTTGGGATTCAGCGGTCTCACCGCCGTGATCTGGATTTGATTCCTGTTGCATCCAATCTTTTGCAAATGTAATCAACCATATTTATTGACTGATCAATCATTGCACAAATATTGGAATGTACTCGTATATACCGACCAAACTTTGAGTTCTTTTATACACGAATAAATACGGTAATATCATTATGATTATTTTAATCGTGAAACTACATAAAATAGTCATAGTTGATTTAAAAAGAATATTTTCTACAAGGTCTAGAAAAAATATAGATGTAGTTTAAAATAAATAGTGTATCCTTGATGAGACATTTTTATTTCTATCAAGAATATATACAGTATACCGTGTAAAATGATAAAAGAAAATTCTGCCTATGTTGTATGGTTTCTTCTTTCAATATTTTAAGTTAGAAATTACATCATTTATTCAAGTATTAAGTTAGCGTAACAAAGATATTGCTCGAAATATGCACTATTAATACCATTTTATCAAAGAAATTATAGATTCTTTTGAAAAATGTTTTGCCAAGACTATAAAAATTAGTTCAAAAATATTTTTATTATAAATGTGTTTTTTGTTTAAAAAAAAAAAATCTATCTTGGAGTAAGAAAACTTCTCTGCCCAAAAAATTGGGAGAAATTTGATGCAGGTTTTTTTCGACAAAATAAGAAAATTAATCACCAAAATAAGACGTTATTTCTCCTAATTGAACGTAGATATTTTGGTTAATTTTAAAAATATTTTCTACCAAAAACAGAAAGAAAAATACTCAAAATGAGGAAAACGATCTATCTTTGCTTTTGGTTTAACAGAAAATAATTTAGAAGATCTTGGAAAGTTTAGAAAATCCAACATAAATAAGCAAAGTTTGTGCCATAAGATTGTAATATTTTCCATATATATATATATATATATATATATATATATATATATATATATATAATAGGCAGATTGACACATATATTGCATATTCCATTTAATTTTAAAAAACATTTCCTATCAAGGTATAATGAGCAAAACATTGTGCAAGTGAAAAAGATTTGTATATATTCTAATATTCTTATTTGAAAAAAAGAAATAATTATCTTCTAGAAAACATTTTCTATCAAGAATAGAAAAAGTATAAACATACATTTTGCCAAACTTTCTGCAATTGTGGTATTTTAAATTTTATTTTAATATTTTGTTTAATATTATGCAAGTTATTCAAAGAACCAGGTAAGATAAGAAAAAATGTTTCCTAAAATAAGACAATATTTTAGCAGGTGGTAGAGAATTTTGTAATTTTGGAAAATATTCTCTTAAGAATGGAAAAATTATACACTTAAAATGAGCCAAACGTCTTGCCAATATCGTATTTTTACTTCTATTAATTTCAATATCTTAACAATAATTAGGAATTTAGTCAAAAAACAGATAAAGATAAATATGTCTTAACATGAGCAAAATTATCTTATCCAGCACATGGCCGTTTGTTTATAAAGCTAATCTACAAAAAAAACATTTTTTATTATTAAAAAAACAGGTTTTTTTTTCTTCATTAAACCAGAAAAATGAGCAATTTTGTTTTCTAGGATTTCTTTCTTGGCAGCGTTGCGCTAAAAGGAGCAAGTCGTTATCTCCTGGAAACAGATTTGGTGTCACGCAGATGGTTCCGTCCGTCTTGAGCTGCTGAATGGCGTTGTGTTCGCAGTCAGGAGAACAGAACGCAATCTCGGCTCCAGCCTTCCTTCCTCTTCCCGGGCACAAACACAAAACCTCACAAAACAGCCATTGCGGTTTAGTGCGGATGAGGGGACGCGCTCCGTCTTGTCCACGAGGGACTTTGAGACACGAGTTACCGTGTGACATCAAAAAAGTCACGAGGGGATCACAGCAGGAGCGGGAGGTTTATTTTGGAGGGTGTCAAATGTTTCCTGAAAGAGAGATGAGACCGGTCGGAAAATCGAGGATTGCATAAGTTTGTCGTAGTAAATACTGTTGATGCTCGAACAATGGAATACATTTGTTGTCAGGTGGGGGTCGCAAGGTAAAACTGCCATATTGCGAGGGGTTGTAAACAGCGAATGCTTTTTGAAACATTGAAATAAGAAGTACATAGAAAGTACTAATACTAAACTGTTGCACACTGTACATACATATGAAGAAATACATTTCTTTATAAAATACACAAAAATTGTATTTACCTTTGTGTGATTTGACCTGAGCTGGTCAAGTGAAGCAGCCGGTGGATGCAAAAGGGGAGAGGAGATGGGAATTTTTCAATTAAAACAGATTTTAAGTCTTTTTTATGGATGGGCGTGTTCAGACACCAGGTACACCAGACCCCGAGGATACAATATTAGGAATAATAGGAAGGGATGCGATGGCGGAGTAACAAATAAACAGATTTCATATCTTGTGAGGGTTTTCATGCCCCAAGAAGAAGTTGGAAAGAATTGCATTTGATAAAACAACATAATCATATGCAGGCAGCAAGGCGGCACAGTGGTTAGCACGTGTGCGGCACAGTTCGGAGGTCATTAGATCAAACCTTCCTGTGTGGAGTTTGCATGTTCTCCCCGCGCCTGTGTGGGTTTCTTCCGGGCACTCTGGTTTCTTCCCACATTCCAAAAATAAACATGTCCGGTTTATTGGCCCGTCCAAGTTGTCCCAAGGTATGAAATTGTGAGTTGTATGTCACTACATGCCCTGCTACTGGCTGGCAACCAGTTCAGGGTGTCCCCTGCCCACTGCCCGAAGATGGCTGGGATGGGCTCCAGCACCCCAGCGACCCTACTGAGGTTAATGGATGGACGGATGGGTGGCTATATACATACAGTATATACATATATAATATATATAGATATATCTGTGTGTGTTTGTGTCAAAAAACATGTCCAATGTATTCTCCCCTTTGTTTTATGGAGTCAATGAATGTCGGAGCGGCTTATTGTTGGTATTTATTTGTCCCGGTGGCTCAGCTGTTTCGGAAAGTGTCAGAGATTCTCTTAAAGCTGTCATGTGATCGCCCCCACAACGGCGCTTTCAGTGGAAAGCAGAACGCCAAACAACTCGCGTTTGACTGGCGCGTGGTAGTGGCTATTGTCGGTGCCTTTGTGGGCCAAAAGAAAATCCAGACCGTTGCAGAAAGCAAGCGCTGCAGTGGCAATTTGCAAGAACAAAATTGTATCTATCCAGTTCAGTAACTTATTTTTCAATATTTAAATCTTAAAAATAAGAACAATTGCACTTTTAATATACAAAACTGTCTTATCTAGCCTTGTGTAGATTATTTTGCTGATTTCAAGCATTTTTTAATGGGGTTGCTAAATATTTCTTGAAATAAGCATGATCTTCTACCATCTGATTGACACGATTGTTTTGCCTATTTTAGGGATGATTGTTTTATTTAAAAATTAAGAGAACATATCTTATTGGGGTGTCACTACTAATTTTATATCTAATTTTTCTCAATCTTGATTACAAATATTTTTCACAATGAACCAAATTATCTAGAGTCTGCTTTATTTAAAGAATTATTATTTTTTCTTTTTTAAACGAAAAATAAAAATATACATATAAATATATTTATACGCATGTTATTATATTTGCATTCATATATATATATATATATATATATATATATTGAAAAATATCCTTAAGTTTTCTGTCAATGAAATTATGTCAAATTTGCTCACTTTGAGTATAGATTTTTTTCTTTACCCACACAGAAATGCATATAAAATCAGGCAACATTTTGTAATCTAGCTGATAATAGATTATTTTGCCAATATTTTAAAGATTTTTTTACAGAAATTAGGAAAAAATGAAATTGAGTTATAGATGAGCAAATAGGTCGTGACACGTTTGTTTCCAGGTTTGACGTAAGACTTTGGTGCTTTGTGAACCGGCAGGTGCCTGTTGTGAAAATTTTACAGAATAATAGATAATTTTCCCAATATTTTCAAGGATAGAAATAATTAAAATTGCTCAGCAAAGCCATTGTGACGCTTTTGTTACAGGGTCAAACATAGGACTTTTGTGCTTTGTCGACTGCCGGGTGGCTGTTGTGAATATTAACACATCTAGCAAATGATTTTCCCAATATTTGAAACAAATATAAGATTAGACAAAAATAATGAAACTTAGCAAAAAGCTCTACAAAGCCACCGCGACACGTTTGTTGCCTGAGTGAAATGTAGGACTTTGGGGCATCGTAAATTGACAGGTGGCTGTTGTCAAAATGTTCACAACTTGCAGATAGTAGCTAGTTTGGCCAATATGTTTGACCAATAATAGAAACAAAATCATGAAAATGAGAATAATCACTCAGAGAAGTCGTCGCGACGCGTTTGTTGCCAGGGTCAAACGTAAGACTTTTGAGCTTCGCGCAGGTGGGCCGTAGTGACGTCAGGGCAAACAGCATAGCGCTCTGCCACAGCTGGCCTGGGGAGAAAAAGAGGGGGAGGCGGGTATTGGGGGAGTCGTGGTGGTGCGTTTGAGGGCAGAACGGCAGCTGTCGGGTCTCTTTGGCGCACCTGTCGCACAGGAAGTGAGCACGGCTCGCCGTTTCCTGGATACACCTCCGCAAACAAACGCCCCTGCAAGAAAACCAGGGAGGACATCTGCTCAGCGCCAGGGAAAAAAGAAGCCACGCAGAGGAGAAAAAAAAGTCGGTGAAAATCAAACCGGGAGGATTTCCCGTGAAAACTGCCCTAGCAAAATAAGAAAATGATAAAAATCCTACCACCAGTTTTGCTAAATGTATTATCCCATTCTGTGGTTGTATTGAAAAAAAAAACAAATGTATCTAATATAAAAAATGGTTGGGCATCATTTTCTAATTCTAAAAGTGGAGTGTCACGATTACTGATGTGACTCGGCCGTGCCCGGTCCTTTGGCGCCAACTGCCGCGGGTTCTGATTGGCTCCCGATCAGTATTTGAACCCAGTCCTGTCTGTCCCCTGTTGTCAGTCCATCTACGAACCTCAGTGTATACTAGGCAAGCCTTTTTCGACCCTGACTCACACCTGTCCCATTTTTGCTCCAGTCTGTCTCCGGCTACGACCCGTTTTGATCCTGACCATGTCTGCTCTCCCATCCCGAACTACGACCCGTTTCTGACCCCGACCACGTTTTAGCTGTTTAGTCCCGGCTACCAACCAGTTATCCCGTCCCTGACACCGCCATCGCTCGCTACATAAGATCAACTTCCGTGTTCGGATCACAAGCCGAGTACGAGAGCAACTCGCTTCCCACGTCCAGTGAACACCGGAGCGTGGGCGCAGCCCTTCCTTGCTCCTTCAATAAAACTTCTGGTAAACGTTACGCAAGTGGGTCCTGTTTCTGTTCTGGTCCTGACAGTGGAGTGCGTTGTTTGAGGTGTCTTTAAGAATTTCAACATATTTTTTTCACATATAACGCACTCTGTTTGTTTTTTCATTCGTAATAAAAAAAACCTTGTGTTCCTGAGTAAAAATGAAAGACAGCGAGTGGAATTCTCTACTGCAGGGGTGGCCAACCCGGTCCTCAAGAGCCGCATGTCCTGCATGTTTTTGGAGTTTCTCTGTTCAAATACAGGTGATCCCAATCACCTGGGTCATTATTAAGCTCCTGCACAGCTTGCAAACAATCTTGAAATTTGCATCACCTGAGAAACCTCCAAAACATGCAGGACATGCGGCTCTTGAGGACCGGGTTGGCCACCCCTGCTCTACTGCTTCATCCAACTACAAAATAAAACAACCAAAATGATGGAGGAATCTTTGTTTTTGTTTTTTGTTTGCAGTGTGAAGTGTTTTTGCATGCTAGCCCACTACATTAAAAAAATTATTCGAATGTATTTTTTACACGTTTTCTTATTTTGCCAGTAAAATATGAAAAACTATAACAAAATTATGTCTTAACCAGTGGGTTATTGTACCGAGAAATGTGCATTTATTTTACTTAACATGAGGCTCACCTTGATGGATCGTACATGATTGACGGTCATCTTGCTGCTACGTGTGCCTCCCTAAAAAACATAAACCTGAATGGTATGAAAAATTGGTGCGATTTGGTCACTTTGAGTGTAGTTTCTTTGAAGTTCTTTTTTTTAGCTTGCACTACACAATACAGTGACATATATTGGTCAAATGTTACATACTGTCCTTTAAAGTTTGTGTTATAGTAAAGTTCTACCACGTACTACTCACTCTTTAAATTCTAGCCAAACTCTCCCTCAAATACCATAAAACCACGTGACTTAAACGTTTAACAGTGAGAAAATTTCCCACGGCTTTTCCCGCACCTTATCATCAACGTTGGACTGTTCAGATCCACGGGCCTAAAAAATTCCCGTCATTTGATACTGTGTGTAAACAACAAGAACAGCTTTGCCACATTTGTCAAGTTGGGTCCTCGCGAGACCCCATTTCCATTCCCAGGCTGCCCTTCATGCTGCCTGTATGCAATTAGCGGGCTAATTAAAAGCTTGATGAGCTAATTGGTGCTGGGCCAAGCAGGATTTGGCGGAAGAACTTATTTTTGTTTGCTTAAACCGCCCGTAATGTCTCTTTTGATTGTTATTCAATAGTTCTTTCAACAAAAAAATCTGGCTCATTAATTTTGTTTACGATTTCACACTCTTTTTCCAAGTTTTTCTCTGATGCTAAATTTACTCTTCCATGACTGCCCAAGACTCATTAAAAATATGTCTGCATCAAAAAACTGTTGTAATTGATTGTGTCTGTACTTTGAATGGATCTAAAGTAAGAAAATTAACAAATGATTCAATTCTGCTCCCAGTACTTTGTATGGGCAACATTCAATTTTGATTAGATTAACATATCTTGCTTATTTTCATTTATAATATAAATCCAGATTAAATTTAAAATTTCCACTTTCAAGGACTGCCATGGCATTAAAAGTTTCTTTTGATTTATTCACCTCCTGCCTTCCCTATAGGTGCGAATGAGCCTCTTCCATGTCCTTTTCCCCACGTGGTCGTTAGTGCCTTTCATACATTTGTCTATGTATTTGGTTTTCAAAATAATTAACCATTGTGTATGTCTGTGTTTTTGGTAGTTAGGTGGGGAAAAAAGGAGAGGATTTTATTTTCTTATTGTACATTGAATGTCTTCATAAAGCCCTAGTTGCAATCTATTGCCTGATTAGTGCTTTACCAATACATTTTGATTTGACTTGAATCATTTTATATCCCTATAGTTTATTGCTTATGGCTTTATTCGAAATCAAGGGTGATTGTGCGTTCTTTGTTTTCTATGATAATCACCAGGGTCGTTTCCATGGTTATCATGTTTTAGCTTCTCCCTTTGGCATCACTGCAATGGTCGAAACCAAACAATGAAAGTTTGTTACAGAAGATTCGAAACTGAACAAAGAGAGAGAAACAGGGAGTTCAACCATTAGCATATCAGCATCTTCAATATGCTGTGACAGGAATCATTAGCAAACCAGCTTCTTATATAATGCCGGCCAATAGGAGATAGGTATCTATAGACATAACTTGCACAAACTCTGCAAAGTTTGCATTTTGTAAGAACTTAAAAACGTATCGTAATTAGCTAATGCATTTCAAATCCTTAGTAAAATCAAAATATATTTTCTAACTTGTTAGGATTGTAATATCCTCATAAAACCTTCTTGCTTTGATTTCCTAAGTGTTCTTAATGAGTGTCCTGATCATCATTTTGTTACACCCACAATTTTCACTGATGGTAGCAAGTGCCTTTTTTGTTTCCATGATTATCATGTTTTTGCTTCTCCCTTTAGCATCACTGCAATTTGTGGGACCCATAGCTAAATAAATGTGGTTTGATACATGAGATTCTGAACTCAATGAAGAGAAAGGCATTGTGGGAGGGAGTTCAGCCAATAGCGTATCGGCATATTTGTAACACCGTGACGCAAACCAATAGCACATTAAAATTGTATACTGTCAGCCAATAGCATACAGGAAACGATTCAGAAGGATTTTTTTTTTTTAAGTTTTTGAAAATTCAAAATTAGTTGTTAATGTTGTATGGTAAAAACAATGTACTAAAGAAGGAAGGGCTTGCATGTACTTTTGCCTTATTATTTTTTTTAATGATAAAGACAACAACAAAAAAGAAAGTACAGATATATACTTATACTTATACGCCAGAGAGTCATTTGAGTAACTTGACACAAAGATGGAAAAATTAAAAAATGTTTTTTATGCTTAGGGGTGTTCAAAATAAGTGTGCAAAATAAGCTGGTATTCACATGTTGGCAAAAATATCATAACAAGGGACTGAAAAAACCTTGTATTCCATGTCTTAACCGGAAAACATCGTAAGGTAGGAATGCTATAACCCAGGAGGTCTACAATACTTGTCAATTTATGTTTCCCCCATACTTTGTACTTTTTTGATCATATAAAATTGTGTACGTTGTTTATTTTATTTACAAGACCACATTTGTTTTAAGCTTGTTTTTTGTTTTTTTTTTGTTTTACCGATCTCGTCTTGCCGATTTCGGCTTTAATCTGGATCGTCTTGTTTACTGATAGCATACAACAACATCATTATAGATTGGTATTCTACATAGTCTATCTTAACGCATTGTGTTTGTAAGATTTATTTTCGCTTAAATGGGGGATTTGCAATCATTTATAAGGGGAACAACTGACTGACGCTGACAAGTATAGTGTAATGCATGATTTAGTAGTATAAGCGTCATTTGGAATTTCTTTGTCGGTCAGTAGTCCAAAACACATTCAATATGTGACGTCCGTCAAATGTAAACACGGAGCATGCAGTATGAAGAAACAAGGAGCCAATATGAACTTGAAGCCGGATAGCATCAGTGATAGATCACCTGGCTTTTACATGGAAATACGCAGGATGGTGTTTCAAGAGTCTAGGGAGGTCTCGGGTTGCATCGGTGTCTGTTGAAGCTCAGGTGCGGAACTCATCTTATGCTATTGGTAGCCCTCTTGGCTATTTAGAGGAATTATGTCACGTCTGACTGAGGTCATGAGGAAGAGAGAGAGAGAGAAAGATGGGGGTCTGGTTCGATGTCGGAACGTGCCGCCCAAAGCTCAGCTGGACTTATTTGGATCATGGATGACGAGACCAGAAAACAGTGACAAGCTAGAAAGTACAATGCAAAGAAATCATTCTTAACTGATTGGCAGAAAACTGTGTTCGTTTCTGGTTTATAAGGTACCCTGGGTTATAAAGTGCATACCTGTCCAACTCGGCCAATTGCTCCCCTTCTTAAGTATAACAATTCCCCTTGTTAGGTGATAATAAACCTTGCAAACACTATGCTGCACCTATTTACTCATAGCAAAACAGACTATGTAGAATACCGTAAGAATATTAGCAATCTACAAGAGCGTTGTCGTCTGGTACCAGTGACCAAGACGATCCGGATTAAAGCTGGAATGGGCAAGAAGAGATCGGTATACCAAAAAATGTTGTTTTTTTTAATAAATGAAAAATTCCCGCGTAAAATTGTTAGAAGGCGTTGGTTGGTTGGTTGGTTGGTTGGATCCATTTAAAATGTTAGAAAACTTGCAAAATAAGGGAAAACATGTAAGTTATAAGGTATGAATGTGCACTAAAAAGTATTTTGTGACATTGTTCACCTATAATGTGCACTGGATTCTCGGACGTATGAAATTAAAACTACTATAAGAGCTAGTTTTGAGTGAAAAACTAACTTCTGAGAACAAAAAAACCCCATATTTCATAGAACACAAATATTACAAAATCTGGTTTTACCACTAAAATAAGTTGATTCATTCATTAATGGAACTGTGTTTCATTAAAAATATGCATTACTGATATACCGTATTTCTTTGTTTATTAAACGCACTGAATTTGGGGTGTGCCTGTTAGTCCAGAAAGGATGGTACTTTATTATTTTTTTCTTAATTCCACATTTATTGTTTTTGAATCAAAACAACTATCATGTGGTTAATTATTTTGTTCATTTCAGGAAAGGTTTTCTTCAGAGATTGGAAAAAAACGTAAAATAAGCGAAACCATCTATCACCTGTTAGATAAGAATTTTACCTTTTTACTGCAAAATTTTTAAATTCTTACCCCGTCGTTGGCAGAAAATTGTGCTCATATTGACCTCATATTGACCTGGTTTTAATTTCGTATTTTTTTTAATTAAATCTTTTTTCCAAGTAAAACACATAAAACAATATATACAATTGGTAAACGCGGCTTATCTGCCTGATGAAAGTTTTTTTTTTTAATTAGGTTGAAAATAAACCTTAAGATGAGCAAAAATATAATTTTGGTAGAAAATAATATTTTGCTTATCTAAATTGTATTTATTTTTTCTTGAAGAAAGAAAATGAAATATCTGAAAAACAGAAAAAGTATACTTAAAATGAATACACTGGTAAAACAAGATGTTACTTTCCTCCTTTCTAGTATCACGGATCCCTTAAGGTTGTTGGGGAACCACTTCCTGTGGTTTGTCTTCAGCCTGGTAGCGCCCATTCCTCTCCAGGCCATTTTTTCAGGTAGGGGTTTTGCACCCCCACAAAAACATATAATACGGATTTCCACGGATACCAGTAGCAGGAGAAGCTGACTCAAATACAGCACCTTTATCACCTGTTCGCCTTTGTTGTAAAGCGTAATCCTGTTCTTCAGAGACGGTACCAGGTCCTCAAAGAATGGGGAAAACTCTTGTTTTTCTAATTTTGTAAAACAAGAAAAACTATCATAATCCAAATTATCTACACTAGCAGATTGTGGATAATTTGGCTCATTTAAATAAATATTTATTACCAAAATAAGAACATTCTCAAACGAACAAAATGATTTACCTCCTTATTGGATCATTTTTCTTATTTTAGTTATTTCTTTATTTTTACTAGAAAAACAAGATAAAGTGTTATGAATTTGGAAACCAAAATGCTAATAATGAGCAAACAATGCGGTCCAATTTCTTTTTTTTCAACTAGCAATGCAGCATTACGGTATCCTAGTGTCAGGTCCGTGTTTCTCCCCCTAGCTTCCTCCATTTTCGACTCCCCCGGCTGCTGGGCGGCAGCTGTGCTGGTGATGGCCGCGTGCCCACAGTGAAAGCTGGCTGCGGGGCCCCAGGTGGCCCCTCCTGACAGTTATTGATGTTCAGGTGTTCAAACCCTCTCTTGCAGAGACCACAGAGCCACACACAAACATGAATGTGCACAACACGCCGCCTCCATCTTTTCAGAAGAGGTTATGTTCAGTTTATTGGCGTCTTGTTGAAATCGTAAGCAAGTGATCAGAATGTCTGTGCAGTTTTGAGGAGTTATGCATACCTGGTATGAAATATTTATGGAAAAATGTTAGTAGTATACTGTACTTTTATTTGGTAGGCAACACAATGTGACTGGTTGCTGTGGACGATACTGAGACTTCTCCATGGTTATTGAACTATTGTTACTATCGTTAACGTTAGCTTTTTCTTATAAATAAAGCTTGCTTCATCCTTCAGTATCACTTGTCTCCCCCTACTGGTCAAGCAAGCGAACGTTGATAAATTCTGTGAATCACGCATCTGATCCTTGTTACCGTCCATGATTTGTTCACTGTTTTCTCAACCAGCCACTCATGTTTCTGAGTTCACGGTCTTGAAGCTTGCCAAATTCTGCTCTTGTTTTGCAATTTTTTTACTGGCCTTTTTAGTTGCTTTTGCTAGTCGCTAAAGTTAGCAACTTGCACAGGCTCTGACCAACTCCAGCTAACTGACCAGCTCGGTGGCCTTAGGGGTGATACCCCCGCCCCGAGCTTTGAAGGTTGCTGATTCGAGGCTCGGCTGTGTCATATCTAAGACTTAAAACATTTGTACCGGTGGCGCTCAATATTAGGGGTCACCTAATGACTCCCAATGACACACATCAGTTGGGTTGAGCGAGGGGGGAATGTGAGTGTGTTCTTGACTCCAGCCACCTCCCACTAAGGGGATATGGCTTCTGTAAATACATACATACATTCAACTAGTTGCTAAAGTCAGCAACTTACACCTGCTCTGACCAACTCCAGCGATTTGCTCTTTTCACCTGCTTCAAATGTATCTCCCAGGGATTAACAACATCTTTCATGTTCTGTCGCTGGATGAAATTCATCCTTGCTTTCGCAAGAAAGTATGGATGTATGCTTCAGGATTTAAGTGGTATGCTTTGGATTCCTTTGAAGGCACACACTCAAGATCCATTTCTAGCTATAATCTCTAGTGGTGAATTATTACCTACTGTCTCAAAACAAAATTGACACTGCAATGTATTCCAATCCATGGTCTCATTATAGTTATACTTAATAGTACACCCAGCAACGCGTGTTCATAAGAACCCTCAAGGAAAAGTGCGTTTGTACCGATTAAATGAGTAAAAAATATACAAAAAGGAAGACAAATTACAGGAAGACAAAAGGAAAGTGCTTTACCTGGAACACGAGTGTGACAAACATGAAGGGTTGGATGAGTTTCTCATCTTATTAATCTGCGCAGAAGATTCGTATGTACATTATGATACTGCACATGCACACATAGTCGCATACTTAAAGTTTAACGAAACGTCAATTAACTGAAAATAAAGACACAAATAGGGGAACATAACAACTATGGGATAACTTAGGAGTACAACACACATCAATAAAGAGAACCTCAAGACGATCGATGAGACATAACTCACCCACACGCGGTAAAGTCAATCTGACTGGAAACTAGCTAACACTTAAACCCAGTGTGTCACTTCCGCCATAATTTGATAACGGACGTAACACTCATAGCGTTACGTATATACTTAGATCCCAAACGAAATATTATTACCACCCTCGCTTTGCTTGTGGGTGATAATAACCAAAATAATCTACCCACTTTTAAATGGGAAACTATTGCTTATTCTAGGTATACATTTTAATATCTTAGTGGTAAAAAAAATAATAATCTTAGCCCTTGGATGCATGACCTATTAGTACATACATTCGTCCATGAGTGCGGTCGAAAATGATCCCAATTGCATTGAATGCGTTGTTGCAATTAACTTCAGAAATTTATTTCACTGTGGTTAATGATTATGTTCAAGAAAACAGTCATTTATTTTTTTTTAATGTTCGTTTTTTACTTTCTCTTCACATGTTACCAAATAACCATTAATTGTTTGTATGTTTGTGTGTCATTATGTCTGACTGTGACAGATATCATTCAAAAGGTCTCGGACACAACTGGCACTTTCTCTTCTGCTGGCCCTGTGTGCTTCTCTCCTGTAGTTGGATTGCAGCAGTTTTTGTCACTCCACACCTTGCCATGATACAGTTACGTAGTTTGGTAGTGTTGGGTTGCTTTCCAGTTGACTTATCATGCGCGGAGTCTCAAGCTCCTTTGAAAGTTCCGTAAAGACGTGTCGTCGTCCATTGTTGATATCTGTGTAGAATTCAGGGTACTGGGCCCTGAGTAGGAGTTCAGAGTGGCAATATGAACAATATTTTACCATAGGCCACCTCTGTGTCAGGTGCTTAAGTGTAGTTGCCAATCACCTGGTCCACGGTATCAAGTCCTCCTTTGGCATGGTTGTAGAAGAAGATCATTTCTGTTGTTTTTCTTTGAGAGGTTTTCATCCACCATCCTATTGTAGTGGATTGTGATAAGGAGCAAAATTGCCTTTCCCCTTTTTCTCAAGTAGCTGATCATGGTTATGCCATTTAACCCAAATACAGTACTGTGGACCTTCCAGGATCTGTGAGCATTTATGAATGGAGGGATGTCTGGCTTATTTTGTTGCAAAGTTGTTAAAATAATCAGACCCTTCTCCATGAGATGCTCTGCTACAGCCACATTTGTGAAGAAATTGTTAGTGTTGATGTTGCGACCTGTGTGTCTAAATTCACTGCATAACTGACGGAGAGTATTTTCTCCCAGATTTGTAGGCTAGTTTGATCATGTATAAAACTCACAATTAAAAATAATTCAACTGTATTATTATATTTAGAGAAAATACACGTATGCTGCTGTGTAAACAGGACATTTTGGGTGGTAACACTTATGAAATCAGATGTGTATGTGTGACAGTGTTTTGCTGACAGTTGCCGTTGCTAAGTTACAACATTTCATAGAAGATTCCATAGAAAATGCTAGGGGTCTATTTTGACCTCACTTATGGAAGTGATTCAAAAATGTCAGTTTTTAACTTAGTGGTAGTAAATGATAAAAATAAAAACGGCATCATACATGTTTTATGAGGAATACCTGGAATATGACAATTACGACCGTAATAATCCCACTTTTATTTTTAAATATTTTGAAGAATTACAGCCGATGGTGTCATTTGTGACCCCACTTATGCATCCAAGGGTTAAAATGAGCAACATTTCTGCAAATGTGTCAACGATTTATCTTCTGCCATGTAAAATCCAGATGCTGGACCCAATTTTAAAATTTGTCCTCGCCTGGAAAGCCACAGTTGGTACTGCTGCCACCCTAACACACTCCAGATGTGTCTGCCGAGCCCTAAAAGTTGTTCTTGGCCCAGCCAACGACCACTAAATGTTGCAAATACTTTCCTTTTTTTAGAAACAACTCAGAGTTAGCAGCAGAAGCGCAAAAAAAGGTGTGGATAGATTGAAGAGGAGGGGGGTGAAAAGATGACAAATAAATGATTTGTAGTGTGGTAGGCAAAGGAAGGAGACATGGAAAATGACACAAGGAGGAGGAGAGGTGAGGGAGTCGGCTGGAGTTGTAACATCTGGCTTTTATTAGCAGCCTTTGGGAAAAATCTGAAAAGGAAGTTTTTTGTTTTTTTGGTGGAGACGAGCTCGTCTGCAGCGGCGATATAGCGCTCGACTGGCGACGAGGGGAGCGAGACTTTCCCAGAGGAGAACAGATGGTCGCTGGATCTTCAATACAATTACATCAATAACAGCTTTCACAGATATGAGCCGGGGATGACAAGCTACCTGCCGCTCACAGAGGCGGCCGCGTAACTCTTCTAGCCTTAACCTCGCGTTAAATATCCTTTCGGTCCTGCTCACGTGCTGCACGTCGTAGCATTTCAAATGGATCGAACAGATGTTGCAAAGATTGCACTGCAAAAAATACATTCTTACTCCATTTGCAGAATATTTGTATAATTTGAATTGATATTTTATTGTGTTTATATGCTTCAAAAATTTGGCAGAAAACCTTGCTTATTTCAAAGGAATAGTGTTTATTTTGTGACCACTAGATGTCGCAGAATAGTGTGGTGCGGGGGTCTCCCACCTTTTTCAAGCTAAGAGCTACTTTTTGTTCCCAATTAGCACAAGGGTCACCCAGTTTGATATGCATTGCTGAAATCACTACTGATCACGTTTATGTAATGCAGTGGTCGGCACATTCTCCTAACACGCGAAAGATCTCCAGTTCGAGACTGGTCAGAAACATAGGTTGGCCTGGAGAGGTATGGGTGCTACTTGGCTGTACTTCCCCAAGACAAACCAAAGCAATGGTGGCCCTACGACCCTAGTGGTCAAGGGATCCAACCAAGCATGTTATCACTCGGTTGTTACTAGGAAGTATGGTCAAATATACTCAGCCTACCACACAAAAAACAAACTATTACTATTACTAAAACACCACATTGACACAGTAAAAAGGTGAGCTACTCTCAGAACAGGTCCGCGGGTATCTCACCTGTCAATTAAGGGCACCACGTTGGACATCTCTGGTGTAGTGCATGCAAAAACGAGTGCTAAAAACCACAAAGAAAAATACATTCTACGGAGACTCAAAGTAACCAAAAAACATGATTTTTCTTACTTTTCTGCCCAGCCTCTCACATTTTTTTTGTGTTTGGGATAATTATGTTAGCTCCCTCTAATCTACCATGTGCTCAAAACATAATTTTGAACTGGATTTTTCTTATTTAATCCAGAAACAATGAAAAAAAATATCTTCAACGAAGAAAATATTAAAATGAGCACAATCTTCTGCCAAAGGAGCAAGGATTTTAATGTTTTGCAATGTACTTTGAAACGGACAGTTTGAATGATTTAACCACTAGATGACGCGGTATTCTATAGTGAAAGAGAAAACGAGTGCTAAAAAAGCTCAAGGCAGATCACATATACAACTATAAAAGACTTAAAGTGACCAATTTTTTTGCTTAGTCTATAGTGAGTTTTTTTTCTTGATTTTGGACAATAATGTAAGCTTTCTAGGTGAGGCTTCTCTTATGTAAAATGAATACAAATTTTCCGACCCACTTTTTTGGGGTCTGCTTGGGGGCGCCATAAAGCCCAGTAAACTTTTTCAAAGAAAAGGGACGATGTGTGTTATTGGACAATTGGGTCTTTCATTATTGTGTAGTGCAACCGAATAGGAGTGTTAAAAAAGCACAAGGATTAGTACAAACTATGAAACTTAAAGTATGCAAAAAGCACACCTTTTGCGAGTTTTTTTTTTTTTTGTGGTTTAGTTATAGCAGCAAGATGGCCGACTTGGTCAGCCCCCACTAGGTGTTAGTCTTACATAAGAAATAACAAATTACATTTTTATGACATCCATGTATTTTTGCTTATTTTTCAAATCAGTATTGTTTTTTCAATGGAATAAAATATTTTACCACTCAGAAATGCTGAATAATACAAATTTTCCCTTTAAGCTTACATTTTCTTATTTCAGAATATTTGATCTCTTTGTTGAGTGGTTGGTTGGTGGGCGGGTGGACTGTTAACCACAAGGGTCGCAGGGGCACCATTTCCTGTGGTTTGTCTTGGGCAAGTACAGCCTAGTGGCTCACTTACAGGTAGACAAATGTCCTTGCTTTAAGGAACATTTTCTACAAAGCAGATCGTAGATCACTATCCTCATATTAATCATTGATATATTTATATTCTTTAAAAAAAGGTAAATATTAAAACAAATAGATCAAATAGAAAATTACACTGAAGTAAAACATTCTGCCACAATATATTTTAAGATAAAGATAATTCTGAAAAAAATGTCTATATTAGGCATACTTCTTTCTTATTTTAATATTGTTATACCTTTTTTCTACCAAATTAAAATGTGTAAAAATAGGCAAAAATGTCTTACCTAGCAGATGGCACATCACTGTGCTCATCTAAAGTGTTTTTTATCCCAATCCCTGCAGAAAATATTCCCTAATATGATCTACCATCTGCCAGATAAGACAATTCAGCATATTTTAAGGTCGTTTTCTTAACAATTCTCTTTTCTTAAATTTGAAGAATGTACTTAAAATGAGCATTTTTCTGCCAATTGAAACAAAGTACTTTTTGCCCTGCAAATATACCAGGTTTCTGTTGAACTTTTTTGTTACGTTTAGTGCCGTTGCATATTTTTGTTTGCAGCTTGATCACATATGTGCCATACATTTGTTCATACATGTGTGCACTCTCCCACGCTGCATAGCCTGTCATTAGTCCGAACTCCAAAGCCTCTGAACTCTAAATCAGCTCAAGATGATGCCGATTCCGGATCTGTCTGATGGGCCCAATTGGTCCTGACACAAATAAACAAATCTTAACCCACGATGATTAAGCCGTCCTGAGAGAACATGGAAATATGGTCTTCTCCCGCTATTTCGCGTCTTCGGATTTTTTTTACTCTTAGTAGATCATGCAGATAAATACACACTTACCGGAATTGCAAATGTGCTTTCTGTTTCCTGGGTGCTGATTGGCGCAGTCTCAATGAATCGTTTACCTATCCTGTGACATGTACTGTGCTTGTTTGCTCCAAAAGTGTGCTCGTTGCTACAACTCAACTGTTTACAAGTTGTGGTCGTACATGGCTTGCATATTGATGCGCGCAAGGGTCTGGTAGAGCGGATTTTTCTCTGGCCTGACGGCTCATTATTCTGTTTGTCACCAAAAAAGTGAACTTCACTCAAGCAAATTTGACAATGGCCAACCCGAATTCCCAAACACCCAAACAAGTAAAGCACCTCGCCACCCAAGTTGGTCATACTTTCATCCCTCCAGATGAAATGGGACACAAGAAAAGATGTGACTTGGGTCACGGAGACACAACACACTCTTCTGTTCAACAGCAGTGCCCGACAGCTTTCACTGGTTTACCCCAGCTGCATCATACAGGTGCCCCTGCCATCCCTTAGAATGCGTCTAAACATCCCACTATCCTTTCACAACACGATCGATTATACCCAGTTCAAATTTGAATTACCCAAATTTTGAGCTGATGTGTCAAACATGGATTTTTTGGGGATTCCAGCCCAAAGTGGTAGATCAGCTGAAAAGCCAGTGTACCAGTTCCAAAAATGCTCACCAGTGATGGGTCATTGTTATTTTGACAAAAAATTGATTGATTGGGACTGGCAGGAGGCACTTTTTGTCAAAGAAACAAACTGCACTGTTTTGGTCACGATATATTATTCCCGATCGACTATTTCTGAGAACAGGGGCTTTCCGCCTAAAGTGATCTCTTATCCCTGGTCCTTTATGGCTGCAGGTGGGGGCCGTGAGCGCATGTCAAGGATCGTGGGATTTTGCATACAGTAAGGGGTTCTGGTCTCCATTAGCCGCAATAATCCGGTGATTACAGTATTTTGGTATGTTGGGACTCATACCAATGCTTCAAAATTAAGTCATCAATACTGATGCCACATACCATATACAATTAGCACTAAAACCATAAACCATGGGAGGGGTCTTGAACTTGTGACCTGGGGGGTCATTTGCTGCCCCCGGGATGATGGTTTGTGGCCCCTGCCTTAATATAGAATTTCGAATCGATCTTATTTTTGCTGATTTATTCTCATATTTGCCCTTATTTTTTATGTCGAAAAATCTACATAATTACTAATTTGCTGCATTACAGTTGGATTAATGTATTACTGACTTATTTATTTTCTTACTAATTCTAATACCGTTTCCATGATTTGTACAACTTTATTTTGTGTAGGGTAAAAAAATATTTCAGAACAGTGGAATGTTTTCATCAAATACTTTCTTTTGGGAAACCCGATTTGGCCCTACCTCATCCAGACCCTACCTCTGGCGGCCCACAGAAAAGTTGAATTTGTCTACCCTGCTTTATAGATTCTTGGTCTTTTTCTGGAGATAATCTTATTCGCGCAGCTAAAACTTCAGGAGAACTATCTGTAAATTTTCGCTCCGAAAATTTGTTGTTTTGCTAGGAAGGCCTGGCGGGGGTTACCAGAGTCTCAGGCTGTGTTTGCGCGGACTCCTTGGCGGCTTCATGGGGAACAGATGTGGAAAGGCGGGCGAGTAGGCAGCAAGCCAGAGCAGCTGGGGAAAATTAAAAACAAGAGCATTCCTGGAGACTGCGTGAATTACAGTGGGATGGAGCGAGGGCTGGTCCAGCCGCGGACCCAGAGAGAGTTTTAGGACCTTGCGGTCACTGACAAGAGTCTCGGGATTGAAAGGGACTACTTTGCAGAGTTTGGTTGTGGATAACAAGTAGCAGCTGTGTTTCCATTGCTCTGCAGGCACCGATATGGAAGAAGGCACCAGGAGCATCTGTGACATAAAAAGATGGTGATTGCTAAATGCGCCTATGTTGTTATTTTTTAATGAAGATGCGCGTTTTCTAATTTTGAATAAGAGCACAAAATAAGACGCCTGGCTGTGCTTTACATAATCTGCGAAAAATATTTTCTTACCCCATTGGCAGCAAATTTTGCTCATTTCAATTCAATATATATTTTTATTTTATTTTAATGTTCTTCTCATTTAAAAGAAAGAAAAATGGATTTAGAATAAGCCAGATTTTCCTCTACACTATTTCTCATTGTAGGAAATATTTCAACAAATTTTAGAAAAAAAAAACAGAGTTACCTACCATCTGCTAAATGAGAGAAGGTTGCTTACTATAAATGTAGATGTTTTTATTTTCATAGAAAAATATAAGTAAATATTCTTAAATCAACATAATTATTTGTACGATCCAAACTGATTAAACAATCTGAAGTAGAGATTGAATCTTAAAATGAACAATTTATTTGTAGATTTATTCTTGTTTTACTACAAAAAAATATACCAATTACACTCATTCAGCCATATGTTTTTTCAGTAACAGGTTTCTTATTTTAACTAAAATATTTTATTTTGTAAAATGAAAACTACAATTTTTAAGCCACATTTTATGATATTGCTGTGTTACATTTTTATTTACTATGAAAAATGTAGATTTCTAGTGAAATGAGAATTATCCTTATTTTAGGCAAACATTTCCAAGGTGGCAATTTTTTATTACTTTACGAGAAAAAAACAGGAGATTAAAACATACAGTTAAATAAGAGTTACACTTAAATTCAGAATTTCATATGGTGGCTGAAACATGTTTCCTATTTTATTAGAAAAACTTTTTTTTACTTGAGCAAAATAAAAATGACAATTTAAGGATAAATACCTGCTGATGCTTATTTTTTTATTTCTTATTTTACGACTTAATTTAACAATTTTGTGAAACAGAAAGAAACCACACCATCTTTTTTTTACTACTGTGGCAGATCTTTCATATTTTACTAGAAAAAAATTATGTTAAAAACTAAAATAAGAAATACTCTTACACTCAGCAAATTGTTTCTAGAGTGATAGACACATTTCTCATATTTTGCTAGAAATATGTTTAATAAAATTAAAATTATAATTCTCTTAAGCAACATTTTCTACTCAAAATAGTAAAGATGAGTAAATAGTATATGATAGTATTATTTGCTGTATTTTTATATTTATTTATTTATTTAATTTTGTATTTATGTAAAGGAGCCATGACTTGCAGTACAAAAAAAGTCAAATGAAAAATATAGCTTTGTCTCTTTTTCTCTCCCCTCAAAAATTCTTGTAAAAAAATAAATCTATTCCGAGACTCAAAAAGGAGTCTCTGGAACGCTGTGTGTGTCACTGCGAGTGCTTTTTCATCTGGTTTCATCACGACACAAGTGGGAGAGCAGAACATTTTGAACTTTTTTCGGCGAGCAATCTTTTAGGCCAGATTACATGAACCTCGTGCAGATGTTCAGAAAGTCAAGAAAGTGCAGGACCCAAATAAATTGTTGTTTATTTTCACTTTAATAGTCAGTGCAAGACCCACATCTGCTTTCTCTTAACGGGGCCTCGTCGGTGGGGTCCAGACCTGGACCCGACCACTCAACTTGACCTGATACTCATTTTTTTTCTCTCTTTTTTTCTCCCCGCCGCCTTCTGCTTTCTCTGCAAGCGTTTCGTCCTTCAGCGAGAGCACAGATGGCCGCTGTCGAGCTCGCAGACCTAGCCGACTTCCTAATGTATTAAAAAGTGAAATCCCTGGCCTGTTCAGATTATGCAGCTGTCTGTAATCCCAATTGAGGTAGTAAACAGACTGGCTGCGCCCTAGACCAAACCACCTCCCTTCCCATCTTTTTTTTTTTTTTACACTATTGTCCCAAACCGGCCTCAAAAACGTGTTCTCACAAAGACTGCATATTTTAGGTGACTTTGCACATCTAAAGATTTCTGTGTATTATTTAGGACCTATTATTGTTAAAATATTTTTTCATTAGGAAAAAAAAATACTGTGATCCCTCATTTATCGTGTTAACGGGGACAAGAACCCCTGCGATATAGATATGGTTTATGTTTTTTGTGCTACTTGTATCAAAATGTGGTATAGGTATCATTGACTCAATATTCATGTATTGGTATCTGTCCTCAAAATACATATTGCGGTGAATGGGTACCAGAGACCCCCGCCAAATGGAAAAATCCACAAAGTAGTTGCCCCCACCACCTACTTTCAACATGCTTTTAGCCAGTCCGTAGGTGGGAAGAATGAAAAATAGAGCCACCACATGACACAAATGCCCTCTTCTGCTCTCAGCAATAGACCAGTGGGGATAATGGATAACAGCTAAAGCAATGCAGTTCCTTTTAGGCAGGTCCCAATGCCACTCTTTACCAGCCTGAACCGGAAAAGAATGTGCTCTGTTGACCCTTGCTGTCAGGAATACAATAGTTAACCGGGGATAATGGATTGCGAGCACCATGCATTTCATTTTAGGGAGGGCCAGAACAACACGCCTCCCAACATAAGTGTTTTTTAATGGTACCCATTCGCAGCAATATAGGAATTGAGAGAATGGATAGCCGCTGCATTAGTGGGATTTATTTTAGGCGGAAGTAATGGCAAAGAAAGAGTCGCCTATCCCCACAATGGTGCACTCTGCTGGTAACCACTCGCAGCTATTAACGATCGGAGAGAATGGATCATGGCAGTAAAAGTGCAATCAAGTCAGAACGGCTAAAAAGAGCAGCCATGCCTGACAAAAATGTGCTGTCGGGCCCCTTTTGTAATAACATACAATCAGGGATAACGGATCACTGAGTGTTTTTCAACGCTGTGATGCACTAAGGCAGCGAAGTGTCATGTAGTAAGGGATTACAGTATTGATTTAAGTAATATGTAAAAATACATGAACTCTCATATAAATGTGCTTTTTTTTAAAATACTCGCTAACATAGTTGTTTAGCATCTTGCGGCCCAAAAATCAAAAAATTGCAAGCGACTGGGCAAAAAATGAGATGAAAAATTTCGCTTTTTGGTCACTTGGACTTTCAGAAGTTTGTATTCCTCCTTTTGCTGTTTAGCGCTCGTCTTAGGTGGCATTACACAATACAGTGACATCCGGTGGTCCAAAAAATACATTCTGGCCCTTTAATCAAAGGTTTACGGTGCCATATGGCGCCCCCTCCCTCCCCAAAAGGAAAGCTTGTCCAGGCGGGTGGCTCGCTTATGCACGTTGGTTTCTTTTTGACGAGAATATCTGCTTCTATTTAAAGCAGCTGGCGCTATCTGCAACCTGTGTGTTTATGTTGAGGGTGTCTAGCATGGGGAGACGGACCCACTCCCTCCCCTCTCGCTTTTGAGGATTTAAACAAGCTTTAAATACAAAGAGAAAACATAAAAAAAGATCAAATTCCTAAAAGTATATGCCAGAACCATTGTATTAATTGGATTAAAATATTTCCCTAGGTTTTATTAAATAAGAAATTTTACATGCATTATTTCATATCCACCATTTTGATTATTTTAAGTATTAATTTATCTTATATATTGTTTTCAGATGTTACTAAATTTCAATTGATCAAATTAATTAGAATAAAATATGTTCCAATAAAACACACTTACATTCGATTTTTAAACTTGTTTTTCTGAGGTTTTAAGTTTGGTTACTGAAAAAAAATAAGAAAAACGTTTTTGTGTGTTTTTTAGTATATCAAAATCAAAAATGATTAAAATATGGTAAATAAATTCTTCTCCTTGTCATGTTACTACAAAAACTATAGTAATATAGTTAAATCAGGAAATTGTGGATACTGTAGCTAAATCAACTGACAAAAAAACAGGTAATCTAGAAAACGAGAAAATTCTAATGGTATTTCAATGATTTTTGGCAAAATTATTTGCGGTAAAATAAGAAAAAATACACTTAAAATTACTAATATTCTGTGCATTGTTCCGCATCACATGCTTATTGTAGGTGTTATTTAGTGGTATTCTTTAGTTTCCATTGATATCATATTTTCTCCCCTTAGCACCACTGCAAACCTTGGCTTCCTTAGCTATAAATATAGTACAAGAATAGAAAATTGTATCGCCAACTTGTAGTCTTCATGAATCACACGAGAGTTTGAAATCAATAAAGAGAAAGTTAACGTTTTCTTCATCTCACTCCCACTTCAACTTATATTTACATATGTACAGGAAGAAAATAACTGCCTGAAATGAATGAATGAATAAATGGATGAATTTAATAAATGTAGAGAAAGGCATTGTGGGAAGTAAATCAGCCAATAGCATTTAGATGATGTCCATCTAAAGCGAACAGGCATCTTAAATGTGTAACTTCCCATTTGCACAAACACCACAAAGTTTGGGTAAACAAAATAATTGTATTGAAGTCATATCGCGGGTAAAGAGGGGACATAAATCATCTCATTCCACACCGTAAAGTGAAAATGTCATAGGGCGGGGTTGCTGTATCCCGAGCGGTCTACTTCATAAACAAATAAAGGATTCTGCAAAGCGAGCCCCCACGTCCACCACCCGCATCTACTTTTGCTCTCCGTTGCACGCCGTCTATTTACTTGAAGCGAGCAGGCCGCGCTCTTGCCTTGTTTGGTGCTGGCAGGATGGCGGGATGAAGTTCTCCTGAAAGTCAGTCCACCGTGATGGACAGCAGCAGATCCAGCTGCACTTGTCACTGGCACTCAACTTGGCTGGCCCACCGAGGGAGGGGGCAAGGGGGCCGGTCAGCTGCTGAGGAGCTTGTGCTATAGGGTGCGCTACTGAGTAAAGAAGTAATTAGTTACAGTTACTGGTTACTTTGTTTAAAAAGTAATCAGATACCCCCAGATTATTGGCACCCAAAAGTAATGTGTTACTCTGAAAGTTACAAATTACCGTATAAACTCGCATGAAAACCGACTCCCTAAAACTTCTTAAAAACCACATCGTAAAAGGAAACATGTATGCCAAACTGTGGAAACAGGGAAGCCTTCATATTTTTTGACTAGTGCAATCTTAAAAGCTTGCAAACTAACAGCCGAGACACTCCATATTCATTTTGTCTTTTGTCTTCAGACCACTCAAATAATGATTACTCCTTTTCTGGGTAATGTCCACGACTTTTACTTTTTATTTATCCAGGTATAGTGTGTTGCAAAATTAATCTTATGAAGAAAAGGACCAAAATTCAGTACTCTCTTACCGTAAATTCTATGCTCCTATTTGCCCTATTGATTTCGTTGTTCCTGTATAAGCCACACCCCATCCCCACGCGCAGCTTCAAATTCTCTACTGTCGACACACAACCAAATATGCGCTTATAAACTGACCCTCTGATTTTGGTATTTTATTTTGTAGTTGTAAATACATCTTAGATGGGAGTATATACAGTAGGAAGAATATCAGTAGGGAGAAATTACGCGTTATGGTAGTTTGTGCTTGAGAGGGCACCACCGAAACTGTTCAGTTGTATTTTGAAGATAGATATAATCATGCCCACCCACTTAAGGTGTTGTATTCAGCGTTTTGTTGCCGGCAGAACAACGGTTACATGTATTTAAATAAGTCAAGGAGTAATAATCAAAGAACAGACGACATTGCAATCCATGGCTCTCTTAGAAAGTAGCGGTGTAACGTAGCATGTCGTAATGACAGTTGAGTTACAACATCTTATCAATAACGCATTTCAGTACACGTTACCAAGAAAAGTACCATATTTTCTGCACCTTGAGCCGCAGCGGATTATAAGGAAGACCCCCGAAAAATAATCCTTTGTCATATATATTCAATACGTAAGGCGCACCTGACCATAAGACGCATTAAGTTAATATTGTAGTCAGAGATACTGTGTACATTAATGTATAACCGTTGAGGTCTTTATACACTAACGGTAAATATTATTGCACTAATTAATCCGTTGATAAGAATCGCTGATTAATATTACACAGAACAAAATGCGAATGAGAATCTATGTCTCTAGCACTGTAAGCAAAAATAGTTTTATAAAGGGATACGCTTGAAACCCTTGTAAGTATGTCATCTGTACCCTTGTTGGACCTAAAACCTGGGTTCGAATACCATCCATCCATCCATTGTCTGCACCACTTATCCTCAGTAGGGTGCTGGAGCCAATTCCAGCGGTCTTCAGGTAGTGGGCAGGGGACATCCTGAACTGGTTGCCAGCTAGTTGCAGGGCACACAGAGCACACAACCACTCGCTCATTCACACCTAGGGTGGTTTGGTCCAGCCAATCAACCTGAGGGGAGAATATGCAAACCCTGCACAGAAAGGCGGGCAACTGGATTTGATCCCTTGACCTCAGAACCAGTTGTATAAAATGTATTGAGATTTGGGTCAGCGATGGGGTACCATAAACCCTTGGTAAGTAACGTGCACCTATAAATACTGTATACAATTCCAATCTTCACCATTTTCTGTGGTATTTAAGATGCACTGGTCGCACTTTCGAATTTCTGGCCAATTTAGGGTGTTCAGGTCCCGATTATAGTCTAGAAATTACAGTCATTGCCTTTAAGGAACGCGTTACTGGCCACAAGTTAGAAGGGCCAATGATTGGGATGTCAGGGTTGCACGATGTGTGTGAAGGAGAGTAGAGGGATATGGGGGTTAAGTGAGTAAAGGGGAGGGGGGGGCGGTAGTCACAGTCAGCAGCAGCTGAGAGGGTGAGCAGGTGTTACTGTTCGTCTCCCAGGCCAGTGTTTGGAAAACCAACAGAGACACAATACCCATTTCCACGCCATGCATCGATTTGTGCGGGCTGTTTTCAATGGAGCTTATGTTCTTAAGAAACTTGGCTCCCAGGTGACAATATTTCAATTTTTTACTCATTGTGCACTATATTGACGTCTGCTGTGTTTTTTCAGGTAGCAGGGTGCAGAAGTTTGGAACAATGCCAGATTCACCTGCGGATGTGAAAAGCCAGACGAGGTCTACCCCGCCAACCATGCCTCCTCCGCCCCCGGCAATCAACCAAGCCACCGGTCGCAATGCTTCATTCACACCCGCCACCAGTAAATCAAGTAAAGAAATACGTTGTTATTTTCTAAAGAAAAAAGGTTATAATTATTGACAGTGTGATTCTGTTTTTTATACTCGGCGACCACATCAGCAAGTAATGAATTAAGCATTTAAAATATATTTTGGTGTGTCACTGTAAGATAGTTCAGCTAATTTCCTTATGATTTCCCACTGGCCTCCCCTGTGCGGGGTTTGCATGATCTCCCTCTGTGCCTGTGTCGGTTTCCTCCGGGCACTCAGGTTTCCTCTCACATTCCGAAAATATGCATAGTTTTTGTCAGTTAATATTGCAAATGTTATCATATTCTTGGAATTTGATCATATTACTATTATTTCAACAGATAATATAGGTAATTAATGTTAATGTTTCTCATTTTAATGCATTGTAATTGTTTTGTGGTGAAATGAAAAAAGTTGTTTTTTAAAATTGTAATTTTATTTAATTTTTCCTACAAAATAAGATGTTTTTTCTTATTTTTATTTAGTAAATAACATTGAATATATGAACAGAAATATGTATATACTTAAAATAAGTCAAATGATCTGCCAATTGGGTACAAAAATATATATTTTTTCATTTTTACTCATATCTTATATTTTTAAGATTTATATTCTCATTTTACAGAATTTCAATAGTTTTGAATCAATAAAATAGAGTTAAAAATGTCTACTATATTTTAATTAATTCCTGGATGCAAGACAATAAAAATTTGAAAAATAATACTATATTTGGAAAATTCTGTAAATACTTTTTAGAATTTTAAACATTTATACTTTCAAGAAAAACATTGCTCCACGGGCAGGTAGTTTTCATCATTTTAAACATTATTTTGTTTTTTAATTATTTCAACGATTATATTTTTAGTAAATTGAAAAAAATACACTTGAAATGATAAATTATCTGTTAGTGAAACAAGAAATTTTTATATAAAAGTTTTACCTTATTGATTTTCTAACTCAAATGTTTGAACAATTTTAATCCAGAGGGTTGGGGAGTTCATCGGCAGGATTTGGGGCTGATTTTATTTTGGAAAATGCTGTTATTTTTTTGCAAATTGGTACCGGACATTGACTAAAAGTTGTCTTAGAGCTTTTTTCCCCGTTCCATATTGATGCATTAAGTCAACATACTGTCCCGTACATAACAACAACAAAAAAGTGAGTATATCAAGATATTGTACTAGCAATGATAAATACTTAAACTAAGTACCCAGAGATAAAACTTATTGTGGTGGTTAACTGATAAAAACTAATCGACCTCCACATCACAGCGCATAAATAATTTAGCCGTGGCGCACCACCTCAGGCCTTGAGTCATTCAATGGGTCATTGATGGAATTGAGGTCAAGGCTTTCAAGTCCTTCCACATCAAACTCATTCGTGCACGAGTTCACGGACCGCAACGAGGCCGTCAGGCGTGCACAAGATGAACACGCTTGTGCAGGTATATCCTCTGAAATGTAGCGCTTCTTAAGAGTTGTGGCTAGCGAGTGTGGAGTGTGCGAGGGCGGCTGGTGCATCGTGTGTTTGTGTTGTTGACCAGCTGGTAGGAGGCTGGCAGGGCAGAGAGCATCAGTCCGGCTGGCGTTGCTGCAGGGAGCCTACGTTCTTCCCTATATAGCAATGTCAGGCCACGCTCTCTCACCTGTTATCGCGCCTCTTCGCTAAATCGAGCATGCTAAGATCATATTGGTCGGCTAACTTGTTTGTTCCTTTTTATTTATTTTGCCCGTTAGGTGATATTTCTGCAGAAAATGCTCAAAATGTTTTTTTCAATTCGCCGCACTTTAATAGCCATAATCTTGGGAACTCTATGACTGACCAAGATCAATCATAGATTGTGTTTCTTTTGTTTTGGAGATTTCAGCATTTATCAATGAAGCATGGAAATGCCATACAATAAGATGGTAAATGGTAAATGGTCTGCATTTATATAGCACTTTTCAAGTCAATGAAGACCTACCAAAGCGCTTAACAATGTGCTTCACACTTACCCTTTCACATACACACTCACACACCAATCGGGAGTCAGCCATGCAAGGCGCCGACCTGCTTATTGGGGGCATTAAGGATTCAGTGTCTTGCCCAAGGACACTTCGACATATAACACGGAGCAGCCGGGAATCGAACCTGCGACCTCTTGATCCCAAGACCAGCAATAATGAAAAAATATCAACAGAAATGTATATTAAACACAAATCATTATTACTCTTCCATTGCTAGTTATTTTTTGCAAAAAAAAAATTCTCACTTTACAATGTTTTCCACATGCTATCGGGCAGAAAATTGTACTTAATTGATGTAATAGTTTTTGGGTTTCTCAATCAATTCATTCCTTTTTTATTTCGTAAAATAATTTAAAAAATTCAAAAAGAGGTAGAGTATTAAAAATGGCAGGTGATAGATACTTTTGCTTGTTTATTTCTTAATATAACTTTTCCAGTTTTATTATCATTGTTTTAAAATTGTACCAGGAAAAAACGAATTCACAATATGGTAAAATGAAAAATAATACTTCAGTGGAAAATATTTAAAATGACAGATGAAAAAAACATTTTGCTTATCATTATTAGTAATTTTAGTATTTTTATTTTAAAAATCTGAATTTTTCTCATGTTTAATAAAACAGTTTAAAATATAGTAAAACAAGATATAATATGTAAAATGGCAAAGGCCTGATCATTTTATGAATTATTTTTTTTATTTTAAGTTTGAAAATAATAAAATAAAGAAATGATACTTTGTGTTATTATTTTACTTGGAAAATGATTGAAAAATTATCGTAAAATGAGAAATAATAATAATTTAAAAGAGCTAAATTATCTGAAATGTTGGATAACAGATAATCTTTTTTTTCATTTAAATTAGAATAATCAGACTGTTTTAAATATCAAATTATATTTTTCTTTTACATTTTCAAAGAAAACGTCATTTTTCAAATACAATTTTAAGACAAGAACATTGGAAGCAAAGATAATTATTTGACTTACTACACTACAAGTATCAAACTCGCTTTTTGCCAGTAGAACAAACAACAAACAAATGCCGTTTGCATGTATACTTTATGTGAATCTAGGGGGGGAAAAAAACTTGCTAGATTTTTTTATTGTATGAAAATAAATATATAAATACAAGCATTATGTCCCGGGCTGTGCAGTGCTTGACATTCTACTTGGTGGAGGTTGTTGGAGCCGTGGTTTGTTAAAAAAGTGCCAGGGAGCCACTAGGGAGTGCCAAAGAGCCGCATGACCGTATGAAGCTACAGAGCCGCTTTTACACAAAAGCACGTGTTTATCGATTTAGTTGGTATTCATTGGGGGGGGCCTTAACACAAAACCTAGCTAAAGACACTCCCAGAGACCTAAAGTCCAACTCTGTACGTTTTTACGAAAATCGGTTCAGCCGCTTCGGAGCGTGCAAGCCACATACGGAGCACGCAAATCATTATTTTCAATAAGTTATATACATATATATATTAATAATAATAATATATATATATATAAGTAAAAACAATTTAAAATATGTAAATAAAGGCTACAATTAATACATACATAATAAGATGCGATTAGCAAAACTTCAAATAAAAAAAAGCTTTTGTTTTTCCACTGCGGATGAAACAGGCGGTTACATATTTATATGTATGAATGTCGGTAGAGATCTGCAGCTCAAAGGCGCCAATCTGTTTTCAGATGGCGGACATGTGCAGCGCTGCGTTTAGCGCCACACCTGCCACTGGAATAAAAGTAACACGGGCCACAGGACTATTTTTGGCAGCTCATTTACAAGTTCCCCTTATAGTTTTGTCTTAGTGAGCCAGTCGGTGGCTGGCTGGGTGGATGGGGAAGCGTTTGAGGAATAGACGGACACCCGAGCAGGTGGCGGGACAGAAGAGACGGACGCCGGCGCTTTCGGAGACAGCTGGTTTGCATGAAAACATGCGGGGATGCTGACGATACATTTGGACGCAACAGAAAAGAAATTCTGACGTTAGAAAATAATCAAATATTATGCCATTGAGGGAATAACACACACAAAAAAACAGTCTAGCGAATTTACTATCTGCTTGATAGGGCAATTTAGCTGATTTTGATTATATATTTAGCTATTTCACAAGGAAATCTTATAACAAGAAGAATTTACTTCAAATACGCAGTTTTTGGCCAGTTGGATATGCATTTTAGGTATATATTGGATTTTTGCTGTGATTGTATTTCCTGAAGAAAAAAGGGAGGGGGTCATTCTAAAAACAAGGTATTCTTTTGCCAGTCGGGACAGAGAATTGTGCTATTTTAGATCTAGATTTTTATTCATTTCATCTCATCTCATCAGCTGCACCGCTTATCCTCAGTAGGGTCGTGGGGATGCTGGAGCCCATCCCAGCAATCATCGGGCAGTGGGCAGGGGACACCCTGGACTGGTTGCCAGCCAATCGCAGTAGATTTTTATTGTTTCCATTTAATTTTTCCTCTCAAAAGAAGATAAAGATTATTTTGAAATGTAGTGACTTTTCTATTGTTTTCCTTTGTAGATTGAATTTTCTTTTTTCTTTTTCTTATTTTTAAATATTTTATTTGAGTTCCTAAAAAAGAGGAAATCTGCTTTATCTGGTAGATAATTCAGCTTACTTTAAGAAATAGTTTAGCACTAGTACTTAAAATAAGGCATCAGCTAGATGAAACAATATTGCTTATTTTAAAAAAAATTATCATATAAAAGAAGAAATGTTCAAGTAAAATTCTTAACATTTTAGATTGACCACTGATTTTTTTTTGCACTGACAGTATTTCTTCTGTTATGTTTATTTTGTCGTTTATATTCTGCGTTTTATCTTGTTTTAACATGTTGGGGGTTTTATTGCCTCTAAAATAATATTGCAAATTTGCGTTATCAAGCAACTGGCAGATAATTTTTCTGATTTTTAAAAAAGTTTTCTACCACAATTATAAAAAGAAATAATTAAGATTAAAAAACGTATCCACCATCTGCTAAATGAAAAATATTGCTTATTTTAAGAATATATTTTCTTTTTTTTATAGTATTTTATTTTTAATTTAAAATAATCTCAATGGAAGGTCTGTATTACAGAATTGAATGAAGCTTTTCCTAATTTTTGTGTTTGTTTTAAAGTATTTTATTTAGGTTCCTGGAAGAAAAAAAACGTAACATTCGCACATTTGCATTATATCACAAATATTAGATCATTTTGCTGATTTTAAGAAATATCTTTCACCACTTAACAAAAGAAATACATTTCAAAATTAACAACTACCTAAATGAAAACAAAATTGTTTGTTTTGAGAAAACATTCAATTTTATTTAGGAATAATGGACTACTTTGCTTGAAAGAAGAAAAATATGTATTTTATTTACTTGTAAAAAAAACTCCACCCCATTAGCAGAAGATTCTGCTTATTTTCAGTATCCTGTATATTTTTTCATGATTTAATGTATTTTTCTTTTATTAAAAATAAAAAAATAAAACTCAAAATTATCCAAGTTATGTTTATCCAGTAGATGGTAGAACATTTAGCTCATTTTCCGAAATAGAAAGACAATACTTGAAATGAACGAAACAATCTACCATCTGCTAGAATAAAACAATTATTTTAGGAATGTCGGTTGATTGGTTGGTTGGTTGGTTGTTTGGTTGTTGGTTGGTTGTTGGTTGGTTGGTTGGTTCCCTTATCCATACAGGTCGTGGGGGCACCATTTTCTGTGTTGTGTCTTGGGCAAGTACAGCCTGGTGGCGCCCATCCCTCTCCAGGCCAACATATGCTTCCACCGGTCTTCAACTGGGGACCTTTTGCTATTAGGTGTATGTTTTTTATTTTACTAAAAAAAAGATAAACTAATTAAAATGATCAAATATTTACTGCCAATGAGGCTATTATAATTTTTTGCAACATAAGGAATATCTCGATCAGTAGTATGCAGAATAAACATGCTGCCCCCAGATTTAGCCGATGCCCCCCAGGTCCCTGTCAGAAGCGCTTGACCTAATTTTGTGTGGTCTGGCCCTCATGTGGGTTGTGTCTGCAGTGCTAAACGGGAGCAGCCACTCGCCCACCTCGCTGAACGGCGCGCCCTCCACCCCGAACGGCTTTAGCAACGGGCCGGCCATGTCGTCCACGTCCTCGCTGTCCAATCAGCAGCTGCCGCCGGCCTGCGGCGCTCGCCAACTCTGCAAGCTCAAGCGCTTCCTGACCACCTTGCAGCAGTTCGGAAACGACATCTCGCCCGAGATCGGAGAGCGGGTGCGCAGTCTCGTGCTGGGGTTGGTGGTGAGTGTTTGCAAATTACATACATCAAAGATTACAATGTGAAAAAACGTATTTTTCTGGAGTATAAATCTTATTTTTTGTAGGTCCGCTGTGCCTGTGACTTATACTCGGAAGCGATTGATAATATGCCACAAAAACACGTTTGTGTGTTCTGCTGCATTCCACATTGGCAAAATAAATTGTCATCATAATAGGAAAATTGTATAATCTAGCATTTTTAAAATGGAAGCTACTTTTTGTTATTGATTGGCCCGTGACGCTACCAATGTTATATGAATTACTAAAATGACAATGTAACAATGTATCATGTCATTACATACTGTGTTATTACAGGGTTCTAACTATTAGAAATAGAGTTAAAATAGGATCAGCCAACCACTAAAACATCATGCAAGTTAGAAATCAAATTGGTAAACTATTTTCAGTACCTGTCCGCGGGCTTCTCATGTGTTCTCAGGAGGCTATCTGGTGCCCCTGGGCATCCCGTTGGAGACCACTGATCTTGCAGATTATAGATAATTTTGCTCTTTTTCCACGGTTAGAGAAAAAGCTTAAAACTAGCAAAGTAATGTGCTGGATAAGATCATTTGGCCTATTTTACTAGAAACATTTTTAAATTGTAGAATAAATAAAAGTAGAATATTACGCATAAAAGATTTGCTTTGTTTTCTACTAAATTAAAATACAAGCCCTTGTTTTCTCTGCACTAAACTAAAATCTTGTTTTCTTCTATGTTAAAAAATGGCTTCTTCTACGTTTAGAAGTTGTGTCTTATTCTGAGTATCAAAGTAGGTTTGCTGTGCATGCGACTTATACACAGAAGCGATTAATAATAGTTTCACAACTACTCAATTGAGCTGTGCGACGTTCCGCACTGCAAAAAAATGAATGGCTTAGCCCATTGGCAGATTCTTTTGCCCGTTTTTTTTAGGTTTTGTAATATAATCTACAAATGGGAGATTATACATTAATACATTTTTTTAAGATTAGGAAAACAAAGCTTAAAACTGGCAAAGCAATCTAAGATAATTTGGCGTATTTTCCTAAAAAATAATAGCTTATAGTCTAAAGATTACACATGAAACAAGCTAAATTTAAAAAGAAAATGTTTTACGTCCAGTGCGCTGATAACTAGCTTTGATTCATTTGTCCTTGAAAACAAGCTGTATGTTTTTCCGTAAAAATAATGCCGAAAATTATTTGATGTTATTTTGTCTAGTTGAAAAAGTATTTTTCTTACTTTATTTTGTCTAAATTGACTCGAAAAAACCTCAATGATCGTGTTTGCATTTTCTTTTCTTTTTTTGCCAAAACTATTTTTATTTTATCTTTTCCCAGGGCCAGTCACATATTTCTACCGTATGACTGGGTTGAAATTATAAAATAAAATCACATTTACCCCATTAAATTTTGTTCGGTTTATGAATTATTTTATTTTTTTTAATTATTTTTATGTGTGTGAACTAGTATATCCTACCTCCTATGGCAGATCAATTTGCTAATTTTGATTAAAAGATCAATATGTAAAAAATATATGGTATAATAAGAAAACAGATGTTTTACAATGAGGACATTTTTGTCTGAATTATGCAAGATATTTTGATGATGTAAAATTTGAAATAAAGATATTAAAACATCCACTTTGATTTTTCAGAGATCCAAAATCAATTACATTTTAAGCTATTATGATGGTTCTAGAAAAAAAAATATTTCCAACTAATGCACATCATTTGCGCACTATTACACAGAACTCTACGCTCACCATTGAAGAGTTTCATTCCAAACTTCACGAAGCTACCAACTTTCCTCTGAGGCCTTTCGTCATTCCCTTCCTGAAGGTAAATATAGTCTATAGCCTGCACAGGTGTGTGGGTCTGCTTATACGCTGTATATTTAGCTCTGCCCTGAATTCTGTGGCCTGTGTGGCACATATTAATATAGAGTAGACCCCCGGGAAACGACGTTAATGCATATGGTTGGGTATTGTATGCTTAAATTTTCATGTAGCGGGGAATGAATTGGGTTTTGAAACTCCGGTACTGCAGGGAAAAACGTTATATAGGCACAAAATGTATACAGTAAGTACCACTTATGTGTAAACTATGTGTATAACATTTACATATTATTACAAATACCAGATCCCTAGTGGGAGGTGGCTAGAGTCAAGTACACTTTCAAATGTTTGACTCTTTCTGGAAGATTGATACAGAAGAGGGGATTCCCAGCCCCCTCGCTCAACCCAACTGATGTGTTGCAACATCTCGTTGCGAGTCATTAGGTAACCAAATCTCCCAATTCCAACCCATAATACCCGGCGCCAAGCAGGGAGGCAATGGTTACCAATGTTGTAAGTTTTAGGTATGACCCGGCCGAGGGTAGAACCAGCAACCTCCCAGTCTTGGGGCGGGCACCCTTTCCCCTAGGCCAACGAGCTAATGATTATACTATACATAAATATACACATAAAGGAAAAATGAAAATTGATTTACATTTGGTGTGAAGTGACTACTTGAGCTGGTAGAGTGCAGTTAGTGGGTGGATGCAGAGGGGGGTAGGAGACAGCGGACTTTTTTGCCACCTTATTTTCAATAATTGTCCTGATCGTCAATTGGCTCCAGCCATTCAATTTAGCGAGTATAGCAATTTGTGTGACTTCATTGTATTGATTGACAATCACAAGCCCTTTTTCATGTTTTTGATTCCCATTTAGGGTTTTCATGCCCTCAGACTTTGACTTTTTGCACCTTCTTATCCTTGAGAATTTTTCGATTGCTAAGTGGTTACGGCAATATTCCTTAGCGAGGGTATTTTTTGCTCGTTTTCCATGGTTATGTTTTTGCTTCTCTCTTTAGCATAAATAAAAATCGTGAGACCCATCGCCAATCAAATTTTGGGGTGGTCTAATGAGAACTGAAATGTGAACTGAATGAATAGTGTTTTGTGCAGTGTTAGGGTTTTGCCAATTCCATATTGGCATCTTCATGAGCATTTATTTGACGACTAGTCAAGCATCTTAAAGATGTAACTCGCAGAGTTATTCACAAAAACGCAGCAAAGTTTGAATTTTCTAAGTTAAGAATTTGTTGTTGATGTTGTACGGTGGGGGGAAAAAAAGTAACAAAAAGTTAAAAATAATTTTTAGAATAATCATATTCGTCTTGAGAACTGAACAGCATTTCTGATGTCCCTAAGTCAGGTTTTAACCAAAAGTAGATGTTTTGGACTTTGTGTGACCTAGATATATTGAGATGTTTGGATACCTTATCAGCAATTATCACACTGACAAACTGCAACAGTTATGGAATCGCATCGTTCACTTGATAAAATGGAGTCAGGACTCTTTTAGAAGAGAGGAGTAGTTCCAACCTGCGAGGTGACCCCCGTCGTATTTTAATATTTGTGTCGACACAAAAAGCGGTGTGTGTTTGTTGCCACACATCCCTGTGTGCAGTCATCCTCCACATCTAGGATGTTACAACAGTCTGTGTTCTATCAAGCAGAAAGCTCTTGGGGAGTGATTTGACAACACTTCTTCACATACACAATCCACACCTCAGGGAGAGACACATGGCAGAGGAATGTGTCAAGAGATCTGTCTTATCTCATCGCGTCTCCTCATCTATCATTTCCTCTTTTTTCACAGCCTTATCTGGCTTTTAGTCTCCATTTTTTTCCTTCACACTTGAAAGAATGATTTCATTTGTTGTGGTCTCTGCAGGCAAACCTGCCCCTGCTGCAGAGGGAGCTGCTGCACTGTGCCAGGCTGGCCAAGCAGACGCCAGCGCAATACCTGGCGCAACACGAGCAGCTACTCCTGGACGCCAACGCCAGCTCGCCGCTCGATTCTTCCGAGATTATGTTGGAGATGAACGAGCACGGCAAGAGGAGGACGCCTGACAGGTAACGGGGGACTGTTTACAGTGCGTGTTATGCTTTATTGTGTGATGGAATTCAGCCAACTCAGAGAAGCGGCTCCCCTTGTTTCCCTACAAATCATGGCATGCATGCTAGACATTGTGACATGAGATATTATATGAAATGGTGATAAGTTTGTTTTTAAATGTGAAAACAACATTTTAGAAATAGTAATTGTCCCGATCGTCGATTGGATACGGTCATATTGCTTCAGGAGGGTAACGAGACGTGTGCCTTCATTGTATTTCTTTATAATTACAAACTTAGTTTCCATGGTTGTCATCTTTTCATCCTCCTTTTAGTATAACTGCAAGCTTTGGGACCTATAGTTATTTAACATAGTACAGAAAATAAAGTGTTGTATCACCGACTCGCAAAGTCTTTACAAAGCACAAGGGATTCTGAGCTGAATGAAGAGAAAGAAAAGCATTGTAGGGCATAATTCAGCCAACAGCATATCTGCATTTTCATGATGGCACAAACCAATAGCAGAACAGCATCTTCTATGATGTTGACCAATAAGCTAGAGGTAACATAGTGAACACCACAAACTATGAATTTTCACATTTTTGGCATGGGAAATCATTAGCTGTTATGTACAATGAAGAAACTGCTGGACAGAGGGACAACTCGCTAAGTCTTTCTCTTCATTCTAAACCGAATAAAGATAAAGACATTTTGGGAAGTAGTTCAGCTCAAAAACCTTTTTTAGGATGCCATTAAGCTAATTAATAGCAGACCAGCATCTTACATGACATTGAGTAATAGCGCAGAGGCATTTTAGAAGCACAAAAACCACAAAGTTAGAATTTCTAAAGTCTTCGGCCACGCAGATACATTTGTTGATGTTGTATTGTAGGGAAAATGCCATATAGAGGGACAAAAGTGCTAAAACAAAACACAGTATTCATCCAGTCTTTATGGAGCACACTAAATTCTGAACTTACAATAGGCTCCTGGAATACGACGTGTGGCTGAGGGTATTGCAAAATGTGTCGTATAGCGAGGGATAGAAACCCTGGATTAAACCAATTTAAAAAAATACATTATATTTATATATATATATATATATATATATATATATATATATATATATATATATATATATATATATATATATATATATATATATATATATATATATATATATATATATATATATATATATATATATATATATATATATATATATATATATATAAAACGTGGGCGCCATTTTGCTTTGTGTACTTCTTTGAGATTGGTAGATATTTCCATATTTTTCCTCTCATTCTTTTTCCATTAATTTCATATCTCCCGAATTCCCTCTTACTGCCTTTTTAACTGCATGACCTGCAAGCTCCCAGCAGCTGTCCATATGTCAGGGATGTGTCCAGATGGGGATGTGCTGACCGTAACACTGAACACATCCTCCGTAGGGTGAAGGGAGGTGCTTTGGACGGGACTGTAATCCACACACCTCCGCCTCCCGACCTCTCGCCTTCTGCCCAGCGGGCCTGGCTCAGTGGAATAGAGTTGGGAGGCGAGTGTTGTGGTAAGGGGAGGGAGGGCTCGCCGCGCCAGCTGTTGGTACGATTTGTCCAGCGCGCTAATATCGCACATCTATTCCACGCGGCCGTTAAGCATTTGTTGGCCTTTGACTGCTTTCCATTTGAATGTAGGGCTAGTGCCATCTAGCTAAAAAGATTAATATCAACACTCGCCTTCAAACTGAGCAGATGGCTGGCAAACACACACACACTTAAACAAGTCGTCCGCAATGTCTCTAAACATCTGTACTCTGTATTTAGCCCCGTATTGCAGCCTAAGCCAAAATTGTTGCAATCTTAAAACGGGCCGAGGGACACTCGGATGAAACGTTTGCTTGAACTTGGCTTTTAAGAAGGACCAAGCCCTAGAACTGTATGCCATATAAATAAATAAATTAACTATGAAATTATGTAATACCTTAATGAATGGCCTAAATACTATTCATATATTTATGTTTTTTTTCATTTATTTTGTCATTTAACTTGATGTGTATTCTATCGTGTGATTTGTCACAAAAACTGTTATTCAAATGAAGGGGAGAGACAAAGTGGCTGAGCTTTTCACCAATTGGTTGATTGACGAATGCGCCAAACAACTGCAATGCCTTTTTCCCCTCAACTATCAGCAAGCAAGACATTAGTAGCCGATTTGTTTGTCACTGATCAACCAATAGGTAAAAAATTCAGGCAACTGCGCTGCCTCCACATTTGGATAACATTTGTTGTGACAAAATACACTATGAAATACACGACAGAATATACAACAGAACAAACACCAAAATAAATTACATATACGGCACAATACACAACGAAACAGGCGACAAAATGAATGACAAAATACATGCAAAAATAATTGACAAAATGCACCATAAAATACACAACGCAAAACACGACGAAACACAACCAAAAATAACTGCCATATATGACAAAATAGACAGCAAAATGGAAGGCAAAATACAGTTGACGACAAAACATTTGGCAAAATGGACGACGAAATACATGAAGAAATACACGAGAATATACGTGACAAAAGATGACAAAATAGAGAAATAAATATACACCAGAAATACCAATTCCTAAATCAATAAATTGCATTTAATGTCATCTATATAGGTACTAAGGGATTTATCTGTAATAATTATGTTGCATATATTTGTTGGTAATTACACATTTATTTCTACAAATGACAGGGTTGGTCATCCATAATCTTACATCCTAAGCCGAAATAGTTGCAATCTCAAAGCCGTCCGAGGGATACTCGGATGAAAAGCCTGAGATGTTCGCTCGAACTTGTCTTAGTTTGGAACATGTGGCGTACAGATGTGCTAAAACGGTGCCGAACAACAAGCGGCTCTCGACGGGAACACAGGCTGTTGCACATGGCGGCGTCCAGGAGATGAATTTACCGTATTGTTACCGTATGTTCGCGTTTGAAGGAGCTTCGGTGTAGAAGATGTCTGATTGAAAACATGACTTGTAGTAATTTGAATTTGGACATTTATGGATGATGTTCTCGATTAAAAGTTGTAGGACGTCATTGTTCTTTGAAGCGTCATTTCTTTTTATATCCATGTAAGCTTTTTTACTGGCAATAATGTTGAAACATATTTGCGGATATATTCAAACGTACTTGTGGGCTTAATGCAATTCACATGTACCCGCTTCTGTACATTTGTTTTATTTCGAGATAGGCATGTACCAATTCTGTCATATTATTTGTGCCGATATCAGTAATGATGACTACTTAAAATTTGGGTATCAGTATTTTTCTGAAATGATGAAGTATCAAACATCCCCAGTTTTAATATAATGACGATATACACTTATTGTGCTTTTCCACTACATGGTTCCAGTTTGCCTAGCGTTTTTGGTTTCCCTTTACAAAAAGACTGTCCAGGACTAAAACTTGACGTCAAGTCACTGCCGACCACTGATTGGTTAGCAAGGTTCATCCCTGAGAGCTGCTGCAGAAACCAAGCCGCCATTGTGTGTCGGCGAATTTGTTGGATCCCTTCACCACTAGGAGCGTAGGGGCAACATTTCCTGTGGTGTGTCTTTGGCAAGGACAGCCTGGTGGCGCCCATCCCTCTCAAAGTCAAAAACTTGTATTCTACAGATAGCCTGTTGTTCGACACTAAAAGTTAGCATCATCACCTTTGTTTGTGAAAATAAACGTGACGCTAGTGTTTTTTTCCCTATATATCAATGTTTAGTATACTTCATTATGCTCGGTAATAAAGTAATGTTGAAATGATGTTCAGGTAAATAGCTTTCTTTCAAAAAAATCAAAAAATATTGACAAACGTTTTTTGTTTTCAACTAACAAGGAGGCTACATTAAGAAGATCTTTGAAGCTGTGGTCTTAATCAACAGTCACCTTTTCTAAATTTAGTTCATAATGCCCTTAATTTTCTAGAGCTTTAGTACTCGGTTTTGTGAGCTATAATCTTCCCCGGTTCTGAGATGTTTGTCTTTCATTATCACAACGTGAGTCAAAGGGTTTCTAGATTTTACTTGGTAAAGTTTGAAATAAAGTACGTAGCTAAGAATTAAAAACGAACACAACAGGAGCCGTTTTTAGTTATGTGTGATGTTGTTGTTTGGATATTTCTGACAATGTGACAGAAAACACAATATGGAACGGAGTTGTCAGTCTGTTGGCAAGCTAATGAAGAATTCCGCTTTTGTTGTCGGTGCTAATTCGCCTCCTCGTTGCGCACTTGAGGCGGCAGCTAAGAAAACACCGCCGGCTTTCATGCATGCACAATCACTTCAGCTTTCTTTGTGTATTTCATTTACCCTGAAGTGTTTTTCTATGACATACAGCGAATAATCAATGCTCCCAATTCACTCTGCAATTACTTGAACAATATAATCATCAACATCATTTTGCATTGTACTTTAATAGGTGTCCTGATGACATGTGTGAGCAACTTTTTCCTCAATAGCGACTGTGTTTTGTGCAGGGAAAAGATCAGATTGGAAATGTTTCATTTCGTAAACTAATCATTTACTTGCCTAGAGACAAACAAATTAATTTACGTGGCTTTTGTGCGTATTCTGATAACAAAGGCGACACGGGAGCGACGTTACTATGCAAATAGGCAACATTTAGGCACTTTACTTTTAACACTATATAAAGTATGATTTCATTCATGCCACTCACCAAAATCAACAAAGTACTGTCCATTTTCATAGATTTACACTATACATGGATGGGTTCAACTGTGATATCCACTGTATACCTACTGAGGATAAGCGGTGCAGATAATGGATTGATGGATGGACAACTGTGGTATCCACTTTACATAGATGGATATATCTGGCATTTGGAGCTCCATTTCTACACCCAGTTTGTTAACAGGATGTGTTTGTACATGGCTCTTCAAAAGCATATATTTACACTATATATAGATGCATACACGTGAAGCATTGTGGGATTTTTGAGGTGAGGGCAGAAAAACAAAAACGAAATTTCACTGAAACAATCCATTTGTATACACAAGGCTTTTTAGCAAGTAAGCCAGAGTTTGGTTTACCATTTGTCTCTTTACTACAAGTTTCAAAGTTTCTGGCGGCATAAAAATATCCAAGATGAGGGACTCTGCTGATACATACAAGCATTCAGATTATTCTAAGCATTGCATACATGATGATAAGTAAAGAAATGAATTTTTGTTCGGATTTGTTTTTATTCTCCTGGCTTACAATAAAGAGGTCAAGTTTGTTGTGCTATTACTAATGGATACCTGCAAAGAATATTGCTTAAGATGTGACGGTTTTTCATTATTTTGACAATTATTGTGAACTATTGTTTGATATTTTGACTAATATGCGCTGTTTACATCATTGTCACTGTCAGCCAATCATGTTGCCGTCCTTCGATTTCCACACCCTTTAGAACTGAACTGCTTTTTGTTAACTAGAAGATTAAGAAAAAGAGTGCTCAGGGGAGGACCTTTTAAACAAGTTAAAATGTTTGCATCTTGAAAGATTTTGCTTTTTGCTTCTTCTGTAATCCTTCAAGCTTGAAATTAATTGATGTCATCTATGCTTTATTTTGAGTGTCTTCTAAACCAATGTTTCTTAACTGGTGGGATCCTTTAAGAGCCTTTACATTAGCAAAAAAGGGGCACGGTCAATTACACTCCTTAACTGTAGATGGCGATAATTCCCTTCTTGTTTTTTTTTTTTCGTATTCAGTCAATTGACACTCTCCCAATAGTGTTTGAGAGGGACCACATTTTATTTCATTGTCGTTTTAGCCGATTTCATTTATCTTCCCATAATAATGAGTCCCAAGAAAGTTATTTATACGGGAAAGGAAAAGTGAAAAACCATGACAACAACAATTAAGTCGAATCAGGAAACAATTGCGAAATGCCAAATTGGTGTATGAGTGTCTGCCATTAAGGTGCTGCTGGAAGGAATTGTAAATGGTTTAAAAATGTTATATTATTAGCTTTTTACCAGTACATTAGTCTTTATTAACATAAATAAATCATTAGCTATGTTTGGCTACACGTTTTATTAATATGTTGTAATACATTGTGGCTATTTTTAAAGCAGTTTTATGGGTTCGCTTTTATGCGAGTATGTACAGCACTTTAAGTTGTTAAAGTTTTGCTGGTCATTTTGATTTTTGAAGAAATAAGAAAGGTAAATATATTTTACTAAAACTGCTTTAAACTGCACAATCCATTTATTTGATACATTTGAGAAGTGGAAAATGTCTTCATTATTTGGGTCGCAGGTTGTCGTTACAGTGGAATGGTGGGTCCTGAAGTCAGACCAGTGGAGACCCACTGTACTAAACTTCAAACTTATCACATGGGTAAACAAAAAATCATATTTCAAACATTGAAATCAGAATACTTGCAATGGAACGAAGACCTGAATCAAATTTCTGTGCACTTTTACAAGGTTATATATTGACGGAATATTGGAAATTATCTGTTTCCAATCACATTATTGCCAGCATTTAAACATACCAAGGGTATAGTTGTCTGCCTAAGAGTTTTCACACCAAAAGAAAGAAAAACCGTGACAACAACAATTAAGTTGCTCCATTTACTTTACCAGGACCAAAGACTCTTCAGAACGAGACGGTTTGCACCCCGAGCACCTTGCCAAACGTCCATGCACCATCAGCCCCAGCCAGCGCTTCAGTCCCAGTACAGGCCTCCCGGCTCACCCGCCTCCCAACGGCCTCCCGACACACCCTCCAAACGGGCTGCCCCACCCACCTAACCCTCAAATGGGCCCTCAGCACTACCGCTTGGAGGATATGGCCCTGGCACACCAGTACAGGGACCCCTACAGACACAGTGAGCACAGGGATGGCCGAGACAGACACCGACAGACGGGTAAGACACCGTTCACTGACTACTAAACTAAAGTCGAATAGGCCTGGGTAACATAACAAAAATTGTCACAAGATAAAACTTTCCTTATCAATCGATATCAATACTTATCACAATAACTCTCACATATTTTTTTCTTTCACATTTTAACTCTAAATCTTGCCCTTGAGTGAAAGTTAGATTTAGATATCTATTTGTCTCCTTAGAGAAATTCACTTCCACCGACTGTACCGGGGAGAAATAACAGACATCACATTACAAAAACAGAAGAAAGACAAACATATATGACAGTATGGGATAATATGAGTAGACTGATTGAATGGCTCAGCGAGACATCTTGTTTAGGAGGGTAATGGCTGTGGGGAAAATACTTTTCTGGAGGCGGGCCTTCCTGAATCTTACTGTTCTGTATCTGCGCCCTGATGGTATTGGGATTAAGTGTTGGTGTAGTGAGTGAGTGATATCCTGGATTATTGTGTTTGCCAGTCAGACGATGGACCTGTTATTTAAGTCTGAGAGGTTGTGTGTGGGTAGATCGATGATTTTAAGTGCAGTGTAAGTGATACGTGAGTTTGGTCCGGTTTGTGACAGAGAGCATAGTGAAAAAGCATGTAGAGCAGTACAAAACAATGGGTTGAGCAATACTTCGGTACAGGAGTAACAGAGGTAAGGTGTAACATGTAGTTTCTTGAGGTTTACGGAACTCTGACAGTGTTTATTGAATCTTTTTTTGAATGTCCCTGGTACGATGATAAAAAGTGAGTTTGAGGTGACAAAACCAGATGCTGATTTAACCAATCATTAATGTCAGCACAAGGACGGATGGTGACAAACAACTACACAGAATTTCCCAAATAAGAATAACATTAAACATAATTAAAAGTTAACAAACTTAGGTCACCAAAACACAGAAAATTGCTCACAATCAGAGGTAGAACGGCAATCCCAAAAAACCATAAGTACACAAACTAATTTTAATTTACTCTCATGACCATCTTTTGTGCATGAAGTCTTGACGAGTAAGGTTAACAATATACAGTAGATAGACAAAATAATATGTTCAGTTTGAAACAGGCTTGAATAATCAAAACAGCCATTGCTTTAAAAGTTATGGGCCAGAAAAATCGCTGCTCTGTGACAGATCGCAATGTTCCCAGCTGTACTGAATACCCTCTCAGAGGGGTAACTGCTTAGCTAGCCGTTTGTTGCTGCTTGGCCTCAACACTTACTAGTGCTTGTAGAATGTTTGCTAGCAATTATTTGGGACTGAATTGTTTTTTCCTTTTGAATATTCTAGCAGGTGATACTGATTTAAATTGTGGAATAAGTATGGTGTGTTGCCCGTTTTGGTTGGAACATGTTCTCTGCAAAGTTGGCAGTGCGCGTCTACGGTCTGTTTTTTTATCAGACTCTAAGTAGCCAAAATACTTCTGAAAAACTGAAGATAAGGGGCCTCTCCTGTCTACGACTCTTCAAGCCTGCTTTGAGTGGGTCTATCCATCTTCTCTTTATCGCTCATTTTGATCGTGTTGTAGTATTTTCGCTTTCACTCTGTGAGCCGCTCAACCACTATTCCTGAGAAATGATTGGCTTGTCCTCGTCACCTTCTTTTTCTCCTGAATATTGGTTAGGAACTTGCTTTTCTATTGCATTAAAGCCCTTATTTTCTCCGGTATTCAGGTGGTGTAATTACAGTTTGAATTAGAGACTTTTATCGAACGTTTTTATTATTCATGTTGGCAAAAAATGCTTGATGAGAATTATTGTTATCGTTCTATCACCCTGGCCGCAGCGGGACACATTTGTATGTCAAAAACAATGCCCAGTTGTCAGTCCATTGTGCTAATCCTTGTAGCTATATAAAGCATGCAGCCTTACATACTTATGTGCTGCAACTGTGGGCACTATATATGCCTTCCTATTTATTCTGTCCCCATCACACATAGCTGAGTTTTACTCTCGACAGATAGCGAACGAATACAGATGGAATGAGCTTTCAGATGGTGACATATTTGCAGTCATTGCAGATTTTGTTAACCTCTACAATCAACGAAATAATGTCTGTTATTGCAACATTTGCGTCATCAGGTTAGCTAACACAACACACATAGCTATACGAACAGCTCTTGAAAGTTTTTTGAGGTAATCAAATTGTTCATAAGATGACCAAATAAACATAAAGCTATTAAATATCAAACAAAACTCTAAACTTACAACCAAAGCCCTTTTCAGGACAGTGAAAAGAATGCGTATCAAGATACACAAGAAATAAAGAAAATAAGGTATTTTTGGCTACAGCAGGTTCTCAATACAGTACATTTAGCTAAACAACTAGCTCTTAGAAGTTGGTTGAGCAAATTAAATAATTCACAAGACGGCAAAATAATGATTACACGTCTCTTAAACATCAAATACAACTCTAAAATTGCAGGATTTTAACCAGTAAACACGAGCATTCAGCTATACTTCCTGAATATATGTGTCTTGTAAGCTAAAACTCAAGCTAAACTTAGCGAGGGTAGCAATTTGTGCGGCATTTTCATATTTCATGGCAATTCAAGCTTCCTTTCTATGGTTATCATGTTTTTAATTCTCCCTCATCACTGCCTAGCAACCTGATTTGATAAGTTCTTACAAAGCACAGACTGTGCTGAACTGATTAAAGAGAAGGGGATTGTGGGAGGTAGTTCAGCCAATAGCAGATCTGCATTTTCGAAAATGCTCTAACGCAAACCAATAGCAGACAAGAATTTTATATAACATCAACCAATAGCATACATGCATCTTAGAGAGACTACATACAGATGAACACCACAAAGTTTGAATTTTTTAAGATTTTGGGCATGTGAAATAATTTGTTGTCGTATAGTGGGGAATATACTGTAAAGAGAGCCGTATTGTGGGAGCCTACTGTACTGTATATTTGGTGTGATTTAAACTGTAGGACATACTAAACATGGTTTTCACATCACCTCTCTATGTCACAGCATTGCACGGAGCCCGTCAAGAGGAAGTTATCGACCACCGTCTCACCGATCGGGAGTGGGCCGAAGAATGGAAGCACCTCGATAATGTAGGTCCACGTGCCGACACGTCGCTTCAGGAAGGCAAACTTAGGCACATCAAGCAGACACACAAACACTCCTTTCGCACTCATGCAACCAAACAGGGCCCCAGATGGCGTTCGGGACCCAACAGAGCAGCTCCAGCTGGGCCGAACAGCTGAGACGAGAGCTGCAGTCATGGAGAGAACCGGCCAGGCCTGGACCACAGCCAAATTAGAATCACTTCACTGAAACAAATATAGCCCACTGAGACGGGCGGTAGGAGAGCGACGAACAGCGGCAGGGATTGGTGCGAGGACTAAAACAGACAAAATGCGAAAGAGGAGAGTGTAGTACGTGATGAGCTCATTTGGATGAGGGTGACGACTGCTGAAGAGGGACGTTCCCATCGTGGAGCAAAAAAGAGAGCTCAAAGAAAATCTGTCGCGCTGGCAGCAAATCGAGCAGAAGGGTGGAAGAAATCGGTTCAACCTTTTCATCTGTAGCCCAGCTGTTACATTATAGTTGTGATGCTCTTACACGTTCAAATTCACAAACTACCACATGGCCAAAAACGGAAACAAACACAAATTGTCGGTTGAGAACAGCAGACTGTGAAAGTCCGCTGGGACTTAAAAAGATTTACATATACACAGTAATATAGCAGGATCAGAAACAGTCACGAATCTGAGACTTTACTTGAGTAGAAAATCCTAAAAACAATTTTTGCATTTTAATGTGAAAAGCAAGGATTTCTATGAACAATATCAACGAATACAATACATTTTAAACAATCACAACTTTTAATGCATCCTGTCCAACAAAAATATGCTTTCTCTAGTCTACGACAAAACTAGTTGAAAATATGTTGAAAAGGACGCCAAGATTCAAGATGCATAGTTATTTAAGTTGAAAAGTGAAGAGAAATAAGCGTCTTTTGTAGGATGTTCCAAAAATGCAAAAAAATTATATATTTTTTTTTTTAAAATGACAGACTTTTTGGTGGTTGAAAAAGTAAAATTTGAAAAAATATGTTTGCAAACGTTGAAAAGTCATCAAAAATGAGTTAACACCTCCCCAAAAAGATGTTATTATTTAGCAAATAGTAAAAGTATGATTTTGGTAAAACATTAATAAGATGTCCAAAAGACACCAAGGTTCAATTCGAAAGACTCACTTAACTGGCTGAAAACGTAAAAGATCAATAACGTCTTTTGGAAGATGATTGAGACGTCAAAAAGATGCATGTTCCTTCCAAAGTACGTCTCTATTGGTCTAAAAAGTAAAAGTTAAAATCTTTTCTTTTGCAAAACAAAAATCAGATGCCAAGATTTTGTCCAAAGACATGTTTTAGGTTGAAAAGTGAAATTTTAATAATCGTCTTTTGCAGGACGTTGACAAATCGTGAAAAAGATGCCAAGATTCTGTTCAAGGAATACAAATATTTGCGAGCTATTTTTGTTTGTTCTTTTCAGCTTATTTCCAGAACTGAAGATGTTTGCAATGTTACAGTTTGGTTAGGCTAGCAATTAGACATTAAGTTTTCTTCATTAGTCATCAGACACTTAAGCTTGTGACGATTATTGAATATGAATGTGTTTAGCTGCAACATCGCTAGCTTGCGGCAACGCTACATGCTGCTTGTAAATAGCTTCCCCTGTCATTGATATCAACAGATGAAGATGAAGCGTTAGGAAACGTATTCCTAGGAACTGAAATCCCCAGCTATGTTTGATGTGGTGCAAATTATTTGCAAGTCGGAAACTTCAAAACAACTTCTTTGTGATGATGACTTGTGATTACATATGGATGTTTTTAGCTATGAGAAGAGCAAGGAAGAGGAAAATGTACTTTCTGCTTGTTGATTGCTTACACTGTCATTGACATAAGGAGATTTTAGGCAACATTTTTCTAGAAAATGAAATCTTGATTATGGTATACTTGGCCTCAAATATTGTTCCTGCATGTATCTTGCATGTTTAAAAAATGAGAGTATCCTATGTAAGATGTAATTAATGCATCTTCGTCCCCATTAGCTTCTGAACTGCATCATGGACATGGTCGAGAAGACCCGGCGTTCCCTGACTGTGCTTCGACGCTGCCAAGAAGCCGATCGGGAGGAGATGAACCATTGGATTCGGCGCTACAGCGACGTGGAAGAGATGAAAAAAGGTGGGAGCAACGGACAGCACTGCCTTCCTCCTCCTCCTCCTCCTCCTCATCACAACTCCTCCTCCAACACAGCTAGCAGCAGTGAGGCACTTGCCAAAGGAGCTTCTGCTGCAGAAAGGCAGACAAGCAGACAGACAGGTAGACGAACACACACACAAAGTGATCACTTGTAGAAAGGTAGGGCGAATTTAAGGAAGCCGGCAAGGGAACACATTTTGGTTGTTTTTGTTTTACATTTAATTTTTCGCTTTAGTTGTGTTGCAACAATCACAATCATCAAATCATATTGGAATCTGTTGGTTAACCTTTCAAAAGGTCAAATTAGGTTCACTAGACTATATATGTCCTGTTCAAATTTTTCAACATTCGATCAGTCCAGCCCTACGCATATAGCTAAAATATTTTCAGGCTATTCTATCTGTTCTATCTGTACAAATTTGTCAGGCTGTCAATCCTTTAGATCAGCTGTTTTTTCATTTGATATTGGAGACTTCCTTTGGTTTGGATGAATATTTTTCTATTTACCATCCAGTTGCTGTGTTTTAGTCTTCTTTTGTTTTTATTTATGTACACAGTAGACAGATATATACTGGACTGTCTCAGAAAATTAGAATATTGTGATAAAGTCCTTTATTTTCTGTAATGCAATTAAAAAAACAAAAATGTCATACATTCTGGATTCATTACACATCAACTGAACTATTTCAAGCCTTTTATTATTTGAATATTGCTGAATTTGGCTTACAGCTTAAGAAAACTCAAAAATCCTATCTCAAAATATTAGAATATCATGAAAAAGTATACAAGTAGGCTATTCAACTAATCACCTGAATCATCTAATTAACTCGAAACACCTTGCGAGGGTTTCCTGAGCCTTAAAAACACTCAGCTTGGTTCAGTAAACTAAATCACAAGTATGGGGAAGACTGCTGATCTGTCTGCTGTCCAGAGGACCATCATTGATACCCTCCATCAGGAGGGTAAGACACAAAAAGAAATTTCTCAAAGAGCAGGCTGTTCACAGAGTGCAGTTTCAAAGCATATCCACAAAAAGTCTGTTGGAAGGGAAAAATGTGGCCGGAAACGCTGCACAACCAAGAGAGATGACCGCAGCCTTAACAAAATTGTGAAGAAGAGCCGCTTCCAGAATTTGGGGGAGCTTCAAAGACAGTGGGCTGAAGCTGGAGTCCAGGTATCAAAAGCCACAGTTCACAGACGTGTCCGGAAAATGGGCTACAATAGCCGTATTCCCATGGTCAAGCCACTTCTGAACTCAAGACAACGGAAGAAGCGTCTGACTTGGGCTATGGAGAAGAAGCACTGGACAGTTGCAGAGTGGTCCAAAGTCCTCTTTTCAGACGAAAGCAAGTTTTGCATTTCATTTGGAAGTCAAGGCGCCAGAGTCTGGAGAAAGGCTGGAGAGGAGCAAAATCCAAGTTGCTTGAAATCCAGTGTGAAGTTCCCACAGTCAGCAATGGTTTGGGGAGCCATGTCAGCTGCTGGTGTTGGTCCACTGTGTTTCATCAAGTCCAGAGTAAATGCAACTGTGTACCAAGAGATTTTAGAGCACTACATGCTTCCATCTGCTGAAAAGCTCTATGGAGATGAGGATTTCATTTTCCAGCATGATCTGGCACCTGCCCACAGTGCCAAAACCACCAGTAACTGGTGCATTGACAATGGCATCACTGTCCTTGATTGGCCTGCTAATTCCCCTGACCTGAACCCCATTGAGAATTTGTTGGGTATAGTTAAGAAGAAGATGAAAGACACCAGACCTACAAATGCAAATGAGCTGAAGGCCGCTATCGAAGCATCCTGGGCATCAATAACACCTCAGCAATGCCACAGGCGGATTGCCTCCATGCCACGCCGGATTGATGCAGTAATCAGTGCAAAAGGATTCCCAACCAAGTACTGAGTGCATCAATGGACATTTTCAAATGTTTGATTTAGTTTTGCTGTTATAAAATTGTTTTTTTACTTGGTCTGAGGAAGTATTCTAATATTTTGAGATAGGATTTTTGAGTTTTTTTCAGCTGTAAGCCAAAATCAGCAATATTCAAATAATAAAAGGCTTGAAATAGTTCAGTTGATGTGTAATGAATCCAGAATGTATGACATTTTTGTTTTTTTAATTGCATTACAGAAAATAAAGAACTTTATCACAATATTCTAATTTTCTGAGACAGTCCAGTATATGGCGAATTTTTACATTGTAGAGCTTGTAGACTGACCAAAGTTGTAAGCGCATCAGAACAATAGGGCAGTGAAAAATAGTCCAACGACATTATATCCAAAATAAGAATAGAGAAATAGTCCAATGAAATAAGCAGCAACATATCTTCAAAAAAAGAGTAGAGAAATTTAATATGCATATACCTTCTCTTATGAGTAAGTAGGTTTTTTTAAATGGTTTCGTGTAGTTGGTGATGGCTCTAGGGTAAAAATTGTCCCTCCATCATCTTCATACTCTTTTTTTGTTTCTATAACTAAGTTCAGCAATTTTTCAAATATCTCCTCCATCTTTTGGTATCCTCTTTTCATTTTAGTCATTGCTCCTTTTATTCCACAGTCAAGTCAAGTCAAATCATGTTTATTGTATAGCTTAATCACAAAAAAATCTCAAAGGGCTGCACAGACTACAGACTACAACAGACTACACACTTTACTTACACCATCCCCCGATCTAGAGCCGACATGAGGGCAAGGAAAACTCAAAAATGAAAGGTAGTAAGAAGTACATGTACAAAGAAATTAAAAAAATATGAAAAAGTACTGACAAGTAAAACCAATTTCAAAAAGGACTGAAAAGTGTGTAAAATAAAACTTATTAAGTTATTGGTTGGTTGGATCCCTTAACCAGGGTCGTAGGGGCACCATTTCATGTGGTGTGTCTGGGGTAGGTGCAGACTGGAGGTGCCCATCCCTCTGCAGGCCACTAAATGCTTCCACCTGATCTCAACCCAGTGATGTATCTCGTATCAGGCATTTGTGCTAACCACTGCACTACGGAAAGACTCTATAAAGTATGAAATATTATAAATGGTACTGAGAAGTATGAGGGTACACAGAAGTATGAGGATACACAGAAGTACTGACAAGTATGGAAAGGTACTGAAAAGTATGAAAAATTACAAAAAAAGTACTCCATTTCTTCTGCTTTCCTCGCTTCAAACATTTTTGTTGTTAGTTGGTATTTAAGTTTGTTGGAATAAACTAAATAAAGGTAGTGAAGGATGGAAAGTCATGAAGTGTGAGAGACATCCTTTATTCAAAAAATCTGGTAATGAAGTGACGATTCAAGCTTAGAAAGGATAAACGAGAAAAAAAAGGCCATATTTTGTAAATATACCAATACACATATGATATAAAGACACAATCCTTTTCAATGTGTTTTGTTAAGCAAGGCTCTATATGTGTTTTAGAGATCCACAGAGACTTTCTACACAGACCTCCATCGGGATACCTGCCAGAGGAAATTTGGAGAAAAGCGGGTAAGAACCTAAAGAGCTCTGTTTTCAGACTTTGCGGTAAAAAAGGGTATTGTGCTTACTCCCACTAAAGCTTTGTTAACCCCTAACTACCGTAATTCCTGTACTATAAGTAGTTACTTTTTCCTATGTTTTGAATTGTGCGGCTTACACATTTTCTGCCGATTTTTCTTTCAACACTAGAGGCGCTCTATCTAATCAGACTCAAAAATAAGTAATGGGAAATCAATGCAAAGATAATTGCGCTACTTATTCCAGAGTAGAATTACCATCTGCTAAGTATTTTAAAATCCTCTGCCCAGAGGCTGTAGAATTGAAAGCCTCCTGCAAAAAATTGGCAAAACACTTTCCATCTATAAGCACTGTGAAAGGCCACTGCAGTTAAGCTGCAGTGAAAATGCAGTTACACTTGCCAGGCATGCCACAGCAGCACGGAACACTTAGAAACGGTAAAATCGTAAATCCCCTCTCAGTCCCTTTCCCTGTAACATTATACATATAACTAAGAATATGTGCATAGTTTTGACGTAAATCTGGTGCCGTTTGCTGCACAATCAGTTTTAAGGGGTGGGTCCCTTGCATAATTTCCCATGTTAGTAAAACAGCTTGAATTTGACGTTTATAATCTTATATACAGGGGTCGGCGATATGGGAAACAATATATCAAGATTTAAAAAAACAAAAGATTCCTAGTTCTGGGAGAGCTAGCATTAGTAGGTAAGCTCAGGACTTAAGCATTAACAATAAATAATTAAGTATTAACAACGGAATTGATGCGTGTGGCTAAAACAGAGCATGCCACGAAAGCAAAGCTGTTCATTAAAAAAAACAAAACTACGATCTAGATGTTATCACAATTTTTTTTAATAGTAATTAACAGCTTTTTCCTTCATGTTTAACTGGAAAAACACATCTTCTATGTAATGTTTACTTTCTGGGTAGGTTTTCGTGCATTAGCGATCAGTACATTTTTATGTTGAAATTTGCGTGATTTAGTAATAAGCAAATACACTAACATTAGCAAATAGCGGCTGAGTCCACAATGCTAATATTTTTTATTTTATTTGCGCAATTTACTATTAAGATTAGTGCTTGGACACAAGCATTAGCAGTTAGCAGCAGTTAGCGGATATGTTCACAATGCTTGCATTAGTAGTTAAGGTCCCTGACATTAGCATTAGCTGCAAGATTATTTAGCGTTAACCACTACAGCTATACTAATGGCTTAATTGAAGCTAGCAACCAAAACGATGCTACTTGGTCAAGCGGTTAGTGAAAATATGCACAAAATCTGGCCAAGGATTGGAATTGGGCAAAAAAAATGTTATGATAATCACTCATTTTCATTAAATCTTGTTCAGGTTCTTCGCAATCTAATAACGTTGTATATCCCCTCGCTAATTTTATGTAAGTCCCAGTGCTGCTGTCGGCCCCCCAAAATTTGCTGCATTTTCACCTGCAGGAAAAAAAAACCATTTTAACTGCAGTTGTTTTTCATACAGGCACTACAAGCATCCCACTTTCTCCAGCACTAAAGCACCTCCAAAGCAAGCAGGGTGAGTAGCAGACCTCAGTCACCGCATTTGTTTGTACCACCCTTCCCTTTTAATTAAAAACAGACACGGACTCTGATGGAGTTCAGGTTTAGAGTCTTGATGTGATTTCGGTACACAGAGAAAATGAACAAAAGGTTGTGCTGTGTTAAAAGACTTGGAAAATCCCAGTTGAATTACAACGTTAATATTGCTGCCCCTGTGTTTTTCATTAAGTGCTAATTGCCTTAGCATCTGCTACGTACTCCCCTTGATAAGATTTAATTAAATTTGCAAACTTATCTTTGCATACATTAGGCCTGATAATTGAGCTGGAGATAATGCTGATAATGCTTGAGGGGTTGAATGGAAAAGGAAATAGGGAGAGGATAGTGAAGGAATGAATTGGAGGACGTAACACATGCAAATGATTTTAGCATATGCATACAAACGTGCCAAACAATACGAGTCTGTGGAGTGCTCGGCTGGAGGAATAGACTAAATTACCTTTGTGGTAGGGATCAAAATGGAAAGACTTTCTGTGTGTCCCCCTTGCGCATGCGCAAATATTGATTTAATAGCTGAAAATATGTTTCCTATCAGAGAAAATCAAACTGTGATCACAGTTGCACAGGCCAGATCTATGGAATCATCAGTTAAACAAAATAAAATACCCCATATTGTCAGAAAATATACCATCTAAATCTAAATCTATACATTATATGTATAATATATAACAAATTACTCCTGAAAATTTAGATTTTTGTTAAAATTGTACAACATTTTTGATATCTTTAAAATAAATAATATAATAATATTATCTGATAGCTGGCATATCAGAAAATGTTGTACAAGTATTATTGTTCTATGAGGGAAAACTGTTAAGAATAAATATTTCTGATTGAAAGACTAGATAAAACAGTAAATAACAGTTAGAACGACCAATGGGATTTTCCATCTGGCATCTCGAAGAATTTTATAAATGATTTTTGGTCAAACCCAAATAAATTATGCATGATATTTTCTCATGTAATATTTTTCATTATTTTGTATATAAATATTTTTACATTTATATTTTTTACATAAAAAAAGAAACCCGCCTCTTTTTTTGCTGCGTCCTAAGAAAAAAGGTAGGTCCAGAATAGAATTTATTTTTAATTATATTAATTAATTAATTACCTAATTGATTAATTAATTAATTTTAAACTCACATTTTGCATATAACTCACAATAGAATTGATTAAAAAATCTTGATGTGCATCAATTAGCCGGACATTCATATCCTACAGCATACAATGTCATTCCGATTAGGGCTGCAACTAATACAATTTTTTTTCGATTAATCGATTAATTTGCAGTTTTAGACAGTTGTAAAAATAATGCACAAAACAACAGAATATATTATGTATATTTATATATACAGAGATATCTCGATTTTCATTGTTAATGGGGACCACAACGGCCTTCATTAAAGTGGACTTTCTAAATTACTGAGAAAGCGGGAGAGGGTGAGGGGAGCGGTCGGCTTGAATCTTGGCTGCCCGAAACAATCCTCAACAGTGCGGGAAGTACCAGTTGTTGTTTTTATTCGATGTATTTTTACTATACACTTGCAAATATGTAAGACACATTTTTTTTTATAAAAACGGTCTCGAACCGCCCCCTGCTGGACCAAAGTGCTACTACAAGCATGTCCCCTCATCGGAAGTCTTATTGCATTGAATTAACGTGTTGAGAGGCACATGCAATCATGTGACGAATACAAATCAATGATGGAATTTATTCCCAATGCTTTCAAATAGTCAATTTGAATTGATTTTACAATTCATTGTTGCAGCCCGAATTGCGATTAGGACTATGTCAATATATGGTCTGATACTGACGGCTGGTATGGGATTTATTTAAAACGTCAAGACAACAGAAGGACAATCAGGCAGGAAAGGGAATCCCACCATGGGCACGTGACAAAACTCTGCAGGCATCTGCTGTCCTACGTTCTGAGCCCAGATTGTGTCGGAATTTATCACCAACTGTCTGAACTACCCACTCCCTCCCCTTCCCGTTTCTGGCAGTCAACTTTTAAATCCAGGATGGAGCGCGTCTGTTTGCCGAGATACGACAAAAAAGCAGCTTAAGGAGCTTGACTAAAAGATAGGGTGGATTCCTCTTATTTCTTTCCTCAGAAGAAGCCGTGAATGAGGTGAAGCGGCAGGCGATGTCGGAGCTGCAGAAAGCCGTGTCGGACGCTGAAAGGAAAGCTCACGAGATGATCTCGGCCGAACGTTCCAAGATGGAACGAGCGCTGGCGGAAGCTAAGCGGCAAGCTTCAGAGGACGCGCTCACCGTCATCAACCAGCAGGAGGATTCTAGTGAAGTGAGTATCAACAGTTTTTATCTTGATATTTTTATAAGATTAGTAGAAAAAAAAAGATTGTGGGAGTTGAAGGAACTAGATGGAATTTTGAACTTTTTTCCTCGTACCTGCCACCTCTGGCTTTTCTTATCATTGCAGCCTCTGTCAAGCCCCCATATAACGCTTGTGCAATTACGTACATTGTTTAGACCCGTTCAAATAAACTCTTCTTTTTAAATCTTTCTTGGGGTTGAGGTTGGGGTTTGTACTGTACTCAAACAGGCCCCTTCTTGCGTTCAGCATTTTCATGCTACACTAACAAATAGACACACAAAATAAAAATGCCGGGATGAGCATGACATCTCGCCCCCTTTCTCCTAACCTTGTCGTCCACGCAAGTGAATGTATTGTGCGGGAATCAAAAACGAATCAGCGACATAAAGTACATCACTTGGAGAAGGTGAGGGACTGCAGGCACTGAACCATGACACACTTCTTTGGTTGAACTGGCGTGAGCCTGCAGTTTCCTGAGGACAGTGCGCTGGTGATGCGTTCATGGACATTTAGTAAATATGATCCGTTGTCTTCTTGTAGTTTTTTGGAGTTAATTGGTGTTCCAAATCACTATACAATCGCTATATTTTTATATTGTGAGAATGCTTTGCTTAGCCAAGTAAATTTGAATATTGTCCCTACTTTAAACAAGTAAAACTTGAACTTAGACACGAGACATCCCAGAGTTTGTTGGAATTTAGAAAGTGAACACTTTGTGTATGCAAACTTAAACCGAGCATATCGTGTTTACCATGTGTACGAGAAGATTTTATTTTTGCTTATTAAACTTACAATTTAGGTAAAATGTAAGCACTTTTTATAAGGCTGCAGGCAATTAACTGACATTGGTTTTCTCCTATTTTTTTATCTTAGGCAAAATGTGGACATTGTATTTATATTATGCTTATTTTGACTTATTTTTTAGCATATTTGGTATTGGAGTAATCCAAAAGTAATCAAAAGTAATCACTGCAATATTAATGTATTTGGATTACGTTACTGATGACATTTTTCAACAGGTAACTAGTAACTGTATAGGATTACACTTTCAAAGTAGCACACGTTCAAATTGAAAATCTATTTATTTATTTTTTTACTTGAATTCTAAAATGTTTGACCTCCAAATCTCTGAGTGGACTCAAGGAGGCAGACTTCCATTTTTTTTTTCTTTTTAGAGTTCCATCTTGACCACCAACGGCTAATTCTGCATTTTATCAGCTTGTGACGTTCCGCTAATAGCTCTTGGCTCTGGCTCAGTACAACACCAGTGTGCCATGATGGCTGCAGAAGCAGTCCAGTTGTTTGTAAAATAACGTCCGACAGACGCAGATGGCGAGCGCGGGGTACCAGACTGAGGCCATTCCGTAGCAGATGACCACCACCTGCCGGTGCGCTCCCACCAGAACAGACTTGAAACCAAGCCGCCGTATAAATAGATTTTGCGGAAAAGCCGTAATGCAAGCTACATAACCGCGTCATGTCTTAGAGACAGAGAGAAACTTATAGCAAGCCCTGGGGATAGGACAATAATCAGTTCTGACGTGGGGATTGTAAAGTGAAATTGCTGTATAGTGTGGGGTAGAAACCTATGGTAATTAAATACTAATTAAATAGAATATAGAATAGAATAGAATATACCTTTATTGTCATTGTTACAAAATGCATTGCGAATCCCTGTTTCGCGAGAGAAAAAAACATGAAAAATAACAAAATATATAACAAATACTAGGGCAGCACAGCAGCACAGTGGTTAGCGCATGTGCGGCACAGTTCTGAGGTCATGAGATCGAACCTTCCTTTGTGGAGTTTGCATGTTCTCCCCATCCTTGTGTGGTTTTCCTCCAGGCACTCCTGTTTCCTCCCACATTCCAAAAACATGCATGTTAGGTTAATTGGTCGGACCAAATTGTTCTTAGGTGCAAATGAGCAAGTCAGTTGTCTGTCTGTGTGCCCTGCGACTGGCTGGTAACCAGTTCAGAGTGTCCTCTGCCCATTGCCCAAAGAAAGCTGGGATGGGCTCCAGCACCCCCGCGACCCTAATAAGGACAAGCGGTGCAAATAATGGATTTTTGTCATTCTGATTCGTTTGACAGTCCCTAAAAGGAATTAAAAGAAAATAAATGTTTCCAGGTACAGTATAAAGTACTTTTATTCGTCAAACAAATGCTTGGGTGTTTAAAAACAGTTTATTCTATGGTTTGAATATATGATGGAGCATTTATTGTATAATAATTGTCAAAAAAAAATAATAAAAATATGTTTCTACTTCATGGATTTTGCCTGTCTTGGTTCTTTTTGGAACCTCCAAGATAAAAAGGCGTTGATTGTACAGGATTACATAGCATTATGAAGACTATACATGTAAAGGAAAAATGAAATCGTATCTTCATTTGGTGTGACGGGATTTGAGTTGGTAGAGTGGAGTATCGGGTGAATTCAAAGAAGGAGGAGACAGTAACTGCAGATTAAAAATGAGACTGAAACCTCCACTTGTGAGGATTGTTATGCCCTAAGAAGATTATCTTGTTTTATTTGTCTCTTTCGAATAATAGTCAATTGGTTATGACCATGCGACTTAGCGAGTATGCCTTTTTCCTATTTTTTTATATTTGCAAGCTTCATTTCCACGGCTAACACTATAAGCCATGGGAATAAAAGTGAAAAAATACAGTACAGAAAAAATATCCAATATACTGCAACTCGCAGTCTTTATTAAGCACTTGAGATTGTGAACTGAACAAAAAGAGGAAGAGACCATTGTGGGAGGGAGTTCAGCCAGTAGCATATGTGTATTTTCATAATGCTGTGACGCAAACCAATAGCAGACCAGAATTTTAAAATCTTGACAAAAAAACGCAGATTTTCTGATTATGGGTACCATCTGGTTTGCACTGAATATAAAAATGACAAGTCAGACATTAGCCTCTATTTTGTATCTTTTTTTTGTTGCAAACTTGTGATGGGTCATTAACACATGAAACGGCTCTGAATTGAACGAGACAGTTTGTTTGCGTCTGTGTCTCTTTCTTTCTCTTTTTTCTCTTTCTCTCGTTCTCTGTCTCTCTAGGTTTCTCTCTCTCTCTGTCTGTCTCTCTTGAAGGCGCTCCGGACTGGTCAATATGAGTGGCATCATCCCTGCGTAGGCTTGCTTTCAATGAGGGGGAGGATGGTAGCTTTGAGTTCAATACGGAGAACAAAATCAAAGTACTCTATGCTAAAGAAAATAAGTCAAAGCAAAATGTAAACGTATTTTAATTATATTGATGGCTCCAAAGCAGAGTGCATTGTCTATCAGTGGCAGAAGAAGCTAAATCATTCCTTTAAAACTGAAGACTTTCGAGATACCAATCTTCAGTAAAGACTGCTGATCTTTTCCTTGTTTTACCGATTTTGATTTATATTTAGTGTTTTTCATGTGTTCTGTGTTCTCCAAACCTTTTAAAATTGACTTATACAAATATATTTTTTGTACTTTATAGTTTATTTAGACCACTGAAGAGTTACTGTTATTATAGATTATCTTCCACACCACAAAGTGAAAATGGCGAAGACGCCGTGTCCCGGAGTTGTACTGTATCTTTATCAACCGCCTGTCTTCCTTACCACTGTCTCCACAGAGCTGCTGGAACTGCGGGAGGAAAGCCAGCGAAACGTGCAGCGGCTGCAACACGGCTCGCTACTGCGGCTCCTTCTGCCAACACAAAGACTGGGAGAGGCACCACCACGTCTGCGGCCAGGGGTTGCAGGGGATGCCTGGAAATGGCGGCGTCCCCCTGGGCACTCCGTCCTCAGCATCTGCCGCGCCCCCTACCCACTTGGAGAGCGTACCGCCGGCGGCTGGGGGAAGCAATGGCGGCGGGGGTAGCATGTCCGCTAGCCCCAAGGAAAGCAGTTCGAGTAGCGCCTCTCGCTCTACCACGCCGGCGACACCCGCGCTGCTCGATGCGACGTCCCGCTGATGCTGGGGTTCCCCCCCTGCTTGGGCCACGCCCTACGCAAAACCAAACTGAGGAATTTCTGTCTCACGTTGACCCCTTTCCACCTACTACCATTTAGCTCCTGATCCTTTTCCGGCTTGAATCTCTTTTATAAACATGAATAGAAATGCTTTGCTTTAGTTAAGGTGACCAGGATTTCAAAATTTAACACAGAAACAATACAATCTACCGAATTTTCCACACCGCAAGGCTTACCAAACTATAAGGCGCAACCCCAAAAATATTATTTTGTCATATGGTTTACATATTTAAGACGCTCGGCATATTATAGTGCAATGGATAATCAGGCTTGATGTATTGCCGATTAAAATTGCTAAATATTGAAAGCAACGGGAACCCAAATCGTGTCAGTAAGCATGCCATCACTTTACCAGAAGGAACATAAAAAGGCCAATACAGCTTATCTCATTATCACACTATTTTTATGATGCCTGCAACACCGTTTTGCATAGTGCACTCTAGTTGGTTAAACAGTTTCTCCACTTCTTTACCTGTCTGTCAATAGCCTCTCGGTTTTATATGTATACATACGTAAAAGAGCTTGTATAGTATATTGTTGACATTCTGTTTTCTGTTTCTGTCTTTCTCAACGTTATTGACACACAGGTGAAAAAGTGGAGACTGTTTAACCTATTAAAATGCACCTATGAGTGGCATCGTAAAATTGTATGATTATAAGATAACCTCTATTGCCTTTTTGTATGTCATATGTACCTCTTGAGATCTAGGGGTAAAGTTGTGGCAACCTCACCACCAAGACCCAGATTCGAATCCCGTTGGAGACAATATATTGTGATTTGGGCCATCATCGATTGATCAATTATTGCCGTAATCAACCTTGTGGAGTATTGCACACCTATAAATAGTGTATGGATTTCCAATTGTATTCTCGTTATTCTGAGGCATATAGGGAGCCCTGGGTTATAAGGCACACTTTCAAATTTCCGGCCAATAAGGGCTTTGTAGGTGTACCTTGTAGTACAAAAATTATGACACTGTTTTTTCAAGGGGAGGTAAAAACCCAAATGTTCCTCCCAAAATCTATTTTTGTCATAGAAATTATACATATTATAATGACAGATCTAGAAAACAATTCATTTATAAATAACTATTTAGTTAACCACGATTAAAATAATGAACAGCCCAAAAATAATTTCAGAGCTTTGTTTTTTTTTCACCTGACAGCGGTAATATGATTTAATAAACACATTTATTGTTATTTAATACCATACAACTAAGCTCTTTTATAGTATGTTTTTCTGGGTTGTATGATATTATTTTTAACCTTTGTTATTTTGTAGACTAATAAGAAATAAGGTTTGAAATGAACAAAACAAAACTAAAGTGACGAATGATCAGTGATAAAACAATCAGTGGATCATCTTTAAGTGAATCATTTTGCACATTTCAAATATAGTTATATTACTGTTTATGGATTTATGGTTTGTTGGGTTTTTTTTTTGCTAAATATTTTATTTGTACTTTAAATGAGCAAAATGATCTGCCATTGTACCATGAATTTAGGAATTATATATAAAAATAATTCTCCTGAACTTAATAATGTGACGCCTCGACATTAAAATCCCCAGTGTTAGATTAACACTACATGTTAAAATATATATGTCAACGCCGATGACTGTCAATGTAACACCTTTCAAAGTGTTAATTCTTATATAATTATAATAGATGGTGTCGATTTGTAACACTTCAGGATTACAGCAACACCAGGGCATTAAAATAAGAAGTAGCGCTTTGATAATTGTTGAATTAACAAAAAAATGTTTGTGAAATGTTTATGTTTATGACACTGGGACATTTTTATTTACCTTAAACAATTTGGGCATTTTAAATATGCTAGCAGAAAAGCTCACAATCGGTTGATTATTATAGGTTAGAGGGCACCCACTTGGTAATAATATGATAATAGTAACTTAAGCCATTTTAAAATTGCATGTCAAAATGTTAGCCTTTAGCTTCAAAAAGTTTTGGGACACCAGTGATTGGCAATTACAGCAATATTTGAGTCTACGTTTCCCATTATTCTCTGGAGGTTGTCCTCAGCCAAAATTAGAATTTCTAGTAAAAAAAAAAAACAGTTGTGAAATAGCAAAGACAGTACAATCCTGGTCACCCTAAACTGTTGAAAGGCACAATAAGTAGCAAGAACGTAGCCTTATGTTTGGTGAGACCCTTGGAGACTTTTATGGCACGGAAGAAGACTTAGCACTTCAATTTCCGAAGAATTAAGCCCAAATGATAGCACCCACATCCGTAACAAGCACTAAGTGTCCACACACTGAGAATATTTATTTTCTCCCAATATTACAACGAGCTAATGAAGGGAACCTGTGATGTCATTCCTCAAAAACACAGCTTAGTATATAAAACATTTCTTTCTGGCTTTAAAGGAAAAAAACAGAACAGTCCAAATAAGAGGAACGAAAAAACACGCGCTAATGCTGACGTCTACAACAACCGAGACGACAGGAAACTTTTTAAACTGCTAACTACCTTGCTAGCGAGCCAAGAAAAACTCTAAGCCGGACTCACCTCTCATTGTGAACCCAAATGAATTCAAAGATGGAAAGAAGAAGAAAAAATACAAACCACGATCCAAACCTTTGTATTACACTGCCAAAGTGAGTAAGCGATAAAGAGAAGCGCTCATAACCAAACGCAAAGCAACGTCACCTCTTCTTCAGAGAAAAGAAAGCGCCAGTCGAGGACGAAACTTTTTGAATTTGACTGGCGAAAATTCGGACTGGCCAACGCGTGGACAATGTTGTTAATGGCTTGGCAAAATGGACCGAGGCCTCACCCCAATGAGATTTTTTGGATTGAAAAAGGGGGACGGAAAAGTATTGAAGCATATTGCATTCACTTGAGAAATATAAACAAAAAAATTGAGGGGCTTTGCTTTTTGGAGTATTTATTTATCTTTTTTTAAAATTTATTTATTCCATTTTTTTGCAATTCTAGGGGTATATTTTACACAATATTTTGTTTTCTGTTAATCTGAATAATCATGTTTTCGCTTTTACAGATTTTTTCCTTCTTTCTATTGGAATTATCTGTTTTTTCTTTTATGAAATAATCTGTTTTTTTAGATACCCTTTTCTGTTTTTCAGAATATGTCTTCAGTTTTGTTTTTTTCCGAATGCTTTGTTTTTTCTGTTTTTTATAATTATTCATTTTTGTTTTTTGTTCCTTTTTTTATTTACCTATGTGTTTTTTCCATTTTACTTAATAATATTCTAAAATAGGAATCCGTGTAAATGATGGGACTATTCCCTAGTTTCTTATACACACATTGAAATAGAATTTAAATAACTTTAGAAAATCCATGTTTGTTTACAAGCTCTCAAAATAATGAACGAGTAGACTGTATCGTTGTTTTCTCACAACAAATTCCAACAAACAGGAAAAAAATATTCAGGAAAAACACAAATAAATATGATGAAAATAGAATAATTACAAAAAAACTAAAAATATGTTGAGAAAAGGAAAACAAAATTATACCGAAAACTGAAAGAAATAATAATGAAATGATAAATTACAGAAAAAAATACTCTAAAAAACAAAGCCTCTTAAATAATAGTCAGAAAAACAATACCTTTTTTGAAAAAAAAAAAAACATTTTTCAAATGAATGCAAAAATGCTTCCGCAGAAAAGCTAAATGGACTCGACGGAGCTGAAGGATACACACATTGCTACCAAAAACCTGGAAGCGAACATTCAACTTTTTTTAAAATCTTTGACGGTGACTTTAACACTCACTAAATTTTTTCCAAAGCGCCATGAACAGAACCAAGAGAAGGGCGGTGCAAACTCAATATTTCTACCTCCCTTCATCCCACATCGCGATGCTCCAACTTGGCCCGCCCAATTCCCCGCCCCTGCTTGTAGATATTGTTCCTCTTTGCATTTTCAATGATCTATTGTCGCTCACCTACTTATGACCTTGTGAATATCCAGAAACTGACTTTTTTCTGCTTTGTTACTGTTACCCGAGAAGCGGGGTCCCGGGGCAAGGACTCTTGTCAACGAGAAGAAGCCCCACTCGCTTTGAATTGTTGTACCTATACAAAGGCGATGAAACCCCCTCTTGTAGAATATTTTGTATTGCTCGCATTGTGAGACAGTGAAAGGACGGAGGTGCAATATGAAGAGAATTCAGCTACTGAATGGAACCTCAGCAACTGCCCGTAGGGTGTCATATAATATAGATGCATATAAATATATTTAAAGGTAACATCAGTAACTTAATGTGAATGTACATAGTATTTAAAGAGGTCCAAAAATGTGTTTGCCAAATAACAAAAACCTTTAAAGTTTAATGTCCGGAATATGATTTTTTCACATTGTTTCTCCGAAAGTATCAATTGCTCTTATTTTGTCTTTATTTTGTAGTTTATTTCCTTTTTTAAACAGACGATTCAAACGCTTTGCTTCAACGAAGTAGATTTAAGGGGAAGTGTGCATGAGCTGCATGACTTTAAGGAATACATCAAGTAGGCTTCAATCAGCTAAATGAAATGAAGCTATGGCATTGTCAAGAAATCAGTTACTATATTTACATCGAGGGATTTGTCTGACTGGGATCAGAATTGGGATTTTTAAAGCAAACCGAATAATTCGTTTACATGTCTAAAGAAACCAATAACCGTCTGGTTATGTGGCATGTCTGATGCAAAGACTCTATATATGGATGAATGCAACTATAGCATCCTCTATATATAGATGTATACAACTGTGGCATTTTTGTTGTGGCGACAGAAAATGAAACAGAAATCTCCTGTAGAAATCAACCAATACACACAAGGCTTTTTTTAGCGCGTAAACCCGAATTTGCATGTATCATTTGTCTCTGTACCAAAAGTCCCACAGTGCTTTGCAGCGCAAAAATATACTAGATGAGGGTAACTGCACATGCACATAATTGGATCACTCAAATGCGTTTACACTGCGAATAACCGTAAAATTAAAGGACTAGCCCAACAATTTATATTTGGTCACTTCTAGTTGAATTAACGTGCACGTTTACATTGTTTCACATAACCAGAACGCTGGAAATAGTCCAGTTCGAATTTGATTGTTGCCTGCATGTAAACATACCCATTTATTATTTTGAGTGAATACTTTAACTACTTCCCTGACATGGGGCCTTGTTTGTCAAGTCATACGGTTTGTACGAAATTGAGATTCATTATTCAGTTTCTGTGTCATTTAGCATAGTTCCTCTGTGACCATTTCTTATTGCAAAAATGTCCACTGCAAAAATGTTCAGTTGTAGTAAAATAGTCCAGGTAAATATTTGTTTCTATTGAAAGATAATTTTAAATGATTTGTTTCTTTAATTATGGGGGTAGGAATGGGCAAAAAAATTGCAAATTTAGTAAAACTGAATAACAAACATTAAAACGAGCAAAATTATGTGCATGTGGATTTATTTCCTGGTACTGTTTTGGTTAGAGTTTTCCCATAATCAGATGAAGTCACATTAACATTAGAGATAAGTTTGAAGTTTTATTATTTGGGGACTTGTTTGACAATTGAGAAGTAAAACTCAAGGAACTTTTTTGCCTTTTTCTCCATTTACTTTTCGATCATTCCCTTGGTTGATTAACAGCCTTGGGCTGGATATAAAAGAGCCATGTGGCTACGTTCAACAAAATTATCTTCTCATCAACACTTTCAAAGTCTCAACATATGGCTACGGCGAATGCTCGCAATATTAAGATGATCTGGTGCTTACGGTTAGAAAAAAACAAAAATAAAGGTGCGAGCTTGTGACGCTTTATTTCCGTCTAAAGCGCTGTCAACTTTGGCCATGCCTTCCCTTGCTACCTCCTGAGACCATACAGCTAATCACCAGGAGCGCTTTACCTGGACTTTTAGGAAAAAAAGGCCTGGTGCAGACAAGGGAGCACTTTTGCCACATTCGTCTCGTCCGTTCGAAGCCTCGTTCGCTAGCAAACACAGCGACCGAGACGAGCCATTACTCAACCGAAACCAATAAAAGCGCAGACCAAAGTGACTCCAGTATTGCCATGACCAGCTTTGACCTATAAAATAGTGATGCCAAACCGGATAGGATAAGGGTAGAGCTTCGCTACGGTGTACCAAAGTGTCTGAGATGCAAAGGAGACGTGTGTGACTTTCTTAATCGTCTTTCCCTGACGATCAAAGCATCTCCTTTGGAAAGCCGACTGTTGATTCTACTCACTGAGCTGTAGATGTCTATTTAGTGTCTCTTCAAATTCAACTGTCTTATGGATGACTAAATTAAATCATTAAATAGGAAAATGAATTTACTCCGTTTTGTCAAATTGTTGCATACATTAAATTAAACAGCATCTAGCTGAATTTGCCTTTATTGTCATTGATCACAACATAGATCAGACTTGAATCTCCAGATATTTATGTATTTAAGTATTTTAAGTAGTGATTCTCCAAATACCTGATCGAAGCTAAATAATCTTGAATTCAAAGTATTTTAATAGACCGCAAAGGAACTTGTAAAACATATACGTTGTATCAATTTTGAATAAAAGTAGAGGTTGAAAGAAGGACACCTATTAGAGGTACAATTAAGGTATACAAGTAGATTAAATGTACGAACGTAGACTTCTTTTAGACGCCTCGTGGAAACTTAGTCATCTATTAGACATCCTTCAGATAACAAATGTCTAAAACCACTGATTTTACGTCTGACTATCTGACGAGATGTACAAACGTGGACATTGACATCTGGTCTAAACTTAAAAGTCTATCAGAAGTCTTTCAAGCATCTAGTCTAAACCTAAATGTCTGGTAGATGTCTTTAAGACGTCTAGCCAAAATGTAGATGCTACAAAACATTTTTTTTTCAGACCAAATTTAGACTAAAATATTGAATTAATTTTGAGAAAAGATTAAATTAGCTTGATCCAAATAATAATAGCTAATTTATTAAACCCACTTTGTCAAAATTACAACTGATTTAATTGAAAACACTTTTTTAGTATACGTCATAATAACTTAACACATGTATTATTAGATGGGCATGTCCATTCTGGGTAGATTTAGACATCTATGAAAGATGCTTATTGGAGGTTCATTAAGTGTCCAAACTAAGACGAGGTGCACAAATGTAGACACCTATTAGACATCTAGTCTAAACATAAATGTCTATAAGATATCTATTCCAAATTTAGATGTCTAAAAAACGTTAACTTTTACACCTGTGGTAGACCAAATTTTGCCTGGACTTCTAAGTGACTTTAGACGTCCATTACACATCTTAATGAGCCAAAAATGCTCAGTGGGTAGTTTCGAAGCCTTGCAGAGATGAAGTGTGAGCATGTGTAACTCAAGTAAGGCTTTAAAAATGTATATTCCTTTTTTTTATATATAACTTCGCTCTATGTACTTGAAAACCCGCCAAGCTTTAATAAAAGACCCACAGGCAGACAAATGACGGAGATCCGTGATGTGTAGCGACGCTGTTCGTGTTTACATGGTATGTTTGTAAAAACGAGATTGGCCTCAAATGAAAACCGTGGCTACTTTTTGGTTCTCCCTTATCTGCACCCAAGCCTTACGAGAAACAAAACCAAACAGAACAAACCACTTCGAAATGACCAAAATACAACCAAAAGCTATTTGTTTCTACTGTCCTTTATTTTTTTAGCAGAGTTAAGGAGTTGGATGTAGGGTAGGAAGTCACGGACTTTTTTAAGCCTGCATCACACACAGTGTGTTCTACAAATGAGATTTGTCGCATTGCACACTTGAGTAATTAAATCGACTCTGCTGTTGCGTCTCCATCAGCCATGTTCTTACTGTAGACTCAGTCTTGTCAACTCATTCCCAGCCTATTTAAATAAAGAAAAAGGTTTTTGAAATCTAAAGTAATCAATGGCACTGAATTTAAATTGGATATTTGACGTCTAGTGCCGCCACTGGCAGTGAATGAGTTACATTTTAGCAAATTTTAAAAAAAGAGCATCGGTTAATGTCTGGAGGCTCTTCTGAAGATGTCCGTTCATGTGCTAAAAGTCTAATGCAGCACTTGAGTCCCCAACTCCAAAAATTCCCGGCTCAGGATGGTCCGTTTTTATCTTGACAAAAAAATAAAAAAAAAAATAAAAAAACAGGGAGTCTGACAACATTCTATACTGTATTGTGCAATACACTTATAAAAAAAAGAAAGAAAAAACATTTTCTCTGTGGGAAAGATGGACTGAAAATCTTTCTTATTTATTTTGGTTCTTGCTCTTCAATTTCCTGTCACTGTTTTTTTTTTCTAGATGAAGTAAACTGTGCCAGAGGAATGAAATTTCTGATTTGTATTTATTTCTTGCATGCTTCCCTCCCTGTTGCTAATAGCGCTCTTTAACTGTTGGCTCTGTTGGATGTGTGACGCTGTAAAACATTCTAATTCAGGTTATTGTCTGTGTTGAACAATGTAACTGTGTAATTAAAATATGAAATGAAAATCATACGTGCCGCGGTCCTTTTATTTTTACACCGCCAAACAAGATCGATTTAATTAGTCTATTGAATCTGCTCTGAAACTTTTTAATTAACAGCAACTGGAATCATGTTCACATGAAATTGACATTGACAACAAGTATTACTACACAACATGAAAACTTTGATTAAGGCTGTCTAACTGGGAGGAGTGGCTGGAGAGCGCCCACCTGTGTATAATCAGTGTCCACACATGCGCTCCATTATACCGGCTACTTATATCTACTGGCTCTGACACATGGAGTTGCAATAGTCACATCATGTTTTTTTCTGTTGTTTAAGGTTTGTACATTTACTTAGTAGTTTGGTTTGTTTGTTTGTTTTTATGTAGTCAGGTTTTGTTATTAAACATCATCCTTTTTTTAGCTCAGACGAATTCCAGCGAATCAAGACAATATAGCTTGTCACCATGACGACCTGGGATGGCACACATGAGTTATGGATGGCTGCTTTAATGGCTAACTCTCATTTCAGAGATCTGAAGTGGAAAATTACTAAATTTCGGTCTCTTAGTTCCCCCCAAAAGACATTTAATAACATGATTTTGTTTGTATTTTTTGTAATATGATCATTGGTGTATTTTTCACAAAAAATGTGGCACACGGTGTTTTGAAATTACAAGCAGGGTACACATGACCTAATAAGAGTGTTTTTAATGCCATAATAAAATGTAATTGCACAGCCACAGCAGTAGGTGGCAGTGACATCTTTTTGGCACAGTAAGAACTATTTACAGAGCTGTGCAGTACATGTTTTTTGTTTTAGAAAGAAATACTAGAGCGGACCCCTTCCCAAGTTATAGCATTCCTAGTGTAGAGGGAATTGCTCAATTTTAATTAATTTAGTTTAAGAGTGGACTTTGGCGGTTACTGTAATAACCTGCCAGGGGCGCTAAAAGTCTTCCACAAGAATTACTTTAAAATAGTTAACGTATAGTTCGAGGGTCTGGTGCTGTGGAATGCTCTGCCCTTTAAGATTTGATTTGCAACATTAATGGAACTGTTTGAATCTAGAGTTTTTCCTGACCTTCAAGTAGGTTTTAGATCAGGAGATGGTGCAAAAATAGTCTGTGTCCTGTGCTAGTCAATGGTCTATGCAGCCCTTTGAGACTTCTTGTGATTAAGGACTACAGTGGGACCTCGCTACTTCGCGGTTCCACGTTCGCGGGTTCAGAGCTTCGCGGGTCTAAAAAATAATAATAATGAAATAAAATTTTTAAAAAAAATTTAAAAAAATTTAAGCATTTTTGAAGGGGCGTCGCTACTTCGCGGATTTTCACTTTTTGCGGGTTGTTTTGGTCCCCATTAACCGCGATAACCGAGGGATTACTGTATACAAATAAACATGACATGACTTGACTACTGGTACCGAATATGGCAGTCAATTTGTTCTTATAGCTTAGTAGCGAATTTGGTTTTAGTTTAAATACCCTATATAAAGTGTTTTTCTTCTGGCAAGAATTGTATAAACACCTAGTTGTCCATGGATGCTTTACTGATTTATTGTTTACATGAATTTGTCTCATTTGAAAATTGTTATTATACTCTGTCCTAGGTGTTTTCAAAAAATATACCTAACACACTATCCACATCATCCGTACCATATATAGAATTCCAGTTCTGTTTGATTAAGTCCTCATAAAGAGATTTCATTGTCTTTTCAGTTGGTACTCTTTTTTTATTATATACTATAGTTGGTTTTTGACTAGTAACCTAGTCATCATACACTGTAAAGACTCGCAGGTGATTAGAAATATAACAAACCAATAATCCACTGACGTTTGCAAATTCAATATAATTTGTAAAAATATTGTCACTAATTGTTGCACTGTGTGAAGTAATTCTACTAGGTCTTTAAATAGTTGGGTATAAACTTATGCTGTCCATTCTGTTAATTGATCATCAGTAGTTTAATTGTTGTTTTGATTCATCAGTTCAATATTGAAATCTCCACAGATTAATAGTAGTGTTTTGTTTGCTTATTGCTAAATATGTTTTTTACAGCCCAATTTGTGAAAGTTTCTAGACTTGAATACCGTAATCTGTATACGTGACTGTTGATAATATTTCTCCCTTTTTCTTTTATAATTCATAATTTTAAGCTTTCAAATTAAATCATTGATTATCAATTACATGTTTGGTATCATTCTAAATTTAAATCTCTTGAGCACGTATATAGCGACTCCTCCTGCTATTTTTTTTTTACTCTATTTACATAATTTAATTAAAGTGATTAAGTTCTAAATTGACTCCCTTTACCTCATTGAACCAGGTTTCAGAAACTACAATGACACTAAATGAGTTATGAGGTCATGGGTTCAAATCCAGCTACCAGCCTTCCTGTGCGGGGTTTGTATGTTGTCCCCGTGCTTGCATGGGTTTGCTCCAGGCACTCCGGTTTCCTCCTACATTCTAATAACATGCATGTTAAGTTAATTGGCTGGTCCAAATTGTCCCTAGGTGTAAATGAACGTGTGGTTGTATGTCTCTCTGTGCCCTGCGACTGGCTGGCAACCAGTTCAGGGCGTCCGCTGCCCACTGCCCGAAGATAGCTGGGAAGGGCTCCAGCACACCCCGCAACCCTTGTGAGGGTAAGCAGTGGAGAAAATGTATCCATCGATGGAGTTCTCAAACTGCTGCAAGTATTCTGTAATTTCTCCAAAATGTGCGTACATAATTCTACTGTTGAGGTGAATCATTGAGAATTTTCCTTTTTAAAACTGTACCATTAAATCCATTTTCAGGATAATAATTACACGTATTGCCGATGGAAGATAGGAACTGGTTGTCAGGGTCTATTTGATCATCCATGACCTGCCTGTATGTTGTCGCCATCCACTTCTATCCCCTTGGACTGGAGGAAGGCAGACACTTTTTTCTCCAAAGAGCTGGTTACTGGTACACAGGGTCGAATCCCGTTGGCTGCATGTGTGTATGACCTGGGTTGCATTTTGATCCCGGTAACACATCGTTCATCCTGGTGTACTGTTTCAACTCTGACAATCTGCTTTCCATGTGTACCAGCCGCCGGTCTTTATCGGTGTTCTGGATCCGTAGAGTTCTCACCTCCCCCATAAGATCCAGGATGGCTTTCTGTTGCAGTTTGACATCTGCCACTAAAGAATCCTGTGTCTTTTTGGTCTCATCACCTTCGTTGGATGTCAGTGGCTTTTTAGGACCCATAGCGGGTTGCTTTAGTAATTGTGAATCCTTTTGTTTGCAAAAATGAGCTCAAAAAGTTCCAATTCATGGTATGCATCTTTTGTTAATCTCTGTTTGGCTCCGATAAATCGACAAAGTTACCCGTTCCCCTTGAGTGCCACACTGACACAGCGTATGTTAGCCGGCTCTCTATGGTGGAGCGGTAGAGGGTCACCAGCAGATTTGTGCTCAGCTGTTTGTTTTGGAGATAAGATTAGAGATTATTCATGGCGTATTTGAATGAAATGCCCAGTGATCCAAGACGCAGTTGTAGGTTTTTCGGTGGGTTACCGTAGTTGGAATAGGGGAAGCATCGGGCTCAGAGTTTGAACTCTCTCTTGTCTCATCTCGTACTTCTTTGAGTCGCGAGAGACGGAGAGAGATAGCCACGGAGAGAGATAGCCAAAGGTAATCAAACCCAATGGCAGCCCCGGGCCTCCTTGTCCAGGGAAGTGAGCGAGCCATAGACGATTTAGCTCAGCTTGCCTGCTTGGGCAGCCGAAGCGAAGAAAAGAGTGAGCGGGAGTTGCCGTGTGCATTTTCAATGCCCAGTGACGTCACAGACTGAGCCTGTTGCATGTGTTACTGCTAAGCAGGGTTGGGTAGAGTTACTTTAACTTGATTACTTTCAATTACTTTTGGATTACTCCAATACCAAATATGCTAATAAAAGACAAAAGAAACTAAATATGAATAAAATTACTAAATTTTGTGCAGGCTTGGGGAGTAACGGAATACATGGAACGGCAAAAATGATGTGGGCAAGCTGTTTGGATTTATTTTCATTTTGTTTCTGTCGTATTTTATGTTAGTTTTGCCGGAGATCAAAGAGATCAAAGCCAGGAGAGAAAGCTTACCACGTGTTGTGAGTCATCATTTTATTCATATTTAGTTTATTTTGTCTTTTATTAGCATATTTGGTATTGGAGTAATCCAAAGGTAATTGAAAGTAATCAAGTTAAAGTAACCCTACCCAACCCTGCTGCTAAGGTACTGAAGATTAAACAACCTAAAGTTCTGTACACGCCAAATTGATAGATTTATTGATAGGCGATTTTCATTCAGACCCCGAATGATTGAATTTTGTATGACAAAGTACATAACTAAAAAGTCATAATCTTTTGATTACAAGCCAGCACATTGGTGATTTGAATTTTATTACACATTTGTAGTGTATGGTCCTTTCTTGAAAACAAAATAAAAACGTCGTTGTCCGTGACCACATTTGTATTGGGCACTTGTGTGCACTGGTGTGCACTTTCTTTTGAAGCTGTTGATCACGGGTGAGGCGACCCTGGCGTCGGGGGACGAGAGATGAGACAGTTTATCTATTGTCCAAAAATTCAAACTTTGCGTGTGACTGCGTTTTACATTATTTCTTTCTTTTTTTATTCATTCTTCAAATATTTAAAAAAACACAAATGTAATAAGATGTCAGAATTTTGTATGAAAGTTTGAATGAAAAAAAATCATGAAGCAACCAGAGCATTAATATCAGTAATTTTGAGTGACCAAATCTGCACAGGTAAGGCTGAAAACATATTTTTTCTCTCCCAAAATAATCAGAGTTTTTCCCTCTCTGGAGATGTTATTCAATAAGAGCAAAAAAAAGTCTAATAGGTTAGCATTTGATACTGTAATTTCATCCCCCGCTCCTAATTTTGATGACTTTATTACGTCTTTGAATTTAAAGCCCCACTTCTAAAAATCTTCGTCTTGTTTGGTTGTAGATATTCTAGTTTTCATCTCGTATGTTCTCACTGGTATGTTTCCACCACTACGGTACAGTACAGTACTCAGGGTTGGGTAGGGTTACTTTAACTTGATTACTTTCAATTACTTTTGGATAACTCCAATACCAAATATGCTAATAAAAGACAAAATAAACAAAATATGAATACAATTACTAAATTTTGTGCAGGCTTGGGGAGCAACGGAATACATGGAACGGCAAAAATGATGTGGGCAAGCTGTTTGGATTTATTTTCATTTTGTTTCTGTCGCATTTTATGTTAGTTTTGCCGGAGATCAAATTGATCAAAGCCAGGAGAGAAAACTTACCGTGTGTTGTGAGTCATAATTGTATTCACATTTAGTTTATTTTGTCTTTTATTAGCATATTTGGTATTGGAGTAATCCAAAAGTAATTAAAAGTAATCAAGTTAAAGTAACCCTACCCAACCCTGACAGTACTGTATATTCAAATTAGGTGATAAAACTAAATTGGGGCGGCAGTAGCTCAGGAGGTAGAGCGATCGTTTTAGGATTAAGGGATCCCAGTTCGAATCCCGGCTTGTCCGTGTTACATGCCGAAGTGTCCTTGGGTAAGACACTGATACCCCTATACCCCCAATAAGCAGGTTAGCGCCTTACATGGCTGCACAAATCACGGCCGCTATTGGGAAATGTGAAGCACAATGTAAAGCGCTTTGGGAAGTCATTGACTTGAAAAGCGCTATATAAATGCAGATCATTTCATTTCATTTCATCACTGCAACGAACCACGCAAAATCTCGCGAGAAATTGGCAACGACGTTTAGAGATAGTAAATAAATTTAACTTGAAGTAGGTGAGAAAAGAATGTGTTCAGTGAAATTTTCATTACTTTAAACGATTGTATTTAAAATATTCCCCCTGAAAATTGTATAAATACGATGAATTTGTACAGGCTGGCATTATGAGAGATGTATTATGCGTTCGGGCTGTAAAGCATGCCATAAAAAAGGATTTGTATATTCTTATTATGAGCCACAGTATTAATGACTGAAATGGTTTATTTTCACTTTATTTTTCATTTATTTAACAATTTTGAAGACGCCGCTGCTGTCAATCACCGACACTTCACGTGACATGCGCGCGCACAGCTGACGCTTGTTAAAGCCCGATGTGAGGCGACGTCACACGCGTTCACTTCCGGGGTGATAACAATTGCTTGTCTTGTGCTAGCAGCCTTCGCTGCAGAAGCCATGTTGCAACAATGAGCATGACAGATAATCATCTGGAATACGCGTATCTGCAGGGACATTCCATTGGGGGGCATCTCGAGGAGGATCCGGTGAGTTTTGCTTTTGTTCTCGGCGAGAAAAATCGAACCCGCTGTGGTGTATCAATGGACGCTTGCAGCGATGGCGGAATGGCGCACACGCGGACATTTAACCTTCTTGCTGGTTTCAGTGATTTTTCAATACGCTTTGTGGACGTTCAAATTCGATACGTCTGGACGATCTGAAGATGGTTCGGATAAAATGTGTGGTATTTTGTATGCTCACCCTGCGTTGGCGCGAAATTAAATCACATTTAGCTTAGGCCCATTACTTTTCAACCAAAAAGACAAAAATGTCTCGCTTAAATCAGGATGTATTCGTTGCATACTTAATACTGAAGAGTAAATGTATCATTGAATGCACAACTTAATATAATAAATGTAAATATTCTGGTTAAAGGCAGTCATATTTAGTGCCTCCAAGTGGTATAAAAACATTCATTCAGTATATGAAACATTGAAATGAATATTGGGCAAAATTTCATTATTTCATACCTATTGCATTTAATATTAAATAATCAGATCGAGAATTTTTTTTTTTTTTTAAACTTAGTGGGATCCCTACATAGAAGTCACCATCATGTTTGTCTAGTATCTTGCTGCATGCTCTGATATTGGCCATGGTTTTTGTTCGCATTAGATAATGCCCTCTAGTATTAAAATAACACACTGGAGCTTTAAGTTACTGACTTCATACGTTGTATGGGCTACCACACCAATTAGAGATCTGTCTATGCATATTCACCAACACTATTTTACATAGACTCGCGTTTTTGTCTGCTTTAAAACACCGCTTTTTCAAATTTAAACACAAAACTCAACTCGCCACTTTTAGTCCATGGTTGGTTTATTTTAAGATAATACCAAGTCATTGAAAGTTAATAAACTGCTACAACGATCACATTAGATTACCACATGGTAAAGGTTTGCCACTCAAGAATTTAAACAAGAAAATTTTGACAACATCAGAGTGTTGTGTTTTGCGCTTAAAAATGGACTTTATGATAAATAATCCAGTTTTTTTATTGGTAAAAGGTTGACATGCACGCGTTTTGGTTAAGCGTGCAAGTTTTCTGAAAGTTGTAGAAGCTATCACTTGCCAAAATTGTAAATTCTGTTTATATTGCGTGGTAGGACAATTTGTGAGTCGGGATTTGGAAGCTGTTCAGATCACAACCAATGATAACATCGACATAACTCCTTGGCACCTCTCCTTCCTTGTGAGCAAAATGAAAATAAGCAGATGGGTCATGCGCATACTCGTCCCCAACTTGAATCCAGCTTGGCAGGGCTCGTGTCCCTTTAGACTAGGGTTGCAACTGCAACTAAAAATAATTCTTCTAGTCAATTAGTCTGACTATTAAAACATTTTTTCTTAACTTTACCATGCAGTTCATTCATTTGTCATATGACAATGAATGCAAGAAAAATTGGAACCATGAAAGTTACATGCTTAAATTGAACACAAAAATTAAAATAAATGTCCTATATAAAATCAATTAGGCACACTTCTTGGTCGGTGGTCAAAAATCCGTATGTCTGTCCATTTTTAGGGAGTCAAATAAAAAAAAATCTTCAAAATCAAGTAAACGTATGTGTTCCTGTAAACCGAGACTCACAAGCAGCAATAGAACAGTAAATACAACTATGTGCATTTTGTGAGGTACGTTCATTAGTCAGCTGTAACAGAAGAACCCAACATTTCTCAACAGTTTGAAATCAAATTCTTCAAACTGCATTCATTTAATTTAGAATGCGTAGTCAGTCACAGCCTGGCATAACGTTAAATATATTTTTCATAGTGAAATAAATGTATATAAAACTTTAATGCACGTCATTAAAACTATTGGTTTGAATGTTACTTGAACCTCACGGAGGAGAGTAAGAATAATTTTGTTTAGCTGTTTGATTCTTCTCTTTAAATCTTCATGCATTACAGAGGTACTGCCATGATACGCGAGGTCTGTTTTGCTTACTTTGCAAGTAGTCTTGATTAGTCTATTTGCTGTATCGGGCTAAAATACTGCCAAACGAAGTTTCAAGACACATATTTGAAAACTACACTGTTATTCCTTTGTTACCGTACGAGACGGGAACGTTTTTGTGCATGAGCAACTTTCGGCAAAGATTTTATTCATGTAGAGATGCAGTTCTGTTATGCCACAATATAAATTATTGTCGACTACATAGACTAATTGTTGCAACTCTATATTAGACGTGACATCACATTGTTCAAATTTTATGGCCGAAACCGAAAATGCATATTTTTTCAAAAAAAAAGATGCATTCCTTATTTGTGTTCTAAATACATATTTTGTGTGTTAACAGGAGCTAGCAGCCATCAAGGCCCGAGTTCAGGAGCTAGAGATGGAAGAAGAAACTGAGAGAATAAAGGAGGAGGGAATAATAGAAGATGACAGGTGCAACGGTGAGGAGATGCAGCTGATGACCACCAGCCCCCGGCTTTGTGAGACGGCCCGTGACTCTAGGTTTGCCAACGGTAAATACACAGTGCGTAGGCTTCGACTTTTTTCAGGCCAGGTGAGCCATGTGGCCAACACCTGCGATATGTATTGTGCTTCATTGCTGCCCAATGAAAGAGCGAAAGGACTTTCTTTTTCTGCACCTCAGACTTTGCCCACTCACTGTCTTTCTTAGGCATCTTCCATTACGCACAATGTACAAAGAACCATGTACCAGGCATGAGAAGCGCTCATCTTTAGGAGAAATTCACTGTTCTGAAGTCAAAAAGGGTGACCTATGTGAATTGTATAAAGAGAAAGTTTTTAAGTGGGGGGGGGGGGGGGGGGGTATGGCTGGGTTAAGAATTCCCATAGTGAATTGGGCATTTGAGGTGATGCGTTTGAACTTAAAGTGGTGTCCTTTGCGCAGGCAGAAGTGCTGTTCATTTGATTTTCTAACTAAAGACTGCAGAACAGCATGGTGAGGGAAACAACTCTTAGACATTAAATAAATCGATTGTAAATGTTGTTTATAGTTGTCAATAAATCATTTGAATCATGGCCCCATGGATTTAACATTTGTCACTTCCAATTCTGAGCGTCATTTTATACAGCCTTTTTTTCTTTTTTAATTAAATAATTAAAAGGTGCATGCCATACACAAACATCATTTCCTCCAGACCTTTTTCACCTTTTGATGCCCTGATACATTTTGTATGCTTGCTGTTCAGACATTCCTTTTCGACCTCATCTTTACGTTCTTTAACTCCAGATTTTTATTTATCAACCATTTTTGTGTTGCCGCAGGGCCGTTCTACCATATGACGCCCGAGGAGAGAATGGATGCAGACAACCGGTCCATCTATGTAGGAAATGTAAGCGATTTATATTTAATCAAAATGTATTAAACATTTTCGGGCAATAAAGAGCAACCTCAAGTAATGTATGAAAATATTAGGTGGACAATGGGGAAATTAATATGGTCCTTTTTCCCCACCCAACAACCCTGAGCACCAAATACAGATTTACACACACACACACACACAGTGGTTAAAATAGAAACTAAATGAATCATTTATGGAAAAAAATGATTGCGAGGCACAGACTAACCATGTCAGTAAATGGACCAGTGAGAGGCTCATCTATACTGATGGGGATGGCCGCAAGATTTTTAAATTACCTAACCATATCTTTCCAGTTGAGTGTTTCAAAACCAATTTGATAACATGGTCTTGATAAACAAAAATAAAATTAAATACACATTTGTGCGTGTGTATTCTTCCATTATCTGACCGCTTATCCTCAGTGGGGTCGCGGGGGTGCTGGAGCCCATCCCAGATATCTTCAGGCAGAACAGGTTGCAGGCCAGTTGAATGGCATACAGAGACGGACAACTCACTCATTCACACCTAGGGACCATTTTGGGCAGGCCAATTAACCTGACATGCATGTTTTTGGAATGTGGGAAGAAACCGGAGTGCCCGAATTTAACCCACGCAAGCACGGGGAGAACATGCAAACTCCACAAAGCAGGGTTCGATCTCATGACATCAGAACTGTTCTGCAGACACGCTAACCACTCAGTTGCCGTGCTGCCCATGTGTGTATTCATAGATGCATATTAGAAATATGGCATGTTTTCGCCATGCATTGCTAGGGGTCCTCAATTGTGAATCTGTATTGGCAGGTGTATGAAAAAAAAACTTTAATTCGGTCTGACCTGGCTGCTCTCCCAAATATTAACTTTGTGGGCAGCGATTCAGAGTTTTCCCCATGCCTGATTTAACTTTGGTTGAAATAAAACCAGGTGGACTACGGAGCCACTGCAGAAGAATTGGAGATACATTTCAACAGCTGCGGTCCAGTCAACCGTGTCACCATCCTCTGTGACAGATTCTCCGGCCACCCCAAAGGGTCAGTTGATTGGCGTCTATTTATTGTGGGACCTACCTGTAAGACGCCTTATTTATATCTAATTTTTAATCTGGTCGTTTTGCAGCTTTGCCTACATAGAGTTCTATGACCGCAACTCTGTGCAAAGTGCTGTTGGCCTGCATGAGACTTCGTTCCGAGGAAGAGTTCTCAAGGTGAGAATTACATTTCCTTTCAATTTTTTTTAATTTGAAATAAAAACATTATCAAAGTGTGGTTCACATTTGATTGATAAACAAACAGGGTTCGTACAGGTGCTTGAAATCCTTTAATTTTAATGTACAGTTTCAAGGTCAGGAACGTGCTTACATTTTGGGTATAGTGCTTAAATGCTTGAAGTGGAAACATGTTAGACTGTGTGAAATAATGCTGCCACACCTGCTCTCCATTATGGTCATGTAAAGCGTCACTGCCCTCTACTGGTCCCACCCAAGAGGACACCTCTATATAGAAAATTATTTTGGCTTGGCTCCCAAACGGCTCCTCAGTTTTTTTCTAATGATATATTAAAAATAAACTTTGTGGACCAAATTAGGTAATTTTATGTTTTGCTGAGAATCCCTGCAAAATACATTAAATATGAATTAAAATAATCAGAGTCAAACAATACAAAATCCCTAAAAATGCAAGACAATAAAATATTACTTTTCAGTATTCTGATAGAATTAACAATTTACAATTATATTCTCATTTAGACACAGATCCTCTGAGACACGTAAAAAATATATAAATTAAATTGGGTAAAACAAATATTGGCAGTCTCTAAGATGGAATGTGCTCTGCTTTGGAGCAATTTATATTAAAATGAGTTCAACTTAGGCTCTATTCTGCTTTTTATACATAGTCCTTTTTTGTCTGTATTCAATTGAATTAACCAACATCTTTTTAGCCCTTTCCGTGTTTGTAAACAAGTATGACGTAGCCAAGCTGCGTGTGCATTGTTGAAGCAGACGGGCATTATTCATGTCAGTTTATAGCGGCGCATTGAGGGAAAGATTGTAGATCATAAATAGGAACAGCTCAAAAAGGCATAACATGTGCTAGCAAGATATCGAGTTTTGTTTTGATCATCAAAGTAAAAAAAATATTCTTTTGATCGGCGCTGGATTTTAAGCACATACAATTCTCAACTGAATAAAGAGAAAGGCATTGCAGGAGGTAATTCAGCCAATGGTATATCGTTAATTTCATGGTGCGGTGACCAGTGTTCCTGCACCTTAAGGCAGGTGAATTTTAAGACTTCTTTTGTCTTCTGAAATAAAATTTAAGAGAAGGACAAAAAACACAATTAAAACGAAACAAAAACAAACATTTCTTGCACACACACTCCCTAGAACAGCTTTTAGCCACATATCATTAAAATTACTTTCCCATGGTCCAGAGCATATGTCTTTCTGAAGTTTTTTTTTTTTTCGTGGGTAGACCTAAGTCTTAAGACATGATGCATCTGTTCTGAATGACCCAACTGAAACTACATCACTGTTTTATTATTGCGATGTTACCACATAAGTAAATCTGAATTATTATGAAAAGACTATTGATGAATGTCACTAAATCTTTTTAGTTAAAAAAAATTTTAAATCTTGTGTTTTTTGCACTTTTAAGACTTTGGGGAATTGGATTTAAGGCAATTTTAATACCAATTAATGCTTTGGTTTTAGAATCGTGGATTAAATGCCTTTTAAGACTTTTCAAGGATCCTCTGGAACCCTGAGTGATAAAAACATCTCAGAAAACGCTCGTCTGTGATTTAACACACAGTAGCCATTCAATTTCGAGGTGTAGCCTGTCATTGCAAAAACATTGCAGTTTGATTTTTGTAGGGTTCAGGGGCACGTTAATTTTTGATGTTGTGTAGTGGGGAAAATACTGTGCAGAGAAGCCAGAAATGTATTACTTGACGCAAAATTGCCTGAAGGAGTCTGTTTTTAAATAGAAACTAGGCAAAAATGCATATTAAATATAATTTTGCTGGTTTTAATGCAACTTAAAAAATGTACTTTTTTGTGGGTCACCTCCCCTTTCAGGAGACTGTACCCTTGCTAGACATAATTTGTAAGAATATCATAGCCGAAAATGTAAAGGCTTAAAGTTGTGACAGTACATGCACTGTCATTGTGGTTTTACCTTTTTATCTTTCAGGTGTTTCCCAAAAGGACCAACATGCCTGGCATCAGCACCACTGACAGGGGAGGCCGAGGCGGCCACTCAAGAGGCAGCAGAGGGCGAGGCTTCCTGCCCCAAAGAGGCCAGCATGGCTCCCGAGGCAGGTTTCGGTACCAGTCCAACAGACCACAACACCAGAACCCCCACCCTTACTACGGAGGCCCCCCGGCGGAGAAGAGACAGTGGGGGGGCCACATGGATTATCACGAACAGACGACCAAACGCTACCCTTGCCTCCTCCTCATAACACCGCCTTCAGAAGAGAATTCAGCCGGGGCCAGTGGACAGCACTACCCCCAACAGCGCTAGAACCGACCTTGACTTGCGCCTTTATGTATATAAAGTTGATGTTTGAAATGATTTTAGTGAGATCACTGCTTTGTGTGCATTAGTCATCCAGATAATTTTAAGCTCTGCGTTTAAATGTGCGAAGGGAGGACTATCCTGTAGTCATGTATCGTTTGTGCTTGCTATGTGTATTTCTTCCTGTTTAACTTATGCATTATTTGCTTTAGGTGAACAAATAAAATGATTTAACACTTCATACTGACTCGATCTATGTACAACTTTATTCACACGACTTTTTAGCAAGAAAATTCAAATGTGTATAGAAGACTTCAAGCACTTTGAGTCATCATTCCAGCGACGATTTCATCAAATGCCCTGAAAGAGAAAATATTCAATTTGACACAAATACAGTACACCCCTGGAGAATGGCAAGGTGGCTTACAATGTTTTCACTTCATTATGTGGACATTTTTAGCCCCTCTTTATGGCATTGTATCCACTATAATATCAAAATTATTTTGCATGTTCATAAAATTCAAGCTGAGAAAGGACATAATTTGCTCCTTTCATTAAGTTGCATTGATGATATTCTGTGTAGCCCTTTAAGATTGTGATAAAGGGCTATACAAATAAACTTGAGACTAATTTCAATAAGGCGGGGATTAAAACAAGGAAACATTACCAGCATTGCAATCCTTGATAGTGGATGATTTAATTTTAACATGCAGTTGCCCTTTCCCCTGCATCCACCAGCTACTCTACTATATCAGATGAACTTGCATCACACCAAGGGTAAATACAATTTGACCATTATATTTATATGTACTCATAGGCATGTATAAGCATCGAAAATAGTACTTAACATATTATTTAAATGCTTTCATATGAAGTATTGGTCGTGCTAATTGCAATAGATTTCTGTTCCCCACACTTTGACAATTTCACTTTGAGATCACCGCCCTAAAAACCGGCCAATATTGTATCCTGGGTGTGTACAGTACACAAAACTCTATCAATAACTCACTTTGACTTAATAGGGGTTCCTGGCGTATGGAATGGGTTGCACATGACATCAGTGAAGGAGTTGTGCAATTTTCGGAACATCTGCAGAAAAAGATTTGATTAAATTTAAATTGGAGTCGGGTGTGGAAAGTTTTGATAGAAAGTTAACTCACACTCCTAATTTCGTTGTCCCGTAATGATGTATTAGATGAATCTACCACAATAACAAATTTAACCTTTGAGTTTGTCACGTATCCGTATCTAGTAAATAGTCATGGATTAACATTTTGCAGATGTGAAATACGCATTTTGCCAATTTGCAAAAAGAGGATACACTTTGTAGTCTTCTGTTGGATAAAGCAAACCTAGGTAGAGTTCTCTCTGGTCGCCCATCGACTTCCCGACAGCAGAAATCTTCTCTTCCACCACATCCAAGGAAGTGTGGACAGTGTAGTGAAATTTTAACTCATTTTGAGTCGGGACGCTGCGTATATATAGAGGGTAATTCTGGAGACATAATGAAAATCATGACATAAAATGAATGAACATAATCTGCCAAAACATTTTAACACTGCAGATAGTGAACGCTGCAATGCATGGACATTCGCGACACAAGATAGTTTTGAATATCGGAGAAATTCACCATAAAACAAAGTATTAAAGTTTTGTAGAAAAGAATTGAATACCGTGCATTATTACCTCTTTCGCTACAACAGCTATGCACACCGCCATTTTAGCTGTTTTCCTGTACCGTGCGGTCTGGATGCTCACGTGACATTGAGGCGTTCAGGGACTGTAGGAATTGTGTTACAGCCGATTAAAGCAAACTACGTTCCACAGATTTTTTTTTTTACTGATTTTGTTTGTATTACTGTAATCATGAAAAAAAAACACCAAAAAAATATAGCGTTCAAAGTATTTTTTTTGAATGAAAGGGATATTTATATAAAAAAAAGACAAAATTGAGTGCCAAGTATTGTCATTATTATTAGTGTTATTATTGCTGTTATTATTATTATTATCATTATCCATCCATTATCTGTACCGCTTGTCCTCTGTAGGGTCGCGGGCAGTGGGCATGGGACACCCTGAACCAGTTGCCAACCAGTTGCAGGGCACACAGAGACAAAAAACTCACTCGTTCATTCACACCTAGGCACAATTTGAACCGGCCAATTAACCTAACATGCATATTTTTGGAATGTGGGAGGCAACCGGAGTGCCCGGAGGAAACCCAAGCAAGAACGGGGAGAACATGCAAACGCCACACAGGAAATTTCGATCTCATGACCTCAGAACTGTGCCACACGCGCTAACTACTGCGCTGCCGTGCTGCCCTATTATTATTATTATTATTATTGTGATTATTTATGTCATGTTTGATTTTTAAAGTAAAGTAACGTCATGTTTATTTGCATAGCCCTTAATCCCAAGGAGTCTCAAAGGGCAGCACGGACCACAGATTATTGCAAACCACAGACGATTATTACACCATCCCCTGATCTGAAACTTACATGAGTGCAAGGAAAAACTCAAAAGCCTCAACATGAGCAGTGTTATCGTTTGCCCGCGTCCCTGCGTCTTAGACGCATCATTTTTGCTGGGGACGCATTGCGTCAAATCAACGTGCGTCCCCAGGACGCAACTTTTTTGACACCAAATTGTCATTATTACCAGATTACTTTTTTTTTTTAACAAAGATTTACCGCACTCCAAACCTTTCGTCAGGCAAATCCGCCATTGTTGTTTTGATCTCTGCAAACGAGATCTCGCTGCTTCGAGATGACGTCATTGTTTTGGTGGTTGTCGAGTGAAAGAGAAGTATGCCTCCGTAAAACAGTTGGTATTAGGTGCAAATCAACAAAAAAAAATGGTAATTTCTTCAGTGTCAGTAATAAGTCGAAACATAATACATAAAGTGGTAACAACGGCAACAATTCCGGCATGAAAAAAACGGCGGAGAAATTCTTCAGAAGACCGTGAAGGCAAGAAAAACGCGTGTTTTGAAGCGAATGATTCGACAAAAGATAAAAGAAAAGGACTTTTCTGCCAAAATGGACTCAAATATATTCCTGGTTACGCTATGAGGAGGATGATAATGGAGGCTACATGTTCTGTGATGCGTGCACCCAGCGTGACAAAAAACTGGATTGCATAAATCATTTCGCAATACGAACTTTCAGAAAAGCACATTGGATCGGCACAACGACACTGAAAACCACAAATTAGCTATAGAAATTCCGTTGGTGCAATTGGACCTTGAGAAGGCATTACAATTGTGGCGGGACAGCAAACCACGAAGAATATATGAACTGAAAAATCTGAAGTGATTAAAACTGCATGAATATATAGACTAATATTTCAGCAATATTATTTTGTATAATGTACAGTATTTTTGTGAACTGAAAAATCTGAAGTGATAACTGCTTTGTATTACCAATTAAGTGTGATTATTAAAACTGAATGAATTTATAGATTTATTTATATATTTGTCGCCGATTTACAATTTCAACCTCAATAACACTAAATTTTGGGGACCCATAGATCTCTTTTGGGACCCATAGATTTTTGAGCATGCGAGTCCCCGGGACTAGAGGTAAGATTTATGGCCCGAGCCCGAACCCGAACCCGAACCCGAGGCAATTTCGGGCCGGGTCGGGCCCTGAAATGTCAGTCATACGGTCGGGTCGGGTCGGGTTCGGTCCTGCTTTTTTTTTTTTTTTTTTTTTTAATTAATTAATAATGTGTTAAATGTTCATTAAAAATATATACTTAAACTATGTATGGATACTAGACCAAGGAATACTTGTTATAAAATAAATAATTTGGATAAAACGGAGAAGGAGCTGTAATCGCTATTTTTCCGACTCCTATGGAAATTCCTCCCCCCCTCCGATTTTAAATGAAAAAAACAACAATTTGTTTACACCGCGGGATCCAATGCAACCAGGGTTTCATTCACAATAAAAAAGACATTACATACGGATATTATAGTAAATCAAATAAATATTATTTGTGTACAATTAGTTGTGGTTGCGGAAATCATAGCGTACAGTGACGTTGGTGACTTTTCCATCCGCGTTAAAAAAACGCATTTTGTAAAATACGATCGCGCTTTATTGTTTAAATAAACGCGATCTCCCAATGATTATAATTAGCTCGCTTTATTTTGTTTTAAAGCGTATTATATAGAATACGATCGCTTTTGTCGGAAGCGTACATTGACGTTGGTGAGATTTTCATCCGCGTTAAAAAACGCAATTTGTAGAATACGATCGCGCTTTATTGTTTAAATAAACGCGTTATATAGACTAGGATCTCCCAATGATTATAATTAGCTCGCTTTATTGTTTTAATAAGCGTTTTATATAGAATACGATCAGGGGGGGGGGGGGGATTTGCATAGGAGTCGGCACAACACGTCAACATCCCCTCTCAATGAAAGTGCTGCGCTAAAATCTTAAAGGCGTACTACTACTGCTGCTGTGGATTATGGCCCAATGATCAAGTCGTCAAAATGACGGACGCCTTTAAATGTTTTCGCTACCTCAAAAAAAACCGTCAATGACAGATTGCAGTGCAGACACAGAAATATAAAAGATGTAAATGTTTATACAGTTTTATTTAACTTAGGCCTAGATGTTGTAACAAAAGGCAGAGTTTAATTTGTTATCATAAATCACCCCTCCTTATAAATAAAATATGTAATTTCGGGCCCCCTCGGGCCGGGCCAGCAAATCCAGTTAATTAGTCGGGCCGGGTCCGGGTCGGGTTTAATACCCCCCGGGCCTGCGTCGGGTTCGGGTGCTTTTTTTGGGCCCGATCTTACCTCTACCCGGGACCCATCACCCATGAGGAAAATGAAGAAACCTTGAGAAGGGACCGCACATGAGGTAACCCTCCTTCCAGGATGACCAGGCTGCAATAGATGTTGCAATAACAAATAATACACAGATATTGTCAACATAAAATAGAGGTTAGTCATATGCTATAGAATAGAAGTGTGTTTTAAGCTTAGATTTAAACATTTCCACTGAGGTTGAAGCACGCAAATTGAATACTATAATATGTATTTTAGAGCAACAGTTTATTGTTATTCAAAACAATTCTCGTCAAATCCGTGGTTTAAATAAAGTTGCACACACAATTATTTTATAAACGTTGATTAATTGACTATTAATGCCGATTTCATTGAGACAATCCACCGTTCGTTGCCAAGTTTGTGTGTATTAGTGTCATGTTGAAAGGAACAGCCACTAAACTACAGTACTATAAATATAGATTTAAATATTTGTGATACTTTAAACGCTCATATAGAGTAATTCATTTTTACAAGTATTAGTTTCTTTTTATCAATCGTCAAATCCACAGTTTACTATGCATGCCCCTAGATAAACAGTAAAACTTTTTTTTTTAATTCCAAGTATATTATTTTTAGTATCATTTATAGAAAAATTGGAATTTGACGGCACCATTTTTTTGTTGTTGTTTCAAAATAATTTTCGTCAAATCTATGTTTTAACAAGTATGCCCAAATGCTGCGCAAATGACCCGCCTTGAGTATTTCACTTCCGGGTAGTTAATTTAGGCTGCGGCTTTAGTGATGACTTTTTACGGTTTAACTTTCTTTTATGCTTCGTTATGTTTTTCTTTGGCAGAAAAATTGGAAATTACCCCGCCACCAAACATTATTATCATGCTTATGGATGACGTGAGTTTTTGTTTTCTTTTTTTGCGTGAATCCTGAATGAAAAATTCGTCTTGTATCTGGCACATAACATAATACTGCCTACTAAACAATTCTGTGTCTAACAGAGGTCTGCTAGAAGTCAAAGGTCACTTAGACGTCTAGGCTAAGACTTATAAATGAAAATTTATACATTTCTTAATTTAGGTTAGATGTCTAAATTGAAAGTAGACAGCTAATTGAACTCTTTGTTTATACATCTAGTCTAATTTTAGATATTTAATGAGCCTAGGCGTTATTTTGTGACAGAAAAATGTCAAAGTGACATATAAAATCACACAGATGTCTAGGCTAAAATTTGTCTACTGTGGTTGTAAAATATTTTTTTAGATAGTTACATTTAGGCTTTAAATTTAAACTAGACATATAGTCAAGTCAAGTCATGTTTATTTGTATAGCCCTTAATCACAAGGAGTCCCAAAGGGCTGCACATACCATAGATTATTGCAAACCACAGACTATTATTACACAATCCCCTGATCTAAAACCTAAATGAGGGTAAGGAAAAACTCAAAAACCTCAACATGAGGGAAATGAAAGGACCGCACATGAGGTAATCCCCCTTCTAGGATGGCCCGGCTGCAATGGATGTTGCAATACACATACAATGTACAGCTATCGTCAATGGGAAATATAGGTAATTCATAAGCTACAGAATAGAAGTGTGTTTTAAGCCTGGATTTAATACGTGTTAACAATGCCCAATTGTGTTTAAAGAGCCTTTACAAAGTTTTTCCACCGCACTTATCTGCTTTTAGCTTACTTTTATCAGAGGGACCTACAACACATTAGGAAGCAGGAAAGGTGGAGGGTGGTTGGAGAGTGATTTCATGCTTGTGGTTTTCTGTTAGTGTAGCATGAAAATAGTGAAAGTAAGAAAAGGACAGTTTCAAATGCTGTTTAAACGCTAAACCAAAAAGATGAAAAAATGTTGTATCCGAGCGCATCTAAGAAATGGACGTACTCGCTCATGCCACTCAAGCGGCTTGACATGAGTTTAAGCCAGGACATGGCGTCAGAAAGTAGCAATATTTTTAAATTCCGGAGAGCACTTTTAATAACAATTCTGTACTACAATCAAATGGATTTTGAATTGTATCAATTTATTTTTAACAAAGTTGTTGTACTCGAGATTATTTAGCTCCTGTCTGACTTCAGTAACTTAACCTAAAATAGCAACCCCTGGATCGCGCTAGCTTTATCATTGGACCAAATTTAATAAATAGACAGTTTTAGTGTTGTTTGAAATTGGTCCAAAAGTCAAAATTTTTCTAGGACAAAGTTTAGACATGTCTATCTTGACACTGATCAGCTAATTATATATTTTAAAACTACCGGTACACAAATTTGATAACATAAACCTCATCTCATCTCATCTCATCTCATTAGCCGTACCGCTTATCCTCATTAGGGTCGCGGGGGGGCTGGAGCCCATCCCAGCCATCTCCGGGCAGTGGGCAGGGGACACCCTGAACTGGTTGCCAGCCAATCGCAGGGCACACGGGGACAGACAACTCATTCGCTCATTCACACCTAGGGACAATTTGGACCGTCCAATTCACCTGAAATGCATGTTTTTGGAACGTGGGAGGAAACCGGAGTGCCCGGAGGAAACCCACGCAGGCACGGGGAGAACATACAAACTCCGCACAGGAAGTCTGGAGCTGGATTTGAACCCACGACAGGTTCCCATGACATGAACTGTGCCGCACAAGCGCTAACCACTGCGCCGCCGTGCTGCTAACATAAACCTGAGAAAATAAATTCCACATCCACTCCACTAAATACAATTTTAACAAACTAAAACTTTTTTTTGTCTTTGGTCTCAAGTAAAATAGTTGATGTGAGGTCATGATTCAAACATCTTATTCGATGCAAGACATTGATCAATGACTGTTTGAAACAAAGTAATGTTATAATTTTTGTACCACTAAATGTAAATACGTGGTATTTCAAAAATTTGAGTGGTCCAAATTGGGGCCAAAACTTTATCAATGAGAATTTTGGTCCAAACGAGACACTAATAAGACGTCTATTATATGTCTTTGGCAATGTGGGTGTTACAGTCTTTACGTATTTCATGTATATTTTATGTATATTTTTCTCATTTTAAAATCATCTCCCTGTCATCATTCTGTACCTTTCGGCGAATCAGATGGGTTGGGGGGACCTGGGAGTTCTTGGTCAACCCTCAAAAGAGACCCCTCACCTGGATTCCATGGCTGCACAGGGCATGCTTTTCCCCAACTTTTACACTGCCAACCCTTTATGCTCGCCATGTGAGTGAAGAGAAATAATTGTATTATTTTCATGAATTATATTTCCTCTTATTTGAACACTACACCTCCCTCCATGTCATATGTCTTGCAGCCAGAGCAGCTCTTCTTACTGGGAGGCTACCTGTTCGAAATGGCTTCTACACCACTAATGGTCATGCCAGAAATGGTAATCAATAAATCACTGACATACAAAAATAAGAGATGCATGATAATTATCCGGCCAATGGTTGTCGAACTGATTTCAGACAAACATGACGACATAAATATCAGCCCAATAGGAAAAAGACCCAATGAGTAATCACTTTTATGGCACGCTTTGATATTCAATAGGCTGGTTCTACTTGTTAGAAATAATTTAAGCATTTGTGTTCCTCATTATAATATATTTAGATTGTCTATAGAAGTAGTAACACAACGTGATTGTACTTCTTAATAACATGTACGAGGCACAGGAGAGCTTGGCCATAATAATTTGAATGTTTAATGTTGTGATCGTAAGGCTTCTGAACGAGAGCGACTCCAAGATTTTTTTAATTTTAATATGTTTTTTTTCCTATTCCTTTTTAAGTCGCACTCCCTTGTGTGTCTGTGCTTGCAATTTAATTAGGATCGACAAGATTTAGATTGACAGCTGCCAGACCACATCCGCAAACGAGTGCCATAACACATAATGTGTTACTTTTCTGTACTTGACGTACAAAAAGCGTAGTGTGCTTGTTTTCTGTTTCTTTAGCAAATCATCTTTGTAATAAATCTGCGTCCGGTGGGCCGCAATGAGACCTCCACGACCTTAATTGGCCAATCGTTACAACAATAAATACACTAAACAGACAGTTTTATAAAACACTGATTTTAAAAAGATCAAACAAATACTTAAATTATTATGTAAATGTAAGTAGGTACCTAGGAGAAGGTGACACATCTGATTTATAAACAGAATATAAAGTTGTAAAAACATACAGTCGCTTAGTTTGCTTATGCCTCGGCTCTGATTAGAACACATGTAGGTATAATGCTTAGAAGTGACATAATTTCACACGATAAACACACTCTTAATCATCTTTCTCTAGTCACCAATACTTCTTTTGGGAGACATATTTACTGAAGCTGTGTAAGGTAAAAGTAATGACCCTTAAAAATTGGATTTTGCATGTGGATTTATTTTATTTTTTTAATTTATCATGCAGTTTAAACAGACACAAAAAAATATCAGCATTACTCACCAGGACTAAGAATTTTTTTATTATTGGTATCCGTAAGAAACCTTATCGTGCATCCCGACAATAAAGCACACCCGTAGCCACCTTCATGTTTATCGCCATTCAGTTTATGTCAATTGGCACAACAGCCACAATTACTAAATAATAAACCTCCTTTTCAGCATACACACCACAGGAGATTGTGGGAGGAATATCACAGGATGAGATCCTATTACCTCAAATGCTGAAAAAGAAAGGATACAATAGCAAGATTGTTGGGAAATGGTGAGTGCATTTTCATTTATCTAAGGTGCTTTCAAAATTACATGTTTTTGCTGGGTAGGTTATAATCTAAAATAAAATGTCAAAACATTTATTTTCTGATAGACTAATTAGATCAATTTGATTCAACATTCGTTTTTTAAGTCCAAAACAACACTTGAGTTATATTTATTTGTGTGGTTTCAAACAGCCCCATTTTTGGTTCTATAAACAAAAAAGTACATATTTTAGGGCCTTTTCTTTTGAAATATATGGTCACAATTCTTTGTTCTACAAGACAATTGAAATAATTTAGTGCCTCTCTTCAACAAAATGGTCAAATCCGGGGGAGTATTAATATTTCGAAATGAACTGATTTGTAAAGTACCACTGATTTTTTACTTTTATTCTCCCTCCAAAATTTGGTGGCGGTTATGTTTAGAAAATGACAAGTTTTGAAGCGTTATTTTATTTTCATTAATGAATAGACCCAATATCTTAAAGCAATACGCATGTCAAAATAACAGCTGGTAATTCTTTTGTGGAAGTTTTATACCAAACAACCCAAAACTTTGTAATTTTAGGGCCTACCATTAAAACAGGTCCAACCATTTAGAGTTTTTGGGGTAATAGAGTCAAATCCAGCTACCAGCTTACTTGAGCGGAATTTGCATGTTCTCCCCGTGCTTGCGTGGGTTTCCTCTAAGTGTCCCCATTTTCTCACATTACAAAAACATGCATGTCAGGTTAAATGGCCTGTTGAAATTGTCCCTCGGTGTGAATGAGCGAGTGAGTTGTCTGTCTCTGTGTGCCCTGCAATCGGTTCAGGGTGTCCCCTGGCCCACTGCCCTAAGATGGCTGTGATGGGCTCCAGCACCCTACTGAGGATTAGCGGTGCAGATAATGTATGGATGGGAGCTATCTGTCAACTACTATATATATATATATACATATATAAACACAGTTGGCGTCTACATCTGTCATTGACAGTGTATGATTGAAACATGTCTACAGCTGTTTGGCAATGAATACGAATTTGATTTTTTTTTTCAGTGAAAATGTTGTTTCTAGACCTTACTGGTTTGAAGTTTTTTGTTCTCCCGCTCCATCCACATGTGAATTACCCGCCAAACTTCTCAAACTCTTAAACTAAAATCTCCTCTGGTGAAATTCTGACATAACAAACAAAGAATAACGTGTCACCAGCCCAAAGCAGACCTTTTACTCGAGTGAGCGGAGTCCAATCTTTGACTCAGAATCTGTGGGGTGCTGAAAATGCACGGTCATCCACATTGACACCCTCCTGTCTGAGCGCACTTTACTTCTCGACAGGCATCTGGGCCACCGAGCGCAGTACCTCCCTCTGAAAAACGGCTTTGACGAATGGTTCGGTGCCCCCAACTGCCATTTTGGGCCTTACAACAACAACAGCAGGCGACCCAACATCCCCGTATACAACAATTTGGAGATGGTGGGCAGGTACAATACCACACAAACATTTACTTCACGTTTCATACTCTTATATGGTAGTCCAAGTGTGCCAAACGTAGAGGGAGCAGAGCAGCAAAACGTAGAGAGAGTGTAAGTCAGTGACGTCGCACCTCACATATACATGTAGGTAAATGCAGAGGTGGTTAGTAATGAAGTACATTTACTCTGTGACATTTACTTGAGTAAGTTTTAGGAAATGTACTTCTATGAGTGTTTTTGAATCTCCTAAAATCTTAAATACTTTTACTTGAGTAAATTTGCGAAGAAAACGGTACTTTTACTCCTCTACATTAGGCTACATTGAAGTCGTTACAGCTCAAGTCCTGAATCCCATCTGGCCACCGTTTTGACACCGCCCGTTTATTACAAGCTGTTCAGACCTATTCAGAGAAGGGATCTAACATTTGAAAGAATCTTTGTCGAAGTCAATGTCCGCAGGCCAGTGTGGCCCGGAAAAAGTTTTCTTACAGCCCCTGAGATTATCTCGATTTATTTTTTTATCATACTCCAAGAAGCGTGTGATAGGCGTAAGATAAGGAATGAATGAATGAATTAATTAAAATCATTCTAGTGTTGAAGATTACTGCTGAGTCGTAAGAAAAAATGTTTTTTTGATCACATTTAGTAAGCACAATTTAAAAAATGTTCAACAGTCCAACAGTCTGGCCCTTGGCTTGCAACCATTTTTTAAAAATTTGGCCCTATGTTTATTTAACCATGACACCCATGCTTCAAGGGGACAGAATTTAGTGATGTGTTGTTCACGTTATGAATTTACTGTAAAGCGAAAAAGTGAATGTTGCTATAATTAAGTAGAATAATAGATCATTTTTATTAATTATTCAATCATTTTGTGCATATTGTTACATAATAATCATTGATATAGCGATTGAAACAATAACAAAAAACCTGAAAAGCCGTTTGAGAGCCGAAAGAGGCTCAAGAAAGAGCTGGAATTCCCATCACTAATACAATCATAAATGGGATGTGTAAAAAGCACATTCCTGAATGCCTGCAAGGAGGTAGAAATTCACATCAAGCAAAACCCAATTCTAATCTCTGTTCACAAAATAAAATTGCTCCCCTCAGGCAAAGGTTGAGCAGCTTGAGCAAGTCTCCTCTTCCCCCAAAAGACTCTTCAGTAGGTCAATGATATATTACAAATGAATTTTAAAGGGACATAGTGTATTTTTTTACTGCCTCCTTGTGGTAAAAAAACTTCAATTTTTAAAATAAAAACAGTATTGATTTCAATAACAACCAAAACTTGAATTGAAATGAATTAAATTATCTTTATTGTCATTGATATAAACATTGTGAAACATTGTATGCAACAAGATTAGACATGGCACTCAAGGGTAAACATGTAACAAATACTTAAAATAGAAAAAAAGAGAAAAGACTAACAGCATAAAAGATGGAAAAAAATATTTACCACATAGTGCTTAGAGCCAACGTTGCACTTGGGTGCCCCCAAAGGCCAGCTGATGTGGAACGGACCTGTTCTGGAAATAGCTCACCAGTGCTGGGTCATTGTGATTTTATAGTGAAATCTTTTTTTTTTTGTAGTTGACTTGAGTCTATTTAATCCTACTTCTAATAATAAACCTGCGTATATCACATTAATAGCATAGTAACAACATAGTAATAACATGATAAGTTTTTTTTTTTTAGAAATGCATATGAAACAGGGTGGTTTTGCTTTAACAATAGTGCAATGACATTTAGCAGAAGCAACAATAAAAAGTACATTATCATGTATTTTTCTAAATACTCTGTGGTCAACAATTATACATTTATTTGACATTATATGAGGTCTACCTAGAGGGAGCTGACATGATTGTCCACCATCTTGGTTGCTGAGGGTACCCCCAAAAACCTTGTGAATAAAAATAGTGCTGGTCGATCAGTTCAGGTCTCCGTAGATTGTGTTTCAGTTTGTGCCTTGCAGCACTCATTTGTAGTTGCACTAAACAAGAAAGCAACATATAGTGGTCACATTTTACACAGTGACCATTTTAAGAATATCAAGCTAATGTTTCGTAATTTGACAACTTTATTAGAAAATGATTGTCCAACAGTACACAATGCCTGTTATTTAGAAAAAAGGGTACATTTTTTATTTCAAAAGGTACATTTTATTTATTTAGTTTTGATACTTTTGGGCTTCCATAAAAAACAGCCATTCGGACATTCAGGGTCACTGCAACTGGCAGGTGTCCATGTTTTCCGCTTAGACGGAAGTTTAATTGGCGCAACTTACCTGATCTGTGGACAAACGCACGTACACGAGCACATTTTCAAACAAACACACTGGCTGGTGTCCTCCAGAGACGGTAGGTTGTGTTTGCCGAATGGGAGGACACCTGGAGGAAGTCAAGCGAGTGGAAGAGCGGCGGCTGTCAATGCCGCTGTGCTTGCCGCTCTACGCCTCAGCGATATCCCCGTGTTCTGTCCTAGATGGTTCGTTGGGGATTTTGCAAAGTTGGGGAACAGTTTGCATCAAGAAAACTTAAAGGGTCGCACAATTTGAGGTTCTGGATAGAACATCAGTTGCCTGCTTTCCCATTTAGAGTTTGTACGTTCTTCCTTAGATGGTATTGATCCTCTAACTTTTTTTTGTAGGTACTATGAAGAGTTTAAGATCGATAGAAAGACCGGAGAGTCCAACCTCACGCAAATTTATTTGCAGGTAAGTTTTAAGCTCCACCCACTGAGAATTATCGCAGTGAATATTGTAATTTTATGAATTATATTTCGGTTAATGTATTTTACTTTATTAACACTTGTTATTTTTGTAAAGTTTTTCTTTGTTTTCTTGTTTTCTTCTTATTGTTTTCTTATTTCCATTTGTTTTTCTGGTATTTTGTTAAACTTTTTTTTCCAGTGATAAAAGAAACACAATACTTTATTTCAATTACAATTAATGTTGAATTAATTATGGTTATTCATATTTGAGATCATATCAGTATTTGTTTTATTTTACTAATTTTAAACCCCATTTTTTTCTGACAGGAATTTAAAAAAAAAAATCAAACTTACCACAATTTACCACAGCTATATGATCTGGCATATATAATTATATTTTTTTAATATAATTTTTCTAATGTACTTAAAAAATAATTCTTATAGTTAACTGTAAAATAACATTTAAAAAATTACTGAAATCAACAAAATCCTGTTAGGTAATTTCTAAAATTGATCATAAAGTAAGAATACTAATACTTAAATTTAGCACATATATTTGCCTATGTAACTTTTCTGAATATGATTATAATGAATCATTTCTGATTTTATATTTTCCTTATTTTACTGTATGTTATTTTTTCTTCAGTAAATCAAATAGTTACTACTTTATTATTTTTCTTTTTAATGATATAATACAACATATAGTTTTTTATTCAATTCTTTTGTAAATAAATAATTGAAATGAAAATAAATGATATAAGCATTTAATATATATGGGCATAATATGGGGGTGTATGATGATAAAATAATTCTTAAAAGTTTTAAAGGAAAAACAATACCTAAAATGAGCAAAACTAAGTTTCCATGCTAGTTACTTTGTTTTTAATATTTTTTTTAATACTAAAAATATTGATGAAAAAGATCATAAAATATGCTGACTTATTATTTAGAATGAGAAGAATTGTCCGACAGCAGAACAAGAATCATTTATTTGGAAAACATATCATTTGAATTATTTTACTTCATGTTTCTGCAGTGAACCAACCTTTTTTTTTAACATTTCTTTTTTGGGCTTTTATTTGTATACTAACAGTCCTGTTGGGATTTTTGTTTGGTTCTCAGGGGACTTATTTGCTTATGTCAATTTAGTCACATATGCATCAGGTACAAAGTGTTCTGTTTTTTAATTTTTTGTATTTTTTTTCCTCAAACGTGCCCTCGTAACCTAAGTTTGTTGCTTTTTCCCTCTCTGAAATCCTGGTTTGGGCATCTATGATACACTTATGTTATTGCAAAGTTTCATGGACTGATTATAGTAGTGCTTCTGGTTTACTGTTTGTGTGGGACAAAGCTTTTTTTGATACACAAAAAACCTTGTTCCTTGACAATGTCCCCTCTCCGGTTTCCTTTTGAACAGGAAGGTCTGGACTTCATAAATCGCCAGAGTTTGGCCCAACAGCCCTTTTTCCTGTACTGGGCGGCTGACGCCACTCACGCTCCTGTCTACGCCTCCAGACGCTTCCTCGGGAAGAGCCAACGAGGCCGGTGCGTTCTCCTGTCATTCTCTCACCATGGGACCAGATTGTTTTTGTTGTTAGGGGAATGTTGTGCTCTGTACCGTAGGTATGGGGATGCAGTGATGGAGCTGGACTACAGCGTCGGACAAATCCTGTCTACGTTGAGGACTCTGGGTGTTGAAAATAGTACCTTTGTTTTCTTCACTTCCGACAATGGGGCCGCCCTGACGTCTGGTCCCAATGAGAGTGAGTGTAACCCTTGAGAACAGGGGTCACCAGTGTGGCACTCACGGCCACCAGATAACTCCTCTAGAAACACCTGAGTATCTCGCCAGTGATGGGACATTGTGATTTTCTAGGAAGTTTTATTTATAACTAATATGAAAAATAATTTGTATCTTTAAATGCATGATCAATTAGCCTGAAATGTAAATATGTAAATAACTCAGTGCCCATATACAAGACTCATGTTTCAGTGCACGGGTGTCTAATTCATTTTAGCTCAGGGGCCACATAGTAAAAACTATTCTCACGGGGGCCAGACTAGTAAATGAATACCATAAGAAGTGTACCTTATTTGGAGTGATGGTGGTCTGTGCAGAGACTCATAATTAAGTTATGATTCATATATGTAAGATGTGATTATAAATTGAGGTGTTTTTTTCCTTAATATTTTTTCCTTCACTAAGATTTAATATTTTGTAGTGTTTATCAAAAAAGCAACTACAATTGAAGTTGTTTTCACTACAGTTTATTTAAGTTAAGGAAACTCATGAAAACTGCATATTGACAAAAAGTAGTTTAAAATAATCATTCAATAATTTAAAAGACTTTCTACTTTTTATTTTTGATAAAATGTTTTCCTAAATATGGAAACTTCGCTGTTAGATTTCATATATATAAAGATTTTTCTGCAGGTTCTATTTTTTATTATTAATTCGTATTGCCTTAAAGAGCGTGCCCGTAACTTTTGTAAATAAAATAACATCGGGATGTTGTTTATTTTTCAATGTATTCTGGTTGAATAGCGGTAGTCGGTAAATACAGCTACAGTTGGTGCTTTGCAAGTGGCGACATCCACTGCAATTCATTGTGTGACACGATGCAGATCATTTTTCTCTAGTGCTTCTCCGTTTGGTCTTGCAGCCCACTTAATATCATGTGGCGGGCTATATTTGTGTTTTAATGTGTTTTAGTGGTTGCCTCAGCCTATTTTATTGTTCTTCTCGTGATTACAACCTGGTAATAGCATAAAAATAACATTAACAGTATGATAATAGCACGAGAAGTTATTATTTTAGAAATGTATATCAGAGTAATAGCCTGATAAGTTTTTGGTTTAGTAGACACACAAAATAGGGAGAAAACACATCAATGAATTTTGAACTTGCAAGAATACCAGGAAAGGACTGTCCAAGAAAACCTTCCTCAAACATTACAAATCTGTACTAAAAGCCTTCTTCTAAACCCTTTCTTTTTATTTGGTCTCTTAGTTCTGGAAATGTGGAAATCAAAGAACGGAAATAGTGACAATGATGTTAACAGTGCATAATATCCATCCATCCATTATCTGCACCAGGGGTGTTGGAGCTCATCCCAGTTATCTTCGGGCAGTGGGAAGGGGACACCCTGAACTGGTTGCCAGCCAGTCGCAGGGCACACAGAAACAGACAACTCCCTCACTCATTCACATGTGGGAGGAAACCCACGCAAGCACGGGGGGAAGATGCAAAACTCCACACAGGAAGGTTTGATCTCATGACACACACGCGCTAACCACTGCGCTGCCGTGCTGCCCAGTGCACAATAGTAAGAATAAAAAAACTAAAAATTTAAGTGAGGAATAAAAAGACAAATATCAAACTGGTATCTTATGCAGGTGTCCGATATTAAAAACAAAAACAAGTAGAATCATCTTATCATTGCCTTTCACTTTTATCAGTCACAAAAAAAGTAGCTCTCAGCTTAAGAGATGTGGGTGACCAGACCCCTGTTTTAGAAAGAAGCAATTTAATAAACTTAATTTTTGTGGTAACTGTATGTGTCACAGGCACTCAAGTGTTTTTTCTTTGTGTCCGAGTGGTCAGGTGGCAGTAATGGGCCATTCCTCTGTGGGAAGGAGACCACCTATGAAGGGGGCATGAGGGAGCCTGCCATTGCTTGGTGGCCCGAACACATCACAGCAGGCACGGTAAGAACAATTGGGAGATTGACTGAAAGCATCCCACTTGTTGATTTCCTTGATAGCAAACACCCCAAATATTATCCATTTGTCTTCTTTTTTAATTATAGAACGGTATTACAACAAATACATTGCTATTCCTTGTAGATTGATATTTTGCAAATATTTTTATTGTAATATATTCTCTTTATAATTTATTTTTTCTGGCCATGCAAAAATAAGACAAACACCGCTAAAATTGTAAGTTGCAATTGCCATTTTCTATTTGTGTTTGGAAAAAAAGTACTTACAATGAGCAAAACAATCCATACAGTGACTGCTGAGACGTATCTTGACATACTGGATAGCTGGTTATTGGATAAACTGAGTGAGAAAAAGTCTGGTGACTAAATTTTCCAACAAGATGTGGTGCCAGCGCACTCTGTTTTTCAGGGTTAGACAGTTTCTGAACACAACACTGCCAGACAGGTAGATTGGACTGTCTGGGCAGAATGATCATGATATCATGTACTGGCTTTCCAGATCTCCAGATATCACACCATGTGATTTGTTTTTTCCGGGGTTTTGTGAAAAGATTGGTGTATGTGCCACGTATTCCAAGAGACGTGGATGAGATGAAGGCATGAATAACTAAGAAACTTTTGCAACCAGTAACGATGCAAAAGTGGGACGCGTATGGCAAGAATTTCGGCTTGATGTGTGACGTGTGATCAATGGTGCTTACAATAGACATCTTTTAACTTTCCTTTTGATTACAAGCTTTCTGAGTTTACCAGATGTGTTTTTATATTCCTAATTGTTTCCCAAATAGTTAATGTCAAAAGGTGTCCTTTTGACTTTTGGAAAACCCTGTATTATAAAGAGGAACATAAATACTTGGGATCTTTCTAACAGTTAGTGACCGTGGATTTGATATTAAAATGTAGTGTCAAGTGACAAATTATTGTAACTTTTCTTTCGATCGGGGCGGTAACTGACGTCATATCCTGTTCGATAAATATGATGCTTACCAGCTGCCAACTTCTATGGAGTGATTTAACTCGTCACCAGGGAAAGATGTAAATCTAAGTTTAAGCAAGGGTTCCCACAATTATTGACCCACCTTGCTCTCTTCTCCGTCCCTCCAATTGATCCCCCTCCCCACCTATAGCATGATCCTTTAATCCGGCGCGTTGTGCAAATGACTTTTAATTGTATTAGAGGCAGCTGTGACACGGGGCTGTGATGCGGAGGGATTTGGCGGCGGAGACTGCGGTCGGCAGTAAGCTTGCTCCCCCCGGCTCATCTCAGGGTTGTGCTGGGGCCTGATAGCGCCACCGAGGAGCGAGGGAGAGGGGGATTGGGAGCGTTTTAAGAAGCTAATCTGTTTGTGTGTTTGCTGAGGTTGGATTGAGCTGTAATGAGGACTCAGTATCTGAATATGCCAGGCGCCGAGGATAAAGAAACGGGAAAGGTGGGTGGGGGTGCAAGGAAGGAAGATGTGTGGAAAAAGAGAAGGAAGGGCTGTGTTTGTTGGGTTTTGTAGTTGTAATTGTGTTAAACGAGAATATGAACACTTCTCTTTTTTTTCTTGCAAGATAATCTTGATGCATCTTTATCGCTCATACATTGAAAAGTCCAAGTGAGCAAGGGGCATGTGAGCAGGACGGAACGCTTTTTTTCTTCCCAGTTACGCCTCTCCGGGTCTCATTGTGATTGCCCACATGAGCGTTGAAGTCCCCTAGCAGTAAGAGAGTGTCTCCAGTGGGAGCGCTCTCAAGCACACCATTCAAAGACTCCAAGAAGGTTGGGTACTCTGAACTGCTATTAGGTGCACAAGCAACAGTCAAAACACGCCTCCCCACCTGAAGGCAAAAGAATGCTCAGGACACACAAATAAAAAATTGGATTGTGTGTGTGTTTTTTGAATATGAAATAAAGTTTAACAAAAAACAATTACTGTGCATGTACCATGTCAATACTATAAATCACATAAATTGCAACAAAAGGTCGTATTTGCAGTCAGAATTGTATTCTGCTTGACTATATGCACACAATCAACCTCAAAGTAGTTTTCAAGAGGGCTGAGTGTATGTAAAATAATATAATAAATAAAAAAATCCAAACTTAATCTGTTTTGAGCGAGACCTACGATATCACGGAATGTGTTGCGCCGGCCCGTCTTGCGGCTTCCGCGGAAGTAAAGTGATTTAATTTCGCCGCCGATGTGCTGGTGTGTGTTCGTATATGTGCTTGTATATGTGCGTGTGAGAAAAGAGCAGCACACGGCCATGCAGCTGCAGAGGCCTGATAGCACTATCTGATTGCCAACGCATCGTCTTCCTCCCAGGCTCGCTCAGGAGAGAATGGAAAGGAAGATCAAGGATGACAGCGGAAAAATGGCATTTTATCTGAAAATAGTTCAAAGTTTATAAATAAAATAAAGCTTTTTTTCCGCCAGACTGGGAGAGGGAGATAAAAAAAAATATCCTCTCTCTACTCGCTCTTCACTCTTCATTTACTCGACTTCCCTCCAAATTTAAAGAGATGCGTTTTCATACAAAAACCTGCTAAGGGAGATTAGGAGCACTTGAAGTAATGCGGCCTCTTTTACGATCTGTGTTGACATGCGGGCCGGTATCACAACTATACAAGTTGGCTTTAATGATACAATCCGACATAAAAGAACGCATTTGTGGCATTCTTCAAGTGTGAGATTCCTCGATTTGCAGAGCCAAACAAATTTCCACGGGCGGCTAGAACAAGCAGCTATGTTACCCAGAAAGATGAGCACAGAGCATTGGTTGCATTTATACAAGTAACAGCCGACTTAGAACCTACTTAACTTATATCCATGCATACTTGAGATCACGGCACGGCATACTTTTTTATTTCAATGTCAGGCACCTCTAGCCACCAAAGTTAGCCACTTACCCCAACTCTGACCAACTCCACCTGTTGGCTCTTTTCAGCTGCTCCGGTTATATCTAGCTTTTTGTCTTTTGTTATCACTCGCTTCTTATGATCACCGTCATCAAATGCTCTCTTTTTTTAAATTTTGATGTCAGACACCGTAGCGCGTAACAGCCTGGCAACACATATGACAATTTTGGCGACTAGCCTTCAAAGCGATCTACCGCTCTACTTACGAACTAGATTCTGTCTTGGCAGCAGTTGGCGCAATTCTGATACACTTCCATTTGTATCCAATCTGACGTCCAACAGTCAACAGGAAATTGCTGGCTTGCGATACCATAGCTGAGCAATCAACATTATAAAAGACACTTCCCACCCCAGGCACCACCTCTTTAACCCGTTGCCCTCCGGTAGGCGCTACTAGTCCCTCAAAACAAGGAAAAACAGGCTCAGAGACGGCCTAAGGCTATCACCACACTAAACGGGCGCACACAATTGTCAAAACGATCCTTACGAATTTTTCCTTTTTCTTTTTTGATGCTGCTGCAAATATATAATATATATATAATGATAAATATTTTCATATTGCACATATTTATTTGTGTATACAGTAATCCCTCGGTTAACGCGGTTAATGGGGACCAAAACCACCCGCGAAAAGTGAAAATCCGCGAAGTAGCGACGCCCCTTCAAAAATGCTTTAAAAAAATGTTTTTTTTTTCCTTTTTTTCAAATTATTTTATTTTATCATTATTATTTTTTAGACCCGCGAAGCTCTGAACCCGCGAACGTTGAACCGCGAAGTAGCGTGGTCCCACTGTATTTATTTATACTTTGATTTTATGTTTTTGTTGTATATTTTTGTGTGTTTTTGATAGCCATTTTCGGTTGAATTATTTTTTCGTTTATTATTGTTGTTTGAAATAGCGCTCTGTTATTTGCTTTTTAATTTTTTTTATCTACTTTAGTTTTCAGTTTGTGTTTTAAAGCCACACTATAAAACAAATACAACATGGATAAAACGTGCGTACAATAAAAAAATAACGACAACAATTGTGCAAGTTCTCCCCCTCCCGTGTAATTGGCAACAAAGTGACCGAATATGGAAAATAAATACAGAAAATCACATTGTGTGATTTAAAAAAAAATCCGAATTAGAGCGGACAATAAGTATTTGGTCACCTACAAACAAACAAGATTTCTGGCTCTAAAAGAGGTCTAACTACCTGTTACCTGTAATAATAGAACTCAACATCAATATAAAGGACACCTGTTCACAACCTCAGTCAGTCACACTCCAAACTCCACTGTGGCTAAAATCAAATAGCCGTCCAAGGACATCAGAGACACAATTGTAGACCTACACCAGGCTAAGAAGACTGAATCTGCCGTAGGTAAAATGCTTGGTGTAAAGAAATCAACTGTGGGAGCAATTATTGGAAAATGGAAGACATTCAAGACCTCTGGTAATCTCTCTCAATCTGGGGCTCTATGCAAGATATCACCTTATGGTGGCGAAATGATAACAACCACAGTGAGCAGAAATCCCAGAACCACTCTGGGGGACCTAGAACGACCTACAGAAAGCTCGAACCACAGTCGTAAAGGGTTCTATCAGTAACACAATGCGCCGCTAAAATCACCACTGCCAGATGTGTCCCACTGCTAGTACATGTCCATGCCAGTCTGTGGTTCACTAGAGAGTACTGGGAGAATGTGTACTGATCAAATGAAACAAAAAGAGAACTTTTTGGTAGAAACACAGGTTCTCATGTTTGGAGGAGAAAGGATACTGAATTGCATCGGACGAACACAATACCTACTGTTAAGCATAGGAGTAAAACATGTTATGGGACTGTTTTTCTGCAAACGGACCAGGTCAGCCGATCTGTGCAACGAAAAGAAAGAATGAGGCCATGTATCGGTAGATTTTTAGTAAAAATATCGTTACATCAGCAGTGGCATTGACAATGAGACGTGGCGGGGTCTTTCAGCATGACAATGTTCCCTAACACACAGCATGGGCAAAAAAGGAGAGGCTTCATAAGAAGCATTTCAAGGTTCTGTGGAAGGAACTGAAAGTTCATGTTGCCCACTGACAGCCCCAAAACATCACCATGTGTGAAAAGCTTCTGAAGAGTTACAGAAAACATATGGCCTTCGTTATTGCCAACAAAATATTGAGATGAGGTTTTCGAATTGACCAAATACTGTTTTCACAATGACTGGCGAATACATTTTTTAAACATCAATATGATTTTCATGTTTTCCAAATTCTATCTCTCATGGTTAAGGTTTACTCATGTTTCAGGCCTTTCTAATGTTTTAAAGTGGGAGAACTTGCACAATTAGTTGTCGATTAAATATGTATTTGCCCCGTTGTCACTGTACAGCTTTAATCCTTGCATCATCGCAAATAACATCCATCCATTCATCCATTATCTGCACCTCTTATCCTCAGTAGGGTCGCGAGGGTGCTGGAGTCCATCCCAGCTATCTCCGGGCAGTGGGCAGGGGACACCCTGAACTGGTAGCCAGCCAGTCGAAGGGCACACACTCGCTCAGTCACGCCTAGGGACAATTTGGACCGGCCAATTAACCTGACGTGCATGTTTTTGGAATGTGGGAGGAAAACCGGGCACTCCCACGCAAGCACAGGGAGAACATGCAAACTCCTCACAGCTAGATTTGAACCCATGACCTCAGAACTGTGCTACGCACGCGCTAACCACTGCGCCGCCGTGCACCCCGGCATATAACATTCTTAACATTATTTTAATCGTATGTTTCTCCTTTAAACTCGATATCGCATCTTTATCCTGGAAGCCACGTCTAATCTTGTTGTAAACAATGTTCACTATGTTGTTATGAATGACAATGAAGACAATTCTAACTGGAATAATGTAATCTGTGGGACCTTCCTCTACGTCATTGAGACAGCATTTTATCAACCCTTTTTGCTAACCCTACTTTCAAATCTGTTGTGCCATAAAAGGTGAATTTCCAGCTTTCCAGCGTGATGGACCTGTACACCACCAGTTTATCTCTGGCAGGCATCAGTCCACCTGACGATCGAGTCTTGGACGGCCTAGACCTGACCCCAGTTCTCCTGAACAGCACACAAACACTGCATAGCAGGTGATTTTTATTTTACTTTTAATTCATTTTTACACATAGTGCAATTATGAAAAAAAAAGAAATGTCCAAGAAACTACCAACTAAATATTTCCGCCAATTTAAAAGTTGTAATGTTTTCGGGCTCAGAATCTAATAGATGAAGGAAAAGTATTAACACCACCAGGTGGCCTCTATATAAAACAAAATCTTATCTTACACATGACTACTCACATAAATGTCAAGTTAGTTGTTTTTGGGAGCTTTACACCGGATTCATTTAGCATTATTTGTCTTATGTGGCAAAGCATATATTAAAAGGTTATTTAGAAGCCCTGCCTCCAACATGAAAAAAAAATCAAAGTAATAGAAATGATGTCCGCTCAGCCCTTGATTATTGTGCATAAGACACTCAAAATAAAGAGCGAAGAGGTCAATTAATTTTGAACTTGCAAGAAAAAACCCTTCCAATGCCAAATTTCAAATCGGTTCTAAAAGCCCTCCGGTCATGTAAGTAAAATTAATATGGTAAATTTTAACTATAGTGAAAAATACAATCACATTTCTTAACATTTATATATTTTTGGGATTATGGAATGTTCACAGTATTCCTTCTCTAGCTCATAATTATCCAATAAAATTAATACACATTTTCCCTAAATTTTTTCTTTTTTTTTCTTAAAAATGCTAAAATCATGCAGTTATTTTCTCCCATTCTTACCCACTAATAATTCTTCTTTAGCAGACCCATCTTCTATTACCGTGGTAATGAACTGATGGCTGTCCGGCTCGGGCAATACAAGGCACACTTCTGGACCTGGACCAACTCTTTAGATGAGTTGAAAAAGGTGAGGTCATGGCTTTGTACCCTATATAAATTAATGTCTTGGTCCCTCACTTGATTGGAAAGTTAACCCACTAAGGCTCGAAATCATATGAGCGATTTCAGAACCCCTATATTTTCAACATCTACTCGCTCAGCCCCAGATGCTCTTAAAAAACATAGTTGGGAAAACATGAAAGACTACACACTTGACTTTTACAGAAAATATTATTAATGTGAATATATGTAATACTTCACACGAGAAAAAACAATACATTTTAGAAATAATGTGTCATTAAAAAAGGAATTTCATGTTCGTTTTAGTTTAATATATTGTTTACTTTTTATTGCCTTATTTCATATGATTGTTTACGTTTTGATTTTTTCTTTGCATCAAATATTATTTGACAATCTGTAAGTCTCCCTTGGTGAGGCAATAAATCTTTATTTTAATTGATTTTCCATTTAAATGGTCAAATCAAGGTAATTAGTACAATCAAAATAACTAAGAAGTTGCTAATTATGAAAACGTAATACTAACCTGTGAAATTTGACATTGAAGTGAGTTCAACTATGAGGGGGAAATAATTTTGCACTAATTGTGACATTTGGTACATTATGTATTTTTTATACAACAATTTTGTGTATTTACGTCGAACACATGCCCATTTTGCTGCATTTCATTGGCTGAATTGGTTAAAAAATATTTGTAAAAAATAGAAAGATATATATACTGTCCCTTGCTACTTTGCACTTTGAACTTGGTGACCTCAGTGTTTCGCAGTTTGAAAACTATTCTGTGATTTATTATCCCTGATCTGAAATTGCACAAAACTTGGACCTGAGGAGTGCCTTTTTGGTCGGGCTCATCAGTTTTTTTTTGTCCACCCAAAAGTGAACTTAACTTGTACAGCTGTGATATATTATCCCTGATCACATATTTCTGGGAGCAAAGACCTGCATCGCACACTTTTGTTTGGGCCCAGCAGCCGCCGTGCCGCCCTGGCCCGCAGTCCATTATCCCCAATTTTGTATTGCTGTGAGTGCGACTTCCATACCGTTATTTTGTTGGGCCTAGTTGCTGTTTTTTTCCTGTTTTTTCCTCCTCAAATGAACTGCACTCATGGGCCCGTGATCTGTTATCCCCAATCTCATGTTGCTGCGAGCGGGACCTGCATAGCACACTTTTGTCGGGCCTAGCGTCTCTTTTTTTCCTGTCATTTCCTACTAAAATGAACTGCACTTTTGGGCCAGCCATACATAATCCCCAATATCATGTTGCTGTGAGCAAAACCTGCATAGCACACTTTTGTCAGGCCCATCAGCCCGTGTTTATCCTCCTAAAATGAACTGGACTTGTGGGGCTGCCATACATTATCCCCAATCTCATGTTGACGCGAGCAGGACCGGCAGAGCATACTTTTGTCAAGTGTGGGGGGGTCCTGGCCTTTTTTCCGCCTAGAATGAACTGTCACTTGGGGTGGGGTTATTGTGCAGGTTTTCACATATCTCGGGGGGTTCATGTCCTCATCAAGCGCGATAAACAATGGAAAATGGTATACGTAATCATTTTCTGGCAGAAAATCGCAACAGCCGTGCTTTTGGTTGAAATGCAGTAATGCACTCCCAGTCTATATAGTTTAAAATGTTTTGGACAGCTTCTTAATTTTAACTTCCCCTTACACCAATTTTTGTACAAAAAAATATCGTAAGATGCATTGATGTATGAGTTTTTTTCAGAAATTTACAAAACACAATTATATTTCCATTTTCCTCAAGTCAAAATCCTTCCAGAAGAGTAATAGCTCGAAGACAGTTCTGGTTTAACGGACATCTGTCCAAATACTTTTGTCCATATGGTTTAGTGCAATCAACGTCTCGTGTTCTACAAATTCCCCGACACATGGAAGCCCTCGGCGGCTCTCTCTGCTGGCGACGCGCTGAAAACGGCTCATCAGTCGACTGCTGCTTAATGAATATTAACGAGCAACCCCTAAATCAGCAAACTTGCATCGTTCATCAGCCGCTCCACTTGTTTTGTCGCGGCTCCAGTGGCGAAAACCCCTCCTTGTCATTTGCATAGCACCATTTCCAGCTGTGGACTTCTTTTGCTACCACACTGATATACAGAAATCTGGCGACTGGAACTTTGTGCTGCTTTTTGTATCAGCAATGTACAATAATACAATGAAACCTTGTATATAGCAGGGTTGTATTCTAAAAAGAACCCAGTACCACAAATGAAAACATCAAAATAACAAAATAGTATATATTAAGTATTACCCGTGTGTATTATAATGAACGCTTATGTGATTAAATAAAATTATAAATAAATGTATATTTAAAGGACTAATGTCATTGTATCTACCTTCTTGACGTGGCCTGGTACATTGGAGTTAGCAGGTGGATGCAGAAGGGGGGATGGCAGATTAAAATGAACACTGATTTTAAAAACTTCCACTTCCGAGAATGTTCACGTTCTTAAACAGGGTTCTTGCAGATTTTAGAAAAGTCTTAAAAGTAGTTATATACATTAATTAAGGCCTTAATTGGCATTAAAATGACTTAAATCCAATTTTCAAAAGTCTTAAACGTTTGAACACAAATATTTAGTAACATTTATCAATTGTCCACATCCAGGGAGTACAGTACATGCATTTTTATGATGCTACACCCAAAATTAGTTATAGCAGTATTGTTTTTCAAATAAGTTTTACACTGGACCAAAAAGTCATTTTTCATGCATCATGTTCTTTGGAATTACAGTAGTAGTTATCTGCCAGTTTTGACTGAGGATCCATGATGTACTGTAAACATCCTTTTAATTTATTGTTCTCCATGTCGAAAACATGGAGAGTGCTGTTTTTTCAGATGGTAAATTTACATCTGTACAAAATGTGATTTAAAAATAAAATGAAATAAACATTTGTTTAAAATGTGCTCTCATTCAAGTGTTTTTTGTTTTGCTAGTTTCAGTTGTGTGTTATATTTTGTCGACTTAGTCTTAAATTTTATTTCAAAAGTCATTAAAAAGTCTTGAATTTAACTTGCCTTAAGCTGTAATAACCCTGTTAAAAGTCTGTGTTTTATCCGCCTCTTCCTTTTAATAATAGTCCTGATCGTCGATTGGTTATGGCAATGGAATTCATCAAGAATAACAATATGTGTGCCTTCTTTGTATTTATTGATAAGCGAAAGCTTTACTTCTGTGGTTTTAGCTTTTTGCCTTTCCCTTTGCCATTACTCCAAGCCTTGGGATCCATATAAATGCAGTACAAACAATAAAAATACAGTATAGCATCACCGACCTGTAATGTCTTTACAAAGCAAACTAGATTCTGATTGAATGAGGAGAGAGGAAGGCATTGTGGACTTTACTTCAGCCAGTAGCATATCAGCATTTTCATCATGTCATGATGCAAATGAATAGCAGACCAGCATTTTTGTTTTGACCAATTGCAGACAGGCATTTCAGAGACATAAGACGTCATATGTGCGTACACTACAAAGTTTTCAAGTTTTTGCCCATAGGAAATAATTTGATGTTGATGTATAGTGGGGAAAACGCACTAAAGAGAAGTTATAAAACATGTTATTCCACACTGTAAAGTGAAAACCTCTTAAGGCGGGGACGCTGTATCCTGGGGGTCTACTGTATTATAAAATTAAATACTTTGGTCAGTGCAGAACATTTTGTCAGCACTAGGAGTTTTAGAGAAATTTGAAATTGCAATAGAATTTCCACAATGCTATTGACACACAGGTAGAGAAGAGGCGGAGAGACTGTTTAGTCATACAGAATGCAGAACACAATGCACGGTGCAAATAAGTGAAGTAGCGAAACCGTGCTAAGTGAACTGCGTTACATGTATCTAGAATGTAATGTTTAAGAAGCAATGCAGTCTTTTTCTCTCATGTCCATCTCTCCTCCTACCTCCTCTGCCGCGATTCAGTTTGCTTTATGCCCCATCGGTCGCTTAAATTGCTCTCTCCTCCAGGGCCACTGAATCAATAGCAGCCTCCTTTATCATCTCATGTGAACTGAAGTGGAACTTTACAAATAATGGTGTCTGATTGCCTGCAAGTTGCTTATTGATTCGTGTGAGTACATGAGAGAGAGAGAGACGGAGACAGGACAAGAGAAAGCTTTTGCATGTCCTCGGGTTTTGTAGAAAATGGATTCAGCTGAGTGTCCACGAAAGCAGCACGAAATACTTAAACACGAATCAGTCTTCATAAATGCATGCTTAAGTATTTAGTCAACAAATTATTGTGCAAGTCCCGCCACTTAAAAATATGAACGTGCTTATCAGAGGTATACCTCAAAAAAGTGTGGATCACAAAAATACATGTAATGTATGTACAGTATATATCCTTGTTTATTGCGGATAATGTGGAAGAGAACCCCAGTGATATGCGAGCGTTGGCAAAGTAGCTGCCCTTCCCTATTTTGAACATACGCTCTGCCAGCCCCCACTCGCAGCAAAAGTCCACCTGGGATTATGGACCTCAGCAGCACCGGTCCTGTTCATTTTAGATGGAAAGAACAAAAAATTGGGGATAATGGATCACAGCAGCATGAGTGCAGTTCATTTTTGTGAAAAAATAAGAGCAGCAAATGAGCCCCCAGGCCTGACCAAAATGCATTTTGATGGCCCCCGCTTGCAGCAATGGTTTAAGGCCACACAAGTGCAGTTTACTTTTTGGTGGACAGAATGGCAAATCAAAAAAAAGACCACAGGTTCCCCACAGATCCTTGAAAACTCCTAAAAGGCATTGAATTAATTATTATAAAAATAATGCCTTAATTGGCATTAAAACGTCCCAAAATTTTCGATAGTCTCAAAAATGTGAACCCATTAATAGGATTTATATTTTTTAAAACTAAGAAGATTTACTAACATTTATCAATTGTCTTTCTTAATAATTCACACTAACAGAACTATCAAAACGGTGATGTGGTTTCAGTTGGGCCTTACAGAGCAGAAACAAATTATCAAGCAACTTCGAACAGAGACGTTAACTTTGGACCACGGAAACCTTACATTAAGTAAAAACTGGCTGTCTGACGAACATTTTTCTCCAAGGCTGAAGTCTGTGCCTGGTAATACGAGGCATGAGGAATTGTTTGCAAGAAATATTTGTGTATTTTTGTTTTGTCTGTTTCAATTGTGGGATTTTTTGTTGACTTGGTCTTGAATTTGATTTCAAAAGGCATTCGAAAGTCTGTAAAAGTCTTGAATTTAATTTACCTTAAGTTGTAGAAACCCTGCACCAGGTCAAGAAAATTGCGCTGAGCCGGTCTTCCCTTGTAGCTATATGAGATTTGGGCTAATGGATCGCCATCGTACAAGGGCAGTTCACTTCTAATTAGTGGACCGAAAGGCAAAAAAAGCTGCTCTGCACCAAAAAAATCGGCTCTGCCAGGCCATGCTTGCAACAATATGGGGAATATAGGGATAATGGATTTTGGAATATTTTTCAACCTGCGATGCACTCAGGCCAATACCCAGGCATTACAGTGAATAAACTGTGGGCCGGAAAATACTGTTGCTTGTTTGTTCTGGAAATGCTTTTATTGTATACCTAGAATGTATGTTGCATCTGAAAAGAATGCTTTACTTTCCCTTGTCGTGTTTTGTGTCCAAAGAATAAGGGCACACGGGTTCACTTATTTGTTGCTTTTCTCCTTCACGCTGTTTTCACTGTAGAAAGTGGCGAAAACCTCTCGCTGTTTGTTTACTCTGAAATGGCCATACCACCATGGCGCTTATTGAATGCCATCCCAGCATGCTTTTCTTAGGTTTTTCAATCCAAGATCGCCCGTCTCTGCGGCGCGGTGTAATGCTCCATACCAAAACATACGTGAGTTTGTAGAGGTCCTTTTTATCGATGTGAATAACTCATTGAAGAAGGAAGTATTGGTTTATATCACAGATTTATGCTTAAAGGTGATAACAAAAATGTAATTGTATTTATTTACTTGTAAAGTTATCTCAGAGATAATTGCATATGTTGAAAAATATAACAAAAAAACACATTCTGGCGCTTGGCACCTTCATAACCTTTACATTAGACCCCCGATACGGTGTCCCCAACTTACGCATTCTCATTGTAGGATGTAGAACCAGATGCTTTTTTTTATCCTTATTTTCCCCGCTATACAACATAAACAACAAAATTGTTTCGCATGCCCCAAAGAGTATATCATTTTAACTTTGCCATGTTCTTAGTTATGCACAGTTAAGTCTCTTATTTACCAGTTTTCCATTGGTCAATGTCTTATAAAATGCTGGCCCTGCTATTGGTTTGTTTCACGGCATCATGAAAATACAGATTTGCTATAAGCTGAAATACCTCCGACCACCTCCCTCCTTTCCCATCATTCAGTACAGAATATGGTGTTCTTTGTAAAGACTTTGTAAGTAGTTATTCGCTATGGGTCAAGGCTTGCAGTGATTTTATAGAGAGAAGCAAAAACTTGATAACAAAGGAAACAAAGCTTGCGATGATTGAAAAAGAAAGTGCACGAATTGCTTACCTGGCTAAGTTCCATTCACCATCAATTATTGAAAAAAAGAGGAAATTAAAGCAACAAAAGTCTTCAAAAATCATAACAATCCACACAGGTGGAAGTTTTAAAATCACATTTAACTGTAATCTGCCTTCTTCTCTCCCTTTCTCTCCCTCTGCATCTACCCACTAACTCAACTATACCACCTCCAGTCACACCTCACCAAGGTATATTAAATTTGGTTTTCTTGCGCAGCAAAAAATCAAATATTATATTGAAAAATATTCAAAATGTTGTTGTATACCAAATGGTAGATAACTTTTCTCAATTTATTTCAAGAAAATACATTATTAACGCAGTTATCACGGTTAATGGGGGCATGACTCCCCGCAAAACGTGAAAACCTGAAAACTAGAAAAACAATTATTTGTTTAACAAATAAATGTGCTGTTTTTCATAAACTATTTTTTTACAAATAAATTCTGTACTGTCAAAATATAATTTTAATAATAATTTTGCTGTTTTATTGCTCAACTTCATGAAATCACTGACCGGATCTACTTTACTTTGCATGATGCTTTGCTGCCATCATGTGGACGATATGGAAAACAGCATTCACCCTGCAGTTTCTTCCTACAGAAACCATATATCTTTTTATTCTCAAACATTTTTGAAAAAGCTGCAAGGAACTACTCTGAAGCGCCAAATATGTGCATGTGGCTCCTGAACAGGTTTAGCGGGTGGAGAGGTCCAACTTTGTTGATGATAGAAAGCATCAACCTGTGTTTAGGCAACCAGATACAGAAAACAATGCATTATAAACATCCAAGAGGTAGCGAAACCGCGATAAGTAAACCGGGATACAGCGAGGGATGACTGTATAGCATAGATTTATGCGGCAACTTGATGCTATCGGACATTTTTGATGAAATCCAATAAAATATTTTTGGGGTAAATATCGGACTGATCTGCAATATCATTCCAGTTTGATATTGTACTTTTTTTTTTGTCTTCATATCATTCATGTCCCTGGAAAGTCCTCGCTATGTGTGGAGTACAAGAAACAAACTCGCCCTCTTATTTTCTCCTATGGGATGAGCAGGCTTTCTTTCGTTTCTGCATTTCTGAGTTCTCGCCTTTCAAAAGGAGAGCAGTGGGGATCAGAAGAGCCTCTGCAGGGCAGCGGGAATCTCTGGTCCTCGCCCGCTCCTCAATATGTATTTCGAATATGTATTTTCATGTATTTCGTCGGGCCGTCTCAGAGGGGGGCAGCACTGGCGACTTGCAGATGAAAGCTTTTTTCACTCTTACGCTCGCTGCGCCCTTAACAGCCAATGTGTGTTTTGGAAGAAAGAGGCGGATCTGCAGGGGTTTGTGAGCATGTGTGAGCGACTCAATCACAGTGGAAAGCAAAGTGCAACCAGAGATGAAGGAGCATAAAAAAGGACATTTTGGAAAAAACAAAAACGGGAACAGTGTGAGAGTTTTTAATGTCAAGTCAAGTCACATTTATTTATATAGCCCTTAATCACAAAAATGTCTCAAAGGACTGCACAGGATTACAATTACACAATTACCCGATCTTAAACCAAATGTTGAATGAATAACTCTTAAAACTCTTTGTATTTGTATTTTTTTTTTTTTTAATTTCTTTAATCATTACTAAAGAAAAAAGTCAAATTCACAGGCGGGGATGAATAAAGTATCTATCTATCTATCTATCTATCTATCTATTAGACGTGCATAAAGACATGGACTGTTATCTAAGCATTGTCTATTAAAGTTAATCATTGACATTTGGAGAAGCCAATATGTTTAATCAAAAATTTAAGATGCATATTTTAAGCTGCAGTAATAGTACTCAGTAAAAATTGTCAGGGTTAGATGAACACTAGAAAAGTGTTTGAATGTATCCAAACCATGAGTTTAAGTCATAAGAATATCATAAAGAAAAAAAAGTCATAAACATAGGTAGTATTAGTCGCACCCTCGGTCAAGCTATGAAAAAAAGCAGTGACATATACCCCGAAAAATCCCAAACAATATCTGACTCCTCGTCATGTTTTGCATTTCCAGGGCGTGAACTTTTGCCCAGGTCAGGAGGTTTTGGGCGTGACCACACACGAGCAAAAGGAGCACACCATGCAGCCTCTCATTTTCCACCTGGGTCGTGATCCCGGGGAGAAGTTCCCTATCAGGTCAGTTGCATTTATATGGCGAGATAAACAGAACCCAGAAAAAAATGAGACTGCTGTGCGGTTTGATGTGAGACTTTGGCTCGCTACTAGTGCAGAATTGTGATGAGCTCAATGCCGATGAAGCCGGGGTGCAGGGGTTTGCGATCGATCTGCTCAGCCGGAGTGCGCCTGATTGCACTCTTGTCTTTGTGATTGCAAACAGCCCACTTAAAGATGACGACGTTAAGATTGCTGGAGAAATTGTTCAGCTCCAAATTCAGGGACAGTTCTGTTTAATAAGTGTCTGTGTTTTTTGCTTTCCACACAAGGGGATGAATTTGAGTTGAATTTGGTTTTGTCTACTCTGCAAAAAATATATATTTTTTACCCGATTGGCAAAGATTTTGCTCATCATCATTACATTTTTTTCAAAATTATCTTATCTTACTAATTACTTTTTTCATTTGAAGAAATATTTTCAACCTAGATTTGAGAAGAAAAATACTTCAAATAAACAAAACGATCTACCAAAGCTTGAAATGATAATTTGGCTTGTTCCAGTGATATTTTTTAAGAAACAAAATCCATCCATTATCTGCACCGCTTATCCTCAGTAGGGTTGCGGGGGGTGCTGGATTATCTTCGTGCAGTGGGCGGGGGTCACCCTGAACTGGTTGCCAGCCAGTCGCAGGGCACACTGAAGCAGACAATTCACTTGCGCACTCACACTTCGGGACAATTTGAACCGGCCAATTAACCTAACATGCATGTTTTTGAAATGTGGGAGAAAACCGGAGTGCCTGAAGGAAACTCACGCAAGCACCAGGAGAACATGCAAACTCCACACAGGAAGGTTCAATCTCATGACCTGAGAACTGTGCCGCTCAAGCGCTAACCACTGCGCTGCCGTGCTGCCCAAGAAACAACATAAAATATCTTAAACGAGAAAAATATACTTAAAATGGGCAAAGTTTATGCCTATGTGGTAGGATTCTATTTTTTGTAATGAAGGTTAAAAAATAAAATAAGAGAAATGAACATCAATCAAGGATGACATTTTCAGTTTTCTTACATGAAAAACAACTTAAAATATTTTAACATTAAAAAACACATAAAACGAACAAAATGTTCTGCCAATGGGCCTTGGTTTTCCGATAAAATAAAAAAAATCATCCTTAAAATAAGCAATATTACGTAACTAGCAGAAGGCGGATAATAATTATTTCAAAAGCAAGTTAACGTATCTTAGAAGATAAAAATACATTTAAATGAAGCTACATTTTCCCCCATTGTTTTTTTTCTCCTTTTTTTACCATTGATTTTGTATTGAATAAGAAAAATCGTCTTAAAAATAAGAAAGGTTATCTAGAAAAGACCTAGAGACTCACTTCTTTTTTTTGACGTACTCAGTATTTTATCGTTAGTCATAAATAGAATAGAATAGAATAGAATAGAATAGAATATGCCTTTATTTTCATTGTTACAACATGGGATATGCTGTGACAACGAAATTGGACGACTCCAGGTCCACATTTACAGTGAGGATAAGGAAACAAAGAGATAAAGGAACAAAGAACTAACTGACTTTGTTGTAAGTAGGCTTTGTTTTCCTCCGGGGGGGTTTGATGAGGGGGGTGAGGGTCAAACAGAGTTGCTGGATACAACCGGAATGTTTGATGTTTGATCTTACATTACAGATTACACATAGTCCAGTGTTTTTCCGAAATTAAATGAAATGATCTGCATTATATAGCGCTTTTCAAGTCAATGACTTCCCAAAGCACTTTACATTGTGCTTCACATTTCCCAATAGCGGCCGTGATCTGTGCAGCCATGTAAGGCGCTAACCTGCTTATTGGGAGTATTGGGGGTTAAGTGTCTTACCCAAGGATACTTCGGCATGTAACACGGACAAGCCGGGATTCGAACTGGGATCCCTTAATCCTAAAACGATCGCTCTACCTCCTGAGCTACTGCCGCCCCTAATTGCTCAGTCCACAATTGAATGGATTTGGGAGTACAGTCCATAAACATGCCCGATTAAAGTCGCCGTCGACGATACAGCTCCGTTGGGGTGTGCAAGCTGCTGTTTATTGATAGCAGCGGGCAGGAGATTTAGCGCTACGCTAACGTTAGCATCCGTTGAAACGGTTACCGGTGGAAAGTAAACAGCAAACACAAAGACCACAGTTAACTCTCCCGGTACATAGAAGGGTCTGCACGATACTGCTAGAAACTCCATATCGAGTGAGCAGTGTGTGTCAATGGTTCGGCTGTTATTTTAGCGCGTAGTCGACAACCCCTGTTTTTACCGGAGTCTTCGTCTCGTTCGAGCCGGTGATGTAATGCGGCGTCGGGAAAGCCAAGACTCCGTGATGACAAAAAAAATACTCCAATTCCGGACGTTGTTGGTGGCGATCCGCAGCTCAAATTCACTCATTGTGGGCGATGGATCTGGCGTTGGTTGAACATGCTTGAGAGCGCTGGTCTGTGTGGTCGCCTTCTTAGCTCAGACCCGACTGTCAGCCTTTTCCTTTTGCTCCGTCGTTGTCGGCAATCAAAATCAAACGGGCCGGGTGCAACCCACTAGGAATGTTTGACATGCCTATGGAGAAGTCCAACTTTGTGGGCCTTCGAAAGCATCTTCCTTTGCCTTTTGGTGCTTTTGTCGGTCCAATCAGAATACAGAACACAATATGTGATGAAAACTTCGTAAAGTATAAAATTTAACAAACGTTAAACCGCAATACAGAAAAGGATTACTATAGTTATATTTGTACTGCATTTGTTTGAGGGGAAAAGGTGTGAACGGTCTTTTCTTGGGGGTTTTGACGTTCTTATTATGTTCCTGTATTGATAAAATATGAATTTTTGTGTTGGCACTGTCCACTTGAAAGACCCCAAAAAGATGAACAAATCCATGATCTGTAACGTCCGATGTAGACACGAATCTGACTGACCGTTTTCATCTTCTTAAGTGTTTCCTTAGTAATTTGGCTTCTTAGTGGCTGTCTTTCTGCGTCCCCCAGGAGAATTCTCATCCATCCTTTTTTATGTGTGTTAGTGTGTGTTTGTGTGCATTCCGTCCTCCTTCCCGCAGCTGGACCAACTGCCGGTCTGCCATTAATCTCTGCCTGCTCATAAAGAGCCACTTAAGATGATGCCTGTCCTTGCACATGCCTCCACTTGTGTTGTGGTCTGACTCGTCCAAAACGGGCAAACTGTTTTTGCGCAATTCAGAACTGGGCTTTATCAGTTCATAAGAACATTAAATAGTGATAGACTGAGACGTTGGTCAAGGAGGCTTAGAACGGATATTAAGAGGATAGGTATCTTTGGATTTGAAGCCCTTTGACAATAAGCTATAGGCATTAATAAATATCATCTTATCTTATTTATAGATTGTATTTATTTGAATGAATGACAAAACTACAAACCTCCCTCAGGCAAAGGGTGTGTTTGAAGATCAGAACTTTCAGGTACCCTGAAATTCGGACTATAAGCCGCATTTTTTTTCCTAAGCTTTCACCCCTGCGGCTTATGCAATGATGCGGCTAATTTATGCATTTTTCTAATGGGCAGAGCGCTCGAGCAGTAAAGGTTAGAGTGAAGGACGTGGAATATATGTTTCGAGGAAGACCAAAGTTTAATGTAACTTCACGCTTAGTGCATGAATAAAACTAACAAGAACCGACCCTCTTGATGGAAAAGGTGTGGCAGTGTAGGATTTGAGTCCCTGGCAGCGCTTTAAGTTACTGATAGTAGCCTTTGTTACTGTGGTCCCAGCTCTCTGTAGGTCACTTACCAGGTCCTTCCGTCTGTTTTAGGGAGTTTTGCTCAAAGTTCTTGTTATTAATTTGGTTCCCCAGGGTGAGGTCTTGCAGGGAACCCCAGTTAAAAGGAGATTATCAGTAGTCTTGTATGTCTTCCATTTACTAAAAATTGCACCCACAGTTGATTTCTTTACACTAAACATTCAACCTGTTGCAGATTCAGTCTTCCCAGCCTAGTGCAGGTCTGCATATTTGTCTCTGGTGTCCTCGAGAGAGCTTTGATTTTGGCCGTAGTGGAGTTTGTAGTGTGGCTGAGTGAGGTTGCGGACGCGTGTCTTTTATACCAATGAGTTAATACAGGTGCTTTTAATACAGGTAACAAATGGAGCCTCATTAGACCTCGTTAGAAGAAATTAAACCTCTTTGACACCAAGAAATCTTGCTTGTTTGTAGGTGACCAAATACGGTGAAAGTTGGACTATAAGCTATGATTCTTTTCAAGATTTCAACCCTGCAGCTTATGCAATGGTGCGGCTTATTGATGCATTTTTTTTCTAACTGCCGCCAGGGGCGCCCAAGCAGTAAAGGTAGGAGTGAGACATGTGGAATATATGTGTTGAGGAAGATGCAAGTGTAATGTAACTTTGTGCTTTGTGCGTGAGTAAAAGTAGCATGAACAAACCCTCCTTATGGAAAATATGTCAATCAAAAGCGGAGCGATAACTATCATATTGGGTATTATTTTACGAGTCTGTTTACTTGTAAACAGAAATAATGTGGCCAAACGAATGGATTTCAAGAAGCAATGTCCAACGAAGCACAAATGTTTAAGGCGGATTCTTATTTATCTGCTAGCATTATCGTGTGTTTTGAAGAAAATATTTTACACAATTGGATTTTATGGATTGTCCTTAATGTAACAAAGCCAATTTTGCGGACATTCAAGTTAAAAACGACCAGGGGACGTACTGGTGAGTTATGCAGGCTTTATAGTTTTCGGGTATCTTGTTTTAGACTGATCAAGATATTTCTCTGATGAGTATATTTTGAAATCATATCTTGATTCCCACGAGTGTAAGCTTTCCAATGATATGTGGCATGATGTATTTCAGTGACAGGTAACATCTTACAGACACGTATTTGTTAATTAAAAGGAGCATTAAGGCATTAATCTACCGTATTATTAAAAATTGTGTAGCGTCAATGTTGGCACATGCGGCTTATATTCAGGTGCGGCTTATGTATGTACAAATATACTAGGTTTGGCTTATGGTAAAGGTGCGCTCTATAGCCCGAATTTTATAATAAGCATGGCGATCCTGAAATACAGGTTTTCTGTCAACTTTTATCATCTGTTCAAACTCGTCAAAAACTAAACCAATGTGGTAACCCGGTTTTGGTAAACGGGGTAAGTTAATTTGTCTACCAGTGACTCGAATGTTTTTCTTGTTTATAAAAACAAAGCAAACACTAATTTTCATATTTTTTAGTATTTGAGAGAAACGAGAAATGGTGATTGTGGTGTGCACGCGCGGCCGCTCCAACGATGTTGCGAACTACTGATTGACATCTTAGGCCTGGCCAGAAGCATCGGCGCCGATTATCGATTGACAGATTATTGATCTTATTGATCTATCTATAGACAAGCATCCTGATGCTGTGGGCTGGCCTCATGAAGTCCTTCATACCAAGCTCCTGCATCTCTAATCAACAGTCCCTACCTCAAGTGCTACATTTCCAGAAGGGGGAGGAGTGTTGTGGGGGGTGTGGCTGCTAAAGGGTAGGAGTTAGGAAGGACACATGCATTTGATTGTTTCCTCAATCCCTCCTCCGCCTGCTGCTGTGTTTTTGATTGTGTCTGTGTTCCAGAAATAGTGCCATAAATCAGTAATCGGCATGGCAACACACCTGAGCAATGCCATCCCCCCCTCCCCTCGGGGGCCATAAATTATAAATCAAAAGACTCCATTTGCATAGTGCCTGCTTATTATTCCACGTTTCCAGCTAGCGAAGAGTTATAGTCATGCTAATGAGGCACGCTGACGGTGGCTTTTCATTATTTGTTTTGCACGAGAGACACAAACAAATGATATAATTAGATTTTCACGCGCGGCTTTTTGCTCAAACGCAATTAACCGGGCGTGGACAAAACAATGGAAAACTTTTGTTGGAGAACTAATTCTTGCCTGTGTCTTGTGCACCGGCACCAGCGCGGTGCTTTGCTTGCTCTACTCAGACACACAAAAACAACAACAAAATCAATGAATAAAAACACTAAATAAGAGACTTAATTATACTGATAATAATGTGATATTGATGCATTAATTTTATAAAATATGTAAAGCTATGCACTTGTTAACGACACATTTTTGTGGTGGTGTTCTACACCCTTTAGTGCAGTGGTCTCCAACGCTGTGCCCCCTAAGGACAGCTGAGGTGCCCGCAGACTTTTTCTTAAAATAGCTCCCCAGTGCTGGGTTATTCTTGATTATCTAGTAAAATTATCTTTTTGGTGGTTGACTTAAGTCTATTTAAGCCCACTTTCAATGATTAACCTTGTAAAAACATAGTAACAACATAGTAAGAACATGTTATTGTAGAAACTTTGCTCTAACGAGTTTGCAAGTTAACTTTAGTAGTTAAGCGTTAAAAAAAGAAAAGAAAATGACCTTTAAAACTAAACGAAAAAACATACCCTGAAATCAGCAAAATCTTTCGTACAAATATTTTTTGCCGTGTACAAATAAGCCAAGAGCCAAAGGGTTTCCGACACAAATTTTAAAAGGGACGTGGCATTACATCGCTAAATACTATGCAACGATTCACCCCCCATACCGAGAATTGGGAGGCTTACTTTAAAAATTTAATCGGATACAATTACTACTTACTTGTTGAAAAATGTAATCTGCGATGTAAACTGAATACCGTACTATCCTTGGGCAAGACACTGAATCCCTAATGCCCCCAATAAGCAGGTAGGCGCGTTGCATGGCTGACTCCCTATTGGTGTGTGAGTGTGTGTGTGGATGGGTAAGTGTGAAGTACATTGTGAAGCGCGTTGGGAGGTCTTCATTGACTATAAAAGCGCTATATAAATGCGGACCATTTACCATTACTTTTGGATTACTCCAATACCAAATATGCTAATACATTGAATATAAATATAAGGACTACATTTTGTTAAAGATAAATGATCAATGTAACCTTAAAAAAGAAAATAGAGGAACCCAAGATCATGTAGTTGCTTGTACTCCAACAAAAAGTGGTGACATTTTAACCACGTAGTATAGTTTGTTAAACGAAAATAAACTTGCTCTTTCTCATTGCAGACAAGATATGTTCTGTTTTAGTCCACTTAAGAACAGAATTTTGTTTAAAACACACTTAATGTTCACTTTCTAAATTTCCAACAAACTCAGAGATGTCTTTGGTCCAAGTTAAAGTTTAATGGGGATGCCAACAGTCTTGACAATATTCACAACTATTACGCAATGTACCAATACAGTGATCGTATAGTGTTGTTGAACACAGATTAACTGCAAAATACAAAATGAAAAAAAACAATTATATTTACTAAAGGTCCCTAGACACATCACTAGCGCGAAACTGCGCTGCCCTCAAAAACTGCATGCTCATGCCAATTCAACAAAATCGCGCTACATTGAAAGAGAAAGAAATGCTTTTACCTGCTGAACTGAGTACATGAGTTGACTGTCTGTACAATCCGCTCAACACATAAAAACTTAACTATGGCGCTCGTGCCTTATCTCTATCTCTCTTTCTAGTATCAGTGATTGAAATTATGATTGCCGCAATTGCCGATAATGTACATGTAAGTATGCTTTTGGAAAAAAAAAACTGTAATCCTGCAAAGTAATCCTTTTTTTAACTAAATGTACCCAGTCATTTGATTATGTCTTTTTTCCTGCAACTTTAACAAAATACAATGACAATTTTTGGGATCCTAATAAAGTAACGCCACTACATGAGTTCTGTTACTTCCCAACGCTGATTTTAAGGTCATATTTATCATACAAAGACGTTCAAATATCATCACAATCTGATTGAATACGCGATTTCCGATGGATCAAACGCACGAAAAGCCAAAGCAAGGGAGATAATTGTGGCGGAAGAGAGGGGAGCAGGTGCGGTCTGCGGGAGATCTGATGTGTGGGGGGGGTCCTTTTTTTCGGTGGGTGGGGCGTTGGGTGTGAGCCGGACAGCGCCCGGGGTTATTACTCTAATTGACACTTCACCTCGCCCGCGTGCACGCGCTCCCCAGGGGCCAATCAGGAGGTAGAGCTGGCCGCGTGGGAAGGAGGGGTGGGGTTCGAAGTCTGGCACAGGTGCTGCCAGTGAGTGTATCAGGGTTGTAATTGCAATGCTGATATTTGTCTAGTGGGGGTGTCGAGCCTCTAGAAGACCCCCAACCCTCACACACACACACACACACACACACACCATTAACACTACAGGTCCTTTTGAGGGCAGCGTTCCTTTGAAAGCCTTCAGGGCGGCTGTGTGTTTTACACACTGAATATAATAATGCACAGAGGTGTGGGTAGAGGGGACTGGTGTCCAACTCAAGTAATTGAGAGATGGGGGGATAGCTCCACAGTCACCCCGCTGAGTGAGCTTTCTCATGGGGGTCTAGCTTGTCTTTTTTGTGCTCTTTTTTTCAAATGTAACAGAATCCTTTTACATTTCTTTTTTTTAATCGTTAGTTTTTGTTATTTTCTTTTCTTTAAATTGTCTGAATTGCTCTTTGAGTTTTGTGTCGTAGCGTTGACAATTAATTATGGGAATGTCACTACCCACCATCAATGCAGAGGTTTGGCTCTTTACTGAATGCAGCATGACACTTTACACCACAAAACAGCAACCAGATAATGAAGGTGCTGTATCTGAGTCAGGGTCGGACCTTTCTCCTGCTACTGGTAACCATGGAAACTAGTACTTTCGTGTCGGGGAGCAGCCAGGAAAGGCATGGGTGCCGCCAGGCTGTACTTGCCCAACAAAGGAAAGGGTGCCATGATGAACAAAATGGTAAAGGGATCCGTAAACCCGGAAATACACTTACTGTTGCGTCAGTCAGAATTTCTTGTTTCCAAATCAGATGGAGTAACTCGTGAAAGGAACGGTCTGTTTCTGCTCTTCCCCGATTTAATAAAATGCTATTTCTGTTGAGGGGGTAGGGGTTGATTTTTATGTTTTATTTTTCATTATTTGTGTCTGTGTTCGGAAGCTCGGCAGCACATGAAAAAGAACAATTTTCCACATTTTGGATATTAAACGTTAAATTGTACTTAAGGCTATTACTTTTTAAAAAACATTGATATTATATATATATATATATATATATATATATATATATTTATTTTTTAATATTTTTTTTACATGTGTTCTGCTGGCCCTCGCTCAGAGTGATGGTCAACAGGGGATAATTGATTACGGCCGCATTGGTGCTGTTCAATTTGGGTAAAAAAAAAAAGTGAAAAAAGAGCCACCTGGCACAACATTGGTTTGCCTCTTGGTCACAGCTCTCAGCAATAGTTGACTGGGGATAACGGATTGCAGCCAAAAAAGTAAGATTTATTTTAGGCGGGCCACAATGGCATGCTTCCGTTCTCCAAACTGGGAATAAAATGGGCACTGCCAGCCCATGCTCTCAGCAATAGTCAACCGGGAATAATGGATTGTGGCTACAAATTTGCTTTTCATTTTAGGTGGTCCAGAATGGCATGCCTTTTGTCAAAAGTGCCCTCTGCCAGTCCCCAGTACGATTGGGGATAATGAATCGTGACCAGACAAGTGCACTTAACTTAGGTTGAAATATTAGCAGAAAAAGAGCTGCTAGTCCTGTCTAAAGTGCACTATGCCTGTCCCGCACACAGCAATACAGAATGCGATCGGGGATAACGCAACTGAAAGACTCCAGTTTCCTTTTTTTTGTGGACAGAACGGGAAAAAAGAGCCGCTCTGCTGGTCCCCGCTCACAGAAAAATGCATTTGAGGATAATGGATCGCACAAGTAGCAAGAGATTACAGTTAACCAAAACATTTGATATTGATGCTGTGATTCAGCTTTCCTCCCACTGTTGTGTTTTGTGATGGCAAATTTCTTCCATAGCCCAGTAAAAACATGACATAGTGATAAGTGTAATAACATGCCACTAAAAATGCATTTGTTTCTGAAAAAAATCTCACAGAAGGGATTGTTAATTTCATTTTTCTCTGTGTATCCGCAGCGTTTTAAGCAAAGAATACCAGGACGCACTCAAACGCATCTTGCCAGTCGTGAATGATCATAAGAAGACGCTGGTTGCAGGGGTCCCTCAGCTCAACATTTGCGACGTCGCCGTCATGGTCAGTTGGGGTCTACTATCATCAAATCATCAATAATATAACGAGATCTTTTGGGGAGGGAGATTCCCCGAAAACAAAAAAGGTTAAAAGTGAAGAAAATAATCATGATCTTATTGATTCCGGTGAAGTACAACAAGCTATTACTGGTTAACATGGCTGATTCCAGTCATTCAAAGGCGCTTTATAATTCCCCATTAAAATACAACACGTTCCTGTCAAGCATACAATATTTTGTCGCTTGAGAAACAATGTTGGCTTGTCTTCTCACATTTCACACTTGGTTTCATCCCCTTAACTGCGTTGTGTTCAGAATGGACATTCTGTTTGGCTTCTTTTCATGGATGTTGGACTCCTATATCTCACAGGGGCTACATGCATGTTTTTCTGCCCTGAAAATTCCTCGAAAACAGAAAAAAACACCAGTTACTTGCATACCCATCCAGGAAATACTGCGCAAAAGTAGTGGAAAAAGTGGTAGTTCGAACCTGTTTCTCTAAAATGTAGTCTACCTTGGAAAACTATCCACAAACAAGTTATTCAATTTATTTAAAAATAGGTTTCTTTTCATAACTAATGTTATAGGTTTTATGCATGCTGTTTTTTTCACAGAACATACCGAATATTGATAATATGTGATTGTTACAGGTGTATTTGCTATTCGTTGGGCCATTTTCAGATATAGTAATCCTTTCTTGTTGTTGTCGTTGTTGTTTTTTTTCACGTCCCAAAAAAGTTCCGCAATGGTCAAAACCCGCAATCTAGAAATGTATTTATTTCCTTGCCCTCACGTATGTTCTAGATCAGGAGATGGTGTAAGGATAGACTGTAGTCTGTGTAGCCCTTTGAGACTTCTTGTGATTGAGGGCGTCACAAATAAACATGACTTGACTTTCCTGACAAAAGGATATTGTTTGTAAAATTCCTGCAACAATGGTAATCTGTTCCCTCCTTCGTTTTCTTCCTCTTGAAGCACCGACTCATTTGTGACATACTTCTGTCCCCTAGTGGTTGATTATTTTAGTGCAGATCAGTGAAACAAAATTCCATATTTTCTAATAGATAAAATCCTGCCAAAACGGGGAGAAAAAAAATTCTACATATTAGAAAATTAAATGAATAAATATGCCCAGAAAATTGAAAGAGCATTTCCCCCCAAAAATAGGAGAATAAAAATCTCTGGTATAAATATTCCTCAAAAACTATAAAACAAATTCACAAAAAAGGACATTAAAATACTGTTCATAATTAGGAAACGGGGAAGAAACTGCTTAAACTTGTGGCAGGGTTACAGGCATAGGGACGTTTAGGGTAGAGTTAGATTTAGAATAAATGTTAAGGGTTAGGTTAGGGCACTGGTGAGCCACTATTCCAGACCTACAGCATTTATTATCCATATATGAATACTTATATATAAGTACATATATGAACATAATACATGCAGACATGTACATGTTATATTTCTTCATATTTTGAAAAAATAGATTAGTTTCATCAAATTGGTTTTGAAACACTCACAATTAAAGCAAACTACTATATTAGAACCCCGTTTTAAGCACTCAATTTGATATTTAGTTTTTTAGTATTACTGTCATTGTATTTTTTTAGTATTTTATAATGTTTCTACAGTCAGATTTTTGTAGTATTTTTGAAGTATTTTTGCAATGTCTCCGTAGTTGTGTTTTTGTAGTGTTTCTGCAGTCGTATTGTGGTATTTCCATAGTAGTATTTGTTTAGTATTTTCATGGTAGATTTTTTTGAGTACACGTATCTCTTGTATTTTTGTGTTATTACTGTAGTTGTATTTTGTAATATTTTTGTCATAATATTTTTGTATTGGTATTTTGTATTATAGTGTAACTGTAATGGTATGTTTGTAGTATTTCTGTAGTGTCAAAGTATTTTTGAACTCCATAGTAGTATTTTAGTTGTTTTCTGTTGTATGTTTCTAATATAACTGTAGTTGTATTTTGTAATATTTATGTTGTAATATTTCTATTGTAGTATTTTTGTATTGTAGTATTACTAGAGTAGTATTTTGTAATACGTCCATGTTGCTTTTTCTTTAGGTCCCTGTTTTTAAGCATTTAATTGGATATTAAGTTTTGTAGTAATTTTGTAGTATTTCTGTAGTAATATTTTTGTAGACACACAACGAGACAATGGGAGGAAAAAGGCCACCGAAAAATGTACTTTTATTAGTAGTACGTTTTTTTCCTATCATATATATTGTCATTATATGTTATATAATATATATTATTTCTTGGCAGGCTGGATAAAAAAGCCTGATGGGCCGCATGTGACCCGCGGGATGTAGTTTGTCCACCCCTTGGTTAACGTATAAATATAGAAGAATTACATGTCACAGTTTGAAATCACCTTTGTTTTTCTGCTTTTTTTGTAGAATTGGGCTCCCGCAGGATGTGAAAAGTTAGGAAAGTGTCTAAAAGTGCCTGAATCATCCCCCTGGAAGTGCGAGTGGCCACACTGAGGAAGCAAGAAGCCAAACTTGGGAATGCACTTAACTGTACATGGAAATTTCATTTGTAATTATTGTTCTATTTTTGTCCCAAGCGCCGTATTTTAAAGTAACATGCGCGATTCTTGTATAACCAGTGGGGGAAATAGGTATTTGGTCAACCACCAAATGTGCAAGTTCTCCTACTTAAAAAGATTATAAAAGTCTGTTTTTGGCAACATGGGTAAACTTCAGCCATGAGAGACAGAATGTGAAAAAAAAACAACAGAAAATCACATTATTATATTTGTATGTATTTCCAAATTTGAGTAGAAAATAAATACCGTAAAACTCAGGCTATAAGGTGCACCTGATTATAAGCCGCACCCAGTACGTTTAAGGGAAAAAACATTTTGCACATACATAAGCCCCACCTGACAATAAACCGATAAAAAAATACAAAGAAAGACTATACACAGAAAGAGTTTTTTTATGAGGTACCTTCACCACTTAAAGTTCCGACGGCCCGCCAGTGGGCCGCCAAACTATTGATAAACATATACGTATCTGTATGATGTCACCAGTCACTGAAATATGCCATGCCACAAATCATTGGAAAGCTTAAAACTCTTGGGATTCATGATATGATTTCCAAATGTATTGGTCAGAAAAATGTATTGGTCAGAAAAACTTCATGAAAACAAGTTAGACAAAAACTACAAATCTGCGGTAACTCACCATTACTTCCCCTGGTCATCTTAAACTTATTTGAATGTCCATTGAAAATAGCTTTGTTACAACAAGGACAATCCATAGAATTCACCCGTGTAAAATACTTCAAAACACATGATAATGCCGGCAGATAAATAGGAATCCGCCGTAAACATTTCTGCTTCGTTGGACGTTGCTTTTAGTAATCCTTTCGTTTCGCAAAATTATTTCCATTTGCAAATAAACAGACTCGTAAAATGATTCCCAACATGGTAGTTAGCACCCCCCTTTTCTATTGACACCTTTCCTATGATCAGAGTCTGTTCATGCTAGTTTTATACAGTGCAAAGTTACATTATGCTTGAGTCTTTTTCGACAGGTATATTCCACTTGTCTCGCTCACTCTTACTTTTACTGCTTGGCCATTGGAAAAAAAATGTATAAATAAGCTACATCATTCCATAAGCCGCAGGTTGAAAGCTCGGGAAAAAAATTGTTTCTTATAGTCTAAATTTTATGGTATATGTTCACCTACAATACTTAACTGCGTCCAAAGAACGCCATACCCACTGGAAAGCATGGGGGTGGAAACATCATGCTAGCGCAACAAAGGAGAAGCGTAAGAAGCATTTCAAGGTCCTGGAGTACCCAAGCCATTCTCCAGATCTTAACCCTATAGAAAATCTGTGGAAGGAGTTGAAGGTCTGTGTTGCCCACCGACAGCCCCAAAATATCACTGCTCTAGAGGAGATCTGCATGTAGGAATGGGCCAAAATACCATCAACTGTGTGTGAAAAACCAGTTAGCAGTTACAGAAAATGTGTGGTTTCCATAATTGCCAACAAAGGGTACATAACAAAGTGTTGAGATTAACTATTGGCATTGACCAAACACTTATTTTCCACCATGATTTGTAAACAATTTATTTAAAAATTCAACAATGTGATTTTCATCCTGTCTCTCATGGTTGAGGTTTACCCAAGTTGACAATTACAGGCCTCTCAATATTTTCAAGCTGGAGAACTTGCACAATTAGTCGTTGACTAAATACTTATTTGCCCCACTGTACACTGTGCTATTTTTTTTTTAATTAAAATCACAGCAATTTATGAGTGCAGTCACTTTCAAAATTTATTTGCGACTGATTTTGCATAATTTACCAATGGCCTGTAATTTCTGGCAGTTTTTTTTTTATATTTTTTTTCCAAGTTAAAAAATGTGCTAAATACCTTGAATTAGATCTATCTGTTTATAAATATTTTACTTGACAAATGTAAAATATCTATTTTTGAATACAGCTAAATGGTTTTATGAAAGAGCTCTCGTCAGCCTATCGTGATTCGAATTGATATGTTTGCATTATAAGTGTTGCTTCCGAAAAGATGACTCTTTAAAAGCGGCTTGGTAAAAAAAACAACACAATTTTGGGTCAAAAGTGGAACTAGCCACTAGTTAATTTGTGAAAAAATAAATTACTTTTTTTTTTTTAATGCCTCAGTCCCAAAGAGTAGCTCTTCTGTTAAGAACGACAAAACAAACTCATTTTTCACTCCAAATAAAGATTTTTTTTTCAGAATTTTCGTTAACAAGACCCTTCCCCAAAATCTGATAATTGAATAATTTATTTGTAACTGAAAAATTGGTTCATTTTATATCAGACAACCCGATTCGGCCCATCCTCTGGTAAGGTTTGTTTTTTTTTTTTCAATAACCCGCTCAAAATGTTTTTATTTTATTTACAATTACGACCAAAAATTGGCCATTTTTGCACACAGAATATTTGACCATTTGTTTGAAATAAAAAGTGAGTCGTTACTCGGGAGAGAAAAAATGTTACATCCTACCAAATTTTCATTTATTTGTACTTTTCATAAAAATTAGGTTGTATATTGCACAGTGAATCAAAGAAGCAAGATTTTGGGTGCTCTGAGGAGAGTGATGAACAACAAGAGTATGAGTATCGACTGTATGAGAGTGTGATTGTGCCGATTTTGTTATATGGTGCAGAGACTTGGAGCCTGAACGCAGATTTAAGAAGGAAATTGAATGTTTTTGAGATGAAGTGTTTGAGGAGCATGTTAGGAGTGACAAGATTGAATGGATTCAGAAATGAAATTGTGAGTGACAGAACTGGAGTAGTTGTGGAACTGAGCAAGCATGTGGATAAGAGAGTACTCGGTTGGTTTAGACACATGGAGAGGATGGATGAGAAGCGAATGTTTAAGAGGATCTACAGAGCAGAAGTAAATGGAAGGAGACCAAGAGGAAACCCGCGATTGATGTGGATGGATGGTGGTATGAGTGCACTGGAAGAAAGAAATCTAAATGTTGGTGATAGGATTAAGTGGAGAGGTGTTGCGAAAGGATAGTGGGATGTTTAGACATGTTCTAAGGGATGGACAGGGCACTTGTATGATGCGGCAGGGGTAAACCAGTGAAAGCTGTTGGGCCCTGCTGTTGAACAGAAGAGTGTTATGTAACCCCGACCAGAGTGACATGGCCGCTCTTGTGTCCCGTTTCATCTGAAGGGAGGAAAGCATGACCAACTTGGGTGCCGAGGTGCTGAACTTGTTTGGGCATTTGGGTTGGCCATGGTCCAAACATTTTTGGGTGTGTTTTTGCTACCTTTTCCCTTTTTTTATTTTCTTTGTTTTTATGTATGTGTTTGTATGACCAGGGTAGATAAATAGATATTTGGGAAAAACTTAATTAGGGTCTAGTGTGATTGAGTCTTTTTTTTTACTCACCAAATATGAGATGGTGTGTTTGAAACAAAGTGTCACATTTAAACAAAACAAAATTAATCTAAAATTAAGTTTTAAGTGGAGTTTGTGGAGTTTACATGTTCTCCCCGTGCCTGCGTAGGTTTTCTTCCAAGCACTCTGATTTCCTCCGACATTGCAAAAGCATTCATGTCAGGTGAATTGGCCGGTTCAAATGGTCCCTCGGTGTGAATGAACGAGTGAATTGTCTCTCTCTGTGTGCCCTGCAACTGCCTGGCAACCAGTTCAGGGTTGAATGGGCTCTACCACCCTTGAGATCCTGGTGAGGATAGGCAGTACAGGTAATGGACAGACATGTAGAGCTTCTATAGACCCTTTCATTTGTTATTAAACATTGTGACGTATCCAGTGGGCAGGGATTAGCCTGGGGGGAAAGAATCTTGCGCTGAGCAGGAGAAGGAGGAAACGAAAGCGGTTGTCGCTGTTAGTTGTCGTCATGAATTCACTTCAATGTTGTGTGTTTGTGTGCCAGAATTGGAGAAACAGTAGTTTTTAATGGTCAATTGAAGTTTCCAGGATCCCAGGAGACACGCCTAATCAAAGAAAAAGGAGAGAGTTGCATTAAAGTGTAAAGATTGGACCGAGGCACTCATCAAAAATGGTTGGGTTTGCAGTGCACACTTCATATCAGGTCAGACAAAATAAATGTTTATGATTGTAGCTATCTAGTATACATTACTTATTATATCTGCAAAATATCTTGTTCTTAGGTTTAACTGTTAGCGTGTAGACGAAATGCCAATGGTAGCCTTGTAAACTCTGAGTTTAAAATAAAAACAGACACGCATTGCAAACAATAGTTGGGCACACAATCCAAGTAATGTAGTAGATACATTAAATTATTAACATACTTGTCAACCTGTACGTATTTTCCGCACAAAGTACGTTTATTATGCATTTTAAGACGTGTTCGACGTACAAGAAAATCTGTACGGAAAAATGCAAATTTGTCAATTATGGGTACCATCCGGTATACACCGACGATCACGAAACGGCAAATCAATCAAATCAAACGAGTTCGCCGCGGTAGCCTCTATCTCGGTATCGTTTTTTTCCGTTGCAAACGAAGCCAGCGGTTTGATGTTACTGTGCGCCTGCCGCCTGGGGATTTCCCATTGCATCCATGTGGTAGTTGTGTAGTGAAAGGAAGTCCGTCTCTTTTTAGCGAACCAGCTTTTTCGGCTCAACTCATTAAAGAGAGCCGGCTCTCAAACGGCTCACTTGTTTAGATGCATTATATTACGAATTATTATATTGTATAAAGAAGTTAAGAAAAAAAGGAAGTATGAAAGGAGAAAATGAAAAAAAGACAGGTTTGTGGTTATCCCTTTAATCAGCATATTACCAACAATAATTTAATGCAGAAAATGAATTCAAAATTTGAATAAGAAAATTATACTTGATTATATTTGCATGTATATTTCCTTCTACAGTGAACGTCCAAGCTATTTAATTTTTGAACTTTTTTTAATAATAAACCTCATTCGTGTCGAGCAACTCAGTATCTCACAACAAAATGTTAATTAACAATATATATGATAACGAAACACATGTACAATATAACATGTTAAACTACATAAATAAACACGTTTGAAAAAAAATATGGTGTAAGATTATTTTGTATTTTGTTAGGGAAAATACGACAGTTTGTAAGGGCATGGAGCCGTGGAGCTTGACAGGTATGTATTAATGTTTGGGGTTTTTTAGTAGACACATTCTTGATGGCAAGTTGCGTGACGTCATCACGGCGTGACCACGATACTAGGGTACAATACGCACGAGTTTGAGGAACAAAATTGAAACTTTTTATATTAGGGTTTTCTTTTTTCTCCTCTACAAAAAAATACTTTTCGTTAAGATTGCCTGTTTGAAGAAACATTTTACGTCACAAAAATAAACAAATGATAAACACTTGTAGAGCATCCCGTCTTAAGAGTGGTGTGACGCCATCACGGCGTGCGTAAATTTGAGGGAGGGTCGTCGCCCCCTTCCCCCCTTTGCTCCACATCTGTCCACACAGATGTTGCTTCCGCGCTGTCATTGTTTCCGCTTCCACCACAGCAGAAATTCCACTTTCATTTGAGCCTAAACGGACCGCACCGAAGTTCTTTTTTTCGCCACCAAAACTTTGCCTAATTCCCCTCCCTCTTCTGGATCTTTCTTTTGCCATGGGAGACATGGAAGCCCCCAACGCGAGGCAGCCGAGCGGCAACGTCCTGCAGTCAGTCCTCCCCAGCAAAGAGTTCGCCTCCTCCCGGAAAGGAATGCTTCTCATAGCAGAAGTGGTAGGAACTTTTTTTTATCTGGACTCCTGAATGTTTAACGTTGGAAATGGGTCAATTGGTGGGAAGTTTCATTGAACGCGGCGTGAGCGTTTTCTGCATTGTGATGTCATATTTAGTCGACAGTAAATGGAAAAAAATGGCCACCTTATGCAGCATTCCAGAAAGGTGGGAAGTCAGACCTCTCCCACTCGGATGGTACCATATCTGACCTCAAAGTGTTTTGAATTAATATAAACAGCAAAGATGGCTGATCACGAAATGTTATTTATTTTGCTTATTAAAAGACACTTGGACCTCAAGCAAATCTACTTTTTCGCAAGCGCTCAAATTGTGCAGGAAGAACGAAAATTATTTGTTACCATTCACTGTGTGTTTGTCCATGTACATATATATATATATATCAAAATTAGATATTTTAAGAACACTGAACTTATGTATGAACAATGCGTGAACCTCCTCGCAAGAAATTCTCAGCACCTGTTATTTGCAGTGATCACACGATTTCAGTCACTCGAGGGTTGCCCACACACTCTCAATCGCTGGATAGAGGAAGCAACACAAGGATGTAGGGACTCCTTGATGTGTGGACAAAGATCAAATCAAAGCCGTGATTGGGATTTTTTCCGCTTTCCCCTCCCCCTAAAAACAGCATGAGTTCTTGAGTGGCCAAAATCAACCGCTCTAAAATAGAAATATTACTTTGAAAATGACTAGTCTAATACTTATTAGTATTGGATTTAAGGACGGGGAATTTGATAAAAAAAAAACATAAATGACAGATTGTACAAAAAGTTATATCTTAAAGAAAAACTTTTTGTAATTCCAAAATGACAAAAACGATTGAAATCAAGTTTGGCGTTTTAATGGAATATTTTACTTTTGACAAGGTGTATTAATCATCCTTCATAAATAAATAATAAAATAACAAATATAATATATACATACCGTATTTTCCGCACTAAATATAGGGCGCACCGCGAAAAAATAGTTTTTGGTCCTATATTTGACATACATAAGACGCACCGGATTATAAGGCGCTACAATGGGAACGTGGACAAAACAGTCAGATAGTTCAGTCAAACTTATTACTCCCTTAACATTCCGAAAGCTTGCAAAGAAGCAAATACGTGTCTAGAACACGTGCGGATGCGGTGTCCGTACGATGTCACTCAAATGCATCGTTCCAAATATCATTCGGAAGGTTAAAGTCTTGGGATTCAAGAAATGCCAACCATTCCTTAGTTTCTATTTTCTTTTTCGCTCGGAACTCTACTGTGCATATGACAATAAACACTTGGAATTGAGTTTAATTTAAAAATAGACACTCCATTCCATCCATTATCTGCACCGCTTATCACAGAAACATCGAGTTCAGTCTGAAACAAATCTGATACAGGGAAAATATATAGCCGGAGTAGCTCACCGAAGTCGTTGTGTTCAATAATAATGTGCAAGCATGGTCCTCTTATATCCGTGAGTGTAGTAAATCCAGGAGAATAAAATATTTACAAATACAGAATAGTAAAAAATGCTTTCTCTATGCCGTCAACCCAACGTGCTATTCACATTCATCTTTTTCGGCCAATTGCAGGCTTTGTTTTGCCGCTTTAGCCTATGCCAGCCTGTAAATGATAAAAAGGATCCGCCCCCTTTACCTCCGAATAACTTTAGCCAATAGTGATCAATTCAACTGATGATTGACACATCTTTTTCGGCCAATTGCAGGCTTTGTTTTGCCCCTTTAGCCTTTACTTCAGAATAACTTTAGCCAATAGTGATCGATTCAAATGATGATTGACACATTGGTTAGCCAATGAAACGCCGGTAAATAAATCCAAGCATACACCGCGGACTACTTGGCGTTCGGGGCAAAATCTACTCGGCGGCTGCTGCATTAGTTGCAAGACTTTGCGACTTAATATTGATCCATAAATAAGGCGCACTATATTATAAGGCGCATGGTCAGCATTTGAAATAAATAAAGGCTTTTAGGTGCGCCCTATAGTGCGGAAAATACGGTATATGAAATCCTAATTCTTGATTTATGCAAATCAGCTGTTTTTCGTTGTTTACACTTCTCCAATCTTATAATTAGGTTGGATTAATCTAATTTCCCATCTTCCTTGAACACAGCACAAGCTTTTTGGCATTGTCATATTAAATTGACAGAAATTGGCAGGGAGAAAAAAAAACGTCGCTTTTTAATTAAAATGTTAGTTTTCTTGCACTTGTCCAATTTTATATACGTATGTGTAAGGCTTGTACAAATAACCTGTATTGTTTTGTACTAAAATATAAATATTTTAATAAAATATTATGCTCTGTAAAGATAAATAAAGTTGAGTTGAATTAATTTTGGAAGATGCGCTTCAAGAGGTCCTCCTCTGTGGTAAAAAGTGGCCAAAAATAACGTTTCGACCATTTTCTCAACCACATCAAGCTTTCTTATTCCACTTTCATTTCAAAAGAAACGCCTCGCCTCTTCTTTACACTTTACACCAACCATATTGAATGGATGCACAAGAGATTAAACAATAAAAATGTCAAAATTCTTATCGCGCTGGAGATGCAGTATATAACGTTTACAAACGAACTAGGAAGAGAAAGCGGATTTTGTTTACTTCCAAGTGGATGCTGGATGACCTCTCACAGCGCCACATGCCGGTAGTGGCGGAAAGAAGCACTACAGTAATGCCCTTTACTCGGAATAAGGTGAACACAATACAACATCTAACTTACAGCGATTTCCGGATATTTTTCGAAATCCCGAAAAAAATGTTCGTATATACCGTTTTACGTAAGTCGAATGGTCATAAGTGGAGGAGCGTCTGTGTTTCATTTAAGCTCCATCGCTAGCTTGTGCTTTTGCATTGAGCAATAAACTATTACTGCTTTTTCGTGCACTTAAACTCAAAACAGACATGCAACATCAGCAGTGTCATGCGCTTCTAGAAAGGAAGTCGCCTCTTCTTTTTTTCAGTTCCTGCAAGCACACTGTTAGCATGTGACTGTCCGCTAATGTGAATCTGTGGTCACAGAACGGTCATTTTCGTCCTAACAGCCGAACATTTGTAGCCTAGAGCGACGTGCTAACTATTTGCACCATTCTTTATCCACTACAGAGTTTTTGGGGAGACACATTTGAAATGTGAGCTGAAAAAGGTTCTTTTTTGGTAGCAAGGGAGAATTGGATATAGCTCATTATGTTTGTGACTCACTGTTGTACAGCCAGGGAGTTTTAGTACCTTTTTAGTACCTGCTCGCTCATTAAATACATTACAAGAACAATATGTTTGTACTTTATTATGACGTGAGAGCCTTTTTGGCCAGTAAGCTCAAAGGAGTTATTTATATACCAGGACTTTATGTAGTCATTGTACAACAACTACAATTATTTTGTGAAGTAATCGAACCTTTATGGTCACATTTATTCAAGTCATGTTTATTTGTATAGCCCTTTATCACAAGGAGTCTCAAAGGGCTGCACAGAACACTGACTATTGCAAACTACAGACTATGATTACACCATCCCCTGATCTAAAACCTACATGGGGGCAAGGAAAAACTCAAAAACCTCAACATGAGGAAAATGAATAAACCTTGAGAAGGGACCGCACATGAGCTAATCCCCCTTCCAGGGTGACTAGGTTGCAAGGGATGTTGCAATAACAAATAAGACACCGCTATTATTAACAGGAAATATAGGTCATTCATATGCTACAAAGTAGAAGTGTATTTTAAGCCTAGATTTAAACATTTCCACTGAGGTTGCAGATTGAGTATCAGTGTCCAAAGCATTCCACAGCACCGGGGCAAAACAGATTTATATTTGACAAAGTGTTTTTTAAGTAGATTACATAAATTCTGGTAATAACAATGTAACAACATAGTAATAACATAAATTGCTATTCTAGAAATGTATATGAAACTGGTAGCTCTTTCCACTCAGTAACCAAAAGGAGCCTCAAAAGTTTGGCGACTCTGATGTATATTATGTGGCGCACCCTAGTGGCAAAAATATATCATACATTAAAACATATTGATTTGTATCGTTGCTATAAACTGATGAAGTAAGAAAGGCAGAAGTCTGGCGTGGAACAACAGGAAACCAGGACGGGACAGACAGGATTGATATCAGATACAGGAGACTGGAGACAGATATCAGACAGGACGCGATGGACGGGAACGATACCAGACACTGGAGACCGATATCAAACAGGACGCGATGGACGGGAACGATACCAAACACTGGAGACTGGAGTCAGATATCAAACAGGACAAGCTAGACGAGATCGATACCAGACAGAGTCAAAACACACGTCTTGCAGGTGCAGAGGTTCGTTGACGGACTGACAAAGGGTAAGTGAGAGCACTGAGCTTAAATAGCAGGGAAGCCAATCATTCAACGAGCCACAGCTGGCGCAAAACGGGCGGGGCCAATGGGCAACCGTGTCACAGAATTTTTAATTAAATGAGATAACTCTGGCAGGAAATGGCAAATGTTTGACTTCATTCTTTATTTTTTAGAAGAAAAAAAACACTTTCAAAATAGTGCCATACCGCAGATCATTTGGCCTATGTAAACTATTATTTAAACTTATATTATAAGAAATAAAGATCAAAACTTTGTAGCCTTTTTATATTTTTCTAATCATCAATATTATATTTTGTATAAAAAAACTTGAAAAAGTGCTATTTTCTGCCTTCTCTCATATAACATAATATCGCAAATTTTAAGAATTATTTTATTCGAGAAAAGAATTTACAATATTGTAAAATAAATCAAATTAGTAATACGAAGCAAGATCTTTTTATCCTGCGTGTTTTTGCCTTAATTACTGACATTCTTAGATGTAGCTTTACATCCTTACACACGATTATTCATCCCTGGAGTGACAGTAATAGGGTTTTTAGTGTAACAGTAAATAAACATGACCCACTTGCAGCTGTATCTCCTTACAGGAAGCAGCTGTGGGCGGGTAGGGTCCTCTTTGGAGGATGTTTCTTAGAAAACGAGACGATCCAAACTGGACTCTACTGTACTTGAACTACAGCTGGCCACTAGCAAGATCTGGTCTCCAGATGCCTCCCAGTGTGCCCTGCGCATATGGACATAAATTCCAAATTTCATGGAGAAAAAAACTAGAACAAGCTGTTGGTAGGCTAACAGAGAGCAATCCATGTCAGGAAATAAACAAACACCATGTGGGACGTGACACGCTTTATTAACAGTGTTGGCTGTGTTACTGAAAATAAGTACTTTAACTACTTACAGTTACTAGTTACTTCATTTAAAAAGTAATAGCTTTACCCCCAGATTACTGACACCCCAAAATAACTAGAGTTACAAATTACCATATATACTCAGATTAAGCCAACCCCCTAAATCTAAAACAGCCACATAATAAAATATAATAGAAGAAAATGTTATATGCCAGAAGTATTTATTGGTTTGTGCAATCTTGATAGCTTGCGAGTAAACATTTAACTGAGACACTTCATATCTATTTTGTCTCTGGACTTCAATACACTCTTAACATGTCTTTCTCCATATCTGGGTATTCGCCGAGATGTTTTGTTCATTTCTCCAGGTGTAGTGTATTGCAAAAATCATTTAATTTCCCCCTATGTTCCGGTCCGGAGCCTTCACTCTGAAGACACTGGTCTACTAGTGATCCCAAGAGCCAAGAAGAGATCCGTAGGTTCAAGAGCGTTCTTCATTCGAGCCCCGGTGATGTGGAATGCTCTTCCCCCTGAGATTCGGTCTGCAACCTCGGTGGAAATGTTTAAATTTAAGCTTAAAACACACTTCTATTCCATAGCATATGAATAACCTATATTTTATGTTGACAATATCTGTGTATTTTTTGCCCTCATGTAGGTTTTAGAGCAGGGTACGGTGTCATACGTCTGTAGGGCCATACAAATAAACATGACTTGACTTGACTTTTATTATAAAAAAGACCAAAATTCAGCACTCTTTTACTGTAAATTCTGTAAACTTCTTTGTCCCGTTGGTTTTGTTATTCCTGTATAAGCCACGCCCCCTCCCCACCAGTTGTGTACCATTCAGTCCTGGTGACACACAACCAAATATGCGCATACAAACTGACCCCCTGATTTTAGTATTTTTTTTCATAGTTGTAAATACCGCTGCACACCCAAGACACACCACAGGAAATCGTGCCCTTACGACCATAATGGTTAACCCTTAGATGCATAAGTGGGGTCGAAAATCATCCCATAGGTTGTTATTCTTGTAAATCTTTCTACCTGTAAATAAAAAAAGTTGTAATATTGTTATATTCCAGGTATTCATCGCAAAACATATCTATGACATGATGCCATTAGAGTTTTTATTTTTTTTCCCGCTAAATTTTCGACTCCACTTGTGGGAGAATGTTTGTACTGGGAAGTCATGCATCCACACGTTAATGGAGACATACATACATGTACGGCTTAGATGTTAGTATATACAGTAAGGAGAATATCCGAATATCAGTAGGGAGAAATTACACGTCCCTCATTCTATATATTTGAGACGTTGACACTGTTACTGTATTCAGTTTTATTTTGTAGGTTGATATAAACCTGCCCACCATTTGTGCCTAGCAAATTGAGGTTAGTGTAACACAAGGGAGGAGATCCTGTAACTCTCCAATAGTTATTTACTCCAATACCAAATATGCTAATAAAAGGCAAAAGAAACTAAATATGAATAAAATTACTACATTTTGTGCAGGCTTGGGGAGTAACGGAACACATGGAACGGCAAATGATGTTGGCAAGCTGTTTGGATTTATTTTCATTTCGTTTCTGTCGCATTTTATGTTAGTTTTGCCGGAGATCAAAGAGATCAAAGCCAGGAGAGAAAGCTTACCACGTGTTGTGAGTCATAATTTTATTTATATTTAGTTTATTTTGTCTTTTATTAGCATATTTGGTATTGGAGTCATCCAAAAGTAATTGAAAGTAATCCAGTTAAAGTAACCCTACCCAACCCTGTCTGCTTTTAAAGAGAAGGGATGTAACGCACCATGTTCTAACAACAGTTAAATGACAAAATGTGATCAATAACGCGTTACAAAGAAAAGTCATCGCATTCCAGGAATCCTTTTCTTTGTAACGCGTCACTTCCAACAGGGTTTATAAGCAAACAATCCTCATTCAGGATTTGAGTTTCCACTTTTGTTTCCTTCCTTTTTGTGCAGGCGCTGTCCTTTCTGGACTTCATTTGCTTCGCCGCCTCCACAGCGGCGGCCTTTGTGACCGTCCCCCTGTTAGAGTTTCTTGCTGCACTTTTCCTGCTTTTGGCCTACTCCACTAAATTCAATGAGCGTTTCAAGGGATTCCTGTGGCCTCTCATGGTAAAACCTGGAAAAAATGCATGGAAGAAATGTGGGATTTTTTTCTTATATTTTGCTCATATGCATTTCCTGGTCGTAGGATTTTATGAGATGCGTGACTGCTGCTATCATTTACTTCATCATTTCCATCATCGCCGTCTCCAAATATGTGGACGGTTCCTCGAAAGCTGCTGGGGTACAGTTTATGAAACCACCATATACAGTAGACCCCCAAAATACGGCAACCCTGCCTTATGATATTTTCACTCTACTGCGTGGAATGAGATGTTTTTCAGCCCTTCGTTACGTTTTTTTCTCCATACTATACGACATCCAATACGATTTATTTTGCAGTGTTCGTTTGTACAACGAATTACATCTCAAAGATACCCGTCAGCTATTAGTCAACGTCATAAAAAAATCCATCACAGCATCGTGCTATTGGCTGAAATACCTCCCACAATATATTTCCCTTCATTCAGTTTAAAATCTCTGTGCTTTGCAAAGATTTTGCGAGTCAGAATGTGGAAGTTTTAAAATCAGTGCTGGTCAGATCAAAATCAAAGAAACTTCTGACAAAATATGCATTTTAGCAGAGAGACAGACACAGAGGGGATTAAAGTAACGGGTTTAATGTAGCCTAATGTAGGGGAGTAAGAGTACAGTTTCTTTTTCACAAATCTACTAAAGTAAAAGTAAAAAAGTATAGAATTTTAAAAGTACAAAATAGAAGTTTAAAATATCCCAAAACTGACTCAAGTAAATGTAACAGAATGAATGTCACTTTTACTACCCACCTCTGCCTTCAATGTCTAATTATTTCTAATGTTATTTAATCATATGATTGTAAATTATGCATAATATACTTACCGGTACCGTATTACGGATTTTTTGGTGTTTGTGTTGTCAGGGTACCAGTGATTTCAAACGCATTAGTTAATTCCCATAGTTTTTTATGCCCCGTTATTTGAATTTCACCTTGCGATCCTCTCCTGAGAATGGATTAAAGTCATATTCTGAGGGTCTACTGCGCATAAATATCCTTTTTTTAGTCTATCGTCTTTGTCTCCTTATATCTTCCGCGTAGGTTTTTGGCTTCATCGCCACCATTGCATTTGCATTGGATTTTTACCTAATTTTCAATGAGCTGGCCAATTTCCTGAAGCAAGGTGGAGAGACCACAGAGGAGCCTTCTAGACAACCAGGTACATGTTCCTCAGGTGTCATCATCTAAAGCTTGTTTGTTGAAAATCATGACATGTAGTTAGCTTGATCCCTTAATCATTTACGGCTTCGTCAGGGGAACTTTGCTCTTCTAACACTATCCTATACAATATTTAATTTACAGGGTTCGAAATTCACTTTTAGGAAATATTCCTGTGATTTTGGCTCACTAATTAATTTTAAATCCTGAGTAGCTCACCTGGTTAAGGATTTACAAGCCAAATGTAAAGTCACGGATGTAATCCTTTGAGACAAGTCGGATAAAATTATATTAAACTGGTCCTATTTAGTGTTATAGGACCGTGTATATATATATAATAACATACATTTCCACAGTAGCCCACTTGGTTAAGTGTTGGCATAGTGCACAAAGATTCATGGGTTTGATTCCCCTGATAAGGGATTTCATTATTTTAATTCACTCACTATTTTTCGATATTACATGTCCTTGTTTGTAACACATATGCACCCGCTCAATCTCATGTCATGAGTATCTGGTCGATTCCCTGCCTCCCATATTTTGGGTCGTGACTTTGACTACACTGACCTCGTGGATTTATTCATGTCTACAGTTATCTGTATTTATACGACTATGATTAGAAAAAGTGCAGTTCACAAAAAAATATGTTTACATCACAGGTAGCTTAAATCCTCAAGCACTTGATTTCCACAAACGGGTTTGTATGTTTGATGTTGAGCCATCCATCCATCATCTGCAGCGCTTATCCTCCGTTAGGTCACGGGGGTGCTGGAGTCCATCCCAGCTGTCCTTGGGCAGTAGGCAGGGGACACCCTGAACTGGTTGCCAGCCAGTTGCAGGGCACACAGAGACAACTCACTCGCTTATTCCCACCTAGGGACAATTTTGACTGGCTAATTAACCTAACATGCATGTTTTGGGCAATATGGGAGGACACCGGAGTGCCCAGAGGAAACCCACGCAAGCACGGGGAGAACATGCAAACTCCACACAGGCTTGTTCGATCTCATAACCTCAGAACTGTGCCGCACATGCGCTAACCACTGCGCTGTGGTGCTACCCTGTTCCTAATCAGTTGAAGTTAATTGGTATATCATATCACAATATTTGAGAATTTATTTTTACAAAATACTATGATAGATTCCCTCGGTGGCTCATTTCTTTGGATGTGTGTATTTCACACGAGGGTTCAAGTCTGCGCCTAGATGAGCAAGATTGTCGTTTTATTACAAGATTATATCTGAGTTTAATTTCACAAATGAGCTCATTCTAAATCCTCAGTAACACACCTAGTTAGATGTTTACTTTCCACACACAGCTACCTGGGTTTGATCCCATCTGTGCTTCTTCTTCAAGTCTAACGGTGGTTGGCACCATCATTTTGTTGCATTACTGCCCCCCAAGCCAAGCTGGCAAAAATGATTTCAGCAACTTAGTTTTCATTAAACGATTGGTGTTTGATATACCCACCGACTTGATTGTATCTTCCAGATGAGTTTTCAGACTCCGATTCGGACTGAGACTGGTGTCGCCGCTGTTCCACCCAAAGAACTTGAGTGCCTCGCAAGACTGCAGTCATCCTGTGGATACAGGAAGTTATGAAACTTCCTCGCACAACCAGGATATTTCTGGGTATTAACGGGCTTCTGAAAGGGGTACTTAGATAGTCATGTGTGAATTATTTTGTAGTTGTAGGAGTACATGCAACGGTTTAGATTTTGTTAGTGTGTGAATGAAGTATCACACTATACCTCTTCTTTTTGTATCTTTTACAGTAGACCCTCGGGCTACGGCGACCCCGCCTTATGACATTTTCACTTTACGGTGTGGATTAAGATTTCTTTTCCCCCTGCCTCTCTTTACAGCACATTTCCCTCATTCATGCTAAAGGGAGAGGCAAGAACATGATAACCATGAAAAAAAAGCATGTGGTTATCAAGAAATATTAAGGCACACAAATAACTACCCTCGCTAAATTGCATGGTCGGAAACACTTCAATATCGAGACAGAAAATTATTTTTAAAATTGCAATTAAAAGTTGCACTGTACATGAAAGCGATATACTATTTTGTTGTTTTATCATCTGGGGTAAGGAAAACATTAGCTATATGTGTCACAACCAGAACGGAGTCAGGACCCAATTGCGCAACATTTACCACAAGTTTTATTGAAAGAAAGAGGAAGGGCTGTGCCCACGATCTGGGGTTTGCTTGACGCGGGAAGCAAGTCGCTCTCGGACTGTGATCCGAACACGGAAGAGGTTCTTCCGTAGCGAGCGATGGCGGTGTCAGGGACGGAAAAACTGGTCAGTAGCCGGAGCTGGGAGAGCAAAGCGTGATCAGGGTCGGAAACGAGTTATAAGCCAGGACGGGAGAGTAGACATAGTCGGGATCAAAAATGGGTCGTAAGCCGGGACGGTAAAGCAGACGTGGTCGGGGACAAAACAGGTCGTAGCCCTAGACAAACGGGAGCAAAAACGGGACAGGCGGGAGTCAGGGTCAAAAAGGCTTGCATTGTATCAACAGAGTTTCGCAGACGGACTGACAACAGGAGAGTGACAGGACTAAGTTAAAATAGGGACAGGGAGCCAACCAGAGCCCGCAGCGGTCTGCAACAAATGAGCAGGCACAGGTGATTCACATCGGTAATCATGACAATACGGCAATTTAATTTTGCTACTCCTACACCAGTATGGATTATTCCCGTATACCCGAGGTCTACTGCAAAAAAAAAAAAAACTAATTTCAAAATGTTTAAAAAAAAAACCACTACAACGAATCAAATATGTGAAAACGCGCTCATTAAAATATTAAATTTTGAAAAAATCTGGGCCTAAAAATGAGGTGGAGTTCAGAATTAGATGTGATAAAAGTGGGCTGGTCCCAATCCTTTTGTACAATTATACTTCACTTCACAAGTTTTATTTTGTTGTTTTTTTTACATTGTGGTATCGTTCCATTTTAATTTCTTATCTGAATTGTCACTTTTTTGTGTTTGTGTGGATACAAATGAATCTACTGTATGTGATCCGTTATCATGTTTACATATTTGCTAAGTGCCTTCAAGATTTTTTGGGGGTAAATCACATCTTTTTTATCATTTAATTTTTACTCCTTCCACTAGCTCTACTGTGGAATAAAGAGCACAGAATAGCCACGGTATTTTTCTTTTTTTTTGAATGAACATTAGATTTATGAAAAATGAACAGAAATTGCCATTAGTGACCTTTTTGCGCAATCATTTTGTTTTCAATTAATTTCCTATCAATAAATCTGCAATGAGGTTGCTGGAATACATATATTTTCCATGATTTGATAATAAAGTCATGTTTATTTGTATAGCCCTTAATCACAAGAAGTCTGTACAGACAATACACAGACATCAAAAATATAAAATGTAGGTAATAACGGAATGTCTGGTTGTCAGGTTCCTCAGGTAAACATCATTCATAAGCTTGTGAATAGAAGTGTGTTTTGAGCCTAGATTTAAACTCTTCCACTGAGGTTGCAGATCGAATTTTAGAAAGAAGAGAATTCCGTTTTTATTTGGCCATCCGTCCATTTGACTTTGAGACCACAGACTGAGATGATTTGCAAATTATAAACAATGAACTTGGTTGTAAACTTGTAAGCAGGTAAGGCAATCTCGGGAATGTTTTGTCTTCCTGTTTATTCAAGTTGTCCAAGTGATATAATTGGTCCAAACAGAATTCTGACATGGTGTAACATAAGGCAATTTCACTTAAGCGTACAGTACTTTGTGCCACTCCGAGGCATAATGTTGGAGACTTTGACTGTATAAAACATTATTGTGAAAATTTTGCAAAATTAAAAATATCTGAGTAGTGCATAGGCTGAGTGCAAAAATATTGATTAGTACAACATACAGTGGTCTTTTATTTGGGTAGGGTTCCGTATACAGGAAGGTAGGTAGGGAGGAAACAATCGTGACCCAAGATGCAGGCAATGGATCAGTGTTCCTGTAAGTCCAGACAGTCAGGGTGACAGGCGGTACTAGTGATCCGCATGGGTTTAGTACACTAGAATAACAGACTGAGACGAGTTTGGGACCCTACATGGAAGGCTACAAACTATCAGAGAACCAAGAGTGTTCAACTAGTGATGAGTGAGAGTTATGATAGGATGGAAATCAAGAGAAGTGATCACAGCTGTGAGGAAGAAACTTGAACCCGTAAGTGAGTGACCAAATAACGTAAAGTGAAGAAGTTTTAAATGATGTAATTTTCTTACCTTTTTTTCTGGCTTTTCCTGTGGAACAAATGTTTTTCTTTTTTTATATAATCAAAACACAAAATAAGATGCTTTGTGGTCATGATTTTAGAAAGTAGATGTAATTATCAGATTGGAGATTTAATTCAAAGTCATGTTAGACGTTCTTGTCAAACGAAAAGGAAAAAAAAAATTATAGTTATAGATTACACAAGTAACAACATCAAGGGACCCCAACCTTTTGAAGGTGAGAGATACTTTTTGTTAGTGATTAGCGAGATGGGCTTCCAGTTGGATATGCATCCCTAAATTAACTTATCTTGCTATAACTATGTTATGATTATGCAATTATGTTATTACCAGCTTGTAATTATCGGGTTAAACAGGCTCAGTCGATCACAGCAAGTCAGTTACATATATAAATTTAAGGACAATTTTAAAAGCATTTTAGATGAATTGATCGTGTATTTAAAGTCACTGATAATGTGAACTATTTATCATGCCAGTTAGAAATCGGATTTCCTAGAAAATCACAATGATGGTGAACAATATTAAGCGGTCCACAGGCTACTTAAATGTTCCCCGGGGTCCCTCGGTGCCCACGACCCCCATGTTGGTGACCTCTGCTTTAGGATTAAACAATACTTGAACAATAACTAACTTCACACTAGAGTAAATAAACAAAACAAAGTGTTTTTCATTTATGAACCAATTTAAAAAAAAAATTAAATTCGTTTTTTTAAACTTCAAATGAAACTAAAATCATCACAACAAAAACGCCCTTTTATTTTGTCAACTTATTTCATTCTTTTGTTCATTTCATATATAATGTTGAGTCTTAATGACCTGATTATAATTTCAAACAATTGACTAAATCAACAGGACACGAGGAAACAACACACACAAAATCTCTAGTGAGAAATCAATTACTGTAGTGGTTCAATTAGTTTTATTATATATAAATTCAAAATAAAAGGCATTGCTTCATAAATACCTGAAGTGAATTGCCCCCTCACAAAACTAATAGGAGGCGCATAAATGAAAACTGAGAACAATAGCTTGGTTGTAAATGCAGACAATTTAATGTTTGTATTTGCGGAATGAGTGTTTGAAAGACCACAAGATGGCGCTAAACATTAAGCAAACTGTCTATCAGTACCTGTACAATGTTTTGTAGTGTAGTTCACTCGATCTCGGGTTACTTTGACCTAAAATCAAATATGAAGTGTCATGGAATGTGAAGACAGATTAGTTTTAATTATAAATTCCTGTAGTGCTCATATTTTTATGTGAAGGGAAAAAACAGAAAACATAATTGAAAAAAAAAAAAACGAAATTGAAAATCAAAACCCCCAGAAACATTGGAAAAAAAGAGCATAAGTACAAATAAAAACAAAATGGTGCATAAAGATTGTCACGCACGTATTGGAATGATAAAGGCAAACCAACACCTGAGATAGAGTAAAGGCTGGGAATGCTTGATTTAGAAATACCATAAGACATCAATCGGGAATATCGTGCAAAAAGCCAGAAGAAATATCATTATTGCTTCTAATTTGCTAAGTGTTGACATGAAAAATATAATTAATAAAATTAACGTACTAATCAATAAACCTTACACAGGCGGTATTTACATGTTAGTGACATCCGAACACTCACTTTTTGAGTATTTTTTTTTTTTTTTTACACGTGAAAAAAATGTGAAATGTGCAACCAGGGTAGTATGGGTGAAAACAGCTTGGATTGACCGTGAATTACCGGTCCATTATCTGCAGCGCTTATCCTCAGTAGGGTCGCGGGGCGGCTGGAGCCCATCCCAGTGGTTCGGGCAGTGATCAGGGGACACCCTGAACTGGTTGCCAGCCAGTCTCAGGGCACACAGGGACAGACAATTCGCTCGCTCATTCACACCTAGGGACAATTTGTACCAGAAATTTCACCTGACATGCATGTTTTTGGAATGTGGGAGGAAACTGGAGTGCCCGGAGGAAACCCACGCAAGCACGGGGAAAACTGGTTGCTGGATTTGAACCCATGACTTCAGAACTGTGCCACAGATGTGCAAACTACTAGATAAACATGTAATGTAAGATCGCAAAATACACATGTTTTGACCAAGGCTTGTTAGTGCCAAATATCATTAGTTTTAAATAATGGTTAGGCCCTCAACACTAGTATTGTCAGGTTTATCGGCAAAGATGAACTCAACACCGCAGAGTAAAAGTTAATGGGCCCTTTGTACACGCTTACGCACTCAAAGGATTCAACATATACTGGCATTGTCCAAAGATACATCAAATAATACTATTTTTTATTAAATTGAATATGATATGAATATTACTCTTCCATTAAATTGGACCGAAGTGACACAGGACTTCAGTTTCTATCATGTGATCTTTGTCCGGGCAACACAAGTAGTGGCGGCCATATTGGATGGGTGTTTGTTAACCTCTTACAAATGCGGCGATCAAAGCTTTTAGCTTGCCCACATCTTACCGGAAGATACATTCAGGACCTTTCTCTGCCTTCCACTTACCGAAAGGGGGTGCATTATTTCCAGACAGGCTTTCAGGGACACTAAGGGTTCTCTCCAGAGTTTATTTCGTTGGAAAACAGTGCACTTTTTTCTGTTAGGTTTCATAAGTGAGGTTCTCCTTAAGGTACTTTACACTTAAAGCCGTAGCATGTAATATTTGACCACTAGATAGCACTGTTGTCTCATGCTGCTACGCTGTGCTGTGACACTGGTTTTCGTTCGCACGACCCTAGACAAACATGGCGTCGACCTTTAAGTATGGATTCCACTATGTAATGAAATACAAATTTTTCGACATATATTTTTATTATAAAAAATAACTTAAGTATAGTTAATTTTGTTTTTTCGTCTCGTGATCAAATCAATGTTTTTTCTAGAGAATGAAAGTTTCTTGTTCCACTAGGAGGCACTCAATATTTCACTCTCCCCTTAACATCAAACTGCGTCTGACTTTTGTTGAAGTCCAAGAGTGCCAAAACAAAATGAATTTCAAAAAACGGGACATTTTGTGATATAGCAATATAGCATTTCAAATGTCTTTTAGAGCGTGGGCTTATTTCATGTACTAAAAATTTTTTAAAATCTAGTAATAATCTTTTTTACTAGATAGCTTGGGCTTCCGTATGTTTAGCGCGGTGTTGTGCATTGTCAGAGGTTCTGGTTTGAAGGCAAAGTTAAGGTAGGTTATTAAAAATGTTTTCCATCTTTCTTTGTAAGTGTGGCCAGGAAGCCAAAATGTTACTATGTGTGCTTCTCTTGCTGATGGTCTGGTATGGTTTATGTATGTACAAAATATGTTTTCCTTTAAAAAAAAAAGTAGGGTTTTATAAGCAGGTGTGCCTTATGGTCCAGAAATGACAGTATCTTGGCCATTCAAATGGAGATATATTTGCAGATAGAGTTCAGAATCTCACTGTTTCGCTTTGTGTTTCGTTCCTGAAACCCATACTCAAGACTTCCGTATATTGCCAAGCACCACTGTGGCTTCCCAGTCATTAGTCCTACCGTAACGACATTGTCCAACTTGGAGGGAATCTACGGCATATTTGCAATCCAACGCACCACAAGAATAAACGGGCTTAGGCTTTTAAATACATCATCAGTCCTGTCTGGCTCAGTGGAGAAAGAAAGAATGGCGTAGTGTTTCCTGTCCAAAGTCAACCATTTCTGGTTCGCCATCATCAAATGCAATTCAGTCAGCTCCAGCAATTTCACAGTGAGACGCCGAACTAGCAAAAAGGGAAAAGTTGAGTCAGGAAAAGTTTGTTTTGCTGCTTTAGTGAAGTCAAACTGTGTGGACCTTTCCTCGATTCAGATGCAGACAAATGGCTAGAACTTTTCGGTTTCCATCACTGTGACGAGCTTCTTAAAAGCAGAATATTAGTATTGGATTCCAGGGTAAACTAAGCCAAAACGCGAGTGGCGGTGTCTGCGATTCCCTTCGTGATCACGCCAGTTCGGGCCGCGTCTCCATTTCCCCGCGAGAGGCGGTGCGCGCTCTCATGTATTCGCTGTTTTGAGCCGCTCTCTGGCTACTGTTGCCCCGGCGCCACCGTCTCACTGCCAGGAAAGTGTTGATGCCGTATACACCTGTGGCCAGGAAGCCAAAAGTCTGTAAATAAGAGATTGGAGAGGGAGGAAGTGAGCAACAATTCACAATTGTTGACAATCAGCCTGCTTATCAAACACGGATATGGTGATTTTATCTTTTAATGTTGTTAAAATTGTTAGACACCCCACAAAAAAGCCATCACTCGTTCAGCCCTGCATGTTGCTTCAATAATGAAATTTTAAAAATTATGTAATTCGAAAAGAAGAATAGATCATGACCAATTTCATACATGGAAGGCCAATGCCAGCTAGCAGCACACTTAGCACACTTTGCTGAAACGTGTGCGTTACAATTAGCCATTGGACCGAGCCTGTGAACGTATAAATCCAGGTAGCGCTTCTTTCACAGCGGAGTGGGAAGCCATACTTGTGCAAGCTGTTACTGGTCGGAACAAGAATAAGGGTGCCGGGCGGGAGGGGTTGTTCCGCTCGCGAGTTCGTTACACCAGGTCCTTTTCAGACAAGCGATTAGTGATGGGAATTCTGGCTCTTTTTTAAGGAAGCGACACTTTCAGCTCAGCTCACTTACAACCCCAACAACCTTGCCCAAGGAGAATGCCCAGCTGGGCTTGTCATACTATAAAATAAAAGTAAACAAGGTTGTGACATTAAGACTAGTTTCTTATGTCCGATAACACATTTAATCAATAGCTCTAATTTATTCCAACCTGAAATACCAACGCTTTCAAGTGGCACACTTAACACACGTCTGACTACCTTCACTTTCAACTTTTAAGTAAATAATTTCTAATCACTCTTACTTTGCTGTATTGTGAATTAATTTGTTTTTACAAAAAAGTTCAATCTAAAATGATGTTGCATTCAGAAGAGACAAAACTGTGACTTTAAAGGTGGTGTCCACAACTTGAAAATTTTCAACTCACTGCCACCTAGCTTAAGGTCATGATTGTAGCCTTAGTCAGCTCTTTCCTCAAGTACTAATTTTCATCTTTTTTTGGAGTCTGGATTGGCGTTTGGACTCTATTTGAAACAGGCCTTTTCTTACTTTCACCATTTTCAGGCTACACTAACAAAAAAAATCACTCTCTACACCCCTCCGCCCTGCCTCCTTTCCTGCTTACTGATGTGTTGCGATTCCTGGAATAGTAGTGCCAAAAGTAACATGAAAGCAGATAGCCGCAGTGGAAAAAATGATACTCATTCAACTCAGTTTGGCATTGTTAAAACGCACTTAATAGAGAAAATATTCTACTTTAGACTTTTAAATGACACCTCAAATGACACCTTTAAGTCTTATAACACTTTAATCAACAGCCCTGTTTTTTCCAACACGAAATAACAATGCTTTCTAGTGGCACACTTAACACATGTCTACTTATAACTATATATATTATAGAAATATATATAAAAATACTATGAAATATTAAATCAATGAAGTAATATTTTTCCTTTTGTAGTGAAACATGAAATACCAACGCCTTCTGGTGGCACACTTTACGCAAATAACTCCCCCCATTTGTAACAGGAACATAAATAAAATCACTACAGATGCATATTATAACCATTTCCGTGAGTTAGTCATATTTCGATATGAAATCAAACAGTTATTGGACATTTAGAACAGATATAAATTGGGACTTTCCTTCCGATAACAAATTTAATCAACAGCGCTCGTTTTTTCCAAATTGGAATCCCAACGCCTACTAGTTGTATAGTTATCACACGTCTAACCAACCCCCCCAACTTTTAACTTGAAAATAATTTACTTCAAATCACTATGGAACTATTTAATATCCTCTTACTTTAGTTAGTTTTACTAAAGTATTAGATAATACTACTAATGGACATTTAGAACAGATAAAGAACACATTTAATCACCAGCACTAATTTGTATTCATTATGAATACCAATGTCTAGCACACTGAAAAGGAACACTGAGTAATATTGGACCACAAGATGGCACTGTATGGTGTAGGGCAACCAAAAACGAATGCTATATAGCACAAGGAAGAATAAAAACTACAGCGGCTCAAAACGAACCAATTTCTCCCCAATCTTTCACAATTTTTGGATGGTTCCCGCAGCAGCAAGACAAAGACAATCCTGTCTATGTACAATAATTAGAAAATGCATCGACCTCAAAGTCTAAGTTTATGTGTTGTGAGTTTGCTTATTATTCAATTATTTTTGGTTATTTATTATTTAAAGTTTTTTTTTATAATAGTAGAAGGTGGTAAATAATACACATTGTCCTTTTTACCACACATGTAACTCCCTCACTTTCTGAGTAAATTGAGGTATGAATGCAAACAAAACAATTTCACTCACCACCGCGGCTATTTCAGCTCCAGTGTTGTGGTTTATACACGCAAGCACCAGAGATGACAGGAAGAAGAGGAAAGTGCTGGCTGCCGTGTTGCCCAAATCCTGCAGGAATGCACAGAAACACACATTGGGAATTAGGCGTTTGCTTTGACTGCAAGCGAAGAAAAACAACAATTTGGTTCGCGCTAATAACCACTTGAATTGCATCCCCGTTGCTCCGTTATAGCCCGTTTAAGGCTGCAGGAAGTGTGAGTTCAAAGACGGGCACCCCACAATATGCCCAGAGCTATGAGAACTACTTCCTCTACACAAGTTCTTTGACCTTTTTACACAGTCGGGATTTTTTAACAGTGGTACATTCGTCAGAATGTGACAAGCTAATCCAATGTGTAGCATATTTTGGTCTCGTTTCTCATGAGGGGAAATTGTAAAGTCACTGGGTAGCCAAATATAATTACGCCGGTGACCAAAACGAGGCACTACATCGTTTTTTTAATTATTTTTATGAGGGAAGTACTCGTTAAACAAAATTCAAGGGGAAATCAAAATCTGAAGGTCGCTAAACTGTGGTAAAATTGTTTGTTTTTTTGGGATAGTGAAATTAATATTTCAATCAAACACAAACTACCGTTTGGAACGTTGGGTCAGAATTCCCTCGTTACACCAACACAGTTTACATTGAAGACCAGTTTCGCTTCCTAATCTTTACCTATCCCTTTTAGAATTAATTACTGTAATTTCTAGAATGTAGGGCGCATTTTCAAAGATATTCCTCTGTGAAATATTTTTTTTCCCAAATATAAGGCGTGCCGGATATAAGGGGCCTATAGATAAATAATGTGGTTTGCACTGAGAAAAATAAAGCACGCGAAAAATAAATAAAAGCATGTATTTCATAGAAAATAAATACAGGGAAACAATTTTCAGAACTAAAATGTAATGATTTATTCATAAATGGTTAGGGGCATAGAGCGTAGCATAGTAGAGTCTTTATTATCCATCCATTCATCCATCCATTATCAGCACCTCTTATCCATAGTCAGTAGGGTCGCGGGGGTGCTGGAGCCCATCCCAGCCTTTGGGCAGTGGGCAGGGGACACCCTGAACTGGTTGCCAGCCAGTCGGCAGGGAGCACAGGGACAGACAACTCACTCACTCATACACACCTAGGGGAAATTTGAACCGGTCAATTAACCTTACATAAATGTTTTTTGGAATGTGGGAGGAAACCGGAGTGCCCGTAAGAAACCCACTCAGGCACGGGGAGAACGTGCAAATTCAACACAGGGAGGCTGAGGTAATTGGACCTGAACCCTGAAGGTCTGCACCGTGGAGCTGCGCGCTAACCACCCAGCCGCCGTCCATGCCGCTCAAGTCTTTATTATGATTATTATTGTTTTTCAACAATATGTCTGGTCTACGAGGCACAGCTGACTATAAGACACACTTTTTAATTTCAAGGGAATTTGGGGGATTTTAACTCAGCTCAGGGATGCTGCTGGACAAAGTATCTATCTATCTATCTATCTATCATTACACAAAACTAAACCGATGTGGTGCCCCCTTTTGGTGACCAAGGGTAATTGGATTTGGCCACTCAGTCAAGTCATGTTTACTTGTATAGCCCTTCATCACAAGGAGTCTCAAAGGACTGCGCAGACCGCAGATTATTGCAAACTACCTACTACTATTACACCACCCCCTGATCTAAAACCTACATAAGGTCAAGGAAAACCTCAAAAATCTCATGAGGAAAATGATAAAACCTTGAGAAGGGACTGCACATGAAGTAATCCCCCTTCAAGGATGAACAGGCTGCAATGGAAAATTAAAATAAAATATAAACAATTAAAGTCTAATATAAAACAAAAATAAAATCAAAAAGGATGACAAGCGATCTAATATTCAAAAGACCAAGTGGGAGACACAAATGTGGAACAGGGTGCTCTGTGAATGTTTTCTTGTTTAGAAGCGACAAGAAAATACACTGGAATCACGTCAGGATTCATCATTTCAATTATTACTGGAGTTTTTATTATTTTGCCACAGAGGCTTTGCAAATGACAGTAAACCCCTTACCTAATTCCACTTTTCACGATTACGCTATTTCTACAATAAGCATTGTGCATAGTGTTCTGCATTCTGATTGGCTAAGCAAATACTTTGCTAATTCTCTACCTATGCGTCAATAACGTTAGTATGTACATGTACGCAAAACAGCTTGCCAAAAGTATGTTACGTACAAACAATTTATTTTGAAATTTCAGGGTTCTATACAAACAACCCTAGTTCAAAATATTAAAGTCATAACCTCGTGCTTCATTGGTACCAGGACTGCAACTATATTATTAATCGATGAATCGGTCAATTATTTTCTTCGCATTTAATAATCGATTAATCAATTCATTGTTGCAGCCCTAGTCACAACCTCGGCTTCATTAGTACCCTCACACATATTTTTTTTTACAATGGAAAGCGGTTACCGAGATCACGCCCACTGAGCACACGACCCAAAACAAACAGGCGGTACCCAACCAGTTCAGCAGGATCTGGTTTAATTTCCGAGGGTCCTCATGCGGGGGAAGTATACACTTCAGATCCAGTTAGGTCAGTGGCGTACATTCCATGTTTGCGCCCATAACAGAACAAATTGCTGCCTCTGGTCGAGGCATGGCCTGACCTCATCCCGCGTTTCTAAAAAATAATAAAAACTAAAGTAAAACGTTTTATAAAAGCAATTGAAAACAGACCCATAATTTTTTTTTTTAATTGCCACGTTAGCTGTAAATGTCCTTTTTAGTATATGTTTCCTTATTTTAAAAGATACCGGTTTTGTTTTTTGTGAAATAAAAAATACTTAAGGTAAGCAATTTTTTTCCTATCTAGCAGAAATGTTGTGTTCTTATCTCGATGGAAAATATTTCTTAAAATGAGCAATACTAGAAACACGATAACACAGTTTTACTAATATAGGATATTTTTATTTTTATTTGACAAAAAGGATAAAATGTCCTAAAAATGCACTAAAACAAATTCTTATCCCATAAACAGGTGTTTTTACTCATTTCAACATTATTTTTATTATTTTATATTGTTGTTCACCAATAAAATAAGCTAAATCAACATTAAAATAAAATGGTAGATCATTTTGCTTATTTCAAGAAATCATTTCTAGCGAGACGAGAAAAATGTATAGAAAATGAGCAAAAATGTCTACCACCTGCTAAATAAAGTTAATTTCCTTATTTGAGGTGACAGTACACGTTTTCGTACTTTAGTAGAAAATAAATAAATAAATGAATAAATAAATTATATATATATGCAGTTATAATCACTATATTATTGGGCAGCACGGCAGCTGGCTGGTTAGCGCGCTGTGTGGTTAGCGTGCAGAGGTTCAGGGTGCAAGTCCAGCTCCCGCAGCGAGTGGAGATATTTATCTTGAAATGAGAAAAATGATTCTGAAAATGAAAATAGTTCCTTTTTGTCAGTGAACTGCACCACTCAAAAAAGAATTTCAACTCTTAGCAGACTGGCAAATAATTGTGGTAATTTTAAGTATTTTTTTAATTTTAGATATGGTTCTTTTTCTAATGAAATGAGATAATGCATCCTTAAAGGAAAAGCGCGTTTAGTGCCTTCTTGTGGTAGTAAAAAAAAAAAACATTGATTTGAATACCAGGCAAAAATATATTAACTATCATACCAATGTTAATTTTCATTAAAAAAATATAGGTTGGGGATTTTGTATTTCTTTTACAGCGTGGGTTTCCTCCGGGCACTGCGGTTTCCTCCCACATTCCAAAGACATGCATTTCAGGTGGATTGGCCGGTCCAAATTGTCCCTAGGTGTGAATGAGCGAGCGAGTTGTCTGTCCCTGTGTGCCCTGCGATTGGCTGGCAACCAGTTCAGGGTGTCCCCTACCCACTGCCCGATGATTGCTGGGATGGGCTCCAGCACCCCCGCGACCCTACTGAGGATAAGCGGTGCAGCTAATGAGATGAGATGAGTCGAATCCCTACCCAAGGTCGCTGCCATGTTTGTCTAGCGTCTTGCTGCTTTCTGTGGCACTGGTTTTCGTTCGCATTAGACAACAGTGCTATCTAGAGGTCAAATATTGTGCCAATTGTTTAAAATAAGCCTAAATATTGAGCACATAGTAGTTCATAGTGCTCATTTTGGGAATACAATTCTACCTAGATTAGAAAAATACTATTCCCTCTAAAATAATAATTCTAACAGCTGCTACAAAAAACAAACTTGTTTATTGTAAGTTTATATGTTCTTATTTTGCTACAAAAAAAAAAGAGTAAAGATGTATTTGATAATGAAAAAATACACGTTTAATAAGAAAAGCTATCTGCCATTGCGGTGAGATTTTATTTTTTATTGTACTTGCCAATTGTTAACTAATTCAACTTTATGGATATCATTCCTGAAAATTTGCTCCACAACAAAAGTAGCATTTTTTCCTTAGGTTTCCCTTGTTAAATACATGGAAATATCCCACGAATGTGAAGTTTTTCATTTACCCAAACAGCTTAAAAATATATCAGTGTGAATTAACATTGCATTCTGTCACATAACTTTCCAGTCAGTCTTGTGTCATTTCATCATTATAATTTGCATTGAACGTCCTGGAAAAATACAAACACAAAAATTTTCCTGCTTCACTGCCAAAGCCCCCATTGGGTGAAATTGAGGAGATGGAGTCACATAGCACGTAATCACATGATCACAACCCTCGTGCACCACTTACTCAGTCTGTGGAATCAAACGGCAACATTGAGCATTCATTAGAGTCAAAGGGCGATGAAGCAAGCAACAATCTGAGGAAATAAACATCGGACTTACTTTCCTGTTTTTATCAAAATCGTTACAATGTAAAACAGAACAGCGAGTCTAGTAAGGACTTAACAACTGAGGGCACACACAAAGACCATCTGTTGATGAATAAATCATGATCATTCCTCGGTTCTCGCAGGGATAATCATCCTACAGCGAGTGGAAAACACATTACCAGTAAGCTTGAAAAAAATCAGTCCAGTACACCAACCAAGAAAAGAAAGGAGGTGATGCATAAATAGAAGGTATTAACAGTGTTCATTTTACCTCTGAAAAGTGATGGGCTCAAAAATCTATGGGTCCCAACAGAGATCTATGGGTCCCCAAAATTTAGTGTTATCAAGGTTGAAATCGTAAATCGGCGACAAATATATAATATGAATCAATATATTCATTCAGTTTTATTTATCAAATTATTAATTCATTTTCTGCATCAAATTATTGTTGGTAATATACCGATTAAAGGGATAACCACAAACCTTTTATACTTCCTTTTTTTCTTAACTTCTTTATACAACATAATTCGTAATATCAATCATCAAAGCATCATTTTTCCTTGCGTTAGGCATTATAGTATTTGTATCTGATAGCTACGTTTGGTTTTGGGCCTCTGGCTTAACATCCAGGACACAAACGGTTGTGGCTTTTGGGATAAGAGCTTGACGCTATTTTCCACTCGTTGCTGCTCAGACGACAACATCAAAGTATGTTTGAGCAAAGACCGTAGACCCCAGGGTTTCAGCGCTCTTACCTTACAATGTTTAACATTACGAAAAGGAATAAACTGTTTTTCCGGCCCCTCATTACATCATATTTCCCCATTTTACAATATAAATATAAATTTATACAGAATTCAAATGGTGTTCGAGAAAGTTACACAGTTAATACCTCTCTAAAAGGCCTAACTGCGATTGTTCAACATCATATAAGATGCTGCTCTACTATTGGTTTGCGTCACGGGGTCCTCAATATGCCGGCTTGCTATCAGGTTCTTTCCTCTCATTGTTCAATATAGAATCTCACATTTAGCTATGGCTCCCAAGAATTGCAGTGATGCTAAAGCGAGAAGCTAATAATGAACAGGAGAACTGAAATAATATTCAAGTCATGTTTATTTGTACAGTATAACCCTTAATCACAAAAAGGCTCAAAGGGCAGCACAGACCACAGACTATTAAGGACTACAGACCATTAATACATCATCCCATTATCTAAAACCAACACGAGGGCTAGGAAAAACTCTAAACCTCAGCATGACGAAAATGAAGAAACCTTGAGAAGGGATCGCACATAAGGTGATCCCCCTTCCAGGATGACCAAGCTGAATAGAAACAAACGCATAATGGCCTGGAGTTGCTCCCAGAGGCCTTAAGTACTACTGTGGAAATCTTCACAAAAAAGGGGTTCAACCGTTTAGGGGCCTAGAAGACATACGCACAAAAATCTGGATTCACATAATATAGTAGTCTAAACTAAATATATTTGTTGGAATTATATACATATATTTATCCTACAGTTGACATTAATATGTTATAAGTGTTAGAGTTTTCAGTTTGTAAGCTGTTCTTCAAGGCCATGAGTTGTTTTTGTGCAGTCTGTCTCACATACCAATGGATGCACCCTGACCTGGAATAATCTGTGCATGCCATAACTCAAGTTGTTTTTAAGAAGCGTTTTATTAAAAATGTTGGGGACTTAAACCTAACAATATTTAAAAAGATCTAGATATGAAGAAGGCACATGCATCCTTACCCTAAGGAACATGGCTGTAAGCAATCGTTGATGGGGACAATTTTAAAGAAATAAGGAACCGGTTAAGCATGACTATTGAACTACCTCCCACAATTCCTCTCTTTATTCAGTTAAGTATCTCACGAGTCAGTGATACAATACTGTATTTTTGAAATGTATTCATTAGCGATGAGTCTCCAGACTTGCAGTAATTCCAAAGGAAGGAGCAAAAACATGATAACTAAGAAACTAAGCTTGTGATTATCAAATAATATGAAAAAGGCAAATAACGCTACACTCGTTAAATTGCAAGCCCGTAACCAACTGACAAATTAGTATTAATCTGCCATTTCCTACCCCATCTGCATTCACTCAATAACTCTTCTATACAAGCTCCAGCCATAGTGTTATCGAATCATAAACATATATAATATATATAATTACTGCTTACTATATATTACATTTGTTATTTTAATGTTTTTAATCAGTGGTTAAGAACAAATTAGCTAATTACCAAAGGTTTCATTCCCCTGCCCTCACCTTACTATACCCATCTCAGAAAGGATTAATCCCTGGGGTCTGCTGTAGTAAGAACACCACTCCCCCAATTTGCTTACAGCTGACAAGGCCTAATCGAGTGCCACCACAGAACTTGAGCTTCAATTGGATTACAAAACACATCTAGATACCCACCATGAGGTTCCAGTTGACGTGGGTCACCTTGGTGTGCAGACTAAGACAGAAAATCACCAAAAGCGTGGCGGTGACCACAAAGGCAGTGCAGCTGACAAACTCGAAGAAGTAGACGCCGCTGCACGGGGAGCACATCATGATGGTTTCTATGCAGATGAAGCCAATTAGCGACAGGACCTGCAAAAGTAAAGAGTAGTTGTAAACATCGACAATAATGATGACGGAACATCTCAATCAATTTGCATAGTTGGATACATAATCTAAACATTATTTCTGAGTAACTATGGTGCTCAAGGAGCAAGCAAGCAATACTTCATCACTTTCTGCCACCATGTGGGAAAAGTAGCTGACTCCACTTTTCACAAGTAACACAAGGCGTCAACGAATTGCTGCTTGCACTTGAGAGGACGTCGGCCTTGCTCTCAACTGTGGCAAGAAATATGACATATTTTTGTTGCAGTTCTTTGAAAATCACATCTGTATGTGTGTACTTAGGTCAAGGATAATGGCACACGAAGTAATTACAAATCATTGTATTTAAGAAGGAAAGCTAGCAGTTGCTAAGGACGACAAAGAAATAATTTACCACAAGTGCTGAGCGAGAAATCGAGTTATGTTTTGTGATTTTTGTCCGTTTTTTTAGTTTAGTCAAGTTTAAATCTCTGCTGTATTTCATAAAAGGAAAGCCAAATAACGTAACCTAATCAAGTAGACAAGTCGAATTGGGTCACAGGAATGAGTTACTGGAATTAATGTCATTTTCAAAATCAACAATTTGAAAATCTGCAAAATTTCTGAAATCAAAACCGAAAACAGAGTTTAATTTCAATGACTCAATTATTACCCAATAGTCACCAACAGGTCAATTGTATATATATTTTTGTATATATATCTTGTGACCCACGGGTTAACATATTTAAAACGAGTTATCTTCCCAGAGAATTTGGCCAAGGATGATTTTTTTCAAATCAATAAAACTTGCTCGAAGAAGCATTGGCTAATCAAATGTTAACACTTATTAATTGTGGTATCCAAGCAAATTAGTCAAAAGTATGGTTAGGTGTTGTTTATCTATTAAAACTGATTTGAAATCAGTTATACTTGTCTGAAAATTTTGCAACGGATGTATTTATTAATAAGTTTTTAATACATTTGAATAATGTGTTTCTTGTTGGGTTTATATTAAGAAATCGATTAAAACCGCTATTGTCTCGACTGACACGAACTGCTTGACTGAACTTGAGGACTTCAGAAGTACATCAAAATATTTTTAGCTATTGCATTAATCGGTTCACGAGAAGGACTATTGTCTTGTGACCCAGGTCACACATTCTTCATGTTTGACCGATTCTCATTGCCCTTTTTTTAAACCCGTCTTGTACAAACTGGCTGAATCTTGACCACTATATTCTTTCTCAAAATAGTATTTGGGTGGATATATTTCCTGAAAATAAGCTTGCAAACAGTCATTGTTAAGTGTATTAATTAAAATAATTGGCAAAAGATGCAGGCTTCCCATATTCTTTTGGGGGAATCAGGAGAGCAGGGAATTACAATGATCTAAACGAGAGGAGATAAAAGCATTTTGTGCAAGTGTCGCACGTCACAAAACTGCCTGAAAAGACCTTGAAAAGACACAGGAACTGGCCAAAAGACGTCCGGTGTTGGATGAGGTCCAGCTCATCCTCTTTTACCAGTTTAAGGGTGATACTGTTGTGTTGTTATAGTAAACTAAATGGATTCTAAACTACCTCAGTGGCACAACAAACACAACAACAGAGCTAAGGTTATCAGTAACTTAGTCGCAATAACAAACGTAATAAACTCACTGGGTCTCTTCAGGCCCTCGAGGCTAGCTCCTTTGGTTGTATCATGTCCGATCCCATTTGCCAAAACTGCTCATTCATCCCAGATTTTATAGACTGTATTGGTACTAGAGAGTAAGGATGAGGAGTTGACAAAAAAGCAAAGGGAAAAAAAAGAAAAAAAAGAGAAGAGAACCTCGGAAAATATATGTAAAATATATACCAATTTTGTTGCACTTTTGTACAATGACAATAAAGACGATTAATTCAACTGCTATTCTGTGTGTTTAAATGTGGATCTATAGGTTTTATTTTGTTACAGTCGTATACTCGATCTCGAGGTAAGTTTAATCCTTGCGAGCTTTTATGAAGGTGCAATGCTAGTTTGCGCAGTTTAACTTTTTGCGGGAGATTCTAGCCCCTATTAAACATGAAAACTTAGTGCAAATCGTGTCCCCAAACCTTTTTTGGGGGGGGCTTGGTAAAAGAATGGAGTGTACACGGATGAATATGGTAAAAGCAAAACATAAGGCAAATATATTTGCAGCACGGTACAAATCAACCCACGGCCAGGTACCAGTCCGCAGCCCCGTGGTTGCTGACCACTCATTTAGAGGACGAGTCTCCAAATAAGCTTTTGGTTTAAACCAGTAATCCCCTTGTCTTTACAGGTAATTTGCTAACTTTGTGGTGAGATGTTTGTTGCTACGTGCCTAAAAAGACTAACTACATGTGAAACATATCCCCCCACCCTCTTTAAAAAAAACGTTATCTGCTTAACAGGAACTCAAACATTGTCATTAGAAATGTTCCTACAGAAATTGTCCCGCAGATGAAAAGATTTCCCTATGAATAGAGCGGAGGCCATGAACTTTTCTCACGAGTCCACTCTTGGCAGCCAATGTGGATGTCGTCCGGCAGCCAAGTCATGAGCAAACCACGGTATGGGAGGAATTCCGCGCTATGGTTATTCTTCTGCCATGGACGGTGTACTGAAACCGCATGCAGATCACCGATTGGGCAAATGTGGTCCAAATCCCGTAGACTCAACAAAACCAAGAAAAACACCAATGAAAATTCCCGCATCCAAGCCTACCGTTGTATTGCAGCCAATTTATATGCAAAGTTTAATGAATTGTATTTTTGGGCAACCCCATTTTCTTTTACGGTTTTGACAATGTTACAGGGAACAGTGTTCCCCATATAATTTTGTGAGACCCTGGTGGGTGGACTGTTGAGGGGGGTTGTATTTTCGTACCCTAGTAAAATATTGAATCATAAATACACAAGTTATGAAAGGCAATGACACAGCAAACATGTCACACCCACAAAATACAGTAAGCGAGACAGGAATTCATTGCAAAGAAAAAATATTGCCCGTCATCTAAATAGATTATAAATTACTAGTCTTTTACCAGCTCAGTAGCCTAGATGGTAGGGCGCCCGCTTTGAGACTGGGAGGTCGCTGGTTCGCGCCCCGGCCGAGTCATACCTAAGACTTATAACATTGGTAAAAATGGCGGCGCCCTCTGTTGGCTGCGGCTGCATCGGCTCGCTACAACGGGTCAGGTGTATCGACATTTCGTTCTGTGTACATTGTTACAAAGAATGACAATACAAAGGAAATTATTATTATTATTATTATTATTTTTCTGAAGCCGAAAGTACTGTATTTGTGGGTAAACAGAAAATAAAATCGCTGATATGAGTTTTAAGTTTAATCAAATGTCAAATTTGATTTGGTAAATGACAGTATTCAATATCAGTAGTGCTGCTTTTGTGATTGCTGGTTCTTCATGGATTCCTTACAGGAGGTTACAGTAACATGCAACTTATGAGCTACAATTAGAGCCCATGTCCACCAAAGAGTTTACCTGCACTGAGCCAATTTTGTAACTGCTTGCAATGGCACATTTTAGCCAGCCATCTAATCACAATGCATGCAGGGCGGGAAAAACACCACAACAACCAGTGAGAGTGCACGTTTCAGCACGGGAGAAGCGGCTGACTGAAGATTCCTTCTGAGATAAATAGCACAAAATGCACACCATGGCGTTTGCTTTTTTTTATAAAATGAAAAATCTAAAGGTTATTTCAAATAACTTTGCATTTATATGTATTTTAAAATATAATATTTCTAAAAATAAAAGTTTACAAGACTAGTAGGAGTAGGACCAATTAAATCCTGGTGGCCAGCCAGAATCTTTACATGGTATGGGAAACACTGGGGACGATTTTGATTAAATTACCCGAGTTTTGAATCAAATTATTTCAAATTTGGAAGGCAAAACAGGACAACCACCAAATTGGATTGGCTCAGGGTCAAGTTTAAAGGATTTTACTATTTTGCGAGGCCCACACAGGAAAATTGTGACCATCAGATGGATGTTTGTTGTTTGTAAACTACTGTAACAGTTTTAACGTTAAAAAAATTATCTACTGCAAAGATTTATGCTGCTTAATCTGGCTTCAAGTAAATGTGTTAAAATTTAAACAGTTTTTACTAGCTTTGGATTTATAAATTAGCTACCAAACATTTTATTCCTCCATCTTTATAGCTGGGTAAAAACAAACAATTGATTAAATTAAAGAAAATTGATTTTTCATTTATATAATCTGATAATAATTAAGCCATGATTTTTTTAATTAGAAAATTCATACAAAAAGGTTTTTCTTGTATTTTTTTAAACATATTAATAAAAGAAAATGTAGTGATTACAAGTTAGATGGTTAATGATGTATATTGAAATTAATAATTGAATTACTATTAATGTATTTTTTTATTGCTACAAAGTAAAAAAGCAAGGGATTACTCACTTTAGTTAAGTTAATTTAAATGAAATATATTTTTTATCGCATTGTAATATTATGGATTACAGGACTGTGTTGGGAAATTAGAGTTTAGTGATAACATTCTTAGTTTTTTGCAATGCAATTAAAAAAGGTGATACATTCTGGATTCATTACATATCCAGTACAATAATGAAAATATTTGATTGGTTTAATCTTGCTGATTATGAAAACAACCCAAGTATCTCAAAATATTAGAATATAATTAAAATGTATACTTTTGGGCTGTACGCCATGATCATTCATATGAAAAATGAAAGGCTTGCAATATTTCAGTTGATTTTCAAAAAAATGCAAATGTATATTTGTGTAATTGCTTTACAGAAATCAAATAAACTATCGCAATACTTATTTGAATATTTTCTGAGACAGTCCTGTACAGTAGAGAAAAATCATGTGTTTTTAAGTAAGTGACGTTGTACCAAATGTAATTGTAAAAGGTTTCATTGCTTTGAAGTATTTTGAATCAATATAAAAAATATCAATACATTTATATCAATGACACCAGCCATCAGCACAGGTAGACATAAATTGAAGTGATCACCCTGGTATTTTGGTTCCAGTTCCGAATCATAATAGCTTTCTGAAAAACCCTTAAAGGACATGGCCTTTCTCAAAAACAAGTTTGACTCTCCAAAGAAACCAAGCAAGGCCACTGAACCAATCAAAATTCGAAGTCGGATTCACTTTTTTGGTCTGTAACCAAACAAAAATGTGGTTCCACCCAAACCAAAGCGCAAGGCTGCAAATACTAAGGGATGATGTCATGTCTAAGACAGAAAAAGCATTACTTCCCTAAAGTCCCTGTGGAACAACAGGTGTTGAGATACCAAACAGAAGGAGGGGGGATGCCCACAAAGAATTGGATTATCTTCTAAGTCACTATTAGAGATCCATTTTTACTCCTATGTAGTATGTGCATATACTGTACAAAACCACAATAAAATTCTCCCACATTGCTTTTAGTTTAGAATTCTAATGCTTTTTGGATGAAAATAAGTATTTCTTTCTCCTCCAAACTCCTGTTGCATTTCTACTTAATTTAATTTTGATTTCATCGGACCATAAAACCTTTTACGGAAAATCCGAAAGCTTTCTTACAAACTTCAGATGATGCAGGACAGCAATTTTGTTCTTAGTGTCCTTTGACAGTCTCCTTGGTAGTGTTTGGAGTAGAGTTTGACCGATTATCGGGCAGGCCGATTACTGACAACAATATTGGGGAATTTTTATTTTTCCAAAGGACCGATTGAATACATTTAAAACTTGGTTAATTTTGGTGAGTGACATAAATAAAATAATTATTTATATCAAAGGTTAAACACAGAGGCTACATCTATTTTCATAATGACATCGCTTGTCTTTGTCCGCCCTAAATTGATTACTTGAAAACGACATGTGTACAGGGTCATCCTTCTGTCACTAGTTATATAAAGTATTTTATACATAATGCTCCAATCATCCTCCAGTAAACAGAAAACAGTTCTGCGGTGAGTTTCAGTGTCCTGGAGCTCTTTATGTAACACAGAAATTCTGCGATGCACGCAAAATTGGCAGAATTAGTAGAATAAAAGTTGCAATAGACCAAGGACGCAAAAATCGAACCATGATATAGAGAAGAAACACTGCAACTTGGGTTCATCTGACCATAGAAGATTCACCCTGTCCTCTCTGGATTATATTCTGTAACTGCCCACTTACAAATTTGAAATGATGACAAATTTTGCGCTGGTGTCCTTTGACAGGTCTTTGTTCTTGGCTATAGTGGAGTTTGAACTGTGACTGTTTAAGATTGTGGACAGGTTTAATGAAACCTGTTTGAATTTATTAGCAAAATAAAATAGGTAACAAGTAGAAGATAGTGGTGGCTCTAAAGAATAAGTTACAGCTCTATTACAGCCAGAAATCTTTCTTGTTTGTAGGTGACCAAATACTCTCATTGTTGAGGTATAACTATGATGACGATAGCAGAACTTGCACAATTAAGGTTGACGAGACACTTTTCCCCCACTGTATGTGGGCAAAAAGATACAAATAGGTTTCCAAATGTCAACATGAGCTAAGGAAAGCTGAAACAGCAAACCACAGTCTGTGTGCTAGAAATCATAGCCAGAAAGTTATATTGTATTTCACCAATTTCCCCACAAAGAATAAGGTCAACAGCGTGCATTCCCCCGCATACATAACATTCTTGATTTCTCCCTCCCGGAGCTGAATAAGTAACATTTTCACCAGAAGCGACCGCAGTGTCTCTCCAAGCAGGAAGTGCTCATGGACATTTGGGACCATCTGGAAAGTTGTCTAAATCGTGAGCATCTTGGCGGGAGTATTTTTGAACACGCTGGGAAACAAAGTGATTAGCGTTGTGATATTCCCAAAAGTAAATGCTCTGAATATGGGTCGGGCTTTGTTGAGGACAAAACATGCTCGAGTTTCATGTGACAAAAGGGTGGTCAGAAGGGGGGGGTTGCCTGTCTGTACGGTTCGGTATCATCTGTCACCACCGGGTCGGGAAAAACCTGGCATGAATATTCATGTGTGGAAAGTTGACTTGATGCAGTTTATTTTCTCGACTCAAATCCTCTTCTTTACAACAATAAATTTCAGCCATCATTTTTTTTGTCATCCATCATCTCAAACTTTAACGTTCATCAGACAAAGCGTATAGTTAGATGACCCCATTCTGGGCAGCAAAAAACATAAAAAAATCCTTTCACAGAATGAAGCTGTAAAACTGCCTGCTAAGGAGGAAAAACCATCTGGTGGTGAGACTTCCAGGCTTCCACTAACATACCAAATTGCAAACTTGGATGCACTTCAACTGTCCTTGTTTGTGAAAGAGATGTATTTTGACAAGAGCTTAAGCCGGGAAAGTCTGCACCAAAGAAGAAGAGCACTTCATTCGAGTAGAATGTTAGTAAAGAGTGCATAAAAGTCTTAAATCTATTCGTCCGGGGTTAAATTGTAAGCACATTTTTACTGGGTATGTTTCCATGAAGGCAATAATCTGATTGGAAATGGAATATTGCCAATATTTTCATTAAGTAAAGCAGTTTTATTCTATCTTCTTGTACGTTATCTTAAACTTCAGGATGGCACTTTTTAATTCTATTGTGCATTTGACACATTTCAATGACAATACATTTTATTACCGTAAATTCCGGGCTATAAGCCGCTACTTTTACCCCAAATTTTCAACCCTGGGGCTTATTCAGAGATGCGGCCAATTTATGTAATTTTTTAACGGCCGCCAGCGGCGCTCGAGTATGAGAGGTAAGATTTAGACCGGTGGAATATATGCGCCGAGGAAAATCACAACTTATAAACGTAAACTTACCCTCATCATGCAAATTGCACAAAATAAGGCTTATGACGCAGCTTCCATGTTAAAAGCAAACGGGCATATTGCTGGGGTGTATTGAAGTAAGGGAGCGTGGAACGACGTCATCATGACAAAGCTTCTTTCCAACATTGAGAATGAGAACTTAGATGTCATTACCAAGGGGGAAGAAGCGGATGGTCTGCCGTGATTCTCACGATTACGGCATTTATTTCCTTAACAGACTAATTTGCAGGTATGTGAGCGTCTTTTTAGTAGCATGAGGCTACCTCCCAAAGGCACGGTTTAGGACGAAAGTTATATTATTATTACTGTATTAACGCTTTGGAAACTCTCTCGTTGTACAGTCTTTCTTTGTAAATATGTGAAATATGTATTTGCAACTGTATATTTTTGTAATGTATTGATTTGAGACACTTATTCTGCACGAGCAAATTAAAAAAGAGGGGCAGAGCAAACGCGGGCTGATGGGAAAAAGGGGACCGGTAAAGGTGAGTTTTTGTGGAAACGGCGGACCATAATGGATATATATTTTTCCCACCCTTACCTTTGGAAATATACACTTTTTTTCCTTGGATTACTATCAACGGGCACCCAGAATCTGCAGGTCTGCAACAAATTTCAAGTACCTATATCATTTTACGTTCATTTTGGTGGCTGAGATTTTTGGACTGTGTGCTTCAATGAAGAACATTTAGTTTCAATCGCGGGACTTAAAGTTTGGCTTGGATTAATTTCGTGTTTATCTGTTGTGGGTGCATGCGGCTTATATACAGGTGCGGCTTGCGTATGGACAAAATCGGTTTTCCTCTTAAAATGTGATGGGTGCGGCTTATAATCAGGTGCGCTCTATAGACCGGAATTTACGGTACATTATTTTCCATTCGTTTTGATTGATTGCGTTTTGATTCAGATTAAGGTCTTCATCCGATTGAAACAGTTAGGTGAGTCCATTCATTTTCTAATTACTCTCATTTGAGTATTTCGATTTTTTTTTTGTGCGTTGGCACAAATTCACTTATCCAGGATAATTGTTTGCCACACAGCACTTTGGGATTTTAGTAGAAAGACAAACGTAAAGGCAAATTGTGGAAATAAAATCCTCATGGGAATTGAATGATTTCTCAGAGAAAATTCTATTTTGTTTGTTCCTCCATTGCAAAAATGCTATGTATCCATCCATAGTGTGAATCAATGTTTATGGCAAGCCACGTTTGAGCACAACTGGTAGAGCAAGAAGAAAACAAGCACAGTACTCTGTTGAATTTGGTGAGTGAAGTGAATGAAATTATCCTTAATTTAATGTGCTGTTTAATGCAGAAACAACGCCTACGCATTTGTGTAATGAGGTCGCTACCACTTTGCCCTTGTAATCAGAATTACCTTGGAATATTTTTGTCTGTCCTGGCTTTCTTTTTCACGACGTATTTATTACGTGTCTGTCTAATCTTGTTGCAAACCATGTTCATTATGTAATTACCAATGACAATAAAAGCATTTCTTATTCTAATGCTTTCAAACAGTATGTATACGTTTGTCTCTGGAATTTTAAGCAATTAATTCAGATTGCTCCAGAAATCCAATATTCAGTTTCTAATCGGATTACTGCCTGCATGTAAACATAGTCACTGAGGCGGTTTGTTTATGCTAATTTAAATTGTACAGTAAATTTATCAGTACACGCTGTAAATCGGTGGCATTTGTGGGTAAATTGGTCGTAGTGTAGAGTTCCGTAGCCTAAGCTATTAAAAATTATACGACATAAGATAAAGTGTCCTCGTAATTAAAAAAAAAGGAAAAATTAAAAAAATATTCACACCATCAAGAATGACCTCTCATGGTACATTAAGTACTTCTAGATTTGATTAGGCCCTTATAATAATAATAATAATAATAATATAATAATAATTTCCTTGTATTGTCATTCTGTGTAACAATGTACACAGAACGAAATGTCGATTGCACCTGACCCGTTGTAGCGAGCCGATGCAGCCGCAGCCAACAGAGGGCGCGAACCACCGACCTCCCAGTCTCAAAGCGGGCGCCTTACCATCTAGGCTACTGAGCTGAGCTGAGCTTACTTGAACACCAACTGTTAAAATCCATAAATACTATATCCCACCCAGCGCCGGAAGTCTTTTGGATGTTGAATTTTGGTCTGAATCCAGTCTGGTACTGAGTGACATGATTTAGTCTAAAAATAGACATCTAAAACGGATTTTCTTTCAGCCAAATCAATTAGGGCCCAGTTTAGCTAGAAAAAGCGTTGTTGTTGTGTTTCCTTTTGGGAATGTAGAATGAGAGAGAAGATGCTGCTGCTGCCGCCGCTGCTGTGTTTCACCCGTGCACCGACTTGTTGGAAATTTGCACAAAAATCAAACTTAAACTGCATAAATGTGATTATTTTCACTTTACCTTATCAAAAGGCTGCAGTCGTATTTTCACAAATGCATGCATTGGACTTTTTTTGTTGCCGTGATAAGGGGCACGCTATCTATGCCAGTTCCATTTTTTTCTTAAAACGACATATAAATTGGATTAGGGCAGCACGGTGGAGCAGTGGTTAGCGCGTGTGCTGCACAGTTCTGAGGTCATGGGTTCAAATCCAGCTACCGACCTTCCTGTGCGGAGTTTGCATGTTCTCCCTGTGCTTGCGTGGGTTTCCTCCGGGCACTCCGGTTTCCTCCCATATTCCAAAAACATGCCTGTCAGGTTGATTGGCTGGTCCAAATTGTCCCTAGGTGTGAATGAGTGAGCAAATTGTCTGTCCCTGTGTGCCCTGCGACTGGCTGGCAACCAGTTCAGGCTGTCCCCTGCCCACTGCCCGAAGATGGCTGGGATGGGCTCCAGCACCCCTGCGACCCTACTGAGGATAAGCGGTGCAGATAGTGGATGGATGGAAATTGGATTAATCAAATAATTTTCAAATAAAAATAAACATACAGCAATTCATTAATATTATAATGACGTTAAACTCTTCACAGGATGCACTAGAGTCATTTTGATAGTAGTCTAAAAAGTGCTATTCGAGACACACACACAGCACATGTTGCATTCATTATAAGGCTTATATAAATCTTTTATTTTATTGTGGCTCCAGAAATATATACATATTTTTTGGACCAATAGATCTCTTTTAAAATTTTTGGTGGCCGACCCCTAGTCAAGCCTAATGCGTTCCAAATTTATCCCACGAGATACTGGACATCTTTTGGAGGTTAGATTTGGGTCTAAATCTTGTCTGGTCCACTTTGGACATGATTTAGTCAAAAATAGTTATCTGAGGTGGAATGGTTTTTAAATCATCCAGTGTGGACCCAATCAAATCCAAAAATAATAATGGTTGTATTTACCTAGTCAAATGTCATCCGAATGTATCCCAGTCAGCATGAGATGTCTTTTGAAGGTTAAATTTTTCTCTAAATTTGGTTTGGTCTAGTTTTGATTAATTCCAAAAACAGTCATCTTTTGGTTGTTTTACCTTGTTTAAGGTGGTCCGAATGTATCCCATTGGGCACAAGACTTTTGGGCCAAATCTAGCCTGGTCCCATTTAGACATGATTTATTCCAATAACAGCCATATAAAATTGAATTGTTTTTAGCCAATTGAACGTTGACACAATTCAGCCCAAAAACAGTATTTGTTGGGTTTACCTATTCCATCATAATCTATCTTAATTCAGATTAAAGACGTTTTCAGTTTCTGTGTTAGGGTCTAAATCCAATCTGTTCTCTTTAGACATTATTTTGTCCAAAAATAAACGTCTTAAATTTAATTGATTTCAGCCAATCAAAAGTTGACCTAATTAATTGAAAAAAAATGTTGTGCCTTTTTTACTGTGCTCAAAATAAATTCTAATACTTCCCAATTAGGATTTTGAGACTTCACAGCTCCATCAGATTGAGCATTATATGTGGTTACTAGTATCGTATTTGTGTATAACACGCACCCCTATTAATTTTAATAAAAACTGGAATACCATTATGTTTGACTTTTTCCAAGTTCAAAGTATGCAGTTGGATGCATCAAGAATAGAACCCAAGTCTGTAAGACCGCCTAATCCCATTATCGCTTTATTGTCATTGTACCATGTCAAATGCTTAACGAAATGAAGATTAATCTCCTATACCGTGATTAAAAGCAGCTTGATAATGAATGAATGTTGAAGGTTTAGAGTTTGTCCTTATCCTCATGTAGGTTGTAGATCAGGGGATTGTGTAATACTAGTCTGTGGTCAGTGTGTCGCGGCACAGTGGTTGAAAATCACTGGTCTAGATGATCGGATGACCGTTGACCGTTTCCCAGTAGCGAGTTTAGCACTGCCGACGAAAACTGCCATTTAGTGGCAGCGCAGTGGTTTGCGCATGTGCGGCACAGTTCTGAGGTCATGATATCGAACCTCCTGTGTGGAGTTTGCATGTCCTCCCCGTGCTTGCTCGGGTTTCCCCCGGGCACTCCGGTTTCCTCCCACATTCCAAAAGCATGCAGGTCAGGTTAATTGGCCGGTCCAAATTGTCCCTAGGTGTGAATGAGCGAGCAAATTGTCTGTCCCACCAGTTCAGGATGTCCTCTGCCCACTGCTCTAGGATGGCTGGGATGGGCTCCAGCACCCCAGCGACCCTACTGAGGATAAGCGGTGCAGATAATGGATGGATGGTCTGTGGTCTGTAATAGTCTGTGGTGTTTTGTTCATCCCTTTAAGATTTATTGGGATTAAGGGCTATACGAATAAACATGATTTGACTTGACTACCCGGCACCAGACGTCTTTTGGAGGTTGAATTTTGGGAAAAATCCATTCTGGTACGGTTTGGACATGATTAAGTGCAAAATTGAATTATCATCTAAAATTGAATTATTTTCAGCCAATCTAACATTTACCCAATGAAGTCCCCAAATATTCTTAGTTGTGTTTACCTTATCACATATTCTCAAAATTTAACCCCCCAGCAGAAGCATTTTTATCTACTTTTTAACTACATAAAAATGACTTGTACACGAAATCTCTGCATCTTTTAAACCTCTGTTCAACCGGTGGGAGTGGGTGTTCGTAGCTAATTTGTAGACTCGGGGATTTATCATCAGATTTAACACTTGAGTGCATTATTTACCTAGTTTTAAAAAACGAGCTTACCACTTCGACTGCCTTCAAAATGCCAAAGTAGGACTTCAGGTAGTCCACATCGCACCGAATTCCGCCCCAAACACTCCTCGCGTGGACCGGTTCGGTAGTAGGCTGGTACGGGCTGCTAGCCCCGGAGATCATGGAGGTGTTGGAGGCCTCGCCGTCCAAGCCCTCCGCCTCCTCGGTGTTCCTCATGGTAGTTCCGGAAGGTTTGTAAAGTCTAACCTAGAAATAAAGCTGTTTCTAAACACCCATGGCGACACTTAAAGAAAACGGTCCACTTCCACCGTCGTCTTGTTAAAGTGGACCGGGTCGGAAGTTGCTTAGAACTTTATGACTCTATTTCTGCAAGTCATTACCGAAAACGACAGGGGGAAATGAGAAGAAAATCCAAGCCCATTAGATAACAATCCATCGCGACCCAGCGGAACCGAGGAGAAGTGTCGTCAGTTTGCGTCGACTGTCCGGGTATCGGCGAGTTGAGCTCCCGGTGGATAGAGGGCGGGGCTAGGTTCATCGGCGCAATTCGGCACATACACAAACAAACTTCGTCAAAACTATTTTGGTTATACACACAAAGAAACGTTTGTTTTCCTTTTGTATTCTCCCAATTTTATTTCAAAACACGTGCCATATCTAATTTACCCCCAAAACAATTGTAGTTTTTTTCACTAGATATGGTTGGTGCTGTTGTGTACTTTACTGCCTTCTAGTGGTTTAAAATGGTAGTACAGATTGACATTAATCTATAAATATCAAAATTGGCCGACCAGATAAGGCCCATTTAAGTAAATAATTCTGTAATCCCTTGCTTCTTCACGGTCTCAGCGAATCACAAGTTAAATTATTTGGCAATCCATCCTCTCTGACTGTATATTGCTGCAAGCGGGGGCAGTAGAGCGTACTTTTGTTGGGCCCAGCGGCTCGTTTTTCCATGATTCCACCTAAAATGTACTGCACTCGTGCGGCTACAATTATCACCAATCTTGTAATGATGCGAGGTGGACGGGCAGAACTTTAGTCTGGAAGCATGCCGTGCTGGTCCACTTAAAATCCACTTAATCTATCAGCTCTGATTATTGCTGAGGAAAGTCTTTCTTTCATGTCTGGTTGCTGAAGTATGCCATTTTGGCCTCGACCCTATATCACCGAGAGCAGCGGTCTAGAGAGCAAATTTGTGTTTTAAATCATGTCTGACTACAATGAACGGCACCCACGCTGCTGCGATCCATTACCACCGGTTGACGGATTTTTGCATATCACTGGTAGGTGGGCGAGCTTCAAAATAAGGCATTACAGTACTGTGCATATTTGGTGCTTTTCTGCAAAAAGTTCACTGCAAAATGCAAGTGATTCCTAAATTAAGAGTTTCAAGCACACAAAACTGTAAATAATATATTCCCTTAAAGGGACAGTGGTAAAACAGTTAAAAACAATATTTAAATATAAGCAAAACACACCCAAATCAAGAAATGTGCATTCATTTCACATAACTCAGTAGCCTAGATGGTAAGGCGCCCGCTTTGAGACTGGGAGGTTCGGGTTCGCGCCCCGGCCGAGTCATTCCTAAGACTTAAAAAGTGGTCGGCGGCGCCCTCTCTTGGCTGCGGCTGCATCGGGTCAGATGCAATCGACATTTCGTTCTGTGTACATTGTTACACAGAATGACAATACAAGGAAATTATTATTATTATTATAACACGAGTGTTACCTAGAGTGCTGACATAATTGTAAACATCTTGCTGATACCCTTATAACAAAAACCTTGCGAAAGGGCTTGGCAAAAGGAAAAAACAATTGCGTGTTTCAGTCACTTTGAATCGCCATAATTCCTATTGTGTTTTGTTAGATTGCACTTCAGTACACAGTACAGTGACATCTAGCAATCAAATAATACATGATGCCTTTAAATGTTTAGCAAATAAAAATAGACCAACACAAAGTGAAACCAATCCAATCATGACAAACACCATCGGATTCATCGTTTTATTGAAGCCGGGGATTTGATAAGCATTTTCCTTATCTTTGTTGTCACAAGAAGCTCGAATCCACATGGCAGCTTGAAGGCTACAGCGTCGTGTTAAAGTCATACAATCAAATTAATTCGGCACACAAAAAAGCAGCCATTTGACCCCTTATAAGGTCTCCATATCCTGAATATAAAAGGATGAAAGCGGAAGCGTGTCTCATAGATGAGGACCGTCGTTAGTGGTCAAAGGCAATTCATGTTGTCTAGCAACAGTTGACGTCAACTGCTAATGCAGTAGAAAAGATCCATTAGCTTGTTATTCGGTATTGGGACAGAGAACCAGTCATCACAAACAAAAAGATACTAGAATACTTGATTCGTTGTAACTTAGTCTTGGTCAGAAAACCTAAAAACAAGCGTGTGTGACATGTGGGAGCTAGTTATCAATATAAAAGTTAAGGAGTCAATGACATTAAAAAAAGAAAATCCTAAATTTTAAATGGTGCAAAATATGTATTCGGTCTCCATGATTGAAGGTGTATTCAAGAGTACAAGGAGAAGTGCTTATTTCAACAAGTTGGGCGTCCAGCTTGAGGTAAAAGTATTTTTTTCTTCTGCGCAAGACACCCGGTGTTCTGACAAAACGTCCTATCTAGTGAGGACCTCCTACCGTAAAATAATCTAACACGGAGTTATTTTCTTAACAAGTAAAACTAGAACAACGAGTCAGAATTATAGCAAACAGACATTTCAATCGTGACACATAACAAAGGTTGGCATGCTTGCATACAGTGCGTGATTCCCGAAGTTTAACAAATACCATGCTAAAAAGCTACCACAGAAAAACATCCCAGGCTTAAGTTACATCAGAAAACTGTATTTTAAAGCAGTGAGTCAAATAAGACCAAATCAAAATGAAAACCAAGTGCTCTCCATAGGAAGTTGCAATCAGCCTTGTACGCATCCGAACGAGAAATTGGTAGGACATCTCCACAAGGTATGACGTTACAGCAGAACACCAGTTTAAGAGAATAACCCCCAACTCTAATTTTGACGACGGGCTGACTGTGTGCAGTTTTAATCTTCTATCAAACCAGATTGGCTATTAAGTACTTCCGAATTCATATTGATTAAATGTTACTGACATTGTTAATGACAATTCCTGGAAATGTGTATTTTTTTAATATGCGACAATAATAAGCAAAAATTGTGAACCATTACACAGAAAAATCACCAGAGTACTACAACGACGTTGTGTCACATTCAAGGATGTTCATTTAACACTTTTTGACTTACTTATTTTATTATAGTTATTTTTTTAAAACATTAAAAAGAATAGAATATAAAAGGTGTAGATCTTTAGCTGTTAAAGCAGTACCAATCCAATGTTAAAGGAAAAAGTAGACTCTGAACACAGAAAAATAATTATTTTCAACCGTCAGGATTGACGCAACACAAAGCCATTGTTAAACAAAAAGTACACTTTTAATCGTTAATTCTTTTTTTAATGAAAAAGAGTAGATTGCTGTTGAGGCAACACCAATCCAGTGTTAAATAGAACACTCTGGTGAGTAAATTATCTGAAGCACTGAAAAGGTGACAATCTTTAACCAAAGCCCACCAATCCAGTGCGTTTTTTAACACTGTTAAGATTTTCATAATTTGGTTATAAACAGCAATCCAGTGTTAAAGAAAACAAAACTTTTCAGAGTTTATTTTCTAAACACTAAAATTTGTAGAATTTTAAAAGGTGCTCTTCAAGAAACAATCCGGTGTTGAAATACCAAGCGAGTCTTAAAGAAAAAGAACACTCCGATGAGTTACATTGTGTAAATATGTAATAAGTGTAGATAGTTGGATTTGTGTTGATTCAAAACCGTGTTAGGTAGAAGTCCTCTATGAAAAGTGCTAAATAAACACTCATGAGTGTGTACACACATTTTTCTTATATTAATTTCATACTGGTGATTTTGTTGTGTTACTGTTCCTAGGCAGGCACCCACTTCCTTTACAGTTACAATGATGCTTTTTGTGAAACCAACAAAGAAAAAAAAACAATCATACCACTAACAGATCTGAGCGTTTTACAGTGAGCATTAGAGGGATATCGTGAAGGCAAAGTGACATTTGAAGACAACAGTCATTAGAGGGCACTGAAGGGAGATGAGACGATACCTCTCATATTTATGTCGAAAGGGAATATTTTTACAGAGTAGTGAAGGGCGCTGCATAGTTAACCTGGGGAAGGCAGGAAGTGAGTACAGTGATGTCTGGATTCGAACTAATCTGTTTAAATTTACATAAAAGTTTTCCACTTTGGGGTTAAAGGACGAAAAAAAGGAACTGGATTTTATTCACTAGAAATTGAGGGGCACAAAACTATTTTTCCTGAAAATCTAACAAAAGCAACCACAGGTTCGAGGTAAATAAACAATAATGTAAATAGAAATAAATTATTTAATCTGGTGACAGGAAACGGGACAAAACCTTTTGAGCGACAGCGCCGCAGTGCATTTCCTCTTATGTGAAAGAGCGACATAGCTGCGAGGCACTTTAGGGAGTAATCGGAAGGAAAAGATGCCGCCCGAGCCTCTTTTCCCTAAATATACACACCTGTAGCGAAAGAAAATATTCTGTTGGAGCCTCTCAGAGAGGATTTAGAACAGTATATACAAAAAAAAATAAACCCTGAAAAGATTTTTCCTGGTAATTATTTACAGAATCCTTCGAGATGATGGAGGGTGATGCTATCAGCTATGTATTTAATTCATGCTAGCAATAGCTTGTGAGCATATTGTGCACAGATAACTTCTTCAAATGATAAATACAAAGACATAAACCCAACATTTTGTTCACTATAGTCTGAATGAACCTTCCTGACCACTGCAATTGTTTATACTATATATATATTTTAAGCCAATTAAGATAAACTGAGGCAAAGATGAGTGCATTTGCATCTGAAACCCACACAGGAGTGCTTTATCCCCCCAAACGATACCTCCGCCACTGGGAGCCCAGCAACCCAGTTTGTCCCCCAGCATGGCTGCACATATTACATCTCCACAGACCACCTTGATGGATAACACTGAAATCAGGGAAGATCTAGTCTTCCGCGCTTTCAATCTTTCTCACCTTCTTAACCATTTCTTTCAGGTTCAAACCAGAAAATCTGATATTTTCCCAAACCGGTTTGGAAGAAACATGCTTTGTTGTCTGACAAAGACATTGGGAATTTGGTCAATTGTTTATGCTCACATGTAGACTTTGAATTTCCATGATTAAGGCGGTAAACAAAGCAGCTTTTTTTGTTTTTGGACTTCACGCTTCGTTCTCAGTCTGTGGCGTTCCGTTGTTGGCCGAAACCACAGGGTCCTGCTTGCGCGTCATTCGGTCCAACTCGGCCTGAACGTCAGTCAAACCCGGCTTCTGCCCTTGGAATAAAAAGGAGATAAAACAAGAAAGTAATCTCCTGTAGCCTCTGTGTGTAGCTCATAAAAAAGAATGCTGGGTGGAAGGTGGTATCATTTCATGCGGGGAAGCTTGCTGCCACAGTCGTGTCGAGCAAAAAGTAATGAAACGCTCACATGCATTACCCTCAAAGCAGGGGCGAAAATGTCAAATTTGCTTGGTGCATTCTTAGTTAGTTAAGCAAATTGCAATAAAGCGATGGAATGCAGAGCAAAATGTCACATTAATGGGAACGAAGGTCCGGTTGATACAAGCCTGTCACGTTGCTTCAAATCTCAGGAGGTCAGCACCAGTCTCTTTTGCATTTTTTTTAATACATATTTTGGGTTTAGGCTGTGGAGCCAACATTTTTTCTAATACCATATATGTCTGCGTAAAAAAATAAAATACACATGCAGGCCCGCATACAATATCTGTGTGTACCTGATTTTTTGGCTGAGCCTTGAACTCCGGCTCCAACAGCGCCACTCCCAGGGCTCCCTGGTGATCCTGTCTTTTTACTCAACAGGCTGTTGAAGAAGTTGGCCAAAACGCCCTCAGTGGCAGCGCCCGCTATTGGAGAAAAAAAGAGCAGTCATTTTAAAGTGGCAGCGTGTAATAACATCCTGACCACTGGAGGTCAATGTAGAATGGAACTTAAACATGTGTATTGGAACAAAACACACTATGGAAGCCTAAAGGTTACCACTTAGCAAAATTTGCTGAGCCATAGCCTGCAAAAAAAGTAGCTAACATGAGTAGCTAGAGAAGGAAACAGTGGGAGAAAAAAGTCGAAAGTAACAAAATCACGGGACTCGGTGACCATCACATGCAGGGCGGGTCAGCTGTGGAAGGTAAGTGGCCATGGAACTAAAAGCTACGTTGGTAAAATGGTCCTTCGGGCTTACGTAGTGGTATGATGGTGCCCAAACACGTCAGGTACTTAAAAGAGCGTGTCAAGGTATGTCATGTAATCTCAAAGTTCTAAACTTATATTTGTGTTCACAAGATATTACTTGTGTTTTTGCATATTATTGGAATCAATTGTGTGTTATTTAAAGGACTGAAGTACATTTATAACACAAAGGGTTGCCTTACGTAAAATAAGCCCTGGGGCTTTAAAGCCAAAATAACGGAACTATGATCTGATATCGCATGATTTGAGCTGGGTAAAAAGCTGAAATATCAGTATAAAAACTGACTCTTTACAAAAAAATGTGGCTTTCTTTTCAGTGAAATTTACTAGAGAATGCAATTTCATTTACTTTTATAATTATTACTATAAGATAATATTTTACTTAGCTACTGTGTTTAGAGAATTGGGTAAAGAAATCATTACAATGCGTTGTTACTGAAGATGTGCCACTCCTACCAGTGAGGATGAGCTTCTCTAAAGGTCCCTTTCCTCACATGGTTAGTCTGTGCCTTGCTAATAAGTTTTTAATTATTTTTTTCTATTTTCCCATTTTGTGTGTCTATTTGACATTACTGAATGCTGGATAAAAAAGGAAGGGGAAGATTTTTCTTATGTAGATTGATTGTTTATATAGGACTGAGTTGCATTTCGGTGTCTATAATGTGCTTTACAAATACATTTTAAATTGATGTCTGTAAATAGATATACTTTTCCCAACTACCTCATGAGGGCAGTGTTGTATATACAAAATGAACCTTTACTCTATTTTACAGAGTGGGCATTAACTAGCTAATAAAAGTTAATAACGGTGCAGGTTTTAGGAATAAAAATAGTTTTGTTATCATGACTGAGGATGTAGCTCTATTTGTGTACCTTTCATGTTGGCATCAGGCTTTTTAACTGCAGCCATAGGAGATCCACTGCTCAAAGTCGGCTGTCCAGCTCTTCCTGCAGGTCTTGGAGAGCTTGATGTCGTTCGTCCTGGAGATTCCTACCTCACGGAATTCAGAAGAAAAACGTATTCACTAACTTGTAGTCAAAGTGATCTTAGGGTCGGAACCAGTTTTGAGTCCTACTGATAACACTTACAGTAGCTCCTCTTGTTGGCGTCGCTGGCTGCTTCGCTAACAAAGACTGCAAAAGCAATAATATGGTGATGACACTATATAGAAAGAAATCATATCAATCAGACATATTGAGGAAGAAATACCTGTTGTTTCATCAGGAATACCTGCTCATCCTCCGCATTGATCTCTTTGTCATGCACTAGCTGGAGTACATGAATGAAGAGGCACAATTTTATATATAAAACCAAAAATATGAGAAAGCAAATACTTTGTTGTACCATGTAGAACGGTTTTACCTTTCGAACTGGAGGTTTCGTGATGAAATCTTCAAATGGATCTTCGGGTCTGACTGATGTTAAGTTTTCGTGCAAGATGCAGATCTTTTTGTCATTATCCCACCCTGATGGACTATGACAATAAAATAGAAAGTTCATTTTTTTAGGCCCTCGTATTTGTATTTAGCTCCTGGGAGTATGTATTGCAATTTACACTAACCAAAGCGGACAAAATAGGACATTTTCACTCTACTCACATGAACACGGCATCCTTCTCCACAACTAGGGCAGGATTGGTAAAGTGAAAGTCATACAATTTATGTACAATATACTTGTAAAGCAGATCTAGGTTTTTTTCCTCTTTGGCAGAGGTGTAAATCAGACCAGCTCCATCTGTTAAGTTGAGTCAAGGAGAAAAGGCGACAAAGTTAATATCAGGACCAACATTTATAAAATGTTTGAAGGATACATTGTAAGCAAAAGCGCCTCAAGTGGGACTGGATGAAATCAAAGTGCTCTTCTCTGTAGTCGTGTTCCTTTTCCAATATGCTGACAGAGTCACACTGTGGTTTGAGAGACAACAGAGACACTTAGAAAATTGCTTGCAGTTTTTAGGCAGTCAAACATTTTGTCCCAGGAAGAGTAATTATTTTACATTTGATACAATATGTGACAGGACAGGCACATGTGCTACAAGTTTCCCCATGCCATTTTTTCAGTTGTGTTTATATAGTAGTGCAAGAATTTGCTGTCCCACTGTCACAACACTGCAACCCATAATGAGCAGTAATTGAATGGGCATACATCTCCCCCTTTCCAAGCTGATTTAGCCCATCTGAAGCTCTTTTTGGCATCTATGGTGCCCCGCAAAGCCTTTATTATGGCCCCTAAGACGGATTTGGCCACATAAACACGTCTGCTGCTTTGGGGTCATTGGGGTATTTAAATGAATGCCCTAAAGAAAAGCCTGAAATAACGTACTGTCCTCCAAAACAGTAATGCAAATTCTCCATGAAATAAAGACTGTTCACATTAAAAAAATATTCATGGGTAGTAAAAAAAAAAATAACTGTATAAAATGACTTATCTAGGCACAAAACTCTAGAAAAAAACAGAAACCAAGCCAAATGGTGCATTCAACCTTTAAAGTTCTCAGCATGCATGTGAAGCCCTGCTGATAACAAGGATCTTTCAGCCCAAGTTTTGGCCTAAAGGCTTACCAAGTAAGTACCTTTTTTTAAAAAAGGCAGACAACTTCTCACAATAAATACAACACCAAAGTAAAAGCTTGCATTTTAAAAGCTCTAAGGGACGGAGATATTTTTAAATGTGTGAGGAATTTTCTCTGTAAAATCTAGCTACAGAAAGCATTGCCAAGATTAAAAAAGGAGGCAATACTTGGTTTAACAGAAGATTCCAAAATAACTTAGAAAATAAGTCTACAAATCCCATACCTTTGTGCATACTATTAAGACCGGAATGCCAAGATTGTGCGTGAGTGTGTTGTCCCCCAGTGGTAACACAACTGCCTCGTCTTCGCCTGCTGCCAAGGTCCGTCTTTGAGGCGAAGCATTGGTGTTGTCCTCTGGTTCTACGTACTCCTGAAACGCTTTTACCACTTAAAACAACAAGAAAGAGGAAAAAACATGACTTTTTTAGATTTAAAGGGTACTCTGTTAACTCAACTCAGTTTAGTTACATGTTAATTAGAAGTTTAATAGAACAGGAAGATGCTAGCAGACAAGGGTGGGAAAAGGCCTGAGAATGTAAATGTCTCATGCTTGACTAACAATATATATCTGTATTCTAGGAGCATAGTCAAAATATACATACGGTCCACATCCTTTAAAATCTGTGAACACAACTCTAACTGAAACATGGACAGAATCATGGAACCCAACTTCAGCTGTTAAAGACCTTTTGGTCCTTGGTAGGCTTGAGTGTTCTGCAGGAAGCTCTGGCCCACTTCCTTAGAGGCTTTGGAATGTAGCTACGGGACAGTTTGCAACATCAGATTAACTTGCATTCCAAAGCCAATTCCTTGACTTTAAGACATGAGATTATAGAATGTGGGACAAGAAGTAAAGGGAATAATTTATCCCAGGGGGATGCTGTATTGCTTAGTAAAATTTGACAGGAACACATTTTCATTTTTGAAGGTTTCACTGCTTTTTGTTTCTGCAGTGATTTTATGATTTCAATCAAAGAATTCAGCAGCCACGTTCAGAGTGTCCAGCCCACAGGCTGAATTCAGCACAACAACATGATGAAGGGAGGGAACAATGATGCAATAGGGCTGCAACAGCACTTGGATTGGAGCCACTCGCACAAACGTCCATCCGCCTTCCTAAAACGCAGCCACTGAACAATATTTGCGTCTCAGTCACACTCCTGATCAAGTACGTCATGCTAAGAGTTAATTATCTGGCTGTAACATATCTATGTTGAAATATAACAACAACTGGTTGACATGCAGACATGCAAAATTAAAGCTAACTCAAAAACAGCTGGCCCCAACAGACGTCACCACTCATGCTTGTGCATCTTCATCCGGAAAAAGCAAAGTGGAGCAAACTTTAAAATGTTATCGACTGATAGTGTGTTATAAAAATATATATATATATATATATATATATATATATATATATAGTGAATAATTAATAAGGAAAATTGAAAAAAATGTGTAGTTCATGTACATTAAACTTGATCCTTCAGTCGTTTTGGCCTCTTTAACTAATCAAATTTACATCAGTACATTGACGCAGAGAAGCAGCGCTTTAAAAGCCATGACTGGTACAGAAAGCATCATGTGTTCTCAATAGAATAGAGGCTTCTTATGAGCAAGACATAACACATCTAAATTTAACAGAAGGAGATCATCAGCGTTTGTCTCACTGGTTTAACTGGAGAAGTAGCCTGTGGCCAGAACACACTTCTGAGCATCATGGGGCTTCAGATCACAACCCTAGAATCAGTGGTAACAATTGTTCGATCTATGAACTGCCCATATTTACTGGTAATGCTAGGTGTATTCTTCATTTAGTCTTCCATTCCTTATGTAAAACATGGTGCAACAATTAGTAATACCTCATAAGAGACCATGTTGAGGTAAAGAAGACCCCATGGATACAACTGACCCGGCTGACCTGGGGGTAAAGGTAAATTGTGAAGTGGGGGGGATATAAAACTATGCTAATTCATAGCTAATACTTTCTGAACCGCCAGTACCCCAGATAAAAACCTTAAAATAACAAAGTAGCATATAGTAAGTACTGCTTACATGTAGTATACGTGTATATAATTGAATATTATAAATATACATGTAAAGGAAAAAATGAAACAATGTCCTTTGGTGTAATGTTAATTGACATGGCACAATGAAGTTAGTGGGTGGATTCACTCTAATGTGAAAACTCCAAAAGGCTAGGTCGCCGTTTACCAAAGGCCCACTGTGATTATATATTCATTATTAATAAAGATGATGCCCTACTTACAAACGAGAGGTTCCGGACGATCTTTCTTATTTTGAATTTGTTCGTAAGTTGCTCCAGTGCTATATTTTGTATGGATTGTACGTTTAAGGTTTAAATCGGTATGTTTAAGGCTTGTATAAGTAACCAGTATTTTTTTGAAACTGAAAAATAAATGTTTAATCAAATAATATGCTCTATACTGTACAAAGCAGGCTGAATGATAAAGATTAGTACTGAAAAACAAAGCTACACATTAGGCGTTGACATTCTGTGGTCTGTGAAGCCCTATGAGAATTCTTGTGATTAAGGGCTATACAAATAAACATGATTTGACTATAGATATAAAAGTTAATTAAAGTTAAGTTTAACTTACTTTTGGAGGAGTTAGGCTACTTCCTACGCCGTGGTAAACAGTGGACGAAAAAAAGTGATCAATTTTCTCAACCGTATCAAGCTTTCTTATTCCACTTTCATTTCAAAGGAAACGGCTCGCCTCTTCTTTAAGCTTTACACCAACCATATTGAACGGATGCACAAGATATTAAACAATAAAAACGTCAAAGTTCTTAGCATGCTAGAGATACACAAACCAGGAAGCAGAAACTGGTTTTCTATTTCGGGGTGGATGCTGGGTGACCTCTCACAGCAACACGCAGCGGAAAGAAGCACTACAGCACTGTCCTCTACTCGGATAAAGGTGCACACAATACAAAATCTAACATACAGCAATGTCTGGATATTTTTTGTTCGTATGTACCGTTGTTCATAACTCGAATGTTCGTAAGTAGGGGAGCATCTGTATTGCTTTAACAGTATGCTCAATGACTTCCCGATTCTGACATGAATCCCCAAACATAATAGCGGCCAGTAAGCCATTACTTACTCTTCAACTCCATTTCTCTTATGTCCTCGGGAGGGATCTTCAGTTTGTCCACATGGTCACGTAAAACACTACCCCACTTTTGCAGAGACTCAATGATAGTCCAGGGCCGAGACATATCCACAATAAACATGGCAAGACAATCGGATAGAGACTGAGTGGAAACGGCAAACTTGAGTAGGCCTTTGTGGTAAAGATCTCCATCCAGGATCCATACATTACATCGTGTGTTGTCTGAAAGTAATTCGATTTAGTAAATATAAAAACTATAAACATGATTAAAGAACAGATTCAGGAGGACTCACCATCCCGGTCTTCATCATGAACGTTTAAATATTGATATTCCAATCCTCTTCCTTTTTTGTTATGTTCAGCCCCTTGAAGTTTGGACATGAGTGTCGTTTTTCCTGATCCATCCTCCCCTAAAATACATTTTTTTCTGTTCAGACATGTTGCAAAAACATCAGGACTTGTTTGCTTGAACTATGCCATTCTAAGGTCTCTCCTACGCCGATTTTATCAAGTCATGTTGTCAGCTTTCCCTGGTTTGTACATTTTTCAGTGGATATTTAACTAAATTTGGAGGGAAACACACGAAAGTAAAGAAGGGAGTTAAATTCACAGAGCAATTGTCTCATTTTCTTGAATACTCCATTCTCAAGTCTCTTCCAGAACTGATTTATCCAGTCCATGTTGTCTGCTCCCCTAGCCTTGAACATTTTCCATTAATGATACATTCAAAAGAAAAATAACAAGCGTTGATATTCACAAAGCAGACGTCCTTTCTCATCAGCTGACGGAATTGAGAATGGGAGTTTAAATTATATTTACTGTAAACGAACAAATTAAGATGCAACCGGTGTTTGCTCCCTCCTGTGTAATTAAAACACAGCACAAAGGGTGTCAGGTACCTGTTTACATACTTTAAATACTCACCAAAAACAAGGATGTTTTTTCCTGATGGCAACTTGGTACTTGAACGCGTGGAAACATCACTCAGTATTGAGGTCCTACAATAGAATAGAAGATAAGTGTCTTCAACGTCATTGATTACAACGTAGTGTACATTGTTCAGAACAAGATTAGGCATAACACTCCAGGATCAACATGTAATGAAATACTTTCAAGAAAAAAAATATTTTATAAAATATTAGTCGTTAATATTAAAAAAGTAGTGCTTGTACACTGGCCTTAATTTTAAGAGCATCATAAAATAGTGCAACAATAATAATTCCATAATGTAGTAGGATTCTGGTGGGCGACCAGGGTTTGATTGGTCCCAACAGTCTTATAGATTTGTATTAGTAAAAAATATGGTAATATGTTAAGGTATACTGTATTTAATGGCGTATGACGCATACTCATGTATTACGGCACTCTTAACTTTTGATTAAAATTGGAATAAACTCTTGTCTTAATTTTTTCAGCTCAAACTTTGCTGTATGATGCAACAGGAATCAATCCTGGGATGCAGGGTGAGGGCATCAAATTTTAACCGCTGGACCACAAGTGGTAAAGATGACATACAAAAGGCAGTCAATTTTATCTCATTATCAATCTATTTTTAGTTACAGTACAAAAGACAAATGTTAAATTTGTTGTATGATTCACATTTTACAATGACAATAAATGTGTTGCAGTGTATAGAATAGAATAGAAAATAATAGAATACATGGCACACATTGATCATAGATCTACTTCCTTTATTTTCCTCAAAAATGCAACAGATTGATGCATTTGGATTTCAAATATACCAAATTTTCTTCCGGGAGACCATTTTACTGAAACGCCCTAGACTGTCCACCCACCAGGCTTTCAATAACTTCTATAGAAAACAGTGAAATATAAAAAATTTCTATGCGTAGGCAATATATTTTTGGACAGTTTTGTCTGCTTGTTTAGAGTGGAGGTGGCTCTGGGGAAGAAAACTCAAAAGAAAAGTCAACATTTAGAATAGTGTTTGTTTCAATCCTTTTTGAGCCAGGGCATGTTTTTTTACTTTGGAAAGATTTTGCGGCACACCACTATGACTAAAAATGACATAAAATGACACTGAACAGTATGTTAAAATTACAATATAATTTATAATACCCTCAGTTTTTACAGCACAGACACTTGACAATGAAACAATATTTGCAGAAAATGATTCATAAATGTTCCATAAGTGTTTTATAAAATTTTACATTTGGAAAAGTGACATTGGAGAATTTCTCACAGCACACCTGACGACCAATCTCTCACGGCACCCTAGTGTGTCGCGGCACAGTGGTTGAAAATCACTGATTTAGAAGACAGTGCTTGTACAGGACTGTGTCAGAAAATTAACCCATCGAGATAAAGTTACTTATATTATGTAATGCAATAAAAATGTTATACATTCAAGATTCATCATAGAGCAGATGAAATATTGCAAGCCTATTATTATGATTTATGATATTCTAATATTTCGAAATAAGATTGAGTTTTGCCATTATCAAAATAAAAAATAGAAGTTTTTCAGTTGATTTTTGACGAATGCATAGTTTATGACATATATTTTTTCAAATTGCACTAGACAAAACAAAGATAAAAAATGCAGTGTGAGTACATCATGAAACAGTGCGATTGAGAATTCGGCAACAACATTGTGCAAAAAGAGGAAAACATGAAATATAAATGTATTGTATCTGTACAGAGTTTAAATGTTTTTTTCCACACAGTTCCGTGTGCTTGTTTTGAGCGCTAACAGCTTTGAGAAAATACATCATTAAATTGTACAGATTAGCAAAAACATTTCTGATAACTACAAATAACATTACTTAGTATCAAATGTTAGTCATTATTATGATATCTTGATTTTTCCCGGTGGCAAAGACTAGCAGCACGGAGGTTTCCTGTTAGCTTGTTGTGTCCCATTAGGGGTGTCAGTCAGCTTGACTGTGACATATAATAAAATATAAGTCATTAAACGGCGAGTGAATAGATTTATTTTAGTGTTTTGGGTTGTTTTTTTAAAGAAAAACTTTGACTGAAGCTCAAAAAGAACGCTAGCATACAAGTAACCCAACCTCAATTCATGCTAATGCTAGCTTAGTCTCCGACGTTGGTGGTCAAGTGACAAACCAGCTCACAAAACTTTCCCCGGTACAATGTCGACATTGTCACGCCACTAAAATAAAAAGGCAGCTTGCCATAAGTCGAGTCCTTCGTCCTCCTCGTTGTTGTTTTCGCCTACGCCCGGGAGTTGCTTCTCCAAAACGGGAGCCATCTTCTCTCTATACGAAGCACAAAGGCGAGGCCCGGCCCGCTGCTTGCTTGCTGGGTTGGCGGTCGCTAGCACCGCCCAGGTCGGTTGACCGGAGGGTGCGTTCCATTCTTCGCGAACCGCGTCGCGTTAAGGTTTCGACGTGGGCGGCTAAAGTAAAATAAGCTGTAGATGAGTTTAACTGTCCAAATGTATGGTACTTCGAATGTATAGTATTTAGGAAATTTAAAAAAAAATGTTAGTAACTCGGTAAATTACTTTTTCGATTAACACCCAAATTGTGTTAACAATTGGCACCACTAACGGTTTTTAGTGGGTTAAGTTTGATCAGGGGTTTAATTTAATACTGATCACCAAAAAGAAGTATCGCATGTACTCATCTCATCTCATCAGCTGCACCGCTTATCTTCCGTAGGGTCGCAGGGGTGCTGGAGCCAACCACAGGGCACACAGGGACAGACAACTCGCTCATTCACACCTAGGGACAATTTGGACCGGCCAATCCACCTGAAATGCATGTCTTTGGAATGTGGGAAGAAACCGGAGTGCCTGGAGGAAACCCACACAATTATTTTACACACGTCTCATCTCATTAGCTGCACCGCTTATCCTCAGTAGGGTCGCGGGGGTGCTGGAGCCCATCCCAGCGATCATCGGGCAGTGGGCAGGGGACACCCTGAACTGGTTGCCAGCCAATCGCAGGGCACACAGGGACAGACAACCCGCTCGCTCGTTCACACCTAGGGACAATTTGGACCGGCCAATCCACCTGAAATGCATGTCTTTGGAATGTGGGAGGAAACCGGACTGCCCGGAGGAAACCCACGCAAGCATGGGGAGAACATACAAACTCCGCACAGGAAGTCCGGTAGCTGGATTTGAACCCACACAGGAGGTTCCTAAGACCTTAGAACTGTGCCGCACACGCGCTAACCACTGCGCTGCCGAGGTGCCTAACTTGTTTGGGTATGTGGGTTGGCCATGGTCAGCAAATCTTTGTGTGTGTTTTTGCTATTGTTTTCCCTTTTTATTTTTGTTGTTGTTGTTATTGTATGTGTTTGTCTTGCTGTCGGTCACTCCTCTTGAGGGATATGACCAAGGTAGATAGATAGATGAAATAGAAAAAAAACACTGAGATGTAAACAACGCAGCGTTGTAAATACTGGATTAGTCCATTTGATTCCTAGAACCGCATCGTAGTATTTTTACGGTAGTGTTTTTGTAGTATTTTCTATGGTAGGATTTTAGTAGTATATCTGTAGTATTACTGTAGTTGTTTTTATTTAGTACTTTTGTAGTATTTCTGTACTTATAATGATGTAGTATTGCTGTAGTTGTATTTTTGTAGTATTTTTGTAGTCCTTTTTCTGCAGTTGTGGTTTTGTAGTAATTTTGCAGTTGTATTTTTGTAGTATTCCCATTGTAGAATCTTTGTAGTATAGCGGTAGTATTTTTGCAGTATTACTTGAAGTGTATTTTTGTGGTATTTTTGTAATATTCCTGCAGATTTTTGTTTTATTCCTGTAGAATTTTCATGGTATTACTGTACTTTAGGTTTGTTGTGTTTTTTTTAGTATTTCTACAGTAGTATTTTTGTAGTATTTCCACTGTACAATTTTTGTAGTACAGCTGTAGTATTTTTGTAGTATTACTGTAGTTGTAATTTGTAGTATTTCTGTTGTAATATTTCTGAAGAATTATTTTTGTAGTATTTTTTTTTAAAAATGTTCTACGTTCGGGATTCATTACAAATCAAGTGAAATGTTGTTTTTTTATTGTTGTAATACTGCTGATTATGGCGAAAACTCTAAACCAGGGGTCACCATCATTTTCAAGATGGGAGTTACTTATTTTTACTAATTATAGGGCACCCAGTTGGATATGCATTTCTAAAATGGATATTAGTAATTATTACAAGTCTAATTATTAAAAGTAGGTTTAAATAGACTCAGTCAACCACAATATTTTTACTAGAAAATCACAATGACCCAGCACTTGCGAGGTATTTACAGAACAAGTACCATCTCAGCTGCCCTTAGGGGGTACCCTGGTGCCCACAGGCCCTACGTTGAAGACCCCTGTTGTAATTTATTAGAACACAATGAAAAAGTATGCAAGTAGGTTGTAAGCCATAATTTGCAATATTGAAAGTAATAAAATGTTTGCAATATTAATTTTTTGTAATGAATTCAGAATGCATGACACTATTGTTTTTAATGCATTTTAAAAAATAAATAACTTTATCACAATTTTCCAATTTTCTGGGACAGCCGTGTAGTCGGTAAAATGCAACTGTATTTTTTTATTGTGTCAGATAATTTCTAATTTTATGTTAAGGTTTTTTGAGTTTTTCCTTGCCCTCGTGTAGGTTTTAGATCAGGGGATGGTGTAATAATAGTCTGTAATTTGCAATTATCGGTGGTCTGTGCAGCCCTTTGATATTCTTTGAGATTAAGGGCTATACAAATAAACGTGACTTGACTTAATTATAGCAAAATGTATATCCCTATTTTTACTTTTTTTGGGGGGGGGGATATGTTGCTGCTAAATGTATTTGCACTATTTTCTAGTGCGCTTAAAAATATTCCCAACTATATATTATTTTAATCTTTCTTTAAGTTTTTCATATTTCTCCCGGAGTGCCACGTCTAATCTTGTTGTAAATAATATACACTACGTTGTTATAAATCACAATAAAGATTTTAATTCCAAGCTGCAAACGTATTTATTTGTTGGTTTATTTGTGTACAGTATTTACTTGGTGATAAATTATTATTCAGTACTTTCAAGAAAGTAGTAGTTTTTGTTCTAACGTGATCCAGTAGATGGTGCTGTTTGCTGCTACCGGGAGAAAACTAGTCAAGTCAAGTAACTATTGCTTGATATCATTTTTATAAATGTTGTTTTTTTCTGATTTCTTAATAATAGTAATAATCGTTTATTGAATGTAAAGGAAAATTTCATGACACTCAATACATAGAATGAAACTGAGCAATAGTAAACCAATTAAAACAATGTTAAAATAAAAATATTAACAATTAAAACAAAAGTAATTACATATTTTTGCTTGAGGTGGTGTTTGATAAAACGTCTTGAATGTATTGGTTGTGTTGGTGTATCCTCAACCTGAGACAAATAAAGAAAAGGACATTCGTTGTAATGCAAAAGTATTAACATTAAAATACAGACTTAATTTCTTCTCGTTCAATTCCGATTTAATTTGAACTATAGGTTCATGGAAATTTTACATCCCTAAGAAGTTTACAATGTTTTTTTCTTGTTATTTATGGAGTGATTTTTTTGCTTGATTTGATTATTTAAAAATGTATATTCATAATTCATTTTTTAACTCTTATTTTGGAAATATGTTAGTGCTGCTCTATTTTTATTTACACTATTGTTGTGACCTCAAAACTGAGACTTGTCTACAAGCACCTCCATGTAAACATTTGTCTATTAACCCAAATAATATTTGTTATCCTATTTGTCTCGTTTAAGTGTTTTATAACATTTACTCCAGAGTTCCACATTTATTTAGCTGTAAAAAATGTTGTCAACGTCATTATTGATGACAATAAAAACAGTTATAATTCTATACCTTTTAAGGATGTAGCATTGATAGGTTCATTTAAAAAAGATCTTTCAACATCATGAATTTTGAGCACAGTAACATCTTATTCATGTCACGGGGCGTGGTGGCGTGGAAGGGGACCGGACCAGAACAGAGGCAGGAGGCATGAAGGGAGAACTCAAATGCGTTGACGATCCGTAAGTTTTATTTAATAAAATAAAAGTCGCCCAATACTCCGGGGCAAAACAGAACAATACAGAGTTCCTCCGGCACGAACTCAACAGGACAAGGCATAACAGACTAAAACAGGACAAGGCATAACAGACCGGGATTGTGAAGAATGAGTAGTAATGAACCCGCAACCGCAGAGCCCACCATGCAGCCTTAAATACAGACCCACCATTAGTGGAACTGCTTTCAGCTGTTGCCCAGGGGGCGGGGCAGACTGGTCACCAAGGCAACCGTGACAGAGCCCCCCTCTTAAGGGACAGCTCCCGAGGTCCCAAAAAAGAATAAATTACAACCTCACGCCCCGGAATGGTTCGACGCTCACGATTGGGGCAACCCCGCTCCCTCCTCCGAACACGCAGGAACGGGGAGAGGCAGGCGCCATCCGCGTCGGGCGGATCGGAATCGGCGCTCGGCAGGGGGGGGTCCGGCGGGCAAGCTGGACAGGGGATAACAGACAGGCAAAATCAGGGCAGAATCAGAACGGGTAAACAGGACAGGCCTCTACAGAAGAGTCGCACTCAGGGGGGGATCAGATGCAGAAGAGTCAGACTCAGGGGGGGATCAGATTCAGAAGAGTCAGACTCAGGGGGGGATCAGATTCAGAAGAGTCAGACTCAGGGGGGAACAGATTCAGAAGAGTCAGACTCAGGGGGGAACAGATTCAGAAGAGTCAGACTCAGGGGGGAACAGATTCAGAACAGACAAGACAGGACAGGAAAGACTGAACAAAATCAGGCATGGGAGTCGAACAGGCAGGCATGGGAGTCGAACAGGCAGGCTTGGGAGTCGAACAGGCAGGCTTGGGAGTCGAACAGGCAGGCTTGGGAGTCGAACAGGCAGGCTTGGGAGTCGAACAGGCAGGCTTGGGAGTCGAACAGGCAGGCTTGGGAGTCGAACAGGCAGGCTTGGGAGTCGAACAGGCAGGCTTGGGAGTCGAACAGGCAGGCTTGGGAGTCGAACAGGCAGGCTTGGGAGTCGAACAGGCAGGCTTGGGAGTCGGAGTCGGCCCGACGGGCAGCGGAGTCGGAGTTGGCCCGACGGGCAGCGGAGTCGGAGTCGGACTTGCACGCAGGGGAGAGGGAATAGCAGGCAATCGGCACGGGAGTCGGGCAGGCAGGCGTCAATTCTTCCTGGGACCCCATTCGAGGCACAGCAAGGGCCACGACGGGCGGGGCCGTGGTTCGAACGGGCAGGGAAGGCCAACTCAGTAGGCGCCTGCCAAACTGCGCACTCCAGCTCTCCCCAAGTCGCGCTGGGATCGTTCGCTGAGTTCAATTGTTGGCGGGTTCATTCTGTCACGGGGCGTGGTGGCGTGGAAGGGGACCGGACCAGAACAGAGGCAGGAGGCATGAAGGGAGAACTCAAATGCGTTGACGATCCGTAAGTTTTATTTAATAAAATAAAAGTCGCCCAATACTCCGGGGCAAAACAGAACAATACAGAGTTCCTCCGGCACGAACTCAACAGGACAAGGCATAACAGACTAAAACAGGACAAGGCATAACAGACCGGGATTGTGAAGAATGAGTAGTAATGAACCCGCAACCGCAGAGCCCACCATGCAGCCTTAAATACAGACCCACCATTAGTGGAACTGCTTTCAGCTGTTGCCCAGGGGGCGGGGCAGACTGGTCACCAAGGCAACCGTGACAATTCATCTCTGTAAAACTTAATTTTATCGTTCGCAATCAATGCTAATTAAATCTAAAAGACTTTATTTTTAACACAGTATATCCTAGAAATTGATAAATTTGTGTTGCAACGTTGAAATGGATTACTACCCATATTTAGTCACAATTGGTAGTTTTTTTTCCATTAATCTAGCACTAATTACATAACACTTTTTAAATTTAGAGTCATTTGTGGCCAGATGTGGCCTTGCACGTTATCATATCATACCCAATGGGAAGAGGAGCAGTTTACAGCAGAAAGCTATCCAAACTTTCGGTTTCCTTAAGTTTCAGTTTTGTTTTAGCTTCCGGAATTTTGGAGTTGTCAGTCATTTTTTCCCTGCAATTGAGATTTCCTACAGACATTGTAACTCATTTGTGCCCAGAATATTCTGCAAGTAAAATTTTGAAATAACTGCTCATCGCCTCCAAACTTTTTTTCAAATAACCTTATGAGAAAGAAGAAAAGTTGTTTATTTTTCAGTAGATAATGGCTCAATGTATTCGATAAAATTGATTAAAAAAATGTTTTCTTCCAATATACAGTATACTTTTTTTTCTCTTCACTTGGTTAGCTTCGTTAATAATGTCTGCATTTTTGTCGTAATCATTGTAAACTGATGCGTTTTGTCTATGCATTTTATTGCGGGAATTTCTCCACACATTGGCATGCATGTAGCCTATATGGGAGCAGAGTGACGCACAGTGGTTCGACTCATGGGAATTTGCATTCCAGGACATTTGCACCATGTGAAACCGGGCCTGATGCCGCTGCCTCTTCACCACTTCCAGCCAGGGAAATATGCCACATTGATCTTGTTTTCTTGTTTTCTTTTTCTTACAAAAGAAGGCTTTCTCCTATCTGTAACACAGAAACCGACAACATAATTAACAGCTAAAAGGATAATGAGATTATGCTGATAACATGGTTGAGATTTTTTTGTTTTTTTTTTTATATTTAAATTGTAGTCACACTGGTTTGGAGAGGGGTATGAGACCTCTTGTTGCCATGTTCTGTACTTTCTGTACTTTCTGTTCTGTATATTAGTGCTTGTAGTGGAATTTGACTCTGATATCTCAATTATATGGTATCACAAAGAGTCATTGGTTGGTTATAAGGGCACTCACAGCTTCCACAGCTTTGTCAAATCATTACTTATTTCTGTAATTTGATTTCTCTCCAGATTGCTCATCGCCATTATGCCAGGTGAAAATTGTTTTGCCATTTTATGGTCTCCAATTCATGGCACTCTGTCGTTAATGTTTGGGTGTATGATCTGCATGAGCCTCTCTAGTTTATCGAGAATTAATGTCCCAACATATCCTCCATTGTTTTCGTTTGTATTTGTTCAGTTACAGTTACTGTAATCCTTTGTTTATCACATTTAATGGGGACAAGAAACCCGCGATATGCTAAAATCCACAAAGTAGTCCTCCTATTTTAAATATGCTCTCTGCCAGCCCCTACACGCAGCAAGTCGATCAGGGATAATTGATTGGGACTATACCTGTGCATTTCAAAATATGCATCCAGTCTGCAAATAGCCCAGAACTCAACCCAATTGAAAACCTGTCTTGGAAATTGAAAAAAGGTCAACACCAAGGCTCTGACCTGCAAAGATGATCTGTCAACTACAATCATAGAAAGTTGGCACCAGATTGATGAAGAATACTGTCGGTCACTCATCAAGTCAATGCAAGCTGTCATAACAGCCAAAGGTGGTGCAACTAAATACTAGTGATATGTTTTGATTGTTATATATTTGTCAGCTTCATTATTTTTCCTCAGAATTGAGTGATTGCATTTTTATTTCCCTGCACTTGCTTCATAAAAGTAACATTTACTGACCATTGGATTGTTTTTTCTTAATTTCCTTTAGTGTTTCTGAATGCACATATGTTGCACTTTGTAATGACCTTACGATTGTTTGCATACTTTTTGCTAGGCGTTGTATAAATATTTGACAGTTAAGAGATCCCTTAACCGCATGGATCGTAGGGGCACCAATGGGGACGCAACTCTGGACAGCCTTCTCCACTGTTGACGGTTCCTGGCCTGTTCGTGGCAAAGTTCGCCCCAGTCCATTACTTAACGTTGTCGGCCCAGTTCTTTTTCGGTCTTCCTCTCCTTCTGCCCTCCTGGACTGTGCCCTGGAGAATTATTTTGGTCAGTCCTGATGATCTTGTGGCGTGACTGTTCCACAGGATACATTTGAATAATAATGATAAAAAAATATTTAAATAATAATATCGCTTCAGAAAGGATGCTGAATGATTCGACTGGTTGCCAAATCATGCGATATGCTGGTCAAACAGAAGAGGGTGCTATAACCCAAAATATTCTCAAAATAATAGAATGCATTTTTATGCAGTCAAATAAATTATTTTTCACGAGTACCACATTAAATGTGAAAAAGTGGCCTGCCACTTTGAACTAATCAGCTTTATCTGAATATTGTAGGCCTATTAGTAGCAAAAACAAATCGGTATTCACATGATACACCATGCATACTTTAATCATGAGTCAAGTTATTATCCCCCGAGTTTTATTTTTACTAATTTTACATTACATGGCATTTTTGCAACGGGGCGAGGGCGTGCACGGTAGAGGAGGGGTTAAAGTAGGGGGGATATAGATTGCAGAGGGAGCCCCGGTGGGCCAGGCTGCATTGTGATCGCGACAGATGTCTGAGGCGCACTCCTCCTCAGACCAGACCAGAGCAAGACCGGAATCCGCAGCTGTCACTCCACAGGCTTTCAAGCTCCATTATCCATTTCTGGCACAATCTGGACTAGGACTGACCCTCTTTCCCAACATCCAGGTTGGTCAAACATGCTTTTATTTTTTTTGAAAATACGTTTTATATTACTGATCATTTTTACCATGATTTGATTGACTGAAAAAAGGAAAGAACTGCTTTTCCTGTGCAGCTTTCCCATTGTTCTCTTTTTTTTCCTAATTATGCAAATGCATTTCGATTTCAATAGCCGGCAAGTTTTTTTTCCTCCCCTCTCCCCTTTTCTTTTCTTCTCCAGACTGGTTGAGCTGGTGCGTCTTTACCGGCAGCAGCTCCGATTTTTTTCCCTTCCTCCTCAGTAGGCCATGCTATGAATTAAAAAGGAACAAAAGAGATAACGAACAAAGTTCTCGAGTTTGTTTAAACACCGAAAGGCCTTTTTGGGTGCTGATTATGATGTTAGAAAATAGTTTTTGGGAAGGGTGTGCGTTATAACCCGTGAACAAAAAGAGCACAGCAAGAGAGAAAAAGCGAGGCGCTGGTGGGTTGAGGTGGGGGATGGACAGTGATTGGAAAGTGCAATCTTATCTCCTGATTTTTTCTGTAGTGGTTTGTTGAACACTGTTTCCCATCATAATTCGATTTTATTGAAACATACTGCCTTGTCTTTGCAATCAAACCAAATGTCTGTGCCAAAAATCTGCAGAATGAGCTCAATTGCTCACTCAAACTTCAAATCATAATAAAATCATGCTTTTAACAAAAAAATAAACAAAAAAGATATATCCTTATGGAATTTGCATAACTATAAATGAAGTTGATGGAGAGAAGAAGGTTTTAAAGCAAACGCAGGTTGGTTGTGCTGAAATGGCGTAGTAGGGAGTGGCTTTAGGTGAAAAAAAATGTAGCCAATCCAAGATCGAGGTTATGTGGCCAAGACGTGTCTTGGCTTGATTGCTCCACTACAGCACTATGGACAGTTCCCTGGCACTTCATGTTGGTATCCATGCCCAAATATAACTCACCTGGGGTTCAGAAAGTCAAAATTACCCCATCCTTTTTTTTGTACATGGATGCATTATTGGCTTGTAAATTGAAATAAAACGGTAATATTTTTGCCCCGAATTGTATCATCTGAAGCAGGGTTTTGAAAACAGTAGACTCCCAGGGTATAACATGCATCCATTCTTTGGGTATCACAAGTAAAATTGTCATTGAGTGGGGGATGGAAACCTATAGAACTTAGCTCTGATCTCCCGGTGCGCCTAAATAAAAATATTATCGTGTAAAAAATAGTTTGACGTAAGCACCACTTATGAGTAAAATACATGGATATAAATAGATAAAATACTATATAGTATATGTGAAGGTAAAATACATTTTTATTTACTTTTGGTGTGAAATGACAAGCATGTAGAGTGAAGTCAGTGGGTGCATGCTCACATATGATTTCCTTGTTTTAATTGCCGTCTTATTTCGAAAAAATAGTCCAGATCCTGGATTGGTTACAGCTATACAACTTAATGAGCATAGCGATTTGAGTGCCGTTTTCGTATTTCTTCATAATCCCAAGTTTTGTTCTCATCGTTATCGTGTTTTTGCTTAAATACAGTACAAAAAAATACAGTATTGAATAACACTGACTTACAAATCTTTACAAAGCACATCAGATTCTGAACTGAATGAGGAAAAGCCATTGTGGGAGAAAGTTTAGCCAATAGCATATCGTCATTTCCATGATGCCGTGAAGAAAACCAATAGCAGATCAGCATTTTATATGATGTTGAACAATCGGGGGCAAACATCTTAGAGACGAAACTCATCATACGCACCAAAAGTTTGAATTTTGGTTCTTGAGCATGCAAAATTGTTTGATGTTGATGTTTTATAGTGTGGAAAATGACGTAAAGAGGGGCAGTGAAAACTTTACTAAGCAGGGACGTCATATACCAGAGGACTAGTGTTTCCTGAATGTTCAAACAGTGTTTATTTCTGTAACTCAGACAGCAAAATTCAAGTTCTCCTTTTTTTCACCCAGAAAGGAAGAAGAAATCTGTGGTAATCAGCTACATCCTCATTGAAAGACCAGCCATTAATGTTGTAGACCAATAAGTAATTCCTGCTGAAAATAATTGCTGAATTGTATAAATGTGTATTGCAGTACGACCACAAAAATACAAATTGCCCGGTAAAAATCATTGAAGTCTATAGCCGGATTGAATCAGTTAATTAAATATTTAAAGAAAAAACAACAGACAAATAGAAATTTGGAATAAAATAAATCGTACTTAAGGCCACAACTTTTACATGAAAAAGATATTCATTTCAAACCCATGTAAGTCAGGTGAATTCAATGATCTAATTTACTACTGGAAACAAATTAGATTAACCACCGGGCCGATTGAATTAGCGGCAAATTACAACATTTCCTCGGTTATGCAATATCTTAATCTTTATCGTTTTTTTCTTCTAGGTGACATCATGGGAGGGAAACTGAGCAAGAAGAAGAAGGATTATGATGTAAGCGATCCCAACGAAAAAAAGGATGAAACTGAAGCACCAGAGGCAAGTGCTGAGGAGTCTGCGGCACCGCCCACGGAAGCTCAAGTGACAACCGAAGCTGGCAATGCAGAAGCTGTTGGGTCTGAGGTGGCAACAGTAACTGAAGCAGAAAAAGCTCCAGAAGAGCCAAGTTCTGCTCAGCCTGAAGAACAAGCTCAAGTCCCAGAAGAACCCGTCAAGGAAGAACAAGCTCAAGTCCCAGAAGAACCAGTCAAGGAAGAACAAGCTCAGGTGGCAGAAGAACCAGTCAAGGAAGAACAAGCGCAAGTGACAGAAGAACCAGTCAAGGAAGAACAACCTCCAGTGCCAGAAGAACCAGCCAAGGAAGAACAACCTCCAGTGCCAGATGAACCAGTCAAGGAAGAACAAGCTCAAGTGGCAGAAGAACCAGTTAAGGAAGAACAAGCTCAAGTGCCAGAAGAACCAGTAGAGGAAGAACAAGCTCAAGTGCCAGAAGAACCAGTAGAGGAAGAACAAGCTCAAGTGCCAGAAGAACCAGTAGAGGAAGAGCAAATTCAGGTTCTAGAAGAACAAGTCAAGGAAGAACAAGCTCGAGTGTCAGAAGAACCTGTCAAGGAAGAAGCAGCTCCAGTTTCAGACGAACCGGTGGCACTTAATGAAGGAGCTTCAGTTCCAGAGCAACCAGCTGTCGAAGAAGAGGCAGGTCCAGTATCTGAAGAACCAAGCACATTAGAAGAGGAAGCCGCATCAGCTGAACAGGCTGCAGAACCAGAAGTGGTATCAATACCAGATGAATCAGGGGTAGTCAAAGATGAAGTCCCACCACAAGAGGAAGAATCTACTGAGGTGGCAGTTCCAGTTCCAGAGGAATCTGTTGCAGTATCCAAGGACGCGTTTCCAGTACCTGAAGAAATCACAGAGGTAGAAACTCTACTGACTGAGGTGGAACCTGAGTCTGCACCTGAACCCTTTGAAGAACCCTTGGAAGAAACTGTGACAGAAGTCGAGGTGGTTCCCGACAATCTGGAGGAGGAAGTTACAGAGCCAGAACCTATTCCAGTGACTGTTACTGAACCTGAAACTATTGTGGGGGAAACAACCCAAACTCCATTGAGTCCGGAGCCTGAATCACTACCTGATCCTGTAATTGAGCAAGAGACACTTTTGGACACAAAAACAGAGCTTGAGACAGAGATAGAACCAGAGCCAGAACATGAGTTTGACACGCCGGAACCTTTACCTGAGGAACAAGTTCAAGAAAATGAGCCAGATGAATGTATTCCTTCAAACGATGAACCAGCTGAACTGAAATCAGCAGAATCAGATGTGATACCTGAATCCCCCACAAAAGATGTGCCTTGCCCAGAAGGTCTGATTGAAATAAAGATGGAAAACGGTGAGACCGAGACCTCCCCTCTCACAGAGGATGTGACGGAAATTGAGTCTTTCCCCGCCATAAACGGAGACTCCCCCACACTAATAGAGGAATGTGTCAACGGTATTGACGAGTCACCCGTCCAGAAGCTGAGTGACATAGAACTGAAAAAAGACGTTGACCTGAGTGGAGATGTTCAGGAACTCCCGGAGCCCGTTGCTGATGTGATGGAAGCTCTGAATACTGAGCTGACACAGGAAGTCTGATCTTTCTACTGAATCTTAATTTGACAAATCTTTAAAATGGCGTCAACGAATCACAAAAGGCTGCGAGAGTGTCCAAAACGTTAAAATCCTGCTTGTGTCTTTTTTTATAACCCTGGCAGTTATGATTTCGGTTTTGAGCAACAACAACGGTCTGATGTCGATAGTTTTGGTAGATAGAAAGTACGCAACACAAACAACACACCAGAGTTGAAATACCGGACGAACGACGAACGTGCTATTGACGGGTGATGTAATTCAATATGTCTTTGTGTGTGAGCCCGATTAATATTAGCTGCCTTTGATATATTCATTCTATTATGTACAAAGCCTTGCAATGTTTCTGGCCTTTTATAACAAACAATACCAGTGAGACTTGTTAAAATGATTGAACAGAAAATAAAACTACTGCCCAAAGCAAACTTCTCATCTTTCTACACATGTTATAGCGCTTACATCAGGTACTTTATTTGCAATTTTTGGATTTCATAGCATAGTCTCAATTGGTAGAAATTTCAAAGTAAAACGGACCTCCGCATAACAGCGACGCCAAGCTATGATGTTTTCACGATAGGATGTGGAATATGATGTTTTTTCAGCCCCAAGTTATAGCATTTTCCCATTTATATGACATCAAAAACAAATTATTTTGCATGGTCAAAAACGCATAATATTCAGACTTTGGGACGAGGTTACGTCTCTGAGATGCCTATCTGCTGACAACTGCGCCGCCGTGCTGCCCAGTACATGTATACTACCTATCAGGGTTGGGTAGGGTTACTTTAACTGCATTACTTTCAATTACTTTTGGATTACTCCAATACCAAATATGCTAATAAAAGACAAAAGTAACTAAACATGAATACAATTATGACTCACAACACGTGGTAAGCTTTCTCTCCTGGTTTTGATCTCTTTGATCTCCGGCAAAACTAACATAAAATGCGACAGAAAAAAAATGAAAATAAATCCAAACAGCTTGCCAACATCATTTTTGCCGTTCCATGTATTCCGTTACTCCCCAAGCCTGGACAAAATTTAGTAATTTCATTCATATTTAGTTTTTTTTGTCTTTTATTAGCATATTTTGTATTGGAGTAATCCAAAAGTAATTGAAAGTAATCCAGTTAAAGTAACCCTACCCAACCCTGCTACCTATAAATAATTCTTACTATAAATATTTTGTCGCTGATATTTAATATGTACACAAAAACGATCGGTTTCTATCCCCCAGCAATTTTACTGCGAGATTCCCACTTCAAAACACAGGGTATCTTATGTGTGTGCCTCAAGATATTTTCAAAGGACAAAAATGTGCATTTGCTCGCAAAGGTTTGGGGAAAAACTGTATTAGAAAAAAAAATGTCGACATACAGGCCAAGTATTATTTGGGAATAATGTTGGGCAAGAGAAGAAGGACGACATGCCGACAAGTTTAAAAAAATGTTCTACACTACAATCCTTTCATAAATATGCCGCACAGGCATCATTCAATGAAAAGCCACAGGAGGTTTTAATGATCCCTATCAGATCTCCTCCAATATGGTTTGAGGTACAGTCTGCTAGTTTGTTTAAGGTTGGGTAACTGGCTTTTCCCCTCCTTTCTTTTTCCCAGTTCACACATCAGCGCCAAGCTGATTTTGTTGACTCCTCCGTGCTAATGCATGAATGTTAGCGTCTTCGTGACAGAGACTTCTGACGGCAGTGTGAACAGGAGAACATTTTGGAGGACCAATCCTGCCATATGTAGAACGAAATGTATAAATACACAAATACCAACAAATATACTGTAAGCCATGTGAATACATGAGCACATAAGTAAATGACGTTATACCTAAATATATGACAAAAATGTAGTTTATTCATTTATTTAGGCCTTTTGTCAGATAGTTTCACCCGCCACCTCATTTGAACATTATTTTGCTGTGACAAAATAAATGACAAAATACACTACAAAATACATGGCAAAATAAATGACAAAATGTGCAACAAAATACACAAAACAAAAAATATATAAGATAAATGCCTAAATACTTAACAAAAAGATGTAAAAATACATGATTAAATAAGCGAAAAAATACACAATTGAATTAACGACAACATTTACAAGACACATGGCAAAATAAATGACAAAATATGCAACAAAATGCACAAAACATAAAATATACAAGATTGATGTCAAAATACTTGACAAAATAATGACAAAATACATGAAGAAATAAAAGACGAACTACGCAATCAAACACGTGACAAAATATATTAGATACATAACAAAATACACGACAAAAAATACAATTTAAAAATGACAAATTATTTGACAAATGCATGACACAAAATACGACAAAATACATGAAAAAAAACATGCCAAAATACACTACAAAATATACAACAAAATGCATGAGATACACGACAAAATACATGAGAATCCACGACAAAATAAACAACAAAATACACAACAAAATACACAACATAAATAAAAAATATAACAAAAATACTGACAAAATACACTACCAAATACATGACCTAATACACAACAAAATATTCTACACAGCAAAATGCATGGGATACATAACAAAATACGTGAAAAATAATGACAGAGTACATGACAAAATAAATGACAAAGCACACCACAAAATACACAACACATCCCATGAAAAAACACACTCAACAACAAATATGACAAAGTAAATGACAAAATACACCAAAAAATACTCAGAAAAAAACATAAACAAATACACAACAAAATACATAGGGCACGGGAAAAAAATACACAACAAAGTACAAAAGATACATGACAAAACACATGTCAAAATACATGCGTAACGACTTAACAAAATACATAAATAAATCAATTCCATTTGTCATATTTAGGTATGACGTGATTTATTGATGTTTTTACGTTTACATATGGCATATCTTAGTAGGTATTTATGTGTTATACACTTATTTTTAAATATTGCAGGATTGGTCCTACATCGAAACCCCTAAGTGGACGACACAAAAAAATGCACCTTGTGGCCATCCGAGGCCTGAGTCGTTTTGAAGTACGGCCAGAAAGTCTTTCTTAGTTCTGGGAAACGTCAGAGCGCTCCCTTTCATCACTCTCATACCCCCCCTTTTTTTACATTACCCAACTGAACATTCCTGCCTTGTCGCTGTTAGATCCATAGAGGCCTAAGTTGCTGTCTTACAACTCAGATTCCTTTGCTTGAGTCCAAAAAAGTAAGCGCCCAGTCGGCAGCTTTGTTGTATAAACTGAAATATTTGCAAAGCGCAAGGACCGACAGGACATTGCTCTCCATTGTCAAATAACATTTGACCTGGATTAGGACTAGAACATTTTCTCGTGTCACCAAATACTGTATAGTAGACCCCCGGGATACGGCACTATTCCGTCCTGAGGTAGGGATTGCAAGGTGAAATTGTTGTATGGTGGGGTAAAGAAACCTTGATTTGACTTTTCTTTTCACCCCGTCTTTCTCTGCCTGTCTCCGCATCCGTACCCAATGCTTATACTCTGCTTAATGCAGTGCCTGGAGGCTAAATATAACGAAACACTCTGTCAATGAGAACACCACTGAACCCTAGTGTAGCGTAAGTGCATTTCCACTTCATTCTGGGAAAGTAAAACAAAAAGTTCTCCAAAGTCAAACATGCCCACGCCCCTATTAAGAGAGCTTCGCGCCCCCACAAAGGGGTCAGGCCCAACTGTTTGAGAACCACTGCTTTATCATCACTGCAAGACTTAGTACAGATAGCTAAACAAATAAAAGTCTGTTACATGAGATTTTGAATTAACAAATAAGAGAGACTGGAATTATGGGAGGGAAGTTAGCCAATTTCATATCAGCATCTTCATGATGCCATGACACAAACAAATAGCAGATCAGCATCTAATAGGGTTTCGACCAATAGCAGACAGGCATCTTAGAGACGTAACCCGTCATATGCATGAACTCTGCAAAGTTTGAATGACCTTTTTGAAGATGCAAATCATTTGTTCTCAATGTCATATAGTGAGGAAAATGCTGTAAAGAGGGTCTGAAAGTAAGTTGGGAAATGGCTATCTTTAGGAGAGTACATATTACTGCCTAGATAGCATTCCTCAAATTCCATATCAATCAGAAATGAGAGACGACTCCTCAATATCTTTGTTCATACAATGCCTTTAGGAATTTAATGAACAGACACAATATTTTTTTCCATTATTGCAAGTCAAATACGTATTTCCCTCTTTCCCCAATTTTGTGACCAATGTTATTGCTATTAAATCTTGATTTTGTGGTTAACCGTTTGCGAATTTCTACACGACCGAGTCACACATATTCCGACCAACACACAGAGGCTATTGTTACCTCATGTCGTCAGGAATTTTCCATGGGACATTAAGTTAAAATTATTGTTCGTTAATGTTGGTTTTCCCCCTGTTCGGCTATCCATTTCCCATTGTAACTCGATTATTCATTGTCTCGTCGTCAATCATTACAGCGGCAACAATCTTTGTTTGACTTTGGTGTAGAAAGTGAGCTTACGAACAGTGTGGTGGAATAGCAGTTAGCATTATCCTGTGTTCAACGGTTGTGTGAGTATTGACGGATTCAGTGGTTTTCTCTTCATTTAGGCTAACATCAGTTTTACCATAACCCCCCCAAAAGACCCTCCATCTGTCAAGTTCCAGTACTCTTCCATCAAAAGAAAAAAAAGTTCAAAGAAGTCCCAGCGGATCGCCGTCTCATCGGCTGCACTTCTTCATCAAATAGCTGCTTTGGATTTAGTTCAAGGCTCTTTTTTTCCGCTCGCTTCTCAAAGTATCAGTCAGAGTTAACGAACGCGCCCGCAGGCTGAGAAAGAAGCTTGAACACAGTCCGAGCTTTGTGCCGGACTTTTGCATATAGAGCGCATAGTGTTGGGGTAACCAGGCAGTGCAGCTGGCCTTTTGGCCTTTCTTGCCAGCTTCTTTAAATCAAGAAAGCAAAGGACAAGAGCCCTGTTCACCCATTAAAAAGACATTGAGGGAAAAGATCTCGGGAAGTGTTAAGGATTTGTTGTTTCAGGCAAAAATAGGGGTGGTTTCACGGTGGTTAATTTCTACTTTTGAAACATTAGTTTAATCGTGACTCTGACCAGCATTGATTATGTTTGTAATCAAATCGGTTCCAGTAGAGCAATGTTTCTAAAAATATGTAAATTAGGCCACAGGGTTATAGCATGACAAAAATATGACATATTGATATTATGATGAGGAATATGGGGATTTTGTGACCCCTCTTTACAGCATTTTTCCCTACAAATTCTTGCACAAAAATTCTCAATTTGTGTTGTTCGTGTATATGACTGTTCAAGTTACACTTCTAATATGCCTGTGGACTCGGTATCTACGTGAACACGAAGTGGTGTAACCCTGGGCACAAAGATTTCCATCTGCTGCAGGGACGTCGAACTTTTAGCGTGTGACGTCATCCACTCCGCTGTTGCTAAATTACAATACAGTACCCCGAGGTCATCCTGTTAATAAACAACAAAAGGATACTGCTTGAAGTGTTAATTTCCCTACGAGGATGAATAAAGTATCCATCTATCTATCTATCTATCTATCTATCTATCTATCTATCTATCTATCTATCTATCTATCTATCTATCTATCTATCTATCTATCTATCTATCTATCTATCTATCTATCTATCTATCTATCTATCTATCTATCTATCCATCCATCCATCCATCCATCCATCCATCCATCCATCTATCTATCTATCTATCTATCTATCTATCTATCTATCTATCTATCTATCTATCTATCTATCTATCTATCTATCTATCTATCTATCTATCTATCTATCTATCTATCTATCCATCCATCCATCCATCCATCCATCCATCCATCCATCCTTCCATCCATCCATCCATCCATCCATCCATCCATCCATCCATCCATCCATCCATCTATCTATCTATCTATCTATCTATCTATCTATCTATCTATCTATCTATCTATCTATCTATCTATCTATCTATCTATCTATCTATCTATCTATCTATCTATCTATCTATCTATCTATCTATCTATCTATCTATCTATCTATCTATCTATCTATCTATCTATCTATCTATCTATCTATCTACTATTGGTCAACATCATATACTGGCCTGCTATTTGTTTGGGTCATGGCATCATGAAAATGCTGATAAGCTATTGGCCTATCTACCTCCTACAATGCCTTTCTCTTCATTCAGTTTAGAATCTTGTGCGCTTTGTAAAAACTTTGCGATTCGGCGATACAGTTCTGTACTTATTCACTATGGGGGCCAAGGTTTTCAGTGATGCTAAAGGGGGAAGCAAACCATGATAACTATTGAAACGAAGCTTGCAATATGAAGGAGGCACACAAATGGCTAGCCTCGCTAAATTGCATGGTCGTAAACAATCGACGATCTCAACTATTATTGAAAATGAGGAGGTTATCAGAGCAAGGAAATATTCTAAGGGGATTACAAACCTCACAAGTGGAAGTTTTAAAATCACTTTCACTTTTAATCCGCTGTCTCCACTCCACCTCGGTATCCATTCACTACACCACTTGACTAGCTCAAGTCACGTCACACCAAATGTAATCAAATTTCACTTTTCTTTCACAACTATTTATTTATAATAGTGTTTAATCTTACACATATATTACACTTAAGTAGCACTTACTAAATATATTAAATATTTTAATGTTTTATCTTGGGTACAAGGGTTTCCGAATGCATTGGCTACCCATAACCATCGGTTCCTATGGGTCATTTCGCTTTACGATCCCCACGTCAAAACAGATTAATTATGTATCTTAGAGGGGTCCACTCTAGACAATAACTGAACGAGGAAAACAAAAACAAAAAAATTATTAACTACTGTGTTCATAATAACCAAACATACAACAGGTGCACATACACACAGTTAGCTTAGTATAAGTCATGTTATTGTCCCTCCAGATGGGTTTGAGCCTGGCAAGTGCAGCAGTGGTTTGAGCTATCTTGCCCAGAATTTCTGTCTCTGACCCATCTTCTGATACCACCGCTCCAAGATATTTAAATTTGGTGATTGGTTAAAGCTCTTGCTGGTTGATGGTGATGTTTGTGTTGATACCTTGGGTGTTGTGTTAATGTCTTGTATTTTTTTAATGTGCTGATTTCCATCCAATAAGTAAATACATTAGTTGATTGAATCAAATATGAAAAAGGGTCATTAATAATTTAAGTAATTTAGATGTTCATTTACTTTTCAACTAAATAGAGACATGTTTTGGATGGAGGCTTGGAGTATTTTTAAAGTATTTTCAACCAATTTTGGATAGAGAACGATTGGGTAACCGCCAATCCTAGCACATTTTTTTTCTGAGTTTGGTTATTTGATGTTCCCATACTTAGTCCTTTGTAGCTGTGATGTCATCTCCAGGCGATAATAACTAACAAAATGGCTGGCCTGTTTAAGTATGATTCCACATACACATTGTATAGTCTGGCACTGAACATAGAAATTCCGTTTTACTTGGAAGTTTGCCCAACACATTTGTCCTTAAAGTTTTTTTTTTTACCACAAACATTCCATGTGAAAGCGTGCAAACAATTTACAAGAGCTTATAAAAACATTCCCTGAGGCTTTATAAAATGTACACACACCTTCCCCATACCCTTATGATGACTGCTGAACATCCATCTAGGAAGGATTGTCCAGATTCTGAAATATTGTGATGATAGAAAGCAAGAAAGATCAGACTCTAAATGTCCATCTTCTTTGATTCTTAAGATTCTGGCAGCCATTTTACAATCACAGCTGATGGTTGTTTGTTTTTGGAGCAGGAGGGTGTCAGAGGAAAACGCAGGCGGCAAAGCCAAAACCAAATAGCAGACGTAGCACATACTCAAAATCTCCTTCACTTTAAGATTCATTCCTGTCGGCTTTATCTTGCCCTCAACATAAAAAAGGGAGTCTGAGGAAAGATGCACTGGAATAGTTGCTTAAGCCCGTCCAATTATGTTCTTAAAATGTTTTCTATTCACCAGAGCAACACTTATCCACTCCTTTAAACCAGTGGTCTCAAACAGGTGACTTGCAGCCCAAGACTGATTCATTTATTTTCTTTTAAATTCGTACATCATTTTTATAATTTTGTGTAGCAAATGTGGAAAACCCAATGTGGCGCAACTTTGCCCAGATGCTTGCTCCGGCGGCTCCCAAGTAAATTGACTTTGAGAGCCCTGCTTTAATAGTTTTATTGCTTGTTCGGAGCTTTTCAGACTGTGTTTCCCATCGGCACCCCGGACTCCTTTAGGACATGTACGCTAATGCTAAGTCACTGAACCGTAACAGGCAGAAGCCTATTAGAGAGAACTTGCGCTTGTAAAGATCAATATTGATCCGTGGGGTCTGTTTAATGGATGCTGAGTGTAGCTGTGATTCTTCTTTTGTCTGCTCTGAGATCCCCATCACCCTTAACTCTTAGTATGTGCTCTCTCTTAACACACTCTCTCTCACACAACCAGTTTGGTTTTTCTATCCTAGTTGAGAAATTCCATTGGCATAATGACTTTTACTAGCCTCTATCCTTAATCTTAACCTTCAAAACAGATTGCCTGGTCATAACCCTTAATCAAACTAACTCTAGAAAATATTTTTTAATGAAAAGGATTTCACCATACTAGGACAAAAGTGTTGCATTAAGGAATATTGTTCTCACAATGACAGTAAAAATCAGTGAATGGTCCTAGAAAAATCACTCATTACAGTATGTATACATACGCAGTTGATTTTTTTACACCAAGCATTTTACATAATGCAGATTTAGTCTTCTCAGCCTGGTCCAGGACTACAATTTAGTCTCTGGTGTCCTCGACAGCTGTTTGGTCTTGGCCATAGTGGAGTTTGGAGTGTGACTGAGGTTGCGGACAGGTGTCTTTTATATAGGTAATGTGTTAAAGCAGGTGCCATTAATACAAGTAACTTGTGTGGCCCCATTAGACCTCATTAGAAGAAGTTAGGCCTCTTTGACAACCACAAATCTTGCTGTTTGTAGGTGACCAAATACTTGTTTTCCACTCTAATTTGGAAATCAATTCTTTAAAAATCAAACAATGGGATTTTCTCTTTTCTTTTTCCACATTCTGTCTCTCATGGTTGAGGTTTACCCATGTTGACAATTACAGGCCTAGAGGAACTTGGTACTAAATGGTACTAAGGAGGTCACAAAATGAGTCTCTTGGTTGGATGACCATCTTCTTTTATTGGTCTCAAGTGGCACCTGTAGATAGTCCATGCCTCACATCCATACATTCAGACCAGCATTTTTGTGTAGGGTCTGAGATTACTGTTTTGGAAATCCCTTGTCATTAGCCAACCAAAAGATGTTGATGCTTGCTCGAGGCTGTTATGTGTCTCTTCATACAATGAGCAGGTGTCAGACATTACGCTCCCCAGATATTTGGAGGATGGTGGCGTGAGTAGCTGTTGCCCTGCTGCTGTGAGCGTTATTGGGTGAACTGACTGTGTATCGCTGTCTTCTTTGTGTTGATCATCAGTCCCATTCCGGTGTATACAGTTACAGCTACTGTGAGGATGTTTTGCAGGGCCTCTGGTGTGTTGGAAACCAAGGCCCAGTCATTAGCTGTTGTAGCTCAATGATGATCCCTGAGGTCAACTTGGAAGTTGCTTTTAGCCTCTTGATGTTAAACAGGTTACCATAAAGCCCGAAGTTGATGGTAACTCCAGCCTACTTCTGGATTCATACCTATTAATGTGACAAATACAAGTATACACACTTACACAAACAAACATACACAAAAAAATATTTTACCCTGAAAGAGGTCCAGCCACATTAGGACCACCAAAATGTTGTATTAAGGACTATATTGGTCTCCAGAATGACGGTTAAAATGAAATGAAATTATGAAATGAAATGATCTGCATTTATATAGCGCTTTTTCAAGTCAATGACTTCCCACAGCGCTTTACAATGTGCTCCACATTTCCCAATAGCGGCCTTGCAGCCATATAGGCGCTAACCTGCTTTTTGGGGGTATTAGGGGTTCAGTATCTTAACTAAGGACACTTCGACATGTATCAGGGACGGGATTCGAACTAGGATCCCTTGATCCCAAGACGAGCGCTCTACCTCCTGAGCTACTGCCGCCAGTCCAAATCAGTCAGTGAATGCTCCTAAGAAGGACTCCAATATGAGTTTACATACATACGCAAAAACACACACACACACACACACACACACACACACACACACACACACACACACACACACACACACACACACACATACGTAAATACACGAAATATACGTTTTAAACCTAAAAGGTTTTACACACATTACGACAACCAATATGTTCTAGTTCGGACTATTGGGTTTCACAATGATGGTGAAAAGCAATGAATGGTAATAAGAAGGTTGCAAATACGAGTATACATACATACTAAAAACACGTTTTAACCTTTAAAAGTGTCTAGCCACACCAGGACCACCAAAATGTCCTAATAAGGACTATTAGTCTCCAGAATGACAGAAAATCTATGAATGGTCCTAAGATCACAAATATGAGTAAATATATACTCACACATACACACACTAGCGTGCAAACAAAGACCCTGCTTTCTACTCTCTCGCACTCTGCTGATGCAGCTGCTGCGCTGACTGGGCACTTTATAGCAAGCAGCTCATTTTCTGGTCACTGTTTGTGTTAGAGAGCAACACTTTTAAGTGTTTTTATAAACACATAGGGGTTGGTTGAAAGAATCACATGGATTTTTTTTAATCCTCGGAAACAGACTACCGTATTTTCTGCACTGCATAGATTATAGAACGGAAAATGTGGTAAACAAAAAATAATACGGAAATGTCCCAGGGAACTCAACCAATACACTTGAGGCATTTTAACCATTCAAATAAAGTCAAGTCAAGTCACATTTATTTGTATAGCCCTTAATCACAAAAATGTCTGCACAGGATTACAATTAAACCGGAGTTTGCTTATATCATTAATCTCTCTAATACAAGTACCACTGTGCAGTGCAACATAAACATATACTCAAAGAGGGAAACAGTGTGTACAGAGTAATACACATAAGTACATTGATTCCCTGTGTTGCACTGTGGGTGTCAAACTTATTTTAGCCCAGGGGCCAGATCATAGAAAAGCATTCTCACGGGGCCGGACAAGTAAATTATTAGCATAAAAAGTGTGCCTTGCCCGGAAGGCTGGTGGTCTTATTTGAAGCTCTAAATATCAACTCTGCATTTGTAAAAAATAGAATAAAAAGCAAAAAACAATTGAATTCATTTCCAGTACAGTTAATAAAATTTGAGGAAAAATAGCACACAAATACTTAAGTGATTGATATAATGATTTAACAGTAATTCAGATTTTTGTTTTTGTTATGAAAATGTTTACCTGAATAGGGGAAAGGTGCTGTTAGATTTCATATCTATTATAGAAGAGACTAAAGCTTTTTCAAGGTTTTGCAAAGACGGTGGTATTTCTTTTTATTTTTGTTTTTTTCGTATTGTCGCACATCAGTGACTTTTATTTTGCGTAAAAAAATCATGGGGATGGGTTTCCTCAATGTTCTCTGGTTGAATAATGATAGTCAGAAAATAAAGCTACAGTGAGTGCTTTACGAGTGGCGTCTGGCTTTGGCAACATACAGTGGACATATTCAAAACTGCAGGTTATTATTTGTCTCATTTGTCTCATGAATTGACACATGTGATTTATACTGTAGAAGGATGGATACAACTGTTGCGCCATTGTATGTGGACTTTATCATTTTTGTAGCGAGGTCAGAAAATAAAACAGAAACGTCCCGGAGTGATCAAGCAATACATGTGAGGCTTTTTGGCGAGTAAACCGGAGTTTACTTCTCTCTACTACAGGTTCCACAGTGCTCTGCAGCATAAACATATACTAAATAGACACATACATGAGTAAACTGATGCTTTTGTTACAGTCTAATACATACACAATATGTGATTCCTGCTACGCAGAAATTCACTCAATACATTTGTTAATAGAGTAATATTCCATTACCAAGTCTATTAAGCTAATTTCCGCATAGCCATTGGCTGGGTGGCCTACCCGGACCTCGAGAGCCGCATGTCCTGCATGTGTTTGGAGTTTCTCTGCTCCAATACAGGTGATTCCAATCACCTGGATCATTTTCAAGCTCTCACAAAGCTTGCTAACAGGCTAAAAACTGTTGGAGCAGAGCAACCCCCAAAACATGAAGAACATGAGGCTCTTGAGGACAAGGTTGGCCACCCCTGGTAGATTAACCACAAAAATTAAGGGAATACAGTATATTTTATATTTGTTTATGTTTTGATAACTTGATCCAGACTCCAAGGTCATCAACACATTTTATTTTCGTTACCATGAATATATTGTGTAGCAATGTGTATGACTAAACCCCTTTAAAATTGCATTTCAAATTTCAAGAAAACTCCCTAAAGCTCAACCAGGACCAACTGAAGGTTTACTTATTGGCCCTCAAAGTTTGAGAAGGAAAATCCTCCCAAAACTACGAGATGTCAGACCTTTAGATTATATGAAAAACTTGGGCGTTATCTTCGACTCTGAGCTCGATCTTATTCCACATTTTAAAAACACAACATTTTTTTTTTAATCATCTCAGCCAGAGTCTGCCCATTTCTCTCTCAAGCCAACACAGAAGTACTGATGCATGCTTTTATTTATTCTTGTTTAGATTATATAAATGCTCTGCTCTCTGGTCTTCCCAAAAAGAGTATTGCTAGCTTGCAGCTATTGCAAAACTCAGCAGCACAGGTGCTTACGGGGACCGGGTGGAGGTATCACATTACACTAGTTTTCAAATCACTGTATTGGCTCCCTGTGTGTTTCAGGACCAATTTTAAGGTGCTTTTACTTGTTTTTAATTGTCTTAATGGTTTTTGGCCATTCTATCTGTCTGGTTTGCTTTTATTATATCAGCCCTCGCTGAGGTTCTCTGGCATCGGTTTGTTGACTGTTCCTCGAGTGAAGCCCAAAACCTATGGTGATGCAGTCATCAGCCACATTGGTCTTCACCTACAAAACAGTCTGCCGGAGGATATCAGGTCTGCAGGGACCCTTGATATCTTTAAGAGGAGGCTCAAGACCCACTTTTTTAATATATGGCTTTTAATTGATCATTTTTATTTTTTATCTGTTTAACTTCTAATCTTTTACGGTATATTACTTTACTTTTATATCATACTTTTTGTTTTGTTTATTTTTCATTTTTATTTTTACATTTCGGTGTTTCCTCAACTGGGGGCACCACACTGGTAGGATGTGTCACTGACCAGAACGGACTCAGGACTCGATTGCATGCGTTTCTCAGATTTTATTGAAAGAGAGTGAGATTTTAGGCTTGTTGGAAGAAGGCAGGCGGGAATGGCACGTCGTTTGACCAGGATTGGAGATCAGAGACGATGTTGAGTACGTAATAGTGGTCGTGGCCAGGCGGCAGGCGGAACAGGCGTAGTCAGGTTCAGACTTGGGTCAATAACGGGAATTAGGCAGAAAACAGGTTTAGCAGGGATGGAGTTGGACGAAAACGCTCACTGAATGAAAACACAACAGCTCGCAAACGATCTGACAAAGTTTGAACAGAAGACAGGGGCTTAAGAAGGGTGTTGCCACCAATCAGCTTGTCCGGGCTGTTGGCGCCAATCAAGCTGCCACAGGTGTTCCAAATAGGGCAATCATGACAGGGTGTGGTTCAATGGCTGAAATCCAGAGGTCATTGGCTGATATCCCTATCAGTGTGGGTAAGCCTGGCTCAGGTCCCTTTCGTCACATGGCTAGTCTGTGCCTTGCCATAATCATATCATATTTTATCTCTATCACTACTTATTTTGATTTTATTGTGTTTAACCATTGTGTGTGCATGTGTATGAGTTGTTTTGGGTTGTCTGGCGGGAGGGATTTTCATATTAGTGGGAATTTAACTGTGTTGTATGTTATGTTTTCATACATCACTTGAGTGATTTTTTTCCCCTGAAAAGTGCTTCACAAATAAACTTGATTTGAATTGATAATCATCAGAACTGCCCTTCACGAAAAAAATGTTTCAAGAGAGTCCTTAAAATGTGTCATCGCGGGACATTTTGTATACAGAGCCAAAATGTTGCTTTGGCTGTGTTTTCTCCCAAAAAGGAAAGTAAGTTTCCAAACAACATTCCTGTGCTACATTGTTACAGCTGCAGTCCCAATCTTTGCGGAGGAGAGTCCACAGCAAAAGAGATGACCTTCGCTGTTCGTCCAATGGCGAATCTGCTGATTGCTTTGAAGACAACCGCTATGAACTGGCAGCGCAATGCTCTCTGAATTATTTATACGTGAAATTACGCAACCTCTGATACGTGATGAGAAGGGGGAGGGTAAATAACAATCAATGGAATGAAAACAGCTCAGTCCGGGAAAAGGAAGTTGCGTAAAGAATCCGACCTTTGTGTTCGGTTGCGGACGTCTGAAAAAACCTGACAGGAACCGTCTTACACAACTCAATTGTCATTATTTGATGATGCACATATGAGATGCATATATATTCATGCCCGTGCAGTATGTAGGTTTTGGGGTCAGGGTGGAAAACAAGGTTGTAGCCCTAGGGTGCTCACATTTTCTCAGAATGCGAGCTACTTACAAAATGAAAAGGTAAAAAATGAGCGATCCACCACAAAAAAAATGAGAAAAACCTCCAAATATTTACAGGAATCCAGCGAACACCAGCAGCCCTTCCTCTTTCCTTCAATAAAAACTTGTGGTAAACGTTACGCAATTGGGTCCTGTTTCCATTCTGGTCCTGACAAAAATATTAAAATATTTTCGAATGTACTAAGGATTCTTTGAAGAATCTTAAATCAAACCAGACACTAACCAAAACAAATGATTTTTTTTTGTTTTTCTGCATTTGAGCTACTTATAAAATGGCCATTTTATAAAATGATCTGACCACCACAAAAAAAAACATCAACACATTTCCAAAAGTACCTAGAAATATTTAATAAACCAGAAACTAACTAAACCGATTGAAAGTTCCATTTTTTCAGCAGTCAAACTAAGCGCTAAATGATCAAGTCAAAATAAGCTAGCCACCAAAAAAACTGTTAAGGCTTATTTGTATAGTATTTTTTCAAAACATAAACTAAAACAAAATGAAGGTTCCACTTTCTCAGCATGCCATCTACTCCAACATGACCAAGGATTTCCACAATGAACAGTTAAAAATACCTACAGAAAATTTGGAGTTGTCTAATTTGTTATAGCCTAGCAAGGTTGTTGCCCTTTATTAACAAAATTTGGAGATCTGTTAAAAATACATATACAAAATTTGGAGGTCTCCAATTTGTTACTACCATGTTAGCAAGGTTGATACCCTCTATTTACAACATTCGGAGATCTCCACTTTGTTATTGCCATGCTTAGCAACATACACTGTGACATGCTGCACTTTACCTTCAAATGGCAGCGTATCCCACCAATACAAAGCAATGAATACACTTTCCTGTCTGCAATCCACCGGTAGATCCCGATCTACACTGTTTTAGCCCATCCATAAGAACAGCAAAGTCATTACTACTTCAGCAGATATTGTCCGTTACTCAATGTTGCGTATTATTATACAGTTATCGCGTGTTCCCCGTGTGCTTGTCGTGTCAACACTTGTTTAGCTGCTGAGGACTTGAAGTGCAGTGACTTATCAGCATCTCAGCTTTTCTGTTTGTGCGATCGTCTTCACATTGTCCAGAAAAACGACCACGCCACCTTACTTTAATTAAAATGGGAGTAAGATGGTAAGCGCTTGATACCAATCAGGAAATGAAAGATTTTGAAATACGTTTTTCCATAATACTAAATAACAGTTGGGAAAAAACAGTGATGGGTCACATTATAGCTTATATATATATATATATTATATACAGTGAGTACACCTCCAGGATACGGCATCACCATCTTACGGCGTTTTCACTTTACAGCAGAGGTTCACTGTAGGGTGAATCAATAAATGCTAGAATTTACAGTGGAACCTTGGTTTTCGAACGCCTCTCAGTTCGAACAAATCGGTGTTCGACCAAAAATTTCGAGAAATTCTTGCTTCGCTGTTCGGTCAAAAATTCAGAGTTCGAACGCCGGCAATGCATGAGTGCGTACGCGAGAGTGCGATGCTGAGCGGCGTACGCGTGTAGATCGTGTAGATCGCCCCCCACCCCTCGTGACCAACTGTTATCGCGTGCGGACGTGCTTCGTTCGTTTTGCTTTCGCTTCTAATATAGGTGAACGGAGTGTTTTAGCCCCTAACTATGCCGCCGAAGAAGGTCGGTGCAAGCAGGACAGGTGAAAAAAGAAAAGTTGTTCGTACAACTATTGCCTCTAAGAAAGACATAATAGCTAAATATGAAAGAGGTGTGCGAGTTTCCGATCTTGCTAAGGGAATACAGCGTGCGCCTTCTGCTGACCACCACAAAGGTAAGAAATCCTATTCATAATTCTTTTCTTTATCTTTTTTTTTTACACGTTCGTGTTAGCGTAATCTTTCGTACGGAAGATTACGCTAATAACTGATGTTGTTGTGAGCAACCTAACTGATGGAAAGCGGGGATTAGAGACAAGCAGCTAGGGTGGTGGGGCTGGGGGGACAGCGTGTTTCTTATTATGTCCGAGCAACTAGGACTTCAAACTCGACTCCTCCCTCAAACGCACTGTGCGAGTGGCTGGCCCTCCTTATGTTGCTTGCACCCTGCATGCCTCATTAAAGCCCTTAACTTTGTCACAGATTCATTTCAAAACTCACAGAATCGACCCCTCCCCATGTGACGCCCCCCCAGGCCACGGCGCCACCATATGTCCACCTAACAGGGACTGGCAGCTCCTCTTTACTTTGTACTGCTTGCTTACAGTTGAACCATGCAAGATAAACAACCTCCCCCACCTTCGCCCCACCCCTCTCTTTGCTTCTTCACTCTTACTTGTATTTTATTAGGAAAAATAGTCGAGTGCTTTAGAAATTGTATACAGTAGACCCCCGGGCTACAACATTAATCTGTTCTGAGGTGGAGATTGCAAAGTCAAATTGCCTTTTGGTGGGGGAAGTCTATAATAATAGTCTAATGTGTTCCAAACCCCCGCTACTCAAGTAAGAACTTAGTATAAAGAAAGTACTACCTTATGTACTATATGCTCATATGATTAAATAACATTATTAAAAAATATACATGTAAATGATAGATCAAATTTTATTTACGTTTGATGAGACGTGACTTGAGCTGGTACAGTGGAGTTAGTGGATGGATGCAGAAGTTTGAAGCGATGGCGGATCAAAATTAAAATGTATTTTAAAAAGTCCACATGCAAGGATTGTCATGCCCTCAGAATAACGAAGTGTCAAACTAAATTTTCACTAAGGGCAACAGCAGCGTCATCATTGTCCTTCAAAGGGCCTGATGTAGCTTATATATGGAGCTAAATGTAATTGAAGAGTATGTAGAATAACTCAATACACACATTAAATTTGCTTTGCAAATACATGTTACTACACATACATAATTTAGTGTAACCCAAATATGATAAAATAGAATAGAATTCATAGGTCTCGTAGTCCAAGCGCATGTTGGGGAAAGTAGTTTCTGGTCCAAGCACTCGACTAGTTTATTTTTAGAAGCTGAGATATTTTAAGCTCTCAAAAACCACATAAAATGCTGTGGTGGGCCACATTTGGCCCCCGGGCCATGAGTTTGACACATGTCCCATGTTATAATTGCCTCCTTATCCTAATAGCAGTCCAAATAGTCGATTGGTTCCAGGGCAAGTGTAGTAATTCATATGCAAGTTTCTTTTTTCTTGGTAATCACCAGCTTTGTTTCCATGGTTATCATGTTTTCCGTCACCCTCCAGCATCACTGAAAACCTTGGGGCCCATAGCTAATCAATACAGTACAAACTACAGTATTTTATCACACTTGCAGTCTTTACAAAGCACACAAGATTATGAACTGAGAGAGAGGGGCATTTTGGGAGGGAGTTCAGCCAATAGCAAATCAGCATCTTCATTATGTTGTGACACAAACCAATAGACAACCTGCTTCTTATTTGATGTTGTCCAATTGCAGAAGGGCATCTTAGAGGGATAAATCACACAATAATATGCATGGACACCACAAACTTTGATTTTTTTTATTTGTTGGCAGGCAAAATAATTTGTTGGCGATGCTTATACTACATCGTAAAGGAAAAACATCTTAAGAAGGAGGTGCTGTTTCGCAGAAGCCTACTGTATAGAAAAAAACTCCATGATGCAACACAGTGTCCTTTCCAGTAATTTCCACAGAAGTTAAAAGATTATGTATTACATTTTAACTCACCTACATTGACGGCTATAGACTTTAAAGTTGTCTTTAACTGCAAATTCTCTTGAAGGATTAAGGCAACCAGTTTGATATGTATTCTTTAATAGCAACTTATGCTATTACTATTGTTACTATGTTATTATTATGTTGTTATCCGGTTGTAATTATTTCGGGTAGGGTTGAAATAGGCTCAGGGAAGTAATATTTGACAAAGCAGGTTTCTATCATCTAGGTCATGACAACCATTGACAAGGTGATGCACTGCATGTTCCAGTCACTTTGGACTACACACAATGTGTTTTCTTTTTTAAACTAATAGAAAAAAAAAACTAATAAAAAAAAATCTGATTAACGATTCATCAGTTGAATATTTAAAAAAAATCAATTACAAAAATCAATAAGAAAGTCTATCAGAGAGTTTTATTTTAAGTTTCATTTCAAATAAATACAAAAAATACATAAAAATACAAAAAAGCATTACTGGCAGAATACAGAGATGAAGAAAATAGGGTATGAGTGATACTAGAGATTGGAAATGCTGCATTTACAACTGTAGTTAACCTTGTTGTTATTGTTACTATTATTATATAACGGTTATGATTGCTATTGTTGTTATTATCATTGGTGTCACAATGATATTTAGTGACTCGTAGCATCATATCGTTAATAGATGTCATGATTGCTCATTATGTTCACCCCTGCCCGCTCGTTTGGCGCCAGCTGCTGCTGGTTACATGATTGGTTACCCGTCCTATTCAAGCTCAGTCCTTTCACTCGCCTGTTGTCAGTCCGTCAGCGAACTTCTGTTTTCACAAGGCAAGCATTTTTGACTCTGACTCCCGGCAGTCCTGCTGTTTCCACTCGTCCGTTCCTGATTTCCCCGTTTGTTTCCTGCTACGACCCGTTTTTTGACCCCGACCACGTTTTGATCCCTCGTCCCGGGTAATGACCCATTTTTTGACTCCGACCACGTTCTGATCTCCCTAGTTTATTTTTAGATGCTGAGATATTGATTAGCTATGGGCCCCAAGGTTTTCAGTGATGCTGGAGGGCGACGGAAAGCATGATAACCATGGAAACAAAGCTGGTGATTACCAAGAAAAAGAAACTTGCATATGAATTAAGGACCTGTTTTTCGGTCTAACTACACTATGATATCCCGATCCGGAAGATCCACTTCCGCATTCAGAACACGCTCCTACCCCGTGAGCGGCTTGCTTCCCGCGTCCAGCAAGTCAAGTCAAGTCAAGTCATTTATTTTTGTATAGCCCTAAATCACGAAGAGTCTCAAAGGGCTTCACAGATTGTTACACTATATTACACAGACTATTGTCAACCGACAAGAGGAGTAGGTTATTCGTATGCAATAGAGTAGAGGTGAGTTTTAAGTTTAGATTTAAACATTTCCACTGAGGTTGCAGATCGGATCTCAGGGGGAAGAGCATTCCACAGCACCGGTGCCCGGATGGAGAACGCTCTCGAACCAGCAGAAGACTTCTTTGCTCTCGGGATCACCAGAAGACCGGCACTCTCGGATCGCAGGCTTCGGACCGGGACATAGCGGCAGATCAGATCTGAAAGATAAGAGGGAGCAAGTCCATGTATGATTTTGTACAGTACTAAGAGAACTTTGAAGTCACATCTTTGGCTAACTGGGAGCCAATGCAGGTTAGCCAAAATCGGTGTTATGTGATCGTACTTTTTTGTCCTAGTTAAAAGCCTCGCTGCGGCATTTTGTACTAGCTGAAGAGACTTGATTCTGGACTTCGGGAGACCGGAAAGTAGTGCATTACAGTAGTCGAGACGGGAGGTAACAAATGCATGAATTATTGTTTCCGCATCAGACTGAGACAGTATTGAACGGATTTTAGCAATGTTGCGAAGATGGAAGAAGGCAGTTCTAGTAATTTGCTTTACATGCATCTCAAATGATAGATCAGGGTCAAATATGACACCTAAATTTTTAACTGAGTCACTCTGTGTGATGTGACATTTGTCAAGGTTCACAGCAGTTTTTGAGAAGAAGTCACGGCATTTAGAAGGACCAATGACTAACATTTCGGTCTTTTCAGGGTTAAGACGCAAGAAATTGAGTGACATCCACTCTTTTATCTCAGTGAGACAGGCCTCCAAATTTCCACAGTTTAGTGTGGAAGATTCCTCCAACGGAAGATATAGTTGAGTGTCGTCTGCGTAGCAGTGGAAGCTGATATTGTACTTGCGGATAATATCACCTAATGGAAGCATGTAAATGTTGAAAAGTAGGGGGCCGAGCACAGAACCCTGCGGAACACCGCAGGTAACATTAAAGGGCTCAGATGTCGTTTCACCATATTTCACACAGTGCGTCCTATCTGAGAGGTAGGATCTGAACCACGAGAGGACGGTTCCTGAGAGACCAATCCATTTTTCCAACCGTTCTAGTAGGATATTGTGGCGCACTGTGTCAAAAGCAGCACTAAGATCCAGCAGCAGCAAAAGTGATGAAGCGCCAGAATCCATTGACATTAGGAGATCATTTGTTACCTTGATCAGCGCTGTCTCAGTAGAGTGGTTAGCCCTGAATCCTGATTGCATCGATTCAAAAAGGTTGTTCTCAGATATGAAAGCATTCAGCTGCTGTGCCACTACTCTTTCGAGTACTTTAGAGAGGAAAGGTAGGTTTGACACAGGTCTGTAATTACTTAAGATTTCTGGATCAAGGTTGGGTCGTTTTAGTGTGGGTTTAATAACGGCGGACTTAAAAGCAAGCACCGGATCGCTGCCGCTGACTTTACTCTATATCTCAATAAACTTGTGAGTAAGGTTACGCATCTGGGTCCTCCTTCTGTTCTGGTCTTGACAGATGATTGGTGTATAAAATATGTGACTACAGTTATTATTATAATTGTTGATATCCGACCTATGTAATATGTAAATCCGTGAGATTTTGTTATATTTAGACACAAAAGAAGAGCTTTCTGTAAAATGTAATTAATAGGGAAGATGAAGGGGTAGGGAAAATAAGCCTCTGCTTCTTACTGCCCCTTTTCAAACATGTTATCTTAACATTATTTTTGTTGTTGAGTCATTGTTTTTGTCCTGTTTTTATTTTATAATGTTCAAAATAAAGTTTTCATGCATTCATTTTTATTGAACTCTAAATGAATTCATTAAAAATGTTTTCAAGATATTTAAAAACAACACAATCTGGAATATTACTTGGCGTTGCTAAGTAGGTTTACTGGTAACCGTTAAATGTGATAAACGAGGGATTACAGCAATGTGCAGTAATTGTTTCGATATTGAGGTCAGGCTGACAAATGAAAGAAAAAGCTTATGACATTGTTTTAAAAGAAAATAATTATGCTATGAACAAATAGTGATGGGAGAGTACCAATAACAGGCATGTAAAGCAGGCATGTCCAAAGTCCGACCCAGGGGTCAGTTCCAGCATTTGAACAATTTTTTTACTCGCCTGCGGCCTTTGTTGTCAAATTAATAATATTCGGCCCCCCAGTATTGTCCACCGCAGTATAAAATGCCTTTTGTGCAAAAAAGAACAAAAACAAAATCACAATTTCACCGGATAATGGCAGTAGCGCTTTGGCAACTTTGCCCCTGGTTTTCGGGGGGAATTTTAGCCCATACAATTTCCAACATGGTAACTATAGGTAAAAGAAGGAATGTTGACTGTGAGGGCCGCAAAATCCAAGTGGAAATTGGAGTCTTTCAATAGGCCACGAGAATGCGGCTGTTTTCAAAGGATATAATTTTCAGAGATATTGCTGGACAAAACATAGATAGATAGATAGATAGATAGATAGATAGATAGATAGATAGATAGATAGATAGATAGATAGATAGATAGATAGATAGATAGATAGATAGATAGATAGATAGATAGATAGATAGATAGATAGATAGATAGATAGATAGATAGATAGATAGATAGATAGATAGATAGATAGATAGATAGATAGATAGATAGATAGATAGATAGATAGATAGATAGATAGATAGATAGATAGATAAATAGATAGATAGATACTTTATTCATCCCCGCAGGGAAATTCACAAAACATGCTGATTATGAAAAGCTAACTCGTAACGAACGCTGCAAAAAGGTGAAGCAACTAGAAGCTGTATAACGGCGCAGCAGTGGTTTTTCATGAGATCCTGCTAGTCAAATTAAAATACTACAAAGGCGAGCTACGATGCTGCGACACTGAATCGCCAAACACTGCAAACCTTTACTGGAGGGTGAATTTATTAGAGGCTGTTAAAAGAATGCCACACATTTTCTGCTTAGTTATTTTTTAAAATCTGTGCATATATGTGCATCATATGGAGCAACTTCAAATTGACTCTTTGTGTAATGACAATAAAGGTGTTCTATTCTATTCTATTCTCACCAAATCTGGCCAGATTTCTGAAAAATCTGGACACCCCTGAGGCAAGGTATTCTACATATTCTGATGTTTGGCCTGTCTCGTACTACAGTTAATATTAATATGTATATATACATTATATGAATTTGTTTGGACATGTCTTCCAAGACTCCAGAGATGCTAAAGGGAGAAGCAAGAAGATGATAACTATGGATATAAAGCTTAAGATAAAAATGTACTGTATATTGGGACCTAAATCAAATGAAAAATAAAATTCTTAAAGATTGTGGACTGACTTGCAGGAAAAACTGACTCAGCACTGGGAGGTGCCCGAGAGCCCTCACTGAATTTGCCATGCAGTACTGTCAGGCAAAACAGGTCAAGGCTCCATCACTTCAAACTCTCCGCGACACGACACCAGCAAAGAAGCAAAAAGAGCTTCCCTCGGCACTACTTAGCCAAAAAAAGCTGACTCAGCTGATGCTAGATGGAAACCAGAGAGGAAGAAGGAGGAAGGAGGAATGGAGTCCTGCGCCACTGCTGAACCTCCCACTAAGATTTTCAATAAAGGTAGTTCCCCATAAAACAACAGGGACTTATCCTTCGGAAATGGGTTGAGTGAGAACCTAGTTACCTAGCATTGACCCTCAACAAGAAGAACAACAAGTCTAGAAAAGATGGTGTAATTTAAAAAAATAAATATGACAGTATGGGTTTCGTTTCTTTGGACTTAAAAGCTCGTTTTGGTAAAAAACTCCAGTGATTTTTGTAAAATTATAAAAGGTAAATGATTCGCCAACTGTGTACAGTAATCCCACGCTATATTACGGTTTACTTTTCGCGGTTTTGCAGATTTTCATTGTGCATTATGTTCTGTATCCTAATTGGCTATTAATCAGTAACCCTGGCCTTTTTCTGCCTGTGTCTGCCTGTGCGTCAATACCGTTGGAGTCTAAGTTGTTCGCCTACATAAAACAGCTTGAGAAACCTAAATTACGTGCGCAAATCTTTTTAAATTTTGAGTTTCTCTAAAATCTAAAAAATGTTGGACATCTTAACAAGCTTAAGAAAGGTAAAAGCATAATTAAGTAAAAAAAAAATTACCTAGTAATGTCCACATGATGGTGACAAGATATCATTTGAGGTAATAAAGTAGTGTCCTTGAATCATTTTTCCCCCCTTCAAGTGTAAACATTATCCACCACAAATCAACAAATATCGACCTAATTCTAACTGCACAAGCTTTGTCCCTTACGTTTCAGCAAGTCTATGGTCTGGTAGAAAGTAGACCCCAAAGTTAAGGTGTTCCCAACCTTTTGATGTTTTCACGTAACTATGTACAAAAAGATTATTTTTTTTGACCATTTTATGGCATTTTTCCCACCAGACGACATCTAAAACAAATTATTGTGTGTGCTCAAAAATTTACAAATTCAAACAAGTGGATTTGACTGTACGACTTGTGTCTCTGCTATTTGGCCAAGTCATATACGACGTTATTTCTACTATTGGTTTGAGTCAGGGCATCTAAAGAAGCCAAATTGCTATTGGCTGAACTTCCTCCCAACATGGTCCCTTTTGATCTCTTGGTTCATTTTAAAATCTTATCTAGCAAACTTGAATTTGTTTAGCCTGGAGTCCTAAGACTTGCAGTGATGCTGAAGGGAGAAGCAAGAATGCCCCCACCCACCCTTATCACATTCTACAGGAGCACCATAGAGAGCATCCTGACAAGCTGTTTTTCTGTGTGGTTAGGACAGCAGAGGAAATCATCAGGACTTCTCTCCCCTCCATTCAGGACATTGGCCAGAAATGCTGCCTATCCCAAGCCAAGAACATCATTAGGGACCCCTCTCACGCCCATCATGGACTGTTCACTCTGCTAGCCTCTGGGAAGAGGTACTGCAGTGTGCGGTGCAGGACCACCAGGTTCTGCAACAGCTTTGTCCCCCTGGCCATTAGACTGTTAAATGGTTAATCACACATATAGTAAGCCTACACAGCTGCTAATCTGTTTTTTTTTTTTGCACTACTGGCAGTTCTCTTATACCTAGCCACTCCTTTGCACATCTGTTCTCCTCTGCACTATCGTACTCCAGTGTTATTGTTTTTGTATAGTGACTTGTTTACCTGACTGCCCATTTTGCACATCTGGTTAGCTGCTCCTCTTGCACTCTTTGCACTACTGTATAATACTATACATAGCTATAATTATTTTGTTTTTATTAGTACTCAATACTCCATGTCAATACAACATTTTATTTATATCTGTACATTCAAGGAAACTGTGCGGGTCAGATGTATCGACATTTCGTTCTGTATACACGTGTACAAGAATGACAATAAAGTATATCTGAATCTGAATATGAATCTGAATCTGAATCTGAATATAATAAATGTAAATGTACTTAATGCAGCCCTTTACAACAGTCATTTTGGTGTACCAAATTACTTTATAGTAGATAATAAAAGAGAAGCAATAAGTCAGAACCAACCCAAAAAATAAAAACAATATAGGACAACAACAAAAAAAAACAATAAAATAAAACGGGATCGAAAGATAGAACATAATAAAAGTGTCGTCATACTACTGGACATTAAAAACTATTCCGAAGAAGTTGGTTTTTAGCCTGGAATTAAAGAGATCTCGGTCAGAAATGAGACACTTCTCGACAGGGAGCTAATTCCAAGTCTTCTAAGAGTCAGTTTAATTTAGTACTTACTATATACTAACTTGTTACTTATATTTAATATGTAGTTATAATTCTTATGTCTTTTACCTAGGGTACCAGGATTTTGAACGACTACCACAGGGTTTCTATACTCTGCCATATGACAATTTCACCTTGAGATCTCCACCTCAGAACGGATTAATGTCGTATTATAAACTGACCGATAACGGATAATGGATAATGAATAAAGAAGACAGAACAATAACCCTTAAAAAATCCCCCCCCCCTGTGATCTACTGTGGCACTCTAAGTTTTTGCCACCCTCTATTGCCTCTTCCATGCAGTAAAATACATCCGAAAACCTACAAAATCATGAAACAGGCTAACCGATTGACAAAGGCGCCAATTCACAGCATGCTGTCTCCCCAATGAAAATAAAGATAAGCCTATTTTTAGATGAGCTTAGTCTATTTTTGATCCATGTTAGGGATGTCAAATTGGTAAACTATATTGGTTCAAGCGCCACAAAGGTTTTCAGTCTTCACTTAATACTAGGGCCCAAGAGTGCATCTAAGCGGATTAGATATGTTTGAAGAATGTGTATCTTTATTATTTCAAAATTAACATAAATCTAAAATGACTATATATTTTGGTGATAGGTTGCTTGGACATAATACAAAAAATAAAACTCAATACATTGGAAAAAAGTTTAGCCTTAAAGGTCGAATGTGTAATATTTGAACACTAGATGGCACTGTATTGTACAAGCGACCGTAATTGATACACGGCAAAGAAGACGTAAGAAGGTCAAGTCAAATCAAGACAAGTCAAGTCACATTTTTTTGTATAGCCGATAATCACAAAATGTTTCAAAGGACTGCAGCAGTTACAATTACACCATCCCCTAATCTTCAACCAACATGCGGGCAAGGAAAAACTCAAAACCCCAGCACGAGGAAAATAAGAAACCTTGAGAAGAGGCCTCACAAGTGGTAATTCTAAAGTAAAAACAAAATACAAATTTTTCGACCTGTCACGATTACTCATTGCACTCATCTGTGCCTGCTTGTTTCCAGTTGCCTGATTGATTCCCCTCCTATTTATCAGTACTCCAGTCACTCCTTTTCAGTCCGTCAGCGAACATCTGCATACGCAAGGCAAGCACTTTGACTCTGGCTCCGGTCCGTTTTTGACCACCGACCACGCTCTGATCTCCCGCTCCGGCTATCGACCCGTTTTGTCCATTTGACCACGCTCTGATCTCCCCTGTCGGCTAACGACCCGTTTTTGACCATCGACCACGCTCTGATCTCCCGCAAATCCACTTCCGCATTCCAATCACACTCCGATCCTGTGAGCTGCTTGCTCCCCATGTCCAGCGAGCACCTGATTGCTGGCGTTTGTTTCCTCGATATCCCAATAAACTTTTGAGTGAAACGTTATACGTTTGGGTCTACCATTTGTTCTGGTTCTGACACGACCCATGCTTGTTGTTTTTTCTTTTTTTTTATAAAAATAACATTTATATGATAAATCATGTATTTTTGCCTAGTAGTCAAAACAATGTTTGTTTGTTTTTATACTGGATAAAGGGTTTTTGTTGTACCATTAGGAGGCAATAAATATTACACATCCAGTGTAAATCTTAAATTTCTGTATTTTTGGAATATGAATTGCTAGCACGTTAGCACTAAAATATTATATTAGGTAGAAGTAAAAATAACAAAAATAAATATGTTCGAAAAGCTGTATTTCTGATATTTCACATCAAACTAAATCTGAAATTCCCCTATAATCTGGACAGTAAATTCCAAAGGCGCTAGCCTTAAATTGCTAAATGAGGTCAGGTGGGGTTTTTTTTCAAGACATTTGAAAAAGCTGTATCTTTTATATTTCACACATAAAATAAATCTGAAAATACTGTATTTTTTGACCATAAGTTGCTACATTACATTTAAAAAGCTGTACCTTTAATATTTCACATGAAACAAAACAAAAATTACAATATTTTTCAGACTATGAAATACTACGGCGCTGGCCTTAAAATGTTAGCTAGAAATAAAACAATGAATACAAATAAATATTTATGAAAAAGTTGTCTCATCAATATTTCACATCAAACATAAATCTAAAATTACCTTGTTTTCTGAGATAAATTGCTAGCCTTAAAATGTTAAATTAGCCATAAGTAAAACAAAAACAACAACAGAATTATTACATTACAAAAGCTGTGCCTTATACAGTTCAAATCAAACCTGAATCTAAAATAACTATTTTCCGAACTATAAATTGCCAAAGCGCTAGCTCTAAAATGCTAAACGCTAAAAAGCTGTATCATATATCTAAAATGACCTTATTTTTTCGGACTGTAAATTGTTAAGCCGCTAGCCCTAGAATGATAAATTAGTTTAAAGAAAAAAAAAAAACGTTTTTAAAACATGTATCTTTAATATTTTATATCCAGCTTGAATCCAAAATTACCTTATTTTTTGACTAAAATTGTTAAGATGCTAGGCCTAAAATGATAAATTAGGTATAAAGACAGTGCATTAATGGTCTGCGGCACTAGAATTTAGAGTAAACAACAACAATACTAGTTTTTAGTCTGCTCAATGCACAATAAAGCAACCCTCACAAATGCAAAATTAAGTTAAGAATGTTAAAAAATGTTAATTACGTACAAAAATAAGTATGCTATCGCTTCTTAAATTGAAAGCCATTGATTGTTTAAACTAGAAGGAAATCGACCTACTGCACAAAGGCTTGGCAAAAAAAAAGTACACAAAAACAAATTTACTTGTAAAATATATTTAATGTTAGTATCCGTAAGTATCCGATTTCACAAAGATCAATGCAAAAGATATGCTTAGCAGTAGTGCTCTTTCTGCGAAATAATATCATCGCTGTCACGCAAATTTATCAGGCAGTTTTACCTTAATATAGATCAATTATTTCTGTCATGCGTAAAAAGAAATACCCCAAGCCCCAATGTGGCTATAAATAGTATAATTTGTCTATAAAATAGTTTTAAGTACACCTATGTAGACACTGTATCCTTATAACTGAAAAAATAAAGAAAAAGAAAAAATAGTTTAATTACCCAACAAAAAATATTCAAGCCTCGTGTGATGTTAGGGTCTATAGTGACCCGTTTTAAGGTTCCATCCATCCGTCCATCCATTATCTGCACCGCTTATCCTCAGTAGGGTCGCGGGGGTGGTGGAGCCCATACCAGCCTTCTTCGGGGAGTGGGCAGGGGACACCCTGAAATGGTTGCCAGCCAATCGCAGGGACAGAGACTCACTCGCTCATTCAATCCTAGGGACAATTTTACTCATCCGCCGTGATGCCCTGTTTCAAGGTTATAAAATGAAATAATTAATGTATCTTAGGGCCCATCTATCCATCCATTTTCTGCGCTGCTTATTCTCAGTAGGGTACCAGTGGTGCTGGAGCACATCCCAACTATCTTCAGGCAGTCGTCAGGGCACAACCTGAACCGGTTGCCAGCCAGTCGCAAGGCACACAGAGACAGGCAACCCGCTTTCCTATTCACACTTAGGGACAATTTGAACTGATTAATTAACATAACACGCATGTCTTTGGAATGTAGGAGGAACACAAAGGCATGGGGAGAACATGCAAACTCCACACGGGGAGGCTGCATTAGCTGCAATTGAACCATGGACCTCAGCACCATATGGCCACGCGCTACCAAAATTAAATCCATTGTGGTGGGTGAGTGGTTGGATTTCTTAACCACTAGGATATGGGGCACTATTTCCTGTGGTGTGTCTTGGGCAAGTACAGCCTGGTGGCACCCATCCCTTTCTAGGCCACAAATGTTTCCACACAGTCTCAAACAAGGGACCTTTCCCGTCTTAGGCGAATGTGATAACCACTGCGTTATGGAAACAGTATTTTAAGGCCATAAAATCAAATTACTATGGGAAAAATGGTTATGTATGCATTTAATGTTTGTATTGTAAGATGTAGTGTTAACTATATTGTGAAAAACTATCTTTTTGGTGGTCAGGACTGAGGTAGAAACCCGGTCGAAATTGACCCACTACCAAAGGTTAGTGGTGCCATTTTCTAACACAACACGAAGGTTAAAATGCATCTGAAATTCAAATATAAAATACGAATTCTTAAACGATACAATTTGTTTGACTAATCATGCCAAACCATATGATACCGACTTCTAAAACGTCATCAACTCAATAAATAATAATGCATTAGAACTGATCACAAACTAACTCAAGAGTTTTAACTTCTGACAAAACACTTCTCCAATGACAGCGCCACTGCCTCCTAGTGTAGTGGAGGTGCAATTGCAAAAACAAAAAAAAAAAAACAATGCTCCTTGAGGCCGCCCCCCACTATCTGAGAATGAATGAATGAATGAAAACTTTATTTCGAACATTAAAATAAAAACAGGACAAAAACAATGAGTCAACAACAAAATAATGTCACATAACCTGTTCGAAAAGGGGTAGTCAGAAGCAGATGCTTATTTTCCCTACCCCTTTATCTTCCCTGTTAAATACCTTTTACAAATCCTCTTCTCCTCTTATGTCTAATACAACAAAATCTCATGGATATACTTATTACATAGGTCAGATATCAATAATTATAATAATTACAATAATCACATATTTCATACACTAATCTTCGTAATACCCATCCCTCAACGTCATAATGCCACTAGTTACCAAATATCACTGCGGCACCAATGATAATAACAACAATAAAAATAAACATAATATTTATAATAACAGTTATGATATGTAAATTATTCCAAAGTTTGACTCCACACACAGACACACACATACTTTTCCTGGTTGTTCTCACCTTTGGGAATTTGAATTTACTACAGCCCCTCAAGTTACAATTTCCCTCTTTCCAAATGAATAATTTTTGGATGTTTTCTGGCACCATGATTTTGTTAACCTTAAATAACAGCTGTGAAGTGAAACATTGTATTAAATCATCCAATTTCTCTGCGTGGATAAAATATTAGTATGATCCCGATATCCTACCCTGTGTATGGTTCTTATTGCACGTTTTTTAAGGAGAACCACTCATATAGATCAAGGTGACTCAAACCTTTTGAGTCGCAAGAATTGGGTTATAAATTTTGGCAAATGGGCCGATAGGAAAAAAATTATTGATTTCGTTATTATATCTACCGATACAGTCTCAATTTCGATACCTTTGCAATACAAAAGATTACCACACCTGATATACATAAATGCACCATTTTTTTGTGATAGTGATTAAAGGACATATCTCAATCTACCATCCTATCACCGTTCTGTTTTTTTCTGTTCCAAAAGATTGTGGTGGTGGTCCAAGCAGAGAAGTGTGCGAGACGTAGAGTGATTAGCTCCACATGGGAGTGTTTATGAAGAGGAGGCACTCAGGGTGAATTCCTCAGATAAGTGACACGAGGACTCTTGTTGGGAGTGGAGAGGGAACGCGCCAGCTCCCTATTTGGAAAACTTTGGAAACAGGCGCTCAATTCACACGATCGGCTTATTTTAAAAAGCGAACACAGTAGACCCCCTGGATACGGCGTCCCCGCCTTATGACATTTTCACTTTACGATGTGGGATAAGTTTTTGGTTACTCTTTACGGCATTTTCTCCAATTTTGTTTGAGTACCTAAAATGTTTCTAGGATGCCTGTCTGCTATACGACAAAATTCAGCAGCACGTGTGCTTACGGGGGCTGGGGGAAGGAATCACATGACACCAATTTTAAAATGATGCATTGGCTCCCTGTGTCATGATTACTGATGTGAAACACCGGTGCCCGCTCATTTTGGCGCCAACTGCTGTGGGATCTGATTGGCTCCCACACTATTTGATCCCTGTCCTGTCAGCCCCCTGTTGTCAGTTTGTCTGCGAACCTCAGTGTATACTAGGCAAGCCTTTTTCAACCCTTAGTCCCACCTGTCCCGTTTTTGTTCCCGTCTGTCTCCAGCTACAACCCGTTTTTGATCCCGACCACGTCTGCTCTCCTGTCCCGGCTTACGACCCGTTTCTGACCCCGACCACGTTTTTGCTCTCCCAGTCCCGGCTACGGACCAGTTTTTATGTCCCTGACACCGCCATCGCTCGCTACGGAAGATCCCCTTCCTTGTTCCGATCACAATCCGAGTACGAGAGCGACCTGCTTCCCGTGTCCAGCGAACATCGGATCGCGGGCGCTGCCCTTCCTCTTTCTTTCAATAAAATTGTGAGAAAACGTTACGCTATTCGGTCTACCCTGTGTGCTGGTCGTGACACCCTGTGTGTTCCAGGATTTATTTATGGTGCTCTTACTCAACATCTTGGGCCATCCTATCTGCCTGATCTGCTTTTATTATATCAGCCCTCTCGGTCTCTGAGGTCCTCTGGCATCAGGTTGATGAAGGTTCCTAGGGTGAAGACCAAAACCTATGGTGAAGCAGCCTTCAGCCACTTTGGTCCTCACCAACGGTACAGTCTGCAGGAGGACATCAGGTCTACAGGGACCCATGATATTTTTAAGAGGAGGATCAAGACCCACTTGGCAGGACGACAACGGAAACAGGACCCAAATGCGTAAAGTTTACCACAAGTTTTATTGAAAGAAAGAGAAAGGGCTGCGCCCACGATCCGGTGTTTGCTGGATGCGTGAGGCAAGTCGCTCTTGCACTTGGATTGGGATCCGAACACGGAAGTGGATCTTCCGTAACGAGTGATGGTGGTGTCAGGGACAGAAAAACTGGTCGGTAGCCGGGACTGGGAGAGCAAAGCGTTGTCGGGGTCAGGAACGAGTCGTAAGCCGGGACAGGAGAGCAGACGTGGTCGGGATCAAAAACGGGTCGTAGCCGGAGACAAACGGGAGCAAAAAACGAGACAGGCGGGAGTCAGGGCCAAAAAAGGCTTGCCTAGTATATACTGAGGTTCGCAGACGGAGCGACAACAGGGGACTAACAGGACTGGGTTCAAATAGTGACAGGGAGCCAATCAGAACATCGGTAATCATGACATGTATGTCATGAAACATGTAAACAGAAATTTAAAAGATAATTTATTGAAAAATTGAGTGCTTTACAAATGAATTTGAATTCATTGGTAGACGTCATGTAAAATGCTAGTCTGCTATTGGTTTGCGTCATGGAATCATTAAAATGCAGATATGCTATTGGCTGAACTAACTCGCATAATGCTTTTTCTCTATCTTTGCTTATTTCAGAATCTCTTTTGATTCATAAAGACAGTGAGTCAGCAATACAATGAAGAATTTTTTTGTACTGTATTTATCCGATAAGGGTCCTAGGCTTGTAATGATGCTAAAGGGAGAAGCAAAAACATGATAACCATGTAAATAAAGCTTTCAATTATCAATAAGTAAGAAGAAGGAACTAGAATCATACCTTTGCAAAATGCATTGATGTAACAAGACATTTTTTTTTAATAAGGAGCAAATTATAGCAGCAACATTTTCAAAGGACATGACAATCCACGCTGTTGTAAAATAAAGGTACACTCATGGATGAACGACCTCCCACAATGCCTTTGTCTTTTATTTTATTTTGTAATAATGTACAGCATTTTTTCTGTATTTCTTGGCATTAAGGACTAAACAAATAAACAAGGTTTGCAGTGAAGCTAAAGAGAGAAGCAAAATCATGAAAACAAAACCTCTAAAAATATCGTATTCTTGGGCCATAAGTAGCTAGGGTTCTAACCCTAAAATGATAAATTAGGTATATGGAAAACAAACAAACGAAACAACAGTACATTTGAAAAACTGAATCTTTAATATCATTACATTTGAAGTTGTGCCTTATACATTTCAAACCAAATCTGAATCTAAGGTAACTATGCTTCGAACTATAAATAGCTAAAGTGCTAGCTCTAAAATGCCAAATACTAAAAAGCTGTATCTTTAATATTACTCATTAAACATATATCTAAAATGACCTTATTTTCTCGGACTATAAATTGGTAAGGCGCTAGCCCTCGAATAATAAATTGGGTAAAAGAAAAAAATATGTTTTTAAAATCTGTATCTTTAATATCCCATATCCAGCATGAATCCCAAATAACCTTATTTTTTTACTAAAATTGTTAAGATGCCACGCCTAAAATGATAAATTAGGTATAAAAACAGTGTATAAATATTTACATTTATTGTGGAAAGTTTCTGTAAATCGTCTGGCTAATAGCTATCATGCAGTTCTTTCATAGTTCTGCAACGACACCTGGAACTTCCCAAAGCGCGTCTCACATAGTTGAAATTATTTTGGGTCCCCACGTTTTCAACATAGCTCCACCCGGAAGACAGGTGGTCATCATTAACACTTCACTTAAAAAACGACGCCTAAAAAAAGAAGGAGAAAAACGACTAGAGCGGGGGTGGGATATTATGGCCCGCGGGCCACATACGGTAAGCTCTTTCATCCGGCCCGCCAAACATAAATGGTCAAAATATAATTTCTCTAAAAAGTAAATAAAGTGGGCAGCACGGTGGCGCAGTGGTTAGCGCGTGTGCGGCACAGTTCCAAAGTCTTAGGGAACCTCCTGTGTGGGTTCAAATCCAGCAACCGGACTTACTGTGCGGAGTTTGTATGTTCTCCCCGTGCTTGCGTGGGTTTCCTCCGGGCACTCCGGTTTCCTCCCACATTCCAAAAACATGCATTTCAGGTCGATTAGCCGGTCCATATTGTCCCTAGGTGTGAATGAGCGAGCGAGTTGTCTGTCCCTGTGTGCCCTGCGATTGGCTGGCAACCAGTTCAGGGTATCCCCTGCCCATTGCCCGATGATTGCTGGGATGGGCTCCAGCACCCCAGCTAATGAGATGAGATAAGTAAATAAAGTACTACTAATAAAAAAAGTCACTTCTGTTGTCTACAGCAAATATTTCTCCAGAAAGTAAAAAAAAACACTACGAAGCCAAATATAAAATGTAGTGCTTAAAACTAATATATTTTGCTTTCTGAAAAAAATGTTATAAAAATACAACAGAAAAAAAAACAGAAATACAACAGAAAATAACACCAAGGTAATACTTTAATACAAAAATACTACCATTGAAACATTCCGACATTTTAATACAAAAATACAACTGCAGTAATATTACAAAAATACTAAGGAAATACTACAAAATACTAATATGGAAATACTACAGAAATACGACAAAAACAACATACAGTAATACTATGATACAAAAATACTGCTACAGAAGTATTACGAGAGAAATACTGCAACTACAGTAATACTACTAAAATTACATCATGAAAATACTCCCACTATACTGCAAAAGCACTACGAAAATTTCACTGCCGAAATGGTACAAAAAAATCCTATATCTGGAAAAACTACAAAAATCCTACTAAAGAAATATTATCAACATAATACAAAGATAATACTAACTAAAGAAAATGCAGAAATACTACCAAAATACTACTATGAAAATACTACAAAAATAACACTACAGTAATACTACGATGACAATACTCCCAAAATACTACAAAAGCACTACAAAAACCCTACTGCAGTAATGCTACAAAAAATGCTATTGCAGAAATGATACAAAAATCACACTACAGAATTACAATAATCCAAAAATAGTACTACGGAAATGTTTTGACAGAAATACTACAAAAATACTACGACAGGAATATTACTACAGAAATACAACTACAGTAACACGACAAAAAATATACAGTAAAAATACTACAGAAATACTACAAAAGACTGAACTGTTAAAATAATACTATAAAAATAATACTAAAGAAATACAACAAGAATACTACTACAGAAGTACAACAACAGAAATACAAAACAAAAATCCTGTTACAGAAAAACTACAAAAATACCCCCAAAAATCCACTACAGAAATACTACAAAAACATTCTACAGAAATTACAGCTTCAGTAATATTGCAAAACTAAATACCAAATTTAGGTCTTAAAACAGGGACTTAATATGTTACGTTGCTTTTATTGTGAACAACTTAACTAATCTATTTAAAAACATATGTAACCTTGGATAGTTACCTCATGTTGAGGTTTGGAGTTTTTCCTTGCCCTCATGTAGGTTTTAGAACAGGGGATGGTGTAATAATAGTCTGTGGTTTGCAATAGTCTGTGCAGCCCTTTGATACTCCTTGTGATTAAGGGCGTCACAAATAAACATAACTTAACTTGACAGTTCTCCAGGATCGCCCAATTTTACCGCCACTAAAAATAAATGCCCACCCCTGCTCTAGAGTAACAACAAAAATGAGATTACTAATCCTAGAACAAATCCTGAAGGAAATTTTGTATTTGAAAGGTACAGGCTAAATTCCCAGTGACGGGGGCGAATGCCAGACATGGGCGACAGATAAGAATGGCACCTGTGGAATGCGAGTAAATCATTCTGAGGCAAAGCCAGCACATGCTCACTTTCAGGAATGTTAGCATATCTATGCTAATGAAAACGTATCAAGTTAAAAAGAAACACTACCAAATACCAGAACTCGAACGAACAGGCACCGTATTTTCCGCACTATAAGGTGAACCTAAAAACCCCAAATTAGCCAGAGATCTGAAAGTAAGCCTTATAACCCGTTACGCCTGATATTTAAATAAGATGGATACGACTGTGAATGCATGCAGAAACTAGGTTTTACCGTATTTGTGCAATAATTGATCAATCCCAAAACATCGCTGACCAAAGTCACAAAACGCTGTAAGAAACGGGAGTTGAATACAGGTGATAGCGACAATAAATTACCACTGGACCCCCAGGGGTACAGATGACATATGAAAAGGCATTTGATTTCGTTTCGCGATCACACTATTTTTACTTACGGTTCCAGAAATAAAAAAAGGAAAGTTTTCGTGAAAGATATAATAAAACGCAAAGTCACAGAAGAGTTGTTTCCCATGCTGTGCTTTTTTTGCATTCATTTGTATCTTTCATGGCGACTTAAGGTTTTCCCCATTCTCTAACATTTGTTTTTGGCACAGTGAGTGTAAATAGTGTGATGAGGTGAAAAGGAATGCCTTGTCGTTTGTTATCTGTATCACTATTTGTCAATCTCATCCAACTGCCCCCCTAATGATTGCAATTCCCTTTATTAAGCGATAATAAACCTTAGGTACACAACACGGCACTTTTTTACTCATGGAAAGACAGACTTAGACATAGAATAAAAAACTGATATTTTGTGTAAACAAGGTTTTTTTCATTTACCAAATAAACAAGATAATAATTCTTTCAGCAACTGGAATGTTGCTTAACATACGAATCAGTGTACATATATATATATATATATATATATATATATATATATATATATATATATATATATATATATATATATATGTTATTTATTTTATATTTTTTCTTCCCTATACGGCGTACACAGTTTGAAATGATCGAAATATGGGTAAAACTTATACATTGACATATATGCTGTCACGTTTGCCATGGCGCCCATTTGGCCCCGCCCGTGTGGCGGCAGCTGCGGCTCATTGACAGATTGGCTCTCCGTCTTTTTAAGCTCAGAGCTCTTCACTCTTCGACTCGGTCCTGTTCCTGTTGGTATTTCCTGTCCGGTATTGTTCCCGTTTATTTTGTCCTGTTTAATTTCGGTTTCCAGTTTTGTTTCCTTCTATTTTTGTCATGTTTATTATTTTCTCCAGTTTTCGTTCCCGTCTAGTTTGTCCTGTTTATTTTCAATATCCTGTTCCATTACAGATCCTGTCTGTCTCGTCCTGTCCGTTATCGACCCCATCAGTCCGATATTAACTCGGGCAATTGGTATCGATCTCTTCGGCCTCTGGCTTTCTATCATTTAATGCCAGACTGATGCCTAATGTGCATGACTCCCCATTTCCCGTTTGGGTCCTGATCCTCCTCTGGTTCATGACATATGCTAGCAATCTAGTGGTTAGGTTTCGGCACGCTCACCGCCGTGACCCGTGTTCCATTCCCGTTGCATACAATGTTTTGCAATTTTTGATTGATCAATCTTTGCACTAATTTATACAAAAAGTACGGTTTTACAGCAGTGACTAGACAGAGTCTATCGGACCTAGAGTCAGGTGTGCTTTAGTGATGAAATGTATACAGTACAAAGGACTATTTTATAATCTGGTGCGCCTTATATTCCAGAAAATACGGTAGGTTTAAAAAAATAGAGGGAAAGAATTCAGTTGTGGCTAATATTTCAGCTGTTTTGGAACAATATGTGCCCAGTTTATCTGATTAATGCGGCTTTTAGGTCTCTTGGGAATGTACAGTGCCAACATGTGAATGATGGTGTTCTCCACCAAAAGGGGGGGTGGGTTCTCGAGTGAAAGCGTAACGCAATAGCGAGGTTTTCCAGGAGGGAGTGTGTCGGTTTCGGTTCCCATCTGGACCGAATGTCTTTGTGACTCTGCAGGCGTCGCTGCGAGGAGAAAGCGAATCCCAATGAGCGGTTGTGGGTTATGTTGACATTGCTGTTGGTGTTGCTGTTTTTTGTTCCCTTCGAGATTGTGAGGTATGGGGAGGCCAAAGGGAGAAACTACTCCGGAGCACACAATTCTAAGAGTTTACAGTTAACGGATCGCTTAACCACCCGGGTCGTCAGGGCAACACTTCCTGTGGTGTGCTTTGGGCTCATCACCCCATCTCTTTCATGGCCCTTTTTTTTAGATGGGGTATGTTCCCCCACATAAAACAGGTTTCCAAGGTTACCAGTAGCAGGGGGAAGCCTCCTGATCTGACTTAGATACAGCACCTTCATCATCTAGCCGCCGTTGTTTTTGGGTGTAAACTGTCATCCCGCTCTTCGGAGATGACTACAGCATTGATGGGCGGCAGCCCCAGCTTTCCCCCAAAGACTTCTCGTACGTGTGAAAAACACTAATACCGGATCCTAAATCACTAGGGAAAATATCTTTGCTACGGAAACTTTGTGTATCACAGCGTACAATACTCAAAGTAAATTTGGTAGTACTGTAAACCGTCACCTTTTCGCAGATTCAGTGCTTCATGAAATGAAAAATATTCAATTAAAAAAATTGAAAAAAAATGATCAAGGATTTCTGCCCGTGTTCTGTCCAATTACAAAGGTCTAGGCCACTGAAGCATGCCATTGTAGTCTGCTTAAAATGAACGGCACTGGTTTGGCCGAGATCCACTATCCCAAGTCGTCTATCGCTGCAAGCAAGGCCTGACGGACCCCATATTGTCAGGCCTTGTGGGCTCTTTTTTTAATGTTCCGTCCACCAAAAAATGAACTGCACTTGTGCGGCCGTGATACATTATCCCTGCTTGCCAATGGCTGCGAGCCATTATTTTACAGTTTATTATTGGTTATTCAATTGTGTAAAAAAAGACTCTGGTGAGGATAAACAACATGAACAGAAAGTAAATACAAATTAGAATTATGAATGCAAGTAAGAGGTAAATGTAATGTGCAATGCTTGTACACTGTTTAAAAAAAAATCAAAAATCAATCAGAGTAACCCCCTTTTAAGTCATTCCAAATCCATTTGCAGGCATGAATATGGGTCAAGGATTAAAAAGGTGAGAAGAGTGTGGAGGAAATACTGTATTTATTTGTGTATAACGGGCACCCCTCATTTTTTTTAAATAAAAAATCTGTACAATATAAAAATTTGTTTGACTTGTTCTCAGCTAAAACTAAGCATTGAATGTGACAAATATTGAATATATGCAGACAAGATTCAAATATTTTAATAACAACCATGAAAAAATTACCAACATGAAATTAAAAGTGTATTTATTTCATGTCCTTCAAAGTCTGATTCATCATGAGATACGCCAAAGCCTTGTTTCCATGTTTTTCCGCGTTTTTTTCTGCTTCCTCCATTATCTATCAATCGTCTCTGGTACGGTGAAAAATAGTGTGTTACGCATGAATAAATACTGTACTCCTGCAAGCCCAAACTAAACTGATTTGAATTCAAACGCACCCCGCAAACATCCAATTCACTCTGGGAAATCTCATGATATCCCCCTCACACCTCAAATTCACATAGGTCACCCGTTTTGACTTCAAAATGGTGAATTTCTCCTAAAGGTGAGAGATCTTCATGCCACCACAGTCGTTATTATTGGAAAAGACTTCACCTACACATTTGAATACAGATGATGATTGCTATAGGATGCAAGAAAACAAGGATTGTTTTCTAATCTTTCTGCAGATGTACATGACCAGTCAGTTTTGATGCGATTGTGGCCATGTTAACAATCCAACAAGTTCTGCTTTAACAAATGTAATCATGGTCACTGCTAATCTGCAGTCCTAGTTTTCATGCGTTGTACTTTCACATTCCAGTGTCGTAGCTAAGAGTGTTTGTAGAAGAATGGGGGGAGGCCCCGGCCCGACCCCTGAGAGCTTTAAAGTATGCCGGCCTCCCGCAGCCTCCATACAAACACTCGGTTCTATTTTGGCAGTCGGCTCACCATTCAGCTCACAAAGAAGCTGAAAGATGTCTTAGCTTGACAGCCGAGCAAACTATCTGAGCTATCAGGAAACGTGTTGCTAATCATCAGCCCCGTTTCTGCCTTTCGTCCTCGTCGGCTCGGCGGGAAGCCGACACCTTTATGGCGCGATTACTTTATGCTTGCCTGCTGACTCATCTGGTTCCCGCCCACGTTTCCTCTCCTTTTATTACTTCCTGGGAGAATCATGGCTGCTTCTGCGGGTAGTGCCGCCGATTTAGATCGATTTTAGCGTTAATGGTCCCTCCCTCTGGATATGTCTGCATTTTGATGACACGGTCACGGTTTCAGCTTGTACTCACGTTTTCGCATCGAAATCGGAGAATCTGTGTTCACAAGAGTAAGCTGAAACAAAAGCCTTTCAGTTACAAATGGATACAATAAGACACTTTAATCTGTATTGCTCAAGGCATGCGCTAACAGGGCCACAGGGTTTCTTTTCAGATTTCAGTCAAGTCACGTTTATTTGTATGGCTCTTTATCACAAAATGTCTCAAAGGGCTGCACAAGCCAAAATGATCTCATCCCCTGATCTAAAATCAACATGCAAGCAAGGAAAAACTCAAAAACCTCAACATGAGGAATATAGGAAACCTTGAGAAGGGGCAACATTTAACTTATTAAACATTTAATATTATCTTAGCTCAAGGATCACCATGTGATGCACGCAGCAGGTAGCTCCCTGAGATCACCTGAGTAGCCTGCAGCATAGGTCTGAAAATAGCTCACCAGTGATGTGCCATTGTGATTTTCTAAGAATTTTGGTTTCTGACAGGCGTGAGGAATCATCATGATCTTTAATACATTATCATTTCTTCCAAAATAATTTGTATATTAAACTATGATTTATTTATGTATACAAAAGTGTCTTTATACAAGGCCAATGTTTTCGTGTTCGATTAAAACTATTTTAACTCCACTTCAAATTTTTACAACCTGGTCATAATATAGTCACAACACAAAAGATAGATACTATTTTGTATGTGTGTATACATAATTTTACGTTTGATTTTTATTTTCCTTTTTTATGGATATTGTTGTGTAGAAAATATGACCGTTGGGACTAGGACTAGATTCCATGCTTGCACTAAGATTAACGAATAATGATTTTCTTTCACTTTCAAAATCTTTCATTTTTTAATCTTATTTCATATATATATATTTAATGTTTGATAAAATATCAATTGGTCAAGTTTTCAGAAGAGTTATTTAAATAACATATAATTTTCAATGTTTTTTTTCAGTCATGTAGGAAATATCAAAATTGACTAAATAATTTTCACATTTCAGATCAAGTGAAAATGTATTTTTTGAGCACTTTTGCAACTTAGAGTGCTACATTTAAAGTATTCTTTATATGAGTAGAGCGCCAAGGTTATTAAATATGACTGACAATCCACCATACCAGTCAATTTGGCTCATTTGGGGGATCAATTCTTATTTTTCTAGAGAAATAAGATTCAAATATAGTAGATCTAAGAAAAAAATCTACTCAAGTGGTAAAATTGTTATTAAAACGTTTTCTTTATGAATGCAAGATTATATGCAAAATGATGACCCTTCTTCCCCCTATAGCTAATCTGGAGGCAGAAATACTATGCCACATCTGCGCAAATTTGAATTCAAAGGAGAAAATTCACAAGTGTGGCAGCTAAAGAATGAATCAACTTTATTCATGTCATTCATTGAGAAGAAGCAGAAGTAACACAGATGGCGATAAAAGGAAGCACCTGTACATGAAAACATCCAAGCCCTCCTTTTTTTAGAAATCCTTGATTAAGCCTGACAAAATGATGTTTTAATCTAGAGGCCACAAAGTTATATTATTTTTCTACAGGTTAGCCCCGGTCGGAAGCTGATTTTAGCTGCATTGATGCTGCGAACAGAAATGAAAAATGACACTAGACCCTTTCTTTTGAAACACAGAAAACGTGGAAAATACTAGTGTCACGGCAACCACGCCTCTATTAGAAAATCTTAAGTATTTAAAAAAAGTATGGCACAGTATTAAAAGAAATGGCCATTGGTTTGAACTGAAAGCAAACCATTAATGGAAGTCCGCCATCTACTGTTGAACACTAGTATAAAAAGTCTAATGCTTTATCGGCGCATAGACCTCACAATGCCTTTTGATTCTAAAGACCAGGTGGCTAATGTTAGACATAATAAGAAAGTATACTTTTTGTGGCTAAGAAGAAAAACTGACCATTATTATAATTTTTTAGGTGTAGAAAACAACATGATACAAGCATAGCTATTGAAAAAAAAAAAAATAAAAAAAATAATAATCTACAATTTATACATGCCCCTCCAAGGTGGATTCCCCTGCTTCCAAGAACAAGTTTGGCCAACTTGGGAGCACATATTCCAAACAAAAAAAGTGCAAAATAACGGGAATGAGTTCAGAACGAGTGACTGTATCAAAGCTGTAACGTAGCTGAGGTCTGTGACATTGCGTTGTAAATGAAGGTGTTGTTGAACGGCACAAACTGGTGGCTAATGATCTTAATAGCCTCTTGAGCTGCTGAACCTAAACAGAGGAACCATTAGGGGGAGACAAATAATTTAGAAATGTATTGCACTTAGTGTGGGCTCAATATATTACCTCCCATAAAAGCAGAAACCGTATGAGGCTCTGCTGCACCATAGCGACAGCTACAAATGAAGAAAACATCATCATTAATTCCGTGCATCCGATAGAAAAAGAAAAGCATCCGTTAAGGGTGTAAAATAGATATAAAAGAAACTTACAATTCATGAACGTAATCATCTTTAATGTTAACATTGAGGTTGTAGTCCTGCAGCAGGCTGGTGACACACAGCTTCAGCTTGCTGATATCATCTTCTACCTGATAGTTATAAACCCCTGGGATAAAAACGTAGAAAATAATTCCACATTGGATATACTTAATTTACTGTATTCATTTTTAGAGTTACAGTACCAGGGTAACGCGAGTGCTGCTGGTAGAAGCGGTCCACAGCTCGAAGCATGAGATAGAAAACCATCTCGCTATCGGGATTGTCCATGCATGAGACTGTGGAAAATGGCACATTTTTAGGGGGGGGGAAATAAACCCTGCAATGCAGATGCGCTTAAAATTAGTTATGAACCAAAGCCTGCTGAGGCATTAATGGAGCCGAAGATTATTTTGCCGACAAATGTGAGCAGAGAAAAAATATTGAAGATATACTAAAACGCTTAGTGACATTGTCTAAGTGACATTGCTTGAATGGAGCTAAAGCATGTGAATTGGACACATTATGGAAGCCTAAAAATTTGAAAGCCTAATATTTTCTTTGTGAGCAACGATAAATGTCAGCCAGCGACAGGATTGTGGAAAAGAATTAAAGAATCCCGAATTACAGAAATCAGTGACATAACCAGCTGTGAAAAAGAGTAGCACTAGGGCGAGGTACTAGCGGCTAACGATAACAAAAGTGGCTAATGGCGAGTCAAAACCTAAAGCCAAGTGGCTTAAGTGAGAGGCTAGAGAGAGGAAAAAGGGCAAAAAGTGGAAGATGCCTGAATAACGGGACTTGGTGATGATCACATGCAGGGCTTGGCTTTGAAAAGTGAGTGGTCATTAAAAAGCAACACCAGGACAGGCTACCTTTGCAAAACATCATCATACATCATCTATGCTTCCGTAGTAGTAAGATAGCCACCAACCATGTCAGCTTCTTCAAGATGTGTAAAATAATTACAAATTTCTAAACCAACAAGTCTTTTAATAAACATGTTAATGAGATAGTACATGTATTTTTGCTTATTGTTTGAATCAATTGTGTTTTATTTAAACAAATCAAGTATTTCTTAAACCAATTAGGGTCGCTACATATTACACACCGGGCTTTAGCTATGATGCAGTTAATACCTTTTGCCATCTAGAGGATAATAATGAAATAGTTCTGCAAGGCACAAAATATCATTAGCATAAACTAGATAAGAAAATATACTGTATGAAGGAAATAAAAAAATAAATAAAAAAATAAAAAACTCATTAAATGCCAGAAGTTTTCCTTATGTAGCTGTATAGGCACAGGACATATCAAAAGAAAGCTTGAACTCGCATCTGATTTTCCATTAGAAAAAAAAGTATACTTAAGGCTTTTACCATTGTTTACTAAACAAACGTTGAGCATTTCCAGGTTTCTTGAAAATACAAGAAAACCTCTGAGGAAAACAGCTTTTTTGAAAGGATGCTTTTCAAGTAGAACTTTCAATTTGCGGATTTTTTCCCAAAATCTCCAAAATTTAAATGATTGTTTCCATAAACACAAGGGCACTTTTCTTGCAAAACAACATTTTATTGCAAGAACTGATGCATTCAATTTGCATGAATAATGCGCGAACTTTTCACCATGGCGATCGTGTTCCCTTGACCGACTGCATTCCTGCAAACGTGCACAAAATGTCATCCGACTGACCCGACGGTGACGATGTGACTTTGTCATCTTTTGTTAAAAGGAATACGCTCTGTTGAGGAGCTAGAACTGCTTATAAATATTTATCCTCTCACTCTATGGAAAAAGGAAGAAACACTAGGAAGTGAGCGCTCCCTCGATGCGTGTACAAAAATCTGATCAGGGTCACTCCTGCCATATAACTGTGTTTTTTCATACCGAAATCATTCCCAGCCGCTTAATACTTACTTAATTATAGTTTCTAAAATAAGACAAGAAACTTTTACATTTTGGCACTCTACGTCATGACATTGAATGAGGTGATAGTTTATCTCAACATATTGATAATCAAAACTATTTGAGAAACATAGCCAAAACTTACTAATTTCATCTCTGTTGAACGAGTCCACATTGTATTCCGCTGCTAAAGATCGGCAGCGAACCACTCTTAGAAAGGATGCATTCTTACCTACACAACAACAAGCAGGAATGGTAGTTAAGTTAAAATGGAAATTTCCAGAACAATCACTGCTACTCCAGGCAAATTAGCATTACGTTTCCTGACAAACTTAGGACAAACACATGTTTGTTGTTTTTTTTTTAGCTTCGTACAGACTAAAAGCATAACGACACTTTGTTAGATTGAATATCAAGTTTTTTTAATTTAATAGTGTGAAACTAAATCATGAAATATGAGTAGGGCTTACAAAAGAGTCTGATGTCTTTTTCAGAAATACTTTCAGGTGCCTGTAGAAGGGAAAATGATTTACTTCAAATCATATTGTTTATATATATTTCGGATACAGATACTCCCCATTTATATTATATGTGATCGATTACTTACCTTCCCAACAGACTGCATTAGACTTTCAACATATCTACCAACACATGTTGCATCCTGTAGGGCTTTTTCTCTGTAACTGTGTCAAAACATTCATTTCAATTGTAGCACGCACTAATATTGATCAAATGATATGAAAATGACTCATATCTAGCATGATTTTCTTACATATTCTGAAGATTTATAAACTTTTGCGAGTCGGCGATCATATCCGGGACGGTCCCCCGCACCGGCAGGTTACCACAGCCTTCGTTTTGTACAAACAACTTAACAGCTCGCAGCATTACCCAAAAAGATGAGGCCTGTCAATACATACCAGGACATTGAGTTATGCTTTGTATTTACATTTTTACACAGAAATTTGACATTAGAAAGGCCATGTTTTTCTTTTAGTGCCGTCTTGTGGTAAATTGTTAAATCATACATTTAAAACCATTTAAAATTATTCATAATCCAAATACCACAGTGGTATGGCAACCCCGCCTGATGATGTTTACAGTTTAGGGTGTGGAATATGGGTTTTTATCCCATTTACATGGCACTTACCTCATTATATGACATGAACAAAAAATATATGGTGCGTGCCAAAAACGTATAAATTTTAAGCTTTGCCCTGTTTGTGCATACGTAGAAATATGTCTAAGATGCTTGTTTGCTACCAGTCAATTCATATAAAATGCCGGTCTTGGTTATAGGTTTGCGTCATGGCATCATGAAACTGTCAATATGCTATTGGCTGAACAAACTCCCACAATACCTTTTATTATCTTCATTTCGTTCAGAATCTTGTGTGCTTCTTAAAGACTTAGGGATTTGGCTATACAATATTGTATTTTTTGTACTAATGCTAAAGGGTGAAGCAAAAGTATAATGACCATGGAAACAAAGAATGCGATTATCAAGAAAAAGAATGGACGTGACCAACGATGATCGGGACCATCATCAAAGAAGCGATAACAGCACTGAAGCTACTAAAAGCATGAAAATCCTCACAAGAGGTGTCACAGTGGATAAGAGCTTAGCACGTCAGCCTTACAGTTAAGAGGTCCCAGGTTCAAATCCAGTTACTGGCCTCTTTGTGCAGAGTTTGCATGTTCTCCCTGTGCCTTTGTGGGTTTCCTCCGAGCATTGCGGTTTCCTCACACGTTCCAAAGACATACTATGCAGGTTGATTGGTGACTCCAAATTGTTCCAAGGTGTGAATGTAACCTAAGTTATTTTTTTCCTCCGTTACAACGCCGTTACCAACAGTCAAAAGCATTGCGTTACTTTGGCTGCAAAACACAATCTGTGGCGTGTCACCGCTACTCCACTAAACCAGGTCAAGTCCCGTCACACCATAAGGTAAATACATTTTTATCTTTCCTTTAAATGTGTATTTATTTTAATATTATTTAATCATATACATTTTTAATACATGTAAGCAGTACTTATTTCAATGTTTTTGTCTGAATTACCAGGATTTTGGAGCATATTAGCAACACAATACCATAGGTTTCTATCCCCCACTATTTGGCAATTTCACTTTTGCGATCCCCACTTCATAATGGATTAGTTATATCCACTGTATTCATTAACTAAAAGTCGGCTTACAAAGTGTGGTTTCTGTGATGAATCCAAATAGTTTAGTTCACCACTAAATGGCACTACTTTTAATAATAGGAATAGAAGAAAAAAACAAACCTGTGATGTTATGTTGTTACATTGATCGTCATTAAAGAGGTCTTTAATAGTACTCGGGATCTGAAAAAAAAAATCAGATTTGTTTTGTCTTCATTCTACACACATTATATATATATATATATATATATATATATATATATATATATATATATATATTATATACTGGACTGTCTCAGAAAATTAGAATATTGTGATAAAGTTCTTTATTTTCTGTAAAAAACAAAAATGTCATACATTCTGGATTCATTACACATCAACTGAACTATTTCAAGCCTTTTATTATTTTAATATTGCTGAATTTGGCTTACAGCTTAAGAAAACTCAAAAATCCTATCTCAAAATATTAGAATATCATGAAAAAGTATACAAGTAGGCTATTCAACTAATCACCTGAATCATCTAATTAACTCGAAACACCTTGCGAGGGTTTCCTGAGCCTTAAAAACACTCAGTTTGGTTCAGTAAACTAAATCACTGCTGATCTGACTGCTGTCCAGAGGACCATCATTGATACCCTCCATCAGGAGGGTAAGACACAAAAAGAAATTTCTCAAAGAGCAGGCTGTTCAGAGTGCAGTTTCAAAGCATATCCACAAAAAGTCTGTTGGAAGGAAAAAATGTGGCCGGAAACGCTGCACAACCAAGAGAGATGACCGCAGCCTTAACAAAATTGTGAAGAAGAGCCGCTTCCAGAATTTGAGGGAGCTTCAAAGACAGTGGGCTGAAGCTGGAGTCCAGGTATCAAAAGCCACAGTTCACAGACATGTCCGGGAAATGGGCTACAATAGCCGTATTCCCATGGTCAAGCCACTTCTGAACTCAAGACAACGGAAGAAGCGTCTGACTTGGGCTATGGAGAAGAAGCACTGGACAGTTGCAGAGTGGTCCAAAGTCCTCTTTTCAGACGAAAGCAAGTTTTGCATTTCATTTGGAAGTCAAGGCGCCAGAGTCTGGAGAAAGGCTGGAGAAGAGCGAAATCCAAGTTGCTTGAAATCCAGTGTGAAGTTCCCAAAGTCAGCAATGGTTTGGGGAGCCATGTCAGCTGCTGGTGTTGGTCCACTGTGTTTCATCAAGTCCAGAGTAAATGCAACTGTGTACCAAGAGGTTTTAGAGCACTACATGCTTCCATCTGCTGAAAAGCTCTATGGAGATGAGGATTTCATTTTCCAGCATGATCTGGCACCTGCCCACAGTGCCAAAACCACCAGTAACTGGTGCACTGACCATGGCATCACTGTCCTTGATTGGCCTGCTAATTCCCCTGACCTGAACCCCATCGAGAATTTGTGGGGTATAGTTAAGAAGAAGATGAAAGACACCAGACCTACAAATGCAAATGAGCTGAAGGCCGCTATCGAAGCATCCTGGGCATCAATAACACCTCAGCAATGCCACAGGCTGATTGCCTCCATGCCACGCCGGATTGATGCAGTAATCCGTGCAAAAGGATTCCCAACCAAGTACTGAGTGCATCATTGGACATTTTCAATTGTTTGATTTAGTTTTGCTGTTATAAAATTATTTTTTTTACTTGGTCTGAGGAAGTATTCTAATATTTTGAGATAGGATTTTTGAGTTTTTTTCAGCTGTAAGCCAAAATCAGCAATATTCAAATAATAAAAGGCTTGAAATAGTTCAGTTGATGTGTAATGAATCCAGAATGTATGACATTTTTGTTTTTTTAATTGCATTACAGAAAATAAAGAACTTTATCACAATATTCTAATTTTCTGAGACAGTCCAGTATATATATAATCTGGATTGATACCTTTGTTGGATTTAAAGCAGTATTAATATTTTTAATGGCTTCTTCAAAGTTTTCTTCATCCTCAAGCACCCCGTTTTCTTTTTTTAGAATCCCTGAAATGAAACAGAGTCATGTGTAAGAGATGATCAAATTGTGTTAGGCCTACAAATTAAAATACCTCCTCGAATAATCTGTCGGAAAGCCTCTTTCTCCTTGTAATTTCTGGGTAACTGAGAATCTTGCTAAAAAAAGGTCAAATGGAATGTTATTACACAAAATTACCAATACCTGTAATGTTCGAGAATTACCTCACTGAGCCATTTTTCAAGAAATTTTGCGACAATGACAACCCAAGGTGTGTGACTGTGATCCTACAGGGCAAATGTCATCTATTAGTTGAGCTGGGCAGCAAATAATAAAAAGTGTACCGCCATACCAAATACAAACCTTTTTATCCATGCTTTCGAGGTTATAGGAAAGAATGTGCTTCTTGAATTCGGGAAAAGGCTGATCTAACCTTAGGTCTTCCAAAGCGTTGTCGGGGTGTGACTCAATTACTGCAGAGATAATTCACATTACAGATCAAATGTTTATATAGTACAATGCATGTCATTATTAATGGTTGTACTAACCTGTGTGCTCTTGCACCACAAGCCTCATGTACCCAATGAGGCCGTATGTTTTACAGAGCAGGAACGGCACTGAAGCACTCCACAACACTGAGCCTAACCTCAGACTCGTGCTTTTCAGAAGTGGGGTGTGGGGGGACACTTATTAAGTAAAAAAATATTTACTATATCACATTAACACTTTTTGGGCAGTAGAGCGACCTGAAACCTCTAAAAGTGATACATTATTTAAACAAAAACAAACAGTGGAATTTTGTCCAATGGTTATAGAATTAACTGATTGAACGATTACCTCTCAGTACAGTGGATCCCCGGGATACGGCATTAATCCGTTTTGAGGCGGGGGGGTAAAGTAAATTGCCATTTAACGGGGATAGAAACATATGGTAAATAGCCAATGTGTTCCGAACCACCAATAATCCAGATAAAAAAATAAAAAAAAACAAAGTAGACATTTTAAGTGTTAATTATACTGTATATGTGAATAAGATTAAATAACTTGATATTGTGTGCGTGTGCATAAAATGGAAAAATATATTATCTTCAATGTGACACGACTTGTGCTGGTATGGTGGAGTTATTGGGAGGATGCAGGAGGGCATGGCTGACTAAAATTAAAAATGACTTTTAAACTTCCAGTTTGGAGGGTAATCATACCAAAGAAGATTTCTTTGTTTAAATCGCCTCCTTTTTTACTGATCTTCGATTGATTACAGCCATATTTCTTAGCGAGGGTGACGATGCAAGTGCCTTCTTTCTATTGCCTTAAGCTTAGTTTCCATGCCTCTCACTTTAGCATCACTGCAAGTCTTAGGACATGTAGCTAATAAATACAGCACAGAAAACACAGTATTATGTAGCACTAACTCGCAAAATCTTAGCGAAGCACACGAGAATTTAAACAAAGAGAAAGAAAGACATTGTAGGACAGAGTCAAACAACTACAGATCAGCATCTATTAAAATGCCATAAAGCAAACCAATAGAAGATCAGCATTTTATATGACATTGACCAGGCACCTTAGATTAGTATTAGGCACAAAACAAGCACAGTCATACACACAAATGCCAAAAAGTTTCAATTTTATACGTTTTTGGGCAACTAGGGGCCGAAAAAACATCTTACATAACTACGTAACGAAAACATCGTAGGGTAGTGTTGCCGTAACCCGGGGTTCCGGGTACTTCAATTTCGATCGTAATGAGAAGTCAGTACTTTAAAGCATACCTTTCAGGCAACTGCACCCCAATAACAATGGTAAATCGATGGAAAAACTCCGGATTGTTGTCCAAGAGCATGTCAGGACTCTGGAAAGTAAAATTCAAGAGAAAACAAACTGTTAATGATTCTAAACAAATGATATACATTGAGAAAAAAAACAAAAGTTTTGATTTTTTATTCTTTCGCCGATTATTCGTCTTCAATGTGCACTAACCTCCTCAACAAAGTTGCCTGATACATCTGAGTTTAATTCTTGAAGCAATTCAGTTGCAGCCTGTGCTCTGTTCTAAAATGTCAACACTCAGGTCAGGGCAAAGTAACATAATTATCTAAAATTTGGGACGTTGATTGCACTTGTTTGACACATATGAAAGTACCTTTCCAATGCTGCTTTGACTGAGGAAAAAGCTGGAAAGATAAGATTTAAAAAAAAAAAAGTAATTACCACTAATCACACACAGCGTGTTGGTAAGTTTTTATCATTAGAGACCTAAAATGTGTCTTACTTGTGTCCTACATCTTCGCCGGAAACTGTGTGACCATCCACTATAGTAAAGGCTCCAATACCTGAAGACATGATTCTATTGAAAACATCTCAAATTCTTACTAGATTATATAATTAATGCATTTTTCTTTACCAGGAAGCACCAGATTTTTCAGAATCTCAGTTCCAGTGGCAGTGGCATTTACCAGGCAAACATGAGCATTTTCCAGAGCTTCTTGACCATGGTCCCCCCATAATCTGCAAGCACACACAGGGTCAACGTGGTCATCCATCACGAATAAAACGGGAGATAAACATTCAGATTACGAGGCGTCATTTGGCCAAAGTAAATATTCTCCAGGGCAGCATGGTGGCTGAGTGCTTAGCGCGTCCCTGGCACAGTTCTGAGGTCATGAGATCAAACCTCCTGTGTGGAATTTGCACGTTCTCCCCGTGCTTGCGTGGGTTTCCTCCGGGCACTCCGATTTCCTCCCACATTCCAAAAACATGCAGGTTAGGTTAATTGGCCGGTCCAAATTGTCCCTAGCTGTGAATGACCGAGTGAATTATTTCTCTGTGTGCCCTGCGACTGGCTGGCAACCAGTTCAGGGTGTCCTCTGCCCACTGCCCGAAGATTGCTAGGATGGTCTCCAGCACCTCCGAGACCCTACTGATGATAAGCGGTGCAGATAATGGATGGAAATATTCTCCAAAGTGATTTCTATACATGGTGAAAATGATCCGTACTTTGTTGATCTATTAGGTTTCCCAATCAATGAGATACGAAGTCGTTTAGTGACCTTTGCACGAAGGGGTGGAGATTTCTAACGGAATTTTTTCGGCACAACAACGGCAGGGTGCCCATCCTCTCATGGTTCACCTGTGCCTTTATGTACATCACTGTCTGGGATATTGTATGGGGGGGGGGGGGGGGGGGGGGCAACAAGTGTCTTTTTTCTTTGCTTATATTAAATATTTCAGATTGCACTTTAAGGCAAAACATTTTTTGTGTGTAAAAAGTTTCAGAGATTGATTAAACTAGATTTTTTTTATTTTATAGTAAACAAAAACAACAATTACGAGTTCAATAGCTTGAGCTAATTAATGCAACTGCTGGTCGTAAACACGTTTTATAGGAATTTATGGAGACAGTTGAGAAGACATAAGTACTTTATAAACCCCCAAGAAACCGAACAACTAATTAATGTGACCAATGGTAAAAAACACTCGACTGTTTTGCTATTCATGGCTGAAGGTAGCACCTTGGGCTGGCTAGCTAGCTAGCTAGCTCTCCATTTCCGACCTGCTGTACTATTAATGTTTTTTCCACACCAATTTCAATAATTTTAACATAATGTTAGGTAACACCCGACACAACTTAGAGATAAATTACCTCAGTTGCCTGTCGTATTTCAGTTCCTTGGCTGCTTTTGTCCCTGCCATTGTAGCTGTCAAGGGTAGGTAAAGTCGAGACCGCTTTCAAAACGTTGGATTCGACACGAACGTTAGGGCATTGGGATTCGGAATTCGCACTTTCGACACATTTGTTTGCTCACTATTTAATAACATTTGTTGGAAATAACAAACCATTAAGTCACACCACATGAATTTAGGTCAAAGTAGGCACTATTTCAAAATAAATTACCTTAATTACCCGTCATATTTCAGTTACTCGTCACGTGTGTTCAATGCATCAATCAAATATGAAGTAAATAATTGTAAGCAAACGAGCAAACAAGCAAACATTGTAGAGTTGTTTCAGCTGTATTCTAGTTTATGTTAAATGCATGTTCTGATTTGTGTCTGTTCTGTATTTATCCATGCACTACTACATTTATCCTCTAGACGGCAGCATCACTTCAATTTTTATTTAGCTTCAACGAGAACTGTAGTTTACTTTAGCAAGGATTAACTTTCATAAATTGGTATTATTAGGCTTTATTTTTTGCAATTTCCTTGGGTTTCATGTAGTTTTTATAAGTTAATAACTACTTATATAAGAAAACTCTACCTACAGTTATTTTCCTCCTCAAAAAGATGATTTACTGCATTTGACATTGCCAGCACATGTCTGACCTCCACCCCCATCACTTTTTAAAAGCATCCGCCTTTGCATACGTTTCTATGGAATCAAAGGCTCTGAAAATAAATCGGTTAGCCTGCTAATAAATAAAGAATGTCATTGGGCATTTGCAAAGTAAATTTAACACACATTCTCAAATAACACGACCAAAATAGCTGCAGGAAGCTTTATTGAGGCCGAGAATACCCGAGCAAGCACATCACCAGCGGCCAAAAATCAATGTGCTGTGTTATAAGATATAACAGTCAGACCTTGGAAATAGAAACGGTCTCTTTTATATTTAGCGCGGTCATTGTGTGGTCATTGCGGGGAGGGAAAGGGGGAGTATTGATTGCTGTTTATATCCTCAGACCAATGAGTTTAGGTCGTAAACATGTGAAAATTGAAAATACTGTACATAAGAAAACTGGTGCCCAAGAATGCGCACAGATAATAGGACTGGAAAAGGGAATGCATGTATTACAAATATTCCGATGATGTAAAGCCAAGTAAATGCATGCAATAATCCGATTAAGTGTCACGACCAGAACGGAATTAGGACCCAGATGCGTAAATGTTAACCATAAGTTAATTGAGATAAAGAGGGACGGGAGCGCCCGCGAACCGGTGCTCGCTGGACGCGGGAAGCAAGCTGCTCACAGAATCATAACATGTTCCGAATGCGGAAGTGGATCTTCCGGAGCAGGAGATCGTGGTGTTGAAGACAGAAAAAACAGGTCGATAGCCGGGACAGAGAGCAAAACGTGGTCAGGATCAAAAAAACAGGTTGTAGCCGGAGACAAACGGGGAAATGAGGAACGGACGGATGGGAAATGGGTGCAAAAAGCGGGACAGACGGGAGTCAGAGTCAAAGTGTTTGCCTTGTAGAAACAGAGGTTCGCTGACGGACTAACACCAGGCAAGTGAAAGGGCTGAGCTTAAGTAGGACGGGGAACCAATCAGGAAGCCCGCAGCGGCTGGCGACAAACGAGTGGGCACAGGTGAAACAGGTGAATCAGTCATCATGACATTAAGTCTTAGTCCAACCACGAGTATTCTTAATGCAGTGTTTGGCTTAGTGCTTTTCTGATTACTACAATTTCCCTCATCCAGTATGTTCTTTTATCTATACTGTGGTACTTGTAGTACAGAGATGATCAGTGTTGGGAGTAACGCCATTAAAAATAACGGCGCTATTTTTTCAGTAACGGGGTAATCTAACAAATTATTTTTTCCGCCATCCCAACGCTGTGACCGTTACTGATGGTCAAAAGCGGTGCGTTACTTTAGCTGCAGAACACCAACGGAGGCGTGCCCCTGCACACCTGACGCTACTCCGAGTTGTTTACGTCACATCTTTTCGGATCATCTCACCATTCAGAATAGTGACTACTTTATGGTTATACTGCATCCCATAAAAACTGGGAAGTGAAGTTTATCCCACTCAGATGGGACAAGTTCCAACCTCAAAGCGTTCGAAGAAAAGTGGGAAATCTGAGTTTTCAAACCTCCAACCAAGAAGTTACTGTATGTTGAAATTAAATCCAAGGAGGAAGGTCCTAGTCACGAAGTCAGACACAAGATTTGTACTCCGACTTTTGTGACTAGGATTTTCCCACTTACTTGGAATGCAGCAGTAGATAGCAATTATGAATAAATATTAACTAAAGTGCCGAAAGAAAAATGTGAGCCATCTTCAATTTCTTCATGTTAAGGGTTTTTGAGTTTTTCCTTGTCCCCTTGTAGGTTTTAGATCAGGGGATAGTGTAATAATAGTCTGTGGTTTGCAATAATCTGTGGTCTGTGCAGCCCTTTGAGACTCTTTGTGATTAAGGGCTATACAAATAAACATGACTTGACTTGACTTGACAGTGCATTCTCTTTTGGTCCAGCAACCGACTTGTGTCATTTGCGAACAAAAGGCTGTATGAGGCGCCTCTTTGAAGTGAAAGTAGGGAGCCGGCTTCCCACCAATGAAGAGCTAGTTCCCTCCCAGATGCCTTTTTTTTTCTTGTGTTTGATCAAAATACATTTTTCAGGGATTCTGTGTTGTTGGCTTTAAATCTGTTGAGTATTGAAAATATTTTAAAGTTGCTTTGTATTTTATCCTTTTTTTGGGGTAGAAATATAATTTTTTTTTATATATTTACTGTGTTTTATGTGTTAATTTGTTTTTATAAAAGTGTATAGTTGATTCTTTTTTTCTCCTTTTTCTTCTTTGTTCTTCTTGGTTACTAGAGTCTTATCAAGTCTTGGTTACTTTCTTTTGGACATTTCCATTTTATTTTCTGCTCTGTAATGGCACAATGAAGCCATGTTTCATTTCATTTCATGTTAAGCAGTGAAGCCCAGCAATGAAATGCTCCACAAACACGTCGGTACTTCAAAATGGTTAATTAGCTCAACTACGTCATCATGTAGACAGAGAAATATACAACATGCTTGATGCATGCAATTAAATAGTGTGGTGTAAATCATGTTCTGAATACAAAATATGTTACTGTATTTTCACGACCATAGAGCGCACCGTGTTAAAAGGCGCAATCTCTGTACCTGGTTCTATTTCTGTATTTATCACTACACAGGCTGCACTGCACGATGGGGCGCGGGTGCCCTCTGCTGTGCTGAAAAATGCAAATCTCTCGCGGCTGTTTGGTTTCGATGTTCCTCTTCGTAGCCTAGAAATCCACAAACTATGGTGGAAGAAAACACGGAAAGCATTTAATGGAGGGAAAGTGAGATTTCAGTTTTACTTAATATTTGGGGGGACAGCTTTGTTCAGCCTCCAGTAGCACATAAATGATTAATATAAATATATCATAAAATATATATATCAAATTGCTAGATATGCTATGGCGTTAGCATCCATGAGTACTTCCGCAAACAATGCATTGAGTGTGACGTCACGTGTCCTCTCCTGCACAAGCGGGATATGGTGGCGTTTATGCATAAGGAAGGCCCAAATATGGTTGGATGGATGGGGTGAAATGTGCTCTTCATGTGAGGTCGGTTAATTTAATGAATGTAAAAGTTTTTGCCAGGGATGGATGTAAATGGTGAAGGATAGTTAAGGATGACTGACATTGACGCATATGATGCAGAGGGGATAAACCAGTGTATGCTGTCGGGCCTCTCTGCTAATTAAAGGTTGCACGGCACAGCAACTCACTCCTTGTTGGGCTCTGGGCTTAATGTTCGGTGTAAGATTAGGAAGAGTGAAGGGGGAATAAATATTTGGTGAATATGAGTGTGTTCTTCACTCTAGATAGATTCTGATAGTATTTTACCTCCTTTATCTTCAAAGTCTTATCACATGTTTTACCCTGGAGTGCCATTTCTCGTTGCATACAATGTTTTATAACGTTGATATAAATGACAATGGAATGTTTTTCTTATTTTACTAGAAAAAACAAGTTAAAATAGTGTTAAAAATCGTTTTTCCATGCCAACTCAAATACCAACAAATTTCAGAGATCAATCTCAAGCGCAAACTGCCAAGTCTCCTTTTGTTTCATATGACATCTGCAAGCCAAATACTTATGACAGCGATTTTAAACAGACATGTATGAAATGAATATGCCTGTAGGCTGCGTTGCCATAGCGACCCCGGAACAAACATCAAAGCTTGGTCTTACTCACTACTTGGGGGATGAATTATGGGGGCCTTAAACTTTCCTAAAGACCACGAGGACGGACTTTCATAAACATCATGTGCTACGGTCAGCGTAACCGTACTAGTACACGTTTTTTTCCCATCAGCGGCCACCAGAAAATAGATCCAATTAAAACAGGGGTCCCCAAATGTTTTTCTTCCTGTAAGGGCCACATACAGTTTCCCTCCTCTTATGAGGGGCCAGGGTCAGTTTGTACCAGAAAAAGTGTTATGATTGCAGTGCCTAAATTTAATTATGTATTGTTTTTCAGAAAGCCACAATCAAATAACCCTTCTTGATTCTTTACAGAAGAAAAATCTGAAAATATATAAAACTATTATTGTGTAAAATAATAATCAAACAACATTCTTTAGATTCTTCGCATTCCAAAAGTCAGAGAATAAACTACAACGCTATTAATGAAATTCATAATGATTAAATAACACATTGTGGGTTTTTCACAGAAAAAAGGCCATAGAACCTTTTGGGCCATGCACAGTCTTAATAGGTCCAAGTTCAGTTTAGTTGCCAGAGCACGGAACCACCAGTTGTATAGATACCAGTAGATTAGACAATAGCCGTATTCCCATGGTCAAGCCACTTCTGTAGATTAGTCATGGTACCAGAAATGAATGTTTATTACGTTGTGGATTTCACAACTTTTGGGTAGGGCGGGATCCCTTAACCACTACAGTTGTAGGTGCACCATTTCCTGTGGTGTGTCTTGGGCAAGAACAGCCTGGTGGCGCCCATCCCTCTCCTGGCCAACATATATTTTCACCCGGTCTCGAACCGGGAACCTTTCGCGTGTTAGGCGAATATGCTAACCACTGTAAAGGGGAACACATTTTAAAACTAACAATGACAATAGATTAATCACTTACGAGACTTAGAATAGAATAGAATAATACATTGAAAAAGCAGTTTTTATCTCATTATGACACTGTCTTTATTCATGGTACCAAAGATGAATTTTGATTTTGTTGTGAGTTTCACATACTACAATGTCAATACATTTGCCACTTACAATGTGTTCTTCTGTTTTATCCTAATCATTGTTAGTGAAAAGTAATCTAAACTACAGTGATGTAGATGACAATAAAATTGTAATTGTAGCATGTGAAGTGCACAAAAAATTAACTTTTGTTTCTGGTACCGTGACTAAAAATAGTGTGATCTAAATAAAAAGCAGACAGTATAAACTACTTTAACAATCCCGATTGGGGTTTGTGTGGGGGTTTGTATGTGTTTCCATGTGACTTATAAGCTCCGTAACGGCTAGACTGATTATCGTACACAGTTTTACTTTAAGCCCCCTTTAGCTAGGTTTTGTGTAAAGGCACCCCGTATACAAACAAAATCAAGCAAAATTTGTGTTTGTGTGGTATGCTCTCGTGGAGTCTCTAGTGCTCTCTGGCGGACAAATTGACTACTGCAGCTCTTGACCACCGACCACTCCTAGCCTAATCCAATGTTCTACACCGAGCCATTTAGCTTTAAATGAGATAATGCTCTATGCCTCTTCAGATGTCATTTATATCACTAGTAGACTTGTGGTAAAATTTCTACGCTGTCATCTCTGCCACGTGTTCAAATCCTATTACAACGAAACACACCCATCCGGACATTGAGTTATTTTTAATGTAAAAAAAAAACATGCATCAAAATACTCTTTGTTGTTCAGGCGGACGCACCATATGCGGATGCGGGCCGTATTTGGCTCTTAGGCTGCAGTTTGGGTGAACTACTAAATTAAAACAAGGCCAGTGATGACGATGAAGACCTTGCTTCTGTGACCTTTAGGATCCATTATGTAACCTTGAATGGAGAGAGGATCTCGGCTGTCAACTTTAATGGTGAGCTCGGTTGATGCCGTTAATGTGGCAAGCCGCTATCGCAATAACTTGACCCCGATCACGCTGGAAAACCGAGCCCTGGTTTTCCTGGATCAAAAAAAACCGAATTGGCTAAATAAAGACTTCCCAATGAAAACAGAAACACGTGTCGCCGTAAGGATTTTAATGGGCTGGATATTTTTATGAGATGGTTTTATTTCCCGACAAGGTGATGTGGATGGATCACTGGCTTCCAGACAAGTAAAGGAGATATGAGTTTGGGCTTTGTTGCTGTGTTGTTTATCGCCACGGCAACTGAGCGCTGACTACTTCAGCCAGATAGAATAGCTGTCCTTGCCGCTACTGAGAAATCGAAGGATTTAAAGTGACAGTGTCTAATAAATCCCCACTAGAGGTCGCTGTAGCTTATAATGGAGCTGAAATAGGTGCATTCAATGAAGACATACTGTAGAAACCCAATTCAGAAGCCTGCATCCAGGTTTTTTTTTGTTTGATCAAGGATGACTGCTGGTATTAATCCCCAAAAGCAATGACAAATGTACCCAGCCAGATGGAAACACCCAGAGTATCTGAAAAGAACAAATAGGTCAGAGCTGGTGTAAGTGGCTAACTTGAGCGGCGATTGGACAAACCCCTGAAAAGGCTAGTAAGATTGCAGGAGCAAACCAGAATCTTTCAAGTATCGTTGCTAAAGAAGGAAACCATGAGAAAAAAGTCAAAGATGCCCAACTCACGACACTCAGGTACGTTTGCTTGCATGACCAGCAGTGAAAGATAAGTGACAATGAAGGAAAAAGCAAGCCTTGTTTACAATAAGCAGCTAACAATAATAATAGCTGCTAGGGTGGCTAGAGAAGAAAATAGAAGAAAACGTGTGATTTTTTTTTAAAGATGACTGAATTCCAGAATGCGGAGAAAATTGCTTGCATGACCAGCTGTATTTGGCAAGTATTACTGATGGATGGAGCAGGAGCAGCTAATTGTAGTGATAATTTGTAGCAGCCATCCATAGCCTGCATTCAAGTGGATAATATGAGTGGATAAACCTTCTATATGCCTGGATCATGGGACTCAGGAACATTCACTTGCATGACCAGCTGTGGAAGGCGAGTGTTAATATAGGACGAAGCAGGAGCAGCAAACAACAATAGCGGCTAGCGGCAAGCCATAGCCTGCAGTCAAGTGGTTAACGTGAGTGGATAGAGAATTAAACAGATGGCAAAAAAAACCAACTCAGCAACCATCACCTAAGGGCCTCAGCTTTGGAAAGTCCCATAGTGCTTGAAACACCACCGGGACAAGCTACTTTCGCAAAATGGTTATCCGGGCTTTGGTTGTAATAATATGGCAGCCACATATCTTAAAGATGTTTAATTGACTCCAATTTTTTTAAAACTATGAGTCCTTTCAATTGCGATAGCAGCTAGCAATGAGCCATAGACTGCAGCCGAGCGGCTAAAATGAATAGCTAGATAAAGAAACTTGAGTAAAAAGATGCTTGAATCATCTGACTTGGCAACCATTACATGCAGAGCTCTGCTTAGGAAGGCAAGTTGTCATGGTTTGGCGCCTGCAGTCCCCCTCCTTCTCCAAGAGATGGCAGCATTACCGTATTTTCCAGTCCCTCTCACTATTTCTCTCCCCAGGTGATTCTACTCAATTAGCCACCGCTACCATAAATAATCCGGGCCCCCACCTCACATTGCAGAGTCATTTTGAATCCCGAAGACATTCACTTGGCAAGACTACAAACTTCTCCTCCCAGACCTCCTTCTTCATTTCCCTCCTCATCCCAAGATCTCCCACTCCAGCTATCTTTTTAAAGGACCTCCAAAATCTCGCTTTCAAAATTAAAACCACCCAAAGATCCCCTCTAAAGTATCCTTCCTTAGCAGTTCCGGTCCAACATTCCCTTGTCCCTAGTAAAGGCTTTTTTTGTTGTCAAATAAATGAATGAATCTGACACTTGTTTTACTATAACAGTTTGAAGCTACTAGAAACTGCAATACAAAGCACAAGGTTATTTTTCGATATTAAATAAGAGGAAGATGGCACTAGTTTTTTGAAAGAAAAAATTGCTAGTTTCTGACAAATAAACCATGCCCCACTTGTTTTAAGCATCAAAGAATACCTTGATTTTTAAAGTAAAAGAACCTGATGCTTATTTTGGTTGTGGAAGAAGGCAACACTGATTTAGAGCAAATTTTCAGTGAAATGTCCCTTAAAAATGTTAGTTTCTGGGTAATAAATTACAACACTGTTCAAGCGTAGAATAAAAAGACCCCAATTTGCAATGTAAAAGAACATTATGCTGGTTTTGGATGTAGAAGAGGAAACTAAGAAAAGCACTAGTTTTCAATGAAAGAAAAAACACTAGTTTCTGAAGAATACTACGCTTGCTTTAAGCATAATCTTTTATTTCAAGTCATGTTTATTCAAGTATGTTAATCACAGAGAGTCTCAAAGGGATGCACAGACCACAGATTATTGCAAACCACAGACTATTATTACACCATCCCCTGATCTAAAACCTACACGAGGGCAAGGAAAAACTCAAAAACGAAGAAAAAATGAAGAAACCCTGAGAAGAGACCGCACATAAGGTCATCCTCCTTCCAGGATGACCAGGCTGCAATGGATGTTGCAATAACAAGTAATGAACAGATATTGTCAATATAAAGTATAGATTATTTATATGCCATAGAATATAAGTGTGTTTTAAGCCTACTGAGGTTGTAGATCGAATCTCAAGGGAAAGAGCATTCCACAGCACCGGGGCCTGAATGGAGAACGCTCTCGAACCTGCGGATCTCTTCTTGGCTCTTGGAATCTTTAGTAGAGCAGCATTTTCAGAGCGAAGGCTTCGGACCGGAACATAGGGCGAAATTAAATCTGAAAGATATGAGGGAGCAAGTCCATGCATGATTTCAACGAATGAAGTGTTTTAACACATCAGGGGGCCGCTATGCACAACTCATCTCAGCTTCAATAACACAATTATTACACCAAAATCTTTTTTTTATTATTAATTTTAAGACAAAAAAACTGAACCGTTAAATAAAAAGCCATGTGATGAGTCTCTCGGACCTGGTCCAGGACATCACAGGATCCTGCCTGGACCGCTATCTACCACCACAACACCAACACGTTCAAGTCAGGCGGGTCGTGATCGCGTCACAAGTTTCCAGGATCGCTATACCAGCCGCTTCAAGCCCATCGGGGTAAAAATAGCCCCCGTTCGCCTTTTATAAATTGCAGCGTTTCTATAAAAAGCCGCGTACTGACCAGAAGACCAAGCTGAAGCAGGGGCGCCCTATCTTTAGCTTTATTTATGTCCCGGTGTTGACAGCGCCACTTGCAAGGCTTTCCAGTCACTGTTCATTAGGTCACATGAGTGACAACCTTTTGGCCCCGTGTTGGAAAGTACCTTAAAAAAAAAAGCAGTTAACGGAGGGGCCTCTAGTACCAGTCAGTCGGTGTGGCTATGAAAAAAACAGCTGCTGATTCGTCCCCCTTCGGATTCTTTCCGTCCAATTAGTGTTCCTGGAGCTGCAGATAAGCATGCACTTTGTTCAAACCGTAATGGCCTTTATTAGAAGCGATCCAAATGATTCCGATCCGAAGGTTGTAAAAATAGAGAAAACAACTGCGGGTTTTATTGGATGGAGAGGTCATCGTATCCACTTTGTTGTGTTTATGGTTTTATCACGGGAAACTTGGCAACAGGGGGCAAATATAGTGACAGTCACTAATTAATTTGTTTTATTTCTTTATATTTTGTTATTTTTCCTATCTTGGAGAATTATAATTATTGGAAACTATTTATTCGAATACAACAGACCCCAGGGATCTGTTCTGAGGTGGGGATCGCAAAGTGAAATTACTGTGTAGTGGGGGCTAGAAACCTATGGTATTTAGCTAAGAACCACCGGTTTCTTACATGAAAACATTAAAATAGCAAAATAGAATATAGTAAGATCGACTTATGTGTAATATATATTAATAAGATAAAATGACATTCAAAATGAATATAAATATTTTAAAAAAGCTATTTTATTAATCTTTGGAGACGTTATGTGAGCTGGTCGAGTGAAGTAACAGGTGAATGTAATAGAGGGAGGAAACTGATTTTAAAACGTCAACTTGCAAGGATTTTTGTGCTTGCTCAATCGCCTCCTTAATTTTAATAATTATCTTGATTGCAACTGGATCCAGCCATATTTCTTTTCCGGAGTAACGGTGTGATCTTCGTTTCTATGGTTATCGTGTTCTTACTTCTCCCTTTGGCACAAGGACCCATAGTGAATAAATACAGTACAAAAAAACAGTGTTGCCCTCTTGACTAAACTCAATGAAGATAAAGGCACTGTGGGATGTAATTCGACCAAAAGTGTACATGTTGCTTACAAGCTAATGGTAAACCAGCATTTCATATGACATCAAATCAATAGCAGACAGCAAGAACACCACACATCTTTTTCTGTACCAGAAAGCAAAAAAGTCATAGGCAGGGGTGTCGAAACATTTCTGAAATCGGGCCAGATTTGGTAAGGTGAAGCTGCGTGAGTGCCTGGCATACTTTGAACATGCTTCAATAAATTTACCCTCTGCGGTTAGCAATGCTTTGCGATCAGCGTTGCGACCTCATAGATCACCTTTGTAGCATTTTCTTTTGACCCGCATTGCTGTGCCATTCAGTTTCCAGTTGCTTCACCTTTTTACAGGGTTCGTTTCCATTCAACTTTTCGTAGTCACCAAGTTTCACCTGGCAGAAACTCTTGACAATATGTTTTTTCTAAAACAGATAGCGTCCCTTGGCAAATTAGGCAGACGCAGTGGTTTGGAATTTCGGTAAAAAAAAAAAAAATACTCTACTGATCCTGAAAGCACTCACAGTCAACTTTCCTTTTTTATTTACTGGGTTGGGCTAAAATCCTCACAGAAAGCCAAGGGAAGGGTGGCTACAGGGGTACTGCCATCATGTTGTGAGATGGTGAATTTATTTTGTACAAATTTATTTTATACTTCAGTCAACATAACTGGCAGGCCACATATTATTAATTAAATGACAGAAGCCTCGGGTCGGTAAGAATTGGATCACGGGCCGTAAATAGCCCCCTGTCATATATTATATATGGAAAGATAATCTGCCATCTTGCAATTTTAGCATTGGGCTAAATGTAAAAAGTATTTGTTTTATTTGACAAATAAATTAAGAATATAGAAAAACAACAACAGCAAGATACTTCAAGTGAGCAAAGGTTTTTGCCAATACGGGCAAGGTATTTTGCATTGTTACTCAATTCCATATATTTTTTAATTTTGCTAGAAAAAGAAGTTTTAAGTAACACAAAATAAGAAAAATAACAGCAAGTATTAGTATGATACATAGTACAAAAAGGACAATAATTAAGTAATATCAATATCACTGTGATAATGAAGAAAACCTGTAAAACTCTTATATAATTCTTCTTGTTTAGTTAAAAAACAACAACGTTTTAAGTCATGCAAAATAAGAAAAATAGCAAGTAGTACAATGAATAGAACAAAATACGACAAGTAATACTAATGATGAAAAAATGATACTGTAATAATGAAGAAAACAAAGGAAAACTCATATCATCTTTCCTTTTTAGTTACAAAACGATAATGTTTTAAGTAATGCAAAATAAGACAAATAACAACATGTACTACTATGAAAAATAATATAAAATAGGATAACAATTAAGTAATGTAATAAAACCGTAATAATCAAGAAAATGAGGAAAAAAACTCTTATATTATCTTGCTTATTTAGTTAAAAAAAATCAGGCTTATAGTTTTGCCTATTCTAATAAATATTGTTCCAATAAAGTTATGTAACTGTCCTTTTCAGTCACCAGAAGCCGGTGTCATTTTCCTGTAGGCTAAATACTAATTTCTTCTACACCGCTGCAAACGAGCATTATATCCTGAACTTGAAAGTAGTGTCTTCTTAATCACGAGAATCTAGCGATGCTGAACATTATCTTAACCCTTTAACAATCCTGTAAAATTTACCTATAATCTCAATCCAAGATGTATCCAAAGTAAATTGAATGCTGTTGTTAAACCGTCTGGAGAATCTGGATGGTTTAGGTCTCTTTTTTGAACTCTGAAATGTCACGACCGGTACCAGCAAGGGACCCAAAGCCTGACATTTTACACAATGCTTTATTAAGGCATGGTAGCAGGGCGAGAAGAAAAAGACAGCAATCTTGTGCTCGCTGGGCAGGAGGAGCGGGAAGGCCTCGCGACCACAGCGTGGTCGGAGATCGGAACAGGTTGGGCAGCCGGGACAGGAGAAGGGAGCTTGGATTGGAGATCGGAACAAGTTGGGTAGCCGGGACGAGCGGGAAGTCAGGGATTGGAGACTGGAGACAGGAGACTGGAGCTAGCATCGGGGATCGATACAGGAAACAGAACCGGGATACGGGTAGCCAGGATAGGAGAACGGAGCTTGAATCAGGGATCGATACAGGAAACAGAATCAGGATACGGGTAGCCGGGACAGGAGAACAGAGCTTGGACCGGGGATCAAAACAGGAGCCAGAGTCAAAAGTGCTTGCCTTGCATGGGCTGAGGTTCGCAGACGGACTGACCAGTAGTGAATGAGAAAAACGTGATTAAATGGGAGGGGGAACCAATCAGGAAACGAGCAGCAGCTGGGACTAAACGAGTGAGCACAGGTGAGAGCAATGGGCAAATCATCACATGAAATTTTGTCCCCAGCAGAAGTAATCACTGTAAGTGCAATTAACATTAAGTAAACTAAGTTGGAAGACACAGAAATAGAAGATTTCTATTCTCGCCTGAATTATTTTTTGCAATCACATGCCTCTGCCCATGAGTGAGCATGGGCTTCTAAGTTGGCAAACAGCTGGGACAAAAGCATGGAGCCTTACCAAGGTTGATCAAAATCTGAAAAACGTAACATTAGTATTTTACACATTTTTCTAAGGGTATGTCTCGGCGTTTCCAAAAGTGGCTATCTGGAGACTACATAATGACTGGCGACATCATAGACATGTCTTGCTTCCCAACATTCTCACGACCCGCCTGGTTAAAATGATATGCCAATGAGGCAAGATTATTTTCGCCATTTTTTTTATTAATTCACTTTCAGTGGAGAGATAGACAAGTATTGATAAAAATTATTAGCACCGTGGCGCTATTATCATTTTAAGTTATCCACAATCGCTAACAAATGGTGACTCTCTATTTTGATTTTTTTCTGACCTCAACTATTTGAGACCAGGCCCGCCGACTGAAGGACGGGATAGAAGGTCTCGTCCCACTCAAGGATGACTTCATGACTGATGGCCGAGGCCACTTGTCCCATCTTGTGATCGCTGAGCGATTGGAGAGATTTTTGTGCATATGTGGGTGTCACACTATTATCCTCATGGTAGGAGCTGGTATTTTTTTTAAATGAATGATTATAGAGGGACTGTGGAAAAATGAGTCACAGTTGCTATTTGTGATCTTTCGCTGTTAGGAGTGATCGCTACTTGAAATGTGTCATCGCCTGCAGATGATGGATGAAAATCTGAGGGGGGTGGGGTACTTTTCAATGAAAAGTATCCAATAAAAAATCCACATTAGCAGAATCATACTATGTATTGTTTTTGTTTTTCTGGTATATATTTTCTTTGTTCTAATTGGATGAACCCTGAATGCATAGGGACAGAAGCAGTTTTATAGAGTTTTTTTTTTACAAGTTGGTAGCAGGTATCGGTGGCGTGGGTGTATTTACGAGAGCAGGTAACAGAGGCAAAGACCTGGCTGGACAAAACCAGGAAAGACAAATCTGGGGAGGCGAGGAGCAACAGGTAAGTATAAAACTCACAGAAAATCTTGGTTTTGTCACAAGCCAGGAACAGAGACAGGACCCAGTAGCATTAGTTTACTCAGTTTTATCGATAAGAGGGAGAGAAGGGCTTGCTTCCACAATCCGAGGATCGATGGACACGGGTAGCAGGTGGCGGGTACACGGAAGTGGCACTTCCGTGTGGAGCGAGGATGATCGTAGACTTGTAGGAATACTAGTCGTTAGCGGGGACGGGAGAGCAGGGGTGGTATTGAGTTCGGAAAGAGGTGTCAGGCAGGTAGCGGGGCAAAACAGCTCGGATGTCAGGAAGGCAGAACAGGGCAGAGTCAGGTACGGAAACAGGTTGGCAACGGGTATCAGGCAGAAGAAAACAGGGCACGAAAAATATCGGACGGAATGAGCTTGCCTAGCTGGGAGCATAGGGTCGCAACGATCAGACGGCGTCCTCCTGAAAGCCGGGGGTTTTAAAGGAGTCTCTTTGCCAATCAGCTCTAAGGGCCGTAGGCGCCAATTGGGCAGTCACAGGTGCCTTGAATCGGCAATCATGACAGGTTTAAGCTGTGGTTCTGGGCAGATATTTAAAGTACCGTTCAGGACGGAATTCACCATTGGAGTCTGCCGAGACCCCAGATACTGCATGACACTAAATAAGACACACCCCTTTGAGTGGCGTGCCTACTGTGAGCCTAAGTTAGTCGGGTCAAACCATCAGAATCTTACTCTTCATGTAGACGGAGTGAAAAAGTCAAAAAGAAAATGCCGGCTCATTGTGCTGCCAATGGATGCACTCAACGCCATATCAAAAACCTTTCGTAGGTAAACATGTTTTTGCCTATTAATTCATCTCATCTCATTAGCTGCACCGCTTATCCTCAGTAGGGTCGCAGGGTGCTGGAGCCCATCCCAGCAATCATCAGGCATTGGGCAGGGGACACCCTGAACTGGTTGCCAGCCAATCGCAGGGCACACAGGGGCAGACAACTCACTCGCTCATTCACACCTTGGGACAATTTGGGCCGGCCAGTCCACCTGAAATGCATGTCTTTGGAATGTGGGAGGAAACCGGAGTGCCCGGAGGAAACCTACGCAAGCACGGGGAGAACATACAAACTCCGCACAGTAAGTCCGGTAGCTGGATTTGAACCCACACAGCAGGTTTCCAAGACCTTAGAACTGTGCCGCAAACGCGCTAACCACTGCGCCGCCGTGCTGCCCGCCTATTAATTTTTTTCTGATTATTACATTTTGATGAGAGCTTCAGTAGCTGCTTGGCTTACATTTTTTTTTTATGTTTTTAAAAATAAGGCTGCACCACATTGCCAGACTCACTTCCCTTGATTTACAAGGTGGAAGAAAATAATATTGTAAAATGGTCCACTTTTAGTGCCCTGCGATTGGCTGGCAATCAGTTCGGGGTGTCCCCTGCCCACTGCCTGATGATTGCTGGGATGGGCTCCAGCACCCCCGCGACCCTACTGAGGATAAGCGGTGCAGCTAATGAGATGAGGTTGAGATGAGGTCCACTTTCAGGGTTTCTTAAACTGTTTTTACCCTTCATGTGGCAAGTGACCATACTGTTTATGGTCACTCCAGTAGATGTTAAAAATAGCTACATAACTTCCTTTAACCTTGTGTTTTTTCTTTTTTAAACGTTTTTATCCATATTTGTCTGTCATCAATATGCCACCGAGCTAAAGCATCAAAGAACAACCATGACCACAGCGGCCATGACCACATCTTTAATTCTTTCTCCGAAAGGTGAAAATTGCGAAGTACATTAGAATGCATTGAGTCAATGTGGCAATAAGTTTACAACAATAAAGTCCATAAACTGGTAAAATGTCAATGCGGTTGTTTGTAACTTTTATAATCTTTCCTAAATTGTTTAATAAATGTGTTTTAAATAGAAATAGAAAACCTTTTCCGTTTTTTATAATTCAGCTTTACTTAACAACAGCACGTTGACAAAAAAAAATACCTGCGTGAAATTTGGTTGTAAAATGAGCTGTGATTTATTTTCTATGTACATACTGTAATGCCCCTAGATATGACCAATGATGCACTCAGTCGCTGATTAAATCTCGTCACCAATTTAATAACAAAATAACCAGCGGTATAAACATTTACACAAGAGATACATTTGGTCGTAACTCACACCATCCATGTGAACATACAGACTTCAGAGCACAAAATTTCCGCATATGTCGTCTTCCCCCACCCTTGCATCAAGTCCTATCTTAAAGGGTCCATGCATGAACACAAACAACAGTATCAAAAGTAACAAAGATTAATCTGCCTTCCCCTTTATGAAGCTCCTCACCCTGAGGGGTAAACCAAAACATCTTCCAACCGCCTCGGTATTCACCTCAGTCACTGGGATCGGCCCTGAATTTAGCCAGGTCCATCCCCTGGCAGTTGAGCGTCCTTGGGGGAGTCTGTGGAACCTCGATGCCCAGTGTGTACCTAAATATTAGGCAAAGCAGGCCCTACCTTAAAAACAGTAGTCTCTGTGCCTTGGTATGGAGCCAGTCTGTCCCGATGCAGGGCAACCCGCCTGCCCCTTGGGAGAACCACTACCCGATAGAGTACCTTTCCCACCCACTCAAGGACCCTACATGGTCCGTCCCAATGATTGTCCAATTTGGTGCAGTGTCCCTTCTTTCTCTTTGGGGTGTAGACCCAAACCAGCTCACTGGTACGTATGTTCTGGCCTTTGTTCCGCACGTTATAGTTCTTATTTTGCCGCATGCCAGCCTTTTTTCAGCTGATCCCTTGCGAACGCATGCGCCGTCTCTAACCGATCCTGCAGTTTCCGGGCGTACTCCAGCCCAGACCAGTCCTCTATGCAGCCAGGTGACCTCCCGAACGCCAGTTTCGCTGGAGTTTGGAGCAGGTGGTAAATTTCGGATTGCAATTAAATTTGACTGAAATGCAAAGTCCATTTTGGGACAAAGAAGCTTTAATATGTTACAAAAGCAAAGGACTCAATGTCATCGCCACAAAGTTTGCTTTTATACAAAAATATAAAAGCCACAAGTGATGCAATGTGTATTTTACAATTTGATACTCATTATTCCAGAATTAAATCGTTTTTCCTCAGTATCAGGTATTGTCAAAGGCCACTGCCCGTCAATGCTGAGGTCCGGCTCATCTCTGAAGTGTGGGATGGCGCATTAGACTGAATATTAACAGCAACCAGATAATGAAAGTGCTGTATTTGAGTCAGATCAGGAGGTTTATCCTGCTATTGGTAACCGTAGAAACCAGTTCTATCTGTTTCATGTGAGGGAGTAAATCCCTACCTTAAAACCATCCTGGAGAGGGATGGGCGTTGCCAGGCTGTACTTGCCAACAACACACCACCGGAACTGGTACCCTGTCGACCCAAGCAGTTAGGAGTTCCATGAACCGAATTTCAGATTTTACTATATGAATAACTTTTTTTTTTAAATTGAACAATGGTGAAATTATTTGTAGTGTGTTTTGGTATTTTGTATTAATTCACTCTTTTTTAGGGATATACGTACAAAAATTGAAATAAATTAATACATTGAATAAATAATAAAGGAATAAATACATGTAAATGAATAAATATAATGTTTTCTTCTAGAGTCAGGAATTAACTGCATTTAATTTCTGCTGGTTTCCTGACTACTTGAGTCAGCTCGGAGTCAAAAATACGTGGAGAGAAAATAAAGTCAACTATAAATAACTTCTATCATTTGGTAGTTATTTATTGATATCTATCTTTTGATGCCATTAACACATGTAACAATAAAATGAGAAAAAGATAGCAAAAAGAAACGTATCTTACATATTTACCTATAGCTATCATGTATTTTACTACAGTATTTTTACACTACAGTCACTTTCAACTGTGTTTTATCTTATATTTTATCTTATTGCCTTATCTAATCTTGAGTTAATCTTGTATTTTTATCTTTTTTAATATTCGTAATGTTCTTTTACGTATACATCAATACAGTTTCTTAGTTTTATTACGCTGGCAGCTGAGTGGACAGCAAAATAAGAATCTTGGTCTTTACTGTGCATGTGACAATAAACACTTTTAATCTTGAATCTACATTTAATTTAAATGAGTGTTTCCAATTTCCAATTGTTTTACAGGTTAATTTTTCACTGAACTTTTGTTCCAATAAATTCAAGAAATCATTTCATTCGCATGCAATCTTCCCCTGATTGGAAGTTGTGGGCAGCACTTGGCTCTCCTAGTGCTTTTTTTCTTTTCTTTTTTTTCCTGCAGCGTCTGGATTGAAATTGTTGATTTCCATCTGCACGTCTTGTAGTCTGTAGTGAACTGTAAGAGTGATTGCAGGGTCCAAAGTGCCGGAAATAGCGCTGGTGACGCACACACTGTCAGAATTGTGCTTCTCTTGTCAAGCTTCTTAAAAGCATTTTCAACTTAATCGTGTTGTCAAGAAGACAGGGTTATAATCAGGTTTTTTTCTCCTTTCTGTTTTCATTGCTTCCTTATCAGTCATAATTATTGAGATGTTGCGATGAGCAAAATATTAATCTTCCACGTCAGAAAATCTTCTTCGACAAAAACTAGAGTTGTCGTCTTCTTCTTGTCAAGAACCGGAACAGGAGGAGAACCCAAATGCGTGACGTTTCTCACACAAGCTTTTATTTTACGGGAAATGGGGCAGTCATGCATGTTAACCCAAGCGCCAGTGATTCGGCTCTCGTTGGGCAGAAGACGTAAGGCAGCAGTTTGGCGTGGAATGACAGGAAGCCAGAGGCCGACGAGATTGATACAGATTGCACGAGCAGATATCGGACAGGACGGGACAGACAGGATTGATATCAAAACTGGATATTGAAATCAAAAAGGACAAACTGGACGGAAACAAAACCGGAGATCGATATTAAACAGGACAAAATAGACGGGAACAATACCGGACAGGAAACACAAGCAGGAAACCGGACAGAGTCTAAACCCACGTCTTGCGGGTGCAGAGATTTGTTGAAGAACTGATAAAGGGTGAGTGAGAGCACTGAGTTTAAATAGAAGGGAAGCCAATCTGTCAACGAGCCACAGCTGGCACTACATGGGCGAGCCAATTGGGCGCCATGGCAACCGTGACACTTCTATGTGGAAAACAATCACTATATTCTTCTTTTTTTTTTTTGCTTATGTATTCTTCTTCCCCAGAAGGAGCAGGTTTTTTTCCCTCTGAAAACTAGGGCCGTCTTTTTTTCCCCACCAATAACTAGTTGTTTGTCTTCTACGTGGAAAACTAGCGCAATTTACATATTTTTTGCTCATACTGTATATTTTCCGTCCCCAGAAACTATGTAGGTTTTCTCCACTGATAACTATTGCCATCTTTTCTTTCGCCATAGACTAGTTGTTGTCTTCTGTTATGTTTAAATCTAGCTCTATCTTCTTCTTTTTAGCTTATCTGTTCTTCTTCCCCTGACACAAACTAGCTTGTTTCCACTGAAAACTAGTGCCGTCTTTTTCCCCCCACCAAAATCTAGTTGATGTCTTCTACTATGCTCCAAAGTAGTGTAAACTTCTACAGCAGAAGTTAGGGATCTTATTTGCAGGTTTTTTTATTTTGCTGAAAACAAACAGCATCTTGTTTTACACTGAAAACTAGCGTGATTTTCTTTTTTGTTGTTGAATATTTGTGTTATCTTCTTCAACATTGAGAATGAGACTTATTTTTCAGTACGGCAAAAACTAGCCTCCTTTACTTTTATGCTGAAAACAAGCTTCCAAGCCTGCGTCTCTTGATTCACTGAAAAATTGTGCTATCGTCTTTGATGCCTAAAACAAATGTCGTCTTCTTCAAAGCCAGAAACTAACACCTTTTTTGACTAAAACCTACTGCCTTCATTTTCATCTCTGATAACTGGCGTTATCATTTTCTGCCCTGAAATCCAGCGTTGAGTTATTTTATGTCAAAACTAGTATTTCCTTTCTCTAAACTAGCCGTGTTTTTTGTGTACTTCTTAATCCAGTTTTTAAGGTGTCTTCTTCCATGATGGAAACACTTGTCTTGTTCTTTGCTGAAAACTTGTACCCTCTTCTTCTACGCACTAAATAAGTGTTAACTTCTACCATAGAAATTGGGGTCATTTGTTTTTACAAAATAAATTGTATCATTCACTTCTTTTTTTTAAACCAGCACTTTTTTTTCACACCAAAATGTATTTTCTTCTTCATTATTGGGAACTAGCTTAAACCTCTTGTGCAACAGAAACAAGCCTCTTCCATTTTTATGGTAAAAACAGGTCTCATCTTGAAACTCGGGTCTTCCTTCTTTTAAATGTGGAACTGCAGTCGTCCAATTTCGTTGTCACAGCAAATCCCATGTTGTAACAATGACAATAAAGGCATATTCTATTCTATTCTTCTACTCCAGAAGTTATTGTCTTTTATTCTTTAACTTCGAAATCTTTCGTCAAAAATTGCTATTTTCTTCTACACTGGAAACTAGCCTTATTTATTTATAAGGCAGAACCTAGCCTTTTAGTTTTTTTATGCTGAAAATAAACATTTACAGTTCACATGACTTTTGAACCTCCTCAAGTAGAACTAATTGCAACAATTTAGTCAAACCGGACTAAAAGAACATGAAATGGTAAAAAAAAAGAAAAAAAAAAAAAGAAATCTCCAAGGGAAAATGTTAATGTTTTGAACCTTTTCACAGCAAGGTTTGTTGTAAGAAAAAGCAGACATCCATCATTTATCTTGACAGGCGCCGTTGTTCGAGAGTAGCCCAAGGGACGGAGTTCAGCTAGCACAGACTGCAACAGTCAATTAAAATCAAAATCAAAATGATCTCTCTTGAGGGGAGGCCTACTAAAACTAGTTACAAATTAATTAATACATCTTTTTTTATGTAAGAAAATATACCTTAAAATTCCATTCATTTAAGAGCGTCATCACCTGCGACAGGCATGAGCAACTTGGATTGCCAGAAGCTGGTGTAGGCTAAATACTAGCTTCTCATTTTACACAGAAAATAGGTCTTCTCCTCTGCCAGAAAGTAGATTCTTCTCAATTGCCAGAAGCTAGAAGTCTTCTTCTAGGCTAAACAATAGCTTATTTTATGCTAAAAACTAGCATTATCCCCTCCACCAGGGACTTTTACAATCTCCAGAAGCTAATGCTATTTTATTCCAGGCCAATAATTATCTTCTTATACTCCAGTGAAAACATAAGAGCATAATATCCTGAACTGGAAACTTGTGTCCTCTTAACCACCAGAAACGAGTGTCGTCTTCTTCAAGCCAACCACTGGCTTCTTATCTTATAATCTCTGTGCGCCAGTAATTGGCATCCTCTCAATCGCTTGAAGCTCACGTCTCCCTTCTTCTCGGCCTCACACTAGCTTTTCATTTAATGCTGAAAAATGGGATCATCTCGCGCATAGGAAATTATCATACACACAATAGCCATAAGCTAGCACCATTTTGTTTTAGGCTTGACACTAGCTTCTGTTAGATTATCAAAAAATGTCACTGAATATGTTCTCCAGCTATGATAGCTTTGTTATTTAATCATCACTACTCCGATAATCACATTTTTTCATTCAGTCGTTATAAATTCACCTTATGCTTACCCATGTAGTTGAATGAAGTACTGTATTTACCCGCTGTATTCATTTGGTGTTTCAGTGTATCCATTCACTCAGTACTTTCCCAAAAATGTTTCCAAGTGGTGTTCTGGTTGCTTTGATGAGTCTTCCCACAATCTTATCATACAACCTTCAATATCTAACTCAGTCCAGTCTTAACAAAGGTCTGTTGTGACTTCCTCACTTTGCCTGGAAAAAAAACATCCCAGTTAAGTTTCACTTTTCAGCAAAGTTTCATTTATGTCAATCTATGCCCCTTTCCTATAAAGACAGTGGTATGCCATTTTTTGAGGCTTCCTTGTCTCGGGAGGACTGTCCTGATGACCAAAGCCCAGAGTATCGTTCATTTCAATAACCCTTAAAAACCCCTTTAAGAGCTTGCTCTGTCCACTCCACGCATCGGCCCGGTATCGCAGTACCTCCGGGAACGGTGCATTCGCAATGATCGCAGCAAGGCTTTAGGGCTAGGACCTTAGCTTGTCCTTTTGGCTGAGAGTAAGTGTCCTGGCTCCTAGGCTTTGTAGCGTATTATGAACTGACCGATAACGGATAATGGATAATGAATAACGAAGATAGATCAATAACCCTTAAAAACCCCAAACCCCTCTTAATAATAAAAGTCCTCAACTTAACTTTTTATATGTCCAATACTTGGTCTGAATCTTGGAAGGTAAACAAGCAGCGTGATACAGATTGTCTACGGCTACACTAACACTTCTTATACTATTTTGAAATTGCCAGAAACTTGCCATCTAAGCTAAACACTTGTTTTTCTTATTTTATGCTGAAAACATGAATAATCTCCTTGTGCCAGGAATTAGCATCCTTTTAATCACCAACGTCTAGTCAAGTCATATTTATTTGTGACGCCCTTAATCACAAGGAGTCTCGAAGGGCTGTACAAACCACTTACTATTGCAAAACCACTAAGACTATTATTACACCATCCCCTGATCTAAAACCTATATGAGGGCAAGGAAAAACTCATCATCATCGTTAGCATCGTCCCATACTAGGCTGAACACTAGCCTCTTATCTTACACTGAAAAATAGCATATTTGCCTCTACCAGGAACTAGCATCCAGAGGCTGTCAATGCCTTCTTCTAGACCAACCATTAGCTACCTATATTACCCTGAAAACAAGGATCATGTCCTGAACTAGAAACAATTTTCTTTTTTGCTGAAAATGAGTGCATCTTCTTTAATGCCCAATAATAGCTTTTTCTACACATAAAACTAGTGTAGTTCTTCTATGATCAAAACTCAGTGCCTCCTGTTGCCATCTATTTTTTGTCTTTTTACACTAATATACCTAAAGTGATAATTTGCTTACCTGTTTGCAGAGACGTTTAATCAAAGATCTTCTAGATCTACATGCCTTACAACATAGCGCTAAATCCAATTTTTAACACCAGCGCCGTGCCCGAATCTGAAGGTGTGGGTGATTGCATTTTGTAATTAGAAATGGAAAACAGCCGCTTCCTAATTAAGGGATTAGTTCGATGCCATTGCGACCTTCACCCCTTTTGGTCTTGGTGGCATCGGCTCGTAGTACTTGATCTCTTGTCACCAACTGTCCGATTCCCCTTTGCCCTCTCATCTCACCCAAGGTTGTTTTCCTCACTGCGGATATAAATAGTCCGTTATAAATGGGTGATGCCTGCTTAGGCCATCCCTCTACAGAGCCTCATCACCCAAAGGGTGCCACTGAGGTATCTGCTTGTATCTTACACTTCTCTATCGGAAAAAAAAAAAATCCACTGTGGTCCGTGTTCCACAAAAAAGTTACTGTCTTTATGAAGTACCTTCAAGACATATTTTTTTTCAACCCGTGAGCCTGGACACACTTGCGTGCCGTGAGAACTTGTCTCGTGTGCCGCAGGAAATTGCCCAATTGTATCTTTGCAAATAAAAAACATACCATTGTTTTTTTTCCAGTGATCAACCAAGTAACTAACTTTCATCCATATCAGTAAGTGGGAACAAATTAATTTTTTTTCTTTTCATATACTAATTACCGTATTTTCCGCACTATAAGACGCACCTAAAAGTCTTATTTTTTTTCAAAAGCTGACCATGCGCCTTATAACACAGTGCGCCTTATATATGGCTCAATATTAAATTCGCAAGGTCTCGCAACTACGAGAAACAGCCGCCGACTCCATTTTTCGCGCTGTGCATACTGGGAAATATTAAACGATTGGTAGTTGCCGGGGCTCGTGTTGTATTTGTTTACTAAGTGGCAAAATGGCTACCCCATTAAACTGCTTAATTCATATTCAACAAATACAGTATTTGTCTGAATCCAGGGTTATGACTGGTGAAGATGTAAAGCACAATTTACCTTAAACAAACGCAGAATTATTCAGAATGTCACGTTTGAGAGAGAGAGAGAGCGAGAGAGAGAGAGAGAGCGAGATTCTCTTTCATACGTGCATTTGTATAAGAAAATGGCTCCTGTTAAGAGACACGCGTACAACGCCGAGTTTAAACTCAAAGCGATCAGTCACGCAGCACAACACGGCAATAGACCGGCAGCGAGAGAGTTAAACTTAAATGAATCGATGGTACGGAAGTGGAGAAAGGATGAAGATAAGCTCCGCCAAGTAAGGAAAACTCAACAAAGTTTCCGTGGCAATAAAGCAAGATGGCCAGAGTTAGAGGAGACACTTGAACAGTGGGTTGTTCAACAAAGAGCGGCAAGCAGAAGTGTCAGTACGATAACTATACGTATGAAGGCAACAGCGCTGGCACAAAAACACCGGACGTGTTGGATGGCCCATTCACTGAGATATGGTCAATTCGAACACAGCAGAAGAAGAATTCGAGGGATTCGTCGATGAGGAGCTTATAGAGTGATCTTTGTTTTTCTTTTGTGTGTTTACGTTTTACATTTTACAGTTATTATGTTATTGCTTTGCACTCGTTGGTTTTGCACATTACGAGTGTCACTTTATTGCGATTGCACTAACGTTTCATTTAAAATAACAGTATCAGACGTTTTTTTCTTTGCGTGTTGACTAAATGGACAAAAAATAAAATGATATGTCGATGTTGTTCAAAGATGTTAAAGATGTGTCACGAAAATGCTTTACCTCAGAGAAAATAATAAAACGGCTGTTTATTTATTTTGGGAGTGAATGGAGTTGTGGAAAGCTTGTTTGTTAATAAAGTTTGACCCTTTTGAATGTTTTGTTGACATTCCCTTGAGCGTGGCAACATCTAGAGGTTGCATAAAGTAACTACATTCTCTACTGTAGTCAAGTCGTCACATTTATTTACCGTAAATAGCCCTTAATCCCAAAAATGTCTCGAAGGACTGCACAGGATTACAATTACAAAATTGCACAATTACCTGATCTTAAACCAGCATGCACTTATAGCGCCTTATAATGGGGTGCGTCTTATGTATGGCATAAGTTTTAAAATATATCATTCATTGAAGGTGCGCCTTATAACATGGTGCGCCATATAGTGCGGAAAATACGGTACCTGCTCGGGAGGTAATACTGGGACACATATTTGATAACTTTTTTCAGTGATGTTTTTTAAAATAATATATAAAATAGATGAAATAAAGTAAAACATCTTGCACATATTTTGAATTACTATTTTCATCTCATTTCAATAGCTGCACCGCGTATCCTCAGTAGGGTCGCGGGGTTGCTGGAGCCCATCCCAGCAATCATCGGGCAGTGGGCAGGGAACACCCTGAACTGGTTGCCAGCCAATCGCAGGGCACACAGGGACAGACAACTCGCTCGCTCATTCACACCTAGGGACAATTTTGACCGGCCAATCCACCTGAAATGCATGTCTTTGGAATGTGGGAGAAACCTGAGTGCCCGGAGGAAACCCACGCAAGCACGGGGAGAACATACAAACTCTGCACAGGAAGTCCGTTAGCTGGATTTGAACCCACACAGGAGGTTCCCAAGACCTTAGAACTGTGCCGCACACGCGCTAACCACTGAGCCGCCGTGCTGCCCGAATTACTATTTTTATATTTTACAAAAAAAAAAAAAAAAGAATTTCAGCTCATTTTATGTGTTTGTTATTTTTCTGGTAAAAAAAAAAAGAGTGAAACTTGAATAACAGGTTAACAATCTAATAAAATCCCACATTACAGCAAAATTATTGACCAAAATGATTAGCCTATTTTTCTTCTTGAGCAATGGTGACCACAAACAATAAAAACAATATAATGTCAGTTTAAGCTTTAAAAATAAAATTAAAATGCAATATTTTTTAAACATTTTTAACTGACAGCGTGCCTTGAATTTTTTTAATAATAAAAGTGTGCCTTGGTTTAAAAAAGGTTGAAGATTCTGCCTTAAGAGACCTGGTGCTCTTGGACCATTAAACCTGGACCTCTCCAAATATATCTATAGATGGATAAAACCCCTTTAAGATGGACTTCACAATGTTTTGAACTTACTGAAATGGAGAAAAAAAATTTGTGGGATTTGATTTTTTTCACCAAATATTTACTATACTATTAGAATATATAAACTGCATAAATATATATACTGATACTTTGTTACTCAAACATATTGAATAAAAAATATGAAATGAATACAATGTAGATAAAACAATGAATATTTTTTTATGTAAAATATAAAATATATCACCTAAAATTAGCAAAATTGTCTGTCATATTTCATAATAAATAATTTTGCTATTTTTAACACAGTTAATGTCTCATCTCATCTCATCTCATTAGCTGTACCGCTTATCCTTATTAGGGTCGCGGGGGTGCTGGAGCCCATCCCAGCCATCTCCGGGCAGTGGGCAGGGGACACCCTGAACTGGTTGCCAGCCAATCGCAGGGCACACGGGGACAGACAATTCACTCGCTAGTTCACACCTAGGGACAATTTGGACGGGCCAATTCACCTGAAATGCATGTCTTTGGAATGTGGGAGGAAACCAGAGTGCCCGGCGGAAACCCACGCAAGCACGGGGAGAACATACAAACTCCGCACAGTAAGGCCGGTAGCTGGATTTGAACCCACACAGGAGGTTCCCACAACCTCAGAACTGTGCCACACACGCGCTAACCACTGCGCCGCCGTGCTGCCCACAGTTAATGTGCTTATCTAATTAATAAACTTACAAAAGAAGATAGATAGATAGATAGATAGATAGATAGATAGATAGATAGATAGATAGATAGATAGATAGATAGATAGATAGATAGATAGATAGATAGATAGATAGATAGATAGATAGATAGATAGATAGATAGATAGATAGATAGATAGATAGATAGATAGATAGATAGATAGATAGATAGATAGATAGATAGATAGATAGATAGATAGATAGATAGATAGATAGATAGATAGATGGATAGATACTTTATTCATCTCCATAGGGAAATTCAAACTTCCAGCAGTATCCTTGTGTTGAAAATAAAACAATAATAAAGTAAATGGAATATAATACATAAATACCCAATGTAACGTGTTGTTATAGAGTATTTAAATAGTGCTACATAAAATACACACTGTAATAAAAATAGGATAATATGGCTTTTACTCCCCGGGTGCAGTTAAAGAGCCTCATGGCATGAGGAAGAAATGAAAGAAGTCTAAAAAGACAATAAAGACAACAACAAAAATATAACATTGTAACAATAAAAAAATGCATACAACATTTAGCAAACGAATGTATCCAACACGAACAAGAATTTGAAGGCCAAAGGGGGTAAAAATCAAAATGAGGATATGTTTTCATTTAATAGTGATTTAATAAAGTTTATCATCAAGAAATTAATTTCAGAACACAACAGAAAAACTAAACAGTGAGAATAATGACAAACTAATTTATTTTTGCAGTGTAAAGAAAGCACAGATACAAACAACTATGTTGAAGATAAATAAACTGTTTAATAGAATCTTATATCAAACACAGGTAAACCTAGGACCTAAATATACAATTCTAGTACTCTACAGTAAATGCAAACTTGAAACAGAGCATTACTTTAAGAAGCAGAATAAATCCACCAGTGATCCTGTCTAGATGGACATTTTCAAAGGAACCCTTTCCTGGTTTGTGTTTTCTGGTTGTTTGGGGGTCTGGTAGGAAAGGCGCACAAACACGACGACGAGGATTACACCTAGTGAAAATAAATCTACAGTATATCACTCATTGAAAGCAAACTGAAATTCCATGAAAAACAGTAAACCCCTGGGATATGACCTGAATCTGTTCTAAGGTGGGGATAGAAGGTGAAATTGCTACATGGCGGGGGATAAAAATCTATGCGTTTCCAACCCCTGGTCCCCCTAAATTAATACATTCAAGGTCAAAATGTTAGTAAGTAAAACATATGTGGGAAAATGAGAGTAATGAGTAATCACATTAGAAATAAATATACATGTAAAGGAAAAATTAAATTGTATTTACCTTTGGTGCAGTGGAGTTAGTGGATGGATGGAAAGGGGGGGGGAGATTTAAATGAAAACTGATTTTACATCTTCCACTTGTGAGGCCTGTCATGCCCTTAGAATACGTGGTTGCTTTTATCACCTCCTTATTCTTAATAATTGTCCCGATCGGTTACAGACACATTTCTCCACAAGGGTGACACTGCATTAGCCTTTTCCCTATTTCTTGATGATCACAAAGCTTCGTTTCCACGGTATCATGTTTTTTCTTCTCCCTTTAGCATCAACGCAAGTCTTGGAACCCATAGCCAATAAATATAGTACAAAAATACAATATTGTATCGATAAACATTTTCTTTATGAAGTACATGAGATTCTGAACTTAACAAAGATAGGGAGAGGCATTGTGGGAAGAATTTCAGCCCAAAAAAAAATCAGTAAATAGCATATCAGCATGTTCAAGATGCCACAACCTCAAACCAATAGCAGATCAGCATCTCATATGATGTCGACCAATAGCAGACAGGCCTCTTAGAGACGTAACACGTCATACGTACGAATATTTCAAAGTTCGAATTTTGTATGTGTTTGGGTTTTGCAAAATAATTTGTTGTTGATGTTGTGTGTTACAGAAAATGCCTTAACGAGGGGCCCCCCAAAAAAGTATTCCAGACTGTATCCCGGGGATTTAGTGTATCTCTATTGACAGTAATTGAGATTTCAAATAAAAGATACTGACCTATGACGGCAAACGTCCCAAGCAGAGTTCCTACCGCAGACCCAATCGTAGGCATACCCGGTAGTTGCTTGGCAGCCATTTTGCAGTTCCCTCTGGTGTTGCAGGGGCACACTGTCACTGTCAAAAGAGCAAAAAATGACTCAGACCACATACTTCAAACTCATGGCCCACGGGCCAAATGTGATCAGGGGCATTATTTTATCTGGCGTGCGAGGCAATGCTGAGAGAAACACAAGAGAAAAATGAGCGTCAAAGTTTTAATATATGTTCAATGAAGGTCACATAAATACAGGCGCCACTCGCATAGTGTCCACTGTAACTGTATTTGCTGATTATCATTAATCAACCAGAGAACCTTGAAGAACCCTCTTCAGATATTCTCAAAATAAAAGTCTTGACTCCCTGTTTAAGGAAATACTAGTAGTAATACTACTTAAAAATAGCACCTGGGTGTTTTTGCATATGTTTTAAAGAGCTTTAGATCAATAGATATCTAACAGTGAAGTTTCCATATTCGGGTAGGTAAAAATTTCCATTAAAAAAACATGGATTAAATCCAAGTGTTTCCATGCAGTTTAGGTCACTTTCCAGTTTGTTGAGTTTCCCCAAGTTACTGTAAATATAATATAGTGGAAATCAATTAAATCTATGTTTTTGTTTTGCTTTGTTTTGTCTTTTTTTTTTTATTATACAAATGCACTAGTAATAACCACTACAAGAAAAAAATATTGAGGAAAAAAAACCTCCAATAATCATTTTACAATCAAATCTTATATCCCTTCCATCCATCGTAATTTCATTGTGAGCCTCCAAAAAGACCCCCAGCCCACAAACAAAGGCACCATTTTTATGCCATTCATTTTGTAGCTTGGCCCCCTTAAGAATGCTTGCCTACCACGTGGCCCCTGAGCTAAAAGTGGTTTTGACACCACTGACTTAGATGACTAAAAAAAAAAATGGAATGTTCTGGATTCTTTTACTGCCAAACAATTTCGTGTCACCATGACGATTACCTGGCAAGTTGATGAAGGTGCTCCTCGGGGGAGAACTGCTGTCGGAGATAGTGAAGGGCACCGTGTACACCTCTGGAGCGAGAAATGGCGTGTTTAAGGAAAGGTTGGTGTGTGTATCTGGGGAGAAAATTGACACATTTGCATATATATTACATATATTTAGACCAGGGGTGGGCATACTACGGCCTGCGGCCCACATGCCTGTCAGGCTTATTACTCTGACCCACCAAATTAAAATGATGAAAGTATAATGGCAATACATTTAATGATAAATAAAAGAAAAGAAAAAAAAATTGTTTTGGTGCCACTCTTATCCCTAGTGTCCTTTCATTTTCCCTCATTTATTGCAGAAGGATTGGATTTGAGACTCTTTATCACCAGATACCAGAAATAAAATCACTCAATTGATCCCTGTTCTCCCCTTGGCCATCTACTTAGTTTTTAATCCATCATTTGCCCAAATTTTTAATACAATGTCACCTGAAATTTAAAAAGTTTGCCAAACTCTAATATTGACTGTGAAAAATATATGCATTTTGCCTGGGTATTGAAAAATGTGTATCCATGAACTCTTATTTTGGAAATATGTTGCTGCTAATGTCATCTCACAATTTTTCATTTCACTATTATTCTGATACTCTCTCAATTTAGACCACTCTAAAACACTACCTTGCAAACATTTTCTTATTTATCCTCATATTCCTTTTAATCTTATTTTTCTCTTTTAAGTGTTTTATTACATGTTTATCCTGGTGTACCATGTCTATTTCTTAAGCTGAAAAATTAGAATGAATCCTTCTTATACGTCTTATCTTTATCTATTTTTTCTCTTGAAAAAATAACAAGAATCCTTTGAACAAGAATTTTTATTTAATTAACATATATATATTGCTCATTTTGATAAATATTTTTTTACCGAGATAAATTATATACTTATCTTAATGGATGTAATTAGTTTCTTTAATAAAACAAAAACAATCCAAAATTTAAGTATTATTTTTCTTTAATTTTAAACTTCTTTAAATTCTTATTTTCTATTTCAAATAAGGAAAATAATCCTGATTTAAGAGTTTTTTCTTATTTTACAGAATCTTTAGAACAAGCAGTTTTCAATAATCAGGCAGATTTATTTTCTCATATCGATGAATACTTTTTACTGAAATAAAATACATTGTTTTTCTTATCTTAATACATTTAAATGTATTATTCTAGTAAAAAAGAAATGATCCCAGTTTTAACAGTTAATTTATTTTTTAACTAAGACCATAATCCTCATTTTAATTGTTGTTATTTACTTTAAAAAAGATAAACAATCCTCATTTGGGCATTGATTTTTTTGTTTTACTGAATTTGTATCTAAATTTTCTAGTGACACAAATTAAAAGAATTCTTAGAAGGGCATTTTAGAGTAATTAGGGTGATCATTTTTTTAATTCAAACTAGAGTTTTTACTAAGTTTAAAAAACCTTATTTTCTTATTTTATTACATTTTGGTTTATTACACTGGTAAAAAGGAAAGTTATTTTCATTTAATGTGTTATATTTAATTTTTACAATCGTATTTCGAAAGTGAGATACTAAAAAAAAAATCGTTGAAACAAAATAACCTGCAATGTTATTTAATTTCTTGAAAACTGAAGAATTACTAGTTCTGTTGTATTTTTTTCAAAATAATTATCTAACAGTTCAAAGGCAGATATCTTTTCTCATTTTTAAATGTTTTTGTTTGTGATCTAGAAAAAAACTACCCTCTTGAGTGTGCCCAAGTGGGGCTTTTTATCTTATCTACGCAAATCATTTTAAAATACACGCATGACGTGAAAGCAGCCCTGTAACAAGAAGTGTTTATCAAGTTGTTTGAACTCTTATCTCAGCTTCTTTCACTTGCACCTTACCGTCATTCCCCTTCATGATCCATCAACAACAACAGAAGTGCAACACTCAGGAAACCGTTTACCCTGCAAATGATTATATATACAAACGCTCCCCTACTTACGAACATTCGACTCACGCAAAACGGTAGATACGAACATTTTTTTCGGGATGTCGAAAAATATCCGGACATTGCTGTAAGTTAGATTTTGTTTCGTGTGCACCTTTTTCCGAGTACATGACAGTACTTTAGTGCATCTTTCTGCCGTGTGGCGCTGTGACAGGTCACCCAGCATCCACCCCGAAAAAGAAATCCGGCATCTACTTCCTAGTTCGTGTGTATATACACTGCACTGTATCTCTAGCACGCTAAGAACTTTGACGTTTTTATTGTTTACTATCTCGTGCATCCATTCCATATGGTTGGTGTCAAGTGTAAAGAAGAGGAAAGCAGTTTCTTTTGAAATGAAAGTGGAATAAGAAAGCTTGATGGGGTTGAGAAAATGGACAGTCCAAATTGTCCCTAAGTGTGAATGAGCGAGTGAGTTGTCCGTCTCTGTGTTCCCAGCAACTGGCTGGCAACCAGGTCAAGGTGTCCCATGCCCACTGCCTTAAGATGGCTGGGATGGGCTCCAGCACCCCTGCGACCCTACTGAGGATAAGCAGTGCAGATAATATATATCATAGCTTAACACCAGGCACATTTTCTATATGTTTCCAAAATGACAAAGTTTAATCCCATCCAATATAGAATGTATGAATCACAACCACTTAAATCCACAAGAGAAAATCAGACGTAAGTGGCAGATTTTATTTGCACCGTGTGCACGTGGACATTATCAGCCGTCGGTGTGAGGCTCTATACTTATAAGCATGGGTTCTTTTTTTAGCCAAAGCAAGCTTAGATGACGTCAAAAAAAAAATCTAACATTTCAGGCTTCATCGAAACCAGAATCAGGGAAGAGTGGACACGTGAGAGGAAAGCAGTTGATGTGTTCTTGGCCATTTTCAAACCTGGCCATTTGGTTTACATCTGGGGTCGAGAACCTATGGAACGTGAGCCTTATATGGCTCTTTTCATGAGTGCATATGGCTAGGAGATAAAATAGAACTTATGTTATTTTTCAATGTAACGCTTCATGCAGAACTGCCCCGTTGTGGCTGTAAATCACTAAATAATCTTATATACGGAAGCTTATAAACAATCTATTGTTGAGACACTTTTGATGAAAAGCCGCAGAACAAGCTTCAACCCAAAACCAATGTTTTACCCAGAGGCTCTAGCAAAGAATGTAGCGCAATTCTATTGGGTGAGCGGTAGAAATAGACAGAGCCATACACAGCACATGTGTACTCTTTAACCTTTGCGTAGCGCCGCCTGCACTGAAGTTAGATAAGTTGGTATACTCAGTTGTAGTATTTTGTGACATTTTTTACAAAATAACTTTGCTTGCTCCTTGTTTTTAAAACCATTATTTATGAGAAAATGACAGTCAAAATGAGCCTCAGCACTTTTAAGTAACTGCTGTAGTGAGACCAATTTTAAGGGGTATATTTATATTATATGGGACACAGGCTTTGGCATCATCATTATTTCATTCATTTCATCACTTCATATAACAACAAGTAAAATAAAATGCGTGGAAAAATTTGCTATTGTCTGAAGAGTATGTTTGGCAATTTACTTGCATTTTGTCTTAAAATATATGGTTTGGCTTTCTTTCCCAAAAAAAAAGAAAGAAATATTTTGCTTTTATGGCTTTGGTCAAAAAGATTCTCGGCCCCTGGTTTACATCATTAAAACCTTTGCAACTGTGTATTTTAAAAGAGTTGAAAATGTTTTGACCCCTCTTCCCACAAGTCAATCAATGATTGTGCATTTGTAAAAATGGTGCATAAAAATGAATAACGGATGGCGTTGCACACTTTGATTTTGGGGTCTACTTTGAACACACAGTGAATATCTTCGCAAAGTTCTGTTCAGAATTTTACTGGCTAACCAATGTGTCAATCGGACCTAAAGAAGGCGATCTCCCTTTCATCAAACAAGCCCTTATTGGCTTATGCTTGGCGTGGACCGTGACAAAAGCCTATCTTATTTGCTTCCTAGCTTCTAACCCACACATGGTGTCACTTTTCCTAATTAACCTCCAATCACACCTCTCCCTCATCATTTTTTAAACACTCCGTATCCTTGGTTCAGTTCTACTCCGTTGCCTTTCATTTCATGTCCCAAGCACTTTTGTTCCAGTGTTTTTTTCATTCTAGATCACAAGTACTGTTTAAGGAACTCTTGGACTCGCTAATTGGCCTCACTGGAACACCGACCCCTCGCTTGCATTTTCAACCACGATTCTTGCCTGGCTACTTGACCTTCTATGTATTGAACCCTGCCCAGTTAAAGGAATTGTGTTTGCTCCACTAACCAGTGTTACTGCACTTAGCTTGCACACCACCCTGAGTGGGTTCCTGACAATTCCATCATTCCACCCATCCCTCTGTTCATGCATCCATCCATCCATCTATCCTTTGATCTTAGTTGCTATCAAAAATCTGGAAAAAATAACTGCCTACAAGACTGAAAAGGTTACATACAATGATCACATCGATCCCTGGTTACCGTTTCCTTGACGACGGATGTGTGAGTATTATTAAGAAAGCAATCAGCGCTTCTACTGCTCAACCCTCTTTTCCTTTGCTGTCATAATCATTTTAATAGCATCTTGTCATTATGAAGGGCACGTCACCTCATGCATAATAGTGCGTTTTACGTAAATGCATTATCAGAATACACTGTGACGTTCAAGTTTGACAATACACAGCTTAGGTAGGATAGTATTGTTTTTCTTTTGAGTCATTTCTCTGCTTCATATTACTTTGACGGGAGGTGGAGTGGTGAATGACATCAGTTTGTGGTCGTGGAAGGCTTTCTATAAAAATCTCATCACATATGGCGGTATTCATTCTTTCTCTCACACAGATAAGTGTTCTAGATCAACCAAGTGCACCCCAACACTAGTGTACTGGTTAAAGCAGGGGGCTACATTTGATGGGGTTTTTTTAAGGGTTATTGATCTATCTTCGTTATTCATTAACCATTATCCGTTATCGGTCAGTTCATAATACGCTACAAAGCCTAGGAGCCGGGATACTTACTCTCAGCCAAAAGGCCAAGCTAAGGTCCTAGCCCTAAAGCCTTGCTGCGATCATTGCGAAAGCACCGTTCCCGGAGGTACTGCAATACCGGGCCGATGCGTGGAGTGGACAGAGCAAGCTCATATTCCATCTCCACGTTAAGGTCCTAGCAATAGAGCGATACTCTATGATCTAAGTTGCTAATGGTAGCCTTTGTAACTTTGGTCCTATCTCTCTCTATATTATAGAGCTTGTGAACAGTATAGAGCGAGGGTCAGAAACCTTTTTGACCCAAAGAGCCATAAAAGCAAAAATGTTTTAAAAAGAAATTGAGAGAGCCACATCGTATATTTTCAGACAAAATTGAAAAAACTGCCAAACACACTCCCTAGACAAAGGCTAATTCTTCAGCACATTTTATTTCACTGTGTGCCATTTGATGATTTAATCAAATGTATGAAATGATAATAATGCCAAATCCTGTGTCCCAAATCAATGTAAATATGCCATTTACAATTTGTCTTCCACCTTCAGTTAAGAGTGTTGAGGCAATTTTTTTCCATGAAATTTGTCCTTAATAATGGTTTCAAAAAAATGTGCATGCAAAGTTCTTTTGAAAAATGTCACAAATTACTGCAAACGATAAGCATATTGTCATATTCACTTTCGGTGTAGACTGCACTGAGCGAGAGAGAGAGAAGGAAGTGCCTTGCGCTGTGTGCAGGGATTCGCCCACCTGTAGTGCTCACCCAATCAAAGTCGTTTGCCAGCGTTTTTATTTATCAGTTCAAATGGTTTCTTATCGAACTTCTGCATTAAGTTGCTTCGGCTTTATATGGACCAAAATCGGAATGAAATCCCTTGACTTTGGAACGCCACAGAGAGATGTGCAATAGTTACATTTTATTTCGGAGCCATATGTACTCATGAAAAGAGCCATATATGGCTCCCAAGCCATAGGTTCCCTACCCCTGGTATAGAGTCTATACTAATTGTATAGAGCAGGGGTGGCGAACAGGTTTGACACAAAGAGCCGAAATGTTTAACTGTGAGAGTCAAAGACCCACACCACGCACTGAACGGCATTAGACGTAACCTACGCAGATGATTGGCAGTCAGTTATGTGTCCCGAGCAGCATAAAAACAACAAATCTGCCAAATTGATTTCAAAATATTATGTATTATTTGTTATTAACTCTGATAGATTCAAGTGTGTCTTAAGAGGGGAAAAAAAATAAACATGAAACGAGGCAAAGAGCCACAGTATATAGAAAATATGATTCAGATTCAGATTCAGATTCAGATCTACTTTATTGTCATTCTAGTACACGTGTATACAGAACGAAATGTCGATACATCTGACCCGCACAGTTTCCTTGAATGTACAGATATAAATAAAATGTTGTATTGAGTTGGAGTATTGAGTACTAATAATATACTAAATAATTATGGCTATGTATAGTATTTTACAGTAGCGCAAATAGTGCAAGAGGAGCAGCTAACCAGATGTGCAAAATGGGCAGTCAGGTAAACAAGTCAGGTAAACAGTAACAATAACACTGTAACAATAACACTGTAAGTACAATAGTGCAGAGAAACAGATGTGCAAGGAGTGGCTAGCTATAAAGAACTGCCAGTAGTGCAAAAAGTCAAACAAAACCAACAGATGTACAGATTAGCAGCAGTTTAGATTTACTATGTGTTTGATTGACCATTTAACAGTTTAATGGCCAGGGGGACAAGACTATTGTGGAACCTGGTGGTCCTGCACCACACACTGCAGTACCTCTTCCCAGAGGCTAGCAGAGTGAACAGTCCATGATGGGGGTGAGAGGGGTCCCTGATAATGTTCTTAACTTGGGATAGACAGCGCTTCTGGCCAATGTCCTGAATGGAGGGGAGAGAAGTCCCGATGATTTTCTCTGCTGTCCTCGTCACCCTCCTCACACTACCCCAGTCGGAAGCGCTGCAGCCTCCACACCACACAGAGATACAGCTGGTCAGGATACTCTCTATGGTGCCCCTGTAGAATGTGATGAGGGAGGGTGGGGGCAGGTGGGCTCTCCTCATCCTCCGCAGGAAGTACAGGCGCTGCTGTGCCCTCTTAACCAGTGATGCAGTGTTCACGGACCAGGTGAGTTTGTTTGTGATGTGCACCCGTAGGAACTTGATGCTGCTGACAACCTCCAGAGCATTGTTGTTGATGAAAAGTGGGGCATGGTTGGGCTGGTTTTTCCTGAAGTCGACAATGATCTCTTTAGTTTTGTCAACATTCAGGACCAGGCTGTTGTCCCTGCACCAGCCCACCAACTGCTCCACCTCCTCTCTGTAGGCCAGGTCGTTGTCGTCCATGAGGCAAAGAGCCGCATTCTTATTGGCCAAGAGCCGCGTGTTCGCCACCCCTGGTATTGAATCTATGCTATTCACAAGCTCTACCCGAAAAGTTTTAGTTTAGTTTTATTGGACCATAAGACATTTCTGGAACATCCTAGTGCTCTCTTCATAAAGGCTTAGATATTTTCTGGTTTAAGCATGGGGACACGTGTGGCACTGCAGGACTTGATTGAAACTTGTTGTAAGTGTATTACATGATATTTTATGTTGTTTTTATGAAAAAAAAGAACATCCTTAAAATATAATAATTACATATCATACTATAGATATATATTTTTAGCCAAGATTAGATAAAATAAATCTGAAAATGAGAAAAACGACCTACCCTCAATTTTACAGTGATACCTGCAAATTTTACTAGAAAAAGAGGTTAAAATATCTTGTGGTGTACACTGCAAAACACTTTAATTTAATCGGCAGAAAACAATTCTTATTCTTGGTATATTTTTTCATATTTTTAAGTTATGATAACTTTTGTTAAAATAAGAATATGGATACTTAAAAGAAGCAAAACAATCTTACCAGACAGTAAGTACATCGTTTCTAATCATCTAGAGAAAATATTTCTTAAGAGTGAGCAAAATTATCTTAAATATCATAGCTAAAATTGCTCATCTTAATTCTGTTTGTATGAGAAAATAAGATAAAATACTTAAAAATAAGAACAAATGTATTTGAAATTAACATTTTTGTCTGCTGAAATTGCAATTTGAAAAAACAAAATGAGCCAAACTAAACAATATGTGCTTATATTCATTTCTAATTAAAGTTAGGTTACATTTATTTGTACAAGTATACCCCTTAATCACAAAAAGTGGCAAAGGACTACTCATGCCATAATTACAACATACCCTGATCTGAAAGTAGAGAAAAGAAAATAAGAAAAAATATATTTCAAATGAGTGTTTTTTCTGTTGAACTTGTGATTTTTAAAAAGAAAAAAACAAAATAAACAAAACATTATAATACCGGCTTTCATATTAATGTTAATACTTTTTCTTATGTGAAGTCAAGTCACATGTATTTGTTTAGCCCTCAACCACAAAAGGTGTCAAATGATTGCACATTAACACATCCCCTGATCTGAAGCCAGCATGATGATTATGATATTCAGTTACTATTTTATTTCGTTTCTTAATAAAATGAGATGAATATTCCTCAAAATTGAGAAAAATCAGCTATCTTTTGCTAGGGACGATAACATCAGAAGTCTTATATAATGTTGCTTTTGCTGATGATGTCATGATTATACCCCCTGCATACAAACAGATTTTCCAAGACAACTTACCGTTGATGGGAGTTAGCTTCCAATTGTGTCGCACGGAATCGTCGCTCCTCAGTGAGAAATTGAGTCGGCCCCCGTGCTGGGGGCCGTCGCTGTCGCGCGAAGCCAAAACTAGAGCTTGGTCTTCCCAACGGGGGCTGCACAAGTACTTCCACGAGTAGTCGCCCACCAAAACCGGACTGTTGTCGTTCACGTCCAGGATTTGTACCGTCACCAGAGTGGATGCAGATAAGGACGAGTTTCCTTTGCAAAATAGTTTATAAATCAAAAGAAAATAAAAGTTGTTTTTAATGGATTACGCACATTTCACTCAATGACTGATTATTTTTGTCCATTGACCAGTGGTGCCAATGTATCGGTAAAATCTGTGTTTAAATAAACCCCTCAAAAAGGAACACAGAAGAACTTTACTTACGTCCATCCACTGCAATGACCTCCATTGTGTATGTACTGTTTTCTTCTCTGTCCAACGCTTGCACAGTCTTTAGCTCACCCGAGTATTTCCCGATGGAAAAGTACTTTTTTGTGTCCCCCTGAAGAGTATATCTTTAAAAATAAATTTGAATTAAGCTAAATCTCAACATGAATAATGTTTTACATTAGACCCCCGGGTTACTGGATCTTAATGTACAATGTGTAATATTTCGGCCGCGAGATGGCACTGTATTGTTTAAGGCGAACAAAAAACAGTGCCAAATGACCACAACCAATTTTAATATCACACTGACAACACAAAGAAATACAAAATGCATAAATACCATTTATTAGGGCACGAAAAAAAGATCTAAACCTATCCTGCCCTATGTAAAAAAATAATTGCCTCCTAAACCTAATAGTTAGGCCACCTTTGGCAGCAATAACAGATTTCTTTTTAATGATAATTGGTAACGAGTCTTTCACAACGCTGTAGAGGAATTTTGGCCCTCTCTTGAAATGAAATGAAATGATCTGCAAAATTGTTTCCAATCGCCATATTGGAGGGATTTCTAAAATGAACTTTCGGTTTAAAGTTACAACACAGTATTTCAATTGGTTTTAAATCCAGACTTTTGACCTGGCCGCTCCAGTATCTTTTGTTTTTTTGAGCCCTTCAGAGGTGGACGTTTTGGTGTGTTTTGGATCCTTATCCTGTTGAATAATCCAGGAGCGCTTGAGTTTAAGGGCAAAGACTGATGGCCGGATCTTCACCAGAATTCATCATTCCGTCAACCACAGCAAGTTGTCCTGGTCCTGAGGCAGCAAAGCAGCCCCAGACAATCACACTGCTACCACCATGCTTTACTATTGGCATTTTGTTTTTATGAATTGCTGTGCCATTTTTACACGAGATGTAACGGGCTGCACACTTTTGAAAAAGTTCAATTTCACAGAATCTCTCTGTTTCTTTAAGTCTTGAGGATAATCAAGATGCGTTTTGAAAAATGTGAGACAACTCTTTGCATTATTTTACGACAACTGTGGTTTCCGCTTGGAAACTCGCCTACGGATGCCATTTTTGGTCAGTGTCTTTCTTATAGTTGACCACTGCTTGGTCGACCATTGCTGGGAAGGTTTTCTCAATTTTTGAAAAATGGCTCTGACAGTGGTTTGTTGGAGCCCTGCAGCCTTAGAAATGACTTATTGACTATTTTGGACCGATAGATTTCAAACTTTTTTTTTTCTTATTTCTTAGGAAATTTTTTGGGATAGTGGCATGTTAATTGTGTTCTTGAGATTTTGTAGCCTACATTACGTTGATTCAATTCATGTAATTTTTTGATTCAACTCAGATGTTGACAATCAATTTTTGGTGTGACCTGTAGAATTGAACTCAACTTTCTCAAAACTGTGCTTAGTCACTGTTGGTTTGTGATTTTTCAAAGGGGAAGCAGTTAATCACTTTTTCACATAGGGCCAGATAGGTCTACATTTGTCTGTGCCTTAATAAATGGAATCAACATTGTATTTCCTTGTGTAAAATTGGTTTTATGATCCAAAACATTTGAGAGTGAAAGTTATTCAAAAAAAAAAAACCACAAAAATCATATGGATTGAAATAATTTTTCGCGGCACTGTACAATTATTATGTAAATAGATTTTTTTTCACCTTGCGATCCCGACCTAAAAACGGATTTATGACGTATCCCGGGGGTCAATTATATTTGTTTTACCTTATGGGGTGGGAATCAGGGTCATAACCTCGGATAGTGGCGATGACCCGCCCAGGTTCTTCGCCCTCTCGGACTGTCACCTCGTAATGGCTTTGAGATAAAACTGGACCTTCATTGACGTCGTCCACGTAGATCGATATTGTGGCCGTTGAGGAAGGGCCGTAGCGGCCCCGGACTAAAGCGATCGGGTTTTGGGCACTCAGGACCAGGATGTACTCGCTTTCTCGCTCAAAGTCGATGACCTGGCTCAGGAAGAGGGGAACTGAGTTGATTTGTTATTTTAGCTGTTTTTATGACACATTTTTTAAAGTGAGGGTGTGCATTATGTATCGCCCCCTAGTGGTAGACAAAAACTACATTAATTGAAGAGAAAAAAATACTTTTGAATTCTTTAAATGAGCAAAATACATAAAGCGTAATAAATTTTTATTTTTTAATGACTCATAGGTGAAGGAATTTGTATTCATTTGACACTTTTATCATGAACAATTTTCCTTTTATTTTAATCTTTTATGTTTTATATTTTCTTGTTTTCTCTTACTGTTTTGCATTTCGTTTTTATTCCTTTATCTCTTTTTGCCTTTCTGATTTCCTTTCAAGTCAAGTCAAGTCATTTTTATTTGAATAGCCCTTGATCACAAAGAGTCTCAAAGGGCTGCACAGAGGTTATTGCAGACTATTATTTCAGACTATCATTACCATTACATTACCATCCCCAGATCTGAAACCAACATGAGGGCAAGGAAAAACTCAAAAACTTCAACATGAGGAAAGTGAAGAAACCTTGAGAAGGGACCGCACTTGTGGTAATGCCCCTTTCAGGATGACCAGGCTGCAACGGATGTTGCAATTACAAATAATACAGAGATATTGTCAACAAAAAATATAGGTTTATTCATATGCTATAGAGTAGAAGTGTGTTTTAAGCATGGATTTAAACATTTCCACTGCGTTTGCAGATCGGATCTTAGGGGGAAGAGCATTCCACTTTCCTTTTTCCCTTTGTATTTTTTCCTCTTTTTTACTGTTTTCCCCTTCTTTCTTATTTCCCTTTAGGGTTTTTTCTCATTTTATTTTTTGTTTCTTTCTTCTTTTTTCATATTTTCTTTTTTCAAGATATTTCTTCTTTTCTCCTTTTTACTTGTTTATTTTTCTTCTTTTTCATGTCTTCTTTTCCTTGTTACCTTTCTTTATTCTCCTTTTTACGTTTGTTTTTTTCTTTTCTTTTTTCTTTTTTCCTTTCTACTGTTTTATGGCTTTTTTCTTTTTTTAATGAGAATAAAAATGTTGCTATAGTATTTTTCCTTGTGTTCTGTAGCACTTGTTTTTGGCTGCACTACACAAAACAGCGACATCACAAATATTGCACGCTGTCCCTTTAAAATGAAGATAAGGATCACTAAGGCAAATGGATTGGAATGGCAAATTGTGTCTCATGCATAAAGCTCAGATTTAATTTCCTACTAAGTAAACAAAGTATTATAAGACAAAAAATACCTAGAACTGCTCGATACTGCTTTTTTAGGGGGACAAGATCCAGCTGTCAGCTTTCAAACAAGACATTATCAAACAAGTGCTGCTTAACATCAGGTTGCTCATGCCCACTGCGTCGCTGTTACCAGGGTGAGAGCATGCAGAGCTTTGGCGACTAACGGTAACCGCCACTGACTGGAAGTGACGCATCAAACTACTCATTGTGCATCAGCACATTAGAACTGACGCTATCTTTTCAATACAGTCATGCAAACAACTCCTCTCCACAAAGGCGTATGTGTATATGATCAATATTTTTTTTTTATTGCTGTCCCTCTACATTACAAATATTAATATAAAATTAATGTCTACACTTAAATGCATGTGCCTCAACCCTGAAAAAAATGAAATATTAATGATTGGTCAATGTCGTGACTTGTTCTCAAACACTGCTCTAAACCATGAGTAATGTAAAATCATCCACAGTGACCCTGTGTACAGACCAGAACGGAGGCAGGACCCACTTGCGTGCGTTTCTCTTAGATTTATTGGGAAGAAGGGAAAAGATACTACACACAATCCGTAGATCACTGGTCGCGGGGAGCAGGTTGCTCGGACGCGGAAGCGGTATTTCCGTGGCGAGCGATGGCGGTGTAGAGAGCGGAAAAACTGTTCAGTAGCCAAGACAGGGGAGCAAAAATCCTGGTAGAGATCAGAAAAGGGGTCGGAACAGGGAATCGGAACAGGAGAGAGTCACGGTTGAAAAGCTTGCCTGGCATAAGCTGAGGTTCACAGACGGACTGACAACCAGTGACAGGAAGACGGGGGTATAAAAAGTGACAGGTAGCCAATCAGTGTATGAGGCAGTTGCCGCCAAAGGAGCAGGCTCAGGTGCCTCTCATCAGTAATCATGACACCCGGACAAAAATGGAGGTGTCACATTCGACCCCAATCTGTTGTATTAGTTACAGGTTAAGAATATTAACCTCTGTCTGATGCTGATATTATAATCAATGCGTTTGTTACCTCTAGTCTCGATTACAGCAATGTACTACTGTCAAGTCTCCCGAAGTCAAGCATCAAAAGCTTGTAGCTGTTACAAAATCCAGCAGCAAGGCCTTTAACCTAGACAAGAAAGTTTGATCACATTACCCCTATTTAAGCTGACCTGCACAGTCACCCATTTATTTGTAGATGTGATATGTTGATGTTGATATTATACAAAACTTTGCACAGACTTGCACCCTTATATCTTTTATATTTAATTTCCCCCAATGCTCCAGCTTTGAGCCTTTGCACTTAAAACGCTAGTCTATTCGTGATCCCAAGAACCAAGGAGAAATCCGCAGGTTCGAGAATGTTCTCTATTCAGGTCCCAGTGCTAAAGAATGCTCTGCCCTATAAGATTTCATCAGCAACCTCAGAGGAAGTGTTTAATTCTAGGCTTAAAACACACTAATATTAAATAGCTTGTGAATGATGTTGACCTCATACTCTTGTCCTCTTGTCCCTATGAGAAAACGATGAGCCTTGTTGTATGGTTCATGCATTTTGAGCCATCACTTGGATCTGTTTTTTTCCTTGCTCACATGTTTTTAATTCAGGGGATAGTGTAATGGGAGGCTGAAGTTTATAAACTGGCATCACAGTGTGGTATAGGTTTCTCGACCTTTGATTCTTACAAAAATTCACATTGGTATGATAAATCATGAACTTTTGCCTGGTATTCAAATCAATGTTTTGTTTTGTTTTTAGAGGGCAGAAAATATTTCTTGATGTCCCTTTAAGATTTTTCTTTTTAAATCTTATTCGAGATTTGTTGAGAAAATATATTTAAAAAAAATAATATCACATGTTCTGCCAACAGAGAAGGAAAAATTAAAAAATGAGTTTTTTTGTTCTAATTTCATATTTTGATTTCATTTTACAGTATTTTAAATTGTTCTCGCATATTATAAGGATTGCGATAGGTCATATTTGAAATAATTTCTAATTTAAAAGATTCTCGTTTTACTTGATCAAACAAGTGATAAACTAGAACAAATGATCATTACAATTTCTTTACATTTTTATCCAACTCGGTAAATATTTATTGCCTGAAATTCTGCTGATTTTAGTTACAACATATTTTAGTTAACATAGTTTAAGCTTGCTTTCACATGTATTAACTTTTAATAAGAAATATAAAAAAATATCTGCCATATTCAATATTGCATATAATTTCCATTTAGATAATCTTATTTTAGAAAAGGTAAGTTAAAGAAATATTAGGAAAGTTACTACATCAAATGAGCAAGATCATCTGCCCTCGGGGCAGGTACAACATTTATTGCTTTTTGAGGAACAGATACATAAATCGTCCCAACGGAGAGAAAGCCGTGCGTGTTTTTTTGCAAGGCACAAGTGTGAATAAGTGCGAATGTAAGTGCAAACGGTTATCTCCACGTGTCAGGCAGGGTCAGCGGTACACGAGCAGACATCGCCAATCACAGTTTATGAGTCATCCCAAGTGTTTCGATTTCTCTCATTGTCAAAATCTGCCAACGTGCCCTGCCGTTTGTCTCTGCAGGAACAATCTAATTATCCCGGTGGCCGTGAACGAAGAGCAATTCTTGGTAATAAATGAGTCTGGCTTCCGGCAACGACCTCGCTCTGTGACGCAAAAAATTATAGTTAATTTCGAGACAGTGCTCTTATTTTTTGACTCGCGCTCTACTTATGAAGAATAAAAGCTATATAACAATGTTGATACAAATGAACACATATTAACCAAAATACTGGATTATGTGACTCAGACCGGATTGAGCAATACTGTGTTTTGTCAAAATTAAAACTTTAAAAATAGCAACCATAGAGTTAAAACTTTAAAGCAGTGTTAACATTTCGATGATATCTTGTAAAAGGTCTTACGTTACAGCAGGTTGTTTTAATTCATGAATTAGAGCATTAGCTTTAAAAGTGGGGTGCGTAATTTGAGGTCTCCTTAAAAAGTTTTGAATTCAATATTTTCTCTATTAATGCAGCACGGCGGCGCAGTGGTTAGCGCTTGTGCGGCACAGTTCATGTCATGGGAACCTGTCGTGGGTTCAAATCCAGCTCCAGACTTCCTGTGCGGAGTTTGTATGTTCTCCCCGTGCTTGCGTGGGTTTCCTCCGGGCACTCCGGTTTCCTCCCACGTTCCAAAAACATGCATTTCAGGTCAATTGGCCGGTCCAAATTGTCCCTAGGTGTGAATGAGCGAGTGAGTTGTCTGTCCCCGTGTGCCCTGCGATTGGCTGGCAACCAGTTCAGGGTGTCCCCTGCCCACTGCCCGGAGATGGCTGGGATGGGCTCCAGCCCCCCCCGCGACCCTAATGAGGATAAGCGGTACGGCTGATGAGATGAGATGAGATTTTCTCTATTAAGTATGTGTTAACAATATCCAACTGAGTTCAAAGAGCCTTTATATATATATATCTCATCTCATCTCATTAGCTGGACCGCTTATCCTCAGTAGGGTCGCGGGGGTGCTGGAGCCCATCCCAGCAATCATCGGGCAGTGGGCAGCCAATGCCTCGCTGTTTTGTGTAGTGCTACAGAGCACAAGGAAGAATACTATATGTATGTTCTCCCCGTGCTTGCGTGGGTTTCCTCCGGGCACTCCGGTTCCCTCCCACATTCCAAAAACATGCATTTCAGGTGAATTGGCTGGTCCAAATTGTCCCTAGGTGTGAATGAGCAAGTGAGTTGTCTGTCCCCGTGTGCCCTGCAATTGGCTGGCAACCAGTTCAGGGTGTCCCCTGCCCACTGCCCGGAGATGGCTGGGATGGGCTCCAGCCACCCGCGACCTTAATGAGGATAAGCGGTACAGCTAATGAGATGAGAGATGAGATGAGATATATATATTTCTAACAAACCTATCTGCTTTCATATTCCTTATACCCTTGGCATTTCGGCCATGGTGCGCATTACGCTGGAGGAAAGGTGGCGTGGGGAGGGGTGATAAAAAGTGGGGGGGTGGGAAATTGGGGGAAGGGGGATTTTACATTTTAACTGTTGTCTTTTATTCTAAGATGAAAATGGTAAAAGTAAGAATAGGACTCTTTCGAATACAGTCCAAATGCCAACCAAAAAGATAAGGGAATAATTTATGTGAGCGTGTCTAAGAATTTCACGTAATTGCACGCGTAACAATAGGAGGTGAAATGATGATTTCAGCCGAAAGATTGCGTTAGCATCAGGCTTCATTATTTTGAAGTTATGGACACCACCCTAAGTCATGGTTCATCCTCAAGTTTTAACTTAAGATTTAAAGTTCAACTTTTGGCAGTGCAATTTTTCAATAAATGTTTGTTTTTTAAGTCAGTTTTTTGTAAGGCTTTTCAACCTTTTACCTGACATGTAACTTAAAATGATTCATTATATTCACTTGGTTCCTTTAAATTTAAAGCTTCAAAAATCCAACCTCAGAGTTAAAGCATTTAAAGTTCTTTTAAAGTTTTAATTATAGCCTTAATTTAACTCTTACTTTAAAGCAAATTGTTTTAACTTTTTAATTAGTCATGGTCTGGACATGCCTCCGTCCACCGCAGGGCGCCTAATTGGTTTGTAATTGGGACAGAAGTGTCCAATCACCCCACTCCTGTCCCTTATAAGCCTGACCTTTCTTAAGTACATTTTGGACAGCACCTGTTTGGTCATTTTCATTTTCATCATCCACTTTCCACCATGAACACCGTCACCTTTCTGCAGTGTAATCCTGGCTTCTGAGGTTGTTTTTTTTTTATTTTGTTTTTTTCAGACAGTTTTAATTTAGTTTTGACCATTTCTTTGTTATTTTATGAATATTTTTGTTATCAAACGCCATCTTTTTGAGCACTGTTCCTGTTTCCTGCATTTGGTGTCAGGACCGGAACGGAGATAGGACCACTTGCGTTACATTCCTCACAAGTTTTAATAAATGAAAGTGGAAGGGCTGCACCCACAATCCGGTGCTTGCTAGGCGCGGGAAGCAGGCTGCTCTGAACGTGGAAGTGGATCTTCCGTGGCGAGCAATGGCGGTGTCGGGAACGGAAAACGGGTCAGTAGCCGAGACAGGAGAGCAAAAACGTGGTCGGGGTCGGAGGCGAATCGTAAGCCAGGAAAGGAGAGTAGACGTGGTCGCGGGCAAAAAGAGGTCAGGGAGAATAAACGTGGTCAGGATCAAAAACAATTCGAAGCCGGGAGACAGACAGGAGCAAAAAACAGGTCGGAGTCAGGGTCGAAAAAAAGGCTTGCCTAGTGTAAACTGAGGTTTGCAGACGGACTGACAAAAGGGGACAGATAGGAGTGGGTTTGAATAGGGAAAGAGAGCCAATGAGAGTTCAAGGCAGTTAGCGCCAAAGGAGCGGGCACAGGTGAAGCAATCATGTGATCATGACATTAGGGTCCACCGCAAAAATCCCAATTAAATTGGCACGAGTTTAAAGTTTTTACTAATAATTCATTTTAAAAATTGTTAAAGCTTTAACTCAAACTAAAACGGCTCATAGATAAAGCTTTGAAGCTGTAACATTAGGCTTCATTTTCTTCGTCACTGTGGAAATTAATAGAATTCAAACGATTAAAAGATTTATTTTAAAACAATTACGAATATGAGTGAACAAATCGTGATTGTTAAATTAATCGGTTTTCAATGTTACCAAATACTGGCACATAAATGTGGCAACAAAGTGGAAGCCGAGTTTTGTTCACCTTTGAAAGGACGAGCGACACCTCGTTGGATTGCCTGTCCGTCAGTATAGAGAAGACTTCTTCCTCATTGCCGGACTCCAAACGATAATTCACTTGCCAACTGTCTCCTCCTCGGACATCGGCGTCCCCCGCCAACACGGCCATCACTGTGGTGCCCACCGGAGCGTCCTCGGAGATGTGGAAGGGTCCATACTGAAGATAGAAGATGTATTAACTGTGTATAATTTCTATAAACACCCATATTAAGTTAAAATAATACATGTACCGTAGCAAAACACAAGGAATCTGTTTACTTGTGCACATTACTCCGCACATGCTGTTTCCCTCATCCGGGAGATTTACATGCCGCAAAGCACAGTGAAACTTGCACTACAGAGACGAATGATACATGCGATTTCTGGCTTACTTGCTAAAAAAGCCTCATGTGTATTGGTTGATTTCCCGGGGACATCTCTTTCTCATTTTCTGCCCCCCACTGTGAAAACGCAAGTCCACCTATATTTGTATTTGTTCATTTGTATCACCTAAGTCCATCTTATATGCCAAAGTTATATCCATCTCTAAGTAGTGCAAGTCTATGCTTTGATCATTTTTTTAAATTTTTGTAAGTGACGTGAATGAACTATCCTTTCAACCTTTTCTAAGCCGAGGCACATTTTTCACTGTAAAAAAATCCCGCAAATGAAAGCTTTCGCCAGACCGCTCAGGCACACAAATTGGATCGTTTCCCACAGCAGAGTACAGAAATTGATTACCATGCACAGTGGTTGAAATAGACTGCTTTAATTATTGTCAAAAGGTAAATATGAAAACGACATCTAATTGTATCATGATGCCACTCGTGTTTGCCCCCTTAATCGGATTGCCTTCGAACGGTATGTGTGAGGAGTAATTCGTTTTTTTTTTTTTTTTTTCACAAAACATGTAAACAATTAATTTGGATTGCTCCAATCAGCACTGAGGGAACAAAAGGAAGTTCTCTGGTTTGAGTGTAAGGGCGCTCCGAATGAAACGCCAAAATTCTGCGATGTACACCAAAATCCAAAGAACTAATCATGGAAGAATAATCCACGATAAAGCAAAAAAAGAAAGACTTTTAACTGGATCTACAGCTCAGCCATTTATTTTTACTCATGACTGCCACCTCTGGTTTAAAGTGACTCCAAAGCTCTGGGGATACAAGGCCGAAAGGAGCAGGTGCACTTCAAATAGGTGCTCTTTAGTTTGCAATCAACCTTTAACATGAGCTCAGTTTGAGATGATTCTTGGCTTCCAGTTCTTGTTGGGCAACTGCCGTTACTGGCTATCGGTTAGCAACGTGACAGTTTAGACAGGCAGGTTAATGTGCCACTCAGTGATGTGCTGTGCTCTGATGTGGACGGCACGAACAAGGGCTGGCCTGTCAGCACTCAGCACCCACATGGCCCCTCCGTCGCCGCTGCCTTCACAAGGCCATGGAAAATGCTGCACTGCTCAGGCGTGACCTGCTCAAGAGCATTTTCCACCTCACTCTTTGTGAGTGAGTGTCTGGAGTGGGGTGAGAGCACGAGCAAGGAGCGAGAAAGAATAAAAACAAATGTATGGTCAGGGTGGACTGTGTCTGAATGGTGAGTTTATGGGGCAATATAGTAGGAAAACAATGTGGTTTTTTTTTTGGGCCATGGATTTGTTTGGAGAATAAATTTGTATTTTAATGTTCAATAAAGCCATCCATTTCTCCATCCACCCATCATCCATTTTCCCATCAATTCAGGAGCACATTGATTTATCCATCCATCCATTTTTCAATGTATCCATTTTCCATCCACCTATCCATTGTACATTCATGCATCTATCCATTCATTTTTCCCTTTTATCGATCTATCCACCAATTCATTTGTTATCCATACATCTCTACATTAATTCTTTACCCATCCATCCATCCTTTTCATATCTATGCATCAATAAATGTATTTTTCTAGACATCCATCATAAATTCCATTCATCCCTCTCTTTCCTCCTCCCTCCCACCACCCATCCATCCGTCCACTCATCCATCAATTTGCCTCTATTTAAAACATTTAGATTTTATTCTTTTATCCTTCACACACATTCTTTCACAACTACTAATGTGTGTGCCCCCCGCCGAAGTCACTCCACACTGACAAAGAAAAACAAAATGACTTCACACAGCACGACGGAATGCCCACGCATCACTCAATCGACATTTTTTTCCCCGTTTTCATGTGGGCCGGAGTGTGTGGGCCCTGTCTGACGGCCTTACCAGTGCATCATTAATAGCTTCTATCCAGAAATTGATTTCTGTTGAGAATCTATGTGAACTGGGCTAACCCATTTAGATCCAGTAGCTTTGAAAAATGCGTTTTCTTACTATATCCCAGATTTTTGTATAATCATTCCATTCGTAAATGATTTGGGTTTTTTTTTTCAAATTAATTGACTTACCATATTTTCCGCACTATAAGGCGCACCTAAAAGTCTTAATTTTTTTCAAAAGCTGACCATGCGCCTTATAATACAGTGCGCCTTATATATGGATCAATATTAAGTCGCAAAGTCTTGCAACTAAGGCAAGCAGCCGCCGACTAGATTTTCCCCTGAACGCGAAGTAGTCCGCGGTGTATGCTGGGATTTATATACCGGCGTTTCATTGGCTAACCAATGTGTCACTCATCATTTGAATCGATCACTATTGGCTAAAGCTATTCGGAGGTAAAGGGGGCGGATCCTTTTTATCATTTACAGGCTCGCATAGGCTAAAGGGGCAAAACAAACCCTGCAATTGGTCGAAAAAGATGTGTCAATCATCAGTTGAATCGATCACTATTGGCTAAAGTTATTCGGAGGTAAAGGGGGCGGATCCTTTTTATCATTTACAGGCTTGCATAGGCTAAAGGGACAAAACAAACCCTGCAATTGGCCGAAAAAGATGAATGTGAATAGCATTTTGGGTAGAGTAAACAGTATTTTACTATTCTGTACTGTATTTGTAAATATTTTACTCTCCTGGATTTACTACACTCACGGATATAAGAGGACCATGGTTGCACATTATTATTGAACACAACGACTTCGGTGAGCTACTCCGGCTATATATTTTTCCAGTATCTTTTTTCAGAGTGATATCGATGTTTCTGTGATGGGTCTTTTTTTGAATTAAACTCAATTCCAAGTGTTTATTGTCATATGCACAGTAAAGTTGCGAGCGAAAAAGAAAACAGAAACAAAGGAATGGTTGGCATTTCTTGAATTCCAAGACTTTAACCTTCCGAATAATATTTGGAACGATGCATTTGAGTGACATCGTACGGACACCGCAGCCGCACGTGTCTACGACACGTATTTGCTTCTTTGCAAGCTTTCGGAACGTTAAGGGGGTAATAAGTTTGACTGAACTATCTGACTGTTTTGTCGACGTTCCCATTGTAGCGCCTTATAATCGGGTGAGCCTTATGTATGGAAGATATAGGACCAAAAACTAGTTTTTGGGGGTGCGCCCTATAACCCGATGCGCCCTATAGTGCAGAAAATACGGTACTCATTTATTTACTTTTAATAAATATCTGTTCTCATGATTTAATGTTGTTTTGGGTTTGTTTTTTTAAAATATTCTGTCACGTCCAGAACAAAGGGTAGACCCAATCGCGTAACATTTCTTACAAGTTTATTGAGTTATAGAGGAAAGGCAGCGCCAGTGATCTGGTGTTCCCTGGATGCGGAAAGCAAGCCACTCACGGGATCAGAGCGTGTTCTGAATGCGGATTTGGATCCTCCCGAGCGGGAGCTTGTGTTATCAAAGATGGGGAAAAAAGGTCGATAGCCGGGACAGGAGAGCAAAACGTGGTCGGGATCAAAAACGAGTCGTAAGCCGGGACGGGAGAGCGAAACGTGGTCGGGGTCACAAAACAGGTCATAGCCGGAGACAAACGGAAAAATCAGGAACGAACAGTTGGAAAACAGATGCAAAAAGCAGGACTGACAGGAGTCAGAGTCAAAGTGCTTGCCTTGTAGAAACAGAGGTTCGCTGACAGACTGACAACAGCGGAGTGAAAAGACTGAGCGTAAGTGGGACGGGTAACCAATCAAAAAGCCCGCAGCGGTTGGCGCCAAACGAGCGGGCACAGGTGAGATTAATCAGTCATCATGACATATTCAACTCATCTGGGTGATTTGGAATGAGCATTGTGGAACTCTATCGTGTCTCAAAGACTTGGACGCTATTGGAGCTGCTTGTGATATTTATCAGTGATATTTCCCTGTTTTAGTAATCCCTCCCTTGATAATTTTACACAGTTGAACCAACTGTGTAAAATTATCAAAGGACAGTGGGGACAAAAATGGCACCAAAACAACATTTTAATTAGTATTCCTTTTTTTAACCCTTATTATTTTTACCACTTTCGTTTAGCAGGCCATATCAAAAAGCCTGACAAGCCATACGTGGCCGGTGAGCTGTAATTTGCCCACGTCTGTTTTAGAATCTACTGTAAATTTTTGAAGTACTTTCCAACATAGCGTTGCTCTGCTGCTGGATGGTGGGCCTCTCTAAAAATACATCAGTGGAAACTATCTCTCCAAAGAGAGCTAATGTGATTAAACTCCAAGCGCACTGACAACTTAGAATACAAAGAAGAGAATAAAACTCAGATAACACGTGGCCATCTCCCTGAGCCGTGGATTAAAGGGCCTACTTTATTTAGTTCAAATCAAATCAGTGACCTGCGGAGTCTGCAGGCAAACGACAGCTTATATCATGTTTTTGTTTTTTTCTTCTTTATTTTTCAAAAGAACAGATACAAATTTCCATAGCAACGGATTCTGTTTCACCTCATGCTGGGAGAAGACGGGTGGATTGTTGTTCTCGTCTTGCACCGTCACGACCACTGTACAGGAACTGTTGAGACCTGTCAGGAACATCGTTACACCTTTTATTAGTGACTCAGGGTCAGGTCCCGACCGCTAATAAAAGAGGAGGAAGGTACAGCTAGTACCTATTCTCGCTTTTATTTCATCCTCACGACTGAGTCATACAGCAGACGTTTACACTTCCTGTTTTGTCCGATCATTCAGTGTTAATAAGGCCGCCCCTGTTGCCCTGTGACGATGCTTCGATAGATTTGTCTGACTCACTAATATGTAAACAGGTATATGTAATTTTATTTTGAAACATATTTTGATTCTGTTGTACCGTCAAAATGAATGGAAGTAAGCCTCATCGATGCCAGTAGTTTTTACAAGAGGATGAGTATATATACAAAGATAGATTCTGCGACCCTACTGAGGATAAGCGGTGCAGATAATGGATGGTTGGATGGATGGATGGACAAAGATATATAAAAGGACCTACAGCATTTTGACTTAACGACACCAGTGTCTCATCAGTCTCACAGTACCGTTGATTATCCAAATCCAAATTACCACTAAAGGAGGTAATGGTATTTATGTATTTTTATTTTGAAATTAAATCAAAGTAAGTTCTCAAAAGAGGATAAAGGATATATGCACTGACAGCAAAAGGCATGGGTAAACTACGTCAAACTAATATGGTAAAAACATAATGATAATAGAGAGTAAAAAAAGGGAACTCCTACTAAAAATACGTTTTGGTGACAATCTTGTCCCCAGTGTCCATTGATCTTTAAAAAAAACTTAATAATAAACTATCGAGGAATGGTTTTACATAATTAACAAACAAAAAAATTCCAAGTTTTGTTTTTTTCACACGAAATATTTGTCGGGTGATTATCTGTTCATAATCATAACAAAACTAAAAAAAATTTAACAGAAACAAATATTAACATATTGATAATTATTATACATTGGGGTTTTTTTTGCCAAGCTTTTATGCAAAAAGAATTCTCCCTGATTGGACAGATGGATGACTTTCAAATTAAAACCAGCATCAACCACATTTCTTTTTGTACTTATCATAATAAACTGAAGAAAAATAAACATTTTACATTCACGTTTTTGTTATGCAAAGTTATGCTTTTTATGCGCCAAAAACAATTAGTTTTCTTTAATGCCAAAAACTAGCGTCTTATTTTACACAAAGTCAGTTTTTGTGTGTCAGAAACTTCATTTTATTAGCATAGTCTATTTAAAGTATGAAGCCGCCCGCATCTATCCCTTTATAAACTGTTTAAAATTGGATTTATACAATTTTATCCAATTTTTATGCAAATTATTTTTTTCATTTTTATGGTATCAATCGTGAAATCGGAAATACTAGAAAATTTAAGTAATGTCACCATTGTACAAACTTGGCATGCACAAATAGCGATTTCCTAAATGATCGCCGATCTCTGATCTTTAAAAAAGTCGCACCTAATGATAGATTTTGTAATTATCCATTTTTTTTAAAATAAAACACCTAGACACAGCTTCAACATTCCAATCTTGTTCATCTTAAAATAATCTATTGCAACAGCAGAGGTGGCTAGCCTACCTTCTCAGACTAATGAGAAGGTACACAATGTCAGAGTAAAAGGTTACCGGTAGTTTTCATTCAGGAAATCTGGACTGATAGATCAGCTGACAGATAAATAGACTGGTTTATAGTTCGGTGCACCCCTTATGGTATTGTCGTATTGGTAAATTATTTGTCTAAAATGATATTTCAATGAACCTTTAGCATCTTCAGCTGTGATGGTGAGCGTGTACTGCGGTGCTGTTCCCTCCATGCTGTCTGCTTGGACGGAAATTACACCAGAGTCCCGGTCCACTCGAAAAAGAGCACGTGGACTTTCCGGGATTTGGCCCACCAAGCGGTAGAAGATCCGCACGTTATCAGTCTTGGGATCGTCGTTGTCGGCTGCCTGGACCGTCAAGATCTCTGTTCCTAAAGATGAAGTGAGACAGTCTGAAATTACTTTTAAAGCTTTGTTTTTTTGTGACACATATGGGAGATTATCCTTTACTTGAAATGATAATTGAAAATGAAGGAAGGCTTTTATGAAAGTTGCAGGCTTTGTCATTTGTTTTAAAACAAGCATTAAATTAAAAAAGGTGAGAAGGGTGTGGAGCATATACTGGACTGTCTCAGAAAATTAGAATATTGTGATAAAGTTCTTTATTTTCTGTAATGCAATTAAAAAAACAAAAATGTCATACATTCTGGATTCATTACACATCAACTGAACTATTTCAAGCCTTTTATTATTTTAATATTGCTGAATTTGGCTTACAGCTTAAGAAAACTCAAAAATCCTATCTCAAAATATTAGAATATCATGAAAAAGTATACAAGTAGGCTATTCAACTAATCACCTGAATCATCTAATTAACTCGAAACACCTTGCGAGGGTTTCCTGAGCCTTAAAAACACTCAGCTTGGTTCAGTAAACTAAATCACAAGTATGGGGAAGACTGCTGTCCATAGGACCATCATTGATACCCTCCATCAGGAGGGTAAGACACAAAAGGAAAATTCTCAAAGAGCAGGCTGTTCACAGAGTGCAGTTTCAAAGCATATCCACAAAAAGTCTGTTGGAAGGGAAAAATGTGGCCGGAAACGCTGCACAACCAAGAGAGATGACCGCAGCCTTAACAAAATTGTGAAGAAGAGCCGCTTCCAGAATTTGAGGGAGCTTCAAAGACAGTGGGCTGAAGCTGGAGTCCAGGTATCAAAAGCCACAGTTCACAGACGTGTCCGGGAAATGGGCTACAATAGCCGTATTCCCATGGTCAAGCCACTTCTGAACTCAAGACGGAAGAAGCGTCTGACTTGGGCTATGGAGAAGAAGCACTGGACAGTTGCAGAGTGGTCCAAAGTCCTCTTTTCAGACGAAAGCAAGTTTTGAATTTCATTTGGGAGTCAAGGCGCCAGAGTCTGGAGAAAGGCTGGAGAGGAGCAAAATCCAAGTTGCTTGAAATCCAGTGTGAAGTTCCCACAGTCAGCAATGGTTTGGGGAGCCATGTCAGCTGCTGGTGTTGGTCCACTGTGTTTCATCAAGTCCAGAGTAAATGCAACTGTGTACCAAGAGATTTTAGAGCACTACATGCTTCCATCTGCTGAAAAGCTCTATGGAGATGAGGATTTCATTTTCCAGCATGATCTGGCACCTGCCCACAGTGCCAAAACCACCAGTAACTGGTGCACTGACCATGGCATCACTGTCCTTGATTGTCCTGCTAATTCCCCTGACCTGAACCCCATCGAGAATTTGTGGGGTATAGTTAAGAAGAAGATGAAAGACACCAGACCTACAAATGCAAATGAGCTGAAGGCCGCTATAGAAGCATCCTGGGCATCAATAACACCTCAGCAATGCCACAGGCTGATTGCCTCCATGCCACGCCGGATTGATGCAGTAATCCGTGCAAAAGGATTCCCAACCAAGTGCTGAGTGCATCAATGGACATTTTCAAATGTTTGATTTAGTTTTGCTGTTATCAAATTATTTTTTTACTTGGTCTGAGGAAGTATTCTAATATTTTGAGATAGGATTTTTGAGTTTTTTTCAGCTGTAAGCCAAAATCAGCAATATTCAAATAATAAAGGGCTTGAAATAGTTCAGTTGATGTGTAATGAATCCAGAATGTATGACATTTTTGTTTTTTTAATTGCATTACAGAAAATAAAGAACTTTATCACAATATTCTAATTTTCTGAGACAGTCCAGTATTTGTGTATAGAGCGCATCACTAATTTTTCATTAAAATTCTGAGCTAAATGTTATTTTACTTTTTCTCAGCTGAAACTAAGGATTGAACGTGACAAACATTGAATACATGCAGCCATGATTCCATCATTTTTTGACAATAATAAAAAGAATACCATCATAAATTCATAGTGTATTTATTTATGCCTTTAAGTCTTGCTACAGTCCGGCGGGCCGTCAGACTGTTGAATAACAAAGACGTGTCTACAACAATGTCACTAGTCAATGAAATACGTCATGCCACATATCAATGGGATCCAAAATAAAATGACCATTTCGAAATGTACGATCAGTCTGAAGCAAGAGACTCAAAAACTATAAAGCCTTTATAAATCACCAAATATGAAAGTAGTGGTTGGTGTTGACCTACCTCTTGCAGCTAGTTCTTTAACCACAGTGTGGTACTGAGCCTGCGGGAACATTGGTCGGTTATCGTTAGCGTCGCCCACCATCACCCTTAACTCCACTGGCTTGGCAATCTCTCGGCCATCTGGACGCTCCACCAAGATGCTGATGAGGAACTGATTCAAGCCAAGACGAGAATTATTCTAAGGACAGGATTGACAGTTCTTCAAAACCTATAACGTATTCATTAACAATTTTGGATGTAACACTTCAGGGCTGATTTTTTTCGCATCCTCTTCTTGTTTGATTTTCTAGTGTTGTATTGTTCATAAAACGTGAAAAAATATAAAGAATGCCTAAGAAAATGAGAAGAAGCTGAAGGATAAGAATGAGAATGAGAAGAAGAATGGGAAAAAGGAAAATTTAGAAGAAAAATAGGAAGGGGAATAAAAAGGAGAAAAGTGATAATGAAAAGGAGAATGCAATTAATGTTAGTTAGGAGGAAAATTTGAAGAATGAAAACAAGGCAAATGCGAGGAAGAATGAAAATGTAAAGAGTGGAAGGATAAAAAAAAGTGCAAAAAAGAGGACGGATAATTAGAAGTAGAATGAGAAGAACATTTGAAAAGAAGAATGTGAAGAATGAAAATGAGAAGGGGAATTAGAATAAGAATGAAAAGAAGAGTAAAATAAGTGGAATACAACGAATGAGAATGAGAAGAAAGACTATGGGAAAGAAATTGAGAAGAAGAATGAAAATGAGCGTACAAAGAAAAAACAAAGGAATGTTTAAGAAGGACAAAAGAGTAAATTTGGAAGTAGGAGAATGCAATGAAGAATGAGAAAGAAAAAATTAGAAGAAGAATAAAACGGAAAAATGGTATTGAAAAGGAGTATGAGAAGAAGACAAAACATGGGGAGAAGAATGAGAGATAAAAAGCATGAATATGGGAATGCCAAAAAGGAGAATGAGGAGAAGACGGAGACTGAAAAGATGAATGAAAAGGAGAATACAAAGAAAGAGAAGAAGGTGACAGAGAAGAAGGAACAGGAAAAACTGATGCATGGAGAAAGTTAAGAAAAATGAGAACGATACAAAGGAGAAGAAAATAAATGGTGAGAAGGAGAATGTGAGGAAGAAGATGAAAAAGAAGGAAGAAAAGAAGGAGCATAAGAAGGACGTCAGAAAGAAGAGGAGGAATAAATCAAGTCAAGTCACATTTATTTGTATAGCCCTTAATCACAAAATGTCTCAAAAGACGGTACAGGATTACAATTACACCATCACCTGATCTTAAACCAACATGCGTGCAAGGAAAAACTCAAAACCTCAGCACGAGGAAAAAAGAAACCTTGAGAAGGGGCCTCACAATTGGTAATCCCCCTTCAAGGAATAAGAATGAGAAGATGAGAATTGATCTGTTTAGAAATTCCTTTGAAACAAACTTTTGAAGAGAAAAATTAGACAACCAGAGAAGTTAGTAGATTAGAGAACATGACTACCAACACACTTAAACAGAGGTTCGTTGCCACATTGAAGTGTTTACATATCTGAAGGCTTAATTCCAAGCACATCATTCATTATTAGGTGTGGGAGATGTTTACAGACCTGGTCTTGCGTTTCTCTGTCCAGAGGTGCGTTGAGATAAATGACTCCTTCCCTACTGATGGTGAAGAGCATCTCTGGAAACTCCCCCTCCAGACTGTACTCTGTTTGACTCCCACTCCATTTTACCTCCACAAACAGACATGGCGTGACGCATCATCAATTCAATCCGACTTTCAAAACGTACACAGCGCATTAAGAGAGGACCCCGTCTTGCCCGTGTTATAAAAAGATAAAATTTATGGTCAACTCTTAGAGCCGTTCGAGGGCTCTTGTGTGCTGCCAGTTGTTTACATGGGAAAGAGCCTGTCGATGATATGAAACAGAGAGCAGAGCCAAAAAAAGAGGGGATTTTCCGTTCTCTTTTTCAGCACTTGACAGAAGGTAAAAAAAAGTATCAAACTAGGTTTGGGAGGACCCAACAAGGAGTGGAGCCAGTGTATCTTATTGTGTATATCCTCGAATAACTGTGATGTGTCACGAGGCGTGGTGGCGTGGAAGGTGACCGGACCAGAACGGAGGCAGGAGGCATGAAGGGAGAACTCAAATGCGTTGACGATCCATAAGTTTTATTTAATAAAATAAAAGTCGCCTAATACTCCGGGGCAAAACAGAACAATACAGAGTTCCTCCGGCACGAACTCAACAGGACATGGCATAACAGACTAAAACATGACAAGGCATAACAGACTAAAACAGGACAAGCATAACAGACCGGGATTGTGTATAAGAGTAATGAACCAGCAACCGCAGAGCCCACAATGCAGCCTTAAATAGCAGACCCACAATTAGTGGAACTGCTTCAGCTGTTGCCCAGAGGGCGGGGCAGACTGGTCACCAAGGCGACCGTGACAGAGCCCCCCTCTTAAGGGACAGCTCCCGAGGTCCCAAACAGAAAAAATTACAACCTCACGCCCCGGAATGTTGACGCTCGCGATTGGGGCAACCCCGCTCCCTCCTCCGAACACGCAGGAACGGGGAGAGGCAGGCGCCATCTGCGTCGGGCGGATCGGAATCGGCGCTCGGCAGGGAGGGGGTCTGGTGGGCAAACTGGACAGGGGATAACAGACAGGCAGAACCGACGAGAACAGGTAAACAGGACAGGCAAAATCAGAACAGGTAAACAGGACAGGCCTCTACAGAAGAGTCGCACTCAGGACAGGCCTCTACAGAAGAGTCGCACTCAGGACAGGCCGATGCAGAAGAGTCGCACCCAGGTCAGGCCGATGCAGAAGAGTCGTACTCAGGTCAGGCCGATGCAGAAGAGTCGCACTCAGGTCAGGCCGATGCAGAAGAGTCGCACTCAGGGGGTTCAGGTTCAGAAGAGTCAGACTCTGGGGGTTCAGGTTCAGAAGAGTCAGACTCAGGGGGTTCGGGTTCAGAAGAGTCAGACTCAGGGGGTTCGGGTTCAGAAGAGTCAGACTCAGGGGGTTCGGGTTCAGAAGAGTCAGACTCAGGGGGTTCGGGTTCAGAAGAGTCAGACTCAGGGGGTTCGGGTTCAGAGTGGCGATTCAGACAGGACAGGCGGAATCAGAACAGGCAAGACATGAGAGGGTCAAAATCAAAACAGACAAGACATGAGAGAGTCAAAATCAGAACAGACAAGACATAAGAGAGTCAAAATCAGAACAGACAAGACATGAGAGAGTCAAAATCAGAACAGACAAGACATGAGAGAGTCAAAATCAGAACAGACAAGACATGAGAGAGTCAAAATCAGAACCGGCAAAACAGGAGGAGTGGAGTCGGACTGGCAGGCAGCGGAGTCGGAGTCAGCCCGACGGGCAGCGGAGTCGGAGTCGGCCCGACGGGCAGCAGAGTCGGAGTTGGGCTGGCACGCAGGGGAGACGGAATAGCAGGCAATCGGCACGGGAGTCGGGCAGGCAGGCATGAGAGTCGAACAGGCAGGCGTCAATTCTTCCCGGGACCCCATTCGAGGCACAGCAAGGGCCACGACGGGCGGGGCCGTGGTTCGAACGGGCAGGGAAGGCCAACTCAGTAGGCGCCTGCCGAACTGCGCTCTCCAGCTCTCCCCAAGTCACGCTGGGATCGTTCGCTGAGTTCTATTTGTTGGCTGGTTCATTCTGTCACGAGGCGTGGTGGCGTGGAAGGTGACCGGACCAGAACGGAGGCAGGAGGCATGAAGGGAGAACTCAAATGCGTTGACGATCCATAAGTTTTATTTAATAAAATAAAAGTCGCCCAATACTCCGGGGCAAAACAGAACAATACAGAGTTCCTCCGGCACGAACTCAACAGGACATGGCATAACAGACTAAAACATGACAAGGCATAACAGACTAAAACAGGACAAGCATAACAGACCGGGATTGTGTATAAGAGTAATGAACCAGCAACCGCAGAGCCCACAATGCAGCCTTAAATAGCAGACCCACAATTAGTGGAACTGCTTCAGCTGTTGCCCAGAGGGCGGGGCAGACTGGTCACCAAGGCGACCGTGACATGATGTTGCCTATTATGATAACAAAGAAATATTACATCACAGTAGACCCCCGGTTTACCTTGCGATGTTTTAACATTATGGCCCCTTTTTATGGCATTTTCCCAACCATAATACGTTACTTATAGATGCACAAAGAGCTTCAAATATTCATACTTTGTGATGTCTGTGTATACGATTAGGGGAGTCTCTAAGATGCCCGCCTGCTATTGGTCAACATAACATATAATAATGGTCAGCTATTGGATGCCTCACATCATTAAGGCGTCAATATACTACTGGCTGAACTCTTTACCACAATGCCTTTCCCTTTTTTTTGTTCAGTTAAGAATCTTGTGTAACAAACTGTTTAGCTAAGGGCTCCAAGATTTGCAAAGATGCAAAAGAGAGAAGCAGAAACACGCTAACCATGGATACGAAGCTTGCAATTATCAAGATACACAAACAAGGCACAAGCATCATTTGTCATGATGACTGATTTGGATCACCTGTGCCCGCCCGTTTAGCGCCAACCGCTGCGGGCTATCTGATTGGTTCCCTGTCCTTTTTAAGCCCAGTCCTTACACTCTCCTGTTGTCAGATCGTCAGCAAAATTCTGTTTCTACAAGGCAAGCATTTTAACTCTGACTCCCATCAGTCCCGCTTTTTGCGCCTGTTTTTCCACCCGTCCGTTCCTGATCTCCCCGTTTATCTCCGGCTTCGACCTGTTTTTGACCCCGACCACGTTTGATCTTCCGTCCCGGCTTAGGACCCAATGTTTCCGTCCTTGACAACGCCATGTCCCGCTCCGAATGATCCACTCCCGTATTCGGATCACGATCCGATTGTGTGAGCGGCTTGCTTCCCGCGTCCAGCGAGCACTGGATCGCGGGCACTGCCCTTCCTCTTTCTATCAATAAATGCTACGCATTTGGGTCCTATTTCCATTCTGGTCGTAACATCATTACACTTGCTGAGGAAAATGGCCGAAACCAATCGACAATCGGGACAATTATTAAGAATAGGGAAGCATCTACCTATTAACTCCTCTATACAGTACAAGCTCAAGTACGTCGCACCATTCTTCCTTAGATATAAGTTTATTTATGTTATTGAATCTTATACACGTATATTACACATTACTTATTTATTTGTGTATAGCGCACATTTCTTAGCCCAAAAAATAATTGAAAGTCTGGGTGCGCGAATAAATATTCCAGGGGTTAACTGTATCTTGGCTTTCCATTTACCTTCCCTGAATTATAATTGGCTTGGTTGTATTACCATGCATTTTAGCAGGAAAATACCTCATAAAAGATTAAGAAGCATCCTATAAATCATATGAGTGTTATGTTTTCTAAATGGCTGGACGCCGAATACATCAATACGTTAGTGTTTTTCTATAAATAGAACATATCAATGTCTGCACGGTGAGTATATTCATATTTTTATTTTCTTCTCAATCACCAGAATTCTAAAGCCCAGCAGGTAGCCAACTCAGCAACGGCCCCCCTCCTCCTGATTTCCGCCCACATGCTCGCCCTTCGCCTCTCATCCCTCCCGCACAACAGCCCCTTCATCCGCCCACTGAAAATGTGTGGATCATAAGTGTAGGCACGTTCAGATTTTCATAGGCTCGCGTAATTTCATTTCACTTCGCCCGTCATCAGGGCAATAGTGATCGAATGTTCCTTCTTGAGCTAAATAAGTAAATATCTATTGTGAATAATGCAATTAATCATTTTCTCCTTAAATATAAAATAACTTAAGAATCCCTTATATGGAAACTTATCAAACAATTTGTTCATTCTTGAGGCACTTAATGCTGAAAACCCACAAAATAAACTGCAAACACCCAAAAACTCTAATGAAGCACACAGAGCAATTTGATTGGGTGAGAGGTAGAAATTGGCGGAGCTATACGCACTCTTTCTCCTACTCGCCCATCCTTGTCTGCGCTGAAGGTAAATACGTTGGAATCCTCGTTTGTAGTACTTTGTGACTGTTTTACAAAATAAAATTGCTCGCACTTTGTATTGAAACCATTTTTAAGGACAAAAAGAGCCTCAACACTCTCAAGTAACTGCAGGAGGGAGACACATTTTAAGTGTTGTATTTATATTGATGTGGGACACAGTCTCTGGCATTATTATTATTTTATCGAATTTATCAAATCATCAAACATCAAACAGTGAACTAAACTGCGCTGAAAAATTAGCTTTTGTCCGGAGAGTGCATTTGGCGGTATTGTTGTATTTTGTCTTAACATACTGTATAATCAAAATAGCTTTGCTTTTAAGGTTCTTTGGGTCAAAAAGGATTCTTATTTTAGCCAGACAAGAAACACAATGTAGAATTAAATATATGCATGCACCGAAGTAAATAGGACTCCAAAAATTAAAAAATTAAAATACAATTTAAAAAATAAATAGATAAAAAATAAACCAAAACAAAAGAAAAACAATGTTGTAAATTACACAAAAATAAAATTAAGATAATAGTAGTTAAATTCTTATGCTATATAACATTATGCAATATAACATTTATGAGGAAAAAGTACCAAAGGTGCATTTTTTGTTTTGGAAAAAAAACTTTCAGTGTCAAAAATTCGGTGTATCCCAAATTTATAGGTACAGTATGTGAATTAATCATTGTGATGTAGTAGTTTACATTGATGTTGTTTTTGACAGGAGTGACCATTTCAAACATTTTATGGGTTATTCGATTAATGAATGTAGGACTTGTAAAGGTGTTGGAATTTGACATTAGTTAGCAACTGCTCGACAAAAATCTATTCCCAAAATTAGGTTTTGTTTGTTCATTATAAGATCAGGGGTCACCAGTGTGGTTCTGCAAATGGCTCACCATTCATTGTAATTTTCTAGTAAATTCGATTTCTGACTGGCATGAAGCTTTAAGGGACGCCTATTTTACCTCTACTTTTAATTACAACCTAGTAATAACATAGTAATAGCATAGTAGGCTATGTCGTTTTTTTTTTTTAATGTATACAAAACATGTAGCCCTTTGCGCGAACCAGTAAGAAAAAAATAGCTCTCAGCTTCAACAACGTTGGTCACCCTGATCTAAATCAACCCTCAGTATTTTTTATAGGGTGAACATTTTCAAAATCTCTTAATAATAAGGGTATTGTTTCTTTCATTAAAATGAAATAAATACATTTCACAAATTGTTTTTGTGGGAGATTATAGTGTTTTTTTCATCCACCCCCTTAAAAATAACAATTTGTACGATTGGTCTTTTTCACATAGCAATGGGGATGTGTATTCATGTTTGTTTTCTCTTTGATGCATAAAGGTCAGAAGTGAGTGATTACAGCGAGTTCAAGTGACTCAGACAGGAAGTAGGAAATATCATCAATAATTCAGTATTTGGTCATTCAGGAAGACACGCTAAAAACAGCAACCGGTCGGTTTCACAGCAATTCGATAAGGTTAAAACAAAAAATGCAAGAATCGCTTACCTGGGAGATGGCGATGGGATAGGGGCCGGGCAGGTTCTCCTGCAATCGTACGGGGTCGGGCGATGCCCAAGTGTTGCCCGTCACTTCAACGGTTACGATGCCGGTTGTGAAGAAAGCGTTGGATTTGCCAGCCATGTCCTTGACCATTATGGATAGTTTATACCTGCCACACATTTCGGGATCCAAGGTTGAGGCACCTAGTGATGATGCAAATAATAATTAGTGACATTAAAATAAATGTTAAATTAAGCCTTTACTCGACCTAAATTGGGTATAAAATAGACAAATGTACTGGGCTTAATTTGATTTGCACTTTCTTGTTTGGATTTTCACACAACGACCCATTGTTGAGTTGTGTTTTGAGTGACCCAGTTTCTGAGGGCTCCTTATGTCCATGACAAGGTTGTTTTTTTTCAAACAAATATTAAAATGTTTGACCGGCTTCTAAAAAAAACAACCCATTCCGGGGATATTGCTTTAGGGGAAGTTTGGACGAAAATGACAATTTTTTAACAACAACAAAAACAAACAATTTTTTAACCCAATTGTTTTTAAAGTGACATTGCATGTGATAATTCTAGGATAGAGGTTGTTGTAGTTTAGAATAGTGATGGCATTTATGCATTTGAAAAAGAAACACTATGGAAGCATAGATGATATACAGTAAATTTATAAGTGTTTATTTAACACTCTCTATATAAGTACCAGATGTCCACTAAGGTAGTGTTAAGAGTTAACTCTATAGGTGTTATTTTGACACTGGTTATTTTAAGTGTACTCAGTAATAGTGTTAAATAACACAATTTTTTTTTACTGTGTACCAATTTCAGAAGCTTTCTTCCATATTTCCTTGCTTGAACAAGGAAGATTTTTAGCCAGTAAAAAGCTGGTGTAAAGTAACAACAGAAGACCCAGCAAGCTGGATACACCTGGAACATCTAAAAGGGGGATGGCTGGAGTTGGTCAGAGCTGGCGTAAGTGATTAACTTCAACTGCTAGCGGGTAAAGCTACTTAAAAGGCCAGTAAAAGATTGCGAGAGCAAACAGAATTTGTCATTGGGACCTAGTATCACAGGACTCAGTGACAAGAGTGACTAGAGGAAACAGTGGGAAGAAATAAGGACGCCTGAATCATGGGACTCAGTTGGCAAAAGTAGAAGTATACTTTTATCTTTTCTTGGGTGAGCAAAGATGAATTTTCAGCAGCAGGGCATGAAATCTGGTGTTAATACCGGCCAGAGACAACAAAAGACCAAGCAGTTAAAAAAAATGAAGAAGAGGTTGGTCAGAGCTAGTGTAAGCAGCTAACCTTGACAGCTACTAGGAGAAGCCACTTAGATAGATAGATAGATAGATAGATAGATAGATAGATAGATAGATAGATAGATAGATAGATAGATAGATAGATAGATAGATAGATAGATAGATAGATAGATAGATAGATAGATAGATAGATAGATAGATAGATAGATAGATAGATAGATAGATAGATAGATAGATAGATAGATAGATAGATAGATAGATAGATAGATAGATAGATAGATAGATAGATAGATAGATAGATAGATAGATAGATAGATAGATAGATAGATAGATAGATAGATAGATAGATAGATAGATACTTTATTCATCCCCTAAGGGAAATTCACATTTCCAGCAGCATCCCTGAGCTGAGAACAGTACAATAATAAAGCCAAAAGAATACAATATACAAATACCCAGTGTGACGTGCAAATGCCCACTGTAGCGTGTTATATAGAGTAACTAAATAGTGCTACACAGAATACATATTGCAGTAAGATTCGGTAAAATCCAATGTAGGTGGTTATTACTTAAAAGTTTAGTATAATATTGCAAGAGCAAAGCAACATTTGTCAAGCGATGGAACCATAAATCAAGGTTTAAGATGCCTGAATAACTGAACAGAGCAGAACATAATAAGAATAATGTCTAAGAGTGATCCACAGCCTGTAGTCAAGCAGCTAATATTCTTAAAGCTGTGTAAAAAAGAGCTGGACAGCCTAACAACAGTAGCTGAGAGACGAGCACTGAAAAAGCTGAGGTCAATCATGGACAGTCCATCGCATCCACTACACAGCATTATCTCCAGACAGAAGAGCAGTTTCAGCGACAGACTGCTGTCACTGTCTTGTACTACGGACAGACTGAAGAGATCTTTTCTTCCTCATGCCATGAGGCTCTTTAACTCCACCCGGCAGAGTAAAGGCCCACATTAAACCACACCACCTACATTGGATATTACCGAATCTTACTGCAATATGTATTCTGTGTAGCACTATTTGGTTACTCTATATAACACGCTACAGTGGGCATTTGCACGTCACACTGGGTATTTGTATATTGTATTCTTTTGGCTTTATTATTCTACTGTTCTCAGCTCAGGGATGCTGCTGGAAATGTGAATTTCCCTCCGGGGATGAATAAAGTATCTATCTATCTATCTATCTATCTATCTATCTATCTAATACAATTACACGTTTCTTTAAAAATATCATGTTTACAAGATAATACATGTCTTCTTGGCTTATTATTTGAATAGATACCATGTTATTTTAATGAAGACTTTAACACCACTCGCGGTCCCCATCTAATACACACTGGTGCTCTACATCAGTGTTTTTCAACCTTTTTGACACAATGCACAATTATTTTCATGAAAACAAATTTGAGGCACACTGCCCAGAGAAAATTGTTTAAAGATGAATTGCAAGTAACAGTTTCATGTTGTTGATTTTTTTCCTTAAATTATCATGTTGCTAAAATGACAGTATAAAGTATAGTTATAAGCACTTTGGTACACTGAAATGACTGTTGCAAAGGGCTGTGTAAATAAAGTACTTTACAGTTAACATTAACATTTTTATCATCATTTGTGGTCACCGTGGGTCAGAATGTAAACTAATGGATTCATTCTGGTTAATAATTTTGCTGTGATTTGGGATTGTATTATATGTTTCATCAGTTTTAAAATTTAGCTATATTTTATGCGGTTTTCCTCATGTTGAGGTTTTTGAGTTTTCCCTTGCCCTCATGTAGGTTTTAGATCAGGGGATGGTGTAATCTGTGGTTTGCAATAATCTGTGGTCTGTGCAGCCCTTTGAGACTTTGTAATTAAGGGCAATAATAGTAAACATGACTTGACTCGCCTTTTTTTTAAAAAACAAACTAAAAATGAGTAAAAATGATTTTCTAGTAATACAAAACATGATTTAATACATTCTCACCCTTTTTCAATTTTTGGGGGGAGATTATCAAGATATTTAAATGATGACTTTTACTTTATTACATTTATTTCATTATTTTCTGTTGGTTAATAAATATTTGTTCCTGTTCTGTCTCATGTTCAGAGAATTAAATTATAAAGAGAGAGAAAGTAAATGCTGCCACCTACCGGCGTGGATGAATGTTACAGTTGGATGATTAATGGCAAAAAGCAATGTTTTATTTAAATACTAATAAAACAAGAATAAAATAAATAACATTGGGCAATTTCCTGTGGCACACTAGACTCACGGCACACCAGTGTGCACCGGCACACTGGTTGAAAAACACTGCTCTACATAACAGAAAACTAGGTTAGTTTTTACCAAACTGTTTCGAGAAAGCAGATTGGTTAAGGGTGATCAAGGAATAAAGTCGCCGTTTGGTCTGCTTCCCCTCCTATGTCATTTTCAGGGTTGGGTAGGGTTACTTTAACTTGATTACTTTCAATTACTTTTGGATTACTCCAATACCAAATATGCTAATAAAAGACAAAATAAACTAAATATGAATACAATTATTACATTTTGTGCAGGCTTGGGGAGTAACGGAATACATGGAACGGCAAAAATGATGTTGGCAAGCTGTTTGGATTTATTTTCATTTTGTTTCTGTCGCAATTTATGTTAGTTTTGCCGGAGATCAAAGAGATCAAAGCCAGGAGAGAAAGCTTACCACGTGTTGTGAGTCATAATTTTAAAGTAACCCTACCAAACCCTTCTCTTTCAGTGCCCTTCATAGCCGCTAAGCAGCTGATGTCACTAATGACAAGAATTTAAATTCAAATTCATTACTCACTCAATAAATCATCATTTTACCTCGGCTCTTTTTCTCTAACAAATTGGGTTTATGCTTGGGACATGCATGATCGCGTTACGGAAATGACTTTGGCCAGATGCGACCGACCGACCGTCCTCGGTGAGGGAAACCTCTCCGCTGATGGAATCGATGAAGAACATTTGGGGGGAGGGGATTCTGGGGGTCTGCTCCATCAGGCGGAAGCGGAGCTCAGCATGCGCCGTGTTGCGGTCGTCACGATCAAGCGCCTCCACCTGCATGAAGGGAATTCCTGAAAGACAGGCGGGGGTTTGTGTTATTACATGTTTATTACTACTACAAACAAACAAAATCCTACAAATCATTATAAAATAAATGCAATCATAATTCATTCAAGTGCAATTGTTTTGAGTTTACATCTGCAAACTAGGGAATACTTTTTCCAGTTTTTATTATAATTTTTTGTATTTTTTTATCTATTTCTCTTGTAAATTGTCACAAGACCGGACCAGAACGGAGGCAGGAGGGGTGAACTCATTCGCGTTAACGATCAGTTACTTTTATTAAGGAAATAAAAGTCGTCCAACACTCAGGGACAAAAACAAAAACAGGCTTACAGGCAAACAGGAACTCAGACTAGGAATACTCACAAAACAGGCTTTTACTCAGAACGGGCAAGTAAAGGTTTCCTCAAGTCAAACAGAACAGAATAATGCAAAGTAATGCAATGAACCAGGCAGCACGGCGGCGCAGTGGTTAGCGCTTGTGCGGCACAGTTCATGTCATGGGAACCTGTCGTGGGTTCAAATCCAGCTCCAGACTTCCTGTGCGGAGTTTGTATGTTCTCCCCGTGCTTGCATGGGTTTCCTCCGGGCACTCCGGTTTCCTCCCATGTTCCAAAAACATACATTTCAGGTGAATTGGCCGGTCCAAATTGTCCATAGGTGTGAATGGGCGAATGAGTTGTCTGTCCCTGTGTGCCCTGCGATTGGCTGGCAACCAGTTCAGGGTGTCCCCTGCCCACTGCCCGGAGATGGCGGGATGGGCTCCAGCCCCCCCGCGACCCTAATGAGGATAAGCGGTGTAGCTGATGAGATGAGATGAGATGAGAATGCAATGAACCCGCAACCGGCAATCCCCAAAACCCGCCCTTAAGAAGCACACACGCAAATTAGAAAATCTGCTACAGCCGGTATGGGCAGCACGGCGGGGCAGTGGTTAGCGCTTGTGCGATTGGCTGGCAACCAGTTCAGGGTGTCCCCTGCCCACTGCCCGGAGATGGCTGGGATGGGCTCCAGCCCCCCCGCGACCCTAATGAGGATAAGCTAATGAGATGATATATATATATATATATATATATATATATATATATATATATATATATATATATATATATATATATATATATATATATACATATATATATATATATATATATATATATATATATATATATATATATATATAAAACCATATATAACTCAAAAAAAACATTTAAATTAATTCTTCCACGTAAAATTTAATACTTACTTATTTTACATATTATTTTTATTTTTTATATTTTCGAACATTGTTGTAATGTAACTTTGAAAAATAATATGGAAAATTGGCATGATTATTGCCCAACTGCCTTGCCGGATAATTTGGTTCATTTTGATTATTTTTTTTACTTACTAAAAAAATTTCAAAATATAATCAACTGTGATTAAATGTTGGTAAAAGGATGAATACAACTCGATCCAAAAGTAATATCTGTAGTAAAGTATTCCAAAAAAAGTCTTAGTAAAAATATATTTTACTTTTGCTCATTTTGAATGCAATTTTTTCGTGTTTTAAGATTCATTTTCAATTTTGTCTATCACAAAATGAAAATAATATGTATAATAATAATTATAATTTTGCATGCTTACCCTATTATTTTTCTTTTTTTTAACTACAAAAATGTAAAAATTACATTACAAGAAAAATAAAATACAATAATAGGTACCTAATCAACTACCCAACACACAAAACCCAAAACACTGCAAAAATATTTTGATAACTTAGCATATTTTATGTGTTATTTTTATACCCACAATCAATTATTGCTGATCGCCTATTGCCTGAGAAGAAGCAGAGTGCATTTTTATCTGGCCTGGCGGCTCTTTTTTTTGCTTTTACTTGATTTCCGCCTAAAAGGAACTGCACTCATGTCCATTATCCCCAATCCGTTGCCCCCAATCCCATATTGCTGCGAGCAGGGACTGGCTAAAGGCACTTTTAACGGGAGCTGTGCCATTCTGGCCTGCCAAAATGAAATGTGTATTTGTTTAGAAATATATACTTGAAAAATAGGATATATTTTTTCCTCATGTATTTCCAAGGTATTGGATCAAAGCTGAGTATCGGCAGAGGCAAAAAATGTGAATCAATCATTGTTTTCCTCCTGGAAGGCCTGTTCTGACAATTTCTTTAACTCAATGCAGTCCGCCTACCCTTGGCCTAGTCAAACAATGTCAATCACGCTTGGTCAGTTTACAGCGCCATTGTTATTGAAGTGCTCCGTCAATTGTTGAGGTTCATCCAGTACGTCATACCTACAGTACATTACACCTTCAAATAGCATGTTGAGCTCTTTTTACCCTTGAGGAGACCCAACTGCACGCTGCCCCTCATGCTCTCCTGAATGAAGGTGGGCACGTTGTCGTTCTTGTCGATGACGCACACTTCGACCGTGAAACTCTGACGCTGACCTGAAATTCTGTAAGACACCTTTAGAGACACATACAGAGCAGGAACTTAAATTCGAGAATTTCTTCTTTTTTAATCTTAAAGTTGTATGATAAAGTGTTTGCAATAAATCCTTTATAATGATCCTTATGGCTCCTGTTGGCATCAGCAATTTCAATTGAATTGTCTTTATTGTCATTGACAATAAAGTAGTGAAATCTTGTATGCAATAGACGTGGCACTCCCGGGTCAAAACTTTAAAAGACTTAAAGAGAAAAATAAGATAGAATGTCAGAAAAATAGGCAAACATATTTACAACATAGTGTTTAAAGACTGGCTTAAGTTGCAATAATAGTGATGAAAAATTGTGCATCAACAATTGTGCAATAAAATGTAGTGCAATCACATTTACCAGCTAAAAAAATCCAAATAATTCCCAATATTATTTAGGTTAAAGTGCAGCACGGCGGCGCAGTGGTTAGCGCTTGTGCGGCACAGTTCATGTCATGGGAACCTGTCGTGGGTTCAAATCCAGCTCCAGACTTCCTGTGCGGAGTTTGTATGTTCTCCCTGCTTGCGTGGGTTTCCTCCGGGCACTCCGGTTTCCTCCCACGTTCCAAAAACATGCATTTCAGGTGAATTGGCCGGTCCAAATTGTCCATAGGTGTGAATGAGAGAATGAGTTGTCTGTCCCTGTGTGCCCTGCGATTGGCTGGCAACCAGTTCAGGGTGTCCCCTGCCCACTGCCCGGAGATGGCTGGGATGGGCTCCAGCCCCCCCCCCCCCGCGACCCTAATGAGGATAAGCGGTACGGCTAATGAGATGAGATTTAGGTTAAATGTATCATGTGTCTGTGGACTTCCATTTCTCCACCATGATTTCAGAGTGGAAACTGACAGATGCAATATCTGAGATATCTTTTTGTATCCTGATATTGAACAAACTTTGCTTACAAGTCATTTGACAGTTGTTTTGGGGCTATCTTGTTGCTTGTGGCTACTTTTATTTGGGGGCATTTTACGTTTAATTGGCAGGAAAGTAAGTAGTTACAAGAAGAAGGGAAGGAAAGATTATGATGATTGTGTGGTAGTACATCAAGGACTCCCTGCTACCCACACTGGACCCCCACCAGTTTGCCTACAGGGCAAACCGCTCCACTGACGACGCCACAAACACAGCACTTCACACCGCGCTGAGACACCTGGACCACCGGGGGAGCTATGTCAGAATGCTCTTTCTGGACTTCAGCTCAGCCTTCAACACCATTATCCCGGAGATCCTGGTGGAGAAACTCTCACACCTAGGACTCTCTTCCTCCATCTGCCACTGGATAATGGACTTCCTTTCAAACCGCCCAGTCTGTGAAACTCTGCAACCACGTCTCTCCCACCCTAACACTGAGCACTAGCTCCCCACAAGGTTGTGTACTGAGCCCCCTGCTTTTCACCTTCTACACCTCGAACTGCTCACCGACCCACCTCACAAACACAATTGTTAAGTACGCCGACGACACCACGTTGGTCAGCCTCATCTCTGAAGGGGACGAGACGGCGTACAGGGATGAGGTGGAGTCACGTGGTGTTCAAAAAACCACCTCATACTGAACACCACAAAAACAAAAGAACTCATACTGGACTTCAGGAGGAAAGGCAGGAACCCAGCACCACTCATTACAAAAGGAGACTGTGTAGAGAGAGTCCACTCTTTCAAATTCCTGGGTGTGCACATCTCCGATGACCTCTCCTGGTCATCAAACACCAGTAGGGAAGGCCCAGCAGCGACTCCATTTGCTGAAAGTGCTCAGGAAAAATCATCTGAAACAGCAGCTGCTGGTGTCCTTTTACAAAGCCACAGTGGAGAGCATTCTTACATACTGCATTATGGTGTGGCACGCTGGGTGCACGGCAGCCGACAGGAAAACGCTTCAGAAGGTCATGAACACAGCCCAGAGAATCGTTGGTTGCTCTCTACCCAGTCTGGACGACATTGCCTGCTCTCGCTACCTCAGCAGAGCAGAAAACATCATCAAGGACTTTTCTCATCTTATTACACCTCTTTGACCTGCTGCCTTCCGACAAGCGCTACAGGTCACACAAAACAAAAACAAACAGACTCAGTGACAGTTTCTTCCCCAGAGCCATTACCACCCTTAACACACGCCGCACAAAAAACTGAAACTCTTGCAAACACACTACCTCATACAGATGTAAAATTGTATTCATGCCTATGCTCACTTTGTACAACACATATTGCACTAATACGATCCCAAAACTGTATGTAACATCTTACATGCCCACATTTCTTGTGTAAATATTGTGTAAATTATAACTTTTATCTTCTTTGTTCCTTTATATTGTGTAAATTATAACCCTATCTTCTTTGTTACTTATCTTCTTTGTTTTCTTTTATCCTCACTGTGAATTTCGTTGTCACAATATGTTCAACCCATTTTGTAACAATGACAATAAAGGTACATTCTATTCTATTCTATTCTAGTAGTGTGGTAGTCCTATGCAACACACAAGTTGCACTCTTTAATTGCCAAAGTATCAATAGTAGTATTAGTAAATGAAACTCTCCTTGCACACAGCGCCAGGAAATGGACTTTGTGGCCGAATGGATGTAATATCACACACAGTATGTGTTTACAAAACTGTTGTACTTTAGAGAGTTGGGTCTGTACAGTTAGCCTGTAAACATTAGCTGCTAGCAAAATCGTGGGAGTACTCCCGGGTTGAAACTCGCCCGACTTTTGAAGTAATGTCTTCACAGCGGTGTTCTTTTGGATACATTTTTCAATTTAATCTTTTTCATCTTGCAAACCAAAAATCGTCTTTATTTCATTTTCCGCTAAAAGTTTTCAGTGCTGAAGATTTAGTGAATCCCAAAAATACAGGGGTCCCCAATGTGGTGCCTGAGGGCAACAGGTAGTCCCCAAAGACCATGTGAGAGCTCACGGACAGATAATAGCTCATCAGTGATGTGTCTTTTTGGTTTTCTAGTAAAACGTTTTTTTACTGGCTTGATGTTTTATTTGTTGACTTAACTTTTAATAATTACAACCTGGTAATAACATAGTACCAACATAGTAATAACAAAAGTTATTTTAGAAATGTAATCTAAATGTTAGCACTACGCGCCAATCAGTAACAAATGGTAGTTCTTGAAATGGTTGGCGAACCCTGCTATAATATATACGTAGTGTGAACACTGAAAATTGTTGATCTTTCAAAGGCACGAACGACACCCCTGCGGAGTCTTTTATTTTTCTTTCTTTATGCAATACATTACCATGGAAACAGACTTATTTTTATATCAGAGAATGATGAAGTAAATTGTGATATTATGAAACGGCGTGACAAAGTGCCAAGATACCTGCAGGGAGTAGGAAGGCTGTTTTTCTCGGTCCAGTGGTTTTAAGGCATAGAGAAATTGAGAGTCCACTCCAAATATACCGTCTTCGTCTCCAGTTACCGCCAAGTCGCTGTAATTGCTTGGAAGACTGTGGAGCTAAGAGAACAGATTCAGATTCAGATTCAGATCTACTTTATTGTCATTCTAGTACACGTGTATACAGAACGAAATGTCGATACATCTGACCCGCACAGTTTCCTCGAATGTACAGATCTAAGTAAAAGTTGTATTGTATTGAGGCTACGTATAGTATTTTACCATAGTGCCGATAGTGCAAGAGGAGTAGCTAACCAGATGTGCAAAATGGGCAGTCAGGTTAACAAGTCCGGTAAACAGTAACAGTAACACTGTAACAATAACGCTGTAAGTACAATAGTGCAGAGAGCAAATGTGCAAGGAGACAGACACAAAAATCACAATTTGAGGAAAACAAGAAAAGACAAAACTCAGAACAAGAAAACATTTGTCTATCATTAGTTCTGTAGCCGTAATTGATCAAACGTTACATTTGCCTGTGATGTATGCGTATTTATTTAGATACCGGTATATTCCAGCTACGATTGTGTACAGCTAAGATAATGCTAAGTAATAAGAATGAGATCTGTTTTTCTAAGGCAAGGCATGTGTGACATTAAGAAATGGTGTACGTATTATTACTTATGGTGAACCTTATCTTCTCTGGTCCTTATCTTCTTGGTTTCTTTACCTCACTGTGAATGTGTGAAACTGGAGTGCCATGCCCAATTTCGTTGTCACAATATGTTAACCCATTTTGTAACAATGACAATAAAGGTATATTCTATTCTATTCTATTCTATTCTTCTTGGATCATATTTAGAAGTAAATAATGAACACACCCCTAATCATAGAGATTTTCAGAAATATCTAAAGTGCAGGCCAGTGTTATGGTGCTCATAACAATTTCTAAACACATAATTTAAAATCATTGGTCCGTCTAAATGCTGTGACTTGCTCTAAAAAACTTCTCTGAATATTGACAAATGTAATGTCACCAGGAGTAACTCAGTCAAAAATGTAGGTGTCACATTTGACCCCAACCTATCTTTCCAAACACACGTTAAGTGTCATGATTACCTATGTGAATCACCTATACCCGCTCATTTGGCGCTCTGTTTGGCTCCCTGCCCCTGTTTAAACCCAGTCCTGTCACTCTCCGGTTATCAGTCCGTCTGCGAACTTCTGTTGATACAAGGCAAACCTTTTTTTGACCCTGACTCCCGTTTGTCCCGTTTTTGCTCCCGTTTGTCTCCAGCTACGACCTGTTTTGATCCCGACTACGTCTACTCTCCCGTCCTGGCTTACGACCCATTTTTGATCCCGACTACGTCAACCGCGTTTTTGCTCTCCTGTCCTGGCTACCAACCTGTTTTTCCGTCCCTGACACCGCCATCGCTCGCTACGGAAGATCCACTTCTGTATTTGGACCACAATCCGAGTGCGAGAGCGACTTGCCTCCCGCGTCCAGCGAACACCAGATCGTGGACACAGCCCTTCCTCTTTCTTTCAATAAAACTTGTGGTAAACGTTACGCAATTGGGTCCTGATTCCGTTCTGGTCGTGACAGTTAGGAATATTACTAGAACACCTTTTTTCCATATTCGCAACATTGCTAAAATTCGCCCTATGCTGTCCAAGCCTGATTATAACTTATGCGTTTGTTACCTCCCATCTCGATAACTGTAATGTACTACTCTCCGGTCTCCAAAAGTCCACTATCAAGAGCCTGCAGCTGGTAAAAAATGCTGCAGCAAGCTTTTAACTAAGACAAGAAAGTTTGATCACAATACCCTGATTTTAGCTAACCTGCATTAGCTCCATGTTGGCTTAAGATGTTATCGGTAGTAGTCTTATCAAGCAGGATTTAGTGGGTATTGGTAAGAATGGAACACATCTCACTCATCCCTAACACTAATGTAGTGTATAAATTTGCACAAAAATTTTAGCAACTAAAACATATGTATGTTATCTGGGTTCTCGCATGTCAAATATATGGATTACATTGTGCGCGTAATGTTATACATTTACAGCGATTTCCAATTCTGGCTAAATTTACTTTTCGGTTCATGTCGAATTCTAGGGGTCTACTATACTGTACTGTAAAAAATACAGCTTTGCTGATGACAAGAAAAGGTATCTAAAATAAACATGTATGTAATAAGATGACCTACACGGATATGTGTTTAACACGGTCCATTTAGTAGTCTAGTTGCATTCATAAGACCCCAAGTGGGGTCCATTAGTCCAGAAACTGAGTAAATCCGTCTTTTCCAGAAAACGTGACTTTGTACGGACGCAAGATGAGTCAAGCACACAAAGGAAAGGGGTGTCATGCTGTTGCACAGCATGCCAAGAGCCCTTTTGAGTGACGTGCACGGATAAAATGTTGCCCGCCGACTGCACCAGCTGGACTGAATGACAAAAAGCTCAGTGTGAATTCTTCAAAGCCAGGTGATGACGGCAGCTTGCGTGCGCTTTTCTTTCGGCCTTCAGTGCCAAGTGGACTCAGACAAAAGAGGCAGATGCTTTTCTGCTTTCTTTTACAATTGTTGATTTGTTAAGGGACGTGTCATCCTTTTAGGAAAAATAGTCTGTGTAATATAGTGTAATAATCTGTGAAGCCCTTTGAGACTCTTCGTGATTTAGGGCTATACAAATAAAGATGACTTGACTTGACTTCGGAGAAATAAACCATAATCTATAAATATATATATATATATATATATATATATATATATATATATATATATATATATATATATATATATATATATATATATATATATATATATATATATATATATATATATATATATATATATATACATATACATATACATACTAGATAGGGCAGAGAGATGTATAAATATGATAAAAATATGTAACCATGCATCCCTTTCAAATTCTCATTTTCCTCTCTCTATTTCTCTCCCTCCCTTTGTTTATCTCTTACTTTCTCTCCTTCTCTTTTTTCTTTACTGATGTTTCTCTACTGATGTCCTTCTATTTCCTTTTTGCTGTCTTTCTATTTCTTTTTCGCTTTCTTTCTCTCATCTATCTATCTATCTATCTATCCATCTATCCATCTATCTATCTATCTATCTATCTATCTATCTATCTATCTATCTATCTATCTATCTATCTATCTATCTATCTATCTATCTATCAATCTATCTATCTATCTATCATCTTTTTCTATTTTTTACACTCTATTTCTCCGCTTTCTTGCTCTGTCTCTCTCTCTTTCTCTCTCTATCTCTCTCTCTCTCTCAAGTTCTGTCTTATATACAGTATAATTTCTATGTCATAAAGTATATATGTAATTATGATTCACAAGAGGCAGCACAGCGGCGCAGTGGTTAGCGCTTGTGCGGCACAGTTCATGTCATGGGAACTGGTTGTGGGTTCAAATCCAGCTCCGGACTTCCTGTGCGGAGTCTGTATGTTCTCCCCGTGCTTGCGTGGGTTTCCTCCGGGCACTCCGGTTTCCTCCCACGTTCCAAAAACATGCATTTCAGGTGAATTGGCCGGTCCAAATTGTCCCTAGGTGTGAATGAGCGAATGAGTTGTCTGTCCCTTTGTGCCCTGCGATTGGCTGGCAACCAGTTCAGGGTGTCCCCTGCCCACTGCCCGGAGATGGCTGGGATGGGCTCCAGCCCCCCCGCGACCCTAACGAGGATAAGCGGTACGGCTAATGAGATGAGATGAGATGATTCACAAGCTCTGATGCAGTTACTTTGCTGATTTTTGTTACATATATCGAATTTACCTGCCAATGTTCTTAATGTGCCATTACTTTTTAGGATATATTTCTAAAACAAAATACAATTTCTTACCTAGCTTGGTATATTTCAATTTGGAAATATTTCTCTATTCAAATTTGACGCACCCGCACACGTGGAACTAAATTACATCATTTCAAGTTTAAGATATTTTTTTTCAATGCCAGGTCACACAAATCAACATTTCTCAATTTCACTGATAAAAAAAAAGTTATACCTTTGATAAATACCATGGGAAAATGCCATCATAGTTCTCAGGAACGCCAATTTTGACATTTGCTCCAAAGCAGAATGCCAAAATGTTTATCAGCACCTGTATAAAATGAGAATTTATTGACATTTTTTCATTAACATTTTATTGTTTTATGTTGTAAATAGTTTCACTGAATTGAAAGGTACGATTCTTACTATGACGACAAACAAGAGCGTAAGTGCAGGTTTGTTGTCAGCCATGACTACCTTTGAGTGAAAAAGTTAAAAAGACACCACAACATAAAACAGAATGCAAGTTGAAGCAAAGCAAGTTTTTTTTTTAATGAAATTTAAAAAAATAATAATTTTTGTCAATTCCTACCTTTATCAGACGATGGATGTGAGCCTTTTGAGATGCGTGAGCAGAGTAGAAATGAACTGGAAAAAGTCTTTCTCTTCTACTCATGTGAGTTAATGGTTAACATGTTTTCTTCCTGTGAAGCCAGTTGCGCCAATCTGATTGCCTTAAATGAATATTCAACAGGATGCAAATGGTTGTATCAAGCAGCACCATACTTGTCAACCCTGTGTCAGGTTCCTGCATAAATCCATCTATATATTATCTGGACTGCTTATCTTCAGTAGGGGGTACTGGAGCCCATCCCAGCTACCTTCAGGCAGTGGGCACAGGACACCCTGAACTGGTTGCCAGCTAGTCACAGAGCACACAGGGACATACAACTCACTCACTCCTTCACACCTAGGGAGAATTTGGACCGGCCAGTTAACCTGACATGACATGTTTTTGGAATGTGGGAGGAAAACAGGAGTGCCCGAAGGAAATAAACGCAAGCACTAGGAGACCATGCAAGCTCCGCACAGAAAGCCCGGTAGCTGGATTTGAACCCATGACCTCAGAACTGTGCGGCGGACACGCTAACTATTCATCTACAATTCCGCCTTCCTGGATAAATGTAGACACAAAATGAGATTTTAGAAAAGGATTCATTTACGCAAAAGGAATCGTTATCAGATAGTGTACAGAAACAGAACAGGATTAAAAAATGCTACCCTAACACTGGCCGGACTGGACAATGCATCCCTGCAAAATTATGTTGAAACGCGATCTAGATTTAATTGATTAAATGAACAAAACTTGAAAGGAATAAACAGCACGATATGGTGGGATACCAACACAAGTGGAGGCAGGGTACATATTCACACAATAAATTAACTAAAACATTAACAATAACCAACTCTATCACGGCAAAAACATAAAAGAATTACCATGAGAGAAATGTTGGTTTAAGTGAAGAAAAATACATATCCTAATAAGAAACATAAATGCTTGTCATGTTTTTATTCTGTGAGAGTTTCTTAGCATTGGAACATTATCTAATCCAACCGAACAAAAACATGAAAGCAACCGATAATAATAACAAAAATGAACCAGTGCTCACGCGCATGCAGAGTATCGCGTGAGTTAAAATGTCTTTAAACAATAGCTAGCGAAAACGACGTTAAATGATATAAAATCAAATAATTGTCCTACAAGGTAGTCAAACAGTCTTGTATTAGAAGATAAAATATAAAAACAGCGTAAATGTTGTATGTATGTACATTATTTTAACAAAAACGAACAGGAAAACAGGTGTCAAACGTAGAGTTATATCAGTTACGTTTCAAAATAAGGCGTTAACCTCAACAAGCTAGTAACAAGGCTTGGAATAGGTTGGCTATTTAAAAGACAAAATACAATTATCGAAAATGTACCTACGGATGGTAGACTGGTTTAAAACTAATACCCACCAAGTGTACCATTGAACCAATAGAAAGCTATTGTTTACAAGTTGCTACTGTTAGTGTAAGACCACCATTGCACTTTTTTTCCCTTTCTTTTTTAAGGGCAAAACCATTCAAGCATGGGGAGATAAATTTAGCAAGATAAACACTCCCTACCCTAATATCTCACAAGGCTTGTAAAAATAGTTGTACTAATTCTTCCCTTTTTTTAAAAAAAACTTCATTGGCAATGTTTCCTGTAATCTTTGAGGGTTTTGAGCCTTCACACAAAGTCAGTGAGCGGCAGTAGCTCAGGCGGTAGAGCGCTCGTCTTGGGATCAAGGGATCCCCGTTCGAATCCCGGCTTGTCCGTGTTACATGTCGAAGTGTCCTTGGGTAAGACACTGAACCCCTAATACCCCCAATATGCAGGTTAGCGTCTTACATGGCTGCAATACAAGGCCGCTATTGGGAAATGTGAAGCACACAGTAAAGCGCTTTGGGAAGTCATTCACTTGAAAAGCGCTATGTAAATGCAGATCATTTCATTTCATTTCATTTCAGTTTTGAGGTGGACAGGGTCCCAGAATTTCGGAGGTCAGGCGGCCATGAGTTCCAGAGATGCGGGGCAGGGCGGCTGAAAGCTCTGCTCCCCATGGACCTGAGGCAGGGGGTATAGTGAGATGGAGGGAGGAAAGTGATCTGAGGGTGCGGGATGGTGTGGCAGTGTAAAGGAGGTCGGAGAGGTAGTGACGGGCAAGGTTATGAATGGCCATGCAGGTGTAGAGCAGAATTCTGTAATGGATTCTATGGTAGATTGGGATCCAGTGGAGTTGTTGAAGGACAGGGTGATGTGATGGCGTTAGGGGTTTTGGGTGATGATGCGTGAAGCAGTTATGGACCAGCTGAAGTTTATGGAGGGACTTGACGTAAGCCGTAGAGGAGGGCATTTCAGTAATCGAGGCGTGAGGTGACAAGGCTATGGACGAGGATGTCTGTTGTGTGTGGGGTAAGGGAGAGGAGGAGACGCTCGATGGAGCGCAGGTGAAAATAGGCTGACCGGGTGATGTTATGGACGCTCCCGGACTTAAGAACATTCGACTTACGGATTCCGGCAGATATGATCTTTTTTTTCGAGATGTCGAAAAATATCCGGACATTGCTATAAGTTAGATTTTGTATTGTGTGCACCTTTTTCTGAGTAGAGGGCAGTACTGTAGTGCTTCTTTTTGCCGCGTGGTGCTGTGAGCCATCACCCTGCATCCACCCCGAAGAAGAAATCCGGCTTCTTACAATAACTTTTATAGAAGTTTTCCATTTTTTTGTAATACTAACATTTATGGAATTTATTTAGTCGGTTGTACAATACAGAACTGTATTTAATAACACTTTTTAGTGAAGGTACAATTTTGGCAACAAGATTGACTTGATACATCAATCCATTATATGCACAGCTTACCCTCAGTAGGGTCACGGGGTGCTGGAGCCCATCCCAGCCGTCTTCGGGCAGTGGGCAGGGGACACCCTGCACTGGTTGCCAGTCAATCACAGGGCACCTAGGGACAGACAACTAACTCGCTCTCTCACACCTAGGGGCAATTTGAACCGGCCAATTAACCTGAAATGCATGTTTTTAGAATGCAGTAGGAAACTGGAGTGCCTGAAGGAAAGCCACGCAAGCACGGGGAGAACATGCAAACTCTGCACAAGACCTCAGAACTGTGCCGCAGACGCGCTAACCACTCAGCCGCCGTGCCGCACTGACGTGATAGATACATTTGGAAAGTATTTTATGCAACACAAGACCAAAGAGACCCCCAAAAACTTTTTTTCTAGACTTTTTCTAATTTTTCCCTGCCTTTTTTCTACTTACTGTTTCATATTTTTCCCCTTTTTGTTTATTTTTGTCTCTTTTGGTTTTGTTTTTTTCCTAGCCTTTTCCTTCCTTTTTCTTGTTTTTTTTCTTCATTGGTTTATTTTTTATTTTTCATTTTGATTTTTTTCCATTGTATGTTTCTTCTTCTTTCGAAGCGTTTTACTGCTCTTCTTGCTTTTTCCTCTTTTTCATATTTTTTCTGCTTTTCTCCCCTTTTATTTATTTTCCCTTTTTCTTCTTCATTTGTTATTGTTTTTTTTCCTGCTTCAAAGTGTTCTCTTCTCTGTCTGTGCCACAAAGAACTGCAGGCTTGTATAGTACAGGAAACAAAGTCGCTTAGTAATTCAGAGACGTCTGAATCTCGGAATTCTGATCTCATACCCACTGAACCGAAAGATGTACTTCTTAATGAAGAAAAAAACAAGTAAAGTTCATTTTTCATTTGAAATTTATTGAAAAAACTCAGTTATCCAAAACAAAGATACTTGAATGTCTACAAAACAAATATAACATATTGCTTCCCAAAGTGAACAAATAGTCTTTCCTCTCCATTCGCTCGAATGTGTTGGAGGCACGAACCCGCGTACCTTCCTTGCCCAAGACCGTGTGGGACGCTTTTACGTCCTTGAGCATAATGAGATGTGCATATATTGCATTCAGTGTCCTTCATGGCACTATTCCATTTTCACATCCAGTGATACCTCTACACTCGAATGACTGTATTCTAACAAGTCTGTATTTGAGCAAAAAATAGTGTAAGTTTTGCTTTGTTATTCGAACGAAAAATCGGAAGTCGAATAAACCTGAAGGAAGCTAAACACGTGGCCTAATGAAATGAGCAGCCAACTTGGCTAGTCATGGCCAGACTGTTCCAATTTTTCAAAATGGATAGTCAATCTGACAACATGTGTCGAGAATTTATTGTTATTTAGTGTGTTTTAATGCTTTCTTTGCCGATAATAATAATGGGTCCTAAGGAAATTAGTGGTAAGGGGAAGGAAAAGAGGATAACAGTGAGAACATTGATCTAGCTGAGAAAATTATTGCGAAATTCAAGTATGGTGTACAAGTGTTAGCCATCGAACCTCTGCCCAAACATACAGTTAATGTTTTTATATTTTTATCTTTATTGATATCATCTTGATCTACACATTGAAATTTTTATTGTTGTTTAGGTATGGGTTTTATGAATATTTTTGTATTTACGGTTGTTTAGGTACACGTTTTATTAATATTTTGGGCATTTTGGAATGCATAGGAATTTTAAAAAATAAATAAAATGCTGGAATGGCGCTTCCATTATTGTTCTATCAACCTTTAGGTATACATTCCATGATGTATTTTTCTCATGTTTTTGTTCATACCGGGTTACATGATGTACCAACACAAACTGGTACTAACAGAACATAACATGGAGGTTAGACGGCACAGCATTCCCACCTGTGGACAGAACATCAATGGAAGTGCCATGACAAAGAGCCAATTAAATGTTATGTGGGTTGTTGGAGCTCTTAAACACTAGGATTGTAGGGGCATTCCCTGTGGTGTGTCTTGGGCAAGTACAGCCTGGTGACGCCCATCCCTCTCAAGGCCAACAAATGTTTCCACCCGGTCTCAAACCGGTGACCTTTCTTGTGTTAGGCACACTAACTAGCTGTAACCCTTACTTTGAATGGGAAAAAAATGTTTTTAGTATTTGAACAGTCATGTACCAAGGTATCACTGTGCTTTCTTTCTTTTGCAGTATGGAACCAAGAAGGCAATCGCTGAATTTCTCACTCAGACTAAATGGATTTTAAGAGTTGGCGCGAACAAATAGAAAGAAAATCTGCGAAGCTTCATGCACGCCAACCCTATGAACATGATGACAATTCTATTACCTAAGAACGGTGAAAATCAAAAATAGATTTCTGTACAGCTCAGTCGATTTCAGTTAGTGTTAAAAAAAACACAGCATTGGGTCTTCAGAGGCCGAAAAAAAGATAAAAAGTTCTGGTGTGACTCTCAAAGAACAGTGAGATCATGGCAGGATTTGGACTTTTGCCTGAAAGCCATCTTCTTGTTCTTACGAGCAACCATCCGTCCCAGGAACCTTTTGGCTTTCTTGCTGATGCTCTCCCGGCGCCTGCAATTGGCCATTCTCCGGGCGTTTTCCTCCTTGCTGTCCTTCCTCAGGCGGATTTGCCGGACGATGCCCTCAAAAAGGTTCCGCACGTTGTGGTGGAGGGAGGCTGACGTCTCGATAAACTTGCAGTCGAAAACCACCGCGCATGCGCTTCCCTCTGGAACAAAGACAGGCCAGAAGATAGACAGAACCATTAGAAAACATCAAAATAACGGGAAAAATAAAACAAAAATCTTGAATTAATGGCAAAACATTTTTATAATTTTAGGTAAAAATATCATTATTTTTTGCAGTTAATTATCTAATTACCTTATTATTATTTATAATATTTCTATATTGTTAATTTATTATCGTTATTCTATGAATTATTTTATTATTTTTAGTTTGCTTATTATCTTTATTATATGAATGATTTTATTATTTGTTAGTTTATGTATTATCTTATGATCATACCATAATTATTTTGATTTCAATGTGTGTAATTATGTTTTGTTTTTTTCTTATCTTTAAATTTGTATAAATGAATACATAAATAAATTGAATTAAACATTTTTAAAGATTTGATTTGGTTTTTTTTTCTCTTAACTAAATACACACATTAATAAATATTTTTTTTCAGCAACCTTGTGCCCCATAAAATAAAATCTAGCCAAATAACAGTTTATGTTTATATTTTAATACATATTTCATTTATTCACCAGTAAAGGAGTGTCCTTGGTTTAAATCCTTAAATTTATTCACCAATTAAAGGGTGTCCTTGGTTTAAATCCTTAATATACAGTAAGCGAAATTGAATCTCAGGTGAATTTGCTTGACTTACCATCAACTGTAACTTCTCTGGACCTCACCAGGTCACTCTTATTGCCCACGAGGATGATGGGAATATCTTCCGACTGCCGGGCCCTGCGCAACTGAATTCGCAGCTCCGATGCTTTCTCAAAACTAGATTTGTCCGTCACTGAGTACACGATGATGTAGGCGTCCCCCATCCTCATACACTGCTCCTTTAACCACTGGCTGTTGTCCTGTGATAAAAAATGGTGGTTGTCAGGTTTTGTTGCACCTTCACTGCGACTGACGGCTATTGAAGTCATTACACTCATATATTCACTGCCATTGACGGCTTTTGAATTAAAGAGGAAGGAACATTTTTAGGGGCATGATAATCCCTGCAAGTGGAAGGTTTCAAATCAGTTTAATTTTTAATCCGCGTTTGCTGTCCCTTTCCCGCACTGCATCCACTTGCTACTCCACTAGACCAGCTAAGGTCCTATCAGACAAATGGTACATTTTTCCTATACATGTATATGAATTTATAATTTTATTTAATCATACGCATGTATACACATACCCCACTTTGTGGCAATTTCACTTTTTGATCCCCACCTCAGAACGGATTTGAATCATATCTCTGGGGTGTACTATATTTACAAACGCAGCTCACCTGTTCCCAGATGTCATAGAGCACAATAGCTGATTCTTCCTCATCCACCACAATCGATCTGTCGTAAGTGTTTCCTGAAAGAAAAGAAATAAACATGTTATTTTCTGTAATGCCTTTTTTTGGGTGGTGATGAGAATGAACATTGCTGCTTCTGTTACGTTGATATGCTTATGACAGCTGAGTGGCTGGCTAGAGATGGAAATAGCAATAATCAATACGTGCACACTCTTGCTTGCTGGAATAAGAAACCAATCCATGAGAGCCAATTTGCCATAACGGATTCACACGAATGTTACAGTGTATATCCACCCTTCCATTTATTTTCCATTTATCTTGTTAAGGGGTGAAAGGGGAACTGGAGCCAGTCTCGACTGAAAGGCAGGTTAAAAAATAAATAATAATTTTAACTGAAGACTTGAGGCTGAATTCTAGATAGTTTCGGGGATTTTTACAAGATTCTTTTCCTGCAAAAAATAAAGAAATTAAATTCCAATAGACAAGATTAGATTGCTAATAAAACGTTTCGTCTGAGGAACACAAATTTACTTATTTATTATTATTATTCATTGTGTTTTTTGTGACTTACTGTATTCATATATGAATACAGTAAGTCATATTTGATGAATAAATGGAACAAATGAAAAACAAAACAAGAGTTTAAATAACACCTGATCTGCAGAAGGTTTTGCAATTTATAAGTGCATTTTCATATATTTAAAATGGTTTTTTTTTCCAAAGAGAATTATTACTAATGTTTCAGTTTTCTTTTTCTAATTTACCAGATTATATAAATCAGCTATATTATCTTGACTGTTCTCATTCATTTATGGGGCGGCAGTAGCTCAGGAGGTAGAGCGATCGTTTTAGGATTAAGGGATCCCAGTTCGAATCCCGGCTTGTCCGTGTTACATGCCGAAGTGTCCTTGGGTAAGACACTGAACCCCCAATACCCCCAATAAGCAGGTTAGCAGCCTTACATGGCTGCACAGATCATGGCCGCTATTGGGAAATGTGAAGCACAATGTAAAGCGCTTGGGAAGTCATTGACTTGAAAAGCGCTATATAAATGCAGATCATTTCATTTCATGATGATTAATGACAGCTTTTACAAGTTTATTCTTGTACTTTTTGTCCTCTTCTTTTATTTTAAAAAGTTAAAATTAAAGGAATATACATTCATTGATATATTCATGTATTAGGTAATGTAGATTTTATTTTTTACCATGAAAACCCAAAGGTGTTCTATGTGTTATCCTTTGTTTGACAAAAACTAAACCAAATATTATAAATAGTAAAAATTAACGTGCTTAATCTCTCTCACTGACATGTGTAAGAGTCCCAAACAAATTTAACTGAGCTAACAGTAAATAAATGAGTTAAATAAACTTTTTTTCCTTTGAAGGTCACATTTAAGAAGATATTCAAAGACCAAAAAAAATAATTCCTAAATCTAAAAGGTTAGTTTAGAATTTTACAAAATGTCTAAATTTCATAAAAAAATAATCTTGCCTCTTTAAGTATTGAAACATTTTTAAACATATTGTATTCATTTATTCTTATTTTTGCATAATGTTGGTGCTTAGGTAATTGCACTGTATTTAATTTGAAGGAAAGGATTTAATGTATATTCGGATGTTTTTTTGTTTTGTTTTTTTCTGCTTGCTTACAATGAAAAATGTGGTTCTGTTTTAAGTGTTGAACACATGCAAATAGGAATTCTTATTTTGCCAAGGTTGGGTTCTGTTTTTACTATTATTGCACACTATGGTCCAATATTTTCACTATTATTAAGAGCTTGTGCACAGCTTACATTAATGCAACTATTCGCCAGTCATGTAACCTAGAAGGTTTGAATAAAAATAAAATAGAATAAAAAGGTCTCAGATGGGACCTTTAGAACAAGTTTTATATTTCCATCTGCAAGCTAAAATGAATAATTGATGTCTTATTTCCTTGTTTTTTTGTGTGACTTTTGAACAATAAACTTATCACCTGACTATCAGAATATTATTGTATTAATCTCATTTTTAAAGGTTTTTATTATACGTTCATCCTGGAGTGCCACATGTTTTAAACAATGTGCACAACGTTGTAGTACTCGACAATAAAGACAATTCTGTTCTCTTATGTTGAGTTTTTTGCATGGGTAAAACTATAAAACGAACGTCTAGTTTAGGCAAAGTGTAGTTTTGCAATGGACGGAGGGGATGTGTTCCCTGCACCAATATTGAGCAATCACTGTTTGGTCCCCAAAAGTGCACGATGTCCCCAATCAAAGCCAAGGTCAAATCTACCCTATGGGTGTAATTGACTATAACAAAGAGGATGATTGTGATAATAAAAATGATCCCTTACCAGCTTCGTCACAGTCGTGTCCGACATCCTCCACGCCACCAAAAACGCGCGCCAGGCTGGACTTCCCAACGCCGTGCTCCCCCAACAGAACCACTTTATGCACTTGCATATCAGCGTCACTTCCAGTAGAGATCACCGAATCCGAGGAATCGGACGCGCAACTGCCCCGGTGCTGTTCGTTTTGCGTATTTGCGTTGCAGCGCAGCAGCTTGGACAGCTCTTCCCCGGGTCCGTTCGGATGGAGCGCGGCTGCAGCGCGCAGGTCCCGGTCGTCTACCGGCATGCTTCTCCGGTGGAGGTTCGCCGGGAAGGGAGTGCTGCATCTCCTCTTGTCCATGCTGCGTAATTTGTCGCTCTTGTTCAAAGTCATTGCGATGGACGCAGAATACCTGTGGATACACGGAGAGCGTTTTAGTGGATACTCCGGGACGTTTTCTTTCATCTAAATGGTTTAAAGTCACTTACTAGCTACCAAAAAAGCCGCGAGGTCTGGTCTGCTCCAGTAATTCCGAAGTAATGTCTTTCTTTCCGTGGCCGCTGCTTCGCCGTATTTATACAGGAGTGCTTGTGACGTCACAGGGAATCGCGCTCTGTGCTTATTATAGTCGTGCGTAATGGCACCATCACCGTGCGGATGGGGGAGACTGGAAGAGCGGAGGAATTTCCCTTCCGTAAAGCCAAATGGAGAGTCCAACTCCTACGGGGATATTGGGGAAGGGAAAGCCCACTAAAAGCTCGATGATATAAATATTTTACTCGCCAGGTAGAATACATTTAGTGGTGTCTTCTTCTCGTACTGGAAGATCCGCGAAATGCGATGTGAGTCATTGTTCTCCATCATCACACAATCAATGTTGAAAAAACCTACACGAAGAGCCCTAATTTATATATATATATATATATATATATATATATGTGTGTATATATGTAGGTAGGTAGGTAGGTAGGTAGGTAGGTAGGTAGGTAGGTAGGTAGATAGATAGATAGATAGATAGATAGATAGATAGATAGATAGATAGATAGATAGATAGATAGATAGATAGATAGATAGATAGATAGATAGATAGATAGATAGATAGATAGATAGATAGATAGATAGATAGATAGATAGATAGATAGATAGATAGATAGATAGATAGATAGATAGATAGATAGATAGATAGATAGATAGATAGATAGATAGATAGATAGATAGATAGACGTGAGTGGCTGTGCAAGTTTCTGTGAAATGTTTGATTGTGTTATGTTGTGGTCAGCGTATTTTAGAGATCAGATATGTTTTCCTGCACTTTAAGGTGCACCTGGTTATGAGGTGCACTTTAAAATTTTCCGGCCAAATTGGGATTATATGTCGCTGCCAAGTTTCTTTGCCTTATTTTTCTTTGCACTATTCTATAATGCACTCACAACAGAGCATAGTTTACAAGCATTAGCTAGTAAATATTGCCTACATATCTTAATACTTTTTATTACCTTACTTTTTAAATTATTAAGTACATGTTTATCCTAGCCAGGCAAGGTGCCGACCTGCTTATTGGGGGCATTAGAGATTCAGTGTTTTACCCAAGGATATTTCGACATATAACACCGGGGAGCCGGGAATCGAACCTGCAATCTCTTGATCCCATGACGAGCGCTCTACCTAGAGTGCCCCATCTAATCTCGTTGACAAATTTGCACGTGCACACTGCCTTGTGATCAATGACAATAAAGACGAATGTAATTGTAACATAGCGCCTTGGGTTTGCAACTTGGCAAGTTTTATAAATGGCATTTCATGAATAGATAAAGTATAAAAACGATACGCTCAAAGGATACTTCTTTGGCGTCTGTTTTGTATCCCGTAAACGTCTTTGGGGGAAATCCCTATTTCAATTTTCCACTTGGATCGTGAAGGCCCCGAAAAGTGAACAGTTGCTTCTTCCTTGTGGCAATAGGCTGTACTGCAGGCGGTTGAGAAATTTCAAGTGTCTCATCTCATCTCATCAGCTGCACCGCTTATCCTCAGTAGGGTCGCGGGGATGCTGGAGCCCATCCCAGCAATCATCGGGCAGTGGGCAGGGGACACCCTGGACTGGTTGCCAGCCAATCGCAGGGCACACGGGGACAGACAACTCACTCGCTCAGTCACACCTAGGGACAATTTGGACCGGCCAATTCACCTGAAATGCATGTTTTTTGCTCTAATAATCTAATATTTCAAATGTGTATTTTGTCTATCGGCTTCAAAGCAATAAATCTTCAAGCCCGGGTGGATAATAATCCAAAAATAATGTCTATTTAGAGCTGGAGATTCAATTTAAGAGATACCAGTTTAATGGCTCACGCTTTTTGAGTTTTTTTTTTTAAATCTTTTTATTTAAAATACAAACATTAATTGGCTGGTCCTTAAGTGTGAATAAAACTCAGCCTGGACTTACTAATATATTAAAGGAATGTAATTTATTTTTCTTATCCAGTACGTTTGGCAAGGACTCTCTAAATGTTTGGGTAAACATGCGCATGACCAAATATAACTAGCATAATTCGATATTTACTCCTGTCATAAATGTATTACTATTTGTTTTATTCATTGTATGTTTATGTCTGTGTATTTCCATATTCCGGTTATTGGGTGGGGAAAAGGGGGAGATTTGATTTCCTTCATTTCTATTTGTTTGAAGTGTGCCTATTTAAATACTGTAATATTTTTACTTTAAGGCTGACCAGATTATATAACAACCCTAGTAAATTTTTATAAGAAAAACCATTTGGTACATAAACTGCACCTGACTATAAGCCCCATGTGCCTAGATTGATACGAGATATTTACGAAGAAAGACGGTACACAGAAAGTTTTAATATACTGTACCTTAACACCTTTACTGCTCCGGTGCCCCTGGTGGCCGTTAGAATAAATACATAAATTGGCTGTGTTGTTGCAAAAGGCGCAGGGCTAAAAGCTAGGGGGCAAAAGTTGCAGCTTTAAGTCCCAATTTTACAGTAAATGATCTGTCTTCAAGCTTTCTGGGAGGTACAAATTGGGGTGACATTCATACTCAGAGGAAAAAAAGGACATACGGAGTTCTCAGATTCCATATTTTCGTTTATGAGATCTTTAACAAAAACATTTGATTTAATATACAATATAGCATCGACCATTAGAAAATGGTTGGTTTGCCATCTGCTCACAATCAGACATAGAGGACTAAGCACCATTAGGTACCATAGGAGGACGTGCAGACTGCTTGTTCTTGCTAACGTCAAAACACATCGGCTTCTGATTTCAGGTTACATGGCGAACAGAATGAGGAAAGCCACCATCAGACAGAAGAGACCCATGGCCTCGGAAAGGGCAAAACCCAGGATAGCATATGAAAACAACTGTTGCTTCAGGGACGGGTTCCTGTGGGGGAAATTACACAGAATTTGTTACAAAAATACAGTGAAAATTCAAATGCTAATCGTCAAATATTTTTACCTGGCATAGCCGATGATGAGGCTACCAAACACGGTTCCAATACCGGCTCCAGATCCGGCCACCCCCACAGTGGCGGCTCCGGCTCCGATAAACTTGGCTGCAGTGTCGATATCGCGGGTGACTGCGCTGGTCTGGAATCCACGTAGCCCCACCTGCTGCTGGAAAGTGCTCATTCCCATTGGCGGGAGCAGGGCAGAGGTCTAATAAATATTTTTTTAAAAAAACAACAACTGATTAGTAAAAAAATAAAAATGGAAAAATATATATTTCATTTACACACACACTTTACTATCTGAATACATAAAAAATGAATTACAAATTTTTCTGCACCATTTTGTGGAAGGAGTGCAGCAGACTAAGATAAAAAGACTTCTCACGACTCCGCGCTTCGGTTATCGCTGGTTCACTGATTTTTAAATCAATTATCTTACTATTGTTTTGTCTAATGCCAGATCGATTTATCATAAAACGTATTACCTGGAGCAACAACTCGTGGGAAACCACTACATTCAGGACAGTTAAATTTGAATGTTCCCGAAGATCTGGCTCAATTTGACGATACCCGATGCTAACGTGTAGCTAGCCAGCTGCTCTCTAAATGGCATTCGTACACTGAAAGGAAAAGCCCTCCAATTTTGTTGGACACACACATGTAATGTAATATATACATATATATATATATATATATATATACATACACAATAAAGATCATATATAAAACTGCAATTCTGTTCTGTGTTTTTATTTGTAGATCTATAGTTGTAATTTTGTTACCGATGTATATATACTCTGTAAGGATGTCATCTCGGGGCAAGTATGAGCCAAGGAGGCTTTTATGAAGGGGCTCCTCTATTTTGCAGATTTTCACATATTGCGGGGGGTTCTTGTCCCCATTAACCGTGATAGCTGAGAGATTAATAGCAATCTCATTCACCAAATCCTCAGAAATAAAAATGATAAACCTCACCTCAGCTCTTTTGCCATCGGACATGACCACCGCCGACAGTGGCCTGTACAGAGAGCGAGATCCTGCACGGATCTACATATACAAAAAAAAAAAGAATTGTGCATTAATAAGATTTGTTATCAACTAAAATAATTCTGTAAACAATAACTTAATGTGGCAAGAATGGAACATTACGTAATGATGATTAACAGCCTAATGAATTTTGCCTTCCGATTTTCTGTACCCTGAAAATAACATCAGTTGCCCAAGAGCAAATTAATGTCATTCTGAGGTGACATCAAGTCTCAAAACTGCCACCCACTGACGCAGATAAAATAAGTCAAGTTTATTCGTGGTCCTTAATCACAAGTAGTCTCAAAGAGCTGCACACACCAGATTATTGCAAACCAGACTTATTGCACCATCGCCCGATCGAAAACCTACATGAGGGCAAGGAAACTCAAAGTTGATTTTGCTTCTCAATTAATATCCCACAAACAAAAGATAATTTACACACTTGCGCTTTGAATAGTGAGCAGGTGTAGGAAATATTTTTTGTGGTTTACCTTTAAGGCTTTCTTCTGCCACGTTGTTTTAAATTTTACTACATGTATGTGCGTGTGTATGTATAGTAATGCACGATCTTTAATATAAGAGATTGTAAGCTTTTCCATATACTGTACTGAGAAATGCAGGACTTGGGAAGGAAAGGCTTAATATCCATACACAGTATGCCGATAATTTCAGTCCCTCTCATTTCTAATGCAATGTTGGGATACATCCGTTGACTAAAAATCCAAATAAGTAAAGAACATTGTGAAATAAGAGACATCTAAATAAACAAAAATGTTTTTTTCCCAAAAACAAAAAATGCTGAATTATTATTCTTTTTAATTATTAATTATTAGAGTATTTTTCTAAAGTTACAACACATTTGTGCTGTTTTTAATTTCGCTACTGTGTCATGAAATATGACATGAAAAAAATACATCTTTATATATATATATATATATATATATATATGTATACTGGGTTGTGGAGTAACAGAATACAAGTAACGGGCTACGTTATGTAATCAGAATACAAAAGAAAGTAATTGCATTCCATTTCAGTTACAGAAAAAAACGTACGTATAGTTAAAATAAGGATTACAATTTTAATTAAGACTACATTTTGTATACCAAATGTGCCGACAGACGAATTGTGTCAACATTTTTATTAGACACGAGAGAAATATATTTCGGTTTACCTTATCCACAAATGCATATTTGTCAAAGTGCTGGTAAGGTAAAAAATGTCTTTATTTGAAATCTGAATACTGTACTTTCTAAGAGGTTTGGCATTCGCACTTGAAACGATAAAAATTTTGTTGGAAATTTAGAAAGTGAACAAAGTGTGTTTAGAACAACTTTGGATTCCTCATGTATTCTTAATGTAAACTAAAACAGAGCATATCTAGGCTGCCATGTAAAAGAGAAATTTGTATTTTCGCTTAAGAAACTTTACTACTTGGTTAACATTCAAGGTTACCTTGTTCTTTTATGTTTAACACAATTCAGTAATTTTATACATATTGTTTTGCCTTTTATTATCGTATTTGGTAATCCAAAAGTAATCTAGTTACATTACTTGAATATTATAGTATTTGGCTAACGTTGCCAGTGCGACCCTACTGAAGAACAGCGGTGTAGATTATATATATATATATATATATATATAAAACGGAGATTCATGCATTTAAGAAAAATAATTAAAAAAACATTGTAAAATAAGAAAACTTAAAATAAGCAAAACATTCTCCAAAATTAAAAGAAAAAAATTCAAGAATATATTTCTTAAATTACATATATATTTCTGTCCTGTTTTTATTTGAGCTACTGCTGTGTAGAATCTAACATATTGGAATAAGCTAATGTTATTACGTGTGGGCATTAGTTCTTAGAAATCGAGTTTTAGGGTCTGACCATTTTTATTTTAAAAAAAAAAAGAATCTGAGCAGAGACTTTTTTTGTCTATAAAAGTTCGTGGTTGTTTGTGAAAGTCTTTGCGGTCGTCCTTGCTCTCAAGGGTCATTGGCAAAGAAAGATGACTACCTAGCGAATGCTAGCAACGTTACATTAATGCAAGGCATTTACACAAATTAAATTAAAAAAACGACACATCCCAGGCTCCACAGTTTTTCCCCGTCCACGTTGAGGAGCCTCACCAGAGAAGGCGTTGAAACGAATTTAGCGCAGGCATACATGACGACAGGATGTCCTCGACGGGTTAAGCACAGGAGCTGGAAATGACTGAAATCTGCAAGATGACAAAAAAGCGTTTGAAAATTAATATGTCGATGTACATTCATTGAAACGATCGATCATTTTTGCAGCACAAGATGTCCAACCCGAGTGCAGAGTAGAGCACACAAGTAAGGTCAGTGTAGGTTGCAATCGAAATGGTGGTAGCCAACAAAAAGCTTGCAGAATACAACAAAACCGTGAAGAACGTTTGGAATCTTCGTGTGGTGCAAGAGGAAAAGCGTGCAGATTGAATTTGTAATTTTAAAACGCAGAGTCAGTGGAGGAACGATTAGCCCTTACCGGTGACGGGTGGAGGTCGAACGCACGGGAAGATTGCACATGCGCAATGTCCCCTTTGGGGTTGACTTCCGGTGTGACTGGCGAGTTGCTGCAATTGCGCATGCGCGTCGGTAAACTGTAAAATGAATTCTCGTTTTATTTTTTTCATTTTTCGAGAGAACTAACCTATTATAGCACTTATAAGTTATTTAAAATAATATACACTATTTAAAATATGTATATATATTTTTTTCAAGATTCATTTTTCAGGCGGCAAGACAGAGGGGGTAGCTGCCTGTGCGCCTGCGCATCGATAAACTACGTGAAATATTTTTTTAGTTTTTTTAAAAGAAAATATAGCTATTGAAAAACGTGTCATGTTGTTACTAAAACTAAAAATTTTGAAAAATAATACTTCCTTTAAACTCAAATATTTCAGGTGGTGTGATTGGCGGGTTACTGCATACGTGCATGCGCCTCGATTCGCTTCAGCAAATATTTGTAGTTTTTCAAGAAAATATGCAAAATATAAAAATATTGTATCACCTGTCATTCATTTATGAAAATGAGTTGTAGAATTTTGAAAAAATATAAATATTATTTCATGAGAATTTCCGTATTTGAAGTGGGCTAATCTTAACTGTACTTTATACTCCAGTCCGCTTGGTGACAGTCTCCTTCCCAAAACGAGTTACCGCCCTTGAGTCGTATAGTAAAACAAGAAGCAGAGACATCCTCCATGGTCAATGTGGAATAATATTGTTATTTTATTTTTGCAAGAATCAAATGTTTCAATTCCCATTTTACCGACGGTGGATTTTGAAATTCAAAAATAGAACACCAACGGCGAGAATTCGGTTTTCTTCAACAAACTGCGATGCTGTTCCAAAACACAAGAAGTCAAAACAGAACTCAAGCCCCCAGGTAACGAAGTAATTTAATTGAACGTGACCAACACATTTTTATAAAACTTATAGAATGGTCAATTTAAGCTTCTTAATAATTTCTTAAGCCATATACAATAGATAAATGGTTCTGCTTGATTCAACATTATCTTTGAAACGCGATGCCATTTTTGTGTGCATTTTTAGTTCTAAATTTGCCCGGAAGATGTCGCCATTACGACACGTGAAATATAAACATTAAAATAGAACTAAAACGTCAAATATCTGTTGTTTAAACTTTTCAGTACATTTTAATGTAGTAGATTCATAAAGTGCTTACTTATACTTGTTTTCTGTCAAAATTGTTTCCCCAGTTAGTTAGGTGCAAATTCTCGACATTAGTACATGCATTTGTGTTTTAGTTGAGACATATAAGTCGAGAAGTGTTTGTGATAAGTATATATTTAATATATAATATATATTTGATCTTTGTTTTCCCATTTTTACCCCACAGTGTATTTTCACTTTGAAATTGAATTGTTTTATTATCGAACATGAAAAGATTATAATAGAAATCCACTCTACTATGTATTTTGATCAATAACTGCATTAAACTGAATGAGAGAAACAGCATCTTGAGGTTGATTCGATTGTTTTACCTGTTAACATTTAAACGACAGCACAACGAACACATTGATAGTACAGGTAATTTCGAAAGAAAATTATTAAAATTTGTCTATTTTTAAAACACGATGCTGTTTTTTTCCCTTTTTTTTTTCATATTTTTCTAACTTTGACCAACAAATATTGCCGCCACTACGTGCGAGAGATATACCTATAACAAACGTAAACCAATAAATATTTTGCTAAATTTTACATTGCTGTTCTATTAAAACAGTATTTTCTTGTAGTAGTTATCAGTCAGAGAAGCTTACTATTTCATTAAATGTATATTCTAGACAATAATAAATGTTTTTGTTGTTGTTGTAACATTTGGGAGAAGGGTCACTAACAATTGTGTCAATTCTTTTAACATAACTATTTTTGTTATATTTCTATAGTCTCTAAACTTAACTTGATTAAAAAAATGCTTGTTTTTTTATTTCTCACACACAATTCAACAGAGATTTGATACAACAACGAAAAAACAATATATATACATTTGATGTCACGCAGTTTTACTTTCCATTCAAACTCCCTCCATGTCGGACAGCAGGTCATTTTGTGTCCCTCTTTCAAAGTTTTCTCCCGATCGTCATCTTTTATCACTACATTAGCTTCCAGTTCCCATTTCCCCTTAACCTCCATCACATCATTACTGAGATACATTTGCAGAGCTTTATACAATTTTAAGATAATCTGCTTTATTCATTGTCCCTTTGAGTACGATATTAACAATTCCTCAACTTCAGTTGGCTCTTTACATATTTTCCCCCATTCATCATGTGTCTGGAGGTAATGTCTCTGTTGCAAATATTTATAAAAATCATGTTTAGACAGGTCAAATTCTTGTTGAAGTTTTTCAAAAGATTTCAATAACTTTCCTTCTTACACTTGGGTAATCAACATTAATCATTTTTGTGACCATTTTTCAAATCCAAAATCCATAACCCCAGGTTTAAAATCGAGTTTTGTGCTATTTTTGTAGCCCTACTCACAGACCTTGATATTTAAAAAAGAAAAAGAAAATTGTATTGTTTACCATGATTTGAGATTTCCCTCAATCTACTCATTCTGGAGTTTTTACGTCTTCCACCTTGCTACTAAAATGAATGGTAAAGATTCCACATGGCACTTGGAGGTAAAGCGCTCGTTTGGGGATTAAGAGGTCGCAGCTCTTCCGTGTTATATGTCAAAGTGTCCTTGGGCAAGACACTGAATCCCTAATTTTCTTTGGAAGCTAAACGTGCTTTGTATTTAATTCTTGGTTTCTTATTTTACCAAAGGAATTTTGAAATCAAGAAATAAAACTCTTGGTAATATGTCCATTGTAATTGTTTCTATCCTCCCAATAAGTCTAAGGGAAAAATCTCCCATCATTCCAAATCCTTCTTAATTTCCTTCATCAATTTCCCCTAATTTGCGTCAAAAAGCTGTGTGGAATGTGGTGTAATAATCACCCCCAAATATTTAAACCCTTCATTTTTCCATTTGAAGTCAAATCTTTCTGTCACCTCTGTTGGACAATTTCCTTTTATCATCATTGATACTTATTTGCTCGAAATTACCAGTTTTTAAGGAATTCATATTGTACATCATTGAAGTATAAGCAATATTAGATATAAGTCGTTTTATCTGTAAAAATGTATTTATTATGATAGAAAGACATGGCTGAACACTAGTTCTACATAAAATAAATTGAAAAAAAGATATACTGATTGGTTTTACCAATCAAAAATTAATTTTAAACCGCTAAAAATTCAAATCATTTTTTAAAAAGTCTAAAAAACGGTACTGATCTCTACCACTTGCAATCCTTGTTAATTTTTACTTACTGCTAGATGGCGCTCGTTTGTCACTAGTAGTCGGCGTCTTATTTTTCAGCATGTAATATTTAGTTTCCATTCAGTTTAAATATAATTATAATTTCAAAACGCTCTTTTGTGCTTGCAGGAAAAAAGGACCTCAGAAAGTCTACTTGTTATTTCAAGTTATGGGATCAAATCAGGTTGCTAGGATGGATGACTCATCACTCACTTTAGAAATTCAAAATGCTATTTTTGTGCGTTTCTGCTAGTCAATTCGGTAGACCCCCATCATACAATATTAATCCGTTCTGTGGTGGGGATTGCAAAATTAATTTGCTGTATAGCGGGGGATAGAGACTTATGGTAAATTAGATATTGCGTTCCAAACCCCCGGTGCCCCAGATGAAAACATTTTAAAAAAACAAAGTATAGTAGTACTATGCATAGTAACCACTACTTATGTTCAATTATACATGTCCTTGATTAAATGATATTATAAATAAATATACACGAAAAATAAAAAAATGAAATTGTATTAAACATATTTTCCGGTCTTTAAGACTTTCTGGAATATGAATAGCGCAATCCAAAAAAATGCGTAATTAAGAAGGAAAAAAACATTTATAAGCTGCACTGGGAGTATAATTAGCATTTTTGGGGGAAATGTATTTGATAAAAGCCAACACTAAAAACATACGTTCCATCTTGAAATACAATTTCAAATAAAATGGAGAACAAGCTGAATAAGTTAATACAGTATATGAACATTATATACTTGACTTGCCTGTTATTTTCAGTAAGGGTGTAACATCCATCCACCCATTCATTATCTGCTCTGCTTACCCTCAGTAGGGTCGCTGGGGTGCTGGAGCCCATCTCAGCTCTCTTCTGGCAGTGGGTAGGGGGAAACCATGAACTGGTTGCCAGCCAGTCACAGTGCACACAGAGACAGACAATTATCTCGCTCATTACACCGAGGGACAATTTGGACTGGCCAATTAACCTGACCTGCATGGTTTTGGAATGTGGGAGGAAACCCACACAAGCACGGGGATACCATGCAAACTCCACACAGGAAGATTCGAACTCATGACCTCAGAACTGATGCACTAACCAATGTGCTGCCATGCTGCCCACGGCGTAACATATTTAGAGTTATTCAGGCAACTGTAGCATAAAAAATGCTTACTTTACTGTCAGCTCCACTCCAAATCACTAAATTTAATGAAATATTCATCCTCGGTGTCACTTACCGGTAAACAACTGCAACTCAAGAGGAATACAATACGCCGCTTGAAGTTTCACGTTGTGGTTGGGACACAGTGAGGATGGCAGTCGGGGTGGAATGTGCTGTTAAAATGATTTTTCGCTTTTATGGCCTTTGTGGTAATTTGTATTGTGAATCCAGGCCATGGTTCCCTTTTAAAGGACCGGGGACGTGTGTTTACAAATCACCCCCCAAGGTTGTTATTTGGGGGAAAGCTTTGTGGGTTTCAAGGGTGATTAGGGGGCGTCCTCAAACCCAAATTGTTTTTAAGGCAATAGGGGCCAGGCGATTAAAACGGAACGCCACATATTATAGAAATGTCATTTGTCATAATTCGTTGATATTCATGAATGTTTTAATTACAAAATTTGTGGTTTCTGTGATGGGACCTGGTTGGTCTGGGAACTGTCCGTCATGGGGCGCAGTCATTCCACTATCCCAAAGGCCCGAGTTCTTTGAACAGGGGTAGAATGCGAACATTCAGTTCTGTCTGTGGTAACAAAAAATTAAAAGGGGAAAACGTGGTCCTGACGAAACAAAGGCGTACCTAGTCTGATAATCCAGTGGAAACAAAAAGAAAGATAGGTATTTGAAAAGATAAAGTAGAAAGGTATTTTGTGTCTGCGGCCAATATGAATACAGTATAATGAAAAGAAGAACAGAGTATTAGTTGTTGTACTGGGCTTATTTGCCCTTCACAAGTAAAATTAAAACTGACAAACTTAAAACTCATATCCTCATTAAAGGATTTGTGCATAATGTTTGCTTGTAATATGCCTTATAATCATAAAGGTAATATTTTTGTCTCACCGCCATGTCAGATAAGGTAGCGATTCGTGCGCTCGCTTGGTATTTCTGGATAATTGCAAGCTTCATTTCGATGCTTATTATGTTTTTTCTTCTCCCTTTGGCTTCATTGCAAGCCTTGGGACCCATTGTGAATAAAAACAGTACAAAACTACATTATTTTATCACTGACTTGCAAACTCTTTACAAAACACACGAGATTCTGAACTGAAAGAAACAAGAGAAAAGCATTGTGGGAGGTAGCTCAGCCAATAAGATGTCTGTATTTCCATGATGTTATGACAAAACCAATAGCAGACAATAAATGTATGACGCCAACTGCCTGGACAGACATTTTATAGACCTATCTCATCATATGCACCACTTTTTTGAGCATACAAAATAATTTATTATTGATGTTGTATGGTGAGGAAAATCCTGTAAAGAGGGGACAAAAAAACATTCCACAACCTAAAGTGAAAATGTCATAAGGTGGCGACGCCATATCCTTGAGGTCTACTGTACACCTTTGATGATATTTCTGAATACAATGTTTTTGCTTGCTGTTCTCTACAGGTGAGCAGAACAAATAACAAACAAAGACCACCATGCCAACTCATTCTGGACCATTTTGACCAGCAGTACAGTGAGGAGCTTGGGGATTTGTGGTCATCTGTGAGGTCAGTCCAATGGTGGATATTGACGCTTTGTTTTTTTATTGTCTGTTTACTTCCCGGCCTTGTTTCTTTTAGCAGATCTGTGCTGCTTGACCCGACATCTTGGCAATACGGGGTACTGCTCAATCGCTTCACTGTAGTGACAGACATCAAGCGTGTCCTCTTGTCACAAGGCTTTTCCACACTGCTGCCTCAAAAAGAAGCCCTGACATTGCCCGGTGCTTTGCACACATATGCTGAATGCCAAACGCCTGAAAAATCTCCCTCCGAGTTTGACAACGCTTTTGCTGCTAGATCCCAACCCGGCGCCGGTCCTCCTCCCCCGTCACTGCAGTGTTACATCCATCCCTTCCCGCTGCGTTTTCCCTCACAAGCTCACAGGCCCGGGCAACTTAAGCAGTACTACCTCCTCAACGCCGCCTCTTTGCTCCCGGTGCTGGCTTTGCAAGTCAGAGATGGAGAGAAAGTTTTGGATCTTTGCGCAGCTCCCGGGGGGAAAGCTTATGCTATAATGCAGTGCGCTACCCCAGGTGACTCGCTTTTACTTAAGCAGCCTTTTAAGAATTAATCCTAAACACAGCTGCACAACTTTAGTGCAGTTTGTTGAGTCATAGCGTGTATGTGTCCCAGAAAAACATCAGCAATTTGTGGCTTACAATAGGAGGGTTATATTTATTTGTTTATTTGTAGCGTGGAACTAAGGTCTCATTAATCAAATAGTAACCATTTTTAATTTTCTATACAGACTGCACAGGCTTTCGTTCTGTTGGCAGATAATTGTGCTAATTTTAAACTATTTTGCCCAATTTCAAAATTATTTTTCCAGTGAAATTGGGTCACATTAGACATGAGAAATGCATTCATTTTAGACTAGTCTGATAGAAAATTGATGTTTTTATGTCTATGTCCATCAATGGAACAAAAAGTGCTAATTATCTTCCCTAAACACCAATCAAACAACATATATATATACATATATATATATATATATATATATATATATACAAAACAATGACTTAACCTTTTTTAAGTTTCCAAACTACTAATCACTAAAAGCAATGCACCTTAGTTTTGTATTGACAGTGTTGATTCTTAATTTTCTTCATGCTGAGGTTTGAGTTTTTCCTTGCCCTCATCTAGGTTTTAGATCAGGGGATAGTGTAATAATTGTCTACTTTGCAATAGTCTGTGGTCTGCGCAGCCCTATGAGACTCCTTGTGATTAAGGACTATACAATTAAACCTGACTTGAAATGAGACAAATTAATCTTGAAATTAGCAAATATCTTTACTTTTAACCTATTTTTAAATCATTTTATTCATATTGCAAAACACTTGTTTCATTTGCAGAAAATTATGCTTGCTTTATTATTTTATTATTTAAGTCAAATAATTTTAATTGAAAATATTCAAATTATAAATAAGTCATTTTGTTTGTGTATAGTTTTACATACATAATAGTTTTATATAAATAAAAATGTATTTAATCAAAATCCGGAACTTGTGTCTAAAAAAAATCTCATGGAATAATGAAAAAAAAACTGTAAACACTGCAAGCAATAATTTTGCTAAATTTAGTTATTCATTTTAGTTCAAATGTGTTCATTTATTTCATTATTTCAGTATTCCTTTATTTTTTATTGTATTTGTCAACTCTCAAAATGAGACAGAATGTTCTCATTTAATGTCTTTTTATTTTTTAAACAAAAGAAAATACAATCAACCATGGCACAAATAATAAATTTTAAATATAGTGAATTAAAAAAGAATTCTTAAAAGGAGCAAAATTATTTTGCTCAATTATTATACTTTTAGTTAAAAGAATATTACTTAACATTAGCAAATGTCTGCCATTTGACATAAGGCTATAATAAAATAATTTTACTACGAATAATTTGTAAATATGGCAAATTAAGAAAAATATTCCTTAAAACGATAATAGTTAATTTGCTCAGTTATTATAGATTTACTAAAAAAAACTAAAATGAATAATATTGTCTGCAATTTGAAATGCTATATAATGTTTCTAGAAAGTAAGGTTTAAAACAGAGTACACTACTAAAGTTAAATAATCTGGAAATATGGTAACGTATGAAAGATAATATTCAAATCAGGATTGTTTTGCTCATTTAAAATTTAGTTAAAGTATTTCTTAAAAAGTCAAGTGTATACCAATTTCCTTGTACAATGCAATTTCACATTTAGTGCTTATTTGTTTTTATTTTTGTTGTCAATGGAACAATATTTCTTTTCATGACTAAGAATATGTTATTATTATAATTATTGATCTTTATTCATAGTCAGACCTAAAATTAAGAAAAATAATAACACAAAATACCCAATTCTTGTAGTTTAAATATTTCCGACTAAAATATGTCAATCACTTTTCTCTCAATTAAACTACAATTCTTAAATAACAAGGTAAAAATTGAACAATTCTGAAGTACTTTTAATCAGTTGTTTATAACGCATAATAAATAATCTCTCTTTTTTTTCAGCATTGCTTTGCTGCAACGAACCCGACCGTCACAGACGGGATAGGCTGACAAAAACTCTTGAGTCTTTCCTGCCGCAATCATTGCGAGTGCTCGTTTCGGCTCAGGATGGACGCTCTGTTGGGCAAAGTGAGCCGGGCTTTTATGACAAAGTAAGTAAACAGATAAAATACAATAGACCAGAATGGAATAGAATAGGGGGTGGCATGGCAGATGATTGGCTAGCAGGTTCGCAGCACAGATCATAGGTTCAAATCTAGCTACCAGCCTTCCTCTGTGGAGTATGCATGTTCTCCCCAGGATAGGCCGGTCCAATTTGTCCCTAGGTGTGAATGAATGAGCGAGTGAGTTGTCTGTGTGCCCTGCGACTGGCTGGCAACCAGTTCAGGGTGCCCCCTGCCCACTGCCCGAAGATAGCTGGTATGGTCTCCAGCATCCCTGTGACCCTAGTGAGGATACGCAGTGCAGAAAATGAATGGTTGGAATAGAATTGTCTTTGTCACTGGCATTGAAAACAATGTAGTGTACATTGCTATGACAGGGGTTGTCAACGCTTTTGAATCTGTGAGCTACTTTTTTGTTACCGATTAGCATGATGGGCTACCAGTTTGAATTGCGTTTTTAAAGTCTCAACTAACGTTATTATTGTGTTGTTACAATGTTATATTTTGTTTTTACCAGGTTGTAATTCTTAAAAACTCAGCAAAATAAGCACATTCAATCACCAAGGCATTGTTTTTAAGACACTTATTATGTTAATGATTTCTCAAGTCAGTTAGCAATCAAATTACTTAGAAAATCACAACGACCCATCAGTGTTGAGCTATTTTCAGAAATAGTCCATGTGCTACTTAAGTCATCTGTGGGGCTACCCCATGCCCACAAGGACCACGTTGGAGATTTTTTGAAAAACGAGACAACAAAGTATGCAATAAATCATTGTTAAATAATAAATAATAATCAGAGGATATAAGGCACTGCAAAATTGTTTTTTTCTAAGCTTTTCTTAAAAAAAAGATATGTATACCTAATGGTGAATTTGATTCTGGACATTTTAAGGTTAACACCAGAAAGAGGACCAGACCTTTCATGCAAAAAAAGTTATTATTGTTATTATTTATCATTTTACTGTATTCAGCCTCATATTTTGTTTATAACTCAGGAGACAATACATGCCCATTATAAATTCTCCCAATTCAAAACGATCAATTAAAACCAAGTAGCTCTATATCCTTTTTAAATGTAGACTTTCACTGTCTGATCATATTTTATTTATATTTCCATATTTATTGATGACGTCTTTGCAGGCATAAACGCATCGTCAGAAAGTTGCACAAGATTGCGTTTACAGTGATACAGATCAGAGTGAAAGTCGGCCGGTGGGCATGAGGAATGCGCCGGGTGGGTTGTGATTGGTTACGGGATGTCAGATCTTTTTATGTCTGGGAGCAAAGCGATGGAAAAGCCGGATTAGCAGCAGAGCATGAAGAACATCTCACTTGCATATGTCGCTCTGTGTGTGACAGGTCCTGGTTGACGCTCCCTGCTCCAATGACAGGAGCTGGCTCTTTTCGTCTGCTGGCCAACAGGTGGAACAGAGGTTAAAGGAGAGGGGCAGGCTGCCGCTCGTCCAGGTCCAGCTTCTCAGGCAAGTCAGAACCTGTACACTAGAGGTCAGGTACCACTGGGTCTTTTCATGAGTACATCTGGCTCGGAGACAAAAAGTATCACAAGCAAATTTTCTTTGCGTGATTTCCATTGCAGTATTGTAAGCGTGATGGCATTTAGAGATCATGCAAAGCCTCGTTGTCTTGTACATTTAACTGTCAGGGTGTCACACCAACCGTTTTGGCTTTACTTTGCTAAGGATTCCATTATATGGAAACTCATTAAACAATGTCTGTTCACTGTTGATACACTTTATGATAAAAACCCAGAGAACAAACTGTAAACACCCAAAAGCGCCACTAAAGGCAAGGCAAGTTTATTTGTATAGCACAATTCATACACAAGGCAATTCAAAGTGCTTTACAGAAATGGCAAAGATACAGGTTAAAAACACACAATTACAGTTAAAACATAGAAGAAAATACATTAACAATTTAAAATGTGGTTTTTAAAATGCATTAAAACCACAGATAAAACATAATAAAATCAATGAATTAAAATAAAGTAAAAGTGAAGAGTGCAGATAGGACCCTTTCAGTTGTATGCACAGTTGAACAGAGCTGTTTTCAGCCTGGACTTGAACACTGTCAGAGTAGACGCCTGTCTGACGTCATCAGGAAGACTATTCCAGAGTTTAGCTAAATGGAACTGAAACGCAGCTTCACCCTGTTTAGTCCTGGCTCCGGGCTCCAGCAGAAGGCCTGTCCCTGAAGTTCTCAGGATCCGAGATGGTTCATATGGGATCAACATGTCACAGATGTACTCTGGCGCTAGACCATGAAGAGACTTATACACCAGCAGAGCTGTTTTAAAGTCTATTCTCTGAGCGACAGGGAGCCAGTGCAGAGACCTGAGCACAGGACTAATATTGTCGTACTTCCTGGTTCTAGTCAGGACCCGAGCAGCAGCGTTCTGGATGTTCTGCAGCTGTCTTACAGCACCCAGAGCGATTTGATTGGGTGAGCAGTATAGATGGGCGGAGCTATGCACACACAGCACGCTCATCACTCTCTTGCACCCCCGAATGGGAAATAAACTTTTCGTTTGCATTTTTTTTTTACCAAAGAACGTTGCACCTTGTTTTGAGACAATTATTAAGGACAAAAATGAGCCGAACACTCTTAAGTAAAGGCAAATTTTTAAGTGGTAAATTGATGTTCATATGGGACACAGGCTCTGACATTATAATTATTATTATTTCATAAATTTTATCAAATCATCAAACGTCACCCCTTAGAATAAACTGAAGAATTAACTTGTTATTCATATGTTATTACCTCCTTTCAATTTTAAGAAGTAGGGTTAAGCCAGAATAAAATGGGCTCGGTCAACCACTAAAACTTACGTTTTCGTACTCATGGCCCGCAAGCCAAATATGGGCCGCCACGTCATTTTATATGGCCCGGCAAACAATGCTGAGAGAAGTGCAAAAGCGAAAAGAGCCAAACAACGACTAGTAGTTTTGATAATGTCCACTGTATGTCGCCCAAACCCCACCCAAATAGACTGTATTAGTATTTACTGAGTGCCTTTAATCAACCAGAGAACATGAAGGAAACCTGGATGTCTTTGCAGAAATTTAAATAAGCTTTAGTTCCTTTCTGTAATAGATATGAAAGCCCAGGGAAGTTCCCATGTTCAGGTAAACATTTTTTTTAGAAAATTGAAAAGCAGAATGACTCTTTAATTATTATCAATCTTTTTAATTAATCAATGGGGCAAATGTTTATGGTAAACGTGTGTTGAATTTTTTTGTTTTTATTTTTTAATTCTTTATTTAATCACACCATGTTTGGAGAAAAAAAGAAAACATCTTGGACATTACCCAGAATTAGAGGACTGCTTTGAGTGGTTTGAAGTCCAGAGACAAATTGGATTTGGAGTGTCTCGGCATAGTGTTCGTTTGCAAACTCTCAAGATAGCACAACCCACAAAGTATGAAGAGTTCAATACTTTGGCTAGTTGGTGTGGATATTTTTATTTTATTTTATGATATGGCTATTTTAAAGCATTTCAGGGGGTTTGCTTCTATGTATTATATGTCATTTGCAACTAGTTATTTTCAGATTGGCACTACTTTTTGGCGGCAGTAACCTGGGGGTAACTGAGTTATATTGTGTGAAGTTACTAGTAACTGTAGCCGACTGTTTTTCAGTAATGTGCGCATCACTGTAGATAAAATCCTTTGTGCACTCTTAACATTTCATAATGCACTATACTGTAGAGAATAGGCCAAATTGCATTATCTCGTCGTCGTTGTTTGAGGATTAAAGGGAACTCCAGTGACTGGATAATGACTCCGTGGATACCAAAAGGGAAATGTAGCATGTGACTTTACCTGCTGTTCAATTTCGGTATATTAACTGAGGACTTTGCTGGATTTGCGGGTGAAGAAGTTGAGAGTGTGTTGTAAATAATAAATACCTTACTGTCAAACCTCCTGTTTTACTCCTGCTACAAATTAAATGAATAATGTGGCAAAAACAAATCAAACTTATTTTTCCACCCACATGGGAATATACATTTTTTTAGACATCCCTGCGTGATTTATATTGAGAGAGGATGCGTTGTGAAAAATTGCAGTTTGCCATTTTCTTTCAAATAGTGCCACCACACAACTGACGCTAAGTGCAAAATGCCGATTGGCATTTGCAGGTGGCACCAGGTGTACATGGGGCTTTGCAGGGTTATACCCGCGGGCACGAAGTTGGTGACCCCTGAACTACATAATATACAATACAATGCAAGTGACTGTATAGCTTTAAGATGTATTCCTTTCCCAGCGCAAAGCAAAAATCAGTTCCTAATATTCTGACTCTGATATGAATATTTAAACAACTCTCAGTATGATGCACTGCTGCAAAATGCTGCGTCGATAATAAACTCATCACGTTAAATTATGACCTCTCTGACGGGTTTCTAATTATTTTGATTAACCTAACCGGCCGGTGATTACAATTGAGTGACTCAAATGTCATTTTTCTCAAACATTTATTTTTCAATAGGCGTACATGTGAGTTATTTGTCAGAAAGATCAACGCGCAATTTCGAAATACTTGCATAAAAAACAGATTGGTTCAAATAATGTCTCAATACTGCTAGGTTTGGGTCAAATGGATTCAAGTGTTGACTCATGCATCTGGTTAATAGTCTTTAATAAGGATCGAAGAGGTAACAAAAAGAGGCCCGAGTAGGAAGGAAATAAAGAAAACACAGTCCATAAAAAGGCATGGATAGAATTAGTCTTACAAAAGCAGCAAGCCATAGAGGACTTTCCTTAGGACGATGTGGACAGGCGTGAACATCAGACAATCTCACATTGAAAATCAGTCAAAGCTGTCCTGAAATACACGCTCAAACACCAGAGTTTTAATGAGCCATAGGTGTGCCCAATCAGTCAATCCAGTGCCACGGCACACAGGAACATTTCCACCCGGATCGGGAGTTTCTTAGGTAATTGAGTTCTGGGCATACTCCATTCAGGGGAGGAAAGTGCCCCAGGTGGAGAGATGCCGCGCAGCCACACAGCGGCGTGCATCCCCCAAAGTTTGGTTCATTCGCTCCTTCTGGTCATTGGATTTACGGTTGTAGCCGGAGGACAACGCAGAAGGACCGCCAGACTTGTGACTTAAATTGTGGTCCCCTATCCGACACAATGTCCTTCGGTATCCCGTGGAGGCAGAGCACGGGCAGAACTAGGAGTTACTCATTTCAGCGGCAGACAGGAGTACCTGGAGGCCTATAAAGTGGACAGACCGTGAGAAGCGGTCAACAGTAGTTAAAACAGAGTGTTACCCTCGAAAGGCGGGAGTCCAATCACAAAGTCAGGGGCAATAGGAGAGCGTAAAGTCAAATAAGTTCAGGAAAAGTTCCCACTTAGCTTGTCTTGAATTTAGTCTCATGGCCCTATAGATATACCCCAAGTTCTTATGGTCTGTCCTGATCAGAAACGGAGCCGCTGCTCCCTCCAGCCAATGACCCCACACCTGGAGATACCAGCGCCACGAGTTCTCGATTGGCGACGTCGTAATTCCTTTCTGGCGGGAGACAGGCATCTACTGAAGAAAGCGCATGTATGTAATCTACAGTCTTTGGCGCTTCTTTGGAACAGCACTGCGCCAACTCCAGTGTCTGAGGCGTCCACCTGCTGGGCTGGGTCCGGATGAAACAGGGGAGCACATGGTAGAGGTGGTGTATAGTGGTTTAAGGCCCTTGAAGGCACCCTATGCCTCATCTGACCAGACGAAGGGGTGAGGTGAGTCTCCTCAGAGGCTCCCCAACCTTACTGTAGCCTCAGATGAACCGTCAGTAGAACTTCGCGAACCCCAGGAACTGCTGCGGTTGTCGCCGGGATGTGGGCGTCCGCCACTCTGCTACGGCCTTTATCTTGGACAGGTTGGGGATCAGCTAGCCTAGCTCAATGACAAAGCCCAGGAACTCTACCCTGGAAACATGGAATTCACTTTTTCCACTTTAACAAAGACTGTTCTCAAGGAGGTTCCTAGCACCAGCCTGGCTTGTTGGACAAGTTTTTCTATAGTGTTTGAGAAGATGGGGATGTCGTCCAAGTAAACGTAGAGGAATCCATTAAGCATGTCTCTGAGTACATCCATCGTTTATAAACGCCTGGAACACTGCTGAAGCGTTAGTGAGACCATATGGCATTACCGATACTCCGTCCAATAGGTGTCTTGGAGGCAGTCTTTCACTCATCCTCGCTGCGAATCTGGACCAGGTGAAAAGTACGAGGGGGGGTAAAGACAGCGCCAAAGAGCGAGAGATAATACTTTTTAAGTATCGTGACGCTGTTGAGTCCCGAAAAGTCTATGCAGGGTTGGAGGGAATCATCGTTTTTTCTTGATAAAGAAGAATCCTGCGGCACATACTGAGGAGGAAGGAGTGTTTAGTCCCGATGCGAGTGACTGGCTAACATAATGTACAATCACCTCATGTCTGAGCCTGGAAAGTTGGTAAAGATGGCAGTGAGGCATTTGGCATCAGAAAATTAATTCCTGGTACCATTTTCCTTTTTGTTAAAGGTTAAATTTTCATGTTGCCTGAAATGACAGTACAACATGTTTGTGGTCACTGAGGCTAAGCAAGTAATACAGGCTATTCATTTGGAGAGTACTTTTGCTGTGATTTGGGATTTTGCTATATTCAAAACTGTTTTTCAAAGTAGTTTTTTTATCCAGTATGTTTTTTAGAATTATAATGATAAATATATGTTATGAGAAAAAGTGTATCTGTCAGTGGAACAAAAATGTCTTACTACATCCAGTAAAATTGTCACGGGACCAGATCGGAGGCAGGAAGGGTGAACTCATTCGCGTTAACGATCAGATTACTTTTATTAAGGAAATAAAAGTTGTCCAACACTCGGGGACAAAACAAAACAAAAACAGGCTTACAGGCAAACAGGAACTCAGACTAGGAATACTCACAAAATAGGCTTTTACTCAGAACGTGCAAACACAGGTTTCCTCAAGTCAGACAGAACAGATTAATGCAGAACAGAAAACGCAATGAACCAGCAACCGGCAATACCCACAACCCGTCCTTAAGAAGCACTCACGCAAATTAGACGATCTGCTACAGCCGACGACCATGCTGGACATGACAAAAATAATAAAACCACCAAAATTATCTGCAAGTATTTTACTTCATTTGTTTTATTGTTTTTTTGCAGTCCAACATTTTTTTGCATCTTATACAGTTTCATCAAACAAAGTTAGTTATTAAATATATTTCCCGGGACTAAGTCATGATCAAATAATTCATTTACAGTGTGAAAAGTAAGAAAAAAATAGTAATCTGCTGCCGCATACTAATATGGAGAAATATGACTGTTGGCTGATCATTAGAATAAAGATACTGAAGACAGACATGCGTTGATGCAAAGGAAATATTTTACAATTTCCTGCGAAACACGACACAAGGTCTCATGGCACACTACTGTGACTTGGCACTCTGCTTGAAAAACACTGATATAAATGACTGAAGGTTATTAAAGAACTCATACAGTCATTAATATAAATGCAATATTTCAGCAGTTCAGATTCAGATTCAGATTCAGATTCAGATCTACTTTATTGTCATTCTAGTACACGTGTATACAGAACGAAATGTCGATGGATCTGACTCCCACAGTTTCCCTCAGTGTCCTTCAGTGTACAGATATAAATAAAGCTGTATTGTGTTATTTACCATAGTTGCTAAGCTTTGTAAGATAAAACGTTTTTTAAAGTTGGGCGTCAGATTAGTTGTCTTAATCCATTCCCCCCGCAGGTCCGCGCTGTCAGCGGTGCGCCCGGGAGGTATCGTGGTCTACTCAACATGCACTATGTCCAGCTCAGAGAACTTTTCAGTAGTGGAGTCTGTACTCCGAGACTGTCCTGAAGCTGAACCTGAGGACCTCTGGGAAGAGATCGCTCTTCCCTTATCAAGTTACTTCACATTTCGCCCTTCTCGCACTGGACCAGTACCGAACACACAATCTCTGCAGCCACAGTTTGGAAGCCTCTCATCATACGACCACAAACTGGGCATGCTGGTAGTTCCCCAGCCGGGCAGAAGCTGGGGGCCCATGTTTTTGTCCCGGATTAGAAAGAGGAAATAATGTGCGACTCTAAAGAAAGTTTGATTCAATTGCATTTATTGGGGGCAAGCAAGATAACTGGCATATGGCGTCATGGTGTGGTATGCTAGGAGCACGACAGGGGACAGAAAGAACACACAAAGAGTTATCAACACATCCCAGAAGATCATTGGCTGCGTTCTGCCCAGTATGGGCTACTGTTGATACCAATGACAATAAATATAATCTAATTTAATATACAAACTACAAAAAGGCCTGTAAAGCTATAATTGCAATTAAAAAAAAAAACATTTTAGCGGGGAAATAAGACAATTAAAAGTGATCTTATTACTATCTTAGATAACATTTTTAATGAAAGTTTCTTATTTTACTAGAGAAAAAAATATATAAGGGAAAAGGGGGAAAAACAATTGGGGTAAAATATTTTTAAGTGGCGAAAGAGATTTGTTTTTTTTTTTGTGGTCTCAGCTATTAATTAATTGTTAATCATTTTTCTTTCATAATTGATGATAAGTAATGAACTCAAAATAGAGATAGATTCTGAATAAAAGTGCCAATAGTGAACAGTAATATTTTTGGAAAGAACTACAAAATGAGATTCAATCAAACATTTACCAGAAAATAAATATATATATATACATATATATATATATATATATATATATATATATACATATATATATATATAAATAAAATCTTCAGTTTTTCTGAATCAATTACAGGTTGTAACACAGTAGTTGATTCACTATTAAGCCTTCATGTGCTTCATACTGAGCCTGAGTTAAAAAAAAACAAAAAAAAGAATAATGTTTCAATTAATAAATTCACTGACTTACCTTTTACAGGTACAGTAGTCCCCACCAGTATACAATGTCCCCACCTTGCGATGCTTTGCAGTGTGGAATAAATTGTTTTTTCCCAGCCTCTCTTTATGGCATTTACCCCACTATGTGACATGAACAACAGATTCTTTTGGATGCTCAAAAATGTATAAAATTAAAACTTTTCCTTATTAGTGCGTAGGACTAGTTGCGTCTTATGTTTGCTATTGGTCAAAGTCATAAAATGCTGCTATGCTACAGGTCATCATGAAAATGCTGATATTCAATTGGATGAACTTTCTCCTACAATGCCTTTCTCTGTATTTGTTCAAATCTTTGAAAAGTCGGCAATACCATAGAGTACAGAGATCCCTCAGTTTTTTTTCTGTTTTTTTAATGTTTTTTAAAAAAAATTCGGGGGCGGCCTTCAATAGCGCGACTTACCAGCTGAGCATGAAAGTGAGGGAAAGAGAGAGAAAGAAAAATAGAGAGAACAAATTGAAACCCAGTACTTTAAATGAGATGATCTTTTTTGGGGGAGTTGGGGGGGAAGGTGAGCGCCCTAAACATAGCCCTGCCGACTGGGCATGTGTGCAAGAGAGAGAGAGAGAAAACAAAAGCTACGGCATGATGAAGGAGCGGGGCACAAACTTAGCGAGATGCAGAGAACGCAGAGCAGGTGTCCGGTCCAAATACAATATGGAAGAGGTTTTGATATAAATTGGCCAATTCGTATCGGAGATCTCAAGTCAAGAGATGCTAGCCCAAAACGTTCTTCGTGGTGCAGAAAGCATCCTTTGTTTTTTTGTTCGTTTTTTTTTTTTTTAATCAAGATATTTTTTCCCCACAAAGGAGTAAACCACTGATAAGAAAAGGGGTTAAGCCGGAAGTAGAAAAGGGTCTCTGTACTCTGTTCACTAAGGTACAATTCATTCATTGATTCTAAAGGGTAAAGCAAAAACAGGCTAACCATTGAAACGTAGTTAGTGATTATGAAATCTGAAAAAGAAACACCCATCATTGCCCTCATTAAAGATCATTTCTATGACCACTCGACAATTGGTACTACAATTAAAATTAAAGGGGCGATTAAAGCAAGAAAATCATGTATGGGCATGACAATTCTCGCAAATGGAAGTTTTAAAATCAGTTTTAATTTTATTCTGCAGTATTCTCCCCCATTGCATCCACTCACTAACTCCACTATACCATCTCAAGCCACATCACCAAAGATAAATACAATTTCACTATTTCTTTATATGTATAATTATTCATAATGTCAATTAATCATATACATGTATATTACACATAAGTAGTACTTACTATGAACTATGTTGTTATTGCTTTTATCTGGAGTGCCGTAGGTTTGGAAAGTATTACCTAATTACCATACAGCAATTTCACTTTCCAATCACCACCTCAAAATGGAATAATGCCAGATCCCAGAGGTCTACTGTACAATGTCTCGCAATCCTCTAGAATGCTTCATTTTTTAAAGTTTAGTTAATAATTCAGAGAAGCTGTAGCAGTTCCTCACAATTATAAAGTAAGGCTAGTAAACTGCAGTAAATTGAAAGAAAATATTTTTGCTTGGTGCTTCGATCACTCAATTTAAAGGGCAACCCGAGTAGAAAATGTTAAAGCGGGCGGCAATCACGTTCCTAAAATTAAAGCTCCCCTGTGCTGTCCTAGGCAAAATTAGCTGCACTTTTAAGTACCACTACATCAAATTATACACCCTTCAACAAGTCATCAAGTTGGATCTTCCCCCAGAAGCTCATTACCTGAATGCTGTCATGCCACAGTGGTCAGTTCCACTTTCAGCCGGCTGAAGAGAACGGCTACGTGTCCTTCAATTTTTATCTCCTCAACACTCAAATGGCTAGTACCGACAACATTCCTACTTTAGATAAGAACCAAATACGACATCTTGCTCTACATCCTACATGATTAAGATTCATATGTTTCATTACCTCAGAAAAAAAAATCTGAGATCTTCATATCAAACGGTGCGATATCTAACCCCCAAGTGTTTTCACACTACACATTCTGACCGGCAACACTTGATGGGAAAAAAGAAAGATGTGATCACTTGCACTAACGAATTTCATGTAAAATGTATTTTGGCCCGTGTGGCAAGAAATCTTTGGTATTATAGTATGTTTTTCTTAAAATATTTCAATGAAATTTCATGATTACTGATTTGACTCACCTGTGCGCGCTCCTTTGACGCCAACTGCCTCGGACTCTGATTGGCTCTCTGTCCCTCTTTAAACCCGTTTTTGTCAGTCCGTCTGCGAACCTCAGTTTACTCTAGGCAAGCCTTTTTTCAACCCTGATTCCAACCTATTCTTTGCTCCTGTCGGTCCCCCTGCTTCGACCCGTTTTTGATCCTGATCACATCTACTCTCCCGCCCCGGCTTTCGACCTTTTTTGTCCTCGACCACGTCTACTTTCCTTTTCTGGCTTACGACCGACCACATTTTTGCTCTCCTGTCCCGGCTACTGACCCGATTTCCATTCCCGACACCGCCATCGCTCGCCACGGAAGTCCCACTTTTGCGTTCAGAGCGACCAGTATCCCGCGCCCAGCTATCACCTGATCGTGGGGGCAAACCTTTTTCTTCCTTCAATAAAACTTCGAGAATCGTACGCAATTGGGTCCTGTTTCCGTTCTGGTCCTGACATGAAATTCTGTCATTTTAAGTATTTATTTTTTAAATTTTAGTATATTTTAAAATCAGTTTATATTTTTCCAAACAGGTTTAAAATGTAAAAATAACTCAACAAAATAATTCTTATAGTTTGTAGAACTGACTGTGTGTAAGTATTTTTTTTTTTGTTCATTTCTTTTTACGTATTATTTTTCTTGTTTTTGGCAGATTTTATTTCTTTTGCAATCTGCTCTTTCAGACATTTTTGTCATTTTAATTATTTTTTAAATTCAGTATATTTTATACATCTGTTTTTTGAAACGAGATGAAAACATTGAAAAATTAGACAAAATAATACTCAATTTATTTAATTTGTGTGGCTTTTTGTTTTTCTATTTAATAATATTTTGCTTGTTATAAAGAACATATTGCCAAAATGAGCATTGAACATAATGTGCTGTGTCAGAGATTTTTGTTCATTTTAAGTACTAATTATCTTACTTTGGTATATTTTGAAATTGTTTGAAATTCCAAGTATTTCTTTCTTAATTTTTTAGTATATTTTGAACATATTTTTTTAATTGCAACTTGTAGATATAAAATAAAACAAAATAATACTTCTGAGGTCATGGGATCAAATCCAGCTACCAGCCTTCCTGTGTGGAGTTTGCATGTTCTACACGTGCTTGCATGGGTTTCCTCCGGGCACTCCCACATTCCAAAAACATGCAGGTTAATTGGCTGGTGTGAATAAGCGAGTGAGTAGTCTCTCTCTGTGTGCCCTGCGACTGGCTGGCAACCAGTTCAGGCTGTCCCCTGCCCACAGCTGAATAGCTGGGATGTTCTCCGGCACCCATACAATACGAAATCTAACTTACAGCAATGTCCGGATATTTTTCGACATCCTGAAGAAAATGTTCGTATCTACCGTTTTTCCAAAGTCGAATGTTTCGTAAAAAGGCGAGTGGCTCTACAAAATACATAATTCCCAATAAGTTTTTTTATTTTAATGCTACTGGAGAAATTGGAATATTGGCTTTTGAAGTCCTTAAAAATGCTTGAATCTGGCCACGAATAAGGTGTACGAATCCGATTATCTGTTTCTGGTCTTATTTTCTTTCTAATCCTATGTCTTAAACGTTGTTGATCCAGCATTTTCCCCCCCCAGAAGAAAAGACCCCCAACTAGGGGGATAAAGAAGATCCTATTGAGAAATCGATATCGCCTCTTATGCTTCAAGGGGTGTAGAAACACTATTGAGTACATTTCTACGCTGGTTATTTTTATATGCCGTTCTACTTTTGCAGATTCTCCTTCGGATCTCATTCAAGCACGTCTTGCGAGATGCTACAAAACGGTCAGCCATCTTTCTGACCTCCGTGTGAACCCCGCTTTGTTGATGTTCCCCGTGTTGCTGGGTTTCCTCCAGGGTGGAATCTTTAAGCAGCTTACCCCTCCACTTCAAAGCCAGCCAATATAGGCCTGCTTTGCATAATCAGGTGGGGAACAGCTTTTTTTTTTTTGCCAGAGAGGCAGGAATTAATTTGTGGCACCGCCAGATGCAATCGTTAACACTCGAGTCATCGACAATAACGAGAGGCGGAGGAGAAATTAGGAAAAGGAAATGTACTCTTAGTCGAGAACGCAGCTAATAATCGGGCATGCTGTCAATGAAATTTGTTTGCGTTGCTCTTATTTCTTTGTAGTTCAACTGCTGCGACATGCTGCAAGTGAAAAACATCGTACCTCAGTTTTTATTGTGTCGTTGGCTAAGTCACAGGTATTAAACTCACGGCACGTGGGCCAAATATGGCCCACCACATCATCTTAAGTGACCTGCAAGAGCTCAAAATGTCTGTCTGTCTATCTATCTATCTATCTATCTATCTATCTATCTATCTATCTATCTATCTATCTATCTATCTATCTATCTATCTATCTACCCTGGTCATATCCCTCGAGAGGGGTGTTCGACAGCAAGACAATCAAATACACAAAAACAAATAAAAGAAAAAAGGAGCAAAGTATCAAAAAATTGACCATGGCCAGCCCAAACATCCAAACAAGTTAAGCACCTCGGCACCCAAGTTGCTCATGTTTTCGCCCTTCGGATGAAATGGGACACGAAAAAGCAGCCATGTCACTCGGGACATCTTTTTCAACTGTTGACGGTTCCTGGCCTGTTTTGGGGTCGTGGCAAAGGTGGCACCAGTCCATTGCTTAATAATGTTGGTGCAGGTCTTTTTTGATCTCCATCTCTTCCTGCCCCCTTGGTCTGTGCCCTGGTAACCCTAAAAATGAAAGGACACTTTGGAAAGACACTTTGGAAAGACTGACTCAAAGAACTGTCTGGACTGTAGATCCCCAGAGTCTAAACAGACAACTCCCCTAGTGTCCTTAAGAGATAACTGCTTTTTCTCTGGTGCGTCTACTCAGACAATAGCAGTAATGTTATGGGTAAAGCAAAGTTAGCTCTACGACCAAGAACATAACAGTGAAATCAAAGATCAGACTCATGTAAGTGCTGGTCTTAGTTTAGTAGACACTCAAAATAAGGAGTGAAGATATCAATGGATTTTGAACTTGCAAGGAGAACAGAAGAGTACCCAAACCGCCAATAAGAAATTCCAATCTGTTTAAAACCCCTCCCCTGAGCCCTTTCCTTTTATTAAAGTTATATTAGTTATAAAAAGCAGAACCCCCCTATCGGGTTGGCGCCAACCACCGCGGGTTCTGATCGGCTCCCTGTCAGTATTTGAACCCAGTCCTGTCTGTCCCCTGTGGTCAGTCCGTCTGCGAACCTCAGTGAACACTAAGCAAGCCTTTTTCGACCCTGACTCCCACCTGCCCTGTTTTTTGCTCCCGTCTGTCTCCGGCTTCGACCCGTTTTGATCCTGACCATGTCTGCTCTCCCGTCTCGGCTTACGACCTCTTTTTGTCCTTGACTACATCTACTCTCCCGTTCTGGCTTACGACTCACTTCCGACCCCGACCACGCCTTGGTCTTTCAGTCCCGGCTACCAACCCGGTTTTTCCATCCCTGACACCGCCATCGCTCGCTACGGAAGATCCACTTCCGTGTTCGGATCACAAACCGAGTACGAGAGCGACCTGCCTCCCGTGTCCAGCGAACATCGGATCACGGGCGCTGTCCTTCCTCTCTCTTTCAATAAAACTTGTGGTAAACGTCACGCAAGTGGGACCTGTTTCCGTTCTAGTCCTGACAATTATCAAATCAAGATTTATTTGAATAGCCCTTTTCGGACAGAATTAGCAACTCAAATTACCAAAATGGACACCAAACTTCACTAACACACTCAAGTGCAGGACTGTAGACTTAAAATACAATAAGTACATCCAAACGAAGTTTTTTCCACCAAAGTATCGGAGTTCGCGCATACACAGGACGGTTAACAAGTGGCCTCATAGATTTACACAATTTCCGAAGGGCCATCATTCTTCTCGAACGTCGCCATTTGTCAATATTCCATCAGCGGATGTGGGAGACGCAAACCGCTTCCCGTGATTGATCGTTACACAGACAACCTCGGAGGGGAGAAACAAAAAAAAAAATCGATAGGGACAGGATGGCAGTCGCAACACGTTTGATTTCTGCCCGGAAAAGTACAGGACAGAGGTATTCATTAAGATGCAATAATTACAGTAGAAAAAAAAAGACTGTCAGACTGGCGCCACAAGCCGGACGGAAATGTGATGAATAATCACTTGGCAAATGTCCTGGGAGGCTAGATCATTTTTAATTTTTGTGCTGAGACAAAGAAAAAAAAAATAGAGGACAACACAGAGCTCTGTTATTATTTTTCACAGGAAGAAAACATTCCTCTTGTGTTTTATTATTGAGACATCAGATAACATCAACGTCAGGGTTGACTGGCTACGCCGGAGGAAACCGAACGTTGGGACAAAGTTACTGATGCAACTTTAAAATCCAGGGAAGGAAAAGATGATGACGCTGTCGCTTGGCGTCTGGAAAATTTGGATTCGAATTGTCTCCAGTTTAGGAAAAAGCAATATGGCCCAAAAATAAAATCTCTCTTTCAACAGTCACATTAGACCAAGAGTCACCAACCTTTTCGAAACCAAGATTTATTTTTCCGTTACTCATGAGCGCGAAGAGCTACCAATTTGATATGCACATTTAAAAGATCATCTTATGTAGTTACTATGTTATTTCTATATTTGTCATGATTACTGATGTGACTCAGCTGTGCCCGCTCCTTTGGCGCCAACTGCCGCGGGCTCTGATTGACTCCCGATCAGTACTTGTACCCATTCCTGTCTGTCCCCTTTTGTCAGTCCGTCTGCGACCCTGAGTTAATTCTAGGCAAGCCTTTTTCGACCCTAACTACCACCTGTACCGTTTTTTGCTCCCGTCTGTCCCCCGGCTTCGACCTGTTTTTGATCCTGACCACGTCTACTTTTCCGTCCCGGCTTACAACCTCTTTTGGTCCCCGACCACTTCTTCTCTCCTATTCTGGCTTACGACTCGCTTACGACCCCGACCACGTCCTGTCCCGGGTACTCACCTGTTTTTCCGTTCCAGATACCGCCATCGCTCGCAACCCTCTCTCTTTCTTCCAATAAAACTTGGGAGAAACGCAACGCAAGTGGGTCCTGTCGCCGGTCCTGACAATCTTTAAACTATGTTGTTACAATGTAGTTATTAAAAGTAGGGTTAAAATAGCCTCAGTCAACCACTGTATCACCACGCCACTTAGAAATAAAATGTCTTAGAGAAATAACAATGCCCTTTTACTGGTTAGCTATTCCCACAACCGGTCCATGAGCTGATGTTTTTGAGATAAAGTGTTTGAGAAGTATGTTAGAAGTGACAAGATTGGATGGGTTGAGAAATGAAATTGTGAGAGACAGAACTGGAGTCGTAGCGGAACTGCGCAAGCGTGCGGATAAGAGAGTACTTGGTTGGTTTGGACACATGGAGAGGATGGATGAGGAGCGAATGTTGAAGAGGATCTATATAGCTGCAGTTAAGGGAAAGAGACCTTGAGGAAGGCCGCGATTGACGTTGATGGATGGTGTTATGAGTGCTCTGCAGGAAAGAAGTCTAAATATAGTGGAAGCTAGAGTTCTTGTTGGTGATAGGAATGAGTGCAGAGGTGTTTGGACGGGCAGGGCTCTCGTATGATGCGGCAAGGGTAAACCAGTGAAAGCTGTTGGGCCCTGCTGTTGAACAGAAGAGTGTGTTGTTTTACCGTGACCCGAGTGGCATGAAGAAAACATTTTAAAATCAATTGCCAATGTCTACTTGACCAGTTGTCTCAGGTTGTGAGAGTGAGATTTAATTAATAAATCACTTTATATTCTTTACTGCTGATTGTTATTATACTATGTTATTTACTGTTTATTTTTGTTGCACTTACATTTAGCTGGTGGTGCAATAAATATAATAAGGTTCTATAACACAACTAAATGTCTGTTCTTCTCTATTCAACTAACTCCAATACTGTCCAGAAAATGTCAAATTCTTTGACATACAGCAACGTCTTTTCAAAAGAACGGAAATAGTTACTTTCCCTTGTAATTAGTTTATTTAGTTTTTAATTTTGGACACCTGCAGGGGAGATTGCATAGCATGTCATTTCGATTTTTGACAATAATGCACTGTTTACATCTTGTCACCATAGGCCAATTATGGTGCTGTTCTGATTTTCAAACCTTAAGGACATATTTGCTCTTTGTAACCCAGGAGATGTAATAAGAAGAGAGGGTCAGATTAAGTCAAGTCGGTTTATTAATCACAAGGAGTCTCAAAGACCACAGCTTATTGCAAACTACAGACTATTATTACACCATCCCCTGATCTAAAACCTACATGAGGGCAAGGAAAAACTCAAAAACCTCAGCATGTGGAAAATGTACAAACCTGCTCAAAGGTTCGAATTTCATATCTCAGGGTTGGGTCATCTCCTGTTCTCCTTGCAAATTCAAATTCCATCGATGTCTTCTCTCCTTATTTCTAGTGTCTAGTAAACTATAAACTTATCAGCCATCTTACTCCGGGTTCTTCATTTTCCTGCTCCATTATGTCGACCGGCCTCTCTGACTTTTAGTTGTTTACATATCGAGTAGCATCCTGAAAATTTCCGTATTCAAGAAAGCAAATAAACACACATGTCAAGGTCAATATCCCGAGTACCAAAAATATTTTCATCCAAACCGACAGCGGATGCTTGGAGTGCCTTTGAGTATACGCGTCCTTATTTTGCATAATTCAGTCCTACTTTCTGCATCCTCTGCTCTACTTCGCATATGTAGAGTAGGTAGCCCACTCTTCAATATACACTAGAAAGAATCCAGCACCTTCTTTGCTGGTTTCATTTAGTTACGTTTTTTCCTAATCAATTTTTTTCCCTCAATAGATGGATGAAAGTGCGCTCGGGAGGTAATCTCTCCTACCTGTAGTCTACCGACTGTGCGCTTTGTCTTCTCATGCAGCTTTTATGAATGTTTTTACTCTCAGCTGCATAAATCTCCCAGCATATTTTGTGAAGTAGAACACTACAGTTTGTTTTGGAGCACTCTAAACACTTCCTGTATTCTGGTGACTTGTTTACAGCGAGGCGAAAACACGCCACGTGCAAAAACACAACAATATAATTACTTATATTTTGAGTATGTTCCAGTCTGGCATGAGTCACAAGTGCGGACCAAGCGGACTAGGGTTAACTTCAGTCTCAACTTTTCTCAGAATGTGATTTATAAACTGTTTCTTTAAAAATGCAGTTAGAAAAAAGAGAAAAACTAAAACAGGTCAAGTCACAATTTTTGTATAGCCCTGAATCTTAAAAAGTTTAAAGGGCTAACAGAAATCCATTACAACAACAGTTACAATCTAGAACAGGGATCTCCACCCTTTTTGAGTTAAGAGCTACGTGTTGTTACTAATTACCGCAAAGGGTGCACAGTTTGCGTGCATTTCTAAAATAACTTGTGTTATTACTATTTTGTTAACAGGTTATTTATTGATAAAAGGGTAAAATAGACTAGAAATCAATAATTTCACCAGGAAATCACAATGACCCAGCATCGGTGAGGTATTTTCAGAACAGGTCGGCAGGCACCTGGTTGGCGATCCCTGACCTAGAGCTTCTGTTAGTTACGCCTAGCTTTGATACATCTGTCACGGTTGCCATGGCGCCCAATTGGCCCTGCCCTGTGGCGCCAGCTGCGGCTCGTGGACAGATTGGCTTTCCTTCTTTTTAGGGCTCAGTGCTCTCACTCATTCTTTGTCAGTCCGTCAACGAATCGCAGCCCTGCAAGACGTGGGTTTTGACCCGGTCCTGTTTCCTTTTGGTATTTCCTGTCTGGTACTGTTCCCGTTTATTTTGTACTGTTCAATATCAGTTTCCAGTTTCATTCCCGTCTAGTTTGTCCTGTTTAATTTCGATATCCTGTTTTTGTTCCCGTTTATTTTGTCCTGTTTAAATTCGGTTTCCAGTTGAGTTCCCGTCTAGTTTAACCTGTTTAATTTCGATATCCTGTTTTGTTATCAATCCTGTCTGTTCCGTCCTGCCCGTTATCGACCCCACCTGTCCGATATCTGCTCGGGCAATTGATATCGATCTTGTCGGCCTCTGGCTTCCCCTCACTCCACGCCAGACTGTTGCCTAACGTGCATGACTCCCCATTTCCCGTGAAATAAAAAGCTTGTGTGAGAAACGTTACGCATTTGGGTCCTGATCCTGTTCTGGTTCCTGACAACATCCAGGATGAATGTATTTTGCTATTCGAAACTGCGGTGATGCATTCATGACACAATAACGTCAGTATTTTGATTACATTGAAACCATTCTGCGATTTGAATCTCAATAAAACAAAACAAACATATTTTTCTACTCTCAGATGATTGTGCTCATTTTAATTTTTTACAGCTTATTTTAAGATGTCTTTTTAAGGAACCGGATAAATAATAATTCAAATCAGGACAATGCATCTCTTTTTGAGCTTTTTTTTTTTTTTATTTCACTCAAAAAATAAAAAAGTAATATGTATTTAAAATGATAATTTATATAGTAGTAATAATAATTATTATTATTTTCGTTATTATTATTTTAATATTAAAAATGTCTATACATTTGCAATACTCGCTACAACGGGTCAGGTGTATCGACATTTCGTTCTTACAAAGAATGACAATACAAAGGAAATTATTATTATTATTATTATAAATATTAAACATAAGTACAATGTAAAATTAATAAAATGTTGCCATTTTAGGCATTGTTTTTTATTTCAATAACCCAAAAGTTTTAAATATTTAGAAAATTCATTTTATCTTTTGCAATTTTTTTAAGTTTAAACAAAGGATTTAACTATAAATTTGCTATGCATAATTTTGTCATGAAGAGAACCCAAATGCGTGACGTTTCTCACACAAGCTTTTATTTTATGGGAAATGGGGCAGTCATTCACGTTAACCCAAAAAGTGATTCGGCGATCGTTGGGCGAAAGACGTAAGGCAGAAGTCTGGCTTGGAATGACAGGAAGCCAGCGGCCGACTAGATCGATACCAAATGCACAAGCAGATATTGGACAGATAGGGTTAATACCGGACGGGACAGGATTGATATCAAAACTGAATATCGAAATTAAACACCACAAACTAGACAGGAACGAAAACTGGAGATTGATATTAAACAGGACAAAATAGACGGGAACAATACTGGACAGGAAACACAAGCAGGAAACCGCGGGTACAGAGGTTTGTTGACAGACTGACAAAAGGGCGAGTGAGAGCACTGAGCTTAAACAGAAGGGAAGCCAATCTGTCAACAAGCCACGGCTGGCCCCACACGGGCTGGGCCAATTGGGCACTATGGCAACCGTGACAAATTTAAAGGAGTCAGACAAATAATATATAGCAAATATAGCTAAATTTAGCTTATTTTAGTCGCTCGTTTTCTTTTTTTAACTATAAGAACAAATATTGAGGAAATATGCTAGTCATTTTTTTTGCAAGATCTTTTTAATTTTTTTTATCTCTAGTCTGCATTCAAATAAACTAACGGTTTTTTTTATTTACTCCAAGTTAAACTGTAATAAAAATCTTAAAATTCACTATAAAAACATAATGACGTTTTGTAAATAAGCCAATATATCCCATGTAAATTTTTAAAATGTAACTTTAATAAGGGAAAAATGAAAAAGAAATTGCATTATATAACACTTAAAATACATTTTTACTTATTTCACAAGAGAAACAAGTTTTTGTTTAAAAATATTTTAATCCACAAAAAAAAAAAATAATTATATGTTAAATGAACAAAATGTTGTACAGTAAAATAAATATTCATCTTTACAGGTTAAAAACGTTAAGTTTATTTTTATTTTCTTGAAAAAAAAGATGATTTAAATGTAAAATAAGACAATTTATACTCAAGATAAGTACACTTATCTCACTCGAACAACAGATGTTTTCAGTAAAATGAGAAAAACCACACCTAAAATCATCATCTGTCACGGTTGCTATGGCACCCAATTGGCCCCGTCCGTGTGGCACCAGCTGCGGCTCGTTGACAGATTGGCTTTCCGTCTATTTAAGTTCAGTACTCTCACTTTTCCTTAGTCAGTCCGTCAACAGACTTCTGCCCCGCAAGACGTGGGTTCTGACTCGGTCCTGTTTCCTGTTGGTATTTCCTGTCCGGCATTGTTCCCATTTATTTTGTCCTGTTTAATAACGGTGTCCAGTTTCGTTTTGGGTTCTGATCCGGTTCATGACATCAGTTTTCTAAGTAAAAAAAAAAAAAAATCATTTTTGTTTTTCCATTTTTATATGAATAAGGTTTTTTGATTTGTTGTATAATTAGAAAATTAATACTTAAGCACGATTATCCGTCACTGGAATAACAGTTGCCGATAGTCATGTGAGATATTTTTTAAGTCTGATTCATCTCTTTTTATCTATTTGTGTATTAAACTGAGATTTTGAGTTTTTCAAAGTGTTAAAGTAGACAAATGTCAAATGAAAAATCATACAAGGGCTTGGGTGGCACGGGGGATGAGTGGTTAGCGCATCCACGGAACAGGTCTGAAGTCATTGGATCAAATCCAGGTACCCGCCTTTAGGTGTTGAGTTTGCATGTTCTCCCCGTGCTTGCGTGGGTTTCCTCCGGGGGTTCCGGTTTCCTCCCACATTCTCCAAAACACGCATGTCAGGTTAAATGGCTGGTCCAAAAAGAAAGAGCGAGTGAGCTGTCTGTCTCTGTGTGCCCTGCGACTGGCTGGCAACCGGTTGAGGGTGTCCCCTGCCTACTGCCTGAATGGCATGGGCTCCAGCACCCCCCCGACCCGACTGAGGATAAGCAGTGCAGATAATGGATGGATGGACCTTTTTGTTCCAATAACAAAAGTTCACATCATGTCGTTTTAATCGATTATATATTTTCCTTTCAGATGGCTTCTTGGCTTTTCAAACATTTGAATTTTTACAATCCCGACCCACAAAAAGAGCCATTTTCTGCCAACACGGCGCAGATTGAACCAAAGAAACGCTGCACTCAGCCCCAAGAAGATGTCAGAAGATTGAGTTTTCACGTTCTCACTTTTTTCTTTCATTCATGTCATAGTCGCAGACTTCAAACATTCTGGGCCCGGGCCCTCCTGGTGTGAGGAGAAAGTATGAATAATAGATTCTTCACCCAAAGGCAGAGAGAAAGTCAAAGGGGACTCTTATATACCGCAGCTTTCAGTTTAAAGTCAAACGTGGGATGCAGTAGAGGGAAAATTTATGTCTTATTTTGATTCAGAAATAGGTGGTTTTTAAGATATTATTTAAAAATATACAGTCGGATCAAAAAATGTCAAATAATGGTAAAAAATGAATGTTTTTCCAAGTTACATTTTATTTTTCTGTTGGCAGGATAATTTGGTTTATTTTAATTACTACTATTATAATTTTACAGTTTTATATATATATATATCAATTTTTTTTCTTTTGCATTTGTGATACCTCCAATATCTAAACAATGATTTCCATAAACACAAGGGCACTTTCTTTGCAAAGAACACTGAACTGTATTAACTTTGCAAAAAATCTTTCAGCGCCAAATGTTCCAGGTGACGTGAGCACACAATTTTTGTCACTCGGGGGCTGCCCACACACTCTCACTCGCTGGAGGAACCTGAGCAAATGGGGGCTCCTCCAAGTGTGGACAAAGATTTGATCAAAGCCATTCCTACAATCTAGTGGTGATTGGTCATACTAAAATCATTCCAAGAGGCTTGATACTCGCTGATCAGCAGTGCCGAAGCCTTTACAATATATATTTTTTAATACAACAAAATGAATACATTTTGTTTTGGCACTCGGGGACAATGTTTCTGAAAATATATTTATACGTTATGGGACTGAATGTGTTCAAGGCCTTTTCACAATGCATACATTTTCTAAAAAAAAAGACTGCAATGTCCTTAATTATTAGTTTTAGTTTTGCGCTACTCCCAATATTTGAAATGCCTCCGTCTGGTCACCTGTATTGAAAAAATGGAGGCACTGCTGCCCTTTGTTGGCACATTTTGAGGATTTCCTTTATTTAAAAGCCCAAACATGTATACATTTAAAAACATCATTATTTACAGTGTAGAGATGTTCTCTGATTGAATACAGAAACCCCTCTGCCACAGAAACTTTATTCATTGTGGCAGCTTCAAAACTGTAATCTTGCTGTCACCTCAGCAAATAAAGGGAAACGCAACTTAATAAAACTTCATGTTTTTACATTAAGAGGTAAAACTATGAGCTTATTCTGGGCACTTTGGGATATACTTTTTACAATGTTAAATGATTCTTGATCGTCAAATGTTTAGTTTGAGAAATTAACTAACAGGCGTGCCGAGCAGAAAGCTAAGAATTGCCAACCAAATTGTGAGTTTTCCTTTTTCTCAATCAAATAACATTTCTACTCAGAAGGCCTCTAAGGGAGGGGCACATGGTCAATGTCCGCCCCCTCTTTCTACCACTTGGGTGGACTTAAGTCATTCTATAAAAGGTGGATACATCTACCTCTCTCTCTTTTTCCTGCCGGACGGGAAGCCGAACGAAACGCCACCCCCTCTCGCCCGCAGACTGCAGGGCCCATGATGTGAGATCCTGTGGGCTAACAAATGATCCTGCAGCGCGCCAAGACATGACTCACAAACTCGGCCTCATGCATTGAGGTAACTTGGGCGCAAAACAAACAGTATGCTGGGTGGTTTTCGGTTAGCAGTTAAGCTTAGCACGCATTTGTTAGGAACATTCCTCAAATTAAGCACAACAATACAGAATCTTGTCTTTTTCTAGGAAATTACAACGTTACCATCTACCTTTTACCCAATTTCTCCTTCGTTAATTAGAAAATACGAGTATCTCTTGTCGACAATGTCCTTTATTTGTTCGTTTGAGTCAATTTGCCTTGTCATGTAAGTAAACCTAGTTTGTTACTATCAAACCACTTGCATTATTTATGTGCAGTGGCTTGCGAAAACTATTTGGCCCCCTTGAACTTTGTGACCTTTTGCCACATTTCAGACTTCTAACATCAAGATATAAAACTGTAATTTCTTGTGAAGAATCAAAAATAAGTGGGACACGATCATGAAGTGCAACACACTTTATTGGATATTTTAAACTTTTTCAACAAATAAAAAAATGAAAAAGTGGGTGTGCATAATTATTCAGCCCCTTTACTTTCAGTGCAGCAAACTCTGTCCAGAAGTTCAGTGAGGATCTCTCAATGATTCAATGTTGATCTAAATGATTAAGGATGATAAATGGAATCCACCTGTGTGTGTACTCAAGTCTCTGTATAAATGCACCTGCACTGTGATAATCTCAGAGGTCTGTTTAAAGCACAGAGAGCATCACCACACTAGGCATGTCTGAGATACTGTTGTGGAGAAGTTTTAAGTTGAATTTGGATGCAAAACGATTTCCCACGCTTTAAACATTCCAATGTGCACTGTGCAAGCAATAATATTGAAATGGAAGTAGTATCCGACCACTCCAAATCTACCAAGATTGGGCCGTCCCCCTAAACTTTCAGCTCATACAAGGAGAAAACTGATCAAAGATGAAGCCAAGAGGCCCATGATCACTCTGGATGAACTGCAAAGGTCTATAGCTGATGTGGGAGAATCTGTCCATAGGACAACAATCAGTGGTATACTGCACAAATCTGGCCTTTATGGAAGAGTGGCAAGAAGGAAGCTATTTTTTAAAGATATCCATAAAAAGTGTCATTTAAAGTTTGCCACAATCCACTTGGGAGACACACCAAACATGGGGAAGAAAGTGCTCTGGTCAGATGAGACCAAAATCAAACTTTTTGGCAACAATGCAAGAAGTTATGTTTGCCGTAAGAGCAGCACAGCTCCTCACCCTCAACACACAATCCCCACAGTCAAACATGGTGGTGGCAGCATCATGGTTTGGCTCTGCCTTTCTTCAGCAGGGACAGGGAAGATGGTTAAAATTGATTGGAAGATGGATGGAGCCAAATACAGGACCATTCTGGAAGAAAACCTGATGGAGTCCGCAAAAGACCTGAGACTGGGACGGAGAATTGTCCTCCAACAAGACAATGATCCAAAACATAAAGCAAAAGCTACAATTGATTGGTTCACCAAAAAAACATATCAAGGTGTTAGAATGGCCAAGTCAAAGTCCAGACCTCAGTCCAATTGAGAATCCGTGAAAAACTGATGTTCACAAACACTTTCCATCCAACCTCACTTGAGCTCGAACTGTTTTGCAAGGTGGAATGGGCAAAAAATATCAGTTTCTCGATGTGCAAAACTGATAGAGACATACCTCGAGCGACTTGCAGCTGTAATCGCAGCAAAAGGTGGCGCTACAAAGTATTAGCTCAATGGGGCTGAATGATTTTGCACACCCACTTTTTCATTTTTTATTTGTTATAAAAGTTTTAAATATCCAATCAAGTGTGTTCCACTTTGTGATTGTGTCCCACTTATTGTTGATTTTTCTCAAGAAATTACAGTTTTATACATTTTTTTATATATTTATATTTGAAGTCTGAAATGTGGCAAAAGGTCACAAAGTTCAAGGGGGCCAAATAGTTTCGCAAGCCACTGTATGTGTCTACTATTTCCCTTTTAGACTGATGAATCATTGTCCATCTCAATGAACTGAAAAATCAATCGTTTAAAGCTCAAATTAAATATGTCTAGAGTATTGATAAAACCTATAAACAATGTTGGCCAACGTCAAATTAATTTCGCTGAGAAACCGTGAGCACTACCTCCTGGCTGAATAGGTAACCATCGAATGAGATGCTAAAGCAAATACATATACAGTGGAACCTCTGTTTTCTAACGCCTCTTAGTTTGAACAAATCGGTTCTCGACCAAAAATTTTGAGAAATTCTTGCTTCGCTTTTCGTTCAAAAAATCGGAGTTCGAACGCCGGTACGCTAGGGTGTAATGCTGAGCGGCGTGCGGGTGTTGATCGTGTAGTTTGCCCCCACCCCTCGTGACCAACTGCTATCACGTGAGCACTTGCTTCTTTTCGCTTTCGCTTTTAATATCGGTGAACGGATTGTTTTAGCCCCTTATTAAGCCTCAGAAGAAGGTCTGTGCAAGCAGCAAAGTTGCTACAGGTGAAAAAAGAAGAGTAGTGCGTACAACTATTCCATTTAAGAAAGAAATAATAGCAAAATATGAAGGTGTGCGAGTTTCCCTTCTTTTGAGGGAATAGAGCATGGCTTCTGCAGACCACCACAAAGGTAAGAAATCTTATTCATAATTCTTTTCTTTATCCTTTAACCGCTCACCACTTTTTGTGGAGACCCGGGTGCCTAATGACGTGTAAACGACCTGATTTTTTTATTTTTACACGTTCATGTTAGCGAACGTACGATTAGCCTGGGTTAGCTTCATGTTTACGTTAATGGTAAACATTCAGGGTGTTGGAACGGATTAAAACGGTTTTACATTACTTTTAATGGGAAAAACGATTTCGGTGATTGAACAAATCGGTTTTCGAACAGGGTTCTGTAACGGATTATGGTCGAGAACCGAAGTTCCACTGTAATTCAAAGCAACTTTCTTGACAATAGTAATCTTCTTTAGAAGCCCCCAAAATAAAATGGATTCCATGCAGTGCCTTCGTATTATACTTTTAGTATAATATGCAAACCTCATTATGCAAACACAACAACCATCAAGTTTGCAACTGGATACTGTGTATGTATACGTAAAATGTTTTTTTCCAGTTTTTTTTGTCTTGCTTCCTAACTCAATCATGTCTCTTATAGAAAGTTTTGTTGACTGAGTCATCAAGCGGGCCCTTCGTACGTATTCGACGGGCATCTTGGTCTTGGCCAAGGTGACACGGGGCCAATGAAGCGAATAATCCCTAGTCAGCAAAGGCAAGTGGCAGAAGGAACATGTCTTCTATTTATCCTCCCTCCCTGTCAATGTTTTCTTTACCTTCCTCCTTCGCTTCTGCCTCCTTGTCACCAGCTACCTTTTTTTTTCTTCCTTTTTCTGTCTGTCAGCCCTTCCCCCGTCTGGCTCACACGAACTCTCTGATCTTCCAGGGTTGACATTGACGTCTCCAGGCTTTTTTTCCTCCTCACCGTTAAATTTCTCCAGTCTCTCCCCCGGTTTTACTAAGACATCACCTCTTCGAATCATGACAAGAGCAGGCGACTCAAAGCTCGGGAAATAGTATGTTTGTGGATATGTATGCATCATTAGGAATACTCATAGTTTAAAGTCACTTTTGTTTACGAAATGGATCTTCCTCAAGGTTTACTCTGCTTGTACTTCAGATTAAATGAGGGATAAGCGATAATGACTGGGTTTTTCATAATTACTCTAGACCCTCAGGATACAGCATTAATCCGTTGTGAGGTATAGCAAGGTAAAGAAACTTAGGAGGAATAGCTTTCAACCACCGGTAGGCCAGATACAAATATTAAAATGAAATTAAAAAACAAAGTAATTTATAGGAAGTTTTACTTAAGTTTAATATATGATTAAATAGCATAATGAATAAATATACAAGTGAAGGAAAAATGAAATTGTGTTTACCTTTCGTGTGACAGACTTGAGCTGGTTGAGTGGCGTAGCGGGTGGATGCAAAAGGGGGGAGGAGACAGGGTCTTGGAAAATAAATTGATTTTAAAATTTGAGAAAATTGTCATGCTCCTTTTTTAGATTTTTCAGGCCAAAAGGAAAAAGATGTTTTACTTGGATGGATGATTATTTTTCTAACTGCACTTTTTTCATTTTATTTTCATCTTTTCTCAACAATTATTTTCACTGACTGATGGGATTTTTTTGCAGTTTTGAGGCCAACAGAACAAAAATATTATATTTGAGAGGATGAATATTTTACGACTTACTTAATTTACGTAATGTCTTTACATGTATTCCATTATCCCCACCCCTGTTTATACGGTAAATCTTATATATACATTATTTTCTTTAAATTTCTGAGTGTGTGTCTGCGTACATGGCTGTGATGTTTTTTTCTTTAAATTTAAATTGTTTTTGCGTGCAAAGTACCTATTTGTACAAGTAAAGTAAATTTCGTTCATAAATTTGAATATCTCATCTCATTAGCCGTACCGCTTATCCTCATTAAGGTCGTGGGGGGGCTGGAGCCCATCCCAGCCATCTCCGGGCAGTGGGCAGGGGACACCCTGAACTGGTTGCCAGCCAATCGCAGGGCACACAGGGACAGACAACTCATTCGCTCATTCACACCTAGGGACAATTTGGACCGGCCAATTCACCTGAAATGCATGTTTTTGGAACGTTGGAGGAAACCGGAGTGCCCGGAGGAAACCCACGCAAGCACGGGGAGAACATACAAACTCCGCACAGGAAGTCTGGAGCTGGATTTGAACCCACGACAGGTTCCCATGACATGAACTGTGCCGCACAAGCGCTAACCACTGCGCCGCCGTGCTGCTTAAATTTGAATATGTGGATTTTAATAAGGTGCGCTCTGTAGTTCGGAATTTACAGCATTTTATAGTAACCTACTTCACCAAAGTGACAGGGATCATATACAGCAGCTTACTGAATATCATGACAGCGGTGTTTTGACGTGTATACACGTATTTACAGTAGCTGGCGTGTGCACGCTGGTCGTAGTAAAGCGTCGTCCTCCGTTTCATCTCCTTTGGGTGCAGGACCCGCAAATGTATGTTATGGGTCTTGAGTGCTGAGTGCACTTGTGAGTTTCACGAGAACATCAAAACACAATCAAGTTGCAGCCGTCCCCTAGGCTCGCAGCCGGGAGGCAACACTTAGGCTAAGAGGGGATTGTGGGAAAAGGACTTGACGGTATTAGGACAAAAAAAAGGTAGAATAATGCGTCCTTTGAAAAAGCATGAATAAAAAGCGCCGTGTATAATTGATGATTGTTGAAACCAAAAGTGCCATTTAAAAATACATCAGTCAAGTTACTTTGCTGATATTACAGCTTAATATTCATCTGGGAAATATGTGTTCTCTGGGAAACATATATTTCCCCCCTTTGTTTTTGAATGAAGGCTGATACTTGGTGGTGCAAATGTGATTGTTGAAAATGAATGAGTCTCAGTAGTGAAAGTCAGCTCGTACTGATTATAAAACTGCTAAGTTGATAGTTCAGTATCGAGGCAAGATCCTGGTCCCGAAATTACTTTTACTCAAGTTATTATTTCGATAAAGAAAAATGCTTACAGAACCATCAGTTCAACTCCAAATCACTAAATCCAAAGACCTTTTCTGTCAGAACCAGAACAGGAGGAGGATCCAGATGCGTAACGTTTACTCACAAGTTTATTGCGAAATAGAGGAAAATAAACGCCAGCGATCCGGTGCTCGCTGGACGAGGGAAGCAAGCCGCTCACGGGATCGGAGCGTGATTGGAATGCGGAAGTGGATCTCCCGGAGTGGGAGATTGTAGCGTGGTCAAACGGGCAAAACGTGTCGATAACCGGAGCAGCGGATCAGAGCGTGGTCAAAATGGGGTCGTAGCCGGGACGGGAGATCAGAGCGTGGTCGAAAGGACAAAACGGGTCGATAGCCGGATACAAATGGGGAATCAGGAACAGACGAGTGGCATACGGATGAAAAACAGGACCGACGGTGTCACAGAGCAGAAACAGACACAGGACTCAATAGCGCACGTTTCTCAGTTTTTATTTAAAAGAGAGGGAGAGTAATGCTTGCTTGTTTGATCCGAGGACTGACGGACAACAGGAGCGAGCGAAACGGGAGTGCCACTTCCCTGTCGGACGAAGACAGGTGGGAATAGTGAGTCGTTGGCCGGGGCTGGAGATCAAAGGCGATGTCGTGTTCGTAAGCGGGGTTGTAGGCAGGAGGCAGGCAGGTAACAAGGCAAAACGGGTCAGGTACCAGGAGGCAGGCAGAACGGGTGTATTCAGGTCCAGAAACAGGTCAATAACAAAGATCAGGCAGGAAAAAGGTGTCGGACGGGAGTGCTCACTGAGCGAAATGCAACAGTTCGCAACGATCTGACAGTCACTGAAAGGAAGCCGGGGGTTTAAAAAGGGAGTGTCCACCGATCAGCTGTCCGGGCTGTTGGCGCCAAACCAGCCGCCGCAGGTGCTCCAAATCAGCAATCCCGACAGCCGGAGCCAGAGTCAAAGTGCTTGCCTTGCATATGCAGAGGTTTGCTGACCGACTGACAGGGAGTGACTGGCGCACTGGGTATAAATAGGAGGGGAATTAATCAGGCAACAAGCAACAGCTGGCGCCAAGCGAGCGGATGCAGGTGAGTGCAATGAGTAATAATGACATTTTCCTCCTCTGTGTTGTTGTAAAAGATGCGCAGATTCCTCCTTAGACCTCCCTCACGTCAGACGTCATTTCTGCTTCTTTCCAATAGCTTACATGCTTAACAAACCTTTGTCCTGCTTTTTGGGCAAATCATTCACTATTTGCATTCTGTAATCTGCAGGATTTGATTTTTTTTCGGTGCCATTCTGATCAGTTTCACTTACGTTCGCTCCACGTCACGAGATGCGCACTTTGGCGCCAAACCATTCGTTTAGGCGCTGCACTCGCAGTGCACACTTGATTTGAGGGACTCGGTCCCGAGGAAACCCCAAGCTGCGTCGTTCAGCCGAAACTGAAGTATGCTCGGCCGTAGTAAAGCCTCATGTTTACATTGGCGGCAAATTAAAGCTTTAGGCTTATTTCGGGCTCATTCTTCAAATCAAGTTACCGGTAATCCGTCGGTTTGGGGCGGGTTGGGGTTCATATACCCACGACTCTGGTCGGGTCGGGCTGAATCTTGAAGCCGGATCTTACTTCTGGTTTATTAAATACTACAGTTAAAAAAAGAAGACATCAAAGGATTTTGAACTTTTAAGGTGAACAGGGGAGGACAATCATCGCAAGTAGATGTTAAAAATCGTTTTGGTTTTTAGTCTGCCATCCTCCTCCCCCTCTGCATCCATCTGGAACTTCACTCGACCAGCTCAAATCATGTCCCCAAAGGTAAATAAAATTGTCTTTTGTATATCTATTCATAATCTTAAAAATGTAATCATGTGCATGTATGTTACACACAAGTAGTTCTTACAACGTATTTTTTTGACATTTCAATGTTTTTATTTGGGGTGCCAGGGTTTGGGACTAAGTAACATCGGGTTTTACCCCCACAATACAGTTATTTCACTTTGAGTCACTTGTGCCCGCTCCTTTGGCCCCAACTGGGTCGGACTCTGATTGGCTCCCTGTTCCTATTTAAACCCACTCCTATCTGTCCCCTTTTGTCAGTCTGTCTGCGAATCTCAGTTAACACTAGGCAAGCCTTTTTCGACCCTGACTCCCAACTGTTTTTTGCTCCCGTCTGTCCCTCGGCCTCGACCCGTTTTTTATCCTGACCACGTCTACTCGCCTGTCCCGGCTTTCGACCTCTTTTTGTCCCCGACCACGTCTACTCTCCTTTTCTGTCTTACGACTCGCTTCCGACCCCGACCACGGTTTGCTTTTCTGTCCCGGCTAATAACCCGTTTTTCCGTTCCCGACACCGCCATCGCTCGCCAAAGAAGATCCACTTCCGCGTTCAGAGCGACATTCTGTCTCCGTTCTGGTCCTGACACCCCACTTGAGAACGGTTTAATGGGGTCTGTGCTTCTACATCTATAGGTGAAAATGCCTGAAGGGTTAATATTTTGTGTAACCTCCATTATTTTCTAGACATGGTTATCTTGGTCTTGTCAGACCATTTGTCACGTTTTCAGCAATCCTGTCAGTGGTTATATCTAGTTCAAGGTGTGTGCTTTTATTATAGTTACATAATTGTGTCTGTTTTTGCAATTTCTTGATGAAATTTCGAAGTTTCACAAAGTGCATCTGAACGGAGACAAACTATAGCGGCGAAACTGTAGGAGCTACACCTCGAGGGTGTCACGAGCGTAATCAAAAGAAGGAGGAGGCAAAACATAAACATGAACCTTCTTCTGGAGTTGTTGCTGATTTGCCATGTTCATTATGTGTGGCTCCTTCTCATGAATAATGCATGAGAATAAATGCTCTGACACAAGTAGTCCCGTTATCATCATGAATAATAAATGTATAATCAAAAGGTGCTTAGAGATTTTGGTGACACACTTGGGCAAAGTGGAATTCCTCTCAGGCGGCTTTATCTGTGTAGGGAAAAGTTTGCGCTTGTTGCAAGGGCAAACAATAACTAACAAGATTTCAAATGCATGCATGAATTAATTCAATTTCCTTTCTGATATAATATACATCCATCCATTATCTGCACCGCTTATCCTCAGTAGGGTCGCGGGGGTGCTGGAGCCCATCCCAGCCATCTTCGGGCAGTGGGCAGGGGACAATTAACCTGACATGCATGTTTTTGGAATGTGGTAGTAAACCGCAGTGCCCTGAGGATAGACACGGGGAGAACATGCAAACTCCACACACTGCGGGAGCAGAGGTGCTGGAGCCCATCTCAGCTATCTTCAGGCAGTGGGCAGGGGACACCCTGAACTGGTTGTCAACCAGTCGCGGGGCACACAGGGACAGACAATACGCTCGCTCGTCCACACCTAGGGACAATTTGGACCGGCCAATTAACCTGATATGCATGTTTTTGAAATGTGGGAGGAAACCAGAGTGCCCGGAGGAAACCCATGCAAGCACGGGGACAACATATAAACTTCACACAGGATGTTTGATCTCATGACCTCAGAACTGTGCTGCACACGCGCTAACCACTGCGCCGCCGTGCTGCCCTAGATAATATACAGTCACATGAAAATGTTTGAGCACCTCTGATCATATTCAAGATTAACCTTTATAAATTATTGGTTGTTGGGATCAGAAATCGTCATACAGCGGACAGACGCAGTGATTTTTGACAAGTGAAATTAAGTTTATTGAAGTTTTGCCTTCCCTGGCAGAATGAGAGCTATGACAGACGGCAAGAAGCACACTTGAATGAGTATTTGAGTGGAAACAAATACCAATCACGCCGATGACAGAATATAACCACAAATTTTTCTATTGGGGATTTATTACTGTGTGGTGGGCAAGGTTCTACGCCCGATTTAGAATTGTATCCCTTTTGATGAAGACGACCAAGTCATTGTTTATCTTCAAACCAAACGGAGGGATTGCAATTAACCAGCGATTTAAATCAGTAATCTTAACCGAATATGGTATGTATTGAAAACTGTGCTCTACAATAAAAAGTGTGCAAAAACAGTCAACCAAAAGTATTCATGTTAATACATGTGGGCACCCTTTTTGTTTTTTGGATTTGAATACTGTTAGCTCTAATTATGGGAACACAAAATGTGTTTGGTAAACTTGACCGTTGTCCTAGATCCACAAGTGAAGCCATTCGTGAGAAATGGTATTCTTGTTGGCCAGTTGCAAGTGTTTCTCCTCTTTGTATATTCTCTGAAGAGTGGCAACATGGGAGTCTCATAACAACTATTAAATAATCTGAAAACAAAGATTTTTCAACATCACGGTTTAGGCCCCAGGGTAGGATACGAATGGTTGCTCAGAGATTTTAGCTGTCAGTTTCCACTGTGAGAAACATAGTTAGGAAATGGAAGGTCACAGGGACAGTTCTAGTCAAAGCCAGGAGTGGCAAGCCAAAAAGAAAATCTCAAATAAGCGGAGGCAAAGGCTTGTGAGAATACTCAAACCCAGCTTTGAAGAACTACAACATGATCTTGCATGATCTCCGTGTCACTGTGCATTGTTTAACTATTCAGCACACTTTGCTCAAGGAAACTATCAATGGTATAGTAATTAGTTAGAAGCCTTTTCTCCGCACATTCCTCAGACAGCCGCTCAAGGCATGCTAAAGCACATTTGGACAAGCTAGCTCCATTTCGGGATAAGGTGCTGTGGACTTATGAAACTAAAATAATCATTTGGACATGACAAGGGGCAATATGCATGGCAGAAGAAGAACACTGTATTCAAGGAGAAAACATGCTACTCACAGTGCAGGCACTGGTAAACTTGTTCAATTTGAAAGTTGCATAGATTCAAGTCAGTATCAACAGATACTAGTGACATGCGGCGAGGTTGGTGTCTGGTGAGGCACAGTCAGATTTACAAATGAATAAACATCTGATTCGTCATTTAATTGGAAACAAAGCAAAATATAATCTGATGCATAGAAAAAATAAAATGTTATCTTAATTCATAAATTAAGTCTATGTGCTGCTCCTGTTGAATTAAAGCATATTTTGACGGGTAATCCGGGTAAAATGACTGCTTGTTAAAACCATGACTAATTATGTTGTTTGGGATTGAGGTGTGCGCATGAATCAGAATCCTTAGTCTCACTATTGCCCTCTCCCATGAGGCAAGAGAATTTCGTGCCTCACTCTGCATCTGCAGACATCAAGCCAAGTAATCCGTTACATTCAAATTGTATTCATAATATTCTTAATATAGTGTAGTGTTAAATTTTATCAATTTTGTAAGAGAAAATCCCCAAATTGTGTAATTACATTACAAAAATCTTTCTCACTGAATAAACGTAACCATTTTATATATTTTTCATTTTATATTTCCTTGATGATAGGTGAGACACAGCCTCACCTTCCTCCACTGACTGCACGTCACTTTGCATACACAGAGAGCCCTCGCTACTCCGCGGTTTGATTATCGCTGGTTTACTAATTCCCGGATTTTTAATCGAATTGTCTTTGTTGTTTGTATCAACGTATCCTTTAGGGCATATTGAGTGTGCGGGTATTGGGTGGGCGTGAATGTTTGCGTATGCGACTCTGATAGGCTTGAGTAATGAGTATGCTGTCAGTCAATCAATTTTTCATCTCCCAATCAAAACAAAACCAGGAAGACCCGCTAGCCTCTACCGGCTTGTTGCTTTGAAAATAAATTCATCAATTAAATCGGACTCTAAAGAAAGTCAGAAGAGCGCAAAGAAATGCTAATAACCAGCAGGTGCTTTGTAGGATTATTATCGGCATCCAGAAGCGACTCGGGTGCTGTCTGAGAGATGGTGCTGTTCCGGCTAGCCTAAGAACTCTCCGCAGCCAACGCTGCAGAACCTGTATCTCACCAACGCCAGATGCATTAGCCATGAAGCAGGCAACCTGGATCAACAACTCGTGGGAATACGCTACATTCAGGGCGGTCTTATTTTAATCATGTCTACATTCAAGGACACTATACAGTATGCTAGCGCACAGCTAGCCGGGTGCTCTTCACTGATTTAATTTTGCTGCTATTGAGATTGTTATAGTACCGTGTCTGCACTTTTACTTTTAATTTTAATGTGTATATTGGGCTAGTCTATGGGTATTGGGTTTTTATCTATATTTATTCTGAATATTTATGGATCCCTAGGTGTGAATGAGCAAGTGAATTGTCTGTCTCTGTGTGCCCTGGGACTGGCTGGCAACCAGTTCATGGTGTCTCCTGCCCACTGCCCGAAGATAGCTGGGATGAGCTCCCGCACCCTTGCGACCCTACTGAGGATAAGCGGTGCAGATAATGGATGGATGTATTTATGGATTTTTGTATTTTCTTTTAACTGTGAATGGATGACTTGATGCTTCAAACGAAGTTGCGTTGTCCTTTGACAACGCCAATTTAGTTTTTTGAACTTCTTTTCTGAACTCCTACACTTTTTTTACCGTTGTATCATTACAATAAAATGTTTTCTGCGTGGGGCTTAAAGGATTTTATACGATTGACTCAGTTTAATGCAATGAAGATATTCACTGACTGGGCTTTAGTTCATTGACAGGGCAGGCTGTTCGAAATGCATAATATTTTGTCTAGGAAATTTTGATAACAGGACTCGTGGATTTGCTGACGCAGGACGACAGGCGTTGTTTTGGGAAGCAAGACATCAAGGCGCTGTGTTGTGAGAACGTTGGGTGCAAACAACTCCTTGACACGCCCATGGGAGGAGCCGAGACGCCATCTTGGGGGAGACGTGGGCCAATAAGAGAAAGCTAAAGGACTTCAGAAGAAGGCTTCACACGCACTCCAACGTCACTTCTTCGGCCGTCTCCTGAGTACACTTAATTCTTCTGTTAGGAAAATAAATCCGTCAGTGTGAGGAAAAAGAGAAACCTTGAGAAGGGGCCTCACAAGTGGTAATCCCCCTTCCAGGATGACCAGGGTGAAATAGATTTAACATTGCAGTACACAAACATAGTAAACACTAGGTAACATGTTGAAAATTTGTCCGGAAAGTGCATGACAGCAACGACGCCCCCAGCCTGTAAGCTAGTCCAGAAAGTCTATGATGGCCACGATGTATTGAAGTATGTGGGTGCTCTTCGCTCATACCAAAAGCTGCGTGTGCTTTTGACAAATGTCCTCCAATTTCGTTTAATTTTGTATAATCACAGAAAAACATTCATTGAACTGCTATAATGTGTTGTTTGTTATTATATGTAGTTGAAGTTTTTTTGTTTGCAATAATCTGTGGTTTGTGCAGCCCTTTGAGACTCTTTGTGATTAGGTGCTAATAAAAATGACTTTTGTTACAGACGTATACTCTCAGTTGGTAATAATGTCATCTCAAAGTAAGTTTAACCCTACGTCGTGGATTTTCACTTTTGGTGGGTGGTTCTGGTTACCATTAACCGCAAAAAGCGAGCTATCGCTGAACTTATAAACATTGTGCAAAAATCAGTGATAGAGTGGAAGTTAAATATTTGAACTCTCAACACTGCTCAAAATATCCGACTTGCATTCATGTACAGGAATGAATATAACCTTCTGGAAAGGCTGAGTAAAAATAGCTCTTTTCTTAATTTGTTAGGAATTAAACACATTAAAATGTATCGTTTACCAAATTGTTCGAATTAGTCATCTGACTCCATTAACCAAACACAACCTTAATTCTCCTAACAATGCATACTCGTTTCTTTATGGAAAAATGAACAAAAGACTGGCATTTCCACACGGGGGCAGATTTATTTTCTTTAAGTATTTAACTAAGTGAATTCCATCGAATTAGCCGAATTAGTGTCTTTCTTCGTCGAGCCTCTCTCTCGATTGTCCACTCTCACGATCTCTGAAGTTCTTCTGCCCTCGTCTTTTCACAAGCTGGCATGCCGGCTCCTCCCATGGGCTTGCTGACTCCCCCCATGGGCTTGCTGACTCCCCCCATGAGCATGCCGACTCCTCCCTTGGGCGGGCCAGAAACAAGCCCCCCATGTGGGCTCCACGACTCCTCGATGTCTGAACCCCGAGCGATTATCAAATCAGTGCCTGGCCTTCTGCGTCTTGGCCTTCTCTGTCAGAGTCCTGTTATCAACAGAACTAAACAAAAGATTCACATTCGGAACGGCGTGACCTGTCATTGAACTCAAGCCTTCTCTGTCGAAAATCTTCATTGCATTCAACAGATGTAACTTGTATAAAATCCTTAATAGTAAAATGTATAAATGTATAAAAACCCACTTAATTGAATATTTTTTATTTGATCTACTTCAAGAATTATTTTAAGTGACATACAAAAAATATTTTAAATTTTTTGTTGAAAAAAACATGAAAAGAGGGTTGTTGTAATACATTTTGTTTCAAGGCCTTTAGCAGTGCATTCAAATATTTAGTCTGAAATTTAATGCAATCTTTGCATCGCCAAAGTAGTTGCACCATCTGTTTAATGTAAGTTGCAGCAGGTAGATGTGCCCGTTGTAAAAAGCTCCCCAGGCAGCTTCTCTCCTCTTTGTTTGCGCTCCATCCTTCTCGGAGCGATGAGGATTAAGCTGCAGCTCGGGTTTGATAAAGAAGAGTCTCTTGTGTTCTCTGGTTGGTAGGGGGCTTTAAATGGCGGCAGCGGGATCCTGCCCTCTCGTTGACCACACGGGCGGTGTTTCTCGGCAAGCTTCCACCTGCACTAAAGGACTCAAGCTGTTCCCTATCTGAGCTCTTTCGACGGGTAAGTATTGTCAGGCTTAGTATTTTCCGAATCCTTCCATCATTCAGAGAGCCCGTGAGATTCTATTTGGTAAAGGCAAAGGCTTGAGAGCTTGCCATTTTATGTCCTGGGCACTGCCAAGGGGGCCTTGAGACATGCTCCAAATGCCAGATGTGGCTTTGGTTTGAATTGTTGAATTGTTCTTTGGTCTCTAAATTATTTTAAATGGTGTTTTTAGTTTGCAATTAAGAGAAAGCTTCGAGTTTTAGCAGTACTCTTCAGAACCAGTGTTCTGAATTTACTTTCAACCCATCGAGATGTCCTGATTGATGAAGTTTTCGTTCTACCGATCGTATGTGCTTTTAATAATGATACTTTCAGTTTTTATTGAGTGTAATTTGACTCTTTCACTGCTTTAAAATACTGTTTTCTGACATAGCTTTTAAGCCCTACAAATTTTTCTGTGGTATGTTTTTAGCATGTTTGTTAACTACGGCAATCATGCAGTGAATATGTGCATGCCAACGCTCATCTTATATCAGTAGTAAATGTTCTGTTTGCATTAAGTCTGCCTGTCAGTGTTGTCAGCTGATTTTACATGATTACAAAGAAAGAAAAATAGCTGTTAAATCAACCTATGCTATCACCTTTTCTAAGGGTAGGACGTTTCGGCAGAAAACTGGCTTAGACAAAGCGCTGGTGTGACGTGGAAAGGTTTGTTTTTGTCGTAGCCCACCTTCCTAGTATTAAAGTGATTGTCATTCACTTACGCAGCACATTCTTGAAACCATATAGCCTTGTTTGGTGCCATGTGCCTGGAATATTCTGGAATAAAAATCTAAAAATTGCATAGCTCCAGGGCTTGTTTTACCAGTCACAAATGAACAATGATCAGGCAAAGAAAGCGAAGTCATTCCTCCTCATTTTGGTGACCCAACGTGATGGAAATTTTGTCCTAACTTGATCTAATTGTAAGTTAAGAGGACAGTATCCTCTGAATTGATTGATTGTGTCTGTCTACTGAAGTTAAGAGGAGGGAGCACGTTCAGTTTCTTGCTATTTTTTGTCCATGTACCTGAAGATCATCCATTTTTTTCCCAATATATACACAAGATAATAATGATAAAGTGAATATAAATATGTGCGTTTTGTCAACTTTTTTCAGGAAAGGTAAGGGGGAAAACACGAAAAACATGCGTGTAAATGAGAGACAATGTTTTAAATGTTTTAAATATCTCATTGTATTCAAAATATTTTCTTTTTTATAATCTGTGATTACATTGCAAATCAAATCTGACATAACAGATCATTTTGTTCATTTTATGCATGATTTTTTTTCTTACTTTACGAGAAAATGAATAAAATATGTTCACTTATTTTAAAATCAAATTTTAAGTGTTTTCCCTCGGTTGAATATATTTTAAAATTGCTTCTCTAGTAAAATAAGAAAAATAACATTTGTAGTCAAAATGTTTTTTTATTTTACTTTCATTTTGAAACAGCCGAGGAGCAATTTATTTAATGTTTTTCTCTACTATATTTATGGAAAAAAAATTCTGTCTTGTTAATTTTTTTTCGTTCACAGGAATTTCTAAATAAAAACTTATTGTAGTAAATACCATCAGAATTTTTCTAACTTATGATTCTTCTCGTAAGTTTACAGCAAAAAATAGCAAACCAACAGGATTATTTTGCTCATAACCGTAATCTTTGTCTTTTTTTACAGTAATAATTTTTATAAGGGAAAGTGCTTAAAATTGTATTTTATATATTCAACATTGTTTTAGCTACATTTTTTGAAATATTCAGATATAAAAATACCTAAATTTGAAATATTTTTAACCAAATCGTAATTTTATTCATTTTCCTATTACAATCACATTGAGAATCCATAAAGTAAACTAAAATATCTGTTATTACTGATTTTGTACATTGTAACCACGGATTGTACAGCATATATTATAATGTTGAATAAACCATGAATTTAAAGTATTTAAATGCAAAAGTGTTCCATCCACGAACACACTTCTCAAGTTTTGAAGGTCATTCATCCTTTCATATCCTATAATCACACAAAGTCTTTAACATCCTACTGGGCAATTTGGACACAGCGTCGAGCCAAATCTTTAACGGCAAATCTGGGCCGACTTCCTGCCACCAGGATCGATGTACAAACAACAGGTCTTCGTATCTGCTGGAAAAGCCTGACCGGGCTTTAAAACAAAAGCAATCAGCTCAGTGGGACTCTTTATGTGGGGTCCTTCGGAAAGCCCGCGTGTCACCTTGCCGCTTCCGTCCTTTTGTTCAGAACTGAGTCTGATAAATTTGGAGTATAAGGATATTTTTGGGGAAACGCTTACACATCCTGATGGGCTAGGGCTTAGCTTAGGGGTCGGCAACCCAAAATGTTGAAGGATTGGACCAAACAACAAATTCGTATGGAGCCACAACGAATTAAAGGCCTTTTATAAGCCTTATAATGAATGCAACACCTACCGTATGTATCTATAATAGCCGTATTAGCCTACTATCAAAGTGACTAAGTTGAATGCAACGGATCCTGTTGAGAAGTAAGCTCATTACAATAACGATGAATTCCAGTATGTTTCATTGCAATGCAATAAAGGAATCAAATTTGTGTTGTCATTTTTATTTTGATGATTCAAAAACCAACAACAAAATGGACGGTCTATAGTTTGCCCCATATTTGAAGAGTGCAATGAAACACGGCATGCATTTATGAAAAATAAAATAAACCAGCAACCATTTGAAAAGGTAAAGTAAATAAAAATCAAACTAACACAGTTTTAGTTTGATTTCATTGCAGAGGTTAAACAAGTCAGTGCATGGGTAAAATGCAGCAGCATACTCTTCTCTCTTTCTTTTGATACCAAACCAACACATCCATCTTTGGGCCTGAGCAACAAAATACAAATGATATTCCTAAGTGTCATTCCAAACATATACCGACAAAAAATGAAAACTGCATTTACTTAATACGAACAGCTACTTTGTTAATAAAAAAGTGCCTCTGAGAGATATGTATTCCAACCCGTTTGATGTGACTGTGTTGCAATTAATGAGCATTATGGCATTGAAATTGTGATGCTCCACTTTAAAAGAGGCGGAGCTGGGCGCTCCCCTCAGCTCTAACACAGGAAACACGGGAGGGAATGGAAAACAAGCATAGGAGAGATCGCCAAAGTGGTTGAAATGTAAGATTTATTCAACAAATGTTTACGCTATTGGAAAAAAGCTCTCCTGTTGCCGACGCCTGAGATAAGCAGACATTTTTATTTTTATTCAGCAGTCTTAGTAATGTATGACAACTGTTTTTTTCTATTGATAACCGAGTAAATTCTACTTCTGTAGACGATACCGATAGATATGAAAATAGTTCACTTCTAAATATTATACAAATGCCGCAATATTGAATGGCACACGTGTATTAGCTCTGAAAAATGTATCGCTCTTTCTTAACAACTGGCATTATCTTAGTTGTACACGTTAGAAGCTATAATAGAATACAATGGATAAATACAGATCATTTTTGTTCCATCGCTTTTATAAATGTCAAACTGTTTTATGTCACGGTTGCCCATGGCGCCAAATTGGCCCCGCTCGTTTCGCGCCAGCTGCGGCTCGTTTACTGATTGGCTTCCCACCTATTTAAGCTCAGTGCTCTCACTCACCCTTTGTCGAGGAAACTCTGCCCCCGCAAAACATGTGTTTTGACTCTGTCCAGTTTTCTGCTTGTGTTTCCTGTCCAGTATCGTTCCCATCTATATGGTCCTGTTTAACATCGAACTCCAGTTTCGTTCCCAGCTATTTTGTTCGTTTTGATATCGATCTCCAGTGTCGTTTCCGTCTATCTCGTACTGCTTGTTATCGGACTCCAGTCTCCAGTGCCTGATATCAATCCTGTCTGTCCAGTCCTGTCTGGTATCGACCCCATCCGTCCGATATCCGCTCGTGCAATTGGTATCGATCTCATCTGCCTCTGGCTTCCTGTCGTTCCACGCCAGCCTGCTGCCTTACGTCTTCTGCCCAGCACTGGCCGAATTACTGGGGTTTGGGTTAACGTGCATGACTTCCCCATTTCTCGTAAAATAAAGCTTGTGTGAGAAACGTCTGGGTCCTCCTCCTGTTCCGGTTCTTGACAGTTTTAAGGAAATGCCTTTTCCTATTAAAGAAGATAAAGAGAATAATGTGGCACATATTACTACATTGAAATCTAGGTGTGAATGGAGATTTTCCACTGATGACTCAACAAGCCTGTAAGTATGAATATATCATATAAAAGAAAATCCCAAAATAAAACCCTGTAAATGTTAATTGTGACCTTTACATTTTTTGAGGAAACAGAAACACCACCCGAGTGAAAGGTAGAGTAAAAGATTTTTTTTGTCTTTTACATTTTAATGAGAACAGTGAAGATGCCAAATTTTACCTCTTGCTGTGAGTCAAAACAAAGATCATTACTGCTTGAATAAATGTGCCTTGTTTTTGCACTAACTGACGAGTTTAAACAGGTTTAAGCTGTGGCGCAGGTGGTGTCAAGTACCGTAACATTTTACCTCTTGCTGTGTTTTGAAACAAAAATTATTAAAAGGTCCCTACCTTTTGTGACAAGCTAAAAGCTGGTCTAAGTGGTGGCGCGGGTTGCTTAAAACATCCTACTATATAAAGGTCTAAGTTGTGGTGCAGGTGGTGTAAATTATCATAAGATTTGACCTCTTGCTGTGAGTCAAAACAAAGATCATAATTGCATGAATAAACCTTCCTATCTTATTGGACAAGCTCAAAGTTAGTCTTTGTTGTGGCACGTGTGCCTTTTTTTGCACTTACCGAAGAGCTTGAACAGATCTAAGTTTTGGGGAAAGTGGCGTAAAGTATTGTGTCATAATCAGGTCTAAGTTGTGGTGCAGGTGGTTTTAAGTATCGTAAAATTATACCTTTTTATGTGAGTTATAACAAAGATCATTATTGCCTGAATAAGCCTCCCAACTTTTTCGGTCAATCATAAAGCTGGTTCAAATTGTAGCGCATGTGGGGTAAAGTATCAAAACACCTGCATTTTAAAACTCAAGTTTTAAACCCTTGTTGGAAACCCAACCACCACCTTAAAATCCTAATTTAAAGCGGCAACCCTATTTTAAAACGCTTGTTCTAACCCTAAAAATGCTTTAAAACTCTATTGTTGAGCTGAAAATCAATTTCCGAACTCAAATTAGAACCGCTATGAATGCGTTAAAACAATAATATAAAGTCAAAAACCCTTGTTTGAAACCCCAGCTGAAAACTCATCAAACACTCTAAAACCCTACTCTTGAGCTGAAACACTAGTTGGAAACCTAAATCATGTTTTAAAACTGGTTTGAAACCCTATAAACGTGTTAAACACTAATTTGAGGCAGACACTCTAATTTGAAACCCTATTTGAAAACCTAGACACGCTTTAAAAGCCTTGGTTGCTCCTAAAACTATAAATTGATATCCTATTTGGAAACCCTAAAAAACGATTTAAAACGTTAGTTGGAAACCGTGGTTCAAAACATTAAATTTGCTTTGAAACACTAGAAACCCTAGTTAAAAATCCTAGTTAAAACTTTAAAAACACTTAGTGTCAATCGGAAATTCTAGTTCAAAACCTTGAAACATCATTAGCATTCATTCAATGGCCACCAAAGCTATCCACTCTGATGGAAGTAAATCCACTTTATCAGGTAATGAATCCATAATGAACTTAACCCTAGCTCTTCTCTTCGTTTCACTCGCACATAAAGTGAGACATTTTCCTTTTCTATCACTCTCCATTAATAAAAGACAATGATTTCACTCATCTTCCGTGGAGTTGCACCCATCCTTTCCTCGTCCTTCTTCTTCCCTTGGCCAGTCTGACTCCGCCTCCTTGCGTGTCTTCGCTCTTCTGCATGGCCGCTTCCATGTCAGCCCTTAATTGTGTTTTGATGTTCCTCCAATTGAGCTTCACTTTAGACAGCCAAAATAGAAAAGACGTTTGCCCGGGTGAGGCCTACTTTGCCCTCCGCCTTCACTTCCTTTGAACTACTCTTTTAAATATTTCTATTCTTGTACATCTATCTACCTAGCTACATACCTACAGTACCTATTTCATCTCCCTTCCCCATCCATGCATATATTTATTCTTACCTCCCCCATCCATGCTTTAATCCATTCCACCCTCTATCCACCTTTCGCCCCCTTTCTCACTCCATCCATGCATCTATCCATCTATCCCTCCAACCACTCCTCTCTTTCTTGCTCTCTCTCTCTCTCTCTCTCTCTCTCTCTCTCTCTCTCTCTCTCTCTCTCTAACCATGAATCATCCATCTATTCATCCCCCTCTCTCACTTTATTTATACATCATCTATCTATCCATCTGTCCTTCCATTCCTTCCTTCATCTATGCTTCACTCCTTCCTCCTTTTTTCCATCCATCCATTCATTCAACACCTCCTTCCTCACTCCATCATGCACCCATCCATCTATCACTCATCCATGCATGCATACATATATCTATACCATTCCTCTCTCCTTTCATGCATCAATCCATTGTCTCCTCTATCCATCCAACACCTTCTCTCTCACTCCATCCGTGCATCTATCCCTTTAACATTGCATGCATCCATCCATCCCTCCATCCATCCTTTCAATGATCCATTCATACATGCATGCATATGTCCAGTTATTCCTCCCTCGGTCCATGCATCAGTCGTTTCCTCCATCCATTCACCCATCCAACATTCGCCCGTCTGTACATACATACATACATACATTCCTCTCTCCATCCATCCATCCATTCCTCCCTCCATCTATCCATCCTTCTGAATAACCCACAGCCAAAAGAGTGACATAGAGCTGTATCATCAACAATGTACGATGAGACCAAAGTCCTTTATTACCACCAGGGATGCGTGTCACATGTAATCAGTGTGACATAGAAGACACACTTCCACACACACACACACACACACACGCTCTCACACACAATCTCTCTCACACACAGTTTGTCCCGACACTCAACTAAGCCCAGTTCAGAGCGTAAATATTTGCGCTGTGCAAGATGGAGACAGGCTCCTCACCTCAGCACTTTGCCACCAAATCATGAAATATTCAGAACCCGAGTGAGAGAGGGCCAAAAAGAGCAAGCAAGAGGGAGAAAGAGTTCATCTCCGACGAAATAAGATGGACTGAGGGTAAAAAGTGTGCGGGGAGGTGCTACGGCACCGCGGCAGAGGATCTGAGGGAAAGGAGTGAGTTGTTTGCGGAAAGGGAAGAAAGGAGAAGACGTAAGGAAGGTGCTGAGGGAGGCAGGAAAGTGAGAGAAGAAGACACAGTGAGGGCAACCAGGAAAAAGGAGCGTGGCTCTTTTAATAGAGATATCGACCGACAGTCCTCTGGAAGTCATCTATTTGGATACCGACAGACCCAAAATAGTACTGTTTGTAAATAACAACATATTTTTTTCCTTGATAAATGGAATTTGTTGATTTATTTTCCAACTTCAGGTTCTTAAGTATAAAATCAGCCACTGGAGGGCAGTTCATATGAGTATCAGCAACTTTGACAAAAACAAATTAAAATATTGTTAAGTTGTGTATTTATTTCTTCATTTTATTAATTTTTTTAAATTTATTTACCGTATTTTCACAACCATAAGGCGCAAATGAAAGTATCCGATTTTATTCAAATTTTAAGGCACACCCTATCGTGCAGTGTGCCCTGTGTGCTGAGGACACAATTAAGCTTCTGTTCATACTGCAGAGCTTAATGCTCAAATCTGATATTTTTAGAGATTTTTCACACTTACAGCTAAATGCGACTTGTATGCGATCACCTGTAACTTTTGACGAATACCAGAGGCTGAATAGACTTGTCCCCCCAAATATTAATAAAATCTAAAACATCACCTTTCCTCCATTGAATGTTTTTTGTGTTTTCGTCCGCCATGACGTGTTAATTTGGAAACCGGGCAGCTGCAAGAGAATTGAAGATTGAAGAATCGCAAGTGTAAAAAATTGATTTTGAAGTCAAAGTCTTAGTATTATTGTCATAATGTATAATTATAGCATTGGTGGAAAAAAAATAAATTTCTTATCTGCTGAATAAAAAATCTCGCTCTTTTCCTCGATAATAACGTATTCATACCTTCAAAGTTATTTTACAAGTTATTATACCCCCCGGTACTCAGCACAGGGGTGTGTAGTCAGCCCAGCCCTTTTTACCCTATATACTCACGACTGTTCTGCCATCCATCCCACAGATACAGTTTTTTAATTCTCGGACGACACTACAGTGGTGGTTATCATTTCAGGCAACAATGAGACCCAATACAGGTAGGAGATATAACAGATCTCACAGTGGTGTTCAGTAAACAACCTGATGCTGAACAATAAGAAGAGCAAGGAGGTCATCATGGAGTTCAGGAGGTTCAGAGAAACTGACCACGCCCCCCTCCTCCTGGGTGGATAGGTGGTGGAGCGGGTGGAAAACATCAAATTCCTGGGTCTCCACATCACATCAGATCTCTCCTGGTCTACCAACACCTGCTGCCTGGTGGAGGTAGGCTCTACAAATAATATTTTTTCTCAGGAAACGTAAACGGGCTTGTCTTTTCCCTCGGCTGCTCCTCAACTTTTACTGAGCAACAATGGAGAGCATACTCTCCCACAACGCGATCATGTGGTATGGCAGCTGCACAGCATAGAAGAGGAAATAACTGGCATCGGTTGTTAGGACTGTTCGGGGTATCGCAGGCCACCCCCTTCCTAACTTGGAATCCATATATGCAGGCCGAGTCAAGAGGAGAGCAAAAGCCATCGCCACCAGCTACCCGAGCCAGACCCTGTACCGTTTCCATCAAGAAAGCGGTATTGGAACTTCCGCGCCTTATCTCACAGACTGGGAGACAGTTTTTTTTCCGAGATCTGTAAGGTCGATTATGCATATTTCAACTTCCATCAAAAACACTGTACACCGAGGCTGCAAAATGTCAATGTCATTTTATGTTAAAGGCAATAAAAACAATCTTGAAAGCTTTTCATTGATCGGATAACATCGGCACAATTGAACAAGAGGAAGAAAAATATTTTTTCTGAAGTCACTCAGTAGTGATGAGTTTACACACCAGTTAACACAACAAGCACTGTGGGTTGACATTTGTCTAATTTGTGATTCTATTTGCGAGCGCAGTTTGAAAACGCAAACGCTGGCGCTCAACTTTTTGTGTCTTGGAGATGTCTCGCACGGCTTATGAATTGCTCAATTACGGCTAAGCTGTCTGTCAACAACAGAAATGATGAAAAACATGTTCCGCAATTGCAGGTGCAGCAGCTCATGTAGCATCGGCGGAGTTGATTGCAAACCAAAAGGTATGACATAGTTTTAGGGAGCTTATGTAAAGAAAGATTGGGAACAGCTGTGATTTTTTAATGAAGTAGAGAAGTTCTGTGTTCACCTACAGAAGGTCAAAAGGTCACAGAACCCACGAATCAAGTTTGACCTTTTGCGACTGAAAGACCCACAGGTGGTCGAGAGCTTCTAGGCCTTCATTTGGGGAAGTTTGCCCCTTTGCTCACCTTAGATGTTTATTTGGCTTTCATGGAAGGCGTATGACAGAGTTGATAGAGAGGCGTTGTCACAGGTGATGGTAATGTCTGGAGTGGGTGGAAAGTTGTTGGAAGCATTGAAAAGTTTTAATGTGAACAGCAGAGCATGTGTAAGAGTAGGGAGTGGGACAGGTGAGTGGTTACCTGTGTTGACTGGTGTGATACAGGGGTGTGTGATGTCACCATGGCTGTTTAATGTGTAAATGGATGGTGTGGCGAGAGAGGTGAATGCAAGAGTATTTGGCAGAGGTGTAGAGATGTTGGATAACAGTGGAACAGTGTGTCAGGTAACTCAGTTGTTGTTTGCAGATGACAGCGCCTGTGGCTGATTCTGAGGAAACATTGAGAAGGTTGGTCATGAAGTTTGTAAGAATGTGTGTTAGGCATTAGTTAAGTGTGAATGTTGGGAAGAGTAAGGTGATGAAGTGTTTACGTGATGGAGTGGGCATGGCGTTAGAAGTAAGGTTGCATGGACAGGTGCTGGAAGAAGTTGAAAGCTTTAAGGTACTTGGGTTGTGATGTGGCCGCTGTTGGTGGAATGGAGTGCGAGGTATTGCACAGAGTGAATCAAGGAAGCAAGGTTTTGGGTGCTCTGAGGAGAGTGATAAGCAACAAGAGTATGGAGTACGTTAAGAGGGGACTGTATGAAAGTGTGACTGTGCCGACTGTGTTGTATGGTGCAGAGACATGGAGCCTGAATGCAGATTTGAGAAGGAAATTAAATGTTTTTGAGATGAAGTGTTTGAGGAGTATGTTGGGAGTGACAAGATTGGATGGATTGAGAAATTAAATTGTGAGAGAGAACTGGAGTAGTAGTGGAACTGAGCAAGCGTGTGGATAAAGAGAGTACTCGGTTGGTTTGGTCACATGGAGAGGATGGATGAGGAGCGAATGTTGAAGAGGATCTACAGAGCAGAAGTAAATGGAAGGAGATCAAGAAGAAAGGCCGTGATTGACGTTGATGTATGGTGTGATGAGTGCACTGCAGAAAAGAGGTCTAAATATAGTGGAAGATAGAGCTCTTGTTGGTGAGTGGAGAGGTGTTAGTGGGATGTTTAGACATGCTCTAAGGGATGGGCAGGGCACCTGTATGATGCAGCAGGGGTAAACCAGTGAAAGCTGTTGGGCCCTGCTGTTAAACAGAAGAGTGTGTTGTGTCACCCTGACCTGAGTGACATGGCTGCTTTCTTGTGTCCCTTTTCATCTGGAGGGACGAAAGCATGACCAACTTGGGTGCCGAAATGCTTAACTTGTTTGGGTGTTTGGGCATTTGGGTTGGCCAGGGTCCCAAAAAATGATGTGTGTGTTTTTTGCTACTTTTCCCCTTTTTTAATTTTCTTTGTTTTTGTATGTGATTGTCCCTCTCGAGGGATATGACCAGGGTAGATAGATAGAATTTTATCTTTCGTCCAAAACCGAAAATGCACTTTTGGTCCTGTTTGGGATAAAAAATGGCTGTGTATCCCAACTATATGTTGGTTTTAATCGCAGTTTGAAATAAATCTACATTAACCCACAAAACCAGAGACTTCACAGATGATCACCACAATTCACTGCACATATCATATCTCAGGTAAGTTGCCTTGCTGTGAGGAAATGAACCAATCCACTCAGACATCGGCTCAACCTTTTTAGAGAAAAAAACATTGAATCAAATGGCAACGGCATGGAGTTATGCGACACAGCGGGGACTAAATGGGTCAAAATTGACCACTTAAGCACCGAACCACATGTTAATAGCCTCTCAAACAGCAGGAAGGCTAGAGTGAGGATTGAGATGTTTTACTCAACCAAACTTCTGGGTAAAACCTATCCAAATTCCAGTGGCATGTGGTGAGGTTCTTGTCTGGTGAGTCACAGTCAGATTTACTACAAATGAACATACATCTTGTTCATCATTTGATTGGCAGAGAAAATGAATAATAAATAACCTGTAGTATAGAAAACAAAGTATTGTCTTATGCCAACTTGAAAAATAAGTCTATGCACTGCTCCTTTTGAAAAAATAAAATAAAAATAGGTAATCCTCCGCTATAAAAAAGAGTCCATGCAACAAGAAAAAACTTGCTAGATGGCTTGACCTACTGGTAGCTTGATAATACTATCACTAATTACAGTGCATCCGGAAAGTATTCACAGCGCTTCACTTATTCCACATTTTGTTATGTTACAGCCTCATTCCAAATTGTATTAATTTAATCTCTTATCTCAAAATTCTACACAAAATACTCCATTATGACAATGTGAAAAAGTTTTTTTTTTTTTTTTTACTTTTTTTGAATTTATTAAAAATAGAAAACTAAGAAATCACATTTACAGAAGTATTCACAGCCTTTGCTTAATACTTTGTTGATCCACCTTTGGCAGCAAATACAGCCTCAAGTCTTTTTGAATATGATCCCACAATTTAGCACACCTATCTTTAGGCAGTTTTGCCCATTCTTCTTTGCATTAAGTCTCAAGCTCAATCAGGTTGGATGGGAGACGTTTTGTGCACAGCCATTTTCAGATCTCTCCAGAGATGTTCGATCAGATTCAAGTCTGGACTCTGGCTGGGCCACTGCAGGACATTAACTGAGTGGTTCTGAAGCCAATCTTTTGAGATCTTGGCTGTGTGCTTTGGGTCGTTGTCCTGCTGAAAAATGAACCCTCGCCCCAACTTGAGGTCAAGAGCGCTCTGGAGCAAGTTTTTCCATCCAGGATATCTCTTTATATTGCTGCATTCATTTTTCCTTCTATCCTGACTAGTCTGCCAGTTCCTGCTGCTGAAAAACATCCCCACAGCATGATGCTGCCACCACCATGCTTCACTGTAGGGATGGCCTGGTGATGAGCGGTGCCTGGTTTCCTCCAAACATGGCGCCTGGCATTTACACCAAAGAGTTCAGTCTTTGTCTCATCAGACCAGAGAATTTTGTTTCTCATGGTCTGAGAGTCATTCAGGTGCTTTTTGGCAAATTCCAGGCGGGCTTCCATGTTCCTTTTACTAAGGAGTGGCTTTCGTCTGGCCAGTCTACCATACAGGCCTGATTGGTGGATTGCTGCAGAGATGGTTGTCCTTCTGGAAGGCTCTCCTCTCTCCACAGAGGAACGCTGGAGCTCTGACAGAGTGACCATCGGGTTCTTGATCACCTCCCTGACTAGGGCCCTTCTTCCCCGATCGCTCAGTTTAGAAGGCCGGCCAGCTCCTGGTGGTTCCAAATGTCTTCCATTTATGAATAATGGAGGCCACTGTGCTCATTGGGACCTTCAAAGCAGCAGAATTTTTTCTGTATCCTTCCCCAGATTTGTGCCTCAAGACAATCCTGTCTCTCAGGTCTACAGACAGTTCTTTTGACTTCATGCTTGGTGTTTGTGCTCTGACATGCACACTCAACTGTGGGACCTTATATAGACAGGTGTGTGCCTTTCCAAATTATGTCCAATCAACTGAATTTACTGCAGGTGGACTCCAATTAAGCTGTAGAAAGATCTCAAGGATGATCAGTGGAAAAAAGATGCACCTGAGCTCAATTTTGAGCTTCATGACAAAGGCTGTGAATACTTATGTAAATGTGATTTCTTAGTTTTCTATTTTTAATAAATTAAAAAAAAGTATAAAAAAAAAACTTTTTCACATTGTCATAATGGAGTATTTTGTGTAGAATTTTGAGATAAGAGATTAAATTAATACAATTTGGAATGAGGCTGTAACATAACAAAATGTAGAAAAAGTGAAGCGCTGTGAATACTTTCCGGATGCACTGTATATTGGGGCTGAGGTGTGTGCTAAATCAGAATCCTTAGTCTCACCAACGTCCTCTGCTACGAGGAAAGAGAATTGCATGCTTAACTTTGCATTGGCATACTCTGAACACAGTCATTTGTGACATACTAACTGTATTGATAATACACATAATGTGAAAATTCAGCAATTTTCAAAAATAAATTCCAACAATTGTGAAGATAAATGAGATAGAACTTCAACACTAAATACATATTCCAACTTTATATTTTTATTTTATTTCATGTAACTATTATGGGATCAAATCAAATCGAGCTACCAGCCCTCAGGTGCAGAGTTTGCATGTTCTCCCTGTGCTTGTGTGGGTTTCTTCCGGGCATCCAGTTTCCTCCTATATTCCAAAAACATGCATGGCAGGTTAATTGGCCGGACCAAATTTCCCCTAGGTGTGAACAAGCGAGTGTTCCTAAATGTGTGCCCTGCGACTGGCCGAAGATAGCTGGGATGGGCTCCAGCACCCCCCGCGAGCCTACTGTGGATAAGCGGAACAGATAATGGATGGATGGATGACCATTATGACAGATGAGGCCCTTCTTCACCTGCCTCTCCGTGCACTGTCGATGATGTCTTAAAAACACGTCAAGGGTAATATGTAAATACTTCTTAAATTACATTATTAAGACTGAAAATGAATGATAAAAAACATAAATGCTGTTTTGAAATAAAGCCGTAATTGTAATAGCGTAAGCTAACTCATTATTTTTGCAACCGTTACAGTGCCATTACCATTACAGACATTAAAAAGTGGTGCGTTAATTTGGCTACAGAATGCCAACCGTGGAGTGTCCCTGAACCTCCGACGCTGTATTCAGTGCCACGTTTTTCTGCTCTCCTTCGAGTTGTCTTTTCGGATCACGTCACCATTCAAAATAGCAACGTGACTATAGTTAGAGCGATTACGAATATAGTAGTCTATATGAATTTTAGACATGATTTATTTATCATCCATCCATTATCTGCACAGCTTATCCTCACTAGGGTGCTGGAGCCTATCCCAGCTATCTTCGGGCGGTGGGCAGGGGACACCCTGAACTGGTTGCCAGCCAGTCGCAGGGCACACAGAGACAGACAACTCACTCATTCACATCTATAGGGAGAATTTGGACCGGCCGATTAACCTGACAGGCATGATTTAGGGGTGTGGGAGGAAACCGGAGCACCCGGAGGAAACCCACGTAAGCACGGAGAGAACATGCAAAATCTGTACAGTAAGGTTGGTAGCTGGTTTTGAACCCATTACCTCAGAACTGTGCCGCATTCAGCTGTCGTGCCGCCCCTTGCCAATACAGTAAAAGCCAATATGATGTAAGCCAATTACCCAAGTTTTTAATGAGATTAAAAAAAACAGCTTAGCTACTGTTGTGATTTCGAGGAAAAGAGCGAGATAAGACGCGAGATAGTTACAGTGTTAGGATAAAAATATTAAAAATGTACCGTTTACCAAATTGTTCGAATTAGTTATCTTGACTCCATTAACCAAACATAACCTTCATTCACCTAACAATGCATGCTCGTTTCTTTTTGTAAAAAGACAAACAAGAGACCGGCATTTCCACACGGGGGAAGATTTAATTTCTTAAACAAATTAACGAAGTGAACTTCATCGAATTAGCAGAATTAGTGTCGCTCGACTTTTTGTCGAGTCTTCTCTCTCCATTGTCCTTCTCGATCTTCTGAAGTTCTTCTCTCGACCCACGTCTCTCTGCCAGCTGGTGTGCCGGCTCCTCCCATGGCCGGGACAGGAACGCCCCCTCGCCTCGATGTCTGAAATGGTCAAAACATCCCTGAGCGTTTCCACGTCATCAGGGCTTTGTTCTCGAAACATCGCCTGCCGTCCCCCGTCATCAGGGCCCCTCGGCGTCATCGGATATGCTGATTATCTTATCAGCCCTTGTCCCAGTTCTCGTTGTTTCTGTAAACATCATTCTTCACAAGGTTGCATTGACCTCGCCCCACAGCTCAGCCCGTGAATATCTTTTGCATTTAAATGTAATTTGTATTTGATCGTACAAAATCCCTTATAGTCAAATGTATAAAATCCTTCAATAGGTACGGACAGAACGACAGGCAGGCAGCACGGCGGCGCAGTGGTTAGCGCATGTACGGCACAGTACTAAGGTCTTGGGAACCTCCTGTGTGGGTTCAAATCCAGCTACCAGACTTCCTGTGTGGAGTTTGTATGTTCTCCCCGTGCTTGCGTGGGTTTCCTCCGGGCACTCCGGTTTCCTCCCACCTTCCAAAGACGTGCATTTCAGGTGGATTGGCCGGTCCAAATTGTCCCTAGGTGTGAATGAGCGAGCGAGTTGTCTGTCCCTGTGTGCCCTGCGATTGGCTGGCAACCAGTTCAGTGTGTCCCCTGCCCACTGCCCGATGATTGCTGGAATGGGCTCCAGCACCCCGCGACCCTACTGAGGATAAGCGGTGCAGCTAATGAGATGAGAACGACAGGCAGACATGACGTGAGATTAAAGTAAGATTTTTTTTTTTTTAAATTACATTTAATCTACCTTTTGCTTTTAATTCTGAAGAGAGAGCGACAAACGAAGCAGGAGAGAGAGAGAGAGAGAGAGAGAGAGAGAGAGAGAGAGAGAGAGAGAGACAGACAGGTAGACACGCGGGAGGACAGAACTTCAGACAGAGAGCAAGAGAGACGCGCGCGTACATCGGGACCTTCTTCATTGTTCCCTCTTTTTCTTTCTTTTTCGTTCGTCTTCTGGAGCATCTCGTTCGGACAACACACGCTTCTCTTCCCCAAAAAGTTTTCCAGTGAACACGACTCTTAACCAGCCTTATATTTCGGAAGTTGCTCCGTCTAACTACTGTTATATTGATTAATTTATTTTATTCGCGCGCAATGGCACCGCTCATCAACCAGTTGTTAGCTAACCTCGACGAGGAGCTAAAGACGTCCAAATAACGTAAGAAAAACTACTTGGCGACGACTTTGCGTCAAACCTTTGGATGTCAAAAGAATTCTCGTTTTTTTTCATGTTAGAAAAAAACTCTGGCTTTTGTTTTTGGAGGGTCTCCGTGACGGCTCCGAGCGCCTGGACCGGTCCAAGATGTTCGACTGTTGGAAATATTGCTTGGTTCTGGTTCTGCTCGCTAAAAGTAACCTGGCCGAACCAGGAGTCTCGAATGAAGGTGAGCGTCTCTGAATTACGTTAAATATTGAATACAAAATTCAATGGATTTCGTTTTACCCCAACAAACTGAGACGAATTGAGTTCAGTTAAGATGTTTCGATATAATATTCCAAAAAATACTATTTGTTGTTATACAATTACAATGAGGCTATTGGTTACAATTAATCATGATTTATGTTTCCCTTTACACTCCTAATCTAAAAATGTATGCATCTTGTATTTAGGTGTAGCTCAATATATAGATGAAGTAGTTAAAATACATTTTAACTGTAGAAGAATTCTGCAAAAAGTATGAATATAATTCATTTGGAAAAATAATCTTACAAGTTGATGTTAAGATGTATTTATTCAACAGGGACAGTGGACAAACATATACATGTCAAGTGAACAAAAATCCTTCAAAAATCCTTATTTGATAAGTGCAACCTGTCAAACCTGAGTGATTAAAATGTGGACATGTAAAGTATTTTTAAAACTTATTTCTTTGGTGAGTTTATTAAAGAATGGTTAAAGAATAAATGTTAGTGTTATTAGAGTTAAATGTACTACATAAACTGATTAATAAAAAACTACAACTTAAACTGTTTTGTTTCGACATCATTTTCTTGATTTGTAGCGCCCTTTATTCTCATCCTCATGTAATCAGAACAATATAATACAAGAAAAAAATCAGTGTTTAATGAAAAATGTGTTCATTTCTGAATAGGATCATGTTTCCAAAAAATCATATATTTATGCAAACCATGTTTAGCTACATGCTAATTTTAATATATAGTCCCTTAGAGGAACACACAAAAAGAACAAAAAAGAGAAACGGCGACCGCAAAGTTATTCATAATTAATCAAATATAGATCCAAACAAAATCCAGAGCTAATACAATCCCGTATACAACAATCTAAAAATATATCCCATGTAAATATTAATAAAATTCAATAAAAACAATGTACTGTACCTTATTCTGTTCATTGTTGTCAACATTTTATTATTTTTCTACTTTCACAAGATTACAATCAAATCGAGACCCAAAATATTGACTTTCACAACAAAATCAGAACAAAAAAACCCTGTAAACGGCAAAGTCAGAGCTTATCCTTTTACTTCCCCATCCCCTTTTATTATTTTCCACTATCTTTCAGTTTTCCCTTTGTAAGATATTTAACTCTTACCATATAGGCAGAACATTCTGCTTATTTTCCAGTTCCAAGACATTGAAGTTTACTCTTAAAATTAGTAAACACCTGGTTGATTATCGTATGTATTTCTTCGCATCTTGGTAGAGAATATTTCTTTAAAAAGGCGCAAAAAACACTACCATTGGCTTTATAAGATACATTTTAAGGATGTTTTTTAAATGAAAGAACCAAGATACAATATCTTAAAATGAGCCAAAACAGACTTCAAATGCGCAAAATATTTTGCCATGGTAGTTAGATTTTGCAGTTCACATTTTAACAATTCACTGCTTACCTTAATGTAGAAAAAGCCTCCAAAACAATTGATTGGCTTAATCTACTCATCTACTTCCTTTTATTATTATTTTTTTTCAATGCTACATAAAATATTCTGTTGTTCCTCTGGGTTAAATGTTGAAAAACGCAATGACTTTTTACCACCTTTGTGCCAATTTGGTTAATATCAGACTGATCGGCTTACAAAGTCTTGGATGAATCCCTCACTGGCTTGATTTCACCTCTAAAAATGTACCGATAATATAATTTGTGCCGTTTTTGGAAATAACTTGCTAGATGGATTGACAATATTTCAGATACAAGGTTCATACTGGTGCTTAAAAGCCCTGAGAATGCTTACATTTTAATATTGTGTTTTCCAAGACTGGAAAGTATCTGTAAATGCTTGAAACTGTTGCCATGTTTCTCAACAAGTCTGCTTAAGAATGAGGCCGACACTGCTATCTGGTGGCTTCATTTTGCTATAGCACTTCTTGCTCCCTTGTGATTAACGGCAGCTGGATTTATTTTGTATGGCATTGTCTTTTGAAGCGTCAGTGCTCCCTATGGGTCGCGCCCAAAAGGACAGGTGCATGCTACACCTAAACAGGGCACGATGAAAAGTGTATTACTGCAAGGATTACGGATCAATTATCAACATATATATTGGGCCATGCAAATAAATTAAGGTAGCGTTTTCCAGTAGTAAATTGTAATGAGAAGAACTTCCTACGACTGAAAATGTAAATTTCATATTACCGTAATTGTACCACTTTTAGGCTATTAAAAATATTTACACACGTATTTTTCAGATCCACATAGAGATTGACGATTTACTCAAGATCTAAAAATCATGTCTTCGTAAATGCGGACACAAGATTAAAAATTACAGATATATTTGAATATTGCAAGTAGAAGTTGAAGTTTAAAAAATAGTTTTAATTTTCATCCATCACTTCTCTTCCCTTTGCATCCACCCACTAACTCTAATATACCAGCCCAAAATGTCACACCAAACATAAATAAAATGTCATTCTTTTTCTTTACATGTTCTGTATCTGGAGTATAAGGTGCACTAGAAAAACCCAAATTGCTAACACATTTGAAAGTGCGCCTTAAGCTTTGCACACAGAAAAATATGGTGGATAAAATTGTAAAAGCAATATAATTGAATAATACTGCATACGGTAAATGTTCTGCCTTGAGAAACATAAAGTGGTCTTCTTTGGTTTGCATGTTAAATGTAGACTCATGAATTTGGCATTTTAACCTATCATCAAAAGGATTCTTAATAACTAAAATGCAACAACAATATTTTTTTGCCTTTATCTAATTTTCAGGGCTCTTGTCAATTTCTTTTGAGATTTTTTTAATCCAATAGTTTATATTTTTTGATAGTGCATCCTTATGTTACATAAATAAATGTAAAAATGTTTGGTTCACAATCAGTTGTGCCAATGTGAGGTCACAGTTCTGCCTTTGAGAAACATATAGAGTTTTCCTGCAGCGCCCTCTTTTGGTTATCAAGTTCATTGTTGCTAAACGGGGAAAAAAGAAAAACACAGAACATGAATGCTCATTGTAAATTCTATTTTGTTGTTGCATGTTGTTCACTAGCTGTCAAGCTGGATAAAAAAGGCCTACTTTGGAGTTAAGACCGTACGGTAACCATTTATGAATAAATTAAATCGTTTTAGTGGCGAAACCAGATGTCATAATGTTCATTTATGTTCTATTATATACATTATGTTGATTAAAATGTATTTATTTATTGTTTATGCAACCCTACCTCGTACTGTAGTTTAAATTCCATGTGCCTTATAGCCCAGTGTGCCTTACACATATTGAAAAATCCATATATCAGAAAAGACAATTTTTTGGGAGGGTGCGCCTTACAATCCGGTGCACCTATAAGTGCGAAAATATTGTAAAGTTATGTTAATTACTCATACAAACATATATTGCACTTAAGTCGTACAGTACTTACAATGTACTATTCTGTTGTTTCAGGGTTTTTATCTAGGCTACCAGGGGTTTGGAACTTATTAGCCAATTACCATAGGTTTCTATCCCCTGCCATACGTCAAATTCACCTTAAGAACGCACCTCAAAATAGATTAATGGCATATCTCTGGGGTTTACTAATTTTTTGGCAATGATTTGCTAAAGGGAATTATAGAATTAGCAGCTATCATAATAACGACTTATAGGTTGATAAAAAATTACCACTTCACACTGGGGCAGTGGTCAGTTTAATATCCACGGTCGAAAATGTTGATGTTCCTGATACATGTTTTGAAAGAGGACAGCTCCTTTTACTTTCCAAATGTCAGAGTCTCCTTTGCTTCAGCACTTGAGTGCGTGCGTGGAGTTTTCCCTACAGGATGCATGTCTGACTGGCGGTGCTCGAGAAGCCGTTGAAGGGGAGGGGAGACATATGGAAGGGGAGACTTGAAAAAACTACAACGTGAGGAGGAATGAGGAAGGAATATTAAGGAGGGGAAATGTTTATTACAGATCAGTCCATAACTAGAGTAACTGATAAGTGCATTGCTGCTATCATTAGAGAATAGAAAGTAACACATTTATTTGTGCAGCCTAGGCTAAAATAACATAACGTAGCCTAACATTACATATTCTAACATAACATACTGTAGCCTAGCTTTACATAACAAACTGTAGCTTGGCTTAACATAATATACTGTAGCCTAGCCTAACATAACATACTGTAGCTAGCCTAAACTGACATACTGTAGCCTAACCTAAAATTATGCTGCGGCGTAGCATAACATCGCGTTATTTAGAATAACCTAGCAAATTTAACAAAACCTATCCTTGCATAACATTACATAGCCTAGACTTGCATTACATAACATAGCATAGTCTTGCATGACATAACGTAGTCTAGCATAACATAACATAGCATAACAACGTACATTAGTCCAACATAACCTAACATAACATAGCTTCACCTAACATAACATAACGTAGCTTAACATAACGTAATCTAACATAAAATAACATACTGTAGCCTATCTTAACATCATACTGTAGCCTAGCTTAACATAACACACTGTAGCTAACATAGTTTAACATTAGCCTAACATAACTTAACATAACAGCCTAACATAACAAAGCCGAGCCTAACATATTTTAGCATAGCCTTACATCCATCCATCTATCCATCCATTATCTTCTGCTTATCCAGGGTCAGGTCGCGGTCGCAGCATCCTCAGCAGGGAAGCCTAGATTTCCCTATCCCCAGCCACCTCATCCAGCTCCGATAGGATCCCGAGGCATTCCAACGCCAGCTTAGAGATGTAGTCTCTCCGGCGTGTCCTGGGTCATCCCCAAGGCCTCGAAAACCTTAGTAGGCAGGCGTCCATGAAGCATTCTTATCAGACACCCGAGCCACCACTGATAGCTCTTCTCAATGCGCAGGAGCAGCAGCTTTACATTGGGTTCCTCTCGGCTAACCAAGCTTCCCACCCTATCTCTAAGGGAGAGCCCAGCCAACTTGCTCAGGAAACTCCAGGATCCTGATCTTTCGGTCATGACCCACAGTTCTTGACCATAGGTGAGAAGAGGAACGTAGATCAACTGTGAAATCGAGAGCTTTGCCTTTTCACGTGAGCGTTGAAGTCCCCCAGCAGTATGAGCTAGTGCCCAAAAGGTGCGCTCTTAAGCACACCCTCCAAGGACTCCAAAAAGATTGGGAACACTAAATTCTGTACTGCTGTTTGCTGCGTAAGCACAGACAACAGTCAGGTCCTGTTCCCTTACACAAAGTCGGAGGGAGGCTACCCTCTCGTCTAGCGGGGTGAATCCCAACGTACAGGTGCAGAGCCGTGGAGGAACTAGTATGTCCTTCGCTTCCTGCCACGGGTAACTTCTGAGTGGAAGAGAGTCCATCCACTCTCGTGAGGACTGTTACCTAAGCCCAAGCCGTGTGTGAAGGTGCGTCTGACCATATCTAGTAGGGCTGTCATGGTTAGGAATTTCTGGAGACGATTCATTGTCACACAAAAAAAATCACGATTGATGAATTAATTTTTTCCCCGCTGCATTATATGCTACTACAATAACATGAGCTTAATATTACATATACAACATATTAAAGAAGAACTTTAACCTAATCCTGGGTGCAGGTTTTTAGCCTGTTAGGTTAAAACCTTTTGAAGAACAATGCACAGGTGAGATAACATATCTTAAGGTCTTTCACTCACCTTTTCAGTAATAAAGTGTAAAATTGAACAAATTGCGAAAATGAGGTGCAGTTAGACTAATATGTCATAATTGCTGCAGCTCTAATATCTACTCAGAACCTCTCAACCTCCCACCCTTACATTAGAAAAGTGAAATTTAATGTCCCAAAAGCCACCTTTTGAAACCGGGGATTGGTGCACCAAAGTCCCCTCCTTTTGCTGCTGCTCGGCTCTCTACACACCCGACCTGGCAGGTGGTGAGCCGATGGGAAGGGGGACCCTCGTTGTTCCATTACGCTGTGCCTGGCCGGACCCTGTGGGTGTAGGCCCGGCCACCAGACTCCACCTCAAGGCCTGGCTCCAGAGAGGGTCCCAGTAACCCGTGTCCGGCGAGGGAAATCATGTACCAATTTTCTTTTTCACCTGCGCTTCGTCTGGCCCCTCACCTAGGACCAATTTGTCATGGGTGACCCTACCAGTGGCTTGAAGTCCCCTGACAAGATAGCTCTTAGCAGATCGCGGAGGAGATTGCCTAACATAACATAATTTAACACAGACTAGAAAAACATAACAGGTTAATGTAGCCTAAGATAACATAACATAAGGTTGGCTAACATAACAAAGGATGTCTGTCTGTCTGTCTGACTTTCTGTCTGTCTGTCTGTCTGTCTGTCATAGGTAAGGTACTGTATAGTGAAATATACACTTAACCTAGTTGTAAAAATATCAAGATGCTTTTGGTCGCCCCTTGGCGTGAGTTGATGTTAGCAGGGGTTCTCCCCGTGTTGAAAAATATATTAATGAAGCCATCACTGGAGTGCCAATTTTGACAACCGTTTCGGCCTGCTTAGCTTCTGTGGAGTATTCTTGACATCTGTTCACATTGCAAAGGGCTTTGCATCACTCTTGCAAAGTCGGTTGCATGATCTAAAGCCAGGAAAAAAGTACACAAAAGTGAAAGTGAAAGCAGGCCAGATTCCAAACATAAGCAGAAATGTCATGTGAATGCGTGCTTTGGAGAATTTTTAAATAGGGTTTTTCACACTCAGAATTGTTTGAATCAGTGTTTCCCAACTGTTGGGTGGGGATCCAAAAGTGTGTCATGGACCTTTTTTCAATGGGTCTTGGGCCTTGGCTGAGTACTCTGCTTTTGTCTAGAGTGAGTTATGCTGTGCTATAAATGTGCCCTGGGGCATGAAAAACCAAATTTTGGTATTTTGTGAGGACTTGTTGTTAAGGGGTTCTGTTGACTTGGTCATTTTGTAAATAGTTCGCATGCTGAAAAAAGTGCGAGTACTCCAGCCTAAAGACTAATACAGTATTTTCATCTTCTTAAGACACACATATAAGTCTCAGATTTCTTTCAAACTGTAGGGCGCGCCCAATTGAGAAGTGATCCCTGTCTCTCAAGCAGAGCAGCAGATGAAGACCAGCTAGGTGGCCTTAGAGATAGGTGCCCGCTTCTGAGAATGGGAGGTCACAGGTTTGAGGCTTGGCTGAGTCAAGACTTACAAAATGTTACACATTTTTGGGTGAAATCCAATGTTTTTGTGAGATCATTCACATTTTTAACTAAATGTAACCCCTGTGACTTAGTTGTCAATTGTTGGATTGCTATCATATACCGCTTGCGTGGTAACAGAAGCATGACATCACACGCAATGGATTGTTTGTGGAAGTGCTCATAGATGCTAACGCCAAAACGTTTCTAGCAATTTCAAAGTTGTTGTTTTACCAGAGGCGGAAGAAAGTCGTGCCCCCAAATATAATTTAAATCCAAACCCTCACTTTCTGTGTTTTTGTCCGCCATGGTCTGCTGATTTTTACACTACGCGGAAAAACATGGAAACCGAGCAACCGTGAGAGAATCGAAGTTTAATGAATCAAAGGTTTGCAAGTTTTAGGAAGCTAAAAAACGAATTCTGAAAGTTTTCATCTGTGTGTTTCAATACTTAAATAAACCACAACCAAACACAGTTTGGCTCCCACTGCTTTCTTATTTTATCCGCACCCTCGTATGCTTTTCTGTTTGGTTGGGAGGCGGTCGTGCGGCACTGGATGAACCAGTGCGCTGTATGAGTTGATGAATACAGAGATAAAACTAGCTACAGAGAGTGCACCTTCTAACACGGTGCGCCTTATGGGCGTGAAAAAAAATGGTATTCATGGGCGATTCAAAAAATCACAATTAATGTGTCTGAACATTCTAACGTTCATTGTGCAAAAAGAATTTGAGAAGAATCCTCAATAAATTTGAAAATAATTAGATGATACTCATTTTTTGTTGTTAATAGATCATTTTGACCAGGTCATTTTGTATGATCATATGCTAAAAAGCTGTCACAACAGCCACTCAAGTGGGACAATCTTTATTGGTATTAACTGTCTGTGTAGAACAAAGGAAATTGAACATTCATCATATCAAAGTGGAGAGAAGCCACATAATGAATTCTCAATCCTGAGTCGTGACCAGAGACCTCAACTGCAGATAATCATACTCATTCGTTATCAACCTAGTGTCCTCGGTGCATTGCAGATTTTTTCTATTCATCTGTTCTGTGGATTTTGGCGCACATCGCCGAATTTCTGCGTCACTTTAAGAGTGCCACTACCCTGGAACCAATCAGAGAACTGCTATCCATTTCCTGGGCGCTGATTGGAGCAAGCCGCATGAATCGTTTTACATGACGAGTGACAAACGAATAACCCTGTATACATGATGTTACCAAGCAATCCGATCAGCGAGGCATGTCATTACACTAATAGATGTTGCTATCGCATTTAAATTTGGACAAAAACATTTGTCACTTAGCAAAATGAACGAAGTTCCATGCTTGTTTGCGCTCACTGTTTTCAATTTTTGCATTTAAATGGCTTGCTAAAGCCAAGACTTGCATTACATATGAATGAATGCAGCTTTGACCATATAACGACGTTTGTTTCTCAACTTTTTCTGAGCCGAACCCCCTTTTTACATTGAAAAATCATTAGGAACAGTGTCTGTCTAAAATGTTTAAAGATTAATTCCTGAGGGCGATAAAAATAAATATTATTTCACTTCACTTTTCAAGCTTGAATTATCATGTTGCCTAAGTTGACAGTTTAAAGTTTGTTTTTATCATGTGTGGTCACCGTGGCTAATGAGATAACACAGCTTATTCCTTTTAGTCAATTTTTATCTAATTTTATATTTTTACTCAAAGTAAACCTGTTTTGCTGTAGTTTATGGTGTTTCTGTATGTAGAAAAAAAAAAACCATAATGCTTCAAATGAGCTAAAATGATCAATTCCAGTGGAACCAACATCTTATTTTACCACAATCTCTTTTTTGTTCAGTTTTTGTTCTATGATGAATTAAAAAAAAAATAAAATCAGGAAAATGCGATGCAAGATTTTCACCTTATTTGAGGTATTTTATTTTTGCAGGGAAACTTTAAACAGCTTCTTGACAAAGAAAAAGGTCATCAATGTACTGTATTTCCTGTATTACCTCATGAGCAGCTAATCATTATAGAAAAAGAGAATAAAATTGTAATCCGCTACCATACTGAAATGAACGAATGTTTTTGCAATGATAAAATTGGGCAATATTCTGCAGCACAATAGACAAGGTTCCATGGAAAACTGGTTCAACATCACTGATATAGACATATAACCCTGTAGACTTACACTATATATGGATGTATAAAACTGTTGTATCCACTATATATGAACTGAAACATTTTCGCAGTGAGGGCAGAAAATAAAACGGAAATGCCCCAGAGAAATCAACCAATACACATGAGGCTTTTTTGATGAGCTAGCCAAAGTTTGCACGTATCATCTGTCTCTACTACAAGTGGAGTATTCTTGACATCTGTTCACTTTGCTTTGCAGCATAAAAATATTGCAGATGAGGGAAACTCCACACAAATAAACAAATTCTTAGATTTATGCTATTTAATCTTGTTCATACTTTGCATAAATTCACTTAACACAAGTGGTTATAGAACGGATTAACCGTGAAAATAGAGTTATGTTTACACAGCTACTTAGTAATAACACAGACATGAGTAAACTATATGTGAATACAAATTGTATGACCCTACGTGATGAACATAATATTTTCATTCCTTTTGACGATGCAGGTGTAAAAATGTGTCATGTGTCATTAAGCAAACTTGATTTTTTATGCCAAATCACGAAGTAATTACAATGTCTATTTGCTCTTCCCTTTATTTGATTATACAGCTGATTGCTTTTGGTTTCGGTCCAAGACACTTCCACCAGGAAGAATAACAAATACAATACTATTTACAGTGAATAAAAATACAAAACATCAGCATTGTTGATTTATTGTAGGGCATAGTCAGTTAAGGAAAAACGTTATTACTATTTGCACTTAACTAAAAGCAAAGCAATGTGAGTGGAAATTATTTCAAAGGATTTCATTGTGCAAAAATGTAATTAGAAAATATGTTGTATACACGCTTTGTTCTATAATGCCAAGAAAAGCACTTGAAATGAAATATAGCGAGATTGCGAGTGTTAGATTCGCACTAGAAAATGTTTATATTAGGATGCATGATAACAATGGTTTCCCATTGATTATCATAACCAATAAAATTGTGCTTATGCAGAGGAATATTGATTAATAAATAACAGGATGCTATATTTAGAGGAAAAAAACACAAGCAAAAACCAATTATTTTTCTGTGTATCTTTTTTTGTTTGTTAACAATTTCGTTGACATTAAATGCTATGGTAAACAGGTCTATTGTTGGAGACACTAGAACTTGACTTTATCAATGAATTGATCAATAATTTTTTTGTTTCCCAGTAATAACTATTATTACAAAGTAGGAGCACCATCACACTAACAGATATTGCTGAAAATGTTCATTATGTGAAAGTACATCTCGTTCATTCATAAAGCAAAACAAAACTTGGCTAAGAAAAAAAAGTTATCACTCATTTTTGTCAATTGGCAATAGCTCAGCTGTTCATACTAGTAGCTAGAATAAATCAAAATAAATGCTGATGCAGATGACTTTAATGACTGTGACGTCATATTTGGCCATTAACGATAGGATAACTATTGGCTAGTGATGGAAAAATGAAGCCCCATAAAGCAGTCAAGCCGTGCAGGGAAATGCTTCACACACACCTAGGTGCTTCAAGATTATTTATTTCGTCGATTATGCTACCATATGGACAGAGAGATATATAACATTTTAAGAATACAATATATATATATATATATATATATATATATATATATATATATATATATATATATATATATATATATATATATATATATATATATATATATATATATATATATATATATATATATATATATATATATATATATATATATATATATATATGTATGTATGTATGTATGTATGTATGTATGTATATATGTATAGTGTTTTAACATGATTTTTTTTCTGTGTTACTTTGTCTATAGTTGTGCTTGTGCACAATAAAAATGTAAAATACGGATGTAAAATAAAGTACTTATTCTTTTTTATTTAAGTTAAACTGCACTCAAACCTAGCAAATCACTGCCTGAATCAGTCACATGATACACCGGCTTTACGGAGCGGCAAACATCACTGCTTAACACACACTTCGACTCGCGGTCCAGGAACCTTTCTTTTAAAAAAGGTTCATGGATTCGAACCAAGCACTACATCACTACTTTTTGCCCGATCATTCTGTATCACTAGTTTTTATGTGTCCTCACATATAAGTTTTGTGGTGTTGCTTCAAAAACCCTCCAACACTTCTTAGTGAATCACAATTCTATACTGTTCAATTCAATTCAAAAAAGTGATTCTTTGATAATGTTGAATTAACCTAATGTTAAACGAACACTAATGGTTATGTACACAAATGAACACACTTTCCTCATAAAGTTATCCAAACTGAAATTGCTCCAATTAAATGCTCTTATGGTGATTGATTATAATGCACTGTACTTTATTGCCTGTATTTTATATATCGCCATAATTAAATTGATTTTAACTCTTGTACGCAGTGTTGTGTTGAGGTGCTACACTATATTACCAGTTACAGTGCAGTCATAATGAATCAATTACCAAAAACAAATCTCATCAGTGTGAGTATTCAATATCTACAAAATGGACTTTCAGGTGATTGCAATAGCCTAATTTGCAAAGGCTATTTGCGGCAATGACCTGAAAGAAATAGAATGTTTGTAATTTGGCGTGATTGTCACTGTAAATGCTTAAAAGCGAACACTTGTAGACTCTTATGCTGCTTTGCAATTTCCGACTTTTGTCCAAGTACCGATCTCATATGCAGTCCAGAGTGGCTTCGTACATTTTGCACTGACATGAATAGATTTATTTTTAGCAGGACGGATTCCGCTGCGTCTCTCTCAGACGCAAGCGGCGGCTTTCTGCAGTCCTCCACCGCAGATGGCTGTGGAATGTCTTTTTTTCAGTTGCATTTGTCTACTCGGATTAAATCTGATTGAAAGAGTCAAGCAGAATTGAAATGAATGTCTTTAAATTGATTTCAAGAGAATCTCTTGTTGAATGACAGTTAGAGGACATTCTTTAAGCAGTTCTTTTCTTGAAATTCAGTTTTTTATAGTTGTAGACCGTGAGTGGTTACTCAACTCACTGCCTGCTTGCACCTTTTAACGTTGAACCTTTCAGCATTAGTGGGTAGTACATGTGTTTACATAGACTTTGAACTTTAAGGTGAGGTGTGTCGTTTGAGGTGTCCTTAAAAAGTTAAAAGTATTATATTTTATCTTTTAAGTATGTGTTAATGATACCCAACTCATTTTGAAGAGCCATTTTTCCCCACTGCCCCTATCTGCTTTTATCTTAACTTTACCAATGCTTTGCCGGGACTCGCAACACATCAGGTAGATGGGGAGTAGGTTGGAGAGTGACTCTAGGCTTGTCATTGCTGTTTTTATTAAGGGTAGCAAGAAAATATTAAATGTAAGAAAAGGCCAGTTTCAAATACAGTCAAAAGTTGCGGCTGAAATATGCAAATACTCATGACTGATCCGACTGAGGCTGCGATTATGACTTCAGGCTAGGAGATGGCGGCAGAGAGTAACAGATTTTCGAATTCCGGACAGCACCCTTTAGTATGGACCGGATTCGTGATGCGGATCGGCTTGAAGCATTTGTGGAAACTTGGGCGATAGTACAGGGACGCTAGCAAAATACTTTGGTTGATGATTTTTTTTTAATTCAATTATATTTTTTTTGACAAGAAAAAACTTGGTATGAATTTTGCAGGAAACATTCGGAAAGGAATTTACTCCCTAAGTATTTGTTACATTTTTATTATTAATTATGTTTGTATTTGCATTACTTGGATTACTTTTTCAATGTATCCAACTGTAGTACAATATTACTTATTATTTCCCACAATAGCATCACTGGACATAACTTTGGCATTGAAAAGAAGACTAACTTGAATTGAGTTGCGATGCTAATAATTATCGAAATTTGACCATTGTATTACGTGCTATTGATTTGACTAAAAGTATCTGATATATATATAGGCTTTCGTTAAGCAAAACTGTCAGCATTTACCGTATATTCCTCACTATATTCCTAAAATCTTTACCTTTACCAAAAATTCAAAAGTGTGACCTTAAATCTGATGCGTTTTATTGGGCAGAAATTACGGTAGGTTGTGATTTAACATTTTAAAAACATAATTTGAAAATTGAAAACTCATAATTACAATCATACACTACTACATTCATTAAAGAGATTGTTTCATAAATTTTAAAGGGGAAACCACGTTTCATATTGCAAGTTTATGGCGTATGAAAAAATGATTGTGAGGAATTTTTGTAATTTTTCAAATATTCAGAAAAAGGCTATTTTTTAAAGTGCGCCTTGTTATCCAATGCACTTCATATTCTAGAAAATCCATATACAGATTCCAAAGTTCTTTTTTAATACTAGACTACCCTTGAAACTTTATGAGTTTTAGTTTTTTGCGTAATCAAAGAATGAAAATAATTATATTTTTTTGCAATTTTGTAAGTAACTCAAATTCTAAAAATGAGTGAGTATGTCTTATCTAGAATGTCTTTTATGTATGTATTTTTTTCCTGGAATTTACAGTATGTCCATTAGTTTTGCTCTAAAGAGCGCTTAGTGAGTCATGTGCTGCTGACTCGTCTTCTCCATATAAAAACGAAGGTGTTTTTCAACACAAATTTGAAAAAAATAAGTACATTCCGCACTTCACAAAATAAACAATCCTCTGCTCATTTTAAGTTTATTCGATCTAATTTTAAGATATTTAATCTTATTTTTCTGGTAAATAGGAACATTTATACTTAAAATGTGGACATTCTTTCTTTTTTAGTATTGGGTGGATTGTTGTTTTAGTGTTTTTTTTCTTATCTGTCTAGAATATATTTCTCAAAACCACCAAAATGATCTGCCTTCTCCTAGATTAAATGTTTCTTTTTTATGGATGTTAACGATATATTTTTAACCCCCTTTTTTTTTTTTTTTTTCAGATTTCTCCCCCTTTCCAATCTAGAACAACCCCCTCAACCTATTTGTAGGGAAGTTCTCACCTCCCTGACTTTCTTTGAGGTGTCGTTTTGAGTTGTGTTGTCCTAGACCTTCAAAATAGGCGTTATTTCACCCTTGGTTGAATTTGTTAAGACCGTTCCGATTCGTTCTCCCGCTCATTGACAGCTTGATAAGTATTGTCTATTCTCTTGCCCATTTTGCCGTTTCCATTTTGCTTCTCTTTTACTTCATCACGCGAGCTTTTTCGGTTTGTCGTTCCCGCCTTCCCATCTTGCGTGACTTTCTCGCTGTTCTGCTCTTTCCAGTGATTCTCTTGGACACCACAGCGGTGCTGGGGGAACTGGACTGGAAAACCTATCCTATCAATGGGGTGAGTGACATGAGTGTGAACAGAACTTTTTATTTAGAATAGAATAGAATTGTCTTTATGTTATTGATCATGAATTAGTGTATGTGGTTTACAACAATATTAGAAGAAAAACTTGTACCGTAATATCCGGACTCCATAACGCACCTAATTGTAAGCCGCACCCAGGACATTTTTGAAAGAAAAATCATTTTGTACTTACATAATCCACACTTGTAAATGATGTTAATGGTCTGCATTTATATAGCGCTTTTCAAGTCAATGAAGACCTCCCAAAGCGCTTTACGGTTTGCTTCACACTTTTCTCATTTACACACTAACTAGCCGAAAGCAGCGTCAGCTATGCAAGGCAACTACCTGCTATCGGGGCCATTAGGGATTCAGTGTCTTGCCCAAGTACACTTCGACATATAACATGGAGGACAAGCGCTCTACCTACTGAGCTAATGCCGCCCCTTGACTATAAGCCGCATGTCCCCACATCGAAACATGAGATATTTACAAAGAAAGATGGCACACAGAAAGAGTTTTAATAATATACGTAACCTTAACTCTTAAACACGGGCTACCCGCAGGCCGCCGGACTTTTGATAAACGAATATATGGCTGTACGATATCACCAGTCACCCTAAATATGTCATGCCACATATTGTTGGAATGCTCAAAGCTTTCAAAATATTCTCATCAGAGAACTATCCCTATCAGTCTAAAAACAAGACACCCGAAAACTATAAAGCACCGGCGTATTAAAAAACTATTGAAAAAAACTTTGTAATGCCTATATGTAACTCACCAATTTCATCCCCTGGCTAACTTCAACTTCTTTGAATATCCACGAAAATGGCTTCATTACAAGGACAATTCATAGAATCCAACTGTGTAAAACATTTATTTCAAAACACACGATAATGTCGACAGATAAACAGTCGAGTCAAGTCAAGTCATGTTTATTTGTATAGCCCTTAATCACAAAAAATCAAAGGGCTGCACAGACCACAGATTAATGATAAATAAATAGAAATCTGCCTTAAATTTCCAGATCAAGTCATACGCAATATTTTACTTTTTGAATTTTGTGTACATTTCTGTAACTAATATAGGTTATTTTTGCACTTCTGAATCAGAAAATAGCATCAGTTTCTCTCCATCAGCCAATAGGGAGCTCCAGAGAGATGTATGCGGCTCCAGAGCCACTCGTTGCAGACCCCCAGGCGATTATAATGAGGTGAAAATATGGAGACAAATTAGCGCAGTGTGGCGCCCTCTAAGGGGATGAGTAAACTTACATCAAGAGCCGACCAAATATCCAGATATGAAGGTGACCTTCCTTCACTTCTCAAGCAATACTTGAGATGAAAAATTTGACCGTTATCACATGTCATATCATCTATCTCTGAACCGCAGATCTTATGAATAAAAATCTATTAGGTATTGATGCAATGCAGCATTCAGCAAGCCAGGTTAGATTCAGCTGATTCCAGAGATATTGCAGAGTTGATGATATTTATCTTTTGGCATTTTCTTCTCAACATCTGTATATAAATGTCTAATAAAGTGTGTACTCATTAGGTCAAGGGTTTAATTCCAACTACCGAGGCCTTCCCGTGTGAAGTTTGCATGTTCTACCCGTGCCTGCTTGGGTTTCCTCTGGCCACTCCAGTTTCCTCCCACGTTCCAAAAACATGCTTGTCAGGGTAATTGGCCAGTCCAAATTGTTTCTAGGTGTGGATGAGCAAGTGAGTTATCTGTCTCTGTGTGCCCTGCGACTGGCTGGAAACCAGTTCAGGGTGCCCCCTGCCCACTGCCTGAAGATAATTGGGATGGGCTCCCGCACCCCCACGACCATACTGAGGATAAGCGGCGCATAAAATGGATGGCAAAAGTTTCGTCTGCTGATTTGAATTCTTATTTTAACTCAATTTTCACTAGTTTCCCAGTAATATTTATACTTGAAATGAACAAATTCATCTGATACAGCAGATGTAAGTAATCTTGCTGATTTTTTACTATTTTCATTTATTTTAAGTAATTATTTCAATAATAAAATATTTTTTAAATAGCAAAATTCTCTTCTACCAATATAATTTCACTTAAAAACATGACTATTTTACTTGCGTTATTACAATTTTGAACAAAATAATGCAATTTGACATGGAAAAAGTCATAAAAGTACAACATGACAAAACAAATGTTATACTATAATACATTGAACACATTCTAATCAGAAACATGATTTGCAAACTGGTGAATTGAGTTTCAGCACTACTTTTGGGTGTGGACATATTTACACTTTTGTTACAATCAATCTATAACTTATTCTTTAGGTTTGAGGAGTAATTAGTTATGTTTTGAAAGGATAAGGATATAAGAAATCTTTGCAAAAAGAGCTGTTGCACCATCATTTTATACAGAATAGGCAATATTTTAGACCTGATAAAACCAGGTCTATTTTGTGGTGCAAGTGGTGATTTTGGTCTATTTGATTGAATCAAAGGAGGGTAAATTCTAAAGCGTGTGGTAGATTCTTAAAAAGTTAGTAATGTCACTGACCAGAACGGACACAGGACTCAATTGCATGTGTTTCTCAGATTTTATTGAAAGAGAGTGAGAGTAAGGCTTGCTTGATTGCTTAATCCGAGGACTGGCGGAGAGCGGGAGCGAGCAAGGCGGGAGTGACACTTCCGTGTCGGAAGAAGACAGGCGGGAATGGCAAGTCGTTTGACCAGGGCTGGAGATCATAGGCGATGTTGAGTTCTTAATAGTGGTCGTAGGCAGGCGGCAGGCAAAACAGGCGTAGTCAGGTTCAGAAACGGGTCGAAAAACGGGAATCAGGCAGGAAACAGGTTTTAACAGGGACGGAGTCGGACGCTCACTGAGTGAAACACAACAGCTCGCAACGATCTGACAAAGTTTGAACTGAAGTCGGGGGATTAAGAAGGGTGTGGCCACCAATCAGCTTGTCCGGGCTGTTGGTGCCAATCAAGCAGCCACTGGTGTTCCAAATAGGGCAATTATGACAAGTAAATGAAACAGTTAATAAATGGATACAAAATCTGGAAAATATTTATTAAGGGGACATACAGGGATCAACGTTGGTACAAAGCAGGCTTGAATTGCAGACTGTTTTCAATTTTGTTGCTTTAGCGACTCTTTTTCAGCTTGAGTATTTTAATAGAAATGAAGGGAGCTGTTTCGATTTAATGATAGTCCATCCAACAATATTTTAGGGTGAGCCACGTAGTCCCGAGATGTCAGACAGACCCATATGTAGGACACAAGTAGACGTAAAATGGGGATTTGATTAAACACCAATACAGGGTGTTTATTCAAGAAACAAACAATAAAACCCCTTCACTAATGGTAAGGGAGAGTGGAACCGGAACTGCTGAGGAGAGAAGACTCGAGAGGGGATCTAGGTTGGGGAAAATCTTGAAAATGAGACTAACGAGATGGTTGGAGTGGTAGGTCTTTAGACGAGGACGAAAAACTTGGGAGGAAGACTCAAGAGGGAAACCAGAGAAGGGATCTTTAGGTGACAAGAATCTTGAAGAGGAAACTTATAAGATGATCATTGGATTGGCAGGTCCCTGAGTGGATGAACTTGGAATGAGAAGAAAACTGAAGGATGAAGTGTTGAGAGGAGAAGCTTGTCGTCTTGGCTAATGAATGTCTTGAGCAAGAATCAAAACGAATAAGCGTCATGTGTCACGGATTGGCGTGGTGGCGTGGAAGGTGACCGGACCAGAACGGAGGCAGGAGGCATGAAGGGAGAACTCAAATGCGTTGACGATCCATAAGTTTCATTTAATAAAATAAAAGTCGCCCAATACTCCGGGGCAAAACAGAACAATACAGAGTTCCTCCGGCACGAACTCAACAGGACATGGCATAACAGACTAAAACAGGACAAGGCATAACGGACCGGGATTGTGAATAATGAGTAAAGAGTAGTAATGAACCCGCAACGGCAGAGCCCACAATGCAGCCTTAAAAACAGACCCACAATTAGTGGAACTGCTTTCAGCTGTTGCCCAGAGGGCGGGGCAGACTGGTCACCAAGGCGACCGTGACAGAGCCCCCCTCTTAAGGGACAGCACCCGAGGTCCCAAAAAAGAAAAAATTACAACCTCACGCCCCGGAATGTTGACGCTCGCGATTGGGGCAACCCCGCTCCCTCCTCCGAACATGCAGGAACGGGGAGAGGCAGGCGCCATCTGCGTCGGGCGGATCGGAATCGGCGCTCGGCAGGGAGGGGGTCTGGTGGGCAAACTGGCCAGGGGATAACAGACAGGCAAAATCAGAACAGACAAGACATGAGAGAGTCAAAATCAGAACCGGCAAAACAGGAGCAGCGGAGTCGGACTGGCACGCAGGCAGCGGAGTCGGACTGGCACGCAGGCAGCGGAGTCGGACTGGCACGCAGGCAGCGGAGTCGGACTGGCACGCAGGCAGCGGAGTCGGACTGGCACGCAGGCAGCGGAGTCGGACTGACACGCAGGCAGTGGAGTCGGACCGGCACGCAGGGGAGACTGAATAGCAGGCAGTCGGCACGGGAGTCGGGCAGGCAGGCATCAGAGTCGGAGTCGGCCCGACGGGCAGCGGAGTCGGAGTCGGCCCGACGGGCAGCGGAGTCGGAGTCGGACTTGCACGCAGGGGAGAGGGAATAGCAGGCAATCGGCACGGGAGTCGGGCAGGCAGGCGTCAATTCTTCCTGGGACCCCATTCGAGGCACAGCAAGGGCCACGACGGGCGGGGCCGTGGTTCGAACGGGCAGGGAAGGCCAACTCAGTAGGCGCCTGCCGAACTGCGCTCTCCAGCTCTCCCCAAGTCGCGCTGGGATCGTTCGCTGAGTTCTATTTGTTGGCTGGTTCATTCTGTCACGCGACGTGGTGGCGTGGAAGGTGACTGGACCAGAACGGAGGCAGGAGGCATGAGGGGAGAACTCAAATGCGTTGACGATCCATAGGTTTTATTTAATAAAATAAAAGTCGCCCAATACTCCGGGGCAAAACAGAACAATACAGAGTTCCTCCGGCACGAACTCAACAGGACATGGCATAACAGACTAAAACAGGACAAGGCATAACGGACCGGGATTGTGAATAATGAGTAAAGAGTAGTAATGAACCCGCAACGGCAGAGCCCACAATGCAGCCTTAAAAACAGACCCACAATTAGTGGAACTGCTTTCAGCTGTTGCCCAGAGGGCGGGGCAGACTGGTCACCAAGGCGACCGTGACATCATGAGGTGGGAGCCTGGAGTATTCATGATAGAGCTGGCTAATTCTGCTACTGGGGAGAACCTGGGCAGATGAAGTGTGAGAGGCACTGAAAAATGAGGTGATGCTGTCATTTCTTGGAAAATGAGAAGGACTGCAAGTGCCAAAGCATAAACATGATACTCAGAAAATACAGAAATCAAATCATAAAATGAAATAAGCGCATCTTGAAGAATAATAATTTATTCAGCTTGCTTGAAAAAGTTAAGCAAAATCATAAATTGCATTCGTTTTTCTTTTTGATAAACTTTATAAATGAAAAATTGCAAGTGTTGGCATGAAACAGGTATCTTTCTAAAATGTCACATCTATTTTAGGATGTAAAAGGACAGCTCAACACTCGGGGATTCTTTTTTTGCTCCCATTAAAGAAAAACTTAAATTCTTTGCAGCAAGGCCAGTATAAAGAAAAAACACATCGAAGTTATGTTGTGTCCACTCGTGTTGCAACAACGAACAAACTCGATTGAAAAAAATCGAAAAATCGATTGAAATAGATGATTAAAAGCGTTGGCAACTAATAAGATCATCGATTTGTTGTATCATGTGATTTATGAGCCACCAAGAATTTTTAAGGGAACAGACAGAAATATGGAGAAAAACAATCAGAAAGTAAGTATAAAATAATTAAAGTAAAAAGAAAAATAGTAATAATGACATGTTTAACTCTTTCTAAGGAGCAAATTCTTGAGCATTTATATTTTTTATATTGGCAATGTTTATCATATTCCAAAATTTAACCCCCCAAAACAAATTTGTTGACAACAGTTTTGATTTTTGATTTTTTTTTTGTCGATCTCCAAAATCTACTCAATATTAAAATGTATTTCTTTTTGGTTTTTGTTTTGTATGATAAGTCCAAATTTAATATGATGATAAGTTGGTAGGAAAAGAGTATCTCATATATTTGCAGGTGTATAGCATACATTTCTATGCATTTCTCTAAATCAAGTTAATTGACAAACACTTATAACTTTTTTATTGATCTATATCATAGAATATTTTGTTTCGTTCACTATCTTCGATCTGTCTAGGACTTCAACCTTTGAATAAATAGGAGGGAAATTAGAAATCCCCTTTATCGATTAATAGAAAAAATAATCGACTGATTAATCGCTTTAGGAATTAATCGTTAGTTGCAGCTCTAACTGTCCACCTCCTCCACGTTGTCCCTAAAAAAGCGTTAGCAACCTCATTAGAGGCTTGTCAGATAAAGTTGGCGTTAAATGGTTGAACAATAGCGCGAAAAATTCAAATCAAATCAATAATTCATTACAACTGCAGAGATTTAATGTTATTTTCATAACATTCCTCTCTTTCAAGCCTTTAGGGAGACGATGACAAATTGCGCTGTTGTAATTTAAATCTCTTTGCTATTTGCCAAGTTGAATTTTTCTCCGGTTGTTATTGATACAACTGGTGCGCTGTGCATGTGGGTGCGCTTGTGTCTCAACTAAATAGGCATATTAATTTATATGCAAACTCTCAATTAACTCATTCACTGCCTGCCTTGCTAGCATAGATATTTGTTGTCCATAGCTGTCCATGGTAGCCTAGTTAGAATGGTTCTCTTATAGCTAAAGCTGTTTATGGCACCCTAGCTAAAGTGAATCTTTGACGTCTATTGTCGCCTAAGGGAGCTTAGCTTGAATCTATCTTTGACGTTTACAGCTGTCTATGGCAGCCAAGTTAAAGTGGGTCTTTGATGTTGTCTGTGGCAGCCTAGCTAGAATGAATGTCTTACACCTATATCTGTTTATGGCAGCCTAAATCAAATGAATCTTTGAAGTTCATTGTCGTCTATGGCAGCCTAGTTTGAATGGATCTTTGACCTCTATAGCCGTCTATGGCAGACTCACTAAATTATTTGACATCTTTAGCATTTTGTGTTTTATGTCTGACATCTTTTGCATAATCAGGTTTCTGTAATTAGTGTCCAAACACAATTTTGCAAATTTAAAGTGTAATTTTTCTAGTAGATATATTAATCATTTTATCTAGTAAAATGCAAACTTGTAGACTTAACATAAAAACATTATCAAGCAGCTGGTAGATCGATGAACTATCTTACCAAAATTAATTTTTATAAATACTCATAAGTCGAGAAAGTTGTATATCTTTTACAAAGTGGAATTCGTACCTAGCAGTCGCCATCATGTTTGTTTGGCATCTTGATCTAAGCTGTGCTCATTTGGCAATATCGTGCCATCTAGTGCTCAAATAATACACGATGTACCTTTAAGATATCATATTTTATCCGAGAAACCAACAAAAATGTCTTTAAATAAGAAAGTACATTCTTAAATTGAGCAAAATTCTCTGCAAATGGGCCAAGAATTTTTTTTTCTAATGCAATATTTTACAAAAGGTTTTATTTAGAGAAAAAACATTTGGGTAAAGGATGGCCTAGAGAAATACACTGACCTGTCAGAACCCGAACAGAAGGAGGACCCGGATGAGTAACGTTTTCACACAAACTTTATTTTATGGGAATGGGGCAGTCATGCGCTCTAACATATACGCCAGTGATTCGGCGATCGCTGGGCGGAAGAAGTAAGAAAAACAGGAAGCCAGAGGCCGACGAGATCGATACCAGATACACGAGCAAACACCGGACAGACGGGGTCGATACCGTACAGGACGGGACGGATAGGTTCGATACCAGATACTGGAGACTGGAGTCAGATATCAGACAGGACGAGACAGACGGGATCGATACCGGATACTGGTGAGTGGGGCAAGATATCGGACAGCATGAGACAGGCGGGATCGATACCCGATACTGGGGACTGGAGTCAGATATCAAACAGAACGAGCTAGACAGGCTCGATACCGGACAGGATAAACAAGCAGGATACCAGTTGGAATTACATTAAAGGCTTCATTTGATGTATTTGTTCAATTGTATTCTTCGTATAATGTCACAATCCGGTGCGCTATCTTCCCCCAGAGGGCCCCAATCATGTTTGGAACTGGGCACTCCACGGATCTCCACGCACCTGTTTCCCGGGTCAACCCAACAACCTGCCTTTTAGATCAAATTCCCATTTCCCTTTTATGGACATTTTATGGATTCTTTGAGGAACCGATTTTAAATGTAGTCAATTGCTCTCTGGGCAAGTGTTTTCCCTCCAGCCTTTAAAATGGCGGTGATGAAGCACTTTTTGAAAAAGAGCAATTTAGACTTGAGCATTTTTAAAAATTACTTGGGGGGCACTCCGGTTCCTCCCACATTCCAAAAACATGCATGTCAGGTTAATTGGCCAGTTCAAATTGTTAAGAAGGTACATATGGCGTTCCCCAAGGTTTAATTCTAGCCCCAGTATTTTTGATCTGCATATGCTTCACCCTTGGGGATTGAATCAGGAAACACGGGGTCAATTTTCAAAATGTGCATTTATGCTTTTGGGGCCGGGGAGGGATGAAATTACACTGGTTTTGAAATTGGCTCCCTGTTTGTTTCAGGATCAATTTTAAGGTGACTTTACCATTTTTTTAAATATCTTAATGGTCTTGGGTCATCCTATATGTCTGATTTACTTTTATTATAACAGCCCTCGTTGAGGTTCTCTGGCCGTGGTTTGTTGACTGATCCTAGGGTGAAGATCAAAGCCTATGGTGAAGCCGCATTCAGCCACTTTGGTCCTCACTTATTGAAAAGTCTGCCGAAAGACTTCAGGTCCGTGGGGACCCTCGACATTTTTAAGAGGAGGCACAAAACCCTTTTTAATACGGCTTTTAACTGCTGTTTTTTTTGTTTTACCAAAAATATTTTACTGTGACATACTTTACTTTTTATTTCACATTTTTGTCTTTTGTTCTGCAGTTGTTTTATTTCTATTTTTACATTTCAGTGTCATTTGGGGGGGCTTATACTGGTAAGGTGTGGTTCAATAGCTGAAAATCCCGAGGCCATCTGCTGCCATCCCTATTTGTGTGGAAAATCCTCCCTCAGGTCCCATTCCTCACATAGTTAGTCCGTACCTTGCCATAATCATTTTATTTATATTACTATTTATTTCGTTTTAATTGTACATTAACCATTCTGTGTGTCTTTGTACGAGGTGTTTCAGGTTGTTAGGTGGGGAAGGGAGAGGGAATTTTATTGTCTTGTTCTACACTAAATGTTTTTATACAGCACTTTGAGTGGCAATTTATTTCCTGAAAAGTGTTTTACAAAGTAATTTGATTTTAATTCAACCGCAGCCCTTCATATATGACTGTTTGGACTTCATTCTTGGTTGGGTCATTGCTTTTTCCAAGGCACTTTCCTAGCTGCTGTTACCATCTCAGGTTTTGTTTTTGATCATAGTTCGGGTACTTTTCTAGTTTTTTTAAGACTTTTTTTTCTTTTTCTTTTAATAAATACCATCCTTGGTTGAGCAAACCTGCCTCCGGCTTTTGGTCCACCTACGACATCTTGACAGAATGACCCGACCAAAACTGGAGTCCAAACAGTACTTTAGATGGACGAGGATGATTAGGGACAGGTGCATGGAGATCCGACACGCCTGTTCCATAGTTCCAAACCAGATTGAGGTCCTCTGGGGGAAGGTAGCGCACAGGACTATGATATAGACACTCTTCCTGTCCACATATTTCTTCTATTTCTTATTTATTTTCCAGTGGGACGCAATAACAGAAATGGATGAACAGAACAGACCCATCCACACCTTCCAAGTTTGCCATGTCATGGAGCAAAACCAAAACAACTGGCTTCGTTCTGGATGGATCCTGCGGCAAGCGGCGCAGAGGGTCGGTCGCTTTACACTCTCACTTGCGTCATTTGGAGAAAGTGATGTACCGAAATAAAAATTTGGGTCTGAAACGGAAAAACTAAAATGTGAAACACTTGGCCGAAAGCCTGAAATGGATAAATAAAGGGGAAAAAAATAATTAAATGCTGCAGTCCCTCACTACTTTGCGCTTTGTACTTTGCGGCCTCAATGTATTGTGATTTGAATAATATTCCTAAATCCATTATACCTGATATCCTGTACTGCTGCACGAGAGGGCCGGCACAGCAAATTTTTGTAAGCTCGGCTTTTTTTTTTTTTTTGCCGTTCGTTCCAGCAAAAAGTAACTGCGCTCATCCCTTATCTCCCATTGCGTATTGCTGCGAGCGGGACCGGCAGAGCACACATGTATCGGGCTCTGCAGTGGGTCTTTTTTTTTTTTACATCATTTCTGCATAAAATAAACTGCACTCGTTCATCTGAGATCCATTATCCTAAAAAATAAGCAGCTGGGTCGTGCAGCCTCTCCCCCGAGTGAAAGCCAGCTTCATATGGCTCGCCTCACCTTAGGTATGACAATCACAATGTTGGTCTTTTGATGCCTTATTTCAGTTTCATTTTATTGATGCATTTTAGTTCATTTTCAGTCAAAAAATCTGTGCCACACATTCGGTGCATCCCTATTAGAAAGTTGGGATCGAGTTGGCAGTCCGAAAAACTAATCAGAGGAGCAACATCGGCTGGGTGCGTCACAGAGTGTCACATTACCATTTCATACACTCATACATACATTCATACGCGAACAGTAATTGTGTCGCTCGGAAAAAGTAAAAAATGCTGTAGGAGGAGGAAAATGTTGAAAATACAAACTCCAAGCAAAAAATATGTCAGATTATGCAAGCCTATGCTCAGAGATATTGGTTAATCAAAAACATCATTGTAAATCATAAATGGCAAAGGAAGTAATCAGTAACAACAGTTTTACTAGCCTAAGCATTTCAAGATATGACAAATTGATTATTTTTTTATATGTACAGTATTTTTGTATCCGTAAATTCAAGTGTAAAGTAATAGATAATCTTAACTTATTCATTACCATAGACTGCTTTAGACATCAAAGATCTATTTCAGCTAGGCTACTATAGATGGGGAGAAATATCAAAGGTGCATTCTGCCTTAGACTTCAGTCAAAGTCAACAATCCATTTTAGCAGAGCTGCCAGGGAATGTGTTAAAGGAGAAAGATCCTGTGATTTTATACTCTTTCACAATGAAATACTGCAAAACTGAAAATAAATTACCATCTGTTGGACAAAAAAACAACACGTGAAAAGAGAAAATATCTTAAAATAAGAAAAAGTACTAAAAATTAGAATAACTTTCTGCCAACAGAGTAAGACTTTGTTTTTTGTATTGCAGTAAAGTATGCACCCAATCTTGGAGGTCAAAATTGTGCTTGATTTTTTTTTCTAAAAGAGCTCAGTGTTTCTCACATAAGATCATTTGTTATACCATCATTGCCTCCATTGTTTTTTTTCATCTTTTGAGTCTTGATTTGTCATTGGAGCTAAAAATGACATTAAAGGTGTTTTAGTGAAAAATCCAAGACTCCTGAAAAGTCTCATATCGGTCAATCAGTCGATACTCAATTGCGTGTATGCATTTTTTTCATCATTTTAAAATGCTCCAAAACGACGAAGCAGTTAGTAATATCCTTCAATAGGATCTTTGCATTTTCTGTTAGGTATATGTAGAGCTTCGGTTCACTTTGAGGGACTGCAACTCCATTCCATGGGTGTCGGGGACCTGCAAGGAAACCTTCAACCTCTTCTACCTGCAGGCGAATGAGCCATTGCTCTCATCGACACGTTTTCGGGCTGCTGACTATGCCAAGGTCAGAATCCTCAATATTCCAGTGTGAAAAACCCTGAATGATCTCATAAAGTATTTGTGATATAAGGTGGACACCATTGCGGCAGATGAGAGTTTCACCCAGACGGATCTCGGTGATCGGGTTCTGCGTCTTAACACTGAAATCCGGGAGGTGGGGCCATTAGCCCAGAGAGGTTTCTACTTGGCCTTCCAAGATGTTGGAGCTTGTATTGCTCTTGTCTCCGTCAAGGTCAGGAAAATATTTCTTACCACTAACATGTGTATATTTCTCCCCCTACTTATTTACCTTTTTAAAGATAATCTAAATTTATTCACTAAGCAGCTGGTAGATTGTTATGCTCGTTTTGGGTTGAGGAAGGAAGGGGCGGTAGGTGGGCGGTAGGTGGGCGGTAGGGCGGCGGCAGTCCTAAGTCGAAGTCAGAAGTTTAAACGTAGTGCGGTTGTGAAATCGCAAAGCACTGCGCTTTTTTTTAAGGTTTTGTAGTGATTGATGGAGTTTTGGACAACCACAATTGTTACTGTTCGAGTTTTAAAAGCACCGACCAATCAGAGGCAAGCTTTAAGAACAGCACAAGCCAATAAACGCGATTCAAAGTTTGCAAGCACCACACCCACCGTGTGAGCTCATTGAGTGTCATGCCAGACTCAGTAAATATAGTCCCACAGTCAACAAACGAGAAGGAAATGAAGCTTGCCCCGAAGAAGGGCGGTACATCACTTGTTTGGACCTTTTTTGGTTTTGACAAAGCGGACGTGGATCAGAAGAAAACACCCGCTTCAGAATTTATTTTCGCGTAGTCGCCAAAGTTTGGGAACCATTGTGCTAGATAAAGATAAAACATTGTTCCGCCCTGCTTTATTCCTGGACCCTGGCTATTTCAGCTGAAAATGAAAATCTCCATTCTGATCCCTGATTATATTATATTATTATATTATTTTTAAAATTGTATTTTGAAGATCCAACTTAAAGCTGTCAAAAAAAGACAAATTAAGATAGAGAAGACTAGTCATCGGTGCATGGTTGACCATCAAGCTACACTGCAAAAAATAAAGTCTTTGTCAATTTGGATTTTCATTTGAAGTTATTTTGTTTCTTGAAAAAAAGGAAAAAAAACAATAAGCAAAATTGCAAATATCAAAACTCTTAATGTTTTGTTGTTTTTCTCAAGGTTGGTAAAATAAGTCCGACAACTGATGTGACTATTTTCTTTTCGTGACCTACCAAATTCAACTTTTTAGGTGTTTTTCAAACGCTGCCCATCAACTCGGCGCAATCTGGCAGTTTTTCCAGACACTGTGCCGCATAGAGATTCTTCCTCGCTGGTGGAGGTTAAGGGCGCCTGTGTAGAAAACGCAGAAGAGAAAGACACGCCAAAATTGTACTGCGGAGCTGATGGAGATTGGTTGGTGCCACTCGGTCACTGCATGTGTAGCATCGGCCACGAGGAGATGGATGGATACTGCCAAGGTAAGAGCTTGTTTTTTTCTATTGTCCTTGGATTGTTTGTCCTACTCTTAAAATAAGAGTTGTTGTTTTTGCCTATTTTTCTTACTAGCCAATACATGAAGTATCATACCCATGTTAATTTAAAAGAAGGTAGGGAAACTATCTTTTACCCAGTATTGTCATGGACCAGGACGGACACTCGGATCCAATTGCGTCAGTTTCAGAGTTTTTATTGACAAGGATCGTTGGTACAGGCTTGGGACGTCGGCTCTTGCTGGTCAAAAGCTTCTTCAGGCGGAACGGCAGCTCCGTGATGAAAAGCGTAAGGTGCAACGTAGCGGGTAAGTCGGTGGCCGGGGCGGGAGAGTAGATCGTAAAACTTGTAACAGAAATAGGTCAGGCAACGAGAGGCAGGCATGAATCAGGCAAGAGAAATCGTGGGTACCTTGTATGTTGGAGTCACACTCAGACATACGAGGAGTACACTCGAACGTCCATCTCTGGACGCTGACAGCTTAAGTGGGGAACACCATCCAATCGGGAAGCGCATTCCAGCGCGCCAGATGATTACCCCAGGTGGCTCCACTTAGGTAATCACGAAACCTTATAATCCCTATCTAAGTTTGCTGTCATGTTTGTCTGGCATCTTCTTTGCTGTGCTTTTGCACAATACAGTACCATCTAGTGGTCAAATATTACATACTGGGGCTTTAAACCAGGTTTATTTTAATTATTTTCTCTACAAGTCTATTTTTAATGTTAGCTCCAACATGACGAATAAAAGCCCCATCTTTTCTCAGCCCTACATGAAAAAATAAGATACTGACCTCTTCCAATAAAACATGTTCATGTTGTTTTTTATCTTCTGGTTAACTACTTAAGTACAACAATTGTATATAGTTTTATTTAATTTAAAAAAATGATTTCATATTTGTATGGCCTAATCTCCTTATTGGGAAGAGATGCTATTAATGATCACTTCTTAATTATTCCATAGTAGAATAATAAATCATATTTTTTCCTGTGTTAAACATAATACACAATCAATTGATCAGAATTTAGTTAGTCAAAAGTTGTTGTCATCAAAACCAACTTTGGTCAGTGTTGCTTCCAACAAACACATTGCAGTGCAGATGACTGCATTACACGCTTTTTTTGAAAGAGAAAATTGAACACAAAGAAACATTAAAGCAATAACCTTCTATCACATTAAGAGACCTCACTGGTCTTCTTGCTCTTCCTCGAGAGCGACTTAAATAAACGACCTGTCCCAAAGGCTCTTCCCTGGCAATTTCACCTCACATCATATTATCTTTTATTCCTTCTTCGTTTACTTTCCTTTCAATCTCTTGCTTTTCCTTTTACATGATTCTTGTTTCTTGCCCTATTTTATCTACATTTACATTGTTATCTTAAAATACCAACATTTAGCACTAGGAGTAGCTGATCTTGAAAAAAAATATCAACTTACATTTTTCAATATAAAATCACAATCTCGATTTTATCAATATTCTTCCCCTCAAAAATATTTTAGAACTAATTAGCACATAGGGCGGCATGGCGGCTGAGTGGTTAGTGCATCCGCGGCACAGTTCTAAGGTGATGGGATCAAATCCAGCCATCAGACTTCCTGTGCGGAGTTTGCATGTTCTCCCCGTGCTTGCGTGGGTTTTCTTCTTCGTTCCGAAGACATGCATATCAGCTTAATTGGCAAGTCCAAATTGTCCCTTTGAATGAGCGACTGAGTTGTCAGTCTCTGTAGCCTTTCGACTGGCTGGCAACCAGTTCTGCCTGAAGATAGCTGGGATGGGCTGCAGCATCCTCCAACCCTACTGAGAATAAGCAGTGCAGATAATGGATGGATGGATAATTGGCACATTTCGAAACAAATTCCTCTGAAGTCTAGTCAATATATTGAAGAATATGTGACATTCTAGGAAATATTTCTACTTTGTAAAATAAGTTTTATTTAAATTGTTTATTTTTTTTTTTCATAATTAAACAGTATGCATTAATGCAAAGACACTAGCATTAGACTTAGTCCTTCCAGCATTTGTAGTTAGCGTTTGCTCTAGCGGCTAAAGCAAAATGATGCAATTTGCCAATGCACCATGCAGTTGTGTCAGCAAAATTATATGCTAAAACCAGTGACTTAAATATTTTTGAGATCACAATCTTCTTTGTGTTTTATGTCATATCTGTAAATCAGTATGTCAATATTCGCATTTGTCCAAATTAGGGCTGCAACAACGAATCAATAAAATTGATTAAAATAAATTGTTACAAGTGTTGGCAATGACTTACTTTATCGATTTGTTGTATTGCGCAAATCATGCGCAACTCGGTACGTCGCGGCGCCATTGATATCACACACAGCGCGAGTCAGCGAGCATAACACCGAGGTGGAGTGCGAACTAAGGCACCATTTTCAAATGCTACGTTCAATTCAACTCATGAAACATGACGGACACGAAGAAAACAGTTCGACCAAGGTCTGTAAAAGCGTGGGAGCATTCCACACTTCACAAAACGAATAAGTGCGTCACTTGCACTCTTTAAAAAAGTCATATGCCACGAGAGCACCACAATAGTAAGGCAGCAATCATAACCAAAACATGGAGTCACCGACAAGGATGAAGGGAGCTCAGTAGAAGGGTAAGTCAGTTATTTGTTTATATCCGTTTGTTGTCTGCGTTTTAGAGAGTGCAAAGATAACTTTCATCTGGTAGCTAGCTGATGTTACCGTTTTTTAGCTGATTAAAGGCTGCGCGTGTGTGTGAGATTCTTTTAACCTCAGTTAAATTATCTCAAGTAGTGTTTAATTGTGCTTTATATAAAAACACTCAACTTTCACACAATGGTGGTTAGATTAAGCATCAAGTTTTAAATTTCGGGCAAAGTCCGAGTGATGAAGTGAGAAACGTAACGTTAGTTTCTGGTCGCTTGCTTTATGTGCTAGCGTGTCTGTGTGAGTGGGACACTTTTTATATCAGTTCAATGAAATAATTAAGTTTATTTGGGCACAGCACAAAAAAGCACAAACCATTAATTAACAAAAGGGGACAACAAGTTATTTGCACCAAACACACAGAAAAAAATCAGCTGAACAATACAATATTATCATAAACATGAGACCAGAGGGCTTAGGGGTAAGCAGTGTTTAATTGCGCTTTATAAAAAAGCTCAACTTGCTCACAATGGTGTTTATAAGTTTAAGATTAAGCATCAATTTTTACTTTTCTGGCAGAGTCAGAATGATTATTGTGTCCTTGTGAATTGTGCCATAATAATAATAATACTATACGTTATTATCTCAATATAAAACAGCAAACAGTGAGTCTTCATGATGAGAAAGACATCATGCACATCACAGCAAGCATTTGTCATTCACATGCTCACATGTTTGCATTACAATGAAAAGTTCTCAAAAAAAGAAAAGTGAGTGAGTTAGTGAGCAAAGGTGATAGTTGTTAATTTTTGCTTGTTAATGTTGAAATTAATGTTACTGGGTTTTCACATCTGTGTTTATTTCTTGCTCCAAAAGCTCATGTCCCTTTATACAACAAAAATATAATGTTTTGCACTTTTTCGAAGGCTAACTTATACATTTGCAGGTGTATAGCGTTGGTTTGTAAATAATTTTATTATTGTTAAGGTATTTGAACAACACTTGGAATTTAAATGTTGATACGTGTCACTGGGTTTTCAGATTTGCAATGATTTCTTGTTCCAAAAGTTCATATCTCTTAAACAGCAAAAATGCTTTTTTTTTTGCACTAAATAAAAAAAGGATATATTTGCAGGTGTATACGAACATTTGTAAGTATTTTGTTTGTTATTTGATGAACACTGACTCTTTAATTGTTTAATTTTGTCTGTTTTGTGCATTATTTTCTTATTTGTCCACAACATTTCAATATTTGAATAAAGAAGAGACAATTAAGAGACAATTTATCGACTATTAAAAAAAAAAAATGTCAGATTGATCAATTATTAAAATAATTGTTAATTGGAGCCCAAGGCCAAATTATTATCAGAGTTTCCATTAACACATATTAATCAATAATGCAAAGACACAAGCTTTAGCAGCAAGCTTTACCTTCCACACTTCCAGCTTTTGTAGTTTGTGGCACCGCTAAATTAATTGGCATTAGCTGTTAAAGTGGTGCTAGTGGCTAAAGTGAAGCTATCCGCAAAAGCAATGCTATTTGTTAAAGCGTCTAGAGGTTATTTTGCTACAACTTTTAATTTCTTTCCCTACGATTTAATATTGTCTAGTAGCTCTCCTCTATGTAGTACTATGTCAAGAATAGCATTCTTTTGAACTTTTTATATCATGACTTGCTAATGAGGATTTTTGTTGACTCAATTTGGTGGTTAGCATGCTTTTTTTTATTATCAAATTTTGCTAAATTAAACATTAATGCAACTACACTAGGATTATTGGCTTGCAACTCCATTCACAACTCTAGCATTACTGTAGTAGTTAGCCTTTGTGACACAGCTAAATTCATTAGTATGAACTACCAAGGCAGCACGGCGGCGCAGTGGTTAGCGCGTGTGCGGCACAGTTCTAAGGTCTTGGGAACCTCCTGTGTGGGTTCGAAAAATCCACGAACTCCACAGGAAGTCCGGTGACTTCCTGTGCGGAGTTTGTATGTTCTCCCTGTGCTTGCGTGGGTTTCCTCCAGGCACTCCGGTTTCCTCCCACATTCCAAAGACATGCATTTCAGGTGGATTGGCCGGTCTAATGGTCCCTAGGTGTGAATGAGCGAGCAAGTTGTCTGTCCCTGTGTGCCCTGCGATTGGCTGGCAACCAGTTCAGGGTGTCTCCTCCCCACTGCCCGATGATTGCTGGGATGGGCTCCAGCACCCCCGCGACCCTACTGAGGATAAGCAGTGCAGCTAATGTGATGAGATGAGATGAACTACCAAAGTGATGCAAGCGGTTAAAGCTAAGCTAGAATTCAAAGTGATGCAATTCGCTAATGTTGCTAGTAGTTTTATTCGTGAAAACATGCGCTCAGTCCAGGAAACTGACTGCCAGAACTTTATAGTTTTTTACAACACAATCTTGTTCAAATCTTTTATTATTCCATCTGGATCAATACTAGTCACAGTCAAGGTGTTTGAAATTTTTTTTTTTAATTAATGCCAAGAACTAACACCCACGAACAATAATTATGAGACCAGAAAACGCTGATAAATACCACCAGGTTTCTGCAAAAGGCTTTTTGGGATGCAGAACCCTAATTAGTTGTATCAGCATTACTTAATGTGCCCCGAGAGTCAGGCGAAAAGTTTACCACAGCTGTTGGCTCGCTCTGGATCGTCGCTGGCCTGGTTTCGCAATTAGTGCAAACAGAGTGAGGGGCTCGCTGGCTAATTGCCTTCATTTGTTAGTTCGGCTGCTAATTTAGCTTGTCCTTTCCAGAAGTCCCCTAACCCTCTTTTTCATTTATAAGGCTCATACATACTGTAGTAATGAAGGCATGCGGTAAATTAAGACGCCCAGTATGCTTACAGTTGAGGTGTGCATGGTGTCATTTATTTCACGCTGAAAGAAGAGTCTCTGGAGGCTTAGTTGAAATTCAGACACAGACTTTTTGGTAATACTGTATTTCCTCGCCATCTCACTGTTCGACTTTCGGGGATTTTTTGTATTAATAATTTCCACAAAAAAATGTGTATTTTTTGGGGACTGGAGCTGGGGGGGCTCCGCCCTGCTTTATTCCTGGACCCTGGCTATTTCAGCTGCAAATGAAAATCTCCATTCTGATCCGTGTATACATTGTTTTGGAACCTCTAACCCTTACCTCTCCACTTTCCTTAAACCTAAACCGAGACCCACTCTAACCTGTTATCCCGAAACGCTAAGCCTTAACCCCTTAACATAACCTAAACATACCCCCTACCCCCTCTAAAACCCAAGCCCTAACCATAACCTCTAACCCAGGGATCAACTACTCAAAATGATAACAGAGCCATAATGGATCCAAAAACAAAGAAAAAAATATCAAATGATTCTTTAATATTAAATATTCTTTTTTAATATTTTTAAAGCATTGGAAAATATTTGGAAACGTTGAGTTATCTTTGTCCACAAAAAAAATGTTTCCCTCAACCATTTTCCAACACTTCTGAAAAAGCTCCTGGGAGCCACTAGAGCGTTGCTAAAAAGCTCCATGCAGCTCTAGAATTCACCGGGGATAATACATTGCAGCGGCAAGTGTGCTGTTCATTTTACCTTCCACACATGACTCAAATTTGCTCTCTTGGGCCCGTCTCTAAGTAATAGTCGACTGGGGATAATGGATTGCAGCCAAAACAGTGCAGTTAATTTCAGCTGAGACACAATAGCTCCCCTTAACGGCCCAAACTAAAACAACAAAGCTCTCTGCTGGACCCTGGTCTCAGCAATAGTCGACCCAGGGATAATGGATTGCAGCCACAATCGTACATTTATTTTAGGCAGCCAGAACGGCACGCTGCCCAACAAAAGCAATTTGGAATTGGGGGATAATGGACTGCAATTGCATGAGTGGCCTTCATTTTAAGTAAAAAATTATGACAAAAAAAGAGCTGCCAGGCCTGACAACAGTGCGATCTGCTGGTCCTGCTCGCAGCAATATGCAATCGGGGGTAACAAATCACGGAACCTTTTTCAACCCGTGATTCACTTAGGCCAAGACGTAAAAAGCCTGAAGTATGCAGGGATTACAGTACAGTATGTGGTTCATTCATCACATAGATTCAATTGATTTGTGTGGTTATGGACCCGATTGACCGCGTAACTCGAGGAAATACCATACAGCAACCACATTTAAGAAGAACTATTGGTCATTAACACAAGCCCATATGTAGGACAAGCGTTAATATCTTACTTGTTATCAACTCCTTTTCTTCTTTGTAACTTCTGTGTATTCATGACACTTAAAAGTGTGGTTAAACATTGCGCTCGCCTGTCACAAGCTATCACCGGTGAGACGAGAGATGGTGCCCTACATTTATCCTCCTCTTTGCGTGCCCGCCCCCCGCTGACAGTAGTTTGACATTCCCTTTGGTATCGGAGTTGCACCACAGCCGAGGAAATCTCCACAGACATTTCACTCAACTGGACAATCATTCAAGTAGGATCAAGTCATCAAAGCCCTTGTAAAGTTACGGTAAATTACGTTGGCATAAAAGTAAAAAATAAATATTTAATTATGCTGAAGCTTTTCAGATACATGTATACGGTACTTATTATTAATAATTGAATGATAAAAATATTTTTCCCCATTGCCAGTTAATTTTGCTTCAATTTTCCATACAGTTTTATTTAAAAAAACTAAATGAACCGGAACAGGAAGAGAACCTAAATGTGTGACGTTTCTCACACAAGCCTTTTATTTTATGGGAAATGGGGAGTTATGCAGCAGTCTGGCGTGGAATGACAGGAAGCCAAGACCTACGAGATCGATACCAGTTGACCGAGCAGATATCGGACAGATGGGGTCGATACCGGACAGGACGGGTCAGACAGGATTGATATCGAAACAGGATATCGAAATTAAACAGGACAAACTAGACTGAAAAGAAAACTGGAGATAATAATAAACAGGACAAAAATAGACGGGAACTATACCGGACAGGAAACGCAGGCAGTAAACCGGACAGAGTCAAAACCCACGTCTTGCGGGGCAGAGGTTCGTTGACGGACTGACCAAGGGTGAGTGAAAGCACTGAGTTCAAATAGAAGGGAAGCCAATCTGTCAACAAGCCGCAGCTGGCGCTACACGGGTGGGGCCAATTGGGCGCCATGGCAACTGTGACAAATACATTTCCTAAAAAGTAATTTTTTCTCATTTTTATTTACATGATTCATTTGTATTTATCAGGCATGAAAATCTCACCTTAAGGAGAAATACAGTTTTGAAGTTAAAAAGTATGACCTACGTGAATTGTATAGGTGTGAGGAGAGCATTTTTTGATGATGGGGAGGGTGGTATTGTGAGATTTCAGAGTGAATTGGGCTTTTGGGGTTGTGTGTTTAAAATAAAAATTGGGATAGTTTGCGTGGCCAGGAGTATTGTATTTATTCGTGTGTAACATACACTGGATTTGATGTCATTATTACACAATATAGATTCACATTTAGACAAAACTTAAGGAATGGAAAAAAACAGTAAGCACAGGGAGGAAAGCAACTCTTTGGGATATCTGATGATGAATCGGACTGTGAAGGATATAAAATAAATACAGTGAAAATGTCATGTTAGTTTTGTGTTCAGAGTTGCCAATAAATTATTTTAATCTTTGCCGCCCATATTCAATGTTCGTCACTTTCATTCCTTAGTTTGAAAAGAGAAAAAGCTAAACAAAACTTTATGCTGATTTATAATCAAAAATAAGGGTTGGATGTTCATCCATTATCTGCTCCGCTTATCCTCAGCAGGGTCAAGGGGGTTCTGGAGCCCATCCCAGCCATCTTCAGGCAGTGGGCAGGGACACCCTGAACTGGTTGCCAGCCAGTTGCTTGGCACACAAAGACAGACACCTCACTCGCTCATTCACACCTAGAAACGATTTGGACTGGCCAATTACCGTGACAAGCATGTTTTTGGAACGTGGGAGGAAACTGGAGTGGCTAGAGGAAACCCAAGCAGGCACGGGTAGAACATGCAAACTTCACACGGGAAGGCCTCGGTAGTTGGAATTAAACCCTTGACCTAGGGACAATTTGGAAAGGCCAATTAACCTGACATGCATGTTTTTGGAATGTGGGAGGAAACCCACGCAGGCACAGGGAGAACATGCAAACTGTAAACAGGGAGGCTGCGGTAGCTGGAATTGAATCCTGAGCCTCCGCACCGTGGGGCCGCGCGCTAACTGTTGTGACGCCTGGGTTGCATGTTATACACGAATAAATACGTTATTATCAACACACTCTTCTCACCATTTAAAGCCCTGACAAATTTTTAATTCCTGAAGTATAAAAATCTGTTATGTTTTCATGGATTTACTATAATCTATAACTTTTCTGTTTTTGTTAAAATCCCGAAAATGAGAAAATCTATATTTAGATACAGTAGTTACCAAAGAGGGGTAGATGATAATTATTGGGCTGACAGTTATCGAACTGATACCAGTTCAATATAACATAACTTTTCGGCAGGATAAGAATAATGTACCCGATAATTGGTCTCCTGCTGCCACGCTCAAATATTCAGTATTCAATCAGCCGATATTACTTAATTGAAAGATCCCATTCAGTTGTTTATAATGATGTATTTCATGTAATAGTAGCAATACTTTGTCTTCTCTCTATCACTTTGTCATGTGTGCAAGGGATTGGAGAGTTCAAGATCAGTCGCATGGCTCTGCGTGTCTTGTTTTGACAATGCTTTTGTCGCACTCCTGCGTGTATGTTAAGGACAATTTAATTAATATTGACTGCTTTGCTAGTTGATTAAGCTTGACATCTGTGGACACAGTCCGCAAACCAGTGTCCCACTCGCGGCACAATGTGTTACTTTTATATACGACACATTTCCTCGCTGATTTTTTTTTTTTTTTTTAAATCAGGGTTTGTATAGGTGCTTAAAATCCTTGAAAATGCTTACATTTAAATGTTGTGTTTTCAAAGATTGAAAAGTGCTTGAATTTTGGGTTAAGTGATTGTAAATACTTGAAATTATTGCCATGTTGCTCAACAAGTCTACTTAAAGATCATGCTGACACTGCTCTCTGGTGGTTTTGCTTTCCTTTTAAATTTATTCCCTCATGATTTACAGCAGCTGGCATTCATTTGTATGTCATTGTCCAATGAAGTCTCATCGCTCCCTACGGGTCGCGCCCAAGAGGATAGTTGCATGCTACACCTAAGCAGTGCAATATTCAATGTGTATTAGTACCAGGATTACACATCAATTATCTATCTATCTATATACCGAAGCCCTATCCCCACCAGTGGGATGTCTCTGGAGTCAAGAACACACTCGCATTCATCAAACATTCAACCCCCTTCGCTCTGCCCAACCTGACACCAAACATTAAGCCCACAGCACAACAAGGGGTGAGTTGCTTTGGTATTCAACGCTTCATCAGTAGTTAAGCCCGACAGCATATACTGGTCTACCACTACTGCATCATATGGTTAGATATCAGTCATTTTTAACTATCCTTCGCCATTAAAACACTCTTACATCCAATAAATTAACCGACGTCACATGAGGAGCATGTATCACCCCATCCGTCCTCGCATTCCATCTCTCACCACCTCTGCATTACATACCCTTTTAGTCAAATGGCCTTCATCAATTCTTTCCATTTTTCCAAACCATCTCAGAACATTTTGATCAACCCTCTCAGCAAGCATTTCTCACCACACCAGCTCTTCTTACTTCTTCATTCCTAACCTATCCAGTCGTGTCAAACATCTCATTTCAAAGATAATTAACCTATCAAGCTCATGCCTCTGAGCCATACATCACTGTTGGTACAAACACACCATTCGCAGATCTCTAAATTTGAACAATCCATTCAGCACACCCATTGCCAAGCACCCTTCACCCACCCTCTTCTTCACATCCTCCTCCTACCACCACCTGCTGACACATAGGAAGCCAAAAAACATCTACCTCCTGCAACTTGACACCATTGAACAAACTCTCTAATCCAGCTACCACACCACCCCTCGAACACCTTATTACCCTACTCTTGTCTGCATTCACCTTAGGCTTCCTTCTCTTACCTTCTCTTTCAAACTCCACTACCAAATCACTCAGCTCTGCCACCAAAGCAGTACTGTACAGTGCCAGGATTACGCATCAATTATGGAAATTTATTTCAGGCCATGTAAAATAATTAAGGTAGAGTTTCCCAGTGGTAAATTGTAATGGGAAGAACTGCCTGCAACTGAAAAATACAAGTTACATTTTACCCAACACCTATATGAGAGAGAGAATTGTCTCAAATATTTACACAAGTATTGTTTGGAACAAATTACTCAAGATCTAACAATCATATGCCTTGATAAACACGCAAGGTTAAAATTTGCATATGTAAACTGCATATATATATATATATATATATATATATATATATATAAGGATTTTTATCATTCATTGCATCATTATGTATAATTTTCACTTATATTTCAAATGAATTGCTACAATTACTATTGATTACCATAATCAGGGTTTATTCCTGGACGCTGACTATTTCAGCTGAAAATGAAAATCTCCATTCTGATCCCTGCATAATCAAATATATTTTATTGTTTATTATATGACAAAAAAATATGTTCATAAATTTGTATTAATCTGTGTATATTTATATTGGTATATTTATATGGGTATATGTGTGTGTGCTTTGTAATATTTGCAAAAGGTAAAATCAATGTTATTGAAAGATAAAAAATTTAAGCTTTATTTTCTCTTCAAATCTTCTGCTTGTTGCAAATTAAATTGAGTCGGGTGCTACAAACATTGCTGTGTGTGTGCTCAATATTTTTGTAGGCTTACACACTTAACAATTCTAACAGTGACATCATCAATTTAATGAGAACAATTTCAATTAAAAAATGTAATCTATGGTAATCCTCCCTTATGCCTTTTTAATGAATGATTTAGCCTCATTTTAAAAAAAAAATCGCCATTGCGCTCAGTGAAAAAAAAGAGCAGTGCAGTAGTTGCAGGAAGTTTAGGCGTGAACTTGCGATGACTTCTGCTTTCTCCTCGTTTTCATTTTGGAACATTGCTTCAAAGGGAGCTGTGATCAAAGCTGTCTGAGAGGCAGCATGGGGAACGAGTGAGCGCCGGAGAGCGAGTGAGCATGCGAGCGAGAATAGGGAAAACCCCAACGCTCCTGAAAAAGAGCGCAGTTTCTCTCCAACGTGTCCTTCTCTCACTCCCATCAGCCCAAAAGAAGGTATCAGCCCTTATCAAACCTGGCTTTCCAAGCCCGTAGCGTGCCGCCAGACTGTTTTGACATCTCTGTCGAGCGCCTGATTATTCGATTCTTTTCATTCAGCGTCAGGCTCCGGAGGATTACTCAAAGATAGGCTGGTTATATCGTGACCTAGATAAAGCAACATCATAGCACTAATGCTATTTGTTCCGTATCCTTTCATCATATTCCAGAGGAGACCCCGAACTACGGGGGGGAGCTAATAGAGATGTCTTTCGGAACGTGACCGGAATCCTGACGGGATGCAAATAAGACAAAAACACACAAGCGTGCGGAGCGGTCTTGTGTTTTTACATCTAAATATTCGTTTTTTTCAATGTCAGGGTTTACAGATTACAGCTCACTTTTCATTTTCACACTCTTTGCCATGCCTCTTATTATCCTGCTCCATTATTTTACGATATCAAAATGATTCATGAACAACAAAAAATGCAAAACATATGGTCATTTTCAAGTGTAATGATTATCTTTGTACATTCTTTAATTACACCAAAACTAACCAAAACATATTAAGATTCCACTTTTTCATGATGTGAACTACTTATAAAATGACCAAGTCATGATGATCTACCCAACACAAAAAAAGTAAAACATTTAATTAAATGTAAATTATTTAATTATATAAAAAAAGGCTTAATTGAACGAAGAGCCCACTTTTTCATTATTTGAGCTTCTTACAAAATGACTTAAACGAAAAAAGTCTAACCAAACATCAAACATTTTTTAAACATGATAAGGTTTGATTGTCAGTAGTTTAAAACCACCAAAAACTTACCAAAACAAATGAACGACTTTTTCAGCATGCAAAATGACCAAGTCAATATGATATACCCACCACAAAAAAGGCCCAAAATTGTAATTCTTTTCAAAATGTACATTTATTAAACCAGAAACTAACTAAAACAAATGAAAATCAAACTTTCTCAGCATGTGAGTTACTTACAAAAAGAGTTAGTATAAATAATAATACCCACTATGTGTAAATAAAGTTATTTTTAAATGTAAGTATTATTTCCACATGTTAATTTAACCAAAATCTATCCAAAGTGAAATGTAGACTCCACTTTTTAACCATGTGAGCTAATTACGAAATGAACATTTCACAATGATCTCCCCACCACAAGAAATGGAAAGAATAGAACTAAGTTTAAGATTCTTTGTATATTTTTTAATTACACCAGGAAAAAAACCTTTAATGAAAAAATATTCCACTTTTTCTGCATGTGAGCTACTTGATAAATGATCAATCCAAAATAATCTACCCGCTACAAAAAAAGGCAAAATATCTTGTTCTAAATCTATTATTAATTATTTTAATCTATTATATTTTGCATGTATAATTTTCCTGATTTGACATATTTCAGTTCCTATTTCACGATGTTGACCTGAACTGCTGGGTGTAAATTTGAGATATTTTTCATCAGTTTGCATTTATTACGTTATATCTTGTAAGACTTACAGTGTAAGTGAAAGACACGTGTAGATAGCCGTGAATCATTTATGCGGAGGACGAGGGCAAGAGGGGGGCGATGCAACCTCTACGTTTTTTGAAAATCACCTTGCAACGTATCACCCACAGTGCGTCAGGTCAAATTGTATAGCGCATAATTGGTTGATGATGTCCTAGTGAAGTTTAATCCTTGAGAAAAAAACAAAATACCCTTTCTTTGTCTTGTTTGACCGTGACTTCCCTTCCAAATGTCAGTTACCACACCATTTTCACTTTACAATAGACCCCAGGATACGACATTAATCCTTTCTGGGATGGGGATCTTAAAGTAAAATGAATGTACAGTGAGTGTTTGAAAGCTACGGCAATTAGCTCAAACCCTCTTGGCAGCCCAGATAAAAACATTAAAATAGTTAAGTACTACTTATGTGTAATATATCTATATGACTAAACAACTTAAATTAATATACATGTATGGATAAAATAAAACTTTATGTTCCTTTGTGTGACGTTTCTTGAGCTGGTTTAGTGGAGTTAGTGGGTGGATGCAGAGGGGAGAGGATATGGTACATTCAAATTGAAAATGATTGCAAAACTTCCATTTGTAAGGATTGTCTTGCCCTATAAAAGTTAATTGATTTATTCGCTTGTTTATTTTCAATTAGAGTCCCGATTTTCCATTGGTTGAGGCCATGCAACTCAGCGAGGGTAGCGATTTGTGTGAAGTCTTCGGATTTCTTAATAATTACAAGCTTTGTTTCCATAATTGTAATGTTTTTGCTTCTTCTTTTTGCTTCGCTGCAAGCCAGTACAAAAAAAACAGTATTGTATTGCACTAACTTGCTTATTCTTTACAAAGTACAATTCATTCTCTACATGGACTTTTAGGGGGTAGTTCAAGCTTAATGGCATTTTCATGATTCTGTGGCTTAAAGCAATTGCAGAAAAGCATTTACATGAGGTCCACAAATAGTAGGAAGGCATCTACAGTGCTGTGAAAAAGCATTTGCCCCCTTCCTGATTTTGTGTTTTCTGCATATTTATTACTCACAAAGACAAGCCAAGGAAATACAAAAATGCAGTTTTTAAATGTTTCAATTTCTTAAAGCACAAAAAAAAAATCAAAACCTATGTAGCCCTATGTGAAAAAGTAATTGCCTCCTGAACCTAATAATGAGTTGGGTCACCGTTGGCAGCAATAACAGAAATCAAACGTTTGCAATGATTGGTAGTCTTTCACAAAGCTGTGGAGGAATTTCACTCTTCTGTGCAAAACAGTTTCAAAGCCATCATACTGAACCATTTTCTAGCATGAACTGCCAGTTTAAGGTCTCACTGCGGCATCTCGTTTGGATTTAAATCAGGATTTCGTCTTGGCCACTCCAGAACCTTTTTTTTAATGTTTTTAATCCATTCAGAAGTGGACTCGCTGGTGTGTTTCGGATCGCTGTCCTGCTGCATGATCTAAGATTGCTTTAGTTTGAGGGCACAAACTGATGGCAGGACATTATCCTTCAGGGTCGTCTGCTAAACACCAAAATTCATTATTCTGTCAACCACAGCACGTTGTACTGGTCCTGAGGCAGCAAAGCAGCCCCAGACCATCACACTGCCACCATTATGCTTTACTGGTTGTCAGAACCAGAACAGACAGTAAACCCAAACGCGTAACGTTTCACACCAAGTTTTTTTGCAGAAGTGTAGAAGTCAGGCGCATGTTAACAGATGCCAGTGATTCAGTGATCGCTGGGCAGGAGAAGCAGGAAGCCCACAAGATCGGAGCCTGGTCGGAGGGTGGAAACTAGAAGTGGAGTTAGTAAGTTAGAAACTAGTTGAACAGCTGGTACGGGACATCGGAGCATGGTCAAAGGAAGTCTGGTAGCCGGAACGGGAGATCAAAGCGTGGTCAGAGGAAGGAATCAAGTCAGGTAGCCGGAACAGGAGATCGAAGTGTGGTCAGAGGAAGGAATCGAGTAGCCGGGGACGATCGAGAAGCTAGGGGCAGACCAGTTGGATACAGGGTGGGGCGGGACAGACGGGAGCCAGACTCAAAAAATGCTTGCCTTGCATGTGCGGAGGTTCGCTGACGGACTGACAAGTAGTGAATGAGAGTGTTGAGTTTGAATAGGAGGGGAAGCAATCAGGAAACAAGCAGCAGCTGGAGCCAAACGAGCAGGCACAGGAGAGGGCAATGGGCAAATCATGACACTGTTGGCATCATGTTCGTTTTGTCATAGTCTGTACCATTTTTACGCCAGATGTAACGGGCTGCACACCTTTCAAAATGTTTTACTCATCATTCCACAGAATTTTTATCCAAAAGTCTTGAGCATAATCGAGATTCTTTTTGCCAAATGTGAGGTGACTCTTGGCGTTCTTTTGTGACAGCATTGGTTTTTACCTGGAAACTCTGGATGCCATGGATGCCATTTTCCGCCAGTGTCTTCCTTACCTTAACTTTAACTGGGGCAAGGAAGGCTTACAGTTCCTAGGATGATTTTCAAGGTTCTCTTTAAACCTCCTGGATGAGCTGCTGTCTAACTCTTCGAGTAGTCTTAGTTGTTTAACCACTCCTTGGTAGGTTAATGGCACTAACAGTGGTTTCGTCAGAGCACTACAGCCTTGAAAATTTCTTTGTCACCTTTTCTGGACTGATGGCTTTCAATCACTTTTTTCCGATTTCCTCCTGGAATTTCTTAAGATCGTGGCATGCCAATTGATTTCTTGAGATTTTGAAGCCTATTTCACATTGTCCAACAAAATCCAATCAAGTGATTTCTTTATTTAACACAGGTGGGTGCAATTCATTTTGGGTATGGCCTGTGGAATTGAATTTAGCGTTCCCAAAACTGTGATTAGTCACTGTTACTTTGTGATTTGAGGAAGAGCCAATTCTTTTTTCACAATTTATTTTGTAAACAAGTATGTGTAAGGCTTGTACACGTGACCTGTATTGCTTTGTACTAAAAAATAATTATTTCATAAGATAATATGCGCTATAAAGATAAATAAAGTTAAGTGTAACTTACTTTTGGAAGATAAGCTTCAAGAGGTCCTCCTCTGTGTTAGACAGTGGCCAAAAAAAGCAATCCAACCATTTTCTCAACCGCATCAAGCTTTCTTATCCCACCCTCGTTTCAAAAGAAACGGCTCGTATGGAATGTATAGAATGTTTACACACGAACTAGGAAGAGGAAGCGGATTTCTTCTTCGGGGTGGATGCAGGGTGACCTCTCACAGTGCCACATGCCTGTAGTGGCTGAAGGAAGCACTACAGTACTGTCCTGCACTCAGAAAACGTTGCACACAAGACAAAATATAACTTACAGCAATGTCCGGATGTTTTACAACATCCCTAAAAAATGTTCGTATCTACCGTTTATTGTAAGTCGAATGGTCGTAAGTAGGGGAGCGTCTTTATATATATAAAACTAGTGGTCTAGTGGTTAGTATTCCCCGTTCGCACCGCCGCGAGCCGGTTTTATTCGACTGATCAATCATTGCACAAACACGGTTATATACTTCCATAAAATCTGGTTTGTAACATACACCCAAACTTTGAGTTGAAAAAATGTATGTTACACATGTAGAAATACGGAACTTTTTGGGAACACAAAATACTTTTTGTTGATGTCATATAGTGGGAAAAATACCTTGAAAGGGGCTGAAAAAACATCTTATTCCACACCATAAAGTGAAATGTCCCACGTTGCGGTCGCCATATCGTGGGTGTCTACTGTATTTGACTTACCTCCGATGCCTCTTAACTTTGGATTGTACAACTTGTAAGAAATCGGTATTTCTCTTTGTTGTATCCGAGTCATTGTCCATTACGGACTTTGTTTACTTATTCCGTCCTTACCAGACTGGAGCATCACTCATTCTGTGTGAACTTTCCATCTGCATATCAAAGCCGCTAGACCAGCATAAACACGCTCCATCTGTTTGCGACATCGCAGAACTTCCAGTTGACGTCCGCTCCTCTCTTATGGAGTGCATGCAAATGAGCATGTTGAGACCCGCAGGGTGCTCTTGTTGAATTTATTTTTTGTCACTCTCTATAATGGTCTCCTCCGGTTTTAACGCAATAGCAGGTGTGTCCAAATCCGGTCCTTCAGGGGGTTAGTATTCAGCATTACAGATGTTTCTCCTCCTCTGCGACAACTGATTCAAATGATTAGGATTGTTATCTTGCTGATGAGTTGCCCAGCTGTCAGTACAGATTTTTTTCAATTTCAGATTTAGTCTTTTTGTAATTAGCTCATTTTAAGTGGTGGACTCTTTTAAGATCGCTAAATCAACCCAGAGGATATATTTTCTTGTAATCTTCTCACATTCCATGAAAGCCTCAGTGTGTATTATATAGCAACCCTTAGTGGTGTAAAAATACCTCATTCATTTAAATACAATGTTTGGTTCTAATAATAAGCATAACTACACAAACTCATAAACAAGATATTTTGTAAGAATCATAGGTTCTGAAATTTGTAATTGCATTATTTCTAAATAAATGTAAATGGTTCGCATTTATAAAGCGCTTTTCAAGTCACTGAAGACTTCGCAAAGCGCTTTACGATGTGCTTCAAGCTTACCCATTCACACACACTCACACACCGATAGCAGGGTCAGCCATGCAAGGCAACTATCTGCTTATCGGGACATTAGGGATTCAGTGTCTTGCCCAAGGACACTTCGACATCTCACACGGAGGAGCCGGGAATCAAACCTGTAACCTCTTCATTGCAGGATGAGCTACTGCCGCCCCATTACACAACTTAAGACACTCTTTAAAGAAGCTGACTGGCTGTTATCTTACTACTACGAAGCCCAAATGACAACATTGAGAAGAACATTAGTTTGTCTCTTAGTTTTTTTTTGCACTTACGAGCCTTCTAAAGCCTTTCATTTGGTGGTCGCCGAGTCTTCCCCTTTTTTTCCTTGGTTTTCTTCTAAGCTATGGCTCACCACCATTGTTATTGATTCATCCTTCGGTGTCACTCGCCCTTCCACAACTTGTACAGCAAGCAAAGTTGCTGAGCTCAGTAATTTCGGCATTTTCAACAATTTTTCAACTGTTTCCTTCTCCAGCCACTCATGTTAACCACGATTAATTTTGTTAACTACTCCATGTAAATAAAGCTTGCTTTGTCCTTCAGTCTTTCAGTCTCACCCTCCTTTCACCTCTGGTCATGCAAGCAAACGTCGTTGAGTTCCGTGATTCGGACCTTTTTCACCATTGTTTTATTTTTTTTTGGCCACTCATGTTACCCACTTTTCTGCAGTTAATGCTTCGTCAATAGCTGTTTTTTTCTTTTTTGCGCCGAGTGACTAAGAACGTTCCGTCCTAGTGTCACTAGCCTTCCAAAGCTGGTCATGCAAGCAAATGTCGCTTAACTCTATGATTCGGGCATCTGGCGCTAGTCAACTTTGACTTTTGTTTTCGACTGTTTGCTTCTCTAGCCACTTATGTTAATGAATTCCATCATTGAGGGTCCCAGTCTTTGTTCATTATACTGGACGTTTTTGTAGCTTCTTGTGCTGGCTTCTAAAGTAAGACACTTACACCAGGTCTGTCCAACTCCAGGTATTCTCTCTTTTCTGCCACTCCGGGTGTCTCCATTTCACCCGTGGATATTTATACCAGCTTTCATTTCCTGTTGCTGGCTGATATTTCTACTTGCTCTCGAAGTATAGAACCAAATTTTTCCAAGTGGTATCCTTCGGGGGATTCCATAGTTTGTCTTCTGATGGACACGATTCAGCTCCACTCTAAGCTACAGTGACTTCTAGTTTTGTTTTTGTTTTTTTGTTTTTTTTAATTATCATTTTTTTAGACCTGGTTAATGGGGAGCAAAACCACCCGCAAAAAGTGAAAATCTGCGAAGTAGCGACGCCCCCTCAAAAAAATAAATAATTGTTTTTTTGTTTTTTGTTGTTTACCATTACAAACCGCGAAGCTCTGAAGCCGCGAACGTCGAACCGCGGAGTAGCGAGGTCCCACTGTATTACGCACGGACACTATAAGGAGGCTCATTACTATTTCAAATAAATTGAGAAATGTTCAAGCCTCCGAAACAAATTTACATTATTTATCTGTTTTATACGGCCAATTTGGGTTTGCGTCGTGAATACATATTTTGCTTCGAAATCACGCCTTTCATGAATAACAATGACCCGGGCTTATAAAATGCCTTGTAGTGATAGTGAACAAATTGGATTGAAATTGCTTTCTGAAGGTGATCTTTGTAGCTTCTAGCAGAGTGCAACAAACAGCCACAAACTACAATAAAACTTGTTTTTTTTTATTGCAGTGACACAACCTCAACACATGCAAAGTATAACGTGTGAGCCATATTCCAATTGTTTATTACTTACATTTATCCTTAAAAAATGGTTAGAAATTGACATGGAAGCGCAATGTTCCATTGCTCAATTTTGGTGTAATTTTTCGTTTAATGCCTTGTGAAATCAACCAATCTTTCATACGACTCCCATCTCCGTATGTTGTAAGCCACTTCTACTGAGATAATCACCTCATTCACTGCCAATGATAACTAGCCGTTTTTGGCAATTACTTATTCACTGCCATTAACAGCTGTATACATCAACGGTAATGAATGAGTTAATACGTGTTAGTTGAATATCAAGAGTTTATTCAGGGCAAAGGGAAATACCAAAAGGCACTCCGCACATGAGTGGGGGGATTGAACGAGTAACAAAAAACACAGTATTAAAAAATCTCACTGCTGGCAAAGTTCAGGAAATCTGGGAATAGATTGCCGACAGGTATACTCAGAAAGGAGATCGGGAATATCAACAGCCAACTACGATCTGGTAGCTTTTACTTGCGGCACATTCCTTAAACAATAGCGTCCTGTTAGAGTCAGACTCGGTTGTTGAGGAACAGGTGTGGGGTCCTCCAGTTCTTCCGTTTGTCGGTGCTCTTCAGTATACAGAGACCCCTCGCCACTTCGCCCTTTGGTTATTGCTGGTTAACTCCTTTGCATATTTTGTAATACATTGATTTAGTCTTAGTTGTCATTAATATCAATGTAGTGTGCATTGTGTTCTGTTACAGAGCACTCTGAGGCAGCTCTGTGTTGGTGGGTGTGGCTGTCTGTGCACGGCCGTGATAGGCTGATGTGATTGTTTTTGTGCGCAACTGTGACAAGGTCATGAATGCTGTCAATACGACAGCCGGGGCGGGCATGCACAGTCTACGTCTCCGGCTGAAAACAAACTCGGATCACGGCTACAGTTACAGCTTGGTTTTAGCGTCTCGTTACATTGAAAAGAAATTCATAAATTAAACTGGACTCTGAGGAAAGTCACAAGAACGCCAAGAAATGCTGATCACCCCCTGTTGCTTCATGGACTGTAATCGGGCCCGGAAATCAAGGTGGTGTCAGGAGAGAAACCAATAGCGAGGCTGCAGGTCCGACCTAAGACTAGGCTAACAACTCTGCTAAGCCACTGCTGCGGACCCTGTATCTTGCCAACGCCAGGTCCTTTAGCCATGAAATGGATGATCTAGTGCTACAATTTGTAGGGAACTGCTACATTTGGGACGTCTCATTTTAATCATTGCGGAGATCTGGCTCCATCCAAGGACACCCGATGCTAGCCCACAGATAGCCGTCCGCTATCTCAATTGCTTTCTTACACTGAGAAAAGCCCTCCAATTCGGTTTTACTTTTGTATAATGACAATAAAACCATACATCCACATGCAATTATGTCTTGTGTGTTATTATTTGTAGATCTATATATATTTTTTTTTTTTGACGGTCGTATACTTTGAGTCAGTAACGACGTCATCTTGAGGTAAGTTTAACCCTTAGTGGGCTTTTATAAGGACGACGCTACTTCGCTGATTTTCGCTTTTCGCGGGTGACTCTGGTCCCCATTAACCACAAAAACCGAGGGATCTTTGTATAGCTATACAGAACTTTGGCCTTTCAATTGTATTTCCGACTAGCAGACTCAAGTAGCCATGAAATCAGAAGAGGTAAAAGTGAGATGTATTAGTCTGATACTTACAAAACACCATCTCCATCAACTCAGTGTTCTGAGAAAAAACAGTGTCCCCGTGGATCCTTGAAATGTCTTCAAAGGCATTATTAAGATTATTATTCTAAAAATAAGATCTTAATTTGCATTCACATGTCTTGAATACAATTTTAAAAGTCTTAAAAATGTGAACACATCATCCATCCATCCATTATCTGCACCTCTTATTTTCAGTAGGGTCGCGGGGGTGAATACATCAATAAGATTTATATTTGTTAGAATTAAAACAATTTAGTAAAAAAGTTATTGTTCATGCATCATGAAAAAATGCTTCATGGATGTCGCAGAAATGTTTTTGGGAATTGGTAGTTATCTGCCAGTTTTGACTAAGTATCCATGATGCACCATAAACATCCTTTTTATTTATAGTTTTCCATGTCTAAAACTTAGGAGAGTGCTATATTTTTTGGATGGAAAATTTTCAATTAGACCAGAATTTCCCCTAATTCGTGTTTTGTAAGTTTACTTTATGTTTTTATTTTTTAAGGACTTGGTCTTAAATTTCATTTCAAAAGTCATTAAAAAAAGTTTTAAAAGTCTTAAATTAACTTGCCCTAAGCTGTAGCAACCCTTATTTTTATTTAAAAGGCACAGGTCTTCTCCCGGTTTACCAGCCCACGTTCTTTCCTATTCATGTATATATTATATGTGTATTTTAATGTGTGTTTTTAAATGCACACAATAATTATACGACTCACAGTTGATAGACGTTTATATTATTTTCATCCTCGCACACATTCTGATTAAATGACCTGTGCCTGCCATATTAACGGTCTATTTGTCTGCCAAGATAAGTCTGGGCAAAAGAAATCAATTCACAATGGTTTTACTTTCACGTCTTATATGGAAACAGCGAAAAAAATGAATATGATAGGGAAATATCACCAAAGGTGATAAATGCGGCACTGGAAAATAAATTACGTGATGGGAAAGGAGAGAGAATGGAGGTGTTATACGTCTCAACAGAATGACCCAGAATAAATGAATCGCACATTTTTTTTTTGCATCAAACTGGTCTTAATGTCATGTCATTACTACGCTAATGATTTTTTAATATGCATGAAAATGGTCATTATGATACCAAATCTTTTGAAATATAGGTGTTTACACTATTTTTTTATACATATATAAAAAAATATAAATAACCATTGAGTAATAAACAGGTAACAGTCTTGAAAACATTTGGCTGTCAATCACTTTTTTTGCAGAGGATATCCGAAGCCATTCCAGTTTTTTGTATGTGTCGAAAACAGCCGCACGGGATGGATATTTGTGGCTCAAAGTAAAATATTCCTACAATATTCAGATGGTCCGCTATTAATTTTACATCAGACATACGAGGTCTAGCTTGCCTGCTGCACTTTTATAGACTCTGTAATAACACGTTCTGAAAGACATTGTCAACAAAAACTTTGGACTTTCTGCTGCAAAACATTGTCAGTCTCCCACTCACTTCGCCGAGTCGTAAAAGAAGAAGGTTCTCGTGGGAATTTGGGAAAAAGTTAAGAGCTGTGTTACCTTTTCAAGTGGATGGTATTTGTCGGCAGAAGTCTCATATGAATAGCCTATCCAAACTGACTCAGTGCTTCCTAAAACGTCAGGAATTTTCTACAGTGAAGTTTTTTTTATTTTTGAGATTATATTTTTCTTTATGAGATGCCAGTCTTCTAGAAGGTTGTTGGTTTATTATTTTATGTTAAAAGCAAACCAATTGGTTTCTGGTTTGAAAAAATGGTCTTCAATCGCTATGTTTGAGTAATTTACTGTGCAGCATTCATTTTAGAAAGATTCATCAACACAGGCCAGAAAGTAGTCAGCTTAATAACGTTGTTGGCTTCTGCCGTAGCTCAAGCTGTCAATGTTTTCTAGGCTGGGCAGAGTGCATTCATTGATTTCAGGGCTTTGTTGATAATTCAATCTTACACCATGCAACCAAAGGTTGAACTACACATGGCAATATCTGTGTAGAGCCAAGCAATTAAAACATTTTTCTGGCCTTATTTCTCATCATTTTACTGTTATAAGAATTTACGCCAGTCTTCAAGCACCCACTTGTATATATTTCTGCCTATTTATCAAACATTCATTTATCTTATTCTTCTCTTTTTAGTCTTTATTATGTGTTATTCCTGGAGAACCATGTTTTATCTCGTTACAGACAATGTTCACCACGTTGCTATTATGACATAACTGACAATTCTAATTCTAGCAATTTTAATCTGCTTTACCTCTTACAGCCTGTAAACCTGGATTTTTCAAGCCGTACGCTGGGAACATGAAATGCTCCCAATGTCCCCTCCACAGCGCCAGCCATGACCAGGCTGCCACTATGTGTCATTGTGAAAAAGGCTTCTACAGAGCCAATAAAGACCCTTCCACCACGGCTTGTACAAGTAGGTACACTTTAAGTAGCTGCAAAGTTAAGACTCACTGGCTAACTTTACAAGTAGGCAATAATATGATTGGAAATTAAAGATTGTCAATATGCCTATTAAGTAAAGTCATGTAAACAAGCAAGACTATCTGATTAAGGTCTCAGTCTGATTGTAAATATTGCAATCAAAATGGTTGGTTTAGTCATTTCATTTTCCGTTTACTTGTGCATGTATACACATTTGAGAAATATGCATGTTTTGCGCAAGCACGGTTTACCTCATCCAGTAGGCTTTTGTGCCCCAAATCAGTGTAGGAATTGTAGTTCTGGAATGAATTATCCACGCGAACTCAGATTTTCTCGCCAAAAAGCCTTATATGTATTAATTGATTTCTCTGGTACATTTACATTTTATCTTGAGCCCTCACAGCAAAAAATGCTGGAGGTGTTTTTGATTGAGTGACATTTTATTTTTTTATTTTGTTCATCCAGGATACAAGACTACAATGAATTCAAAATCCACGTTTTGATACAGAGAAAACGGAGGGGAAAAAAGAATTGACGGGAAAAAGCCAAAGCTTACATTGGTCTTGCCCCTCGACTGTCTAGACACTTTTTACAATAATATTTTTAAGAAACTGGATGATGATAACATAATATTAATTACATAAAATAATCACATAATATTCACATCGTTATAAAAATATACTCATATAGGGTTTACCTTCACTCAGTCACAAAAGATTTCTATGAGAAAAGCTCAAAGAAAATCAACATGTAGCTTATTATAAAATTAGATTTAAGTTTATAGATTGTAATTTTTTTGTCACACAATATTTTCCAGCATAATCACACACAGCAAAAAGAAAAGACAAATATGTATCTATGGATACATTTTTTTGTGGATGGGACAGCTGTATCCATCCATATATAGTGTAAGTCTATGCTTATGCCTAACCATGTACAATCACACCTTATAAACACATGTGACACATTGATTGGAGCTCACTTTTGGAGGGCATAGGAAAGACACATGGTACTTAGTTGAATTCGCCAGTGAGATCAATGATGTCATCTTTCATTAGAAGTCAAAAGTTATACGCGCAAGCCATTAATTTGGATTACTCCAAAATCCAATATTCAGTTTCCAATCGAATTATTGCCTGCATGTAAACATAGTAACTTTGTCTCCTCGTATTATTATAATCCCTCACCACATTTTCTTTATGTTGTTGCCTTATGCATGTATTTGACATTACTTAGATAGAAAAATATGCAAATAAAGTTCTTCATCATAGGCCTTATGTTGAAGTAGTTTTAGAAAGATCTTTAGTGGTAGAATAAAATACGATAGCTTCTGACCACCACCCACCAACTCGCCCACGCATGACACTTAAATCAGCTCCTGTTGCTTTAGCTGTATTCACTGTTGCCAAGTGAGATACTTCATCACGGAGAGAAAAAATAAATTTCTGGGTTTAATTTTAGACTGGTTGTTGCACCGAGACCTTTGTTTTATTTTAAAACGGTGGTGCAAGAACCTCCTCTGCGGATGACTATTAAAGCATTTATGTAAACACCTTCCCACTTAAAAAATGTTATGCAGTTTTCATTTTTTATGAAGAAAAAGCAATAATATTAATCATAATAAGAAATAATGATAAAAATAGATTTCATATAGAAGCCCCTATCACGACACCCAAGGTTGCTGTACACAGAATATAAAACAGTTATATCAATAAAAATAAAAGCAAAGTACTATAGAAAAAAGTGGTAAACATGTGAAGCAAGTCTAAGAAGGTGGGTTTTGAGGCTAGACTGGAAGATAGACAAAGTTGCAGAATTACAGGTGTAAGGTAGTAGTGAGATCCAGAGCTGGGGAGGAGAGCTTTCAGCTGCTCTGAGAGCTAAAAGTGTGTATTGGAACTGGTTTGATCATTTTGGTCACTGCTTGAAATCTAATAATATACATATATATCTAATACGTAAAAAAACTGTAAAATCCTGCCCGAGCCATGCTCTGGTAACCAGTTTGACTATTAACTGTGGACAGAAAGGTAGAAATAAATGAATACATAAATTGATTAATAAATCTGCAAAGCAGTGAACCAGCAATAACAGGAATGCAAAGTAAGGGGTCTCTGTATTATGGATTATATTATTTCTGTTCAATGAGGGAATATTTTTGCCTTTATTTTTACTGAAACATTGCATAAAATGGGTTGTTTTATTATACAGTGGAACCTCGGTTTTGAAACGCCTCTCAGTTCGCACAAATCGGTGCTCGACCCAAAATTTCGAGAAATTCTTGTTTTGCTGTTCGGTCAAAAAATCGGAGTTCGAACACCGGTAATGCGTGAGTCCGTAGGCTACGGTGCGATGCTGAGCGGCGCACGGGTGTAGATGGCCCCCACCCCTCGTGACCAACTTTTATCACATGCACACGTGCCTTTTTTTTTGCTTTCGCATTTGATATCGAGGAATGGAGTGTTTTAGCCCCTAACTATGCCTCCGAAGAAGGTCGGTGCAAGCAGGACAGGTGAAAAAAGAAAAGTCGTTCATACAACTATTGCCTTTAAGAAAGACACAATAGCTAAATATGAAAGGTGTGCGAGTTTCCGATCTTGCTATACATACAGCATGGCTTCTGCTGAGCACCACAAAGGTAAGAAATCCTATTCATAAATCTTTTCTTTATCCTTTTTTTTTATTTTTACACGTTCATGTTAGCGTAATGCTTCATCTGGAAGATAACGATAACGCGAACGTACGATTAGCCTGGGTTAGCTTTATGATTCAAGGTAAACATTCAGGGTTTTGGAACTGAGCCCAAAATTCAGGGTGTTGGTACGGAGCCCCCTTTCCAATGAAGCGCAAGCCACTTGTGGTGCTAAATGACTTGTAAACGACCTGATGTTTTATTTTTACACGTTCATGTTACCGTAATCTTTCATACGGAAGATTACGATAACGCGAACGTACGATTAGCATGTGTTAGCTTTATGACTACGTTGATCATTCATGCTAAACATTCAGGGTGTTGGAACAGATTAAAACGATTTTACATTATTTTTAATGGGAAAATTGATTTTCGGTGATTGAACAAATCGGTTTTCGAACAGGGTTCTGGAACGGATTATGGTCGAACCGAGGTTTCACTGTAATATTGTAATAGTGAGATATTTTTGCTAAAGGTTATGAAAGCTTCAGAATTAAAAATTCACCCCCATTTAAACTTCATCGTCCGCAGCTGGGTGGTTAGCGCGTCCACGTACCATTTCTGAGGTCATGGATTCAAATCCAGCTACCGTCCTTCCTGTGTAGAGTTTGCATGGTCTCCCTGTGCTAGCATGGGTTTCTTCCGGGCACTCCGGTTTCCTCCACCATTCCAAAAATATGCATGTCAGGTTAATTGGCCAGTTCAAATTGTCAATAAGTGTGAATGAGCGAGTGAATTGTCTGTCTCTGTGTGCCCTGCAACTGAGTGGAATCCTGTTCAGTGTGTCCCTTACTCACTGCCCGGAGATCGCTGGGATGGGCTCCAGCAACCCTTTGACCCTACTGAAGATAAGCAGTGCAGATAATGGATGGATGTCTTTTATTTCTTCCAGGACCTCCATCAGCACCCAGGAACTTGGTGTCCTTAATCAACGACACTGCCCTTTTCCTGCAGTGGATGCCCCCCAGCGACACAGGAGGTCGAAGCGACATCACCTACAATGTTTTGTGCCAACGATGCAATGGCGATGCCGGTGGTGGCACCTTGCAGTGCGAGCCTTGTGAACCTGGCCTTAGATTCATCCCACGGCCGCTAGGTTTGACCGGGATTTCCGTGGCCATACTGGATTTTGCAACACCTGCCAACTACACCTTTCTAGTGGAGGCGGTCAACGGCGTGTCCGGGTTGGGCGTGTCTGCTCGCGCCTTGATAAACGTCACTGTCAACACACACCAAGCTGGTGAGTATGGATTTTGAAAAAGTTAATTCAGATATCTCTTTATTTGATTATTCAAGTCGTCTGTTATTTTACAGGTTTCTACAAAATAATTATTATAAATCCTTTATTTGTACATTATTTAAATCAGTGGTCCGCAACCACCAGGACGCAGACCGGTATTGGACCATGGGTAATTTGGTACTAAGTCGCACAGAAAGAAAAAAATGTTACTTATTTTTCGCTTATACCATATTTTTCCATTTATAATGCACAATTTTTCCTATCCAAAAAATAACTCAAAGTTTGGGTGCACATTACTCATGAGACTTGACGGTAATACCATATTTGAGCAATGATTGATCCGTCGAAAAATATCACTTACCGTATTTGCACAACATTGGATACAACGGGAATGAAACCGAGATTGCAGCGCTGAGAGTGCCAAATTTTAACCACTGGACAACCAGGGATGTAGATAACTTGAGAGAAAAAGCTATGGAATTGAGCTCATCATCACACTATCTTTACTCACTGTACCACAGTGTTAAATACGTGGGGCCATGATTGAAATAATTTATTGTCAACATAAAGTAGAAACACAAAACATATAGATTTAATGTCCTTTAAAGTCTTTTTTCCATTTGTTTATACCTTTCGGGACTGTATCGTAACTAAAAATAGTCTCATAATGACATAAAACCAAATGCCTTTTTCAATGGCATCTACATCCCTAGTGGTCTAGTGATTACACAGTGGATTTAGGCTTATTATTATTATATTGTTGTTGTTGTTATCACTGGTTATTACTGGACTGGGCCGTGAGAATATAATCAGACATTAACCGGTCCGTTGTACAGAAAAGGTTAGAAACCACTGATCTCAATCGTCCCTCAATGATTTATTGATGAGTTTTTTAAAGAGTAAATATTATTTAACTCTGTCAGTATTGAATGTATTGTTGCTTTCATATAAAAAAAAATGTCTCCCAAATCTAAACAAAGAATAACAAAGTTGGAAATATGTCCTTTTCACACGACAGCAACAACATATATATTTTGTGCAAGGGAGACTAATGAGATTTTTTTCAATGCATACAATTAATTTTATATGTTCCTCTTTCTGCGAAAAATTATCAACGAGTTGATACAGGACAATCAGTGTGGCCAAATTATTATCATAATGAAAAAGTAGCAGCTTATAATTTATTCAACAGTAATTAATTTGGTATTTAAATTTAATTTCTGATACCACCATTTTGCATTATTAAAATTTAAGATTGAAAAAAATGCATATACTTCATTGCAGCTGAAAGCAGAACATGTTTTAAAGGTTACCAATCTAATTATGCTGTGTTGTAGAATGAAATGAAGAAAGAAAATAATAATAAAGAAAGAAAGAGAAAGATGTAGAAATAATTTAAGAAAATGAAAGAAAGGCTGAGAAAAAGAAATAGATTAAGGAAGAAAAATTAAAGAAAAACAAAGGAATGAAAAGATAAAAGAGGGATATAGAACAAAGTGAAGTAAGAAAGGGAATGGAAGAACAGATCATAAAAATTGCAGGAAGGAATTAAGAATGTAAGAAGTAAAAAGATAAAAGAAGAACACAAAGGAAGAGAAAGACAAAGAAAGAGAGAGAGCCCTTGAAGAATTGAGAAGGAAATGGACAGAAATGGAAGTAAGGAAATTTAAGAAAGGAAATGGAAGGAAGGGTAAGGAAACGGAAGGAAGGAAATGGGAGAAGGGGAAACAAATAAAAAGAAAGACAGAGAAGGAAGGAAGAAAGAAAGGGAGGAAGAAAGAACAGAGAGAGAGAGAAAAAAGTAAAATAATGAGAGTGAGAGAGAGAAAAAATTAAGAAAAAAGATAAACGGGGAGAGAGACAGAAAGAAATGAGAATGAAGGAAGGACAGAAGTAAAAAATAAATGAAAAAGGGAGAATATAAATCAAAAAGGAAAATAATCCCTAATCCATTTACTACGATGTATTAAATGTACACTCTAGCTCAACTACTGTACATTGAAAATATTTCACTAACGTGTCTGCAAATACCGGGTCATCATTTTAGCTAACAGCCAAATCCCTATAATAAATATCCGTGCTTACATCGTTTCCGTGATGTACAATCGTCATTAGCGTCGGCGGACGTTTATTTATTTGTTGTGTGTCCATGTTTGGCCTCTTGAGCTTTCTGTTTTCGTTGGCAAAGTTTTTTTGTGCTGATAATGTCAAAAGGTGAAGCACGTTTTCCCGCCGCGGCGTCGGACTTTGTCTTCATTTGCGGCTTCCCACTGATCCGAGACTGTACGCCGTGTGCGATCTTCGCTCTTGGCTTGGAATTAGGAAATTTGAACTCCATTCTGGGGAGGCAAATATAGATTGAATAATTGATGGATCAGCGGAAAATGCGGAAAAGCTGGAGAGTCGATGAATAAATTATTAAGTATACAGTATGTGTACTGGCGATTTCCTTTTGTGCCAGAAAGTCAAAGCTGAGTTTCAGTTAAATGAAAATGTGTACTGCACAGTATACGGCCTGCCTTTATGGGGTTCTTAATTCATGGAGTGGAATAAACAAAAAAACTATTTTGCATGTCCAAAGTTCAAAGTTTTTGGTACTTTGCGTTTGACGAGTTACGTCTTTAAGATGCCTGTCTTTTTTTTGGACGACATCAAATGTAATGCTGGTCTGCTATTGGTTTGCGTCACGGCATCATGAAAATATGCTATTAGCAGAACTCCCACCCACAATGCTTTCGTCTTCATTCAATTCAGAATCTTGTGTGGTTCGTAACGACTTTGCGAGTTGGCGATACTATACTGGGTTTTTTATACTTTATTTATCCCCAAGACTTGCAGTGATGCTAAAGAGAGACACAAAAACATGAGCAAGGAAACAAAGCTCGCAATTATCAAGGCACAGAATGGCTACCCATGCTATGTTGCATGGCCATAACCAATCAATGATCTGGACTACTATCACAAACAAGGAGATTGTTAAAGCAAGGCAACCTTTTAAAGGAAAGACAATCCTCGCAAGTGGAAGTTTCGGTTGCATTTTTAATCCTCCGTTGGCGTCTTCTCACTTTCTGCATTCGCCCGATACTCTAATTGACCAGCTCAAGTCCTTTCACACCAAAAATGGCATTATTCCTTTACATGTATTTATAATTTTATTTCATCATATACCTATGTATTACATAGAAGTAGTACCTACTGTACACAAAAATGTTATTTTGATATTTTGTTTTTTTATATCTGGGGTTCCAGGGGTTTGAAGCTAATTATCATAAGTTTATCATAAGTCCACTATACAGCAATTTTACTTCGCGCACATCAGAACGGGGATACACTGTATTTTTCAAACTTCTTGTTTGAAGTAATTGCGGCATAAAATATTATCAGTGGAATATATCTAGTTTGGATAGAGTTAGAGGATGATATGTTGGGATGAAAGGAAAAAACATCTGGGTAAAGTGAGCTACCTCACTGCAGGGGCTCAGATTTGATACACCTCCCCTGTGCATGGAGATGAGTTGTATCTTATCAGGATGTGGACGGATGGATTGATTGATGGATATAATGATAGATTAGGGAGGATGCTGGATGGATGTATAAATAGATTAATAAATGTTGGATGGATGGATGGCGAGATGATATATTGATAGAGGCATGGATTGATCAAGAAATTCTGATATATATACTAATGAATGGATAGATGGGATGAATAAGTGTATCGGTGGACAGAAATGTCAACAATATACATTGTGATATACAAAACTGTTTTGCCAAAAATAACCCAATCCAGCTATATATTGACCCTAAATTAATACCCATTTTTCAAGCATGACACCGTGACACCATTGTCCTGAATTTACTCTTTCTACGACAAAGGGCGATCTTTTTGACAGTTTTTTTTTATTCTTGTTGTCATGGTATGGAAAGCAGATGTCAGGTATGTATGTCTCAAACCATCCGGAGGCCACCAGACTGACAGCAGAAAGTTGGGATGCGAAATCATCTCGGGAGAGGAGAAAACGGCCCGGGGGGATGTTCCCATTAGGGTGCCGAGGAGGGATTAACTTGTCAAACTGCCTCTGCGCAATTGACATATTGCACACATGCACACACGCACACACACTTTCGGGCATTGACACCTTTAGCGCTCAGCACCTACGCTCGAGCATGTGTAGTAAGACAGCAACCGACCTGCTTGATTTAATGATATGCTGTATACCCTGTATATTTATATAGGCTACCTGGATTGTAACACTTTATTTTATTCAGTCAACCAGCTCCAATTATGATATAGGAAACCACATAAGAATTGAGTGCCATTATCTCATCTCATTATCTGCACCGCTTATCCTCAGTAGGGTCGCGGGGGTGCTGGAGCCCATCCCAGCAATCATCGGGCAGTGGGCAGGTGACACCCTGAACTGGTTGCCAGCCAGTCGCAGGACACACAGGGACAGACAACTCACTCGCTTATTCAAACCTAGGGACAATTTGGACTCTTTGGAATGTGGGAGGAAACCGAAGAGCCTGGAGGAAACCCACGCAAGCACGGGGAGAACATACAAACTCCGCACAGGAAGTCCGGTAGCTGGATTTGAACCCAAACAGGAGGTTCCCAAGACCTTAGAACTGTGCCGCACACGCGCTCACCACTGCGCCGCCGTGCTGCCCGAGTGCCATTATACTTAATATAATTAAATTTATATCTAAAGTAAAAATGAAATTTTATTTACCTTTAGTGTAACTTGGCCTGAGCTGGCTTAGTGGAGTAGTGAGTGGTGGAAGATGGGGGGAGGAGACAGCGGATCCAAATGAAAATTAATTTCAAAACTTTTGATAATCACAAGCTTTATTTCCATTGTTATCGTGTCTTTGCTTTTCCGTTTAGCATCTTTGTAAGCTTTGGGACTTGAAAGTGGATACAGTACAAAAAATACAGTATTGTATCACCGACTCGCAAAGACTTCACACAGAACACAAGATTCTGAATAGCATGACGAGATAGGCATTGTAAGAGTTCATTCAGCCAAATGCGAATTCAAATTGAAACTGATTTTAAATGTCTGTTTTCTTAGTCTAAGTAGACTTTGTTCTGTTAATCACTATCCTTAATTTTTAATGATAGTTGAGTGATTACGGCCTTCCAGCATAGCGAGGATACCGCTTCGTGATTTTTTGATAATCCATGTTTCTTTTTGATGGTTATCATGTTTTTGGTTCTCCTATAGCATCAGTCTTAGCCTTGGGACTCAAAGCAAATTAATACAATAACAAAATTTTACTATTGTATCGCCGACTTACAATGTGTTTATAAAGTACACAGTTTTATGCATTTAGTTTGGTACAAAAAAGATACAAATATTAAAATATTATTTTATAACCTGTGAGTATTTCTTGTGAATATTTATAATTTGAAAAAGTAATTTGCCCACTCCATTGTTTTATTTAGCGCTAAGCATGTTTCAGATATTAATATATAAAGGTTATCAAGAAGTTTATCACTTAACCTCACTTGACTTAAATTGACAGTTTGTAACATTTCACCAGCAGAGATTGTTGTAGCTTGAAATGGTTTCTGCATTTCAGAAGACAAACTCCTGATACCACTAGCTAAAATTCCGAAGCTTACTTCCAGATTTTCTTGCATGAGCAAGGAAAAATTTCAATCAGCAACAGAACATGAAAGCTACAACTACACACCTGGCAGGCGGATTACACCCGTAGCAATTGAAAAGAGCTGACGGCTGGAGTTTATCAGAGCTGGTGTAATTGGTCAACATTTGCGGCTAGCGGTACAAGTCATTAAAAAGGCCAGTAAATGATTACATTTGTGAAACGCTGGGACCCTAAATCACGGAACTCAGCGATATGAGTGTATAGAGAAGGAATCAGGAGAAAAAAAACTACAAGTATGACAAGCAGCAAATGTCAGGATCAGGGGGCGCAGCAACATTCGCTTTCTTAAAAAGCAGTGGAAATCAAGTGATATTGAAGGACAGAGCAAGCTTTAGTTACAAGAAGCAACTAACAATAGCTTATAATGCCGAGCCATATTCTGCAGCTACGTGGCTAAGATGAGGGTCTAGAGAAGTAAACTGTGGGGAAAAAGTCAAAAATGCTTAAATCGTGGTACTCAAAGTTCACATGTTTTTGTTTATTATCTGAATAAATGCTGTTCATTTTAAATTGAATTAAATTAAAGTTTTTCTACAACGCTTGGGGTTTGCTACATAATGCAGACCGGGGCTCTAAAGTAGCCGTGATGATTACTAGTGAGTGAGCGGTTGAAAAGAGCAAAAAAATAGATTTAGTCAAAACTAGTGTGAGCGGCTAACTCAATTGTGTTTAAAAAAAATAACCTTTATGAAATTGAACATTTGTCTTTGCTTGTTATATGAATGAATAGTTTTCTTTAAATTAATGAAGTATTTTCACACTACTAGGGGTTGATATATACTGTATAAGACAAACTGGTGCTTTAAAGGAGATGGCTAAATAGCGAGAACAACTAAAACAATCGTGCCCCTTTTGTATATTGTTACGATTCCAACCTGGTTGAAAAATTCAAACATTTCTTTTGACTTTTTTCGCATTATTAGGGTAATGGTTTCAGATGATGTGCAGCGTCTGCCGTCATTCGGACCCTGTACCGGTCCATCGTGGTGAAGAGGGAGCTGAGCCGAAAGGCAAAGCTCTCGATCTACCTGTCGATCTACGTTCCTACCCTCACCTATGGTCATGAACTTTGGGTCATGACCGAAAGAACACGATCCCGGATACAAGTGGCCGAAATGAGTTTCCTCCGCAGGGTGGCTGGGTTCTCCCTTAGAGATAAGGTGAGAAGCTCAGTCATCCGGGAGGGACTCGGTGTAGAGCCACTGTTCCTCCGCGTTGAGAGGAGCCAGTTGAGGTGGCTCGGGCATCTAATAAGGATGCCTCCTGGACGCCTCCCTCGGGAGGTGTTCCGGGCATGTCCCACCGGCAGGAGGCCCCGGGGGCGACCCAGGACACGTTGGAGAGACGATGTCTCTCGGCTGGCTTGGGAACGCCTTGGGGTCCCGTCGGATGAGCTGGAGGAGGTGGCTGGGGATAGGGACATCCTGGCTTCCCTTTTAACGCTGCTGCCCCCGCGATCAGACCTTGGATAAGCGGAAGACAATGGATGGATGGATGGATGGTTTCAGATGATAGCGGAAGACTTGTATAAAGAAAGTGCATGAACAATGGTTTGGACGCATTCAACTGTGAACTGCACTCTGCTCTAAATATACCTCTGTTATTGCTCAGCAAAGCGTTTTTCAAGCTATATCACGCCCTTAAATATCACCGCAATGCCGAGTGGCTCACAACGGCAGAAGCGGTGGCTTCAAGTCCTAAATTATAGATTCAAACAAATCATATCCTCAATTAAAAACATGAATCAGTGTTTCTCTCAAGTGGTTTTTAGATTAAAAATTACACTGGATGAATCTTTAAAGCAGCAGGATGAATGGGACTACAAAATGAAAACAACAGACATACAGTGGTGACAATAGTTGTCAACCAGTAATGGTTCAAGTTAGAATGATGAGAGAGGCATGTAAATATCTTCATGACAATGAGAGACATGCATTGGCATTGTGGGAGATAGTTTAGCCAATAGCATATTGGCATTTTAATCATGCCGTGACGTAAACCAATAGCAGACTAGAATTCTTCATAACAGTCCCAATGTGTGTTCCCTCTCTCTATTTCTTTGTTATCGCAAATTTTGTTTCCATATATCATGTTTTTGCGCCTCCCTTTAGCATTACTGCAAGTGTTGGGACCCATAGCAAAAAATACAGTTCTAAAAACTCAACCTTGTATTGCTGACTCGCAAAGTCTTTACGAATAACAGGACAAGGACAAGAAAGGCATTGTGGGAGGTGGTTTCGCTAACAGCATGTTGTCATTTTCATGATGCCGAGACGCAACCCAATAGGAGACCAGCATTTGAAATGACGACCAATTGCAAAAAGGTGTCTTTGAGACGTAATTCAACATACGCACGAGTGTGCAAAAAATATTTTTTATCCTGTCATAATGCCTTAAAAGTGGGCTGAAAATAATTTTAATTCACGCCGTAGGGCAGGGATGCCGTATCCCAGACGTCTACTTTATATATTTTCAATTTTACAAATACATCTTTTTTTTTCATTCAGCCTCATTGTTGAGGTATACCTTGGATGACAATTACTTGTGGTGAACAATTTTTTTCTTCACTGTAAATAAGAATATCAAAATAGATGAAAGGCTTGGTTCATTACATCCACAGTGTCCCATACATAATCAATGTAATGTCATTTTAAACGTGGCCAAGATTTCAACTAACGAGGTCATGCATGTTTTACTTTTTTTCCCCTCCCAGTGTAATTTGTTGTCCTTATTCTGAGGATTTTCTCATGGCTTTTTGCTTTCCTCTAGTGGGCTTGCTTGTGTTTTCATCAAGGTTCCTTTTGGGAATAAGGCCGACATCTATAAATATGCCTGCATGCTGTAGAGATCCAAACCCATGGGACATCTTCACAGCTCTCCGAGCTCCGTGCTTTGCGACTTCTTCCTTTTCTAGCTCTTGTCCTTTGCTCATACTGTAACTATTATTACCTCTATATGCTATGTGAAGGTTACCATACTGTGTATCCGCATTTTTCTTTTTTTAAAGTGACAGTCCAGACGCTCCCCTACATACGACCATTCGACTTCCGCAAAACGGTAGATCCGAACATTTTTTTCGGGATGTCGAAAAATATCTGGACATTGCTGTAAGATTTGGGATTGTGTGCAGTTTTTTTCTGAGTAGAGGACAGTACTATAGTGCTTCTCTCCGCCGCGTGGCGCTGTGAGAGGTCACCCACCATCCGCCCCGAAGGAGAAATCCAGCTTCTACTTCATAGTTCATGTGTAAACACACTGAACTTTTATTTTTTTATTGTTTAATATCTCATGCATCCATTCGATATGGTTGTTGTGAAGTGTAAAGAAAAACCGAGCCATTTCTTTTGAAATGAATTGGAATAAGAAAGCTTGATGTGTTTGAAAAAACGGTTGGATAGCTGTTTTTGTCCACTTTTTACTACGGAGGTGGAAGCCGCCTAACTCTTCCAAAAGAAAGTTAAACTTAACTTTATCTTTATAGTTAAGTCATGTATATCTGTGATGCCCTTAATCACAAGGCGTCTCAAAGGGCTCCACAGACCACAGAATGTCAACGCCTAATGCGTAGCTTTGTTTTTCAGTACTATGCTTTATCATTCAGCCTGCTTTTAAACGTTTTAGAGCATATTATTTTATTAAAAGTGTATTTTTCAGTTTCAAAACAATACAGGTTACTTATACAAGCCTTGAACATACTTATATAAACCTTAAACATACATTCCATACAAAATATAGCACTGAAGTAACTTACGAACAAATTCAACTTACGAACAATCATTACAGATACTTAACATGTAAATTTCAGCCAGCAAGATGACATAAAAGCTGGTGTTAATCTCTGCGAATGACAACAAAAAAATAAGAGAGCAGAGCAGAGAAACCTCTAAAATCAGGCAGGATATGCAACCCTCGAAGACTGGAATGTCCAGGCCTGAGCTGGATTCACCCCGAGCTGCTAAAAGGAGCAGAAATCTGGAGTTGGTCAGAGCTGGTCTAGACGACCAACTTAAGCAGCTTGTAGGAGAAGCCGTTAAAAGCGTGTGACACTGGAGAACAAAACGAGCTTTATTTACGCGGAGCAGCCAACAGTAGACAAGTGGCTAACATGAGTGGTTGTCGAAGGAAACATGGAAAAAAAAAAAGTTTAACATGCCTTAATAACGGGAGTTAGCAATCATTTTGCTTATTATTTAGATTGTGTTTTATTTATATTAATGAAGTTTTTTTGCACCGCTATGGGTCACTATACAATAAACACTGGTTCTTTAAAGGAGCCATGCTGAATAGTGGTAAAAAATAAACGATAGTGTCTATTTGCATACTGCTGTGATTACAGCGCATTTAAAAGTAGTTATTTCTTGTAAAATTGGCTTCCCGAGGGAGGCCCCCAGGCCTGTTTAGCATGATATTTTTACCTAATTCCCCCCCTAAAATTTATAGTATGCTTTCATAATTGTTTTGTGCAAATGAACCAGTTTTTTTTTCCATTTTTCTTTCAATTCAATTAACAGTTTTTAAAAAAAAAATCCCATTTCTGATTTTTTTAAATACAAAACAGGATAAGAATCCCCTCTTGAGCAAATTTTGAGCATGATTTTTTTCACATGAATATGTTTCCAGAAGGGTTTTGGGAAAATTTGACAGTTTTTAATCAATTATGTTTATTTAATGTATTTACACTTTTTTTTAAGAATCCCACTTCTGTGTTGTTGTTTTTTGTACAAAATAAGGTGAGGCCACTCTTGAGCCAGTTTTTATACATAATTCAAACAAAATAAATATATTTTATGAGTGTTTTTGTTCAAAATTAGCCATTTTTAAGTATTCTATCAGACTGACTTTTGATCCATTTCTTTTTTAAATTTTTTGTTTGTTTTCATCAAATAATCCCATTTCTGTGTGTTTTTTTTCTCTAAATAAAATATTTGGCCACTAAAACATAGTTTTATCCAACTCAAACGCTTTTACTTAGCAATGCATAACAGAAAACACATGTTTACGCTCTACTAATTCTATAAACATATCATTACAATTCAATAGAATTATAATTATTTTATAATTCTCTTATTATCCATACAATCTTGCACTATTGAAACAACACGCCGGGCATATTTATTTTAGCTCCGACTCAAGTTTTGCAGCAGTCAGCATCAAACTTCTTCAGCATTCCTCGCCCGTCGTCCTCCCCTGCTCGATTTTTGCTTAAAAATAGCTGCAGCCGTGTATCCGCTGAACTGTGAAGCGTTGCGTCGGGGTGAGATGCTGCTTGCAGAAAAAAAAAACGTTTTTGGTGACAAGATGTGAAGCAGCGTCCACACCCCACCGCCTGCAACTCGAGTGTGATTTTTGGCTTTTGCCCTTCTGCGTCGTTTCCGTCTGCAGGAGATGATGACTGTTTAAAGGTGTCATCAATTTGTATTCCAGTGATAACCTCAACTTGTTTAGCAAGGTGGCAATTGGATTATAAGTTTTAGTGGGGGTTTAATGAGTAATTGATGGAAAATATGTGCTTCAATCTATGAAATTTTATACATGAATTCTGGCAACTCTGTTTAGCACATTTTGCATTGACTCTTTGTGAAGTCCAGAATCTTGTGTGTTTCCTAAACTGTATTTATTAGCAATGGGTCCCAGGACATCTAGGGAGAAGCAAAAACATGATGACAATGGAAAAGAAGCTTTTGATCATCAAGAAGCCACATAGACCGTTACCCCAGCTACCAATCGGTAATCTATACCAGTCATTTTCAACCACTGTGTCGCAACAGACTAGTGTGCCCTGAGAGATCGTCAGGTGTGCCGTGAGAAATTATCCAATGTCACTTTTTAAAATAACAATTTTTATAAAACATTTATGAATAATTTTCTGCAAATATTACGTCATTGTCAAGTGTCTGTGCTGTAAAAACTGGTGGTATTATAAATTATATTGTAATTAAACATACTGTTCGGTGTCATTTTATAGCATTTTTGGTTAGTGGTGTGTCGCAACATTTTTCCAATGTAAAAACATGCCCTGGCTCAAAAAAGGTTGAAAAACACTGGTCTATAAGATTGTTAGGAATAAGGACACGATTAAAGCAACAAAGTTTACTTAGGGCATTACAATCCTCGCAAGCGGAAGTTTTAAAATCAGTCTGCATTTACATAATAACTTCAGTCCACCAGCTCAAGTCACATCGCACCAAGGGTAACTGAAATTAAATTTTTCTTTAAAAGTATATTTATACATGGTAATATTTTGTTTGTTTGCTTATTTATTTATTTTGTTTCCGATAGAAGCTGTTAGGTATGTACCAATGGCTCTTTCGTGTGTGTGTGCGTGTGTGTGTGTGTGTGTGTGTGTGTGTGTGTGTGTGTGTGTGTGTTTATTTTTTGGATTCATGAAAACTTTTTGAAGATGCTTCAGATGCTCTGAAAGCACCTTTTGAGTCCACTTCAATCGACGAATATCTGATGTTCTCTTCTTTGGACCTTTTTGCAGACTACAGTCAATGTTCTTGCTTTAGATGTCTTCTTTATTGTTTTTCCCCATCTGTATTGACCTCTGTATGCACTTTCTTGCATAGTTTTAATATCAAATATTTACTTGGGTCAAATGGTCACTGGAAAACATATTGTTCATAGAAGTGAAAAATATCCAATTTGCCCAAAATTAAACATGTTCCCTTATATAAAGCCCCCCACCAAAAAAAAAAAAAAAAATCTTTATTGGACAACATAGATCAACGTCATTGTCATTTGAATTTTAAATCATTCAGCTCATCCGGTTTACCTTGGGAGCAATTTTTAACGTGCGACAGTTTTGCACAAATGAAAAATTCATAATTTATAACTGAACGAATTTGCATATAAGGACTTCATATCATTATTATTCGTTCGTTTCTCAGCTTCTGTTGACACATTTAAATCATTTCTTCAACACATTCAAGTAATACACCATATTAAAACACTACATTTTTTTCTAAAGGCCATGGATCAAAATAGTCACTTATTTTTTCTGGAACAAATTACCTTCAAACCCATTTTTCAATGGCATTTAATATAGATAATAATTTTAGTTTAAAAACATTACCGTGCAAAATAACATATACAATAACGCTCATTTTAAGTATGCCATGATAAAATATTATGTGCTGTATTATATTTAATTAGATTTTATTGTACTTTATTTACCAGTATTATATTTTAATGTATTTTATCATTTTTTTTATTATAAGTTTATACTACACTTTATTTAATTTCATTTGATTACATTAGAATATATTGCATTGTTTTATATTTTAGCATAATATATTTCAGGATATTTTGTTGTATTTTATATTTTATGTTTGTCAAGACCAGAACAGGAAGAGGACCCAGATGCGTAACGTTTACTCAAAAGTTTATTGAGATATAGAGGATAAACAAACGCCAGCAATCCCGTGCGCGCTGGACAAGGGAAACATGCCGTTCACGGGATCGGAGCGTGCTCGGAATGCGGAAGTGGATCCCCTGGAGCGGGAGATCGTAGCGTGGTCAAACGGGAAAAACGTGTTGATACCCCGAGCTGGGGATCAGAGCGTGTTCGGTGGTCAAGAACGGGTCGTTAGCCGGGACGGTAGATCAGAACGTGGTCGGTGGTCAAAAACAGGTCGTTAGCCGGGACGGGAGATCAGAACGCGGTCAGTGGTCCCAAAGGGTCGTAGCCGGAGACAAATGGGAAATCAGGAACGGACGAGTGGTATACGGATGAAAAAACGGGACCAATGGGAGCAAGGATCAAGGTGCTTACCTTGCGTAAGCAGAGGTTCGCTGATGGACTGACAAAGGGCGAGTGAGAGCACTGAGCTTAAAAAGGAGGGGGAACCAATCAGGTAACCAGTAGCAGCTGGCACCAAACGAGCGGGCACAGGTGAGTGGAATGAGTAATCATGACAATGTTTGTCATGTTTATTTCATTTACATTGTATTGTATAATTTGTTATAATACTTTTTATATTTCTCAATGTTGTATACTTTGTATTTTAGCATATTTCTGTTATTGCTGCCCAACTGACTATACGGTTAAGGCCCAATTATGTTTCACATAGGGCCTGATATTTTTTGTGTGCCTTAATAATAGTATCACAATTTCAGAACCGCATCTTGCATTTCTTTGGGTTGTCCATGTAGCATTCAAATTGGTTTGATGATCTGAAACCGGTGTCAGTAATAAAATTGCATAAAACAAAGATGTCAGGAAAAAGGCAAATACGTTTTTCATGGCAATGTAATTTAAGATGTAGTTCAATAAGTAACTAGTACATAATATAATATGTTATTTTATAATTAATATAATTATAATATATTTTATTAGATTTTATGATGGTACATTATATTATGAAAGGGGGGAATGCACCTGGGTTGGATGGTTGTACTGCTGAATGCCTGAAAAAACGCTTAGCTATGATTGACTGGTTAGTACGCTTGTTGAATGTATGCTTTTTAAGTGGTGTGGTTCCTGTTTATTGGTGTAGTGCATGTGTATGGAAGAGTCTTGATTAAGAGAGTGAGAGAAAGAACGAATGAGGTGGTGATGGAGGAGCAGAGTGGTTTCAGGAAAGGAAGAGGATGTGTGGATCAGGTGTTTGCAGTACGACAGGTGTGTGAGAAATATTTTGCAAAAGGTAAGGATGTTTATTTGACTTTCATGGACTTGGAAAAGGCGTATGACAGAGTTGATAGAGAGGCGTTGTGGCAAGTGATGGTGATGTATGGAGTGGGTAGAAAGTTGTTGGAAGCATTGAAGAGTTTTTATATGAACAGCAGAGCATGTGTAAGAGTAGGGAGTGAGACAAGTGAGTGGTTCCCTGTGTTGACTGGTGTGAGACAGGGGTGTGTAATGTCACCATGGCTGTTAAATGTGTACATGGATGGTGTGGTGAGAGAGGTCGTAAACAAGTCATAAGCCAGGTAGAGATGGACAACAGTGCAACAGTGTGGCAAGTAAGTCAGTTGTTGTTTGCAGATGACTCTGATTTCCTGATTCTGAGGAAACATTGAGAAGGTTGGTAACGGAGTTTGGAAGAGTATGTGAGAGACGTAAGTTATGTGTCAATGTTGAGAAGAGTAAGGTGATGAAGTGTTTACGTGATGGATTGGGCATGATGTTAGAAATCAGGTTGTGTGGACGGGTGCTGGAAGAAGTTTAAAGCTTTAGGTACCTGGGTTGTGATGTGGCTGCAGTTGGTGGAATGGAGTGCGAGGTATTGCACAGAGTGAATCAAGGAAGCAAGGTTTTGGGTGCTCTGAGGAGAGTGATGAACAACAAGAGTATGAGTATGGATGTTAAGAGGGGAGTGTATGAGAGCGTGATTGTGCCGACTGTGTTGTATGGTGCAGTGACTGGGAGCCTGAACGCAGATTTAAGAAGGAAATTGAATGTTTTTGAGATGAAGTGTTTGGGGACTATGTTAGGAGTGACAAGATTGGATAAATTGAGAAATGAAATTGTGAGAGATAGAACTGGAGTAGTCGTGGAACTGGGCAAGCGTGTTGATAAGAGAGTACTCGGTTGGTTTGGACACATGGAGAGGATGGATGAGGAGCGGATGTTGAAGAGGATCTACAGAGCAGAAGTCAATGGAAGGAGACCAAGAGGAAGGCTGCAATTGACGTGGATGGATGGTGTTATGAGTGCACTGCAGGAAAGAGGTCTAAATATAATGGAAGCTAGAGTTCTTGTTGGTGATAGAAAGGAGTGGAGAGGTGTTGTGAAAGGTTAGTGGGATTGTGGACGCGTTTTTAAGGATGGACTGGGCACTCGTATTATGCGTCAGGGGTAAACCAGTGAAAGCTGTCGGGCCCTGCTGTTGAACAAAAGAGTGTGTTGTGTCACCCTGACCCGAGTGACATGGCCGCTTTCTGGTGTCCCGTTTCATCTGGAGGGACGAAAGCATGATCAACTTAGGTGCCAAGGTGCATAACTTGTTTGGGTGTTTGGGCAATTGGGTTGGCCATGGTCCCAAAAATGTTGTGTGTGTTTTTTTGCTATTTTTCTCCCTTTTATTTTCTTTGTTATTGTATGTGTTTGTCTTGCTGTCGGTCACCCCTCTTGAGGGATATGACCATGGTAGATCGATAGATAGATCGATAGATAGATCGATAGATAGATAGATAGATAGATAGATATTACATTATATATTTTAACATGTTTTCAAGTAAAATGAAAAAACATTGTGTTTCCTCTTTTAATAGATATTCCCTAAAAATGCTTACTGGTCTTTTTGCAGTGTGCTGTGCAGTATGCTGACTTCATTGATTTTTCGCTGAGTGTGAAAAAGAGTGTACATCACCAACTAACACAACTCAGACTTAAGGATTCATTATTTAGTAGGTAAGAGTAACTCGTGTCATTTCCACTGTCCTTTTGTGTTCTCAGGTCCTGCTCTGGTGGGCGTGATCAAAAAGGACTGGTCCTCTGATAATAGCATTGCGCTCTCCTGGACTGAAGAGGAGCATCCGCCCTTAGATATTATTGACTATGAAGTCAAATATTATGAAAAGGTGATTCAATTTATTGTCTCATTTTATAGTGTTAAAATTAGGGATAAGTGATCATTATTTAGGCTGATGGTTATCGAACCGATTAAGGTTGAGATTAAGGTTGTTTGTCCGATAGAAAAAAAGGCCCGATAATTACTGTACCTCCGGATGTAAGGTGCACCAAAAAAAAAAAAAAAAATTGGTGTGAATTACACCTTACAACTCGGTGCACCTTATATACCGTAAAATACTGTGGATAAGGTTACAAATGCATACCTTGTTACTACACAAGGATTTACGGTATCCTACCAGATCCGTGCAAAGATCGATCAATCGAAAAACTATGCTGACCAAAATTGCAAAACTCTGTATGCAATGATAAGCGAACCCAGGTCGCGGCAGTAAAAACGCCATAATTCAACTAGTAGACTACTAATTACACAAATGAACTTTCTCATTACATCTACATATATTTTATATAATACTGTATCTCATTGTTACACTATATTTTATCCACGGTGCCAGAAACAAATGTTAGAGAATGGAGCAAACAGAAAGTTGTCCTGAAATATCTAAATAAATGTAAAATCCAATTCATCATCAGATACACCAAAGAGGTTTTTCCCTCGTCCTGCTTTTTTCCGTTAATTTATATCTTTCAGGATGACTTTCTGTTTTCTCTAACATTCATTTCTGACAACGTGTAAAAATAGTTGAATAATGAGATCAAATTGAATGCCTTTTCGTATGTAATTTTTGTCACTGGTGGTCTATTGGTTAGGCTCCGGCAGTTGACAATATTTTCAACTTATTAATTTTTGCACGTAATTTTTGCGGGTAAAATAAAACCTTGTGTATAAGAGGATACCCGAACTGTGTCATCTTCAAGTAAAAAAACCGCATTATATACGAATAAATACGGTAAGTCTTGATCGATTTATTGAAAAAGTCAAGCTTTAGCCTCTCCAAAACTTACTTTTGTAGAAATTTTAACTAAGAACTAAAAACTTAAAAACCTAAAATTTGCCTGTAATTTGCAGGTGCTCCTAATAGAAATTACGTACTCAAATTATTATAAGTTAATAAATAGAAGGAAAATTTTTTTTATCGGTAATCGGTATTGATCTCCAGGAACAGGATAAGAACGATTAAGATATTTATTTTAGCTAAGACCATTAATTATCATTATCATTAATTATCAGAGCACTTGTATAATGTTCATAAGGGATGTACGATATTTTCACATCATGAACTTTCTAAGCCAAGGCATATGTGCCATTTATGATTGGGGCCCTTAATTTGTGGTTTATTTTTATATTATGAACAAATCCAGTTTTTGATTATTGGTGTTAGTTACTTGAAGAAGGATTTGTATCGGTTTTTGGCACAGTTATCGTGCATCTCTAGACAAAAATGTGTACATCAAATGTAACATCCAAAAAAATCTTCACTGATTGTAAAGTTGTAGTATTGAAATCTGTCATTGCATTTTTAATCATGGTTTTATGATTTTTTTTTTTCATTTAAACCATTTAGATTTTTTTGGTAATTTACATATCCTTCCTCTCCTAATTAATGCACTTATTCATTTATTTTAGTGTAATTATTTACTTCTTGATATACATATCCATTCTTATTCGGTCTCTACATTTTGTCAAGTAGTGTTTTTTATTTTGCAGTTAGGATAAGGCCTTTAGTTTTATCAGTACTCGCCAAACCCAGTCTTGACAAAGAACTGGTGTGAATTAGGTCATTTTCCACTGCGTCTAAAATTGTTGTCATAGCCCGCCCTCCTCTTATAAAAGTAATTGCCAACCATTCTGACTGTACATTTGTAAATTAAACTGTTAATTTGTGTCCTGATTATTCTGTAGTAAAAACTTCAACATAACTGCTCAGCTCGAGTGTTTGTTTTACCCGTCTCAAAACCCAGGTAGAATAGTAGAAAGAATAGTAATTCCTCTTCACATGCTACTCTCTTAGGACAACCAAAGCAGGTGTGCTCAAAAACGGATGATATTAAACTCGTTCAGTGCCATAACGTATAAATATGTTTTCAGAAGCATTGTCCATGACCAAAACAGAAAAATAGGTTGTTTTTGTTTGTTGTTTTTTAAACTAATATAAAGGGTTTGGCGCCGATCATCAGTAAGTAGTGAGCCTTAAGAAAGTATGATAAATCACCACTACATTGCAGGAATGGTTTGTTCAGATCTTAGTTTATACATCAAGGGAGCCCCCACTTCTTAGTGTTGCCTTCTGTATCCCGCAATTGAAGTGTGTAGGTGTCCCCATATGGCGTGTATATGCATAGTGAAGCAGTGTGGTCAGAGTTAATAAATATTATAGATAATCCCATTTGAGAGAAACGTCTGGCATTGAATGAGTTAATGACAAAACTCAGGAACAAAATAACAAACAAGTGGTCTTAAATAATGTAAGAAAGTGTCCATACCAGAAACAAGAAACAAAAACCAATCCTGGAACATTACTGTCAATGACTCAACCACCTGTGCTGTCTATCACACTCAATATAAAGGGCTAGAATAATAAAGAAGTACAGGTGTGAAGATAAATTAGGTGAATGTGTGCCGTCTACAGTCACTCCCCCCAGGCTGCCACCCTCAAGAGGGGAAATTAGTGTGTTTTATCCTGACATCTCTTTTCTATGTTTTTTTTACTTCTATTATTTTAGGAACAAGAGCAACTGAGCTACTCATCGACACGGACGAAGGACCCGAGCGTGGTTGTGACGGGACTCCGACCTTCCACTGTCTACGTTTTCCACGTGCGCGCTCGGACGAATGCCGGCTACACGGCTTACAGCTCCAACTTTGAGTTTTCCACCACAGCTGAAGGTTTATACCATCAACAAATACTTTAACTCTCTAAGCGCAATTTTTTAGAATGGATCAGCGAAAGTTGTCAGCGCTTTCTCAGGCGTGATCCATTACATAAGAATTATGTTCTGGCCAGGCAGATATACTTGATATCGTTTTTAATACCTACAAAATGCTCTCCTAATTCTAGAGCACACTATTCAATGATGCAAGACTTCCTTCAGAGTCTTATGTAATGTTTCTTGTATAGGGAAACACTCCTACGGAGTTATGTAAATCTGGAATAGGAGATTTTTGGCAGGAGGTGTACAAAATAGAACGGTCAACATCATTAATGTTTTGTTGTATTCATTTATTTATTCATTCATTTATTTTTTCCTTTTTATTTTATTTTAAGTATTTATCCATTCAATTATTCGCTTATTTGTTTGTTTGTTCATTTATTTATGTATTCATTTTTTTATTATTTTACATATTAACCTATTCATTTGTTCATCTATTTGTTCATTGATTCATTAGGTTTCAATTTAACTTATTCATTCATTAATGTATTTTAGGTATTTGTCCATTCAATTATTTGGTTAAATTTGTTTCTTTAATTTATTTGTTGATTCAGTCATTAATTTACTGGTATTCATTTGTCTATCTTACATAATTAAATATTTCTTTGTTTCTTTTTGCATTTATTTATTTGTTTCTTGATTGATTCATTTATTTATTTTATGTATTGTCCATTATTTTTTCATTTGTTTATTTATTCATTTGTTCATTTATTTTACATATTTACGCATTTTTTGTTCAATAATTCTTTTGTATTCATTTTTCAAAGCATGATTACCTATTTATAATTTCTTCATTTACTTACTTACCGTATTTTCCGCACTCTAAGGCGCACCTAAAAGTCTTAATTATTTTCAAAAGCTGACCATGCGCCTTATAATACAGTGCGCCTTATATATGGATCAATATTAAGTCGCAAAGTCTTGCAACTAATGCAAAGCAGCCGCCGACTAGATTTTCCCCCGAACGCGAAGTAGTACGCGGTGTATGCTGGGATTTATATATTGACGTTTCATTGGCTAACCAATGTGTCAATCATCATTTGAATTGATCACTATTGGCTAAAGTTATTCGGAGGTAAAGGGCGCGGATCCTTTTTATCATTTACAGGCTCCCATAGGCTAAAGGGGCAAAACAAAGCCTGCAATTGGCCGAAAGGATGTGTCAATCATCAGTTGAATCGATCACTTGGCTAAAGTTGTTCGGTGGTAAAGAGGGCGGATCCTTTTTATAATTTATAGGCTAGCATAGGCTAAAGGGGCAAAACAAAGCCTGCGATTGGCCGAAAAAGATGAATGTGAATAGCATGTTGGGTTGACGGCATAGAGAAAACAGTATTTTACTATTCTGTACTGCATTTGTAAATATTTTACTCTCCTGGATTTACTACACTCATGGATATAAGAGGATCATGGTTGCACATTATTATTGAACATAACGACTTCGGTAAGCTACTCCGGCTATATAATTTCCCAGTATCTTGTTTCAGAGTGATATCGATGTTTCTGTGATGGGTCTTTTTTTAAATTAACCTCAATTCCAAGTGTTTATTGTCATATGCACAGTAAAGTTGCGAGCGAAATAGAAAATAGAAACTAAGGAATGGTTGGCATTTCTTGAATCCCAAGACTTTAACCTTCCGAATGATATTTGGAACGATGCATTTGAGTGACATCGTACGGACACCGCATCCGCACGTGTCTACGACACGTATTTGCTTCTTTGCAAGCTTTCGGAAAGTTAAGGGGGTAATAAGTTTGACTGAACTATCTGACTGTTTTGTCGACGTTCCCATTGTAGCGCCTTACAATCCGGTGCGCCTTATGTATGGAAGGTATAGGACCAAAAACTATTTTTTGGGGGTGCGCCCTATAACGCGGTGCGCCCTATAGTGCGGAAAATACAGTATATGTTTTTTTCCTTTTTTTATCATGCTAATAGTCCCAAAAATATGGTTACCAGAATGACTAACCTGTATTACCTCCTAAACCTCAGTGACCACACATGATAAGAAATCCGTTATAGTGTCAATTTAGGCAACATAAAAAATCGAATTGGCAAAAATAAACATAAGCATTTACGACTGAAGTTGTGCTTCAAGTTTTTTTGGATGGATTTTTTTTATCCTGGCTATTAAGTTTGCGAACACTTTCCTGTAAAAAAATGTCATGCTACGAATGCCAGCTGTGATTTCCAGAATCATTCACAATAATATTTTTCTTTTATTATGTTATATAATTTTTTTCTTAGATCCTGATGTTGCCGATCAGGGTCAAGTGCTGGTTGTTGTCACGGCATCAGTTGGCGGCTTCTCACTGTTGGTCATCCTTACTCTTTTCCTGCTTATAACTGGCCGGTAAGACACTACATGAACATTTTCAGTGTTCGTACGGGTGCTTGAAAACACTAAAAATGCTTGAATTTTATTTTTGTGTTTTCAAGGTTAAAGAGTGCTTAAAACTGGGGTGAAGTGTTTGAAAATGCTTGTAATTGTTGACATATTTCTCAACAAGTCTGCTTTAAAATGATGCTGACTTAGCTCAATGGTGGCTTTGTGTTGCCCTTGTATTTCTTCTGGTATTAGTTAGTACGGCATTGTCCTATTAAGCGTCATCGCCCCCTACAGGTCACACCCAAGAGGACAGGTGCATGCTACACCTAAATAGGGCCGTATGAAATGTGTATTAGTGCAAGGACTACGAAAACATTATGAACATTTATTATGGGCCTTGCAAAAAATAACGGTAGCATTTCCTAGTGGTAAAATGTAACGGGAAAAACTTCTTGATGAAAATATAAGCTACATATTACTGTCATTTTACCCAACACCTACATGGGGAGAGATTTGTCTCAAAAACAAATATATTCACAATTTACTCAAAATCTAAAAATCATGTGTCTCGATAAATGCGCGCAAAAAATAAAAAACGCATGTATAAATCACAGATCTATTTTTGGATCTGCAAAATACATGGAAAAATTGAAAAATTGGCTTTGAAAGTCCTCAAAACGTGCTTGAATTTGGCCATGAAAAATGGTCACGAACTATCAAAACACACACACACACACAAGAGTGGTCTCCTGATAGACTCTCCTTTTTTCTTCAAGCAGCAACTCTTATTTTCCGAACGACCAACCAAATTTTCTGCTTAATTACTCAGCATGTTATGCGGCAAGTGGCCATTTGATCCATTCCATTAGCACCCACTGGTAAGCTCAGATCGGCGTTATTAGCAACACTCTGGCTCACGGGAATTTGTTATTAGCCGGACTTGGATGGTAAACAATGAAAAATGAGGGAGAAATTTGGTTCAACTTCAGCTGGCTGAAGTGTAATCTTGGAAATAAATGTTGGAGTTTAGAACTTACTTGACAGTGGAATTAGTTCGCTCATTTAAGTGAACAGAAAAGCTTGACACAGTATTTTAATAGAGGGACTGCCAGGTCTTGGTAGGTTTGCTTTCTCCATTTAGACATTCTTGCTCGCAGAGTGCTCCAGTAGATGTGTAAATGTTGTGAAATATTATTGTATCCCATTCCTGATTTGAACTTTTCCACAACTTTATCCCGTTCCTCCACGTGTGTTATTTGGTTGTCTGTTCTCCAGTGTCTCCTTTCGCGGACCTTTTGTCCTCTTTACAGAGCAGGTGCATTTAAACTGAGACTTAATAACACACAATTGCACTCTGTCATTGTTTGTCATTTAGGTTGATTTTGGATCATCCAGAAGTCTTCTTGAAGTCGTCTTGAGTGATTTTACACATGTGCTGGATGTTTTTATTTATTTGATGTTGAAAATGATAAAAGTGAAAAAAGGACTTTCAAATACTGTCCAAATGACAGTCCAAACTAACAAAAAGATGAGAAGAAGAAAAGTTTATTTGTGCAAATTAAACTAGTTTTAAAGCTTTGGCGCATCTCTTATGTTAGTATCAAGGTTTAACCCTTTGGGAATTATAACAGTATGATAAATCACCACTAGAAAGCAGAAGTGGCTTTGATCAGGTTTTTGTCAGCACTTAGTTCCTAGTTGTGTTCCTGTATCCACGGTACAGGTCACAGTGTTAAAAGCGAAGATACAAGCAATGTTCCCTCCTAGCTGCGCGCGTGCGCAATCACGCACTGCCCGCACAATCGCGCACTGCCCGCACATTCTCAGCGCACATGAAAATCTATTCAACGCAATGTTCCCTCTAAGCTGTGTGTGTGCGCAATCGCGCACTACCCAGAGCTTTTCCGCGCACAAGAAAATCTAGCCAGCTCACAAAAACCAGGGCTCGAAATTGCTAACTAAGAAGCAAATTAAGTCAAAGTTACAGTCCATGAAGGTAAAAATACAAGGGTTCCCCTGACGTTGTGTTCTAAATGCGGTATTTTAATGTCAAGGTCGAGGTAGAATGAAGTTGAGTAAAAGTCAGTAGAGTTTTTCGAGAACCGGCTTCTTCAGCTCGGCTCACTAAAAGGAACCGGCTCTTTCGGGTCCTAAACGGCTCTTCAGGTTGTTTTTGCTTCTTTCATCCGTAGATGACCAAACATTGTGTAAAATTATGCACAAAATGACTTAAAGGAAGGGGGAATAGAACAAAAAAGAAAAAAATACCAAAATAAAAAAGTAGTTAATAGCTGAGAAAAAAAAGAAACAAAAGGAAGAGAAAAAAGAAGGGAAAATTCAGAAAAATCCAGAAAAGAAAGAAACAAAGGAAAAAAAAGGAAATAGAGAACAAAAAGAAAAAAGTAACAGCTCGGAAAAAATAAACACAATAAGATTTTTTTAAAGGAATTAAAAAAGAATAGAAAAAAACAGGGAAAAAGAAGAAAAAGTTTGTTTTGCATTCAAATAATTTCCAATTATACCAAGTCAATCTTGTTGCCAACATTGTACTTCCACTAAAAAATGTGACTAAATACAGTTGTGTATCGTGCAACCGACTAAATAAGCCCCCCAAAATGTTAGTATTATGCGACAAAAGATACCAGGAAAAAAAAGAAATGGAAATCTTGTGAAAGAATTGTTGTAAAATCAAATGACGTCTGTAGGCCGTAAAAACTTTGCAATAATACATTGGTAAATTCATTCAAAAGTGATTTTTTTTTTGCATTGCCGGAAACTCAGCAAAATGTAACGTGATGTCAAGTTTTGGACATGTTTGATAATGACTTAGTTTCCACACTTGGGATTGCTGTTGCTCACTGTTGTTTCAAGCGTTGCTCACCGACTTTGTGTGAACGCTCAGACCCGTTGAAAATTAGAGGGAACAATGGATACAGGTACAGACTGCTAACGCTTCGAAACTTAATTATTTCTAAAAAAAAAAGACGAGGGATGAACTATGGGACATAGAAGGAATACGTTTCGTGCACGTTCGCGGTCGTCATGATGACCGGAATCATGTGATCATTTCACTTGAAACATCGGCAACTTGAATGTTTTTGCAAAGTTCATGCATGGTTCATGCATTTTTTCAGTGTTCTTGCAATAAAATGTTTTTCTGCAATTAAAGTGCCATTGAATTTATGGAAAGCATTGTTTAGATATTGTAAGTATAAAAAAAATACTTTCTCTTGGCACTATAAAAAGCTTTGTTTTTTGTTAAAAATATATGGTAAAATAATTTCATGAGTTTTCTTGAAGCATGTGTTGAAACAACAGCAACATAAAAGAATCGTTTCAGGTGTCAGGGATATATCAAAGCCAGGATGAAGTCGCAGGAAAAGAGGGGGACACGCTTCCGTAGTGGACATGGTAAGGTTCACTTTTGTTTTTATCTCAAGTATAAGTACAAAAGTCCTGTACAAAATGAGAACATAATGCTTAATTTGCTTATACAGCTTCTGTTGTTTGGGTCTTTCTTGTCCTTTACTTTTCTTCCCTTTTCTTCTCCTGGCCTTTCCTCATACCTTGTCCATTCCTTTTCTGTCCTTTCTTGTCCTGTCCTTTCGTCATCCTTTCCTGAATTTTCTTGTTCTTCCTTGTTTTTGTCTCGTTATTTCATTTTCTGTCCAATTATATCCTCTCCTGTCCTTTTCTTTCTTCTTATGTGCTTTCCTTTCACTTCCTGTCCTCTCCCATCTTTTGATGTTGTCTCCTGTCCTTCCTTTCCTATCCTCTCTTTTCCTATCCTCATTTAATTTTCTTTGCTTGTATGTTCCTGTATTTTCCTGTCCTTGTCTGGTCATTTTCTGTACTTTCCTTTTGGAAAGGAGTCATTCCCTGTCCCCACCTTTCTTCTCTTAGCCTCTATTTTCCTGTTCTGTTCTTTTCTTTAACCTTCTTACCTCTCCTTTCTTGTTTTCTACTCATTGTGTTTTCTGCCCTTTCTTGTCCTGACTTGTCATTCCCTTTTCTTTCCCTCTCTGTCCTTTCTTGTTTTTTTATTCATTTTTCTGTCCTCTCTTCTTGTTTCTTCTCATGTCCTCTTCTTTCCAGTCTTTTATTGTCTTGTCCTTTGTTCACATGTCACCTTTTTCCTGCAGTTTTGTCCTGTCTTTTCTTCGTTCTTAACTACCTTTTTCTTTGTTTTTGGTCTTCTACTGTCCGCTCTGTTTTTCTTTTTCGCAATTCCTTCTCCAGTTCTATCTTCTCCTTTCCTGTGCTTTCATTTCATGCACCTTTTAGTCCCGTCCTTTTGGTGTTCTTACCTGTCTTTCCCTGTCTTTTACTAATTTCTCTTTTTGTTTCCTCTCATGTCCTCTTATTTCCTGTCCTTTCCTGTTTTTCTATCCTTTATTCATCTTTCCTGTCTTTTCTTTTCATCTCCTGCCCATTCCTATCCCCTCGTTTCATTTCCTTTGGTTTGCTTTTTTGTCTCCTTATTTAATCTCATTTTCTGGTCTTGCATGTCATCTCCTTTATGCTCCTGTCCTCTCCTGTTGTCTTCTTTTCTGCCTTCTTCTAGTTCTCCCCCTCCTACCTGTCATCTCATTTCCAGACATTTCCCTTTTGTTCAATTTTAATCATTTATTAGATTGTCTCAGAATAAAATGATTTTCATGCCTGATGTGCTGATAAAAAGTAAATAGGGATGGTTTTAAAGTCGTATTTCTGAAGAAAAAATGTGTCTTAATTTTTAATCCTAACCTTTAAATTACCATTCCATATTTTCTTGCTCCGTTCAGTGACTTCGAGTTATTCGAGCGTAAAATAAAAAAGAAAAGAAAACTTGTTATAGAAGTGAGTGGAGTCACCCTGGAGACAGGGAGTTAACTCCAAACTGGAATCTAGGTTACAAACACTCCAATCCTCTCAGTTTGAATTGATGCTGGAAAAGTCGACAAAGTTTTGATGCGAGGCAGCACATGTACTGCTGTCTTAAAAATAAGGGCAGGTTTCAGCACTGACACGGTCGGCTGTCTTGCTCTTCCAGTTCCTTTCTCGGGCATAAAGACGTACGTGGATCCAGACACATACGAGGACCCGACCCAGGCCGTGGAGGAATTTGCAAAAGAGATAGATCCCTCATCCATATGCATCGACAGAGTGATCGGCACAGGTGAATGTCAATATTTTAGGCTGGCTGGTGTCCATCCTTACTGGCGTTAACCTTATAAATAATTGAAAATGTTCGGTATAATCATGTATATAGGGGTGCATATAAAAACTGACCTTCACCTACCTGAGGTGTATTGCACCAAAATGACAGAAAATATAGAAATGTCTTCTTTTCTTAGCTATTAACTTGGTAATTTAACAAATCACATGGCACTCTGCCATTTGCTTTATTTAGATATATTTTAAAAAGAAAATATACATTGTGCTTGTTGTCAGCTTACTCTGTTGTGTGTGCACAGTGCCTTCTGCTGGACAAAGTTTGCCAACCGCAGATATAAAGAATTCAATATCACCTGACCGTAATTTAGGATTCATTTGTGACAATAAAAGGGCTCACTTGAGTAGTCCACACCAGACAAGTTCTGAAAATAGCTCACCTCTAATGGGTCATTGAGATTTTCTTGGAGATAGGATTTGTAACTGGAATTAGAAATCATTGACATTACCAATTCTTCTAAAATTATTTTTAAATGTAGCCTATAATACTTAATTGGAAATTTATCCATGCTCTTATGCAAGGCAAATATGTTGGTGGTTGACTGAACCATTTTCAACCCAACTTCTGATATTTAAAACCTGATAAAACATAATAACCCAACAACAACATAGTAGTAACATGGTAATAACATAAGTTATTTTAGTAATGCATATCATACTGGAGGCCCTCTGTGCTAATCAGTAACAAAAAAAGTAGCTCTTCAAAAAGGTAAGTGACCTCTGGACTATAACATAATTAACACATTAAAGATACAAGCTCTTAGTTTGGGGGTTAGCAACAAGTGGCTCTGGAACTGCATGCAGGACTTTGGCTCTCCCTGGTGGCTCCCTAACTCTTTTTAAAATAGGTTTGATATTGGAAAATGGTATGTTTTCTGCAGAGGGACAAACATGACACAAACATTCTTGACACACACACACACACACACACACATGGCTTGCCATACTCTGTCAAACTTGACTTTTCTTTGGTGCTCTTGAAACTTCTCACATAGGATGCACAGTTTAAAAATCTGTTCTGTGGTGCTCCTTCCCTCCCTGAATTCTGCCTGATGTTCGGCTAGGATGTTTTCAGCTTGTGGTTTCAGTCTGTTCAGTAGGACCTTTGGCATAACTTTACTTGCATGACTTATGAGACTAATAGTTCTGTATTTGGAGCATAGTTGAAGGTTTCCTTTCTTCAGGGTAATAATTACTAGAGATTTTGTCCAATCAGATGGCCAGTGTCCTGTTTGCGAGGTCTTGCTGCAAGATGTCTATAGTTTGCTCACCACCTTTTCGTATGAGTTCTGATGGGATGTTGTCGATTGCTGGAGACTTTCCGTTCTTCAGCAAGTTAATTGCTGCCTCTACTTCTTCTCTGAGGATAGGGAAATCGTCACTTTCCCTTGGACCAGAATTCTTAAGGACCTCATGGTCTCCCTGTGTCAGGTAATTTTAGAGTTTAAAACTGTATTATATCCATCTATTCATGATCTCTTTTTCAATAAGTTTATTCCCTGCCTTATCCTGATTGCTGCTGACTTTGCCTGTTTTGTTTGTGTGAGGTATTTTACAATCTGGAAGGCTTTCTTTGAATTGTTCTTGTTGAGGCACACTGCTAACTCCGATTCAATTCTCCTTTGCTTCTCTCAGCCTTTTTCTAATTTTCTTCTTGGCTACTCTATACCTGTACATGGCTGTTCCTCCAGGGCTGCTTCGTTTCTTCTTTAGTTCTTGCCTCATTTGGCACTGTTGAAGAATTTCGTTTGTAACCTCTAGCTTTATTTTCATCTGGTGTTTTACTCCCAGGGTTGGGTAAGGTTACTTTAACTTGATTACTTTCAATTACTTTTGGATTACTCCAATACCAAATATGCTAATAAAAGACAAAAGAAACTAAATATGAATAAAATTACTAAATTTTGTGCAGGCTCGGGGAGTAACGGAATACATGGAACGGCAAAAATGATGTTGGCAAGCTGTTTGGATTTATTTTCATTTTGTTTTTTGTCGCATTTTATGTTAGTTTTGCCGGAGATCAAAGAGATCAAAGCCAGGAGAGAAAGCTTACCACCTGTTGTGAGTCATAATTGTATTCATATTTAGTTTCTTTTGTCTTTTATTAGCATATTTGGTATTGGAGTAATCCAAAAGTAATTAAAAGTAATCAAGTTAAAGTAACCCTACCCAACCCTGTTTACTACAATTTATTTTGCTGCTTCAGTCATCGTCTAAGATAACTTGTTGGTCAGGGTTTTGACATCTTTGTTCAAAGCGAGCAAAAGAGGAAACTTTCTGTCGATAAAAGCCTGGAAGCTCTCAACCACCTGTGGGTCTCTCAGTTGCTCAAGGTCAAACTTGATCCGTGGGTTCCGGGACTTCTTGACCTTCTGGAGGCGAACGCAGGAGTTCATTATTACCAGGTCGTGATCGCTTCCCACATGAGCTTCTGGATATGTACGTGTGCTTTCTGTCTTAATTCCACTTTTGAAACGTTGTGTAATCATGATGTAGTCAACTTGACTGTGGTGGATTCCATCTGGTTGGCGCCATACCCATTTTCTGGAGTTCTTGTGTTTGCCAAGACTGTTTGCCAACATGTGTGTGTATATGTATGTATGTATATACATATGTATATAATGTATATAATGTGTGGGTGTGTGTGTATATGTATGTGTATATATATATATATATATATATATATATATATATATATATATATATATATATATATATATATATATAAATTTATTTATTTTATATTTGTTTATTGCATGTTTTTTAATTTTTATTATTAAACTGATTTTAAAGCTAATTGCGTGGGTTTCCTCCGGGCACTCCATTTTCCCCCACATTAAAAAAAAAACATACATGTCAGGTTAATTGGCCGGTCCAAATTGTCCCTAGGTGTGAATGAGCGAGAACTTGTCTCACTCTGTGTGCCCTGCGGCTGGCTGGCAACCAGTACCGGGTGTCCCCTGCGCATTGCCCGAAGGTAGCTGATACAAATATTAGAGACTCCTTGTGATTAAGGGCTATACATATAAACATGACTTAACTTAACTTATTTGTTGGGTCCAATATGTTTCTTTCAACATTTTGAGTTGCCAACCCCTGTCACACAACAGCGCTTATTAATTTGTTATAACTGCTTTGACAGGGGAATTCGGAGAGGTCTGCAGCGGACGTTTGCGTATCCCTGGAAGGTTGGACATTTCCGTGGCAATAAAAACCCTCAAAGGCGGTTATATGGAGCATCAAAGGCGGGACTTTTTACGTGCGGCGTCCATCATGGGACAGTTCGACTGCCCTAACATCGTCAAGCTCGAGGGAGTTGTCACTAAAAGTGAGACAATGGCTTTGTTTTTTCTTTGATTAAGCAGAGGCTATGAACTTGTGCCGCCTACGCCTAAAACGTAATTTTTAAAATAATGATGAACATAATATGTAGTGTGTTTTAGACTACAATTGATTACAATACTGTTTAACCCTTGGATGCATGACCTACCAATAAAAACACTGTTTCATGAGTCGGGTCTCAAAATTCTAGGGGGGGCAAAAATAAAAATACTAATGGCCTCATGTCATAAACACGTTTTATGAGGAATAAAGTACCTAGAATATGAAAATATTAGAACTCTTTATTTTTAAAAGATTTTGAAGGATAACAACCCATGGGGTCATTTCTGACTCCACTTATTCATCCAAGGGTAAAAAAGGGTATTTTTTATCACTAATTAGCACTGTCTTCCGCTACGGCAGAAAGAAGCGTTGTCTTTATGGAAAATATGCATTTTCTTCCTCATCACATATAAGTAGCATGGTCTTCTTCTATGCTAAAACATAGCACTGTCTTCCTTAATGCTAAAGATTACTGTTGTATTCTTCTACACCAGACCCTAGTATTTTCTGCTTAACTAATATTAAGCATTGTCTTTTTCCTTGCTGTAAAATAGTGTCAGCCTCTTCTACACCGGAAAATATTGTTGCCTTTTGAAAAAAAAATGAGTGTTGTCTGAATCTAGCATTCTCTCATAACTAGTCTTATTTGCCACTATTATGTCTAAAACTCTCATCATCTTCTTTCAGGCTGGAAGCTACGGTAAGTTATTTTTTCACCGAAAACTAGGCTCGCCTTTTTCTAAAAATATCTTTGTCTTTACCAACGTTGTAAATTTTCCACCTTGTGTACTGAAAACGCTGCTATCTTCTTGTCAAACAATTAGTGTTGTTTCTTTTTACTCTTAAATTGATTGTCGGGTTCTTCTTTGCCAAAATAGGTTTGTCTTCTTTTATTCTGAAAATTTGCATAATCGTTTTTCCCCAAAATTAGCATCGCCTTCTTCCATGCTAAAACATTGTCATCTTCTGGACAAAAAATAGCTTTTTCTTCTTCTACTCTGATAATTAGCATGGTTGTTTGTAGAGAAAAATAGAATTGTGTCCTCTATGCTGAAATTCAGTACGAGCACACGGAGGAGTCCCTCTACTTGTATTCACTCCTGTACACACATATATATTTGAATAAATATTGTTCTAATCATATTCAATTCTCCCCAGGCAGGCCCATGATGATCGTGGTGGAGTACATGGCAAACGGAGCTCTTGACTCTTTCCTCCGGGTTTGAATATATTATAACTTTGTGGATATTTCACGCATTCACCCTATCTACTTATTAATCATAACCTTTCCCTATTCCACTCCAGACACGTGACGGTCAATTCACAGTGCTCCAACTGGTGGGAATGATGCGTGGGATCGCGGTGGGCATGGCCTACCTCTCCGACATGGGTTACGTCCACCGAGATCTGGCAGCTCGTAACATCCTCGTGGACGACAACCTGGTGTGCAAGGTGTCCGATTTCGGCATGTCCAGGGTCATGGAGGAAGATGAAGGGGCGGTGTATAACGCCACAGTCAACGTGAGTTTTGGGTTGAGGTTATCAAATCGAAGTGTTCCTTTATGGCTCTTTTTGTCCTCAGACTCTTCACCAAAAATTTGGACGATGGCTTTGTTTTGTGTACAGAGAGTCTTCAATTTACCACATACTGCAAACTTAAGCTGCCCGCACCTCAAAGGCCTTTTTTTTTTAAATCAAGACTAACATAAATTAGAGTGTTTTTTAGACTGATATTTATTACGACAGAATTATTATTATTATTATTATTATTATTATTATTTTTACCAAAAACTAGCATTGGCATCTACTACCCTAGAAACTAATGTTGTTGTCTTCATGGAAAATTATAATTTTCTTCCTCTATGCTGATAAATACTGTCATCTACTTTTGGACTGTCATTTTTAGCGAAAATAAGCACTGTCTACCTTGATGCTGAAAGTTATCGTTGACTTAGTCTAAGCCGGACAGTATCATTGTCGGCTCAGCCAAAGATTAGCGTTGTTTTCTCCATTTTTGAAAACTTGCATTGTCTTCTTCTAGGCTATAGAATAAGTGCAGTTGCCTTTACAGAAAAATGAGCATTGTCTTCCTCTTTGCTGAAACTAGCCTTGGAAACCTTGTTGTTATCTTTAGTGAATATTTGCAGGTATTTCCTCTATGCCAAAAACGTATCTTCTAGGCTGGAAATTACTGTTATCGCCTTTACTAGCATTGTCAACATTCCTCAAAATTTGCAGTTTTGTCCTCTGTGCTGAAAACTAGCATTTTAATCTTCCAGGTTAAAAAATTATGTTGTCGTTTTTATATAAAATTGGCATTGTCTTCCTCAATGCAGTTAACAAGGACATCTTCCACGTTGGAAAGTAGTGTTGTCATCTTTACCAATAAATGTAGTTTCTTCCTCAATGCTGAACACCTGCCTTATCTTCTAGGCTGGAAACTAGGTTCTTTTTCTTCACAGAAAAAAATATTTTCTTCTTCTGACCTGCAAACTAGTGATTTCTACCCAGGAAACTAGCATTGTCGTCTTGTAAAAAAATAGTGTGGTTGTGTTTACTGAAAATTAACATCTTCTATGCTGAAAATTAACATAATCTTCTTCTTGGTTGAAAATTAGCATTGTCAGTTTTACATTGTATTGCTATAGCTTTCCTCTAAGCCGAGGGTGTGCAAAATATGGTCCGTGGGCCACATGCAGCCCGGCAGGCTTTTTAATCCAGCCCGCCCAACAAAAATGTTAAAAAAAAACAATGACAATTTATATAATAAATAAAGTAATACTCACCAAAAAAAGCAGCTTTGTCCCCCTTGCCCTTGTATGTATGCAAAATAAATATACTACTCCAGAAATACTAAGAAAAACACTTACTTAAATTACGACCAAACTATTTAGCAGAATCAGTGCTCAGTGACAGGGACCTAATATATGTTTTTACTTCTAGTCTAAATTTATGTTCTCTATAGCATCATCTTCTGAACTGTAAACTAGCATGATCTTTATAAAAAATTAGCTTGGTTTACTGCTATGCTAAAACTAGCTAAGTCTTGTTGGATGGAAATTAGGTTATTTTTTCTCACTGAAATAAAATAGTGTCTTCTTCTTCTTCTGGGTTGGAAACCAGCTCTGTAGCCTAGATGGTAGGGCGCCCGCTCTGAGACTGGGAGGTCGCTGGTTCAAGCCTCGGCCGAGTCATACCTAAGACTTACAACATTGGTACTCATTGCCTCCCTCAGCATTAAGGGTTGGAATTGGGGGGTTTGGTCACCTAATGACTAAAATGGCTGTGCCCTGTTTGGTTGCGGCTGCATCGGTTCGCTACAGTCTAGCTGTACGGGTCAGTTGTATCGACATTTCGTTCTGTGTGCATTGTTACAAAGAATGACAATAAAAGTGAATTCTATAAGCAACTTGCATGGTTTTCTTCCCCAAAAATTGGCACAGGACAAGGAGACACCCAATAATGTTCGTGTGAGGTTTTGGTTGAGGTTATAACATTGATCTGGTTCTTTTATGGTACTTTTCATCCACAGGGAGGGAAGATTCCTATTCGCTGGACCGCACCAGAGGCGATCGCTTATGGAAAGTTCTCCTCTGTCAGTGACGTTTGGAGTTTTGGTATTGTCATGTGGGAGGTGATGTCATATGGAGAGAGGCCTTACTGGGAGATGTCCAATCAAGATGTGAGATATCCATGCCACTAGTGGTAGGCAATGGCGGTGCGTTCAGAGAATGATTCATCTTTCTAATACTCTCAGGTGATTTTATCAATGGAAGAGGGCTATCGATTACCAGCTCCCATGGGCTGCCCCGTCACGCTGCACCAGCTGATGCTGCATTGTTGGCAGAAGGAGCCGAATCAGCGGCCTCGATTCAACAATGTGCTTTGTTTCCTGGATAAACTCATCATCAACCCCAGTGGGCTCCTCACCCTTGTAAATGAGGCGCACAGGTATGTATAAGCTCACTGATCAAATCAAAATGCATTTGTATAGCACTTTTTGACACCGAAATGCAATTTAAAGTGCTGTTTAAAAATACAATAAGAAAATCAACCCTCCCCACCCAACATAACAGAACATTAAATACACAGACACACACACATAATGGCTAAAAATGTTAATATAATGGGAATCATAAATGCATAGAATATTTCTAAAAGGTAGTTTTGGCTGATTGAATATTATAGCTGGGCGTCAAGTGACCAATTATTGGGTCTTTTTTTATGTCACGGGGTTGAAATGATGGAAAAAAAAAATACAATCGTCTATCCCAGGCATGTCAAACATACAGCCTGCAGATCGGATCCAGCCCATCGGTTGGTTCAATCAGGCCCGCCATAAATTTCTGCGAATGTCAAAAAAGAAGCAAGTCTGTAGGTCATTTATATCAAAAGTAATGATTTTTATTAGAGGCAAACCAAATACTATCTCCGACTGCTAGAGGGCAGTCAGGGTTCCTGCGGATCCTTGAAGAGTCTCAAAAGGCATTAAATTCATTATTATAAAATAAAGCCTTAGTTGGCATTAACATGTCTTAAATCCAGTTTTCGAAAGACTTAAAAATTGTGAACACATTAATAGCATTATTCTGTTTGAACTAAAAATATTTAGTAACTTTTATTAATTGTTTTTTTTAATAATTTACCGATTTACTTCGGTGGCAACATGGCGTGACCATAATAACGGAACTAGCAAAACGGTGATGTGGTTTCAGTCGTGCCTTTCAGAGCAGACGCATGACCAAGGTCTACCCAAAATACACATGGCAACTTTGGACCATGGGAAAGTGAACATTTTTCGCCATGGCTAATAGCTGTGCATGGTAGTGTGTATACGAGGAAAGATGTATTATTTGAAGAAATATTTGTGTTTTTTTATTTTGTTTGTTTCATTTTTTTTTGTTGGCTTGGTCTTAAATTTGAATTGCATTAAGACTCTAAAAGTATTGAATTTAACTTGCCTTAAGCTGTAGGAACCTTGGGCAGTGTTGAGTTTGCATGACATTTTAAGGAAAGCCCCTCTGGTTTCCTGTCTTGAAGGCGAGGGGCAAGGACCTTTAGTGTCCCGTTCCCGTTGCTGCAGGCCCAAAAATGTTTTTTTTGTTTGTTTGTTTTTTTCGTCGGCCGTTGAAAGGGGCGGGGTTCTTCCTGGTCACAGGTTCGAGTCCCGGCTCCTCCGTATTAAATGTCGAAGTGTCCTTGGGCAAGACACTGAATCCCTTATGCCCCTGATAAGCAGGTAGTTGCCTTGCATGGCTGACGCTACTATCAGTGTGTGAGTGTGTGTAAAGCACATTGTAAAACGCTTTGGGAGCTCTTAAGTGACTTGAAAAGTGCTATATAAATGCAGACCATTTACCATTTAAAACTGCATTCACTCAACTGTTAAAATAAAGCAGTGTACACACTCAATGCCAAACATAAAAATATTTTCCCCATGCATTTTTTTGTGAATAAATTCATACATGCCAAGCTTTTGACATTTAAGACGAGAGATTTTATTGCGCTCTATTTTTAGGTGTAAAATACAATTTGTCTACGGAATATTAAAAACAAAAACAGCAATAATTGCTTGTTTAAAACCGAAAGTGGCATACTATTACCAAAACGGAAATCAAATGTGATCGTTGGACGCACAAAGACTTAGTCTCGCTTCAAAATAAAGCAGCCATGGACTAAAATCGTAATTTGTAGTCAAATGTATTTTTATTGTTTTTATACTATTATGGATTTTTAAAGAGCAAAAATCATTAGTTGATGCGTGGAGCGGTAGTGTTGTGTTTAGAAAAATTTGGAGTTTACTTTCTTTTACTTATCCGGGCTGGCTGAGAACCCAAAGTCTGGATCCCCGGCCCAGAGCCAAACTGAGTTTGACATCCCTGTCCTGCACAATCATTTTGTAAACACCCAAACCCATAAGAGCCAAAGAGCGGAAATGTTTGCTGTCTTGATGAGTTTGCAACGGAATCAGTCATCAACCAAGGTAATAAAACCTGAAGTAAACGTTCATGTCATCTCTGTATTTTCCCCTTCAGTCCTTTAGGTGCAGCCCCATCTGCTGGATCTGCTTGGTCACTGCACCAAATGACTGCATTGCACTCAGACTGTCATGGAGATAAGAGGAAGGCGTTGTTATCAGAGTAAGTGCAGTATAAAAGGAAAAAATAAACTTAATAGTTTTATCCCCTCTCTATAAAGATTGTAAGTTCACATAGAATACCGAAACATGGCATACCAACTTTTCAGGGCTGATACCGATGCCGAGCATTACTATTAAAAGGAGGCCGATACATACAGAAAATAAATAAATACGTTTTTGTTATATTTTCAAATGAAACAAATTGCTTGAAACTTTTTTTTCAGTAAATAACACAGCTAACATGACCAATCTTTAACTTAAACCAAAAACTAACAATGCAGGAAATAAACTTCAAACAAAAAGTGCATTCAAATTTCAATAGAGTCCGCAAATTGAAAAGTGTTGGCACTTCTGTTTTAGAGCCAGTTTGATGAGCTAATGTTATGGTAACAGCTAATCACTCAGCCTTCCACTTTAGCATGATTTTTATAGTCTCTCTTTAGTCTCAAACACACACGCATGATTGATGAACAAATGTTATGATAAAAGTCACCTGCACGTGCTGCCCTAAAACAATTTAACTACACTTTTTACGCTATCTCTTAATCACACACTTGCTTTTCTACCACAAACTTTTTAGAATCTCAATATTTTCAGCGGTCTTGACTCACGAGCATGTTGGGGCTCAGGAGTTGACTGGGCTGCCTTTATTTACTCTGCTCTAACGTTAATCTTCCTGCTTCGGTGGCTCCGCCCTGGGTCGTATATTAGGTCAGAAGGCACAGGGTGGATAGCGTGTGAGACAGAAGGCAGGAGAGAGGGAGAGAAAGGCTCTGATATATCTGAGCCTAAATCAGTGGTTCGAAAAATAGTAGGGCGGGCCAGACAGAAAATAACTAAGAAGCACTGGCCTAAATAATCAGCCCGTCGAATAACTAAAAATGTCAATACCAGTGTCTGTCAAATTTCCAAATATCGGTGTCAAGAATCAGCCCTCCTGATAGTCGGCCCGCCCGATAATCGGCTTGCCTGATAATCGGCTCGCCCAATAATTGGTTGACCTCTTATACCAACACTGATAACAGGAAGAGATGAAAATAGTTGAAGGTATACAATGATCAGGGACCTTTCACGTGTAAACACCACGTGTATGTAATATAAGTTTACTTTACATGATTAACCAAAATTATGAATAGATATAAAGTTAAAATGAAATTTTATTTACCTTAAGTGTGATGTAACTTGAGCTGGTCCAGTGGAGTTAGCGTGTGAATGCAGATGGAGCAGAAGACGGCGGATTAAAATTAAATAATTTTAATACTTAGACTTGTCAGAATTTTCAAGCCCTCAAAAGACTTGATTGCTTTAATCGACTCCATAGTCTTAATAATTGTCCCAGTCATCGATTGATTATGGCCATTTTCCTTAGTGAGGTTAACATCGCATGAGCCTTTTTCGTAATTCTTTATAATCAATCAATTTTGTTTCAGCTTCAGCATCACTGCAACTCTTGCAAGCCATAGCTAGAAAACTTTTTTAAAGGCAGATTGGGAGAATGAGTGCAGCCAATAATAGAATATCATCTTCCTGAAACTGCGAGTCAAACAGATTGAAGACCAGACACGCCTGGTGTTAATTTTGTAAGTTTTGGGCACGAAAAATAATTTATTGTTGATGGGGTATCTTATCTCATCTCATTAGCTACACCGCTTATCCTCAGTAGGGTCGCGGGGGTGCTGGAGCCCATCCCAGCAATCATCGGGCAGTGGGCAGGGGACACCCTGAACTGGTTGCCAGCCAATCGCATGGCACAGGGGGACAGGCAACTCACTCGCTCATTCACACCTAGGGACAATTTCGACCGGCCAATTCACCTGAAATGCATGTTTTTGGAATGTGGGAGGAAACCCACGCAAGCACGGGGAGAACATACAAACTCCGCACAGGAAGTCTGGAGCTGGATTTGAACCCACGCAGGAGGTTCCCAAGACATGAACTGTGCCGCACATGCGCTAACCACTGCGCCGCCGTGCTGCCCGTTGATGGGGTATGGTTGGGAAAAATCCCAGACGAAGGGCTGAAAAAACATTGTATTCTACATTCCCGTGAAAATATCATAAGTTGGGAAACCGTAACCCTGGCAACTACTGTTGGGTACAGTATTTGCCCAACTATTGGGACAATTTTTCAGTCACAATTACATTGATCTGGATCTAATCCTTTTCTAATTCTGGTCTTAGTTTCCCCAATTCTCCTGATGAAATCCCTGACTACCCTCTCTTCATCTCCATCGGAGACTGGTTGGATTCCATTAAAATGAGTCAATACAAAAACAACTTCATCGCGGCCGGATACACAACGCTGGATTCCGTTTCCACGATGAGTGCCGAGTGAGTAAATTTCGCATCTTTTATTTATCTGTAGTAGAAATGCAAGCCATTCATTGCCATTAAAGATAATTGACGTCAAAGATTAATTTTGACGGTGATGCCACAATGTCTTTAGCCGTGATTTTTTAAGTCCCTTGTTTCCTTTAGTGACATCCGGCGAACCAGGATTTTAACTGTAATGCCACTGACGTCTTAAGCCGTCATTTTTACGTCCTTGTTAGATTCAGTGATATTAATCAAATCAGAGTTTAACCTCGGATGCCACTGACATCTGAAGCCGCTGTTATTACGTTCCTGGTTTCCTTCTGTGACATGAAGCAAATCGGGATTTTAACTGGGATGCCACTGACGTATTTAGCTGTCATACTTACACCCCTGGTTTTCTCCAGTCACATCCAGCCAGCAAAACAGGATTTTCAATGGGATGCTAATGATGGCTTACGTTCCTCGTTCTGTTTAGTGACATCGGCAAATCATGAATTTCTGTGGGTTTTTTTTTCTTTCATATAAGAAATTCAACTCAGTGACTGCTATCGTAGAAATAAGACGTCAAAGATTAATTTTAATGGGATTCTACTAAAGTCTCTTGCTGTCATTTTTACGTCCTCAGTTTTCGTAGTGACATCCAGCGAATCAGGATTTTAACTGGGACGCCACCGTGGTCTTTAGCTGTCAATTTTATGTCTCTTGTTTTCTCTTCCGTGACATACAAAGAATCTGAATTTTAACTGGGAGGCCACTGTTGTCTTTAGTCGTCATTTTTACGTCTTTTTTCTCTTCCATGACATTACTGAATCATGATTTTACCTGGGATGCCACTCAAGTCTTTATTTGTGTCACGAGGTGGGACCGGACCAGAACGGAGGCAGGAGGCAGGAAGGTAGAACTCAATTGCGTGACGATCAAAACCTTTATTTACCAAAATAAAAGTTGTCCAAAACTCAGGGACAAGACAGAACAAACAGGCTTTAACAAAAACGTGCAAACACAGGTTTCTTCCAACTCAACTAAACAGGACAAGGCATAACAGAACGGACAATGTGTAATGAGCCAACACCCGCAATACCCACAACCCAACCTTAAGTAGCAGCCATGCAATTAGCTGATCTGCTTCAGCTGGTGACCAGGGGGCGGGGCAGACCGGTCGCCACGGCGACCATGACAATTTGTCATTTTTATGTCCCTTGTTCTCGTCGGTGAATACGGGGATTCGGGATTTTATGTGACCTGTGATATCACCGACGTCTATAGTTAAATGCCTTTTTTTCTTCAGGGACATCCATTTTTTTTAATTATTCATAGGAAAAATTCTACTCATTCACTGCCATCGGAGACGTCACTGCCAATAGACGTCAAAAACAAATATAAACTTGGATGCCACTGATGTCTTTAGTACTTTTTTCTCTTCAGTGACATTCGGTGAATCAGGATTTTAATTGGGTTGCCACAGATATCTTTAACAATTGTTTTTACATCCCTTACTCTCTTCTGTGACATCAAGCGATTTGGGATTTTTACCAGGATGCTCCTAAAACTTTTTAGCAAATTGGGATTTGTGCAGTGGTTAGCGCGTGTGGGGCACAGTGAGGTCGTGAGATCAAACCTCCTATGTGGAGTTTGCATGTTCTTCCCATGCTTGCGTGGGTTTCCTCCGGACACTCCGGTTTCCTCCCACATTCCAAAAACATGTATGTCATGTTAATTGGCCGGTCCATATCGTCCCTAGGTGTGAATGAGCGAGCGAATTGTCTGTCCCTGTGTGCCTTGCGACTGGCTGGCAACCAGTTCAGGGTGTCCCCTGCCCACTGCCCGAAGATAGCTTGGATGGGCTCCAGCACCCCCGCGACCCTACTGAGGATAAGCGGTGCAGATAATGGATGGATGGGATTTTAACCTAGATGCCACTGACGTCTTTATCCGTCATTTTTATGTCCCGTTTTCTCTTCTTTAGTGACATCAGGCGAATTGGGATATGTTTAATCGGCCACCAGAGGAGAATCATAAGCAGTGTCCAGTCGCTTCGGCTGCAGTTCCATCACATCCAGCATAGCGGCTTTCAGGTGTGAGGTGTGAGGGGTTTTGGCACATAGCCAAACTGCTGAGCCAAATACGTCACACAAAGAGGATGCAAACCAACCCGGGTTCAAACGTGCTGAGTCTGGACTACGAAAACACGCGTCCATCCCGTCACAGATCATCGTCAACGAACCTCAGACAGTTCTGGCCAAATGTGATCTTAATTAGAATAGACTTTAATTAAGACTTGTAGTATTTTTACGCTACATTGCAAATAATGATTTCTTACTCAATTGGCAGAAAATTTTGCTCATTTTAACTTTATTCTTATGTTTTAATTATATGTATGGTTTTATTTTATATTTATTACAATAATATATTTTTTTTTAATTAAACTTAGTTTTAAATGTTTTATTAAACATGTTTTGTTTCTGGAATACAATAAGCAAAATTATCTTATCTAGCACTTACTTATGTTGAGAAAAATGTACATAATATATCTTATTTCTAAGGTGGGGTGCGTAGTTTGAGGGGTCCACAAAAAGTTGAAAATTCAATATTTTATCTGTTGAGGATGTGTTGACAATGCCCGGCTGAGTCTAAAGAGACATAATGCTTAATTTTCCACTGCGCCTATCTCCTTTTATTTTACTTTTGTCGGACCTGTTTGGGGCAAAAACAAACCCCCAAAAAGAAATGTTTATTCAAGTGTGTCTAAATATAAAGACAAAGCATGTGGTACTCTGCTGGCTTCTTCTGTCTTAAAGTCATGATGGCAGGCATAAGTTATCAAATAATGCGCCCCAACTTTAATATTAATGTTTTTATTTAAGTCCAGAAGCAAGATAAAATATATTTTTAGAAATGAATTACTATCCAATAAAAAGAAAATATTTATACATAAAATGAGCATTTTTTTCCTGCTTATTTTCTACCTTCACTCGAAAAAAAAGTTCATAGGCAAAACTGTCCATCATTTTCTAAGTAACAGGATATACAGGATATATATATATATATATATATATATATATATATATATATATATATATATATATATTCACATAAGCACTTGTTTAGGTTTTAAGGTTTAGAAATCATTTTTCCCAGATTAGATTAATATTTTTTATCATAGATTAATAATCTTTATAATCAAAATAAATATACTTTAATAGAGCATATTCTTCTGTTTTTTAAGGATATTGCTTCCATAATTAGACTTTCTTTAAGTATACAATTTCTGATTTTACTCCAAAAACATGATAAAATATATTTAAAAAAGGAACAAGATATACTGATTATTAAGAAAAATATATTCTCAAAATACCAAATAGTTCTGCTTATTTTCTGCCTTGAAATGCACCCCTGTGCCCAGTTCAAACCCTGGTTGGAACCCTGTGGTGGTGTGTCAGACCGTGAAACAACCTCCCTCTCAAGGGCCAGATACCAGGAAAACGGACAAAACATTTTTTAACGTAGGCTGCCGCAATGGGATCTGAAGGTTCTTGTCCCACACTGCAGAGACAGGAAACCAGGGTGCCGCGGTGGGTGCTTACCTTCGCTGCCAGGACAGGAAACAGGCATGGCAGAGGAGGCTTTCTCCTTGCCACCAGGACAGGAACCAGGCACGGCCAAGGGGTCTTTCTTCTCTCCATCAGGACAGTAACCAGGCACCGGCAAGGGGGCTTTCTCTCCTTGCTGCCAGGAAAGGCACTGGGTGCAGCCAGGGTGGCTTCTGCCCGCTGCCGAGATAGGAACCAGGCACAGCCGAAAGTGCATCTCACCGCCGAGGCAGGAAACAGTCGCGGTCAATGGGCCTTCACGCAGCCAGGACAGGACAGGAACCAGGCATGGCCAAAGGGGCTTTTTCTTGGCCGCCAGTACAGATCAAAATGGCCTTTAAAGGATGTGTGATAATTGGACACACGTGTACCTAGTTTAAACCCTGGTTGTGGCCTTCTGGGAGTCGAAGGTGTGTCAGACCCTAACGATATTAATTAATAGAAACGAGAAATATATACTTTAAATAAGTGCTTTTTCGCTGTTTTCAAGAATAATAAATATTTTTAACCTGGGTTAATAAATTGAAGATAATAATATCTTAGATTAAGGAAAAAAAAAATCAGCGTATAAAGATTAAAATATACTATACCATAGCATTGTTTTGCTTTTCTATACATACCGGAGCCATATCCCCCTAGTGGGAGGTGGCTATAGTCATTTCTGACTCTTTCTGGGAGATTGATACAGAGGAGGGGATTCCCACACCCCTCGCTCAACCCAACTGATGTGTTGGGAGTCATTAGGTGACCAAACCCCCCAATTCGAACCCTTAATGCTGAGCGCCAAGCAGGGAGGTAATGAGTACAAATGTTGTAAGTCTTAGGTATGGCCGAGGCTTGAACCAGCAACCTCCCAGTCTCGGGGCGGGCGCCCTACCCCCAAGGCCACCGAGCTTTTATGGATCAGAAAAATATTCTTAAAATGACAAAAAACAGTTTTACACATGCTAGATAAGAGACATTTGCTTGTTTTAGATGTACATTTTCTTATTTTATTCCGCAAACAAGAAAAAATATCTTAAATTCAGAAAAATCTACTTCAAATAAGTACATTCTTCTGCCAATGGGGTAAAATTATTTATTTTGCAGTGTAGTTTTGATCAAGTGCCAATCAACACCTCCGCTCTTTGGACAGCTAAAGACCAACAAAGAGAACGTTTGGTAATGTACGCCACATTAGGATATTTTAATAACAAATGTGTTATGACATATTGAAGACTATTGAATGTCCAAAAAGGTTTTTTAGAAATATGTTCTATCCTTCTGGTATTGAAGTGTTTGCTGTATTGAACGTCTCGTGAAAAAGGTGTTTGTTTCCTTCCTTAATAAACGATTCTATTTTAAGTGTTTTTGTCTCTGGCTACAAAAACACAGACACAATAGTATCCATGGATGCACATATGAGCACAAACACGATCGTTCTCTCTTAAGTGTGACAGTCACGTTTTCTGGACATGAAGAATTGTCAGGTGAGTTTGTCAAGAGGTGCTTATGTTTTCACAATGTAAACGTTTGGTGTAAAGCTGTGATTAGCTACCTTTTAAAAGCGGAGAGATCCTTTTTTTTTACTGGATAAGCTAGCAGTTTTGTACGCGCTTGTAAAATAAGGTACTACTTAGTTGTTACTGCGTTATTATTATGTTATTACCAAGTTGTAATTGTTAGAAGGGTCAAAATAGGCTCAGTCAATCACGAAAGCATCATACCAGTTAGAAATCAAATTTCCTAGAAAATCACAAAGATTCATCACTAGTCGGCTATTTTCAGAAGTGGTCTTGCTACCTGGTACCAGCAAGCACCACGTTCGTGACCTTTGGTGTAAACAATCTCACATTGTGATCAAAGTACTGTATTACTCACCAAAAAAAGATTAAGGATTTGAGTGAAATTTCAGGATAGGAATACAAAATTCCATGAGTGAAGTTATAAAATTTATTTTGGATGTTGATTTTTTTGTTAAACCTGTCTGTTATAGAGATGATTGAGTCCAAAAATAAATGCCTAAAATTGGGTTGTGTTTAGCCCACTCTACATGCAGGGTTCGTACGGGTGCTTGAAATCTTGGAGAATGCTTGAATTATAATGTGTTTTGAAGGTTTAAAAAAATCTTGAATTTTGGGCGATGTGCTTGTAAATGCTTGAAGTTGTTGCCATTTTTCTCGCCAGTATGATTATGGACAACACATTAAATTAAGAACAATGAAATGTGTCTTATTAAGGATGATGCAAAAACTGCTCTCTGGTGGCTTGGCTTTGCAATTTAATTTCTTCTTCCCTCGTGATTAACGGCAGATGGCATTAGTTGTTATGGAATTGTGCTATTACGAGTTACAGGTCACGCCCAAGAGGACAGGTGCATGTTACACCTAAACGGGCACGATGAAATATGTTTTCGTGCAAGGATCACGTATCAATTATGGAAATTTTTTATGGGCATAAATTAAAGCCAGTGTTTCACGGTGGTAAATTATAATGAGAGAAACTTCCTGCAACTGAAAATGTAAAGTACATATAAGTACATATTACTGTCATGTTTAATCTACACCTTTTTGGGGAGATATTTTTCTAAGAAGTATTTACACATGTATTCAGATCCACAAATATATTCGCAATTTGCTCTTATTACTTGATAATTGCACACGCAAAACGAATATCGCATATGTAAATCACAGATATATGTGGCTCTGCAAAATACATGATTCAGAACGGATTTCTTCTTTGATCGGTACTGGAGAAATTGGAAAATTGGCTTTAAAAGTGCTTGAATTTGGCCGCGATAAAGGTGTAGGAACCCTGTACAAGAAACTGATTTTTTCCCTAAATTATCATTGTTGTGTTTACTTTCTATTCTGTTCCAATGAAGTTCAAATTTATTCTCAATTTTTGGGGGGCGTTTTTGTTTTCGCTTTCACTTTTTAACCTAATAAAGACGTGTTTTGTCAAAACCATGGCAACTTTCTTGACGTTTTTTCAACCAGTTGTTGCTGTTTAGGAAGTTATTTTGGACAAATAGTGGTGCTGCTTACTTTCAAGCCAGATAACAATGCATTTTGACAAAAACCTTGGTGTCTTTTTTTAAAAATTTTTTTTTCATTATGTACTCTTAACATAGACCAGATTTAGTCTCAAAATAATCTTTTTAGATATTTGGTTTACTGTGGTCCAAATCTAGCCCCTGAAAAGTCCTGTTTACAGCAGTGGTGTAAAACAGGCGGCCCGCAGGCCGGATCAGGCCAGCTAAGAGATTGAATCCGGCCCGCGAGACAATGCTCAGAGAGGCGCAAGAGAAAAATGAGCTGCTGGTTGAAATATGTCCACTTGATGTTGCCAAAGCCAGGTGCCTCACACAAAGACGCTGTACTTGTATTTCTCTCTCTCTCTCTCTCTCTCTCTCTCTCTCTCTCTCTCTCTCTCTCTCTCTCTCTCTCTCTCTTTCTCTCTCTCTCTTTCTCTCTCTCTGTATTTTCCTCCCTTTGTCTCTCACTATCTGTATCTTTCTCTGTTCCTCTTTTTCTCGTTCTCTCTGTGTCTTTTTACCTCCTTTTGATCTCTCCTCCTTTTTTCCTTTTCTCTCTTTCTCTGTCTCTCTCTCCTGCGTTCCCCTCCTCTATCCCCCTCTCTACTCTCTCCTCTCTTTCTATTTCTCTTTGGATTTCTTTCTTTCTCTTTCTTTTCCCCTCTCTCATTATTCCTCTTTTTGTCTCTGTTGTTTCGCACGTCCCTCGGTTATCTCTCCCTGTCTTTGTCTTTCTCCCTTTCTCTCTTTCTTTGTTCCACCCTCTCTACTTTTGTCTCCCTCTCTTTTATTAATTTTTCTCTCTTTTTTTCTTTTTCTGTAGTTTTGTTGTCACCCAAAAAATGGTGGGTTTCAGAAATGAATACAAATAAACATGTACGTGTATATTGAAGTGATAAAATATATAATGCATGTGTTAATGAACACAAAGCACAAACAAACTTTCGTCACTAAGGGCGGAGGCGTGTCACACTCGCTGTGAAGCTGTAAAATCCCGATTCTATAAAACGCAGCGCAGCTAGAGAGCGTCCCTGGTCACCATGAAAACACGCACGGAAATGAATGTAAACAATGGTCAAGTAACACGCATGATGGAATAAACGACGGCCTGCGACGGTACTACCCACGTTTGCTTCGAAAAACGAACTTTAATTTCAGGTAACTTTTAAGATAAACGTCCGTGACAGTTATGAATTCCGTGCTAACTAAGGTTAGCAATACAGCTACGCTGTTAGCTGTTGGTGTGGCATCGTTTGTTTCTCGATTGCATCTGTGTTTTGCCACGTTTGAAGCTTGTCGTCTCAAAAATTTGATTTTTATTCTATAATAGGGGTATAGTGTACATTGTTTTCTACACACCATTCGCTTTAAAGAACAAAAGTAACATTGGGTTAGCTTAGGCTAACCTGTATAGTCACACAGAAGATTAACCGTGATTGACTTGTCAATCGCTTTAGTTGAAGTTGATAGCTAACGAGCTAATTAAACTCTACTTCGTGGCGATCACATTGGACTATTACACTTGTTGCTCTTTTTATTTAAATAAACATTTCTGATAAAAGATGAATACCTACTAAAATGGACAGAACCTTCAAAGTGTAGTAGTGTGTCGTACCTCACATTCTACGCCTACAATCGCAATCAGATTTTTGTATGTGATTTAGTTGACTTTTTTTGTTCATGTAGGTACAAAGACCTGCTTAGTTAAAAAAAACGTTCAATGGGTATAAAAAAAATGATTTTGGGGGGCTTAACTTTGAACACTAAATACAACGTAATTTACATTAAAGGCACTGCGTGTAATATTTGACCACTAGGTGGCACTGTTTTGTCAGGTGCAAGGTAAGGACAGTGCCAGAGTGCAGAGCGTGGCAGCTCGGGTCCGGACAAAAATGGCGGAGATCTGAATGGGGATTCCACTGAGTAAATTAATGTTTATTTTTTTTACCTAATGAAAGTAGGAGACACTAAATATTAAAAACCGCCCCTTTAAAATGTATGTACCTAATCAGGTTTAAAATCGGACTAAACCATATTTAGCCAATAATTCAATGTTTTCAAGAATTTGCCAAGCAGGAAAAAAAGATTGAAAAGACACCAAGGTTTTGCCCTAAGACCTCTTTATTCGGTTGGTAAGTATCTTTATTTAATAAATGTTTTTCTCAAGAAAATAATGACTTTTCCGGGACTAAATATGGACCTAATTGGATGTAGTAAACACAATAATGTCTATTTTTTTTGTAAAAAAAAAGTAAGTCTATGTTGCAGAGGTTGAACAAAATCTAAATCTAGACGTCAATTTTTTTCCGACTTAACTGTGTATATAATGGACCAGACCAGATTTAGGCAATAATTCGACCTTTAAAATGATTTTGTACGCAGCAAAAACTGGTGGAAAAAAATGTTAAAAAGGGGGGGGGGACATGGGTTTTGCCAAAGACCTCTTTATTTGGTTAAAGAATAAGTTCGAAAAAGGTTTTTCTATTTCCTTTCTAACATACTCAGTCACAGTTCTCAATAAAAAATATATAATTACAAGTATTTGTGTTACATGTTTTTAGAGAAAATAAGGTAAATTTAAAAATGTTCCCTGTTAATATGACATTTTCCTCACTAGCAAAATAAAAGTACTGTAACGTATAGAAAAAAAGCAGACTGTCAAAATAAAATGCGACAAATTATTATATGGGATCAAAAATTCAACTTTTTGGGGGGTGTTCTTTGGAAATGTTTGTCTGTTTTAGAGGGGGGACGGTGAACAGTTGCTGCTGATGGGGCTGTTCGACAAGTTGGCAGGATGGCTTGGCTTCAAGAAAGAAGTCAACGTGCTCTGCTTGGGCCTCGACAACAGCGGCAAAACCACCATCATCAACAAACTCAAACCTTCCAACGTACGTGGACCTTTCTGTTTTGGGGTATTTAATCACCCATCCACTGTGCCATCTCGGTATATACATATATACAATTAAACAACATTATAAATAAATATACAAGTTAAGGAAAAATTACTGTTGATTTAGCTCTGGGGTGAAGTGACTTGAGCTGGTACAGTGGAGTTAGTTGGTGGATAAAGAGGCGGGAGAAAGCAGATTAAAGTTGATTTTAAAACTTCCATTGCAAGGATTTTCATGCTCTTAGAAGAAATCCCAGCTTTAATCACCTCCTTATTTTTAATATAAGTCCCGATGGTTGTTTGTTTACAGCTATGCAACTCAGCAAGGGTAGCAATTTACGCACCTTCTATGTACAGTATTTCTTGAAATCCACAAGCTTTGTTTCCATGGTTGTCATGTTTTTGCTTTTCTCTTTAGCATTACTGCAAGTTTTGGGACCTATAGCAAATGAATACATTACAAATAAATACACTATTGTAGCACAGACTTGTTAAGTATTTACAAAACGCACAAGATTCTGAACTGAATGAAAAAAGAGAAAGGCACTGTGGGAAGTAGTTCAGCCAATAGCATATCAGTATTTACATGATATCGTAATGCAAACCAATAACAAACCAGCATTCTATGTGACATCGACCAATAGCAGACATACATCTTATGTCATATGCATAAACAACGCAAAGTTTGAATTTTACTAGTTTTGGTGCATGCAAAATCGTTTCTTGTTGATGTCGTATAGTGGCTGAAAAAACATCTCATTCCACACTGTAAAGTTCAAACGTAAGGCCAAAACGGCGTATCCTGTGGGGTCTACTGTATTTGATTAGTATAAAATAAGAATTAAGATTTACGTCATTCTCGGGACGGCTGCAGCACAGCTCTGGGGTCAGGGGTTCATATCCAGCTATTGGCATTTCTCTGCAGAGTTTGCATGTTCTCCCAGTGCTCTTGTGGGGTTCCCCCGGACGTTCCCGTTTCCCAAAACATGCGTTTCAGGTTAAATGACCGGTCCAAATTGTCCCTAGGTGTGAATGAGCAAGTGAGTTGTCTGTCTCTGTGTGCCTTGTGATTGGTTGGCAACCGGTTTAAGGAGTCCCCCTGCCCACTGCCCGAAGATAGCTGGGATGGGCTCCAGCACCCCCGTGACCCTACTGAGGATAAGCCATGCAGATAATGGATGTCTGGATTTATGTCCTTCTTTTCCGACTTGACTACTATAGATTCAATTTCCATGATTTCATATATTTACCTCACAGGCTCAGGCCCAAGATATTGTCCCAACTATTGGTTTCAGCATTGAGAAGTTCAAGACTTCTAGGTAGGTTTAAATCTACATTAACTTGTCATTCATTCAACAGTATTTTGTTTAAAAATGTCGCCTTTGTGTAGCCTTTCCTTCACAGTGTTTGACATGTCAGGTCAAGGCAGATACAGAAACCTGTGGGAGCACTATTACAAGTCAGTCGTCCACCCAGATATTTGTTTATATTGTTTAAATCTTGGCAATGTAGCTTAAAATGTGTTCCTCAGGGAAGGCCAGGCGGTTATTTTTGTCATCGATAGCGCTGACAAGCTAAGGATGGTTGTGGCTAAAGAAGAATTGGACACATTATTGAATCATCCTGGTGAGTTTGTGTGCAATTAAAAATGTATCTTCTCAAAAGTGTGGTGATGTTTTCTCATGTTGAAACAGATATCAAACACAAGCGAATTCCCATCCTGTTCTTGGCCAACAAAATGGACATGAGAGATGCCCTGTCCTCGGTTAAAGTCTCACAGCTGCTGTGCTTGGACAATATCAAAGACAAACCTTGGCACATATGGTAAGACCAAAACCTGCTGGCTATTGTAAACATTAAAATCATCGCCCTAGCTCATTTGGAATAAAAAAACAAAACAAAAACTTTACTGAATACTTGTATTTGTTGATATTTTGCTTATTTAAACGCAAATGAGGAAAATATTTAGGATGTTGTGTTGTTTAAAGTGGATGTTGGTGTATGTTTCAGTGCTACTGATGCATTAAAAGGAGATGGTTTACAAGAGGGCGTAGAATGGTTACAAGGTAAAGTGAAAAAAAAACACACATTTATAATTGTATTATTTATAATCCTTAAAGTCAAAGCCTTAATCCGTCTGTTTTGTTTGATGTCCGATGGTGTTTACAGATCAGATCAAATCGATGAGAACATGAGTTTGTGCAGCGGCTTTCATGGGAAGAAGGTGCCAAAATGTTTCTTTTGACCTTTGTAGTGCACATCAAGCCATAGAGTGCTTTTTTTAAAATATGTTTTTAAAATGTCATAATAATATTGTGATCATTATAGTCAAAAGCATTTATTCTGAGCTTTACGGATACTTAAGAAATGAAATGATATCCTTATCAATTTACATATATATGTCTATAATATTTATATAGGGGCAGCACGGCAGCGCAGTGGTTAGAACGTATGCGGCACAGTTATGAGGTCGTGAAATCGAACCTCCTGTGTGGAGTTTGTATGTTCTCCCCGTGCTTGCGTGGGTTTCCTCCGGGCACTCCGGTTTCCTCCCACTTTCCAAAAACATGCGTTTCAGGTTAATTGGCTGGTCCAAATTGTCCATAGGTGTGAATGAGGGAGTGAGTTGTCTGTCTCTGTGTGCCCTGCAACTGTCTGGCAACCAGTTCAGGGTGTCCCCTGCCCACTGCCCAAAGATAGCTGTGATGAGCTCCAGCACCCCGCAACCCTACTGAGGATAAGCGGTGCAGATAATGGTTGGATGGATATATAATTTCCAAGAATAAATTGAATGGACTATCTAATTTATTATACAATGTACAGTACCTGCTTGATATTAAGGCTGCATCATTAACTGAAATCTAGTCAATATTGTGATGTGACGTAGTGTTTTTGTGTAATTGCAAGACATTGCGTTTTTTTCGAAGATTTAACGTTCCATGTTGATCTTTGTTATTTGAGTGATGGAATTTTTGGCCAAACAGAATTGTCTCTGTTCAGGTTTTAACAGTGCCGGCCAATCAGAGGCAAGTTTTAACAGGACTAGCCAATAAAGGCGAGGCAGACTTTCCAAGCAGCACGCGATGCCATACAAATAATAAATAAATGGTCTGCATTTATATAGCGCTTTTCTATTCAATGAAGATCTCCCAAAGTGCTTTACATTGTGCTTCCCATTTTACCCTTTTTACACTCTAACTAACCGATAGCAGCATCAGCCATGCAAGGCAACTACCTGCCATCGGGGGCATTAGGGATTCAGTGTCCTGCCCAAGGACACTTCGACATATAACACCCGAGCCAATGCCGCCCTACTGTGTAGCATACAGCCAACCTAACAAAGCTTTCCAAAAGAGAGCGCTGATTTTTAGTAGGGTAAAGCATGTCAAGATAATTAAGTAACACCCCCCCACTAAATTTACCTTTAAAATAGAAAATCGCATCGAAATAGCAATATTGGTCAGAAAAATCGCAATTAGTGTTTTTCTTGAAATTGTGCAGCCCTAATTGATATAGCTAGCAACTTTTTAATGGTTTTTTTGTATGGTGGTATTCACTTTCAGCATCCAAAGCTACATACGTTCAGCATTTTTCTTCAAGTCACTTCTAGAATTTACACAACTTGCCATTGCTCCATTGTGAGTCGCTTTTGAAATGCTGGTCAAGAAAAGAAAGAAGATTTTTTTGGACTTATGGGACAAAGCAGTCATCATTTCATCAAATATTGCAGCTCAAAGTTGTGCAGCTTCAGGTGAAGATTTACATTTTGTGGTTGTTCCTTTTTTTAGTTGTCAATCAGGAATTAATTCAACGTACAATAGTTTTGATCTTCAAAGGTAGTCGGTAAACTTCATTTTGCCTTATTTTAATGGCGCAGTCAAAGTAATCGTTCAAAGCCAAGATAGTTATCTGATCGAATTTGGAGGTGAGAAAAGAGGGAACAAAATAGATTCAGCACGTCTTAACGTTTGGTATTTTAGGTTGAGGGTTCAAATCTCAATCAGATGAGCTTGATTATCCAAGTGTACAGTAGAGTTTTTCACAATAGAAATCTTCCACAGTTAGTAACATTGGGTTAAATGAACAGTACAGTAGACCTCCGGGTTATGGCTTATCTAGCTTATAATGTTTTTCAGCCCCTTGTGGCATCTTCCCAATTGTATCAACAACATACTGTTTTGCATGCCCCGTAGAACCTATAAAGTTCAAACTTTGCCCAGTTTTCACGTATGAATGCGAGTTTGCCGATCTAAGATGCCTGACTGCTATTAGTCGAGGTCTCAAAAGATGCTGGTCTGCTACTGGTGTGCGTCACAGCTTCATAAAAATGCAGATATGCTGTTGGGAGAACACTTTTCCACAATACTCCGTGTTACTCTCTGTTCAGTTTCGAATCTCGTGTAACAAACTCTCATTTGTTAAGCTATGGGTCTCAAGAATCACAGTGATGCTAAAAGGTAGAAGCAAGAAGATGATAACAATGGAAAACGATGCTTGGGATGATAATAACATACTATAATATCTTTGACCTCGCTGGGTAATATTACCGTAACCAATCAACGATTAGGACAATTATTAAGGATAAGGAGGCAATTCTTCTCAGTCCTCACAAATGGAAGTTTTTAAAATCAGTTTTAATGTTGTATACTGAGGGACTATTGTAATGTACTTAAAATGTCAAACATGCTGGTTGTCACTTTGTCATTTTTATTAAATTATAAATAGCTTAGGGAAGTGCAAAGGTCCATTCAAACTACCAATATATATATGTATATATAAATACCCCTTTGGCAGAAAGCTCATTTTAAGTATAAATTTTCTTGTTTTAAAATTTTATTTAAAATTGCCTTACCTACCAGTTGGTGAATCATTTTAAGAATTATTTTCCACCAATTTTAGAAAAACTTTTAGAACGAGATGAGTCCATTTTATGTATATTAAGTTAAAAAAAATTCCCAAGAACGCAAGTTTAAATATTTTAAAACTGGAAATATTAAACATGAAATAAGCAACATTTTCTACCATCGGGGCATGATTTTTTTATTTTTTTTTTTTTGCAGGGAAGTCACACAAAAACCTTTTACAAGCACTTGGGTCAAAAACAACCCAATATTGTACAAAAAATGTCATGTTTTTTAGTTAACCCAAAAATTTATTTAAACTGTCAAAATTTAAGATTTTAAAAACAAAAAATCTTTAAAATTAGTGTTTGCTCCCTCAGTTTTTTTCACAACCAAATGCCATTTCTCAAAAATGGGTAAGTTTCTAATTTTTTTTGAAACAATCCCCCCCAAAATATGGAATGGTTATTGAAAACCAATGTTAAATTTATTTTTTGTACAATGTCTGCCTAAAAAAAAGATTATGTTCTAAATTCTCTGGTTTTTTTTTTGGTCTAGAGCAAACCAAACAATTGGGTCGAATTGATCCAGGTACCGTGTTGGCCTCATGTTTTTGAGGGAGTTTTGTTTCGCAATGCGAAATGTTTTTGACCCACGTGTTTTTAGTGTTAAGCATTTTTTATGTATGCAAATAAGCATAAAACAGTCATACATATCAGATGTAGGATGTTATATTAGGCTGTCATCTGATAAGAGTTTTTAATATGTCGTTTTATTGATCTGTTTTTTTTGGTTTGTGTAAATGTTTTTTAAAGAATAAAGGATGAAGAATTTCAATGGTTGTCTCCTCCCGATGTGTCTTTTTTTGCAGGTTACAAAATTGTTTATTTTCGGTATGATATCAATATATTGTCTTTTTCCAAACATTTTGTTGTTGTTGTTATTTTTTTTATTAAAAACAGGTATAACAAGTACTCATAATCAAAATAACCGTCATCGCAACAAGTGTCGCTGTCCGTCGTGCTGAAACGATTTCAGTGCTTCGCCAGCAGGGAGCACTGCCCCCCTTGAAGTGTCCAAGTCATCCCTTCCGTTCAATTATGCAGTTGAAATGTTCCCTCTTGTTTGTGAGCTTGGATGAATTCAGATGTGCCCTTAGGTATCTTTATTTTACTATCCAGGAGTCAACTTTAATTGGCTGTCAGCTTGGACACGACTTGGCCGAATACGCCATTAACTGCTCCACCCAAACGATGGATTTTGCAAAGGCAGAATTTCTCAAGCTGATTAATTTGGAGGGTAAAATCTAGCAGTAGATGAAATACTCTGCCAATCTCATTTGGCATTGGATGCTTAAAAATATCTGGAAACCTGAATGTTTTGATGCTGCAAAGGAAATGATTTCCCGATTATTCGTACGTACTTGAAATTAACCAAATGATAGTTCATCTGATTATCTCTATGCACATCACAACATAATCTTAAAAAAATAGAATATAGTTTAGTTGTTTTTAAAGATTAACTTCTTCTAATAAGTCACAAATAAAGACATATTGTAATTTAAATTAAAGAAATTGTATTCCATTTCAATCCTGCTCATCTAATGTGAATTTCCCTTCGGGGATGAATAAAGTATCTATCTAAAATATATAGTAATTTACATAAGAAATAATTTTCAATGTAATTTTTGTTGGTTTTCATGATGAACTTTCATTTATTTTAAGGAGTTGCAAATTTAAAAAATAATTTACTTTAAATGAGAACAGTTAAATTCAATCTCAACTTTGCTCATTTTAATATTTTTTTCTTGGCTTACTTGGTCATCAAATAATAATAATAATAATATTTATTTTGTATTAATCATTAATTTACTAACGATTTGTTTCTTACAGGAAGTCACAACCAAAGACAAATAAGGTAGTTGATATAAACTAAATTTTATTCCATCTCGATTTTGCTCTTACTGATATACTTTCAAATATGTGATTTGTTTACTTTTATTTTTTTACGTATTATAAGAAAAATGATGTACACTTGAAATGAGCAAAATGTTTTCAAAATCAAAATTGTCTTGTAGCAGAGGTTAGATTATTTTTATCATTTTAACAAATATTTCCTGCCATATTTATTTTGAAAATGTCTTAAAACTAGCAAAACAATCTACAATTATCTGAAAACATATATTTTTGCTTGGTTAAGTGGTCTTACTCCACACTGGAAAAACAAGTTACAATAGTTTAAGATTAGAAATAAATGCACATAAAGCATTATTTTCTGTCAATGGGTTAAGATATTATTTTTTGCAATTTTGTTTTTGTTATTCTATGTGTGTGCATGCAGAGGTTAGATTTCTAGAATGCTGCCAAAATACCAATCGAGTCATGCTGAAGGTCTTTTCAGAGTCAAACAAATCATCTGATTACATTTTCTTTAAAAAGATGAATTATCGTAAATAACACCCGACGGGGCAATTTATTTTGATTTTAAAATATTTACACGCTGTAATCTCACTTAATAACAACCAAAAACTGAAAGAGACCGTTACCTTGTATTTAACTCAATAATACGTAAATTTAGAAGACCAAAAATTATTTGCAATCTCCTTTGCGTCAAAGCATGTGTATTTTTTAGTCTTCTTTCTGGTCACCCTAGAAAATGACTCATGTGAGCAAAAATGTGACCCAAAATGTGAAACTCAAGCAACCAAACTCGCCCCAATCCTGCATTTGGACTGGTTGTCTTTATTCGTGTCCAATTAACGCTTTTGACACACCTTAAAATTCGAGATTCGAGCCCCGCTGCAACATAACGTGCCCCGCATGCGCGAAATGCTAATTGAACAAAGTGGACCCCTTTCAGTTCCCTCTGACGCGCTTTCCCAGTATTGTGACGGAACCTGCCCCATCTCCCTCCCCCTTCTTAAAAGCCCACGGAGTCGCCAAAGAAACCTCCGCCATTGTCTCGTTGGAGCGCTCCACGCATGAGCTTTGGACCTGCAACCCGACAAATGCTTCTAGAAACTTTTCAGGTACGTTTCAAAGATTCTTTTACGAGTTTGGAAACTTTGCTAATTTTTTTGTTGGTTTACTTTGTGTTTTCTGTGTTTTAAAATATACGTTTTGTGCGTAATTACGCATGACGCATATAGTAAAAAGGCTTGGAGTGACAATTAACTTCCTGTTGCAATCAATTCTAAAGTTATTTGTGTTGAATTATTTATCCAATTTTTAGAAAATGTAATTAAGCTTGACCTTCGTGCGTTTTTACGCGCATTCAGGTCCCCATGCGTCCTCGCTCTTAGCGCAAAGACCAGCGGCGCCATCATGACCATCCACGTCGAGGGTCTTGTGGCCATTGCGCTCTTCTACCTCCTAATTCTCTTTGTGGGCATTTGGGCCGCCTGGAAGAACAAACACTCCGGCGAGGCCGAAGGAACGGACCGTAGCGAAACCATTATGGTTGGAGGAAGGGATATTGGATTATTTGTCGGAGGCTTCACCATGACTGGTAAGACGCGCGCCTCCAAGAAATATATATTATACACACACATTATAGTTTAACATGAAAGTTTTTTGTAGGAAAGAATATAATGTTTAAAACACTGTATAATGCATCTATAATCAAAATAATTAATACCTTTGCTTTTATTTAATTGATTTTCTTGTCTTGGACTATTTTAGCGACTTGGGTTGGAGGAGGGTACATCAACGGCACAGCCGAGTATGTCTATTTGCCCGATTATGGTCTGGCTTGGGCGCAAGCACCGTTCGGATACGCCCTCAGTCTTGTGGTCGGTAAGTGAGCATGCTTTTGTTTGTTTTTGTGTGGTGGTTTAATCTCATTTCTAGAAACGAAGCCACCTGATCCTATATTTTTAGGGGTTTGGTTTTATTTATTCATTATTTTTATTTTTTTGTATTTTGTTTTTTTGTTTTATTAATTCAGGAATGCTGCTGAAATGCTTTGTCTATATGTTGGCTCCTAATTTAGTTTAATTCATTTGTCATTCTTTAACTTCTGAAAATCATTTTAATATTATTATATTTAAAATCTTAATTATTTGTTTCAATTGATTCTAAATATGTTATATTTTGAATTAATTTAAATCAACGTAATAAATTCAAATTGTATTTTATTGAATAAAATACGTTTTATAATTTTTAAAACAAGTTTAGTTTAAAATTGATCATAGACATGTTTATTACGCTCTCATTTATTAATTGTAATTAATTAATTAGTTTAATCAACAAAACATTATATTTATAGTTTTCCCTTTTAATATATATATATATATATATATATATATATATATATATATATATATATATATATATTTTATTTTTTTTATTTTTTTATTAAATTAATTTAAATAATCGTCTTATTTTGTATTTTCTGTATTATGTCAATTTAATTCAATCCCTCTAGAGCAGGGGTATGCAAACTAGGGCCTGCAGGCCACATGTAGACTGGAAAGCATTTTAATGTGGGCCACTGAATGAAAATGGCCCATATATATGACAATTTATATAATAGTTAATGAAGTACTATGACTAAGAATTTAGTTTTTTTTTTTTTTTGATGACAGCTTTGTCCCCATTGTTTTTTTTGTGTGCCTACTACTAAGATACTACTACAGAAATACTATAAAAGTCATCAAACTAGATATCGAAATTTGATGTCTTTTTTTTTTCAACTTTTTGCATTCATGGAATGTTTACATTGTAAAAATCTAATAAAATCACTATGTAGATAATATGAAATAATGATATAGCATTGCATACTACTTGTCAGACACGACAAATTAAAGTAAGATTATACCTGTATCCTGTTTTTATTCATTAAAAATAATCTTCATATTGGATTTATATTCCAATAGGAGGCCTTTTTTTCGCCAAGCCGATGCGTTCAAGAGGTTACGTCACAATGCTGGACCCGTTCCAGCAACTGTACGGCAAACGAATGGGAGGCCTCCTCTTTATCCCAGCGTTAATGGGCGAGATCTTCTGGTCGGCCGCCATCTTGTCTGCTCTCGGTAGCGCCGTTGTCGACATCGTCCGCGTTACATCATCGCAGTCCCGTAATTCTTTGCCTTTACGACTTCAGGGGCCACACTCAGCGTCATCGTGGACATCAACATCAAAATGTCCGTGGTGATCTCCGCCCTCATTGCCATCTTTTATACGCTGGTAGGCGGACTTTATTCGGTGGCCTACACAGACGTCGTGCAGCTCTTCTGCATCTTTGTCGGCCTGGTAGGTATCTGTTAAGTTTGAACTTTAGTAGACACTAAAAAAGGTGAGAAGACATCAATGGATTTTGAACTTGCAAGGAGGACCAGGGGAGAAGCTTTCAGATAAGAGAATTTCATCCTTTCTCCAAGCACTCTTTTTGGTAAATCTTCAAGGTTACAAAAACTGATCATCCACTAAAGGTATGGAAATCAAAGAACGTCAACATAATTGGCCGATCGCGACAATGATAGATAGATTGATGAATAGACAGATAGATAGATAGATACCATAGATACCATAGATAATTAGATCAATACCATAGATAGATACCGTAGATAGATTCCATATATAGATAGATAGATACTTAGGGAAATTCACAATGACGCAATAGTCAAAACAATAAGTAACTGGCATCCCATGAATCTCCTTTGCACTTATCCAATAGTAAAAAGAGAACAAACTTATCAGTATCCAACTGAATGATAATCAATACTAAGAGACTGAATGAAAAATATTAGGTTGCGTGCAAACAAAAAACATGTCAACGAAGGGAGCATTAATTAAAAATGAATCATATTTCCATCAATATTTCAGTACGTAATTGATAGTGTATTAAATTTCATACTCAAGTGTGAATGCAGCTTTAAAATTTTACCACTAAAGTCGAACCAGGTTGAAAGATTTAACGCAAGAGTTAATCCAGCTTTAAAGCTTCAACTCCAGAGTTAAAAGCAGCAATAAACATGCTTAACTGAGTGTTGAAGCAGTTTAAAAGCTTTTACATCAGTAGTTTAAGCATATTTAAACCTGCCCCACAATTGTAAACACGTTTTAAAGCTTTAATTTAATATAAAAGTAGAGTGTCAGTAGTTAAAGGAGATTTAAAGCTCTCACTTGAAAGTTAAACCAGCTTTAAAGATTTAACACAATGGCTAAAGCAGTTTTAAAGCTTTAATTCCAGAGTTAGAGTAGATTTAAACCTGCTTCACAATTGAGTTTTTTAATCAAATTTAAGAGAGGATGAGAAATGAATGAGTTTTTAGGCTTCAACTTGAAAGTTAAACCAGCTTTAAACATTTACACAAGAATTAAAGCTTCCTTAATTTAGGAATTAATGCAGCTTTATAGCTTAAACTCAAGAGTTAAAGCAGATTTAAACCTGCTTCACAATTGCAACCAATCTTTAAAGCTTTTATTTAAGAGTTTGAGTGTGAGTAGTTAAAGGAACTTTAAAGCTTAACTTGAAATAATAAACCGCCTTTAAGGATTTAATGAAAGAGTTAAAGCTGCCTTAACTCTGAATTCGAAGCACCTTTTAAAGCTTTAACTCAAGAGTTAAAAGCAGTGATAACTTTCCTGTCTTACCTCAGAGAGGATATAGTTATAAAACTTTAACTCAAGAGGTAAAACAACTTTAAACCTACCTTGACTTGGGAGTTAAAGAAGGTTTATTGATTTAACTTGAAAGTTAAACCATCTCTAAAGATTTAATGTAAGCGCTAAAGCAGTTTTAAAGCGTAAACTCAAGAGTTAAAACAGCTTAAAACATGCCTTAACTGAGGACTTAAGGGAATTCTTAAGCTTTAACTCCAAAGTTAAACTGGCTCTAAAGATTTGATGCAAGAGTAAAAGCTACCTTAACTCTGGGTTTAAAGCTGCTTTAAAGGTTTAACTACGTAGTTAAACACAGTAATAAACCTACCAATATTAACTTAAGAGTTGAAGCGGTTTTAAAACACCAACTTTAAAGTTAAACTGGCTTTAAAGATTTAAAGCAAGAATTAAGGCAGCCTTAAACCTCCTTTATCCTCGGGTTAAAACCACTTTAAAGCTTTTACTCAATAGTAAGAAGCAGTGTTAAAGCTTGAAATCTTAACTCAGAGTTGAAACAATTGTAAAACTTAATTCCAAAGTTAAACCAGCTTTAAAGGGTTTACAAAAGCATTGAAGCAGCTTTAAACCTGCTTTAATCCCGGATTTGAAGCAGTTTTAAAGATCTAGCTCAAGAGTTAAAAGCCGTTTTAACCTGCCTTAAACTTTAAAGTCAAAAAGACTTCAAACCTGCTAAACTGAAGTCAGAGAAAAACAGATTTAGAGCTTTGACCTTAAAATATAAGCGCTTTAAACTTGAATCAAAATCAAACTAAGCTTTTATACTTTAATTTGACAGTAGGAGTGGTTTGAACCCAGCAACGATTAACTCAAAGTTTAAAAGCATGAACACAAAAGCTAAAGCAGCATTGAACCTGCTTTAATTAGAATAAGAACAGCTTTAAAGCTGTAACTGAAAAGTCAAGCAGCTTAAAGCTTTAACTTAATTGATAAACCTTTTTTAAACTGGCTAGCTTTTCAGTCATGAAGCAGATTTAAAACTTTAAAGGGGAAAAAAATAAAGTGTCTTCAAACCTGCCTTAGGCTAAACTAGCTTTAAAGCTTTGACTCAATATTTTAAAGAATAAACTCACGAGTTAAAGCAGCTTTATACGTTCCAAGCTTCAAACTACGGATTAATCAGCTTTGAAGCTTTATCTCAAAATTTATTGCAGCTACAATGCTTTAACCTCTTAACACCTGGCGGCCACATGTTTGGGACAGCATTAGCTCAGGAGGTAGAGTGCTCGTCTTGGGATCAAGAGATCGCAGGTTCGATTCCCGGCTAACTTACAAAAAAATCAGCGCTCTCTTTTGGAAAGCCTTGTTAGGTTGGCTGTATGCTGACACACAGTAGGGCGGCATTGGCTCAGGTGTTATATGTCAAAGTGTCCTTGGGCAAGACACTGAATCCCTAATGCCCCCAATAAGCAGGTCGGCAGCCTTGCATGGCTGCATGACCGCTATTGGTGTGAGTGTGCGTGTGAATGGGTCTGAAGCACATTGTAAAGCACTTTGGGAGGTCTTCATTGACTTGAAAAGCGCTATATAAATGCAGACCATTTACCATTTACATATAGGCATATAAAAGAAGAAGCTTGGATCCAGGAGGTTAAATCTAGACTGAATTAAATCTTGAATGCTTCTTTTTCCCCGACCTTAGTGGATCAGCGTCCCATTCGCCCTGACCAACAGTGCTGTGTCGGATATCACGGTGACGGCCGTAAAGCACGTTTACCAGTCGCCATGGAGAGGTAGCATCAACAAAAGCGACACTTGGGTCTGGATCGACAACTTTTGCCTCCTGGTACTGTTACTCCAGCCCAATTCTTTTTCTAGTTTTACCTAAAGCTGATTCACGGATGGTTTTGTTTGGCCAGATGCTTGGCGGCATCCCTTGGCAGGTTTATTTCCAACGAGTACTGTCTGCTTCCTCGGCCACCTACGCACAAGTCCTCTCCTTCATTGCCGCTTTGGGTTGCCTGGTCATGGCCGTCCCTTCTGTTCTGATTGGTGCTATCGGGGCTTCAACAGGTGAGTTTATGTACATGTGTTATGTATGTTATAGGCAAACCCAGCCCAACCGACCCAGGCCGCAGGTATTAAAGCCCAACCCAGCCTGTGCCCGACCAATTACCGGTCTATATGCTGCTCCGATAAAATGTCACACCAGCCGAAAAATGCATAGTTAAGGAAAAAAAACATATAAGCCGCACCTGGAGTATAAGTCACATTTTTGGGGGAAACTTATTGGATAAAATCCTATACCAAAATAATACATATCATCTTAAAAGTGTCAGAACTAGAACAGAAAAAAAATCTAATACATCAATGTTTTAATTTCACAAATAAGTCGCACCTGGAGTATTGCACCCCTGACCACACTATGAAAAAAACTGTGACTTATGGTCCGAAAATACAGTCCTTTTTTTGCAGGACGGAACCTGGAGCAAACCTGAATTTAATATTTCATTTGTGAGGACTTAGTTGGAGGAAAGGTGATTTGTGACAACAAATTAAAACCTGTCTTTTGTAACAAAATCGAAGTTAAACAAGCCTGTATAAAACGTTTACATTTTTTATATTCCTGTTTCTACAGAGGTTACGTTAACCGTCAATTTTCCATCATTGACGTATTTTTAAAGAGTTAAAGGAAAAATCTTAAATCTGTCCGTCATTTGACAGATTGAAAATTGGGCCATAAACCACAACAACAATACGTCCTTTAAAATCTAGCGCGGCACTTTAAGAGAGAGAGACAGAAAGACAAAAAAGAACAAAGACTGGTAGATAAAGAAAAAGTCAGCAAAAGAGGAGCTGGACGTAATGATTACATTTTAGGCTCGACCAGGCCAAAAAGCGGGTCAGACTGGGGCTCGGACTTAAGATCTTACCTCTACGTTTGAGCAGCGTTGTCAAACTTATATTAGCTCAGAGGCCACGTGGTAGACAAAACCTGCTCACAGGGGCTAGACTAGTAAATGAATGGCATAAAACGTATGGTTTGGCCGGAGGTCTAGTAGGTCTTGTCGGAGGCTCATCATTAATTTAGGATACAGGAATATACAATTTGATTAAAAAATGATAAAGGATTTTCCCCCTCAATATTTATTTTCCTTGACTAAGATTTAATCTCTTGTCGTGTTAATCAACCGAGCATTTAAAAAATAGCAAAGATACCATTAAATTCATTTCCAGTACAGTTTATTTAACCAGGGGAAACTCTTGCAGACTGGAAAGTGACAAAAATAATAGTATAATATTAATTTAACTGATTAATTTAAGAATTTAAGAGCCTCTTTAAATTTTTGTTAAGATGCCCATTTCTATTTGCCTTTTTTTGTATATTTCATTTTGCCTTAACAGCGCATTTGTGACTGTTATTTTCAATTAAAATAACATTGTGATAGGTTTTCTCAATGTTCTCTGGTTGATTAATGGTAATCAGCAAATATAGCTAAAGAGGGTGCTTTATGAGTGGTGCCTGACTTGGGTGACATCCAATGGACATATTTAAAACTGCAGGTCATTGTTCGCTCATTTTTCATTTGTGCTTCTTGTAGCTTTGTCTCGCGAGCCACATACAATGATGTGACGGGCTACATTTAGCCCACGGGCCATGAGTTTGACACATGTGTGTTTGAGTCTCATGTGTGCCTGGAGGGGAGGGCCCATGTCGCCTTTAGATCTGAGAGAGTTGAGTAAATAGCAGCTGGTTGTTCTCATTATTAATGTAGCTGCCATCCGTTTTAAATGTGAGCTCACAAGGGGCCAAATTAGCTGATTGATCTCCAGATTTTGGTTCCTTCCATCACGACATCTCAAATAATTATTTTTGTAACCATGGATTGGATTTACTTAGTTTTATTTCGTCACACTAGAAAATTATCCCCTTCCTCTAAGATTTGCCTAAAATACCAATCCAAGAAATATCCAAAGTAAATTGAATGCTGTTCTTGAACGATTTGAAAAATGTGGATGGTTTTGTTCTCTTTTGGAAGGAAAGACCCTGTAGTTTTGTCCCAAACTACAATAGTCACTGCAAGTAATACTAACATTGAGTAATCTGAGTTGGAACACACAGAAATAGAAGGTTTTTGGTCTCGCCTGATTCTTGTCTTTGCAATTAAATGCCTAACCCTAACCCTAACCCTAAGACAAGTGTAGCATGGGCATTTTAGCTGGAAAGCAGGTGAGACAATAGCTTGAAGCCTTTCGTGGTACCTTATCAAATTTGGTCACGATCTAAAAATCAAAACTTTGTCTTTAAAACGTTTTTTTAAAGGTGGGTTAAGGCGTTTCCAAAAGTGGCACTTTGCAGATGACCAGTTCACAACCATTAAAACTTAGCAAATGAGCAATTTACTTTGGCCAAATTTTTAGACATTGTAAAAGAGTTATAAACGTCTGACTTCTCTTTCAAGAAGCCAATCAATGATTTTGCGCACTCGGCGTAGTAATGATGCATAATAATGAATTACGAATCACAAATTGCGATGCGCACGGTATTTTTGGCTCTGATTTGAATACACCACTGGAAAATAGCATAGAAATATTTCATTTAATTGACCTACCCTATGTGTCTATCATCGTTTGAATCGGTTACAACTGGTTGAAGAAATTTGGAGCCACAGGAGGCGATCCCTGTTTTATCGAAAGACCCACGTAGACTAATGCCGACTCTGGACCATGAAAAAAGCCTGTGATAGGCTGAGAGTGGTGTCGATAAAAGGGTCGGATGCTAACAACCATATTGGGAATAATTTTACGAGCCTATTTACTTTTAAAGGGTTGTTTTGGAGTGAAACGATTGGGTTACTACAAGGATCGTCTAACAAAGCGGAAATGCTTCTAGGCATTATTTTTTCTTTGGCATTATTGTGTGTTATGGAGTAAATATTTTACACAGTTGAATTCACTGGATTGTCCTGGATGTAACGAATACATTTTTTCAAACATTCGACTCATTCGATGACAGCCAGGGTAGTTGGTGAGTTACGCCGGCTTTATAGTTTTTTGAAATGGTCATCATACTGTATCTTGAATCCCAAGAGGGTAAGCTTTCCAATGATATGTTTCATTACATATTTCAGTGACTGAGGACATAGTACAGACACATATTTGTTTATTAACAGTCCAGTTTCCCGCCAAGCAATAACCCGAGGGTTTTACTGATAAAGTGTTGGGAAAATTTTTAAGTACAGTGGAACCTCGGTTTTCGACCATAATCCGTTCCATTTCTTTGTACGAAAACCGATTTGTACGATCACCGAAGCCGTTTTTTCCCATTAAAAGTGATGTAAAATTGTTTTAATCCGTTCCAACACCCTGAATGTTTATCTTGAATATTTAACATAAAGCTATCCCAGGCTAATCGTACGTTCGCGTTAGCGTAATCTTCCGTACAAAAGATTACGCTAACATGAACGTGTAAAAGTAAAAAAATCAGGTCGTTTACACGTCATTTAGCACCCAGGTCTCCACAACAAGTGGTGAGCGGTTAAAGGATAAAGAAAAGAATTATGAATAGGATTTCTTACCGGTCGGCAGAAGCCATGCTGTATTCCTGAAAGAAGGGAAACTCGCACACCTTCTTCATATTTTGCTATTATTTCTCTTAAATGCAATAGTTGTACGCACTACTCCTCTTTTACCTGTAGCAACTTTGCTGCTTGCACCAACCTTCTTCCAAGGCATAATTAGGGGTTAAAACACTCCCTTCACCGCTTTTAAAAAACGAAAACAGAAAAGGAGTGCGCGTTGCCGTGACAACAGTTCTTCACGAGGGGTGGAGGCAATCTACACTCGTACGCCGCTCAGCGTCGCCCCCTAGCGTACTGGCGTTCGAACTCCGATTTTTTGAACGAAAAGCGAAGCGAGAATTTCTCAACATTTCTGGTCAAGAACCGATTTGTTCGAACTGAGAGGCGTTCGAAAACCGAGGTTCCATTGTATATACTATTGAGTGCCTATTAGTGTCAAAAAACTTCATTCAACTTCATTCATAGTGCGGGTCACATAAAAACCTCGAAAAAGGGAAAAAAACAAGATGTAAAATTTTGGTCACTTTGATTCTTCTTTGTGCTTTTAAAAGGCATAAAAAATATATACAACATAGTGCTGGGGCTGGAGCCCATCCCAGCCATCTCCGGGCAGTGGGCAGGGGACATATATATATATATATATATATATATATTGACAATTTTGCGTGCTTGTTTAGTGTGGTGATGGCCCCCTGGGGAAGAAGCTGTCTGTGTGTCTGTTTGTCCTTGTTTTAAGGGACCTTTAGCACCTACCAGCGAGCAACAGATGGTGGCCGGGGTCAGATGGATCCTTTATGTTTCAGCATCGACAATGTCCTCTAGATTGGGTAGAGGGCAGCCGATGATCGTCTGGGCTGTGTTGATTACTCCCCTAGACTCTGATTGTTGTAACCTTTTTTAAAATAATGTGATTGGTAAAGTCTGTTTTATTTTTTTAAAATGGGGAGGGGTGTATGATAAATATTAAAGGTCAGAGTAAAAAAATCCCTTGAATGATTTTTGAAAATAAAATTTACAGTAAAACTGAAAACTATTTTTACAAGTTATCTTTCCAATCACCAAGCTAATAAGTAGGTAAACAGTTCATGTTGTATTTTGACGCATCTCACACTCAAGGTATATTTCAGAACATTTTTAGAGGCACTTTCAAAATGTATTGTATGTTATGATGCTTTATTCTAATCAAATAATCAAATTATTCCATATCTCCTTTTCCATCGCCGTGATCCAGACTGGAACCAGACAACGTACGGCGCCGTGCCCCCGAAAGACAGGGACCAGGCCGACATGATTCTTCCCATCGTCCTGCAGCATCTTTGCCCACCGTTCGTGTCATTTTTCGGGCTTGGGGCTGTGTCCGCCGCTGTCATGTCCTCCGCCGATTCGTCCATCTTGTCTGCAAGCTCCATGTTTGCCAGGAACATTTACCAACTCGCCTTCAGACAGTCGGTCAGTCATCCTGCACTCTTTGTTTAACACTTGTTTTATTAATACAATACTGTAGTCGGGAATTTTTACCCCAAAACCAGTTAATTCAATCAGAAAATATGTATATTTAAAAATACCCTGCTGAACTTTTGGGAGGATATCATAAAGTTCAAATGTCACAGAAATAATTAAAAAACATATGTCTTTATTTTGCAATTCTTTTGACAGGAATAGCCCTTTTTCCCTCTTATATACTAATAAATAATTTCATATAAGAAATAGTGCAGTTACTTGGTCACCTTTCAATCCCAAGTGGCGCTCCCTGCTGACACTGGCGTGTAATTAAGGGATCCTCACTGCCAATGCCAATGTCAGTGCAAATAGGAGCTTATACCATCGTGAAAATTGTTTAAAATAAATGAAACGAAAATCAATATTTAAAAATTATTTCATATATGTTGAAGTTACATGAGGGCGGCACGGCGGGTTAGGACGTTCACGTTACAGTTCTGAGGTCATCGGAACAAATTCAGCTACCATCCTTCCTGTGCGGAGTTTGCATGTTCTCCATGTGTTTGCGTGGGTTTCCTCCGGGCACTCCGGTGTCCTCCCATGTTCCAAAATCATGCATGTCAGTTTAATTGGCCGGTCTAAATTGTCCCGAGGTGTAAATGAGAAAGTGAGTTATCTGTCTCTGTGTGCCCTGCGACTGTCTGGCAACCAGTTCAGGGTGTCTCCTGCCCACTGCCTGAAGATAGCTGGGATGGGCTCCAGAACCCCCAGACCCTACTGAGGACCCCCGACCCTACTGAGGCAGATAATGGATGGATGGATCGATGCAGTTACATGGCCATTATTCAATGACATTAGCTGCTAATGCTGCTCACAATTCAAAGGCTCTCCACTTAGTCACCTGTGCATCAATAACGTTGCGAAAGACAGAAAACAGAAAGTCAACCATATACTATACAAGCTCTTTTACTTTCATATTAAGATGCAACGTTATTGACGCACAGGTGAAGAAGTGGAGAGACTGTTTAACCTATCAGAATGCACTATGCAAATCACTGTTTCTGGCACCGCGAGTAAAAATAGTGGGATAACGAGGTCAACTCTAATGCCATTTTGTATGTCAACTGTACCACTCGTGGTATGGTAGTAAGGTGTTGGCGACCTCACCACTGTGACCTGGGTTCATATCCCATTTCGATATCAATTGTGATTTCGACTCCCACTTATCAATCATTGTCCTGATATATACCATAAGTGTACAGTACAGGATTAAGAGCCCCACGATTACACACAAAACATAAAGCTCTTACTGTGTTCTCAATTTGATGTGCTTTGTAGTCCGAAATGTGCCTTACGAATGGAAATTATATGAGAAAAAGTCGTTAATCCACTTCAATTTTTGATTTTTTTGAAAAACATACATGGTAATCTGAAGTCCCGTCTTGTGCCCTGCAGGCTTCGGACCGCGAGATCGTGTGGGTGATGCGCATCACCATCTTTGTGTTTGGCGGCCTTGCCACAGTGATGGCGCTGGTGACGGGTACCGTTTACGGTCTTTGGTATTTGAGCTCCGACCTGGTCTACGTCATCATTTTCCCTCAACTCCTGAGCGTCCTCTTCGTCAAAGGTATGAAATCTTTGGCCTGAAACTCGTCTCGGTTCTTTTATGTTAAAAGGAAGAACCAGGGGACTGCGTATGGAATACACAGCTGTGGAGCTTTTTTCTAAGAAAGTGCCTCTTCTTACACTGTGGGAGCTTTGTCAATGAGCTAAATTCGTTCCAGATCCGAATTGCTTGCGTAATGAGCAAATTTCCCCAAAATGAAATACAAGATTTGCATAGGTGAAATCCTTAAAAATGCTTAAATTTTAACGTTGTGTTTTTAAGAATTCAAAAGTTCTTGAATTTCGGGTGAAATGCTTGTAAATGCTTGAAATTGTTGCCATGTTTCTTAAGAAGTCCACTTAAGATTGATGCCGACACTGCTCTCTTGTGGCTTTGCTTTGTGTTGCGTTTATTATCACTTAATAAGGATAATTTGCAATCTTAATAAGGCAAGCGATTGGCAGAGTATGACAGGTATTGGATTGAAAGACTGTTGATGATCTATACATAAGGCACATACTGTATATTTAAAATTATGATACTGTAACCTTTAATGAATCAACATACAATTCATTTAAAGCACAATGTTCATTTTTTCTTTTTCTTTTTTCTTTGACTGTACTGTAGTAGTTTGCATGCCCCAACTGGACAAGCTGACGCTGGCAGTAAGCGGGCCCAAACTATGAGCGGCCTCTAGTGGTAGCCTCTGGGACTGCTCGTGAACTGGATTTCCCTTTGTATAGTGAGGTAGATTTTTGTTAAAAAGAAACTTCTATACTAAAATTCTCTGGTTTAGAGATGCTCGTGCAAAGAGGTACCAATTTATAGTCTTTTCTGACCACCTAAACGAGGGGGAAGGGGTATTGCCAATGTGAGACCCAATGGTCTTGAAAAACTGCATAATGTGTGCAAGAGTCCTTTTATATAGGAAGCACCAAGCACGGATAAGCTCAAGTCCATCTATTGCTGAAGCCAGGAAAATACTGCAAAATATTGTCGTTAACATAAAACCAAACTGGACATCAGCTTTTAACTCCCATCTAGCAGTGGGAAGGAGCATTTAGATCAGGGGTGTCAAACTCATTTTAACCCGGGGGCCACATGATAGAACAAACATTCTGTCGGGGGCCGGACTAGTAGATTAAAGAGAAAGAAAAAGAGGGATAAAGAAATAAGAGAGAGGGAGGGAAAAGGAGAGAGGGCGGGACAAAGAAAGAGAGAGAGAGCATGGGAAACACAAGAGAGAAAAAGAAGTCGTGAGAGAGGGGGAAAGAAAGGGACCGGAAGAAAGAAATCAAAGGAGAAATAGTAAGACAGAAGGAGAGAAAAGAGAAAAGAAAGCGCGAAGGGTAGGAAGAGAGAAAGAGAAAAGAGAGAAAAGGAAAAAAGGAAGTTCGAGCAAAAGAAGTTAAAAAGACACAGAGAGAAAGAGACAAAGAGCAACAAAGGAAGAGAAAAAGAGACACAGAGAGTGAAAGAGACAGAGAGTGGGAGAAAAGGGTTGGAAAAGAGAGAAAGAGAGAGAGAAAAAGAAATACAAGTAGTGACTTTGTTCGAGACAACTTTATTTGGCAACATCAAGTTGACATGTTTCAACCTGCAGCTTGTTTTTCTCTTGCGCTTCTCTGAGTGTTGTTTCGCCGGCCGGATTAAATCCCTTAGCGGGCCTGATTTGGCCCGCAAGCTGCCTGTTTGACACCTGTGGTTTAGATTATATTAGATTAGATTTATTGGTCCTCATAGGGAAATTCACTTAGGCCAACTGTACCAGGGGAAACAACAGACATTACGTTAAATTACACAACCACAAAAAAACTGCAGAATTACAAACATCCATGAATGGTGGACAATGTAAGCAGACTGTTTGAAAAGGTCAGCAGGCCCTGTTGTCTGGAAAGGTAATGGCATCGGGGATCAGACTTTTCCCGGTTTGATTTGTATTCATTTAAAAAAAAAATTTGAACTTTGGGTAGAAATGAGCTAGAGACTTTTTTGACATACTCAGAAATTTCCTACGGATGGAATCCAGCCCAGGAGCTGTATGTTTGACAAACCTCATCTAACAGGCTTAATCTAACAGGTACCAACACGTACGGCTCGGTGGCGGCCTACTTCTTCGGTATGGTTCTACGCATCGGCGGCGGCGAGCCCTACCTGCAACTGCCGCCTTTTATTTATTATCCCGGCTGGAGCATGGAGCAGCGAAAGCACCACATCACCGGGGAAATGGAGGACGTTGTAGTCCAAAAATTTCCCTTCAAAACGACGTCCATGCTCGCGTCCTTCCTGGGTAACGTCCTCTTCTCCTACCTGGCCAAGTATCTCTTCGAGAGCGGCAAGCTATCCCACAAATACGACTTCCTTGACGCGGTTGTGTCCAAGCACAGCGGGGAGATAATGGATAAAACTACGCTGGTGACCCGCGGTAATAACATCGGATTGTCGGAGATGGCGCCCGTTAAGCCGCGGCTGAGCGTCACTTTAGCGGCCGCCTTTACCCGCCGCGACACGCTACCAAAAGACACTGTAGAAGAAGAAGAGGAGGAGGAGTCAAGTCCTGACTCTTCACACCAAGAAGAATGATAAGATGGCCACGTAGTTTTTCAAAGACTGCGAATGACGGCGAGCTAACGAGCTAACGTCTACAATGAGGTACAACGACACTGTTTTGTTTTTGTTTTTCTGGGGTCATTTCCGAAGCAATAGCTTCTTGCAGATGAGGAGGTAAAATATTACAAAACCTTAAATATCCTTGTTTTATAGTTTAGGTACTTTTATTTGAATTTCTTTTAGCCTGTAGCTTTAGCATCTAGAGCACTAACGCTAGTGGACAAGTCAGCAACATTAGCAGTTAGAGTTCGAGATAAAATGTGTTTCATTTTGGGTTTTTCTTTTTTTTTTTTTTTTTTAAGACAAAAACAAACGTTTACTCTAAAGATCTATAGCATTACAAACTAGTGCGCTAATGCTAGTAGCCAAGTCCGCAACATTTGAAGCTAGACTATGAGATTAAATGAGTTTCGTTTAAGGTTTTCTTTTCATCCCAGACAAAAAAAACTGTTTGTGTTGTTAAGAGCGTTTTTTTACCTTTAGCACCTACAGTGCTAATGCTTGTAGCCACGTTAGTGAGATTTACTGCTAGCACTAGCAGTTTGAGATTAAATGTGCTTTGTTTGACGTTTTTCTTGTAAAGAACATTAGTAGTATTAGCAACTTGGGCACTAATGCTAGAGGCCATGCTATGACATTGCCAGCTAGCACTAGCAGCTCCAGTACCGACGCAAGTACTAAGGCAGGGGTCAGGAACCTATGGCTCTTTTCATGAGTACATCTGGCTTGAAGATCTAATCGAACTTGCACAATAATTGTCTGTATTGTGACATGAGTAGCCAATTGAAGCACTTACGAAGGCGAGACGTTACTGATTATTAATTGGTTCAGTGTATATATAGCGCACAGTCTCAACTGCAGTTTACAGTCGAGGTGTCACACCAACAGTCCACATTTTGGCTGTAAATCGTTAAAAAGTCCTTTATGTGGGAGATCATTGAGCAATCTATGTTCATTGTTGAGACACTTTATGATGAAAACTCACAGGACAAACTGTAAACACCCAAATTAATTAGGACAGCGTTTTTCAAGGCACATTTCTTAAATAGAAAAAATCCCACCGCACACACCAATCGGTGCCGTCAGACCTCCGGTAAAAGTAAATCAAAAGGAGAGATAGCTTTTGCTAGTTCGTACAGGCACACATACTGGATAATTTGGTATGCTGCAACATAGTGGTTGAAAAACACTGATTTAGGACAAAAATGAGCCTCAGCACTCTTAAGTAACTGTGGAAGGTAGACAATTTTCAACTGGTACATTTTTATGTAGTACAGTGGTTAGCACAGTCGCCTAATATGCGAAAGGTTCGAGAACTGGGTGGAAACATATATTGTGCTTAAAGAAATGGGCCTCACCATCCTGTAATTGCCCAAGACACACCACAGGAAATGGTGTTCCCACGACCCTAGCAGTTTATGGATCTAACCCATCAACCATATTTATATTGATATGGGACACAGGATGCGGCATTATTACTATTTTCTCGATCAAATCATCAAACGTCACACAGGGAAAAAAAATGTGCTGCAAAATTAGCTTTTGTCTGGAGAGCGTTTTTTTTTATTTTTTATTCTTATTTGGTCTTGAAAATAAATTGTGTGACTATCTCAAAAATAATAAAAATAAATTTGCTTTTAAATATCTTTTGGTCAAACAGGTTCCCGACCCCTGTGCTAGGGCATACGTGTAAGAATTTGGTTTTGCCTTTCTCTTTTTTCAAGCTAAAGAGATTTTTTTCTTTCTAGGAGTTTTTTTCTTTTTTGTAAAAAGCCCTAGTAGCATCAGCAACTAGATTGCTAAAGCTAGTGGCAAGCCTAGTGAGATTGCCCGCTATTGTTTTCAGCTAAAGCACTAATGCTAGTGCTTGAGCATAAAGGGCAGCGTTTTGGGGTTTTCGCTTTTCAGGCAGAGAAAATATTATTAAAACATTTTTTGTTGTTGTAAAAAGCATTGGCAACAACTAGAGCTCCAGTGCTAGTGGCAATGTAAGCAGCATTATGCGCTAGTTTTAGCAGCTAAAAAGACCTCAATTATGCTAGTTTTTCGTTTTTGGGGTTTTCTTTTTTTCATACAGAACAAGAAAATTGTATTTTATTTTGTCAAGCACATTATTTGCATTAGCAGCTCGAAAGCTAATGCTAGTATCCAGGGTTGCAGAATTTCCTGCTAGCAGCTAGAGCACCTTAAGGATAAATGCTTGCCTTTCATTTTGTATTTTCTTTTTTTTCAGACAAAAATACCCTGTTCTTTCTATACATATTTTCTATTTACGAGCAATAAACCCTAGAGCACTAATACTAATGGCCATGCTATGGACGTTACCCGCTAGCGTTAGCAGCTGGAACATCTTGAGGATAAATACCAGCGTTTCGTTTTGGGTATTTTTTTTTTTTTTTTTTTCCAGACAAAAAACATGTTTTCTCTTGTAGGGAGTATAAGTTGTAATAGCAACTATAGCGCTAATGCTCATGACTGTGCCAGTGACATTACCCGTTAGCATTAGCAGCTAGCGTCTTGCTACCTTTTGTTTATTCAGCAATTATTTAATGTATTCAGGGCCCAAACAATTCATGAGATATTTAAATTATTGACCAGTAACAGAAATACAAATTATTTTCCACAGCTGAGTCTTTAAAATTAGTGTGGATCTCTCTGGAAGATTCAAGCCTGTAATTTGAAATCATGATTTTTGTACAGTTGCCCAAATTAAGAATAGGGGTTGTAATGTATTACTCTCTGTATGAAGTCCTGAGGAAATGCTCCAGATTTCACGTAGAAAAGAAACACCTCAATGACTGTGACTCATTTACCAAGCTCAATAGAATTCCTTGATTCAAGCAATAGAGTGAAAATAGTTCAACGTATCAGTAGTTTTCTTCCAGATTCAGTCAGTATAAGCAACACTTTTATTCTGCTGCCTTAATGTCAATCATTTCTCTTCACAGATGAAAAAAAAACTTGAATATGAATGTCATTTCAGATTATATCAAAAGTGTAATTTATTGTTTGTGCTTTTATTTTGGAATGGTGTCAGTCAATTTTTGACGTCCAAGTCTGTAATGTGCGTGTTGTTGTAAGAAGAAAGGATGTTATCTAAATGTTTATTTATTTTTTTGATGTCATAGCTAGTAACGAGGAAGATATTGTAACGTTATAATGTAAAAAAAAAAACGTATATATATAAAATCTACTTTGGTATAACAAATGGTTTGTGTTAGTATGTTTGAGTGAATTGATAGGCATGATTGGTCACCCATTTAAAATAAGAGTAGGCTTCCTTTCATTTATTTTTGTTGTACACTGAACCCTCTTAAGTCGCAAGGGATACGTTCCAAAAAAACAGTCGTAGGCGAAGTCCATGACGTCGAAACAGTTTAGGAAGCTAGAGCATAAACAGAAAACAACACAAAAATGACCTAAAAAAATGACCTAAAAAAAAAATCCCTTAAAATGACTGAAAAGCCACTGAAAAACAACCGGTAATGGCAGAAAATGACCCAAAACAACTGGAAAACAATCATATAAAATGGCCCTCAAAAGATAAATGACCCACAAACAACACAAAAAAACAAACCTAAAATGACCTCAAAAAAATAAAACTGAAAAACAACCAAAAATGTACCCTTAAAAACAACCCCCAAAAAGTCCCAGAAAAGACACAAAAAAGCGAAAACTTCACAAAAATGACCAAAAAAAACCGCTGAAAAATGACGAAAAAAATAATCTGAAAAATGACAGACAAAAACAACCCAAAAATAGAAAAACAACTCACCGAAAAATTGACCCAGAAAATACAAAAAAATGTTTAAAAAAAAATTACCTGAAAAACGACTGAAAAATTGTCTGAAAAACAGTGGGAAAAACAACTGGAAAAATTACCCCCCAAAAAAGGAAAACGACCCACAAAAGAACAATGACCCAAAAAAACAACCCCAAATTGACCTAAACTTAGACGGAAAATTGAGCAGAAAAAAAACTAGGCAAAACCACCCCAAAATAACCCAAAAACAAAAAATGACCAAAAACCACCCAAAAAATGAAAGATGACAAAACGTTAACCGAAAAACGTCCAAAAACAACACAATATGACAAAACATTAAAAACAAAAAATGAACTAAAAAAAACAACACCCACAAAAACGAAAATAATAAACAACCAGAGAAACAACAAAAAACAAAAAGTAAATGAACAAACGAGACTCCGAATAAAGGAAAAAAAATGGCAGTCCATTCGATACCATGATGTCGTGATGCAAACCAATAGCAGACCAGCATTTTATATCACGCCAACCAATAGCAGACAGGCATATTAAAGACCCAACCCAACACAGGCACAGACACTGCAAGGTTCAAAGTTTTTGGCACCAAAATTAATTTGTTGGGGTCATATAGTTGAGAAAAAGCCATATAGATTGGACGAAAAAAAATCATATTCCACTTCGTAATGTAAAGACATCATAAGAAGGTGATATGGTATCCCCGGGGTCACCAGTAATTGATATTTATTTGGCTTAAGTGTATGAATAATATTGTCTCAATGATTACGTTTAAGCATTTGAAATAAGTAAAATTGGCATAGTGAAGGTATGAAAAATGTCGTAAGGTGGGGTCACGTATCCTGGGTCTATTGGTTTTACCTAATATTTACCAATACCTCCTCTCTTAGGAACTGTTAGCCAATCCAAATGCAGAACACAAGGTTTGATAAAAATCCAGGAAGCACCGGGACCGTGAAAATGAACCATCTTATCACGCCGTATAACTATACTTTCATTTATTTTCCAGTGTTTCTCGCAAATGTGATCCACTAGACAGAAAACATGGCTGAAAACGTGAGGGAAATTATGACCGCTCGAGCTAGGTATTTGTCCCCGCGAGCGAAAAGCGACATCTTAAAATATCTCGGGCCCGCCTCTTATTTACATCACGTTAAGTGCTGCACTTTGCATTAAGAAGACAAGGGTACGAAAACTTGAGCCAGATGCCTCCAACATCAAGCTCCCGCTTGTCTGCCCTAACTATGAGATGTGCAGGACATGTCTATTTTTTTTCCTTTTAAGATGTATATACCTGTATATGGGTATCCCTAGTTATTTAGTTTTTTTGGTTTGGTTTTCAACATCATCCCTTACATATTATATCACCTCATTGTTTGTTTATAAATGTCGATCCAAATTGTCCACTTTGTAATGTAAAGGCGACCTAAGAAGGGGATATGGTATCCTGGGGGTCACCAGTAATTGATATTTATTTGGCTAAAGTGTATGAATAATATTGTCTCAATGATTACGTTTTAAGCATTTGAAATAAGAAAAAATGGCATAATGAGGGTATGAAAAATGTCGTATGGTGGGGTCACGTATCCCAGGTCTATTGTTTTTACATCATTTTTACCAATACCTACTCTTATAGGAACTGTTAGCCAATGTGCAGAACACAAGGTTTGATAAAAATCCACGAAGCACCGGGACCGTGAAAATGATCTTATAGTGCCGTATGACTATACTTTCATTTCTTTTCCAGTGTTTCTCGCAAATGTGATTTCCTAGACCACAGGTGTCAAACTCACAGCCCGCGGGCCACATCCGGCACGGCGTACAATTATATCCGGCCGTGAAATCCTTTTTATACATCTACTATAATGGCCCGGGTCTGTGAAACCCTGTTAACTTTCAAATTATAATCGGATATTGACATTGCCAGTAAACCCGTGTGTCTTATTTGTGGAGATTTTGTGGCCGTAATTAAGGAATCTGATGTAAAACGGCACTACAAGACAAAATTTCAGAGTAAGCTGAAAAACCTTGAATCCAGAGAGAAGATACAGAAAGTTGAAGAGTTAAAGAAGAATATGAAGCAAATTCCTCAAGTGAAAAGCACAAATTTTATTTATATTTTCAGTTTTTTCATATTTTCATTTTTATAGTTTTGACAGGAGATATTTTTATGGAGAGCAACGATTTTTAATTCACTTAATGTTTAAGTTTGTTTATTCTGGAATCATATTCCTGTTTTAAATTCATATTTTTTTATTTTTTTTAAAAAAAGGAAAGTGTATTCAATAAATATTTATCCTGTTCGGCCCGCGACCAAAGGTGTGGTTTGAGTTCTGGCCCTCTGTATGATTGAGTTTGACACCCCTGCACGAGACAGAAAACATGGCTGAAAACGTGAGCGAAATTATGACCGCTCGAGCTACGTCTTTGTCCCCACTAGAGAAAAGCGACATCTTAAAATAGCTCGGGCCCGCCTTTTATTTACATTACGTTAAGTGCTGCACTCTGGACCAGGCAGGACTCCGAGCCGCTCGTCTTTGGGCGGGGTCGAGGGGCGGAGTCATCTGCTCTTGCGCAATGATGACGAGTCGGCCCCGCCCATCCTCCTGCAGCTCCTCCTTCATCATAAGTGTCCTTTTTATGTCCTTGAGAAGGAATACCAATCCCATAAAATGGACGAGGTGAAAGTGGGGGGGACGTCGAAGATCCCATTCATAGCCGAGCACTCTCCGTAATTAACAATTACGAAGAGAATCCATTTATTTTGTGCTTTGGAGGCAGGGGGACGGCTTTCTACGTAGGACTGACGGAGAAAATGTTTGGAGAGAAACCAAAAGAGTCATTGGTTGAAAATGACGAGTTATATTTAGAACGTCCTACATCAGAGGTGGTCAAACTTTTTGGGTTGCAGGCAGAATTTTGTTAAAAATTTGGCCTAATGGCCAATCCTGGAAACATATCCAATTGTTTCATTTTTTAATGAAATATACATGCAGACAGCAATTGTATATGTTATATTTCTTCTAATATTATTCTTAATAAGAATACTCTCATGAAATTGGGTTTGAAATGTTAGCAATTAAAACAAACTCATATATTAGGTCCTTTTGTCATTTTTAGTATTACTGTAGTTTTATTTTAGCGGTATTTATGTACTAAGATTTTTTTATTTCATACTTGTGTTTTTGTTGTATTTCTGTAGTGGCATTTTTATTGTATTTTTGTAGTAGGACATTTGACGTATTTCCGTAGCACTGTTTTTGTAGTATTTCTCTAAAATTACCGTAGTTGTACATTTGTAGTATTTCTGTCATAGTATTTCTGTAGACATATTTTTGTGTCAAAGTATTACTGTAATGGTGTACTTTTAATTTTTCTGTAGCAGTATTTTTGTAGTATTTCTGTAGTATTTTTGTAAAATTACTGTAGATGTATTTTGCAGTATATCTGTAGTAGTATTTCTGTAGAAGCATTTCTGTATCATAGTATTGTTGTAGAAGTATTATTATTGTATTTCTATAGTATTTTTTTCAGAATGAAAGTAAAAAAAATCTATAGGGTGGCCTTTTATAAACAATAAATTCTCTATTTAGTTTTGCAGTAGTTTTAGAGTATTTATGTTGTATGATTTTTATCGTATTTTTGTAATATGATTCTTGTAGTATGTCTGTAGCAGCATTTGTGCAGTAATATTATTTTAGATGTATTGCTTTATTATAGTTTTCATGTAGTAGTATTTTGTAATATTTCTTTTCTTTTCAGAATGAAAGTAAAATAAGAAATTAGGTACCCAATGTTTAGCACCATAGTTCATCTTAGGTTTTGTAGTAATTTGTAGTATTTTTGCAATAGAATTTTAGTAGTAGTTTATGGTAGACATTCAAAGGGACATTGGGGCAAAGCTGGCACCCAAAGAAATACAACCTTTTTTTATGGGTAATACTTCCTTTATTACATGTATTGTCATTATTTTCTGACAATTTTCATTCAGCTGGCCAGATTAAAAGGCCGCATGTGGCCCACGGGCCATATTTTGCTCACCCCTGTCCTACATCACCTTTGTTGAAGTCGTCGGTTGAGTTTTGATTGCGGCTTTTGGCTGGCTGCCAAAATAGTCATACGTGTTACCGGGCTGCTACGTGCTGCATTGCCAGACATTTAATTAATAGTAATCAACATTTGCTGGAGAAAAAAACGAGCATCTGCTGGATGTTGTCGTATGTGCCGGACATACGGGTGAACATAAGTCGAGCAGGTCGTAAGTCGAACGTTACTTGTATTATATTTATTACTTGAAATAATCAAGAAACAGCATTGTTGAGTGTTTTGCTTATTCTCCTATGCTTTTCCACACACTTGAAGGGTTTTATCAAAAGTCGGACTTTAAACTGAGTTCCCCTTAATGATGATCAAAACGATATTCAATTTTTTCCGTTTATATTCATTGATTAGGTGAAAAACCTAAAAACCAACCAAACAAAACCACCAAACATTAAATACTGCACATTGTAAAAACATTGTAAACATGAAGTGGTTAACATTAAATACATATGTAAAAATAGACTGATACTTTTAGGACCATTTTTAAAATTAATATGAAATGCATCAATATACTTAATACTTAAATACCGTACTAATTTTAACTATTGTGTATGCTGGATTAAAGTGATCAAAATCACAGCAAGGTAGAAATAAACAAAGACTGCAAAGAGGACTCAACCCTTTCAACAATTCTTTAACTATTTTATACAACTACCCAAACTAGGAAATAACATTTTAACAGTGGAACACTCTAAGTCCGTTTTAACAATAAACATAACCATGAGTAACGTCAGCATGAATGAATGAATTAATGAATGAAACTTTTTTTGAACATGATAAAAACAAATTAACAAGTCAAAAAACAAAAACAATGTTAACGTATACTGTATGTTCGAAAATAAATGGGAAAAAGTGTATGCTTATTTAATCCTACCCCCAGACTTTCTTAATAATTGTGTCTTACAGCTAAATCTCTTGTGTGTTAACATGTAAAAACGCCTCATGAATTATACGTATTTACAAAGCTTCTGTGGATGCACAGTCACTTCATCATCATCACTATTATCATCACCATCACTATTTTCACCGTCATCATTATCATCATTGCTGTCTCCATCCATTCTCTGCATACTATATAATAAGAGTATCTATTATAATACCAATAATACTAATTGATGCTCATAGTGACAACTGACTTCTATGTGGTGTGTCTTTTCTGTCATATAAGTATCTTTGGACCTGCTGCCTTAGGGTGTCCATCCCCAGGCAGCAGGGCAACCAATCTTGAGTGTCATGATCTTTGCATTAAAAAGACATGGTACAGAAACTTGAGCCAGATGCCTCCAACATCAAGCTCCCGCTTGTCTGCCCTAACTATGAGATGTGCAGCCCATGTCTGTTTTGTGTTCTTATTAAGATGTAATATCTATGTGATCGTATCTCCAGTTATTTGTTTTTTTGTTTAGTTTTCACCATCATCCCTTACATATTATATCACCATTGTTTCTTTATAAAATATAGATGCAAATTGTGATGAAGCATCTTCAAACAATGTAAGCTTTACCAACCAATAATATAACACACACTGTTTAAGTATTTACAGTTGAAACGGGATGCTATAAACAGTTTTCCACATTCCAAAGACCTCTCAGCAAGTCACTTACATCACAAACAGAATAATCTTGTCTGTCAGGGGTGATTTTAGGTTCAAAGTTTTTGAGGGTGCTGAGCACCCAGAGTGTCTGGCTGGTAACTTTTTTTTTTCATTTCACTTCAACCGATTTTATATAGTCCAACACTGTTCAGGAGTGTCACTCTCCATATGTGAACGTCACATCATGCCAAGCCCAGTTTTTACTAATTTACGTTTAACAGATTACACACACACACAGAAGAAGAAGCATGGAACTTATTAGAAAATGATGCATTCAATTCAACCCTTTATAATTCCACCCCACACTTTAAGGATTAAGCTGTGTTGCCTGACCTTGAGGGTTGTAAACCTGTCAATCAGTTTTTGGTGAGGCACTTGGTCAAGCACGTATTTTTCAAGTCCCCCTAATTTATATTTACAGTATATGATTGAACCATCGCGGTTCACGGATCACTATAACCGCATAGGTTGTCAGGGCACCAATGAGGATGCAACTCTAGACAGCTTTCTCCACCTTTGACGGTTCAACCATAAACAAATCAAATAGGAGGACGTTTTGTGTATTCATAGTTTCTGTGGGCAATAGACTCTTACCTGAACATGGTGCTTTTTTACAGAAAAAATGGCAAAAGTCTATGCTGGTGCTGGGAGGATTACTACGCAAATAGCTTACGCAAATCATCGCTACATTTGATTCAATGCAGCTACGGACTAGTATCTGTTGATGATAACCAAGTGGGTGGTAAAATAGTTGTTCAATATCACCACTGTTTAACATACTTACACCGCAATACACCTGAGCCTCCACAGACTCCGCCGCTATGCCGCTAGTGACACTAGTGAAAGAGGTGCTGTCAAAAGGACTGAACCATTTCAAGGCAGTGGAGTACATCCGATGCTGCCTTGTTCCCATTTTTGATTTGTTTCACTATAAGTTCTTTATCTAGCGTTTTTCATCAAGTTTAAGCCTTTATAAGGGAAAAGAGGGTTTTAAAAATGCTATCATTTAAGGGGGAGCTTAGGCTGAATTTGGGGGTGCTTGAGCCACCCCAGAAACGGGCTAGTTATGCCCATACTGTCTGTCCGGTTTATTTTGCTTATATATAATTATAACATTTTTTGGAGTATGGTTTTTGTTTTATTTCGCAGTGTAGATTTTCATCTCTTATTCTGCTAACTTAAATCACATTAAGAGTATAAAATCAATGTATGTTTTCTCAAAAACATTCCTTTGTCTCTCTTTTGCAGCATCTCAGTAAATTCCAGAGAACATATCAGTTGCTGGAACACGATTTATTGATTTTCTGTTCGGGAAAGGTTCCATTCCTTTATCGTGTGCTGCACTATCATGATGACATAGCCATACCAACGTCCCTTTTAAGTAATGACTCCGGTAATTTACTTACTACTCTGATCCTTGTAAGATTCAGACGAAGAGGGAAGAAAAAAATAACCTGTGTGAGTCGGGTAGAAGATTGTTGCAAAGAATTCAAAAGGTAAATTTGAGAAAAACAAAAAGAGACAACAGCATTGAATTTTTTAAAGCATGTATGAAACAGAAAAGATGGGGCCATGCCTTATTACTTCCCATCTATCTCCCCATCTGCCCCATTAGCCCGTCCAAGAAGCTGAGGAGAATTGTCAGCTAAATGAATGCAGCGGCTTCAGAAAAAAAAATTAAATCATCCAGGAGAACCTAATTACCTGACTGGTCCCTGAACCACTCAAACGGGCCTGTAGGTAGACGGACTCGAGCTCAACAACCAAAGTCAGATTCGGTTTAACTTATAGGCAAAGATGCTTCAGAAGTGATGTGGTCATTTGCAGATGTGCTTGTTTGCATATTAGAGGTAATTAATGATTCGAAACGTCCTGTTTTACTTTGACTTTGAGTAGAAAGGTGAGTACTACACTCAATTCTGCACCTAATAAAATGTGTGTTTTTGTAGAATAACAATGTCAAGATAAAAGACATGTATTGCTCCCTTTAATTTATCCATCCATCCATCCATTATCTGCACCGCTTATCCTCAGTAGGGTCGCGGGGGTGCTGGAGCACATCCCAGCTATCTTCAGGCAGTGGGCAGGGGACACCCTGAACTGGTTGCCAGCCAATCGCAGGGCACACAGGGACAAACAACTCATTCGCTCATTCACTCCCAGGGACAATTTGGACCGGCCAATTAACCTGACATGCTTGTTTTTGGAATGTGGGAGGAAACCCACACAAGCACGGGGAGAACATGCAAACTCCACACAGCAAGGTTCGATCTCATGACACGCGCTAACCACTGCGCTGCCGTGCTGCCCTTAGAATAAATCTTTAAACAAAAATCATAAAATACGGAAAGTAATTATGTTGTATAGTTTTTATTTTCTGTACTCTGCAATAACTGTCTTTTTCTGTTTTGTTAAAAACGAACAGATTATGGTTGGTATTATGGTTGTGGGTTCGAAACCGAGTGGAAACAAATATTGGTCTGGAGAAGTATTAGATACACCAGGCTGTACTTACCCAAGACACATCACAGGAAATGGTGCTTCAACGAACCTAGTGCTTAAGAGATCCAACCAATTATGGTTGTAGGATTTGATTTCAGGAAAATAGTTATTACTTGTTTCACAAAAATAATGTCTTAGAAGTTCACCTGAAATAAGAAAATATGTTTTAAAATTAGAAAAAAAACACTCCTAATACCCCTTCAAGAACATTTCACTTGGAAAGATAATTGTATAAACTTGTTTGACTACATTTCCCCTTAAATTTATTAACTGGACATTTCGCAGCGGAAAAAAACGTTTGGTTTTTAATAACTTTTTGTATTTCCAGACCAAAGACTGCATACATTAGTCTTTATTGTTGTGGCCTAAGTTGTAAGTGCAAATAAATTTGAGGTTTAAAAATTAGACCATAAAGATCCTCGGCTTAAAAGGTATTGTGTTTCTGGTTACCTAGCTAAATAAATATATATATATATATATATATATATATTTTAGAAAGATTATGTCATCAAAAATAGTTGAAAACAACTGATTAAAATAGCATTAAAAATATGGGAACAAGAATACACCTACTCAAGTAAACATTAACTCAATTGAAATTTCAAATATATAAATATATAATAGGATTAAAATACATAAAATAAAGTGCAAACAAAAAGCAACACTTTCTTCAAGGAGAACATACTTAAAAAATAAACAATAATTCCTGGTGCCACTTGTGGACCAAATCGCATTTAACCATTTCATATTTGGCTCACAGTGTGTATTCCTATATAACTATTCCAGACTTATTCATTTTAGCTGTGCCTTAACTGTTTTTTTTTTCACCAGAGGGAAGGTCTTGTCAATGTCCTCAGCGCAAAGCTTTTATAAAGACAGAAAGGACAGACTTTCCATAGAAATGCACTGAAGAGAATAATAGAAAAGGCGAGCAAACGTACAATAGTTCACAATCGCCCCTGGGGACCGATTCCCTCTCAAAGGGAGGCTGAGCGCATGCACGATAAATGGGGCCCATGTGCACAGAAAGAAACACGAAGCTAAAAATAAAGCTACACTATAAAATGTTTTCATTTTTTTAATGCATGTCTTCACTTCATTTCCAACTCACAATGCCAGATGTGTTTGTGTTTTGTTTCTGGTTTCATTGTTACTTTGCTCCGTGTATTTTCCAGTTCCAGTTTTAGTCTTTGTTTCTGGTTTGGACATTTCCTTGTTTAGTGAATGCATGGTACCCTATTTTGTTATTATATACAATCCCTCTCCTTGAACACCCGTGCTTCCAGTTCCTGCCTCCCCCACATGGGTCCATTAATTACCTCCAAAAACTTAACAGACTGACCCAAAAATTAAAGGATAGAGGGGGAAGCTCCTAAGTTCCTGTCCCAAGGGCAGCTTTTAGTTCCTGTCTTGACGGCAATGAGCCTCCTTGGCCACACCTGGTTCCTGTCCCAGCAGCACGGAGAAACCCCCCTTGACCGCACCTGGTTCCTGACCAAGCGGTAAGGAGAAAGCCCCCTCGGCCATGCCTGATTCCTGTCCCGAAAGCTAGGAAAAAAATCCCCATCGGCTGCACTTGGTTCCCTCTCCTGGCGACGAGTATAAAGCACCATCGTCTGCGCCTGGTTTCTTTCCTGGTGGCAAGGAGAAAGCACCCTTGGCCGCGCCTGGTTCCTGTCCTGACAGCGAGGAGGGAGCCTCTTCAGCCACGCCCTAGTTTTCTGTCTCGATGGCGAGGAACAAGAACCTTCAGCCATCCCGTTCCCATTGCTGCAGCCTCGATTAAAAAAGTGTTTTTTGGGGAAGGGGGCTGGTATCCGGCCGTTTAGGGGGAGGTTATGCTTTGGTCTGACATACCTCCTACCACCAGAGGGCCCCAATCGGGGTTTGAACTGAGCACAGGTGTGTCCAATTATCACACACCTGTACCCAATTATCCTGAACCCTTTAAATTGACATTTTGCACATAAAACGTGTTTTTTTGTCACTTAATTACCTCAACCACAACGCCAGGTTTGTCTGTGTATTGTTTCTGGTTTCTGACTCCATGTATTTTCGAGTTCTGGTTTTGGTGTTTGTTACTGGTTTGAAATTTCTTTGTTTGGTGAACCCATGTTTTTTCTCTACTTGGTACCTTCATTTGTTAGTAGATACAATCCCTCTTCTTGAGCACCCTTGCCTCCTTTTCTTGCCTTCCCCATGTGGTTCCTTCATCTACCTCCAAAAACTAAAGACATGAATGGAACAGATATAATATTGTTTAAAGTTAAAATCTACTAACTAATTTGAGGTTTATTTTTTTATAAGGAAAGGTTATTGCTCCCTGCCCCTACTTTTATATTATTTTTACGTCAACGCCACACCTTACGGCAGTTAATTTTAATAATGACGGCTGAAGGCAGGAAAAACAAATGGAGCCTTACAAGTCAAGTCATGTTTATTTGTATAGCCCTTAATCACAAAGAGTCTCAAAGGGCTGCACAGACCACAGATTATTATTACACCATCCCCTGATCTAAAACCTACATGAGGGAAAGGAAAAACTCAAAAACCTCAACATGAGGAAAAAAAAGAAACACATGAGTTAATCCCCCTTCCAACAATGACCAGGCTGCAATGGATGTTGTAATAACAATTAATACACATATATAATCAACAGGGAATATACGTCATTCATAATCTATTGAATAGAAGTGTATTTTAAGCCTAGATTTAAACAGTTCCACTAAGGTTGCAGATCGAATCTTAGGGGAAAGAGCATTTCACAGTACCGGGGCCCAAACGGATAACGCTCTCGAACCTGCGGATCTATTCTTGGCTCTTCGGGTCACTAGTAGACCAGCTTTTTCAGAGCGAATGCTCCGGACCGGAACATAGAGGAAAATTAAATTTAGCGGAAGTCTTTGTAGAAAAGAAATAATATTTCTAAATTTAGCCTCAGCAAGTTAACAAATAAATAAAACTCTGAACTTATGTTTAATTATACACTAAATTATTTAAATGGGTGCCAATGTTTGTAATAAATCTGATTTCTCTGAGTCGCGAGTCTGTGTTTGCCTGACGGTAGTTAAGTCTTATAACAAGAAATTATTTTGTCAGACATATTTTGAAATGTTTAAAACGTGAACTTATCGGCATGATATATTCAATCGACCGGCTTATCAGAGTGTTGTTTTTTTTTAATAATAAGGAAAAGTTGTTGCCCAATGGCCCAGCTTGAACTGTAAATCTTTTTTTTACATCAACACCTTTAGACAGTTACAGTATCTGGAATTACGTCATTCTGAAAGCAGGACAGGCAAACAAATGGAGGTAATAAGAATACATTTCCTCCCTAAATTGTTGCTTCATTAAGGTATCGATAAGATGTCAAACATAATTCAAAACGTATGTGAACTTGTTTGTCAGACCATGGCCCTCATTATATATCTTTTTTTAAATGTCAACATCACACATTACGGCAGTTATCTTGAATTCCCGACGGTCTGCAGCAGGACAAACGAATTGGGCGTTACAAAAGAAATATCCTCCCTAAACGTAGCTTTGTTAAGTTATCGATGAAAGAAAATGCCAAACATAAGTCAAAATGGTTGTGAATAGTCCGCCAAATGTATTTAAATGTGTTCTGATGTATTGCTTTGACAGATGGAATTGCTTGGAACCGCTAATCTCTTCTTTGTTTGTTCGTTGGTAGTTTGCTGTCCCCCGGTGGTTGGATAGACACAATTTATTTTGAAAGGCATCACGGTTAACTAATCCCTGAACCACCGAGGTCATCAGGGCACCACTGATGACGGTTCCTGGCCTGGAGTTTGGATTGTGGCAATGTTGAAACCAGTCCATTTCTTGACGTTGTCGGCCCAGTTTTGGGGGCGGGGGTCTTCCTCTCCATCTGCCCCCTCAGACTGTGCTCCGGAGAATGATCTAGCCCAGTCCTAGATATCTTGTGAAGTGACCATACCACTTAAGTTTTCATCCGCGCACAGTTAACAACAGTTCTTCATAATGTCTAATGTGCCCTCTGATGGTGTTGTACACTGTTTTGTTTGTCACGTGGACTATGTAACTGATGCCTAGAAATTTCCTGTAGTATGGCATCTTCATGGCCTGGATTTTGCTTTCCAGCTTTGCTGTGAAAGTCCATGACTCGCAAGAGTATAGGAAGATTGAAGTAAGCTGCACAAGTCTGGCAAGTGCGGCTGTGGTTTGAGCTATCCTGGCCATGATCTCTGATTCTGACCCCTCTTCATGTATGACAGCTCCAAGATATTTAAATTTGGTGACTGGTTCAAGCTCTTGGTGGTTGATGGTGATGTTTGTGGTGATACCTTGCGGTTTTGGGTCAATAATTTGTTTTTTTCCGTGCTGATTGCCATCCCGTACTGGTTTGATGCTTTGTCCAGGTGATTGACCAGATCTCTGCACTTGTCTTCTCTTGACAGTCTGGCAATATCATCAGCAAAACAGAGGTTGGTGACATTCTGTCCCCCAATGCTGACTGCATTTATGTTGGTCAGGGCTCCTCTTTAGGAAGATATTGAATAAAGTTATAAGAGAATGCAGCTTTGTTTTCCACCGACTGTGGTTTGAAACCACGCTCCAATGGTACCTTTGATCAGTACTGCACTGTTGGCATTGGCCTACAGATTTTCAGTGGTATGAACTAGTTTCTGGCTTGTGTCGTAGTTCCGCATGGTGGCCCACAAGGCAGCTTGCCATACTCCATCAAATGCCTTCTTGAAATCCACAAAGACGTGATAGACTATCAGATAGAGGATTCTCTGGTGTTGTTGAAACTTCATACGTAGAATGCGCTGATTAAAATTCTGTTCTGTGGCTCCTTTCAACCATTGGGTTCAGTCTCATAGGCATTCCATATTTTAAATTGATTGAAATGTGTTTTTTATGATTTAACAAAACTGTTGAGACTGCAAAAGATCAGGCCCAACATTGGAAGATGGGATGCTCATCACGCCTCTTAACTCATCACGACGTGCAGTGGTCACCAGTCACCACACCCTCTTCTGTGTGTGTGCGTCTTGAGTATCATAATGAGTGCCCCTATCTGAATCTGAGCCAGAGGATCCATTAGAGCTGATTGAGGAGCACAAGGGTACAGACATTACCCTGCAAGAAGGTGACGATGACCACACAAGCACGCACACACAACCAGTCACATGACTGCGCATACGCATACAAATTCAGGAGCAGGTCAAAAACCAAATCAACTACAACAGGAAGTGAGCGGTATCACTCCCTCATCAAATAATTACCAACACAAGCCATTTGTGACGTGTGTTGGTTGCTCATTTATACATTCGCTTGTTTACGTTAAAGGAGATGAGATATATTTATTTACTTGTTTTCCATGCAATCGAGAGTGAAGGAGAAATAATTAAATAGAAAGTATTGTAATTTCATTTCATTTCATATTTTAAATCGTCTCCTTCCGCAGGTTTGTTTGAATCCGGCCAGAAGAAAGTAGGTTATCAAAATAAAGGATGGAGAAATGAACAAATCTTTTGAAGGTTTTTTTTTTTTACAGAATATTCTGGGCACTGATGAGTCATAGATAATGTCTGTAGACGTTTCAAGAGTGCAAAGAAAAAAAATAGCTGACAATCATCCTCATAGTACTAACAGCGTGGTCCATGAGCCTAAACAAAAACTAAATTTAGGTAAGTACTACCACTGCACAACTAGCTTTTGTATAAACCAATTCTAACACTAACTGATATAAATATTGTGATGGTCGCTAATTAAATCGAACAGCTCAATACATTAAAACATAAATCAGCCTTATATTCGTGCGCGTTACGTGCACTGAGATCTCTTTATTTCGAGGAAAAGTTGTTGCTTCGTAGTCCCGCTCAAAACTTATTTTCCTTTTACTCTACTGCCACATTTTCATTCATGACAACCTTTTGACTTTAAAAATCGGTAGATATCTTTGCGCTCTCTACTTCAACTGTGAAACACAATCCGTCTCCAGATAATTATACATTAAAAAACATGCTTCTTTAAAACTGGAAGTGGCAAACTTGAATTAAAAAACAATCGTTGGAGTGATTTATTCATTTAGAAAGACTTAGTCTTGCTTCAAAATAAAGCAGCCGTAGACTAAAACACTAGTCTCAAGTGGGGATTATTTTGTTGTTTAAATTTGAAAAAGCACTAGATTTTCTTTTTAATTGGTTTGTGCTTTTATGGGGAGAAGGGGGGTAGGGTTTGGTGTATATGCATTTTACGACAGTTATCTTGGAATTACATTAGCCAAAAGGCATAAAAATGAATATTCCCTAAAATCAACAAAATGTTCCAATGTTTTTGATGCATTAGAATTTATTTATTATTGTGATTGAAAAGTATTGCCCCATAGTCACAGCCCCGCTAGGAATTAAGACAGACTGAGGCCCAGCAGAAAAATTCTCCTTGATTTACCTTCATTAAGTTTTATATACAAAATGACGGACATAATTAAAAACATTTCATCGAATGTTCCATTAAAATCACTCAAATCTGTTCCCACCAGGGGTGATTTTAGGTTCAAAGCTTTAGGAGCGCTAAGCACCCAGAGTGTCTGGCTGGCTAAATACATTTTTTTAACTTCACTTAAAGAGATAGAATATGTAAACTTGAATTGGGATAATATTTTATTTGAAATATTTTGCTAAAAGCTTTTTTTAAAGGCTGTTTTTATCAATTGAATATTTGTTTAAAGGCCGTTTTTAAATTGAATTATTTTTTTTTAAATGAATTATGGCGCTTCCATAAACACATACGGTCATTGTATTACGCCTGGTGCCACCACAGACTTTGCCACTTTGCTGCAAGTGACACTAGCCAAGCGAAAAAGGAGCAGGGCTCGGAATCAAATGGATTGAACCATTTCAAGGCAGTGGAGTATTAATGCGTTGTTCATATTTTTGTTTTGTTTTACTTTTTTATATATATATATTTTGGCTAGCATTTTTCATTATGTTTAAGCAAATGGCTAATGGTGTGTGAGTGTGCGTGTGAATGGGAAAGTGTGAAGCACATTGTAAAGCGCTTTGGGAGGTCTTGAAAAGTGCTATATATGTGTAGATTACCATTTTTTTCTAAGCCTTTATTAGGTAAAAGAGAAGTTTTGAAACGCTACACTTTTTAGGGGTGCTGGGGTTGAATTTGAGGGTGCTTAAGCGCCCCCAAAAAACGGGCTAGTGACGCTCTCATGGTTTCCACACTTCTGCCGAATCGCCTTGAGTTGCGAATTTCTTTACGGTATTTCACTGTCCCCTAGCGGTTAAATGGATGAGTGGTTTCGTCATAATGCACACGTTCCCACCTTTTTAGTAATCATTACTCGAATTCATTAAATTATGATTTACAACAGATAACTACAAATCTAATCAACAAGCACAAATATGAATTCAAAACAGTTTTCATTTTTATACTGGTATTTCAAGACGACCAGTGCTGCGTGTGGCATTTAAGTTGTGATATTGTAAAGAAAAGAAATACGCTCACAAAGATGAAATGGGGATTTGAAGAGCAGAGATATTATTGTCACACTCCAGTAAGCCGCAGACTGACAATGTTTGACTTGAGGTCACACCAGAGAAGAGAAGAAAGGGGACCCTGGAATGCAGAAAACATTGCACACTAGTATGTTAGAAACAAATGTTCTTTCCATGTGCATCCCTGTATGCATTCATTTAATGAATTTAAATCGTGTAAATTGGCATTCGTTTGTATGGCAACATATAATTATATTAAAGTTTACTAGAGCAGAAGATAGCATTGAAAATGAAACAATGACATAAATCAGTAGGATAAAATGGGAGCTTCAGATAAAGGCTGGCGCTATTTCTGCTATTCCAGATCTTGTAACCTTAATATTGTAATTGGCACCCTACCTCCTTCATCCAATTATCTACTGGCACACGACACAAAAATGACCTTTAACGGAATTGACATTCGCACAATGGCTGGTATGTGGCTACTGCTTCCTATTGGGGAATTGATAAATAATTTAGCAATAATTCACACTCCAGAAAATATTGGTTCCATTGATTGTCAGGAACAACTGGCACAAGGTTTAATTTGTTTTGGATCGTACCTTTTTTCAAAGTTAAATTGTCAGTATATTTTCGAAAATTTCTTTAGTTTTAGCGTCTCAAAGAAAAAAGAAAATGGACAGGGAATCGAACTGTCTCGACCAGAACAGAAGTAGAACCCAGATGCATAACGTTACTCGCAAGTTTATTGAAATATAGAGGAAAGGCAGCGCCAGCGATCCGGTGCTCGCTGGACGCAGGAAGCAAGCTGCTCATGGGACCGGAACATGTTTTGAATGTGGAGGTGGATCTTCCGGAGCGGGAGATCACAGCGTATTTAGACGGGAAAACGGGTCGTTAGCCGGGACGGGAGATCAGAACGTGGTCGGGTTCAAAAAACGGTTCGTTAGCCGGGACAGGAGATCAAGCCGTGGTCGGGGTCAAACAAACGGGTCGTTAGCCGGGATGGGAGATCAAAACGTGGTTGGGATCAAAAAACGGGTCGTATCAAACAAACAGGGAAATCAGGAACGGACGAGTGGAAAACGGGTGACAAAACGGGACCAACGGGAGTCAGAGTCAAAAATGATTGCCTTGTGAAAACAGAGGTTTGCTGACAGACTGACAACAGGTGGGGGAAAGGACTGAGCTTATGTAGGACGGGGAACCAATAAGGTAGCCAGCAGCAGCTGGCGTCAAACGAGCGGGCACAGGTGAATGTAATGAGTCATCATGATACGAACCCTTGAAGTATGGTGACAGGGCGTACAGTCGACCACACTCAACGCTCTCAAACTAGTATTTACTCAAGTTGTGAATTTTCAGATACTTTCTGCAACTTCATCTGTTTCAAAATCAGTCAATTTCTATAAATTGGAATCTATCTTATCAACAGGTGAAGAAAAAGGGCAGACAAGGAATCAAACCCTTGAACTTTGAGTGACAGGAAGGACACTCAACTACCAGGCCAGACAGCTGAGTTCAAGCACTGTATTTGCTAATTAAAGGTTTTTGGGGGTCCTTGGACCGCTGAATGAAAATTGTTATAAACATATCACTCTCCTCAGGTGTAGTTCCAGCGGCTTCTAAGTCCGCTGTTATCAAACCTACACTGAAAAGACCCAACCTTGATCCAGAAAGCTTATGTAATTATAGACTTGTGTCAAACTACCGTTTCTTTCTAAAGTACATAAAAAGGTGAGGCAGAGCAGCTGAATGACTTTATATCTGAGAACAATCTTTTCGAATCTATACAAACAGGATTCAGGTCTAACCACTCTACTGAGACAGCCGTGATTAAGGTTATCAATGATCTTCTACTGGCAATGGACTCTGGAGCTTCATCACTCTTGCTGCTGCTGGACTTTAGTGCTGCATTTAACACTGTGGACCATAATATCTTATTAGAATGGTTGGAAAACTGGATTGGTCTCTCAGGAACCGTCCTCTTATCGTTCAGATCTTAGCTCTCAGGACACATTCTGTTAAATTCGATGAAATTACATCTCAGCCCTTTAGTGTTACATGTGGTTTTCCGCAGGGTTCAGTACTTGGCCCCCTTCTTTTCATCATTTACATGCTTCCATTAGGTGAGATTACTCGCAAGTATAATATCAGTTTCAATTGCTACGCAGATGACACTCAACTATATCTTCCGATGGAGGAATCTGCCACACTAAACTGTTGACATTTAAAGGCCTGCCTTACTGAGATTAAAAAAATGGATGTCACTCAACTTCTTGCGCCTCAACCCTGAAAAGACCGAATTGTTAATTATTGGTCCATTTAAATATCGTGTCTTGTTCTCAAAAACTGCTCTGAATATTGAAAAATGTAATATCACCCAGAATGACTCAGTCAAAATTTTAGGTGTCACATTTGACCCCAATCTGTCCTTCCAAACACACGTTAAGAATATTACTAGAACAGCTTTTTTCCATCTTTGCACGTTGCTTAAATTCACCCTATGCTGTCCCAGCCTGATTATAATTCAAGCGTTTGTTACCTCCCATCTTGATAACTGTAATGTACTACTCTCCGGTCTCCCAAAGTCCAAAATCAAGAGCCTGCAGTTGGTACAAAATGCTGCAGCCAGGCTTTTAACGAAGACAAGAAAGTTTGATCACATTACCCCAATTTTAGCTAACCTGCATTGACTCACTGTTAGATTAAGATGTGATTTTAAGTTTTTTTTGGTCATGTACCAAATAATGCATGGACTTGCTCCATCATATCTTACAGATTTAATTTCCCCCTATGTTCCAGTCCGGAGCCTTCGCTCTGAAAACGCTGGTCTACTAGTGATCTCAGGAGCCAAGAAGGGATCCGCAGGTTCGAGAGCGTTCTCCTTTCGGGCCTCGGTGCTGTGGAATGCTCTGCCCTTTGAGATTTGATCTGCAAGCTCAGTGGAACTGTTTAAATCGAGCCTGAAAACACATTTCTATTATAAAGTTTATGAATTACCTATATTTCACGTTGACCATATTTGTCTTTTATTTGTTATTGCAACATCCGTTGCAGCCTGATCATCCTGGCAGGAAGCTTACCTCATGAGCCCTTGAGTGATAGGGTGGAAACTTGACCAACAAGCCAAAAGCTGTCCTAAAAACGTCTCTATTACAGAACTCTTGGTATCATTTCAACCGTAAAAAAAGAAAAGCAGGCAAGAAATCAAAGCTTGAACTCTGAGAGACAGGGTAGACACTTGACTACAGGCTACTGTCTTTTCCGTACTATAAGGCGCACCGGGTTATAGGGCGCACCCCGAAAAAATAGTTTTTGGTCCTATATTTGACATACATAAGACGCACCGGATTATAAGGCGCTACAATGGGAACGTCGACAAAACAGTCAGATAGTTCAGTCAAACTTATTACCCCCTTAACATTCCCAAAGCTTGCAAAGACGCCAATATGTGTCGAGAACATGTGCGGTGTCCGTACGATGTCACTGAAAGGCATCGTTCCATCATTCGGGAGGTTAAAGTCTTGGGATTCAAGAAATGCCAACCATTCCTTAGTTTCTATTTTCTTTTTCGCTCGCAACTTTACTGTGCACATGACAAAAAAACACTTGGAATTAATAATAATTTAAAAATAGACACTCAATTCCATCCATTATCTGCACCGCTTATCACAGAAACATCGAGTTCAGTCTGAAACAAGATACAGGGAAAATATATAGCCAGAGTAGCTCACCGAAGTCGTTGTGTTCAATAATAATGTGCAGGCATGGTCCTCTTATATTCGTGAGTTTAGTAAATCCAGGAGAATAAAATATTTACAAATACAGAAAAGTAAAAAATGCTTTCTGTATGCCATCAACCACGTGCTATACACATTCATCTTTTTCGGCCAATTGCAGGCTTTGTTTTGCCGCTTCAGCCTATGCCAGCCTGTAAAGGATAAAAAGGATCCGCCCCTTGACCTCCGAATAACTTTAGCCAATAGTGATGGATTCAACTGATGATTGACACATCTTTTTCGGCCAATTGCAGGCTTTGTTTTGCAGCTTAAGCCTATGCCAGCCTGTAAATGATAAAAAGGATCCGCCCCTTGACCTCCGAATAACTTTAGCCAATAGTGATCGATTCAACTGATAATTGACACATCTGTTTCGGCCAATTGCAGGCTTTTTTTTTTGCAGCTTAAGCCTATGCCAGCCTGTAAATGATAAAAAGGATCCGCCCATTGACCTCCGAATAACTTTAGCCAATAGTGATCGATTCAAATGATGATTGACACATTGGTTAGCCAATGAAACGCCGGTAAATAAATCCCAGCATACACCGCGGACTTGGCGTTCGGGGGAAAATCTAGTCAGCGGCTGCAAGTTAGTTGGAAGACGTTGCGATTTAATATTGATCCATAAATAAGGCGCACTGTATTATAAGGCGCATGGTCAGCTTTTGAAAAAAAAATAAAGGCTTTTAGGTGCGCCTTATAGTGCGGAAAATACCGTACTTGTTCAAATGAGACTTTAATTGCGAGTATAACTTGGACAACATTTTTAAAGCACTTTCCTCATAATTTCCACAATGTACCATATAAAAACTTCTAATAAAAACCTAAATTGATTAAATAAAAAAAATAACTAAAACTGTCATGGCGCCTAATTGGCCCCCCTCGTGTGGCGCCAGCTGCTGCTCATTGAGAGATTGGCTTTCTATCTATTTTAAGCTCAGTGCTTTTACGCTTCCTTTGTCAGCCCGTGAACGAACCTCTGCCCCGCAAGACGTGAGTTTCGGTCCTGTTCCTGTTGGTATTTCCTGTCCGGTATTGTTCCCGTTTATTTTGTCCTGTTTAATTTCGGTTTCCAGTTTTGTTTCCGTCTATCTTTGTCCTATTTATTATGTTCTCCAGTTTTTGTTCACGTCTAGTTGGTCCTGATTATTTTCGATATCCTGATTCATTATTTATCCTGTCTGTCCCGTCCTGTCCGGTATCGACCCCATCCGTCCGATATCAACTCGGGCAATTGGAATCGATCTTGTGGGTCTCTGGCTTCCTGTCTTTCTACGCCAGACCGCTGCCTAACGTGCATGACTCCTCATTTCCTGTGAAACAAAAGGCTTGTGTGAGAACGTCACGCGTTTGGGTCCTGATCCTTTTCTGGTTCATGACAAAAACATTTTTAAATGTTATCCATTTTAAATTGTATGACACAAAGAAGTCATGAGTGTGCAATTCAATAGTAATTATTTTTATTTGAGTAATGAATGTTCAGTATACTTCATACTGCTGCATTTATATTATATTATATTTATATTGCATTTATTATACATTTCATTTTTCGTTGTCTCAAACGAATTTTTGTATTTTGTTTATTTTTAATTTCCTTATCAGTGTTATGTTGGTCTCAGACTGTTTCCTTCCTAATACTACAAAATACGATAGTATTGGTTATATTTTGGCAATAGCATACCTGACAACCTGTACGTTTTTGCCGTACATTGTACGTTTATTATGCATTTTAAGACGGGTACGACTTACAAAAAAATCTGTACGGAAAAACGCAAATTTGTCAATTATGGGCACCATCCGGTATACACCGACTATCACGAAACGGCAAATCAATCAAGTCAAACGAGTTGGCCGTGGTAGCCTCTATCTCGGTATCGTTTTTTTTTTGTTGCAAACGAAGCGAGCAGTTTGATGCAACTGTGCGCATGCATCCGCCGCCTCGGATTTCATGTGGCAGTTAAGTAGTGAAAGGAAGTCTGTCTCGTTTTAGAGAACCGGCTTTTTCGGCTCAACTCATTAGAGAGAGCCGGCTCTCAAACGGCTCACTTGCTTTGATGCATTATATTATGAATCATTATTGTTGTATAAAGAAATTAAGTAAAAAAGGTAGTATAAAAGGAGAAAATAAAAAAGACAGGTTTGTGGTTATCCCTTTATTCAGTATATTACCATCAATAATTTAATGCAGAAAATGAATTAATAATTTGAATAAGAAAATGTATTATTCTGCTTAATCTTATTTGCATGTATTTTTTTCTACAGTGAACGTCCAAGCTACTTAATTTTCTAACTTTTTTAAATAATAAACTTAATTAGTGTCGAGCAACTCAGTATCTCACAACAAAATGTTAATTAACAATATATATATATATATATATATATATATATATGTGATAAAACGAAACACATGTACAATATAACAAGTTAAACTATATAAATAAACACCTTTGGAAAAAAAATCGGTGTAATATTATTTTGTATTTTGTAAGGGAAAATACAACGTTTTGTAAGGGCATTGAGCCCTGGAGGTTGACAGGTATGCAATAGTTTTAAAAGTCTTATATTTAGACAATTTTGTAATATTGTTGTCTAAAAAATGGGCACGGTTGCAAAAGTGTTCGAACCACAACGTGCACAACATTATGATTGAATACATTATTTTCACAATTCAGTGATTAAGTATTAAAATCGTCACAAAACCGCTGAGTGGATATTTAATTAACCCACTAATCATGACAAGGTAATTGTTTGACAAACAAGTTTTGTCTATGTTCGCTTGCCGTAGATTTTCTGTGTCAACGCCCGAATCGGCAACTAAACGAATGTCACAAAATCTTATTTTCTATTTTGTTTTTTTTAGGGTCGACGCATTCGTTTGCACCCCCCATTCTAATCCAATTACACTACAAACAGCATCTTTTTCAAATGTCGTGTGTTGTCAGTTTTCGATCCAATGCACGTTGAAGACGCTAGCTTAGTTTAGTTAGCCATCAACAGGGCATGAACGTTAGCCACGCATATAGTGCATGAGTGAACATATCTTGCGGAAATGTGTGCAAAATGCATCAAAGAAGAGTACGAGGAGGAACTTTGTGTCACGAAAATGGAGGACCAGGATCAACAATGGGAACCGATTTGCAAAATGGAGAAAACTGGAATTGTGTCGCGGACAGGTTATTGCATTCTTCTTTCTGTTCTGATTGTTTTTATGATGATGTACTGCAGGGGTGGGAAAACTTTTTGGCCAAAATTTGGACAATGGACTGATCCAGGAGAACTTGCGTTTAAGGAATGTATACATACATAAACATGACTTGACTATTCACATTTTTCATTTATGAATAATGGGCGCCACCAGGCTGTACTTGCCCAAGACTCAATATAGGAAATGGTGCCCCTACGACTCTAGTGGTTAAGGGATCCAACCAAACCAATACAGCAGACATCCACGTATTATTTATTTTAACATGTGTTAAGTCTCATTAAATGAATGTTTAATCGTTCACATTAAAGCAAAATAATATATGTTTTAGCACTAAGTTTGATATTCAGTATTGTAGCAATGGTTAGCACATTGGCCTGGAGAGGGATGGGCGCCGCCAGGCTGTACTTTCCAAAGATACACCACAGAAAATGGTGCCCCTACGACCCGTGCGGTTAGGGGTTATTTCAAAATGTAATTATTTTGTTTGTCAATATTTAACATTTAAATATACCCTTTTCCAGCTGATAAACTCCATATTGTTCTACGTTCTAGCATGACATGTCAAATTAGAAGCATTGGAGTTCAAAATAAAACACACAGAATCTGTCAGTATTAATTGATCATCAAAGTTCACATATCTTCTCCCACAATTTACCATAACGTTATACTTTTGCGCATCCCAAAAATGTATTTAACAATTTGAGTAGTGATGCACTATAATGAAAGTTCTGGGCCGAAGATGAAAATCTACCCACAATTGCCCCTCTTCAAACGTTCTGCAATGACTTGCTAAAACTGATGGTGGCGATGGAGTAGTTGTTGCAGCATAATGCAACAAACAAGCCACACTCGCATATTTGTTCAATGGTATGTATTAAAATCCCCGCACATAGCTTAGCACAGGTTAATCGACTTCAGCGACAGGCGAACTGAGTGTTGCGCACCAAATACATGTTCCTCAATTAAAACCGCTGAACTTTAGATATTTAGATCTGTAGTGCTAGCATGTAAACTTTTGTTAAAATCTAGCTAGTGGCTAACAAAAATTTGGAAGCAGAGGGACACACAAAATGTGATGAAAATCATCTTGTTGGGTTTCATTCGGACAGCATCTCAAATTTTCTTCTTTTTCGTGAGCAATATAAAACAGTTGCAGCTAAGTCATTCTGACTTGCCCCTAAAGGAAAGCCAGCTTCACATGGCTTTCCTCACCTCTAGGTGACATAATTAAAATGTTGTTATTTCAGGAGCCCAATTTGGGTTTAGTATTTTTCATTAGCCAAAACTGAAAATGAAACTTTAAAATGTTGCTGCTTCCCCAAATCCCCAGTTGCACTTTCCCAATATAACAAATCCTACAGCTTTGTAAGCAGTTTTTTGCAGCAACTTTTCACAAAATTTAAATGCTGTTAAACAAGGGTCTCAAATTCAATTTTCTAGGGGGCTGCCGGAGCTAGGGTCTGGGTGAGATGGGGCCAAATGTATTTTTCAAAAGGAAAATCTCTAAAATAATCATTCTTCTGTTCAGAATTATTTTTCCCAACGCAAAATAAACATATAAAGATAAACACTATTAGAATTTATTAAAGAAAATAGATAAATCAGTAATAAATAATTTTCATAATAATATTACCAAACAAATAAGTAAATAAGTATATCTTTTACACAAAATGAGATTTAAAAATAAAAATTTTTTTAGGATTAATGAAAATAAATAAATCAATCAATAAAAATGGGCTGCGCTTACTTTAAATTTCATATTATGGGTCAGCAAATGGCCTGCAGGTTGCAAGTTTGAGACCCCTGCTGTGGGATTTTGTGTGTGTGTAAAAAAACATACATGTTTGTATGAAATATAATTCAAAATTCCCTGCAGATATCGGCAAAGGTCTTCCTCCTGAGTGGCGGGAGTCAGCGCCGGTCCGCATCAAAATAAAAGAAGAAAAGTCGGATGAAATCACAGAGTTCCCCTTGACTGTCATTGTAAAGACTGACGGAGCAGATTCAGATCAATGCGGAGGATCAAAACTATCAATGTTGGCACCACTGTCAGACCTGGAAAACACATCGCACTCTTCGGATAACGACGACGATGCCGGACGCTCACCGAATATCGCAAAAAAACCGACAGACCACCAACGAGTTGAATGTTCACAATGTGGAAAAACCTTTTACAGCAAGTCCGTGTTGAAAGTTCACCTGAGGACGCATACCGGAGAGAAACCATTTCCCTGCTCTGTGTGCAGTCAAAGATTCCGTTATAAGGTTAATTTAACAAGGCACTCAAGAAGACACAATGGAGAGAAACCGTTTAGCTGTTCGGTTTGCGGTAAACGCTTTTTCCGAAAAGGCGATTTAGTCATACACAAGAGAATACACACTGGGGAGAAACCGTATGCATGCCCTGTTTGCGGGAAACGATTCTCTCAGAAGGTCAATCTGACTAGGCACGCGAGCACACATAATGGAAAGAGATCTTTGACTTGCTCAATTTGTGGGAAACTATTCTATAAAAAGGAAAATTATGAAAGGCACCTGAATACGCATGATAAAGAGAGACCTTATGCCTGTGCAGTTTGTGAGAAAAGATTTTCAGAGAAGGGAGATTTATCTAAACATATGATAACACACACTGGAGAAAAACCTTTTCTCTGCTCAGTTTGTGGTCAAAGATTCAGCCACAAGGTCACTTTAACTCGGCATACGAGTAGACACAACGGAGAAAAGCCTTTCGCTTGCTTGGTTTGCGGTAAACATTTCTATCGTAATATCGATCTAAGAATCCACATGAGAAAACACACTGGAGAAAAACCTTTTGTGTGTTTGCTTTGCGATAAACGATTCCCTTCAAAGTCACATTTAACGACGCACATAAGAACACACGCGGGAGAAAAACCTTTAGCTTGCCCAGTTTGCGGTAAAGGTTTCATTTACCAAAAGGACCTAATAACACACACACGTATACACACCGGGGAGAAACCATTTGCCTGCTCACTTTGTGATAAGAGATTCTCTCAAAACTCCAATTTAACAAGGCATATTAAAACACACACTGAAGCCAAAGCGTTCAGTTGCGGCGTATGTGAGAAGTGCTTCTCTCGTAAGGATCAGCTGAAAACTCATAAGTGTACTGCTGTAGCGGCTGAGAAAAATAGACTCCAAACATCATGATATAAAACTGTAATTTCTTGTGAAGCATCAACAATAAGTGGGACACAATCATGAAGTGGAACACACATTTGGATATTTTAAACCTTTTTAACAAATAAAAAATGAAAAAGTGGGTCTGCAAAATGATTCAGGCCGATTGAGTTCATACTTTGTAGCGCCACCTTTTGCTGCGATTACAGCTGCAAGTCGCTTGGGGTATGTCTCTATCGGTTTTGCACAAAGAGAAACTGATATTTTTGCCCATTCCTCCTTGCATAACAGCTCGAGCTCAGTGAGGTTGGATGGAAAGTGTTTGTGAACAGCAGTTTTCAGTTCTTTCCACAGGTTCTCAATTGGATTGAGGTCTGGACTTTGACTTGGCCATTCTAACACCTTGATATGTTTTTTTGGTGGACCATTCCATTGTAGCTTTCACTTTATGTTTCATGGATCATTGTCTTGTTGGAAGACAAATCTCTGTCCCAGTCTCAGGTCGTTTGCGGACTCCATCAGGTTTTCTTCCAGAATGGTCGTGTATTTGACCTTATCCATCTTCCCATTAATTTTAACCATCTTCCCTGTCCCTGCTGAAGAGAAGCAGGCCCAATCCATGATGATGCCACCACCATGTTTGATTGTGGGAATGGTGTATTGAGGGTGATGAACTGTGCTGCTTTTACGCCAACATAACATCTCGCATTGTTGCCAAAAAGTTTGATTTTGGTCTCATCTGACCAGAGCACCTTCTTCCACATGTTTGGTGTGTCTCCCATGTGGCTTGTGGCAAAATTGAAAATACACTTTTTATGGATATCTTCAAGAAATAGCTTCCTTCTTGCCACTCTTCAATAAAGGCCAGATTTGTGCAGTATACGACTGACTGTTGTCCTAAGGACATATTCTACCACCTCAGCTGTAGATCTCTGCAGTTCATCCAGAGTGATCATGGGCCTCTTTGCTGCATCTCTGATCAGTTTTCTCCCTGTATGAGCTGAAAGTTTAGGGGGACGGCCCGATCTTGGTATATTATTGCTTGCACAGTACTCTTTGGGATGTTTAAAGCTTGGGATTTTTTTTTGTATCCAAATCCAGCTTTAAACTTCTCCACAACAGTATCCCGGACCTGCCTGGTGTGTTCCTCTGCACTTTAAACAGACCTCTGAGACTATCACATTGCAGGTGCATTTATACAGAGACTTGATTACACACAGGTGGATTGCATTTATCACCGTTAGTCATTTAGATTAACATTGAATCATTCAGAGATCCTCACTGAACCTCTGGACAGAGTTTGCTGCACTGAAAGTAAACACCCACTTTTTCGTTTTTTTATTTGTTAAAAGACCAGCTCGGTGGCCTTAGGGGGTAGATTTGATTACAAAGTAAAACGCGGATAAAACGGAGTTTGCGAGTTACATTTTTTACCGGTATGCCGTATAAAAATAAAAAATAAAAACCAAAAAGATCCTTGTCATCCATCTCAGAACAGAACAAACCCGCTGAATTTTCATATAAAAGTTTACATTCTTCACTTTCAGAGTTAGTTTCCGTGCCGAGCAGCTCTTTGAAAATCATGCTGGCTTTTGTAAAAGCTCGAACAACAGTCCCAGCAGAAATGTTAGCCCAAGCATTGACAATCCAATCACAAATTTTGATATAACCCGCCCTGCGCTGTCTTCCACTTCTGGTGGAACTGTGGTGCAGATTCTTGCCACACAGACATGCCTCACTTTGACAGGCCGGTTCTCAACGGTTAAAGTCCCGTTGTCAGGCCTCCCGGGATGATAGTCAGCACAGTTCATTTGCTTCCCTTCTTTTTCACATCGGCTGCAATGTGAGAGTCACAGATCAAGAGTCACAATTATGCGTGAAACAAAAAACACAGTCTTCTTACATACACATCCCTCAGCAACCATTTCATAATTTTCTCATCTATCCAGCCCTTAATGATCACCCCTGCAGGAAAGCTCTTTAGGCAAAGCCTTTCTCTTGAAAATGAGCATAAGCATAGGCAGCAGTTTGTGTCCATCAGCATGGGGGCCAAGCACAACAGTAAATGAAGAGTTCACACTCCGTTGTGCTTGTCCCCTTATTCTCCACCGTGTCCATGCAGGAAACGGCGTTATAGTTCTACGGCAACTGTACGAGGACATAACTGTTGGCATGGGCAAATCTTGTCATTTTTTTCTCAATTCATTTCTTTTAGTCTTATTTTTCAGGCGGGTGTTGAAAAGGGTATTCTTTAAAAATCAAAAGGTTACAACACGCTGTTTTGGATATGTTTTTTTTTTTAGTAAAGCCGTGCAAGTGACCAAATGGTTTATGGTTCTTGTCAAGTCAAACAGGAACAGAATTGTTCGCTTTTCTAGGGCAACTTCACATGGACAAATTGCTAACATTATTGGTTTCAATATATTTATTTTGGTTTTATCTTTATTTTATTTTTCAATCTAAATCTTTATTCGTTCTTAGATCAAAAGATGACCAGGACAAGTTTTACTTATTTTTATGCTTATTTTTTAATTTTTCAGACTACAATATTTACGATTCACTCATTAATATTACAGGGACGAAACTATGCTGTAGTTCTACGCAAACTCAAACAAGGACAACTCTTTACCCAGGTGAACTGAGGTTTTGTCTTTTTATGTCCGTGCAAATTCTTACGCATTTTCAGGTTTCTCTCAAATCCAAAATGACGAAGAAACATTCTGCATTGACAAAAGTATTTCATTGTACAGTATATTTTACTGTGTACCCATTTTTATCATTAGGTCATGAAAAACAACATTGCCAAGGCAAGTATTATTTTTTCATGGTGTATGTCAAACAATAAAAACAGTACACAATCCTACGATTTGTTACAGGAGAATTTAATGATTTGGTATGATTATGCGATATTAGATTTCACACAAAACGGTCCCTCAAAAATTAAATAAACAATACTTTGCGGCTTTTTTATTTGGGCACATCATGGAAGAACATCAACTGATAAAAGAAAAACAACATTTGCAAAACAATCAACTGTACAATTATGTAATACATACCTATGCTTGTCAGGTTAATTGGCTGGTCCAATTGGCATTGAATAAGCAGCTTGGAAAATGAATGGATGGATAAAAATGAGCAAAAAGGGAGTAACAGTACGCTAAAGCTTTTGAGTGCCTACCCCTATTACAATTCATCTTGCTAATGTGGCGCAACAAGGGTTGCTGACTAGTTAAAATGTTATATTTTGGGTTTCATGTTGTGTAATCCGTATTTGTGTGTTTGGAGGAGTTTATTATTATTTTTCAGGGTATTGAGTTTTGTATAGCAGAAAGGGTAAGAGAAGTACCAGTATATCACCGCTAAATGGCAAGGTCAGAGAAGGGTGCTTGGGCCAAGTCTCACGGGACCTCACGTGATTGAGTGAGACCTGCTCAATAAATGAACTTTAATGCCAACAATTAAATTGTGTCGTGTGAGACTTACATGTAGAATAGAATAGAATATACCTTTATTGTCATTGTTACAAATGGGCTAACATATTGTCACAACGAAATTGGGCATGACACTCCAGTTTTACACATTCATAGTGAGGTATGAGCAAGAAGATAAAGGAACAGAGAAGATAATGTTATAAAACAAGGGGGATACGGCTATAGTTATAATTTACATGGTATTTACACAAGAAATGTCGGCATGTGGGATGTTACATACAGGGTTGTCTTGATACCGTTGGTATCGTAACGGTTGTGCAATATTGCATTTGGTGCAAGTCATCATAGTGCAAAAATAGTCAGCATATGCATTGGTGCAAACATAGACATCATAGTGCAGAAAAAGGAAATGGTCAGACATTGTGCAATTTGAGCATTAAACGTAGTGCAGTCGACATGTGCAAGAACAAGACATGAGTAACATTATATTCGTATGAGGTAGTGTTGGCACGAGTTTTCAGTTTTTTTGTGCGGTGTCTGTTTGAGCAGTGAACAAACATAGTACCATCTATTTTGCAGATGAGACGTATATACTGGGAACATACTTACTGAGGGGATGATAATATGTAAAAATATGTGTGTAAAGATTGTTTCTGATGTCTGTATACTTTACAAAAAAGTGAAATAGTAAGAGTGAGTCACCCGTTAGCATAAGCAACAAATAGGGCCTTGGGTGAGGTATGCTATGTTATGCTGGACTGGGTTAAGAGTGTACTGTGATGTTAATTTGTATATTTTGATATCAAATAACACAAGGTGAGTTGTTTTGGAAGGTACAGTTACGGTGATTTGTTAATTGATTCTTGAAAAGTACCAATTGATGGCAATGTTTTTTTGTATTTAGATGTTAAAGGGATCTCAATTGATTTAGTGAGACTTGCTCAATAAATGAACCTTAATGCCAACAATTAAATTGTGTCGTGTGAGAGCGACATTTATCATCTAGAATAGAATAGAATATATTCAAGATGGCGGCGTGCGCGAGTGCAGCGGCTTCAGGCTCTCCATTTAATCTTTTTACCACCTCTTTGACCTGCTGCCTTTCGGTAGACGCTACAGGTCACACAAAACAAAAACAAACAGACTCAGAGACAGTTTCTTCCCCAGAGTCATACCACCCTTAACACACACGGCACAAAAAAATGAAACTCTTGCAAACACACTACCTCATACAGATGTAAAATTGTATTCATGCCTGTGCTCACTTTGCACAATGTTGCCTATTTTTGCACTACCGCGTATTGCACTAATACGATCCCAAAACTGTATGTGACATCCTTACATGCCCATATTTCTTGTGTAAATATTGTGTAAATAATAACCTTTATTTTCTTTGTTCCTTTATCTTCATTGTTTTCTTTTATCCTCACTTTTAAATGTGAAACTGGAGTGCCACGTCCAATTTTGTTGTCACACTATCTTCAACCCATTTTGTAACAATGAAAATAAAGGTATATTATATTCTATTCTATCTATTTTGCAGATGAGGTAAAACAACAAGAAAAACAAAAATATATGAAACAAATGTGTAACACCAGCTGGAGCTACCCCGTCCACCTGGGTCATATTAAAATACCAAAACATGGAAATCTAATGCTGCATTCCAGAAATTTGGGAAGACAGATTTATCCCGCTAAGATGTCACCAAAGATAGCAGGAAAAAAAAGAAATGGAAATCTTGTGAAAGAATTGTTGTAAAAACAAATGACGTTTGTAGGTCGTACAACTTTTGCAATAATACGTTAGTCAATTCATTCAAAAGTGAATTTTCTTTTAATGCATTGCCGGAAACTCAGCAAAATGTAACGTGATGTCAAGTTTTGGACATGTTTGATAATGACTTAGTTCCCACACTTGGGATTGCTGTTGCTCACTGTTGTTTCAAGCGGATCTCACCGACTTTGTGTGAACGCTCAGACCCGTGGAAAATTAGAGGGAACATTGATTACTATGTAATCAATATGTTGTCCGACTCTTTATTTAACTGAACTGTTATACAAGTACACCATGTACACCAAACCGTGGAAGCATCCAAGCCTTTTTGGCAAACAAAGATGAGAGCTTAGCCAAGATACTCCATATCCATTTTGTCTTTGGCATTTTAATCACTCCTTCTCCATCATTGGATATTGTCCAAAATGTTTTCTTTTTTACTTCAGACATGGTCTGTTGCAAAATTGATTCTACAAATAAAGAAGGCCCAAATTAAGCATACTATTACTGTAAATTCTGTGTTTAAGTTTGCCCTAATTTAAAGTTGGTTAGTTGTTCCTGTATATGCCACACCTCCCCTCCCCACCCGCTGTCTACCACTCGTAACTAGTCACACACAACCACATTAGTGCATATAAACAGACCCCTGATTTCAGTATTTGATTAGATAGGTGTAAATTCGGCATAGGTGTAGATAACAAGAAAATACTTGATTAAGCTCAGTGATGGGCAGTGTTGGGCATGTTACTTTAAAAAAAGGGTAGTAAGGTAAGTTGTAGTTACTCACTACCTCTTCCAAAAGGTAACTGAGTTAGTAACTGAATTATTGCATAGTAAAAGTAACTAGTTACCAGGGAGAGTAACTATTTCCATTACTTTATAAATAAGTTGTTGTATGTCAAAGAATTTGGAAATCAGCCTATGTTGAAGAAGCAAGATATAAATAAAGATCTGACAGAAATTCCACTGAGGCAGAAACTTGCCCTATATCTTTCGCAAATCAGAATACATTTCGTGAGCTATCAGACGAGTTCAACCTTTCACAACCGTCCGTCCCCAGATGCATTGTGGAAGTGCTCACTCACAGCCTTTACCATCTTGGTACCATAACTTCACAACTTGGTACACCACCTTTGAGATGGAATACACATTTATTTCCCATTATGACGTTTTGGGGATGAAAATAATTTGTAAATTACAGTTATACAATGTAAGAAACAATACACTAAAGAGTATGTGAACACCTTTTCTTGAATAAAAGGTATACTGTATTAAATCAAAACAAAAAAGTAGACCTAAGTTTCACGGTAATGTGTGAATGTGCATTTCTTCAAAATTTAAGTTTTATTAGTAGTGAAACAAGTATCTATTACAAAATTATGTAAAAATGAACATAAAAGCATATACAGTGTGGACTCCAAAAACAACAACACGGACCTCATTAAATTTGAATGCTTGCTAAGCAGGGTTGGGTAGGGTTACTTTAACTTGATTTCTTTCAATTACTTTTGGATTACTCCAATACCAAATATGCTAATAAAAGACCAAAGAAACGGTAAATATGAAACAAATTACTACATTTTGTGCAGACTTAGGGAATAACAGAATACATGGAACGGCAAAAATGATGTTGGAAAGCTGTTTGGATTTATTTTCATTTTGTTTCTGTCGCATTTTATGTTAGTTATGCCGGAGATCAAAGCCAGGAGAGAAAGCTTACCACGTGTTGTGAGTCATAATTTTATTCATATTTAGTTTCTTTTGTCTTTTATTAGCTTATTTGGTATTGGAGTAATCCAAAAGTAATTGAAAGTAATCAAGTTAAAGTAACCCTACCCGACCCTGTCGCTAAGCTATTCTCTCATTAGATACCCAAAATGCTCTTATTTCTCCAAGCAATTCCTCATGTCACGACTGACTAGCAACCTCTGACTGTTGGAGTATTTCCATAAGTGAGTGTTTCTGTTGTCTTTGTCTAGGTGTGCTCACTGAGACTCCCTGAGGTCGTGGAGATGGGCTGGCTATAGCTAACTGTACCCCTTTATTCACCACGTCGGGCCTATAAATCTAAATTCCCTTTAATGGCCATACAACTGGGAACTCAACATCATGATGTTGTCTCAACAGACCTTCCATTTCACAGAAGAATTTGAAGCACATTGTTCCCCTGCCTTTGGTACTGTTATTATCTTTTTTTTTGTAAGTATCTACTAGGGTGTTCCATTTTCTGTTTACTTTGTCAGGGACAAATACCTAACTAAGTGGTTAGAAAGAAAATGAGCCATATCCTTCCACATTTTCTTTTTGGACCCTTTGCCTTTCTAGATTCTGGTATTCAGTTCTGCTAGATTTTGAGGGACTCCTCTCCCATCTGCTTTAAGTTGGCGCCTCATTAAATCAATTGAAAGCAGAGTCTGATCCCGGGTAAAGCAAACATTGGCTTGTGTCTATGATGACGCACAAGACAAATTGCTAGAAGCTGCTTCCCCCTTATTCTTCCTGTTGTCACCTGTCCCTCTCTCTGTCTTGAATTGGGAATACCATGAATTTCTGTTACCTACATATACAACTCTATCTTGTGTTCCTGATATGTACACTGAAACGAAGCAAGACTGATCCACTGATAAGAACCAACCTGGAAGGATAACTTGTACCTTGTCAGGGCTTGATCCAGAAAGTAGGAGCTGGGGTCCTCTACTAGCTTTTAGAGAGGTGCTGTCAACCAAACAATTCTGCTCTCACCAAGAAACGCATTCATATAATCGTCTAAAAACACTAAAAGATTACATATTGTTAATTGACATCAGTGTAATTTCAGTGAAATTGCATCAGATTAGAAACAGTTATTAAATTTAGTTGTATTTACGATATATAGACTGGATATATACGAATAGTTTTAACAGTACAATACCAGTTTTCAGTGTATGTAATATATATAAATATATATATATAAACATATATATATATATATATTAGTACATAGCGGAGTTTCTGTGTCACAAATGAACAAAACCTTATAAGTGCCATTTGCGGGTAATCGGATCAGGAGAGGCAAGCAACGTCATTAGAAGATAAACGTGTTTCCACATTATATCATTATTATTATATTGCTTCATTTCTATAAATAAATGGACATCATATTTAATATGCCATACAAATTATCGGATCGCTTCATGCTAAGAGATGATAGCATATCCTCACACAGTCCTGAAAGTCATATTGTGTTAAGTAGGTTGTGTTGAATAGCTACATTGATTTAATAGTTAATAAATATAGATGTTTTTAAAATTGTTTAAATTACGTTTTACCATTCACCATCTGTGTGTCCACTGGCATCGCCATTTTGTCGAGTGGCGTCTGATTGAAGCAACCCGATGAAGTCGGGGTACATATCTTTGCTCTGACTTTGCGATTAGTGTCATTCCAATCATTATTTCCAAGTAAGAAGTTGAAAAACACTTCCCAATTTTCTGGAATGCAACATTGACCCTAAAACCCTCCCAAGAAGAAATTTCAGGCCTAAAATTATACCACGAACACCTATAAATTCTACTACTTAAAGAAACTCTTGCCAAATTAATTTTCTTTAGCATCTTTATTAAAAATACCACAAATATCAAAAGATTCTCATAGCTGAAACAATGGTGTAAAATAAAAACATAGACGCATTGCTGCAATCTCTAACGCATGTGTGTTCTCATGTGTATAGTCAAATCCTCTCTTTGAGTGAAATTCTCACCACAAATTGAACAAGAGATGGCTTTCTCTCCAGTGTGAATTTTTTGATGTATCGTTAAATGTCCCTTATAGGTGAAACTGTTCCCGCAAACTGTGCATGTGTAAGGTTTCTCACCACTGTGTGTTTTTAAGTGTACTGTCAGAATTTTTTTTTCTGCGAAATCTTGATTGCATATTGTGCACGTGAACGGTTTCTCGCCTGTGTGAGACCTCTCATGGGCTATCTGTTGATTTTTGTGAGAGAATCCTTGGCCACAGGTAGAGCAGACGAAAGGTTTCTCTCCGGTGTGTGTCCGTGAGTGTATGGTTAAGTTTCCCTTCAAAGAGAATCTTTGACCACAGACTAAGCAAATAAAAGGCTTCTCCCCGCTGTGTATTCGCATGTGCTTAGCGAGCTCTCTCTTGACGGAAAATCTATCGCCGCAAATTGAGCATACAAAAGGTTTTTCTCCGGCGTGCGTTATTGTGTGTTTCACCAAATGACTTTGGTAAGAGAATCTTTGACCGCAAATTGAGCAAATAAAAGGTTTCTCCCCCGTGTGTATTCTCATGTGCCGTTTCATCACCCATTTATCGGCAAAGGTCTTTCCGCACTGGAAACATTTTGAGCGTTTGATGTCAGCATGGAACGTCTGGTCTGCTTCCTCATCGTCGCTTTCACTGTCGCAGTGTGACAAAGCGTCTTCACAGTCCGACAAAGGCGCGCACAGGTTACCTTCAGTTTTTATAGGTTGATTTGAGCTGCTCTGAGGCTCCAGCCGGTCTCTCCTCCAGTTTTGCCCATCATTTTCACATTTCAAAGGGAGAGATGTGAACGACCACTCTGAAAAATCTGCCTCTCCCTGCTCCTCTTTCATGTGCATAAAGTCTTGGTTCTCTTGCTCCAGTTCCTCTTGATCATCGGGGGCCGCTTTATCCTCACCATCATCTTCTTCTTCAGATGCGTCAGGTAAGAAAAAGAACGAAATTAGGACAGAGTAGAAATGCTAATATGATCAATGAGCATAATGTGCATGAAATAAAAACACAAAAAAGTGGTGCCTCAGCTTTCAAATGCTTCTGACCTCGAGAAAAATTTAGACAAAAATTCAGCTTTGAATTTTTTCCGCGTCAAATCTCGCCGGTCTTGACTCTTCAGGACTACTCTCGTGACTTACATTGATTTGAAAAAAGAAAACTACGAATATGAGCAGCGAGGTGAATGTAGCCGTAGTAACAGAAGCCTTGTTCCATGTACATGATGTGGATGTTAAGAAAAAGCAAACACAAGGCAGAGGATGTTGAACACGATAAAATAAGCTTTACTTTTCAAGCCAGTCGTAGGTGGTTTGAAAAGTTGAAGTACAGAACATGTATACGTAATAATACAAGCATTGTTCCACTTATAGGTTGATGGTATACAGAAGTTAGGAAAATACACAAACTATGCTAGAGTGAGAAAGGATGACAGAACTGACAGCTGTTAAAAAAGTGCCTAAACTGAGGGGGAAGTACAATATGTTTTAATTGTTCTTGAGAAAGACAGAGCAGAGTAAAACAAATACGTGATCGAATGATTTGTTCTTAAGTGAGTGTTTGATTGCGATCAGACTGGTTTAAATGGAAAAAAATGCCAGCCAATCCTTAAATAAAAAAGGAGGCTAAAAATGTGCCATCATACAACACTACAATACGGTAAATTGTACAAAAATACTGTTTTTAATCACTTTATGTATATACATCCCCATATTTAGGACAAAATTGATGGTTAAGGCCCTGTCAAACAGCCTTTCACGGGCGTATCGCTGCTGAATCATGGCCAGAAATTTCTGCCCGTGAAGCAGACGCTGTTGGACGCTTTGACATCGCGATACAGACGCGATACAGCTGTGCTTTACCAGTCGTTACACGCGGTAAGAAATTCACACGCAGTTGGCCGCGCGAAAAAGTTTTGCGCTGCTCAGAAATTTAGACCACAGGTAACCGCGGGCGGCACACATGGTACACACGAGGTAAAGACGCGGTACAGACGCAGAACGAACGTGCTAGGACGTGCTACGGCCGCGGCCAATACTTGGTTACACGCGGTAAGACGCGAAATTTAAGCGGGTAATCGCGGGTGGAGCACGGTCATAGCACGTTTGTTCTGCGCCCGTATCGCGGTGTTATCACTTGCTTTAGCGTGTGTAACGCGTGTGACGGTATACAGCGCGATTTGCCGAGCACACGTCGGTTGTGCTCGAGACGTCAAGGGGTGAACATGGATCCCCGTCACCGTAGTGACCTCGTCTTGCTGCTCCATCAGCATCAGAACCAACTGGTACAGGTCCATTAGTTCCTCATTGAGAGAAGAAGACGAAAGAGGAGGAGGAGGGTGGTCCGGAACGTGCGACTGGATTGGCAGGAGACCTGAGCTGGGGCTGTACGATCGTCTCATGGTGAAGCTCCGTAATGAAGATCCAAGGGTCTTCCAGAACTTCATGAGAATGCCACCTGCCATGTTCGATGAAATTGTGCAGAGACTAACACCAGCCCTTACCAAAGAGACCACCAACTGGCGAGCACCCCTTGATCCAGGCCTGAAGGTCGCACTCACCCTGAGGCACCTTGCTTCTGGCGCCAAGTACTGTGAGATGCAGTAAGGGTGGAGGGTCCTTCACAACACCATCAGTGTGGTGGTGCGCAAAGTGTGTGAGGCCATCGTCGAGGAGTACCGTGATGAGCTTCTCGCGTCACCACAGACTGCTGCAGAGTGGCGTCCGATTAGTGACAATTGGATGAACAGTTGGAACTTTCCACACGTCATCGGTGCAATAGACGGCAAACACATTGCTTGTAAAGCTCCTGCCAACACTGGGTCCGACTACTTCAACTACAAGGGCTTCTTCAGTGTCATTCTCCTGGCAGTCGTCACATCTGACTACAAGTTCCCCTGGATAGACCTCAGCGGCAAGGGGTCTTCGTCTGATGCCCACATCTACAATGCAAGTGATTTCAGAGAGGGTCTCCAGAACAATGAGATTATTGGTTTCCCACAGCCTGATCCTCTCCCAGGTGACACTGAGGATATACCTTACTTTCTGGTGGGAGATGATGCTTTCGCACTCCGGACCTACATGATAAAGCCGTATGGTAACAGGGACATGACAAGGAAGCAGAGGATATTCAACTATAGACTCTCGCGAGCCAGAAGGGTAGTTGAGAATTCATTTGGCATCCTTGCCAACCGATTTCAAGTTCTCCTGACTACCATGATGCATGAAGCGGACATTGTAAGGCTCCTGGTCAAGGCGTGTGTACTCCTCCACAACCTGATGAGAACACGTTACCCGGTGATGCAGAACAGACTTGTGGATTTCGAGCGTCCAAATGGAGCCCTGGTGCCTGGCGCGCAGGTAGGAACCTTGACGACACGAGACCTGACCGAGTATCAGGAAACAACAGAGATTTCAGGAAAGCCAAGGCTCAGAGGAACCTCATCATGGAGTGGTGCAACTCACCGGCTGGAAGGGTTCCATGGCAGGATGACATGCTCCTACCCGGTTTCTAGTTATTGTGAAAGTGACACTGTTATTGTGATTGCTGTGACATTTAATCTATGGACTGATGATGGTTAAACTAAGGATTATTCTACAATTGTTATAACATGAATGTATAATATGTCAAATTTTATTTGATTGTGTGTTAATTTGTGTTGGGGCATGGTGGAAATATAAGAAAACAAGAAATAAATATTGGATTAAAGCCATTATCTTCTGTACTTGGTAGAAGATAAATGTCTTAATCCAATTTTTATTTCTTGACATTTCTTTTCATTTCATAACAAGATAATAAATTAAAAATGGAAAAACTATTACAATATTAACATATTGGCAAATTTCAAATGACAATAACTAAAAATTTAATTTAGACATAAATGTCTTAATCTAACTTAAAAATTTAATTTAGACATAAATGTCTTAATCTAATTTTTATTTCTTGTCTTTTGAAGTTTATTACTATTTTATTATTCTAATAGTTTTTCCATTTTTATTGCACACAATTCACACACTTCATTTTACAATTCACACACTTCACTTTATTTACCAAGGAAACACAAACAAATGTTAACAATTTAACAACAGTACAACTTTATTATTATATCAAAGTTGTGAAAAGTAATGAAATTAACAGCAAGGCATAGATAGCCAATCGTCCACTGCCGAAAAACACAGTAACATAAAAATATCACAAATCACAAAGCACACACTACTGCGTAGCATCCTCCTGGTGCTGCTGCTGGGGAGCCTGATGCTGCTGATAACCACCACCATACTGCCAGTTGCTGCACTGGTCATAGTTGGGCTGGGGCTTGTAGTACTGCTGCTGCTGGCTGTAGGTCTGACTGAAGTAGGGCTGTGAGGAGGCTGTGCAGGCTGGTGGTGCAGACGCTGAGGGGCCCGGTCTGGCCCACAATGAAGAAGGCCCTCGAGTGTCACGGCTGCTGTCTCGTTGACTCTGTCCTCCCTAACGCATAATATCCATGATAAGCTCCTTCATGACAGAGTACTGCTCCTGGGGAGCAGTGCGGAGCGTATCAGACACAAAGCGGATGAAGATCTCTCGGTCTGACTGAGCCTGAGACCTCTCCTCCAGCAGCTTCTCCAGCAGTGCTTGGTTGGCCTTCAAAACAGAACAGAGTTTCTGTATCCAGCTCTCCTCCTCCAGGCTCTCCTCATCCCTCCTTCTGCTCTTGCGCCGGCGACTAGACGTGGTCGAGCCCTGCTCCGTTGCTGCCAATTCCATCTCTTCCAGGATGTCGGACTGGCTTTCCACGGAGTCATGAGTTTCCAGTGATGGCAGCGCATGGGAGGTGGAAGCAGCAGATACAGCAGACGAGGCAGTAGGAGTTCCAGAGGGGGAACGTGGCAGACTGACGAGGGTGTCTGGAGCATCAAGGGGGATCGAACCTGGAACAAGTTAAACATTTGTTTAATATAATGGCATTTTGACATTTTGCATTAAAACATGTTAAAACATTGCATACATTTAATCACCTCAACAATTTCTTTGAATATACTTTTCGAATATAGTTTTGAAATTTTGGAATAAAGTTAAATGAACTTTAATAAACTTTATTATTATAAAGTTTACTGAAGCAAACAAATATATTAAATGTCTTTACAAAAATAAACAAATTGAGCGGAATTTGTCAGAAATGTATACAATAAAATTACTATATTTAACTATTTTTGTGAAATTTCAAAACTTTTCAAATAAATGTAATGACAAGTACTTACTTTTGTAGAAGGCAATGTTCTTCAGCACCCACTTGTCCCTGCCCGTCAACTGCTTTTTTGCCTGGCCACTCGTCTTCTTGGATAGCTTTACGTACCAATCTTTAACGTTCTTCCACCAGTTCTGCAGATGATTGTATTGGACCCCAATCTCTTGTGCTTTCATCTCCCACGCTGACTTTTTCTTAGGGTAATCCTTGGTGCTCCGGAGCCAAAGGTAAGAGTTGCCCTGAAGCCACTCAACCAGATCCTGCTCTACCTCGTCGGGGAGACTCCAAGCTTGCTTGGGACCACCATTGGCCTTCCTCTTGCCCTTCTGATTCTTGCGACCTGGCTCTTGAATACACGTTTTTTTTACAAGAGTGGACTATTCATTCATATGGGGCAAAACGGTTTCATGAGTTTACCATTTTTTCTTATGGGAAAAATAAATTCAGACCTTGACCTCCACCTGGTAAGAGACTGATATCGAAAGCTGAGGCAACATTGTAGTAGTATTTTGTTTCAGGCTGATTTTATACATATTTGGGATTTTGTGACACCACATGGTCCTTCAAAAATTTTAACATACCACAAACCAGAAGTGTGATTGTAAGTGCATTCCATATTTGCAAATTGATTTCCGAGTGGCAAAAAGTAATACACTTGTTGCTTGTGACAATGCTTTTCTAAAATGCTGATATTGTCTTTTGGCGTAGGCTACTGTCAACAGAATCAGTTTGTGTTTCTGCAATAAATAATGATAGTTGTTATTGAGGCCGACCAACAATATAATGGGTAACCCACTGTGTGGCAAATTTCACAGATGCCACAACAGGAGCTAATTTTCAAAAAGGAAACTCTTTAGGGCAATAGAAGTTCCTCACCATCTGTGTGTGACACAATCTCCAAAGCTACTTTATAGAAGCAATTGTGCCAAGTCTAATCACCAAAACAAAACTATCCTGTTGAACCGTTTCAACAAATGGCAATTATATAATACATACAAATGTCGGCATAGTCTCCCCAGGTTTGCCTTTATGGGGGGAAAAATGAAATCACACCGGAATTGTCATGTTCCCTTGCCATATCGAGGTTCAGCTTTTATATCGTTGGTGCATGGCAGATTTTTGTCTATCAATTAGTACATAATGGAATTTCTGCATCACAAATGAATAGAAGCTTATATGTGCTGTTTGCGAGCAATCCGATCAGGAGAGGCAAGCGACGTCATTAGAAAATTAACATGTTTCTGCATTTAACTTTTGACATTAATTACAGTATTAAATTCATGTAACTCAACCAAAATCAATAAAGTACTGTGAATGTTTGCTATCACTCTGAAAGTGGGCTCAATTGTTGCGTCCCATCTGTTTAAAAGGTGGGCAGTATATGGCTTGCCAAAACATAGACTTACACTACATGTGGATGGCTACAACTGTATCATCCACAATGTATGGACTGTTTTGCCGTGGGGGCAGAGAATAAAATGAAAATGTTCCAGAAATATCAACAAATACACATTGGGCTTTTTTAGTGAGTAAATCTGAGTTTGCGTGTATCATTTGCCTGCATAACAAGTCCCACAGTGCTTAGCGGGATGAAAATATCGCAGATAAGAGAAATTGCGTATGCATAGTAATGCGCACGTTAAATTCCTTCTGCTACGCTACAGTACATATGGCTACTACTTTGCAATTATTTGTTTTATACAGGTTCTTATGGAACTAATTAACTCCCAAAAAAATCAAAGAAAGTCTATGTATGTTTTATTTAAATAATTCTCCTGCTCCCTAAATTGACATAGTGCAGTCATTAAGGGAACTTGCAAATAAAAGCATATCTGAACGACCCTTCCACAATGTTGACCCTCACCTTCAATCTTGACGATGAAAGCATCCAATGGAGATGCGGAGACGTCATCCGGCTCCTCAAGTTGAGGACCATCTTCCATCATTTCTGCAGGACACAGACAAGCACACAAACTTTAATCAGGTCAATCTTGGCAATCCTGCATTTATTTCCATTGTAATACAGGTAATTTGAATGGTGTATTACTTTAATTACCACCAAAATCAAGGAAGTTGTTTGAAATTACTGCGCAGTTAAACTAATCCTTGAGAGTAGTAGTGGTGATAATTAAACACGCAAAAATGACAAATATTGTAACATGACAACTGATGAATACAGTAGACCACTGGGATACAGAATGTCCGCCTGATAAGTCTATTGGCTGAACTCCCTCTCAAAATACCTTTCTCTGTCTTCACTCAGTTCAGAGTGTCATGTGTTTCATAAGAACTTTGCGAGTCGGCGTTACAATACTGTATTTTTGTACTGTATTTGTTATGGGTGCAAGGCTTGTGGTGATGCTACAGGAAGAAGCAAAAACATGATAAAAAATGAAAACGAATATGGCGATTGTGAAAAAATTACAACAATGGACTATAGGGACTACAGAGCTACCAAATATAGAAAATCATATTTCAGTATGGATAAAGAGAATTTTGAGGTCTGGAAATTCTTTCCCCAGTAGCATCTAAGAGTGTGATTTTAAGTTGAAAGTGGTTCTTAGACATTGTAATCACTTATTGATTTCTAGATAGCACCCTTTGTTTGAAGATGCACTGGAAATAAATTTAACTAGCCTTTGTATATAAATCAAGACCACCATCTATGAGTAAAAAAGAACATTGCTAGATTTGTTTTCAATTTTCGTAGTTTTCATACAAAATTGATATTTAATAATTTCATTGTAACTCGAGTTATCATTTATTCTAAATATGCATGACAAGTACTACAAGGCTTCCTGATTATGGTCAAACGCTGTCTCAAAACAGAAACGTGTAAAATAGAAAAACAAATGAGGAGGCCACATAAACGAGAAAACCAAGGAAGAGAAAACAAAGTACATATTCAGAAAGGAGTGAGGAGAAGCGTTGCTCATTAGTTCTCACCCCTTACAAAACAAAAATAAATATGTATATACACAAACATATACACATTTGCACATGTGCATATACTGTATACACCAACATACACTCATACAATCCTATATGCATACTTACACATAGTCGTTAACTTCAGAAAAAAATTAGTATTTGGTAGCTCTGGGACTATTATTTGAAATAAGGAAGCGACAAAAGCAAGCAGCTCTTCTATGGGTATAACAAAAAGTTTAAATGTTAAATAAACTATTTCAAGACCCATGCACCCAATCGACCAGCTCAGATCACGTTACACAAAAGGTAAACTAAATTTCATTTTCCTATACAGCACAAGTGTATTTATTTATAATTGTATTTGGTCATATGCACGTATATTACACATAAACAGTAATATCTATATTACTATTTTGTTATCTTATTGTTATTGTGGTATCAGAAGTTCGAAAGGCACGGTTTAATTGTAGTAGATTTGATCCCCCGCTATTAGTTTCGAGAAATGCATAAAAATAAATGAGTAACATATTGCAAAGGAGGCAGCACGGCGGCACAGTGGTTAGCGCATGTGCGGCACAGTTCATGTCTTGGGGTTCAAATCCAGCTCCAGGCTTCCTGTGCGGAGTTTGTATGTTCTCCTCGTGCTTGCGTGTGTTTCCCCCGGGCACTCCGGTGTCCTCCCACATTCCAAAAACATGCATTTCAGGTGAATTGGCCGGTCCAAATTGTCCATAGGTGTGAATGAGCGAGTGAGTTGTCTGTCCCCGTCTGCCCTGCGATTGGCTGGCAACCAGTTCAGGGTGTCCCCTGCTCACTGCCCGATGATTGCTGGGATGGGCTCCAGCACCCCCGCGACCCTACTGAGGATAAGCAGTGTAGCTAATGAGATGAGATATTGCAAAGGGAAGTCACCTTTTTCCTCAGAATCAAGTCGAGACTTCTTGCAACACACGTCCAGTTGTTGACAATATTTCTCGGTTGTTGTTGTTCCACAAATATCCTGCTCGTATTCTTCTTCTTTCACACGTTTTGCACACATTTTTGCAGAGTAATTACCAAAGTCTAAAATTAAATTTTCCAACACGTTGTTAGCCGGCTACAAGGCTAAGCTAACATAAGCTGATAAAACGTTTCGACGAACACTGAAGCCTATTAATCTGGACAGGAAGGTAAAACAAATCATAGAAATATTTCAATCCATTTTTAATATCCCGAAATATATTCATGGGATAGAAAGTCTGGAGTCGAGATTTCAAAGCGTTAAAAACTGTAATAATGCTACGTTGGCGAAAGAAACTATACTTCCGGGTTTTTGAAACGTCATATCCTGTCATAGAGCCTGGACAGTGCTGCCATCTAGCGGTGATAACGTCGCTTGTAACCATTACATCGGAGATGAAAACGTTCGTCAAGGATTAAAAGTTGGGTGCGTCGTTTGAGGTGTCCTGAAAAGGTTATTTTCTCAGTTAAGTATGAGTTAATTTTTTTTGGTTTGAACAAATTTATTGACACTAATAATAAAAAAAAACAATCATGACAATCACAACAGCAATCAAGCACATTCATAATATTATGTTCCAATATGATGTTATTACCAGCAAACACATAGTGAGTATGAGTTAATAATCCACATCAGTGTTCAACAAGCCCTTATGCTTTATTTTCCATTTCTTCTATCTGACTTTATATTACTTTTATCAAACCTGTTTCATACCCGTCAACCTGTACGTTTTTGCCGTACAAAGTACGTTTATTATGCATTTGAGACGTGTACGACGTACAAGAAAATCAGTCCGGAAAAACGCAAATTTGTCAATTATGGGTACCAATACACCGACTATCACAAAACGGCAAATCAATCAATTCAAACGAGTTTGCCGCGGTAGCCTCTATCTCGATATCGTGTCGAGCGGTTTGATGCTACTGTGCCCTTGCATCTGCCGCCTCAGATTCCATGTGGTAGTTATGTAGTGAAAGGAAGCCCGTCTCTTTTTAGAGAACCAGCTTTTTCGGCTCAACTCATTAAAGACTGGCTCACTCGCTTTGATGCATTATATTACAAATCATTATTGTTGTATAAAGAAGTTAAGAAAAAAAGAAGTATAAAAGGAGAAAATGAAAAAAGACAGGCTTGTGGTTATCCCTTTAACCAGTATATTACCAACAATAATTTAATGCAGAAAATGAATTTGAATAAGAAAAATGTATTATTCTACTTAACTATATTTGCATGTACTTTTCCCTTCTACAGTGAACGTCCAAGCTACTTAATTTTTTAACTTTTTTTATAATAAACCTCATTCATGTCGAGCAACTCAGTATCTTACAACAAAATGTTAATTAACAATATATATATGATATAACGAAACGCATGTACAATATAACATGTTAAACTACATAAATAAATACGTTTGAAAAAAAAATGGTGTAAGATTATTTTGTATTTTGTAAGGGAAAATACAACATTTTGTAAGGGCATGGAGCCGTGGAGGTTGACAGGTATGTAAATAATAATAACAATTAAATTAAAACAAAATATATTTATTTAACATTTTTCATACACTTAAAAGCAGCTTTAAGTGTTGTATAAAACCATGAATGTAAAATAAGAAACAACCTCCAATTTCTCCCGACCCAATCTCCTGGAACAACAAATACACTGACACACACAACATTGGGAAATAAAAACATAAAATAAATAATACATTAAAACACTACGGCACACACTAACCACGTGAGGAAATTGACCTGTGAGAGGCTTATCCACACTGATTAAACAAACATTCTTAAGATAAACTAATTTATCTGGTAGATATCTAGAAGACAAATTCACTCGATTAAATATTTTCTATGACAAATATAATTTAGAAAATAAATGTAAAAGAAGCACTCAAAAAACATCTGTTGGATAAGACACTTTTGCCTATTTTAAAAATATATATTCTTAAAATAAAGATAAAATATAATAAAACTTCTAATGGATTTAATCCATACCTGTCAACCTCGGTCAATTGTTCCTCATCTCATATCTTATCTCATTAGCTGCACCGCTTATCCTCAGTAGGGTCGCGGGGGTGCTGGAGCTCATCCCAGAAATCATCGGGCAGTGGGCAGGGGACTGAACTGGTTGCCAGCCAATCGCAGGGCACACAGGGACAGACAACTCGCTCGCTCATTCACACCTAGGGACAATTTGGACCGGCCAATCCACCTGAAATGCATGTCAATTGTTCCTTTTAATAATAAATGCAATTCCCTGAAAATAGATCTTACAAATACAACGCAGAACCTATTTACTCACAGTAAGACAGATGATGAAAAACAGATATAGTTTGTGTAAAATAAGTTTATTTTATTTACTAATGTTCAACACAGACAATTATTTAAGCATATAACTTGGTTCTTTCCCACTATTTAATATCCCCCTATGTTCCGGTCCAGAACCTTCGCTCTGAAAACGCTGGTCTACTAGTGATCCAAAGAGCCAAGAAGAGATCCGCAGGTTCAAGAGCGTTCTCAATCCGGGCCCCGGTGCTGTGGAATGCTCTTCCCCTTGAGATTCGATCTGCAACCTCAGTGGAAATGTTTAAATCTTGGCTTAAAACACACTTCTATTCTATGGCATATGAATAACCTATATTTTATATCGACAATATCAGGGGATGGTGTCATAAAAGTCTGTGATAATAGTTTGCAATAGTTTTTGATCCGTGCAGCCCTTTGAGACTCTTTGTGATTAAGGGCTATACAAATAAACATGACTTGACTTACATTAATTTTGATGTTTGTGTTATACTGAGGGGCATGGGTGATTTTTGATTCAGAGCTTTAAGGGTGCTGGGCACGCAGAGTGTCTGGCTGGTTAAAATAATGTTATGTTCTGCATTTATACAGCTTTTCAAGCCAATGAAGACCTTCCAAAGCACTTTACAATGTGCTTCACACTTTTCCCTTTTACACAGTAACTGACCAATATCAGCGTCAGCCATGCAAGGCAACTACCTGCTATCAGAGTCATAAGGGATTCAATGTTTTGCCCAAAGACACTTGACATAACACAGAGGAGTCAGGAAGTAATCTTGCGATCTCTTGATCCCAAGAGGAGCGCTCTACCTCCTGAGCCAATTTTTAATTTTCTTAAAGTGATGTAACATGTAAAATGCAATATGATAACATTCTATTAAAAATATGTTGCTAAAGACTTGTTATTTTGTTTTAGCAATTGAAATTTTGTTCTAAGGCCGTTTTGATAAATTGAATGTTCCTTTTTTGAATTAAATAATGGCACTTCTGGGCTTCCATAGTAACATACTCCTACTGTAAGACACCGAAGCCTGCAGAGACTCTGCCGTTATGTCGCAAGTGACACTAGGCTAGCGAATGGGGAGTGGGAAGTTGGGCGAGAGCAGTGCTAAGAATCAAATGGACTGAACCAGTTCAAGGCAGTGGAGTATTTTCCCATTTTTGTTTTGTTTTACTAACATACAAATGCTTGCAAGGACTTGCCCTCTTTTATCTCTGATTCTGATCTGATTTGCACTTGTGTTCCGGGATGGAACCTCCGCTCAGTAAATGCTGGTCTACTTGTGACTCCAAGAGCCAAGAAGAAATTTGCAGACTCGAGAGCATTCTCCATCCAGGCCCCTGTGCTGTGGAACGCCCTGTCTCCAGAGATAAGACCTGCAACCTCAATGGAAGTTTTTAAATCTAGACTTAAGACCCACTTCTATTCTATGGCTTATGACTGATGCCCACCTCATATTTTTCTTTTCCTATCTTTTCCGGCTGCCTTGCTGGTGGTGAAAGGGGGGAGAAGTATGTATCGAGATGAGTCAGGGGACCAGTGCCTATGCCTGAAGCATGTCAAAGTCTGCATCGACCAGTCCGCAGAGATGGGAAGCTGCATCACTGCTGTCATGGACTTTTTGGAAAATTTTACAGGTTCACGCCGTTATGCAGCAAGTGACACTGGCAAATGACCTTGCTGTCATGCACTTTCTGGAAACATTTTTACATATTACCTTTGTTTTTTTTTATTGATATTCATCTGTTTTTTGTATGTATGTTACCCAACGCAAAATCTATTGCACACTGGTCATCATAGAAGGGGGATTACTACTTGTAAAGCCCCCTCTCAACGTTTCTTATTTTCTTCATGTTGAGGTTTTCAGTTTTTCCTTACCCGCACATTGGTTTAAGATCAGGGGATGGTCTTATTGTAACCTGTGCAGTCCTTCAAGACATTTTGTGATTAAGGGCTATACAAAAAAGGTGACTTGACCTAATTTTCTATATTTTAGCTAGCCTTTTCATTCCGCTTTGAGACTGGGAGGTTCGGGTTCGCGCCCCGGCCGAGTCATTCCTAAGACTTAAAAAGTGGTCGGCGGCGCCCTCTGTTGGCTGCGGCTGCATCGGCTCGCTACAACGGGTCAGGTGCAATCGACATTTCGTTCTGTGTACATTGTTACACAGAATGACAATACAAGGAAATTATTATTATTATTATTATTATTATTATATTTAAGCATATGTTGTCCTTCATTAAGGAAACGAAAGTTTTAAAAATGCTATAATATTTGGGGGTGCTCTGGTTATTTTTCATTACACTATTGTTCTTATGTACATTACCCTGATTTTAGCTAACCTGCATTGGCTCCCTGTTAGCTTAAGATGTGATTTTAAGGTTCTGTTGGAAGTATACAAAATCATGCATGGACTTGCTCCCTTATATCTTTCAGATTTAATTTCCCCCTATGTTCCGGTCCGGAGCCTTCGCTCTGAAAACGCTGGTCTACTAGTGATCCCAAGAGCCAAGAAGAGATCCGCAGGTTCGAGAGCGTTCTCTATTCCGGCCCCAGTGCTGTGGAACGCTTTTCCCCCTGAGATTCGATCTGAAACCTCAGTGGAACTGTTTAAATCTAGGCTTAAAACACACTTCTATTCTATAGATTATGAATGACCTATGTTCCCTGTTGATTATATATGTGTATTAATTGTTATTACAACATCCATTGCAGCCTGGTCATCCTGTGCGGTCCCTTCTCAAGGTTTCTTCATTTTCCTCATGTTAAAGTTTTTGAGTTTTTCCTTGCCCTCATGTAGGTTTTAGATCAGGGGATGGTGTAATAATAGTCTGTGGTTTCAATAATCAGTGGTCTGTGCAGCCCCTCGAGACTCTTAGTGATTAAGGGCGTCACAAATAAACATGTCTCGACTTGACCTGACATGTACTTACAACTTGGGCCAGTCTATAAGCACTACCTTGTAGATATCTGCCCATGATATTCCAACATGTTTTGTTAAATCTTATTTTTCGTGTTTAACTCTTTTATTAAATGTTTCTCCTCAGGTTCAAAGTCCTATCTTGTTGTAAATAATGCTCACTATGTTGTTATCAATGACAATAGAAACTATTCTATCGCCAATTTTAGATGTCAGTTGACGAAAAAAAAAATCAAAGAAACGTCAACGCCTCTGATCTCTTTGAAGATCAAAGGAGTGGAGGGTGTGTGCGTCATGCGTGACGTCATCCACATTTAGACTACATAAACCTGCTTCAACGCTTATAAACACTTTAGATTGTATTTGGTGGATCAAAAAGTCTGTACGGCAAATCCAGGCTGGTTAAAGACTGATATTCCTGCTAAGCAAACTGATTAATATCAATTAGTGATATTAAATGCAGTTTCGGTGTACTTGAGAAGCTTCTGCAGTTAGCTCGTTTTAGCTTAGCTTGCTAGCTACGAACAAAGAGGCGGAATTGAGCGAAAAGCGTCAAGTATCTCAAGATGTGTAAAGTTAATATGTTAAAAATGTTGCTAAACCAGCGACTTAATGCTGCCGTCGACGAGTTTTTTGGACTTTTGGTTAGAACGATAACAGAGTACGAGGAGGAACTTTGCAGGACCAAACAGGAGAACGAGAGACAACGTCGACTTCTTGACGCTTTTTTCAGGACTCAAAGTGATAATATTCTTGCAGGTATGTTCATATATTGTATATTCTAGTAATTGAAATCAATTATAGTATATCTATCCTCAATAATCTACTTAGATTGGTACAATTTACTTAGATCAGTACAACGCTAGGTACTCATGTTGACAGTGTGTAACATTTGGTGCCTCCCAGTGTTACCAAAAACTTTGATTCAGTAAAAAAAAAACATTGATTCTAGTACTAGGCAAAAAGACATCAATTATCGTACCAATGTAATTTTTTTCTAAAGAATTATAGCTCAAGTCAAGTCACATTTATCTGTATAGCTCACAAAGAGTGTCTAAGGGCTGCACAGATCAAAGACTATTCCAAACTATGATTATAGACTTTTATGACACAATCCCCTGATATTGTCAACATAAAATAAAGGACAGCACAAGCTACTATTACAGCATCTCCTGATCTGACACTGACATGCGGGCAAGGACAATCTGAAAAAAAAAAGGCATGATAAAAAAATAAACCTTGAAAATGGGTCACTTAAGATTAGTCCACGTTTTTGCCAACGTTATTCATATCACACATAATGGGACCAAACACGAGGTTTGATATTTTGTTCAATGTTTACAAAGTACTCGCTATATCAACTTTTTCACCCCAAAATCAACCTGTGCATCCGAATCGAGAAGCAGTAAAAGTTCTCTATCAAAGATGCTTCACTTCTCTTTCCGTATTCTTGGCGTCAATGTCTCATCGCTATAGTTTCCTTTAATCTTCAAGGAAATGTAACAAACGAATGCAATTTGGTCCATTACCACAGCAACCAGCAATGACAACAACACTAAAAGACACGACTGTGTTGCAATCATACACTATTCTTCACACTCGCTCTGTCGTTTATAGATATAGGGTTCACATTTCACGCAGCCCTCATTTGCTTTTCTTTCCCCGGCACAGTAGTAAATATGTACTTGTCTTTACTTCTTAAATGGTCACATGATCTGAAAAACATGAACAACTGAGCAGAATTGAAAATGACTCAGCAGGGGCACAGCGCCAATAGCATTCTGCTACCAAAGGTGTCAACGCTAAATTTCCCACGCGCCATGTGTGTGACAGGCTTAAAAAGAAAAAAAAAAGAACATGAATTAGTATACATTATGGCTTGTACAAAGAAGCGATTGAGTTTTATTCGTAAAGCTTTTAATCGGGTGCGCTCTGTGGTCCAGAATTTACGGTAAATTGTTTACACCAAGATTAGCCGTGGCTCTCCAGGATAAACATGTACAATAAAAAAATACTTCAAAGAAAAACATGTTAAGAGCGGTGGGCAATATGTTACATACACATACAAAAATATCAATCAAAATCAAGCTATAACAATTTCATTCTATTGTCCTTGAATAAAAAACACGATTATGTTTAAAAGTGGCACAGGAAAAAGTCATACGATTGATCTAATCCCAAGCGTTTTTCTTTACCAAAATATTTAAAGGAAACTGTCTGACATTTTAGTTTTTTTGTTTTCAGCACTTTCAACATTTTTATAGCTGACCCCTGACTTGGACCAATCTACAAGGACTGCATAATTTTGGAAAAGAAAAACTATTGAAATTTTCAGACTTGTTTTGAAATTTTGATGCGATTTCTTATTTCAAAAGTGCTTTTTTCTGTGCTAGTTTGTTTTGTGAGAATTTTATCATAATGAAAAAAACTTACCATGTGATTGGCAGCATTACAACTGTAATACAATGACTACAAATAAAAACAAAATACAGAATTGAAGTAAAAAAAAACGTTTTTTATTGTCATTACACAAAAGTAAAATTAAATCGGTGGGCATTTTTTGAATATGAAAGCAATTTAGAGAGCAACTGCCTAGCTGGACGCGAGCATCGGGTAACTGCAACTTCAGCTAGGTCTCCGTGATGAATATATATACAATAGTCACGAATGTAGCATTTTCCCATGACTTGTAGTTCCAAGTAGTCCGTTACATTTGTAATGGATCTAACGTTTGTGAGATACAGGTTTGTCAGGGGTAGCTTGTGAGAGTTGTTTGGTAGCTTGGCCGCAGTAGGCTGGACCTGTAGCCCCGATATTGTTTTCTCTCTTGGGGCCCATTGACTTGGGAGCCTGCCTGCCCCGGATGTTTGACTGACAGCATACACCAGCCTATCACAGTCGCGCGCATACTGTTTGAAAACTTTGCCTCACCTGTATTGGCCGGTGCCGTTAAAACTTTCCTCGGATTGGCCGGCGTTCTTAAACGTGAACTGTGACAATTCTGGTTGGCCAAACACTCAAATAACAAACATGGAACTATAAATCCTTGAAAAAAAGTTCAGTGTTTTGCGATTACACAATCACACTACGTCAAATTTTAATATCGATTCGATTTCGGTTAAACGTTCAGTATTAAGTGTTATCTTGGAAATATTTTCCTGTGGATGCTAAAATTATTTTATTTTGTTTCTTTATTTTATTGCATGTTGGTCCTGGAGTGCCACATTTGATTTCTTCGCAAACAATGTTCACTACAGTTTTATCAATAATGATAAAGACTAATCAAATTCTAAATTCTAATCTTGGTTTTTCTTCTCATGTCTATAGATGTCAGCGAGGAAAACTGTCCTCCTGAGCAGTTGGAAAAGAGCGCCAAGGTCGATGAACAGGATCCAGAGGTTTTGTATATCAAAGAAGAGGAGCCAGACGAGGCTTATATCACAGAGATACCGCAGAGCGTTGCTCCTCTAAAAATTGAGAACAGAGGGAAACCGTCACAGCGTCCTAGCCGTCAAAGTGAACAGAACCGATGGATGCAGCCTCCAAGCAGTAGCTCAAGTCAACCCGTGACTACAGATAAGGACAGAAAACTTTACGAAGAGTCACAAGAAGATAGTCACTTAGCTCCATTATCTGATCCGGACAATGAAGCTTCTTATGACAAAAGCGACCCATCGTGGTATGCATACATCAAAAGCACTGACATCAAATGCTTACAATGTGACAAAACGTTTTCTTCAAAGTATACTTTGTCAAGACACATGAAATGTCACGTGGACAGCAAAGGACACTTAAAATGCACTCTATGCGATCGAATCCTCGGTGACCGGAGGAATCTAAGGAGGCACATGATGATCCACACAGGGGAGAAACCGTTCTTGTGCTCCATTTGCGGGAAATCCTTCTCGCAGAAGGCTAACTTGATCACGCACATCAGAACACACACAGGCGAGAAACCGTTTGCCTGCTCCCTTTGCAGCAAACGTTTTGGGGATCGCTCGGCGTTGATTCAACATAAGAAGGCTCACAGTAGGGGCAAACGTTTAGCATGTGTGGCGTATAGTCCAGGTTTTATTGTTCATTCCAGTTTAAGATCGCATAATGGGCAGAAACCGTCTGCTTAGTTTGGTCAATACATGCTTTAAATCATAAAACAGGGTTACATTTTAAATGTATAGAAATTTTCTGAATCTAGAAATAAAGGCGGACCTGAAAATGATCTACTGGGCTGTCTCAAAAAAATGTGTGCTGTAATTCCTTCTTCTGGGCCCATTTAAATACAGTATTCCGCAAACGCTTATCGCGCAAGTAGGGTTTGGCAGAGTGAACTTTAGTCAAGATTCACAGCTTTTTTCGGCCATTTCTGCCGATAGTGAAGTACACTTGTGCGGCTCCAATCCATTACCCCCGATACCATATTGCTGCAAGGGATGGCCGGCAGTGCTCACTTTTCTCTGACCCTGGCGTTTCTTGTTTTGATTATTTTTTTTGTAATTTTCAAATGTACGCTCAAAAATCGTTCTTGTCCGATATACAAGGGATTACAGTATTTTGATAGTTATTTATTTTCTGTAATCTATATTTTTATTTAAGTCATACATTCCTGATTCATCCAAAATTAACTAAAATAACTTATTGGTATACTATTTCTTGATATTTAATTTTTTTTTTTTAATGCAATATTTTAGTTTTTGCCATAATCGGCAATAATAAAATACTTGCAATATTTAGTTGATATGTAAGCAATCCAGAATTGCATTTTTTTTATCGCATCACAGAAAATAAACAACTTCATCATCAGTATTCTAACTTTCTGAGACAGTCCAGTTTGCAGAAACATGTAATTTCTAACTTGTGCTACGAATGTTCACTATTCATACCGCTTTATGTGAACAGTACATGTCAGACAACAATATGGTTTGTTAAAACGTCTCAATCTGATCTGTTTTTGATCTGTTTGTATAACAGACTGTTTTTCTCTATTAAAACAAATGTGATTCAACAAATTTATTACCATTCCACTTGAATAAATTTTGTTCAGTTGGCCTATTCTGGGTGCTTTTGTTTAGTTCTTATTGCTATTGTAGCTATGTTTTGAGTGCTTTGGGAATAGTCGTCGGAGTGCTACTGGGAAAAACAAATTATTTATGTATTGTATGCGTTTGAACAAGCAACACAAAAATTCAATAAAACGGGAAGTTAACATATAACAGTGAAAAGAGACAAAAATTAAAACGACTTAAAAGAAAATACAGTATATAAAGGAAAAATATATATTCAGCAGCTTTCATTTAGACGTCCAATTGAATTGTTCATTAAACAATTCTGCAAGGACTTTTACCACTAACATTTATCTTTTACCAATTTACCTGCTGCAAAATAACTGCTACGCGAAATAATATTGCAACAAAACTTGACACATCTTCAAATAAAGCTAGCTGCATGACATCAACACATCATTGAATAGAATAAAATAGATTACCTGCATCCAAAAGTTTACACCATAAATATCTCAACAAGATAAGTTTCGGTCCACGTAGTATATAGTAATAGATCAGAATGGTATTTTTAGTCATTGATTAAACAATGGCGGCGCGGTGGTTAGCGCGTGTGCGGCACCGTTCTGAGGTCACGGGTTCAAATCCAGCTACCAACCTTCCTGTGCGGAGTTTGCATGTTCTCCCTGTGCTTTTGTGGGTTTCCTCCGGGCACTCCGGTTTCCTCCCACATTCCAAAAACATGCATGTCAGGTTAATTGGCCGGTCCAAATTGTCCCTAGGTGTGAATTAGCAAGCGAATTGTCTGTCCCCGTGTGCCCTGCGACTGGCTGGCAACCAGTTCAAGGTGTCCCCTGCCCACTGCCCGAAGATGGCTGGGATGGGCTCCAGCACCCCTGCGACCCTACTGAGGATAAGCGGTGCAGATGATGGATGGATGGATTAAACAATGACTAGCAGGACAAACATGAAAAAAAAAAAAAAACTTTTAATAACAATTTAAAATCAACACTTTCATTATTATTATCTATATAAGCATACATAATATTCGTGAGTTAGTGGTTAGACAGGCCTAAATTGTAGGTGCACCTACGCCCTCGAACCTGCGGATCTCTTCTTGGCTCTTGGGATCTGATCACTAGTAGACCAAAGTGCTCTCATTATTGGTTGCAATTATAAACCTTGCAAATGAAACAAAGATAATTGTTTAAAGCAAGTTTATTTTATTTGCCAAATAAACAACACACTTAATTCAGCATCTTCTTTCCCTACTTACAGTAAATTTTGTTTTGCTTATCATACGCAGCAGTAAATTTTAGAAAAACTATTGATTGAAAAAGTATACGTTGACAGGGATGTAATAATTGATAAATTCTTTCTTTGTACTTTTCGCAAATCATACGCACTATGTCGTTTGACCAAGTGCGGATGCCGTAGAATTTCTTGCAACTCTATATTATGCTTTCAATTTGTGTGCTCCAAACGCACTTAACTACGAAAGATTCTCCTCAATTTGGACTAATATACCATAACTTCGCCATTGAATTCCTCGACTTTGGTAAAACATGCTTGGTTAATTATTTAGATCTGATCGCTCAAGCTTTTCGTTTTGCATCGTTAAACTAGCTTAGCTTAGCTCGTTAGCGTCTATCAAAGAGAGACGCGATCGACCAAAACTCTGCAGGATTGGCATTTTTGTCTCCTTATTATCTTGTCAAAATGTGCAAAGTGGAAATGTTGAAAGCGATGCTGAACGCACGTCTGAATGCGGCCGTTGAAGAACTATTTGGGGCTGTTGCGAGGACCCTCGCGGAGTACGAGGAGGAACTTTGTCGCACAAAAGAGGAAAACGAGCGACAACGACAACTTTTGGAAGCTTTTTTTCGGCCTCAAGATGAACCAAGCGGACCAGGTTTGTCTTTGTGATTGTATTTAATATCTTTATCAAAGGAAAAACTACACCGAACCCCCCCTTCAACTGAAAGCTCGTAAAAACGTCGTAAAGACAAACGACGTCAAGCATCCGTCTTTTTACGCCTTTATCTTATATAAATGTCTTTTTAAACGTTTTTGAGGGCTGATTTACTTTAATAGTTACCTCACATTGTGACATTGTGCTTGCTGTTAAAAAAAAGTCATATTGAAATATAATATTGTGAATGTGCTTAATTGCTGTTGAGATTGTCATGATTGTTTTTTCTGTTATTAGTGTCAATAAATTTGTTCAAACCAAAAAAAAAAACTATATCATTTGAATTTTAAAGGTGGTGTGTTTGATGTGTCTTTAAATACTTGGTTTGAACAATTTTTATCAACACTTTTAACAGCAATTAAACACATTCACAAATTCATTATATCATATTCTAACAATATGAGGTTTGAACAATTTTTTAAACACTTTTAACAGCAATTAAACATATTCACAATTTCACCATATCATATTCTAACAAGGTTTCTGGAGGTAAAGTGAAAGTGTGACATTCTGCCTTTGCTCTTTATTTCCGCCAAAGCTTTTAGTTCTTGTTTGTCGCGTCCTTCTTTCATCACAGTGCTCCCCTTTATGATGAGTCGAGGGTTGTTTATTATAATGGCCACCCCATCGTCACGGTCCTCACCCAAGCCACTCCACAATGAAGGGCACGGCCAAATCTCTTCCCACTGTTCATAACCTTCCAAAAAGGGGGCGCAGCATTCATTGATAGTAGTGACGGTAAAGTTCATGAAGGTAGTTTTATAGTTTCTCCATTAAGTATGTTTTACCAATTCCCAATTGAATTCATAGAGACTTTGAGTTGTACTTTTTTACTCACTGTGCCCATCTGCTTTTACCTTACTTTTATCAGAGGTGTTCAGGACTCGCAACACGATAGTAAGAAGGACAGGGTGTTGGTAGAGGGTGATTTCATGCTCGTCCTGGCGATTTTCTGTTACTCTAGCATGAAAATGGTGACAGTCCAAAGGACTGCTTCAAATACCATCCAAAAATCAACTCCACCCCTCCAAAAGATATAAAGTTTATTGGGGCGCATCTAAAAAAATGCACATACTTGCACGTACTACACAAGTAACTTGGCAGAGGCGGCAATGATGACAGTCAGAAGATGAGGTCAGGAAGTAGAAAAAAAACTCTTAACTCTAAACTCCGGACAGCACCTTTATTCTTGTTTTATTTTTTTACTATTGCTAGTTTTTAGTTTGTGTTTTATTTTATCCGTTGTTAGGTAATTGGCATAAAAAGCCCCTTTAAATTTAAATAATTATTATTCTCAGATGTAATATATACTACAGAGAATATTTTTGTGACTAAATTATGTCCGCATTGAAAGGGATATTGACCCTACACGCACACGTGTCCTAACCACGTGACGACACCATGATGGACGGCACTAAACCATAGTGAACAGTGGGTGAGGCCAGTAAACGGTAGACAACAACAACAAAAGCTGTATTCGTCGACACTATTGCTAATGACTAGTCAAACGAATATTGTGCAGCCGTCAGATGAGTTGGCTCACCTTGTCAGAAAGCACAAAGAGCGGGATTTAGAGAAAATGATGATAGCGCTAGCTACCAACCTAAACATTCTTCTTCTGTAAAATTCAGATCTAACCAAATAGTCCAGTCTGCCTGACTTCAGTCTACATGATCTGTACCTCTATATTGTGATTGGAGTATCCCTATAACCCAGGGTTGATCTAAAAGCTTAAAAAAAGGCTTGATGCTTACCATTTCGTAGCTGGTTGGCTTACCGGTACGCATTGCTCTCTGACGCGTGGAGGCATCTCATTATTGCAAAAGTAATACTAATGTTAGCTGTGTATGCTAATGTGTTTTTGCATTATAAAATGTTTTATATACATTGAAGGGGAATTATTTTTCCTTTTCCCACCTGGGTTTTGAAACGTGTAAAACACGCGCTGAAATTAAGCATTTCTGTTTGTTTTAATCAAAAATATATTGCGCACAATTGAGGAACAGAACAAAGTTGTTTGATTCACAAAGGCATAGTTCAAATGGCAAAGAATCACTTTTATACCAGGAGGGCGGGTTATGACAAAAATGAAACTTTAGTGGTAGTCAAAAACTCCCTGGATTACATGGCTCCTTTTCAAGGTTTCTAAATTTAATCATGGTGAGGATTTCAGTTTTTCCTTGCCCTCGTGTAGGTTTTAGATCAGGGGATGGTGTATTAATATTCTGTAGTCTGTACAGCTCTTTGAGATTTCTTCTGATTGAGGGCTATACAATAAATATGACTTGACTTGTACTCTGGCGGGACCAATTACACCCTGTCAGAATCTTTTTATGTATGGGAAACACTTAATAATGTATAATGTGAATTTCCCTGTGGGGATGAATAAAGTATCTCTATCTATCTAATGTGAAAAAAGCAATGAAGAGGGGCCAAAAAAAGCTTTATTTCACACCATTAAATACTCTGCTTTCCTAACAATTTTTGTTACTTTGTGTCCCTTAGATGTCACTGAAGTAAATCCTCCTCTGGAGTTGAACTCCAGGGTGGATCAGCAGGAGCCAGAGCCCACCCAATATAAAGGCGAAGAGGAGGAAGCAAATTATTTTCTGATTAAACAGGAAGAGAAGATAGAACGTCATCAGCTGTCGGCATTGCCATTCCCACAAGTCGTTGTGAAGAGCGAATATAATAACAATGATATTCAGATTAGTGAGTACAAAGGCGTGGTGCCTCCAAGCAGCACTTCAAGTCAACAAATTGAGGCAGGACACAATAGGGGATTTCAAATAGACAGCCTTGCTTCGCTATCTCATAACCCTCTAGATTTTGATGACCAACACAACAATGGCAGCGAAGCACGCCACACTGCCCCCCCAATCTGGAAATGCCCTCAATGCAGCAAAACATTCAGCTCCAAAAACAGTTTGAGGGTGCATTTGAGGATCCATGCCGGAGACAGACGATTTGCATGCTCCTTATGCAGCAAAAAATTCTCTCAAAAAACGCATTTAACAACACATATCAGAAGACACACCGGAGATCGGCCTTATTCCTGCCCCATTTGCCGCAAAGGTTTTGTCGACGAGTCCTCAATGGTTAAACACAAAAGGATACACACTGGAGAGAGACCTTACGCGTGTTCGGTCTGTAATCTGAGCTTCAGCGATCGCTCAAATTTGACTCAACACATGAAAAGACACACTGGGGAGAAACCGTACACCTGCTTACTGTGTGGCAAATCGTTCTCTATAAGGGGGGATCTAACGACCCACATGAGGAAACACCCAATTATTGCTCGGGATCGTTTCAGCACATGAGAACACAGGAGAGAAACAGTTATGTTGCTCAGTTTGTGGTAAAGATTGTCGTTCAAACCCAGAGCTATTTCAAAAACACTTCGATGAGAAACTATTCAGTTGCATTGCGTGAGTAATAAGTGCTTTGATTTGATTGTTTAAACTGTTCATTTCAATAGTTGATCTGAATAAAAAAATATATTTAATTCATATGCATTGTGTGTAATTTACCATTGTTTTTACCGAATGTCTGTGAAAGATACAAGGTAGAGATGATATCAAGCATAAAAAAATCCAGCTCAAGTCCGTGGGGATTAAAGCCCAAACCATTAACCCCTAAACAGTCCGGTAAAATTGGCCTAAAATTCCAATCCAAGACGTACCCAAAGTAAATTGAATGATGTTCGTGAACCGTTTGAAGAATGTTTTTTTTATCTTTTGAAAGGTAACAGTCTGAGGTTTTGTCCCCCCAAACAAATAATCACGGCAAGTGCTACCTACACTGAGTAAGTTTCAACACACATAAATAGATGTTCTTTTATTCTCTCCTGAATTTTTTTTTTTTTTTTGCAATCGCATGCCTGCGGAAGAGTAGCATGGGCATCTTAACTAAAAATACAGCTTGGACAAGAGCAAGAAGCCTTACCTGGTCCTATGTCAAATTTGACCTTAACCTGTAGAACTAAATATTGTATTTTATACATTTTTCTAAAGGTATGTTCGGGCGTTTCCAAACATGACTTTTGCAAACGACAACCAGTTTACAGCTCCAAAACCTCTGCAACTGTGTTTATGACTTTCGCCAATTTTTAGACACTGTGAAATAGTTGTAGATGTTTGACTTCTCTTTCCAGATGTCAATCACTGACTGTGCCTACTTGCGCGTGATAATCGTGTGTAAAAACGGATCCCGAGTTGCATTCCGCACATATATTTTCAGCTGTGATTTGGATACAGATGTTGGGAATTTCATTGGCAAACCATGTGTCAATCATCATTTGAATAGGTCATGTCTGTTTTTTCAATACAGACCGTAATAGGCTATGGCAGGCTAATTACTGTGAAAATAAGCTTACAACTGGTCGGGAGTGGTGTCAATCAAAAGGTCAAAGGCTAACAGCTATATTGGAAATCATCTTACGAGTTCGTTTATTTTCACTCATCTAAATTACTCGGCACACGCAAAACAGCATTTGCTTTGATTATATTGGATGTTCAACTATATCGAGAAGAATTATGAAGTAGCCTATATAAAGTGAATCTTAGCAAAATATACACGGCGGTGGATTTGCTGTTTAAGATGTAAGGCACTTCCCTCAGACAAAAAAACATGATAAATTATTTTTAAATATTTAATTGTGGAATCAAAGTGAGTGGAATCAGATTCTGGTAATGATGATCAAACAAAACATGTGCATTTGTCTTATTGCGTCATCTAACTACATCAAATCAAACTACATTAGGATGCATTCCTGCATTGAGTGCGGACAAAACATAAATTAAAAATAAAAAACATTTCACATTGAAAATTACATGATTTAAACAAATCACAAAAGATGTGCCAGAAGAGCTGTGTTGTCTCGTTATGGTTCAATTTTAAAAATAAATAATATATATATTGTATATGCACATTACAAACTGTATTTAATCATTGTATTATCCTCAAAATCTATTACAACAGTACCACAGATATGACAAAACACTCTACTATACATTGAAATCAAAGAACAAAACCTTTTCATTGCTTAGCAAATCATTGTACTGTACAAAGTATCACTATTTTCTTTTTTTTTAATTTACAAATGACTTTTAAGACTCTGTTGGCCATTTAATAGGAAAACAGAGAAAGGAGAATTGTGTTATTCACAGGAAATAATTTAAACCAATTACAGAAAACACCCCAAAAATTACAGCAAGATAAAAAGACTCAGACCAAATACAGTAGACCCCCAGGATATGACATGTATAGTGGGAGATAGAAACCGCTGCTAATTTATTGCTAACCCACAAAATAGTACATAGAAACTACTACATATGTGCCATATACTGTGCATGTATTATGATTAACATTTTAAACCGATATACACAAGAAATATTTTTTTTTTGGTGTGACGTGACACGAGCTGATACGGCGGAGTATCAGTGGATAAAGAAGGGAAGAGGCAATGGTGGATTAAAAATGAAACAGTTTTTCAAAATTAGTAAGGATTGTCATGCTCTTAGATTTTCTTGCTTTAATAGCCCTTATTTTTTAATAATACTCCTGATTGTTGATTGGTTACGGTCATGAGAATTAGTAAGGCTAGCCTTTATATTTTTTGATAATCGCAAGCTTTGTTTCCATGGCTATCATGTTTTTGCTTCTTCCTTTAGCATTACTGCCACTCTTGGGAACCATAGGTTATAAATACAGTAGAAAAAAGTATTACAAAGCACACAATAATTTGAAATGAATGAAGAGAAATGCAGCGTGGGAGGTAGTTTAGCCAATAACTTATTGGTGTGATGGAAAACAATAACAGACCATAATTTTATGTGACTTTTAGCAGGCATGCATCTGAGAGACATTACATACAGTATACACAAAGATGGCAAATTTAGATTTTTCAAAGTTCATGGACACACACAATCTTTTGTTGTTGCTGTCATATGGTTGGGAAATGATCTAACGATTAAACATCTTATTCTATACCATAAACTGAAAACGTCATAAGATGGGAACGCTGTATTAGAGGTAAGATCGAGCCTAAAAAATTCGGCCCACCCGACCAAGGGCCGGAGGTATTAGAGCCTGATCCAGCCCAAGCTAAACCAATTAACTTGATTTGCAGGTCTGAGCCAGAAGCAAAGCCCGAAATTCAATATTTTATTTGTGAGGGCTTGGGAGGAGGAGAGGTTATTAATGATAACAGATCAAAAGCCTTTTGTAACAAAATCTAGGTTAAACAAGACCTTGTCAACATATACATCTCTTATATTTCTGTGTCTGCATAGGTTACAATAACTGACAATTTTCCATCATTGACTGATATATTTTTTTTTTTGAGAGTTAATGGGAACATTTTAAGGCCTTCAGTCATTTTGAAAGGTTGATAATCGGGCAATTAAACAAAGCAGCGATACGTCCTTAAGAGCGAGAAAATTAGAAAGACAAAGAATAACAATGCTGGGTGGATAATTAAAAAAAAGGCAGCGAGAGAGAATCATGGCCTGACCCAAAAGTAATGGTTGACATTTTTGCCCCGACCCGAACTTCGGGGCTTAGGATTTTACCTCTATGCCGTATCCCTGAGGTCTACTGCACATTCCAAACTAATGTGCTACAACCACAAAATCAATTGTTACAAACTGTTCCTCCACTCCTCCAGACTCAGTCCCGAAGCAGGACAGTACCAACGGCCTTTCACCTGAGTGTGTCCCGTTCTCCTATTTTTGTCCAGGCTGCATTCCTTACAAACGTAGCGATATTGCTCCCTGTGCCGCCTTTTCCGTGGCAGTTGTCCCCAAGCCATACGCTGCATATCCTCTTGAACTGCCCTAAGCAATCTCCAGGCCCGTGGCGCAGAAACGGGACGAATACCCGGTTGCTGGATTGGAGGAGCGAGCTGGTAAGGAGCGGCTTGTTGGAGAGGAGCTCGCTGGAAGGGGGGAGAAAAGGGAAGTGGTGCGAATTGTGGATAATTAGCATCACGGTTTACCGCCACAGGCTGTTGGTGGGGGGAAATGTCGGCCTCGTGGTTGTCTGGTTCATCAAATGTCATTGTGTTGAATGTATGCTGCACGGAGGGACCCGGTAGCGCATCTGTTGGAGGTAGAGTTTCTTTGTCTAGCTGCATCAGCATCTCTCTGTCCTTCTTTTTTCTCCGAAGCAGCCTACCAAATAAAAGAGTAATTAATTCAGCGGTAGAGACACAAACTGACATCAGAGTACCCAAGCGCGGCACCCAGACCTCTTTCTTAAACAGGACTGCGACATTACATGCAAAAGAAGAAGTTACCGTAAATTGTGGAATACAGAGCTCACCTAAAGAAAGGTCACATGCGCATATTGACAGGAAAAACTTCTAAACTGCAAGCTTAAGCAGCTATAAAAATGAACTCAGTTATATCAATTTCTAACATTTTAAAAATATCTGCGGGGAAATGTCTATTACAGGAAAGTATCATATTTTCACGACTATAAGGCACACCCCCAAAATAGTTTTATGTCCTATATTTTCCATACATAAGGCGCACCGGACTAAAAGGCACTACATTGAGAACGTCAACAAAACAGTCAGATAGTTCAGTCAAACTTATTAACCCCTTTACATTCCAATGGCTCGCAAAGAAGCAAATATGTGTCTCAGCCGCGTACGGACACAGTGTGTGTACGATGTCACCAATCACTCAAATGCGTCATTCCGCATATCATTAGGAACGTTAAACTCTTGGGATTCAAGAAATGCCAAAGATTTCTTAGTTTATTTTTTGCTGGCAACTGTGTGGACAGCAAAGTAAGAATGTCATTGTGCAGGGAAACGTGGTTCTTTACTGTGCGTATGACACTTTGAATCGAATTTAAAAATAGACTCATCACAGAAACATCAAGATCAGTCTGAAACAAGATACTGGGAAAATATAAAGCCGGGGTCGCTCACCAAAGTCGTCTTGCAGCCATCACGTTTAATAATAATACGCAACCATGGTCCTCCTACATCCGCGAGTGTAGTAAATCCATCCATCCATCCATTATCTGCCCCGCTATCCTCAGTAGGGTCGCGGGGGGTGCTGGAGCCCATCCCAGCTATCTTCGGGCAGTGGGCAGGGGACACCATGAACTGGTTGCCAGCCAGTCGCAGGGCACACAGGGACAGACAATTCGCTCGATCATTCACACCTAGGGACAATTTGGACTGGCCAATTAACATAACATGCATGTTTTTGGAATGTGGGAGGAAACCGGAGTGCTAAAGCGGGGCAAAACAATGCCTTCAATTGGCCGAAAGAGATGTGAATCACTGTTTGGTTGCTCTACGGCCTTGAGAAAACATTTTTTAGTCGTCTGTATTTGTGAACAGACAGCTAGCAACAACCAACGTTCATCGATGCAGAGATGCTTCTCGGCTGATTTTTTTCTTTTATTTGTCGGCATTATTGCGTGTTTTGGAGTGTGTAAATATTTTACACGGTTGGATTTACTACAGGGCAGCACAGTAGCGCAGTGGTAAGCGCGTGTGCGGCACGGGTTTGAGGTCATGAGATCAAACCTCCTGTGTGGAGTTTGCATGTTCTCCCCGTGCCTATGTGGGTTTCTTCCGGGCACTCTGGTTTCCTCCCACATTCCAAAGACATTCACGTCAGGTTAATTAGCCGGTCCAAACTGTCCCTAGGTGTGAACGAGCGAGTGAGTTGTCTCTGCGTGCCCTGCAACTGGCTGGCAACCAGTTCAGGGTGTCCCCTGTCCACTGCCTGAATATAGCTGGGATGGGTTACAGCATCCCCGGCGACCCTACTGTGGATTATCGTCTGTTACTCAAAGATGAAACTAAACCGACGTGGTGCCCCCTTAAGGAATCTGAGAAAATTATCGTCGGCCTCTCAGATATCCTCTTATTATTTCAAACTACCATAATTTTAAATGTATAACGCACATTTTTTTTTTTTACTGAACAAACTAAATCAAGCAGTTTTGGTGTGCGTTATCCATGATATTTTACAGTGGTACATTACCGTATTTCTGCAATGATTGATTAGCCTAAAAATATTGCTGACCACAATCAAAAAATATTGGTTGCAGCGAGAATCAAACCCAAGTGAGAGTGCTGAATCCTAACGATTACTCCATCAGTATTATAGATGACCTACAAAAAGGCATTACATTTTATCTCATTAACAACCAATTTACCAAAGACGAATGTTAGAGATTAGAGAAAACAACGTCGTCCAGAAAGATATAAATAAACAAAAGCCTGACGAGGGAAACAATTCTTCTGTGTGTCTGGTAATAAATCTGACTTTAAAGAACTTTAAATAAATACATTGTCAGTTTTATCATGGTATTGTGTTTATAGTTAATACTGCCAATAAGTGATTGTAATAATTGCTGCACGCATTCAACAGCGTTTGTCACAATGCTTAGTTTCAACTGAGAAAAAGTGAGACAATTTAATCCCAATTTTTAATTTTTAAAAAATAGGGGTGTGCAATATACACGAGTGCGCATTATACACAAATAAATTTGGTAGATTATTACGTCACACAACCTCGACTGTCAGATGAAAAAGTAAAAGTAAAAAGTAAATAACATACCAGGAAGAGACAGTGCTTTCGTCAACTGGCACCAGGACTAAATTGGTCTGGTCCAAGACAAGCGTGCTGTCCTCCAGCAGCTGCTTGATGAAGCTGTATACGTTGACAATGGACTCAGGGATGGGCAAAGTCTTTCCCTGTGTGTCTTTTGGCCTTTTGTGCGCATGCTGAAATTCTTCAGCAAGTTTTTGGCAAATGCATTGACTGAGGCGCTGTACGTCAGGGTCCTGGGCTGCTGGGATCAGGTATGCTCTGTGGGTGAGAAAAATGACGTGATTTGGAATGTCAACCAGAAATATAAGAAATTAGGGACTGGGCGATAATAAGTACTGTCTCTTGATCAATGATTTTTATTTAGGATGCTCGTTTTTTTCCCCTACTGATACCAATAACTGCAACTGTCTTGCAGACAGTTCAGGTTGTCCCCTGCACACTGCCCGAAGACAGCAGGAATGGCCCCCAGCACCCCCCAACCATACTTAGGATAAGCGGCGCAAAAAAATTGAATGGATGGAAGATATCGTTAACTGATAAAAACCTGCTTCTGTGTCTTTCATGTAGCTTTTTGTTGAGATTTTTGAGTTTTTCCTTGCCCTCGTGTAGGTTTTAGATCAGGGGATGATGTAATAATAGTCTGTGGTTTGCAATAATCTGTGGTCAGTGTAGCCCTTTGAGACTCTTTGTGATTAAGGGCAATACAAATAAACATGACTTGACTTTGTGAAGCGAGTACATTTGACTTTACTGAGTTTGCCTCGTTTGTACTTTTGTGTGCTACAGGCGTCTACGAAGAAGATTTTGTTCCGGTGCCCCAGGAGCAAAGTTCTTTTTGCTCCCAACTGCCGAAAGAGGAACCCAATCCGCTAACTTGACTTTTTTCTGTTTGTTCCGCCTAAAGTGAACAGCACCAGTACGACTGCGATCCATTATGCCTGAGATCCCTAATCTCATCTTTTTTCCCGGCAGAAGGAGCTTCTGTCAGGAGGCGTGTCATTTTGGCCCGTCTTAAATGAAATGCACGGTTGTGACTGCGATCCATTATCCCTGGCCAACTGTTGTCAAGGGCGGGGGCAGGCAGAGCGCACTTTCGTTTGGTTCAGGACACTGAAGTGTGCCGTTTGAGGCTGGCATAAAATGTACTGCGGTTTTAGCCGCGATCTATTACTCCCAGTCAACTACTGCTTAAAGCAAGGGCCAAGGGGATAAATATGTGTCATACATGGAGGCTCTTTTTTCCGTTCTATATGCCTAAAATGAATAACATCATGTGGCCACCATCTATTATCCCCAGTTGACTATTGCTGTGAGCAAGGGCCGGCAGAGCACACGTTAAAAACGGGATGGAGGCATTACTTTGCAGATTGCGTAGGGTATTGGTCGTCATTTACCCTGATAAACGAGGGGATTACAGTACACAAATGCTTATGCAGAGGGGAAACTCAATCAAGCAAATGTAACTTTACCTTATTGCAAATTTACGGCAGCAATGTTTTACAAAATCTTCTTGTATGTACTGTATACTAAACTTTGTGTACGTCTAGTAAAACATTGTGTCGCGATTAAGACCCTTGTTTGAAGACTTGGTCAGGCAGCTGTCAGTCCTATTTAATGAGCTGTCAATGTTGATTAAATCCGCGTTTACACACAATCACACTCAGGAGGGCGACCAAAAAAAACATTTAAAAAATAAATCAACCTCAATGAAAGCTCTAAAGGTCAGAAACCCGGACAATAACAATAACCATGCTAATTATTATGACCAAGCTCCCCAGTGCTTCACCCACTTTATAAAGAGGTAAAGAGGAGACACGACCAAGTTGAGCTACTACTTCAATAGAAAATCAAAATGTAACACAAGAAGGAACAAAAAGGCTCACAATCTTTCTTACAAAGAGTCGTTTGATTGAATATATCATAGTGTAGCGTCAAGCAACTAATTTTTAGGTCTTTTTCTTTCAACTGTGACGTCATTTTTGGCCGTTATCAGTTGAATATTTATCAGCCCCACAAAAATCGTGTAACCCTAATTTTTACTGAACTCAAGTGAAAACAAAGTTGTTTTTGAGCACCTCGCTGCCACCTGCTGTCCAGGAGCCGAACTACTCCGCTTCCATCCTTTCTTCTTGGCCTTCCGGGTGTACCTAAATAGTGAAAGTATTACTTTTTAGGCATTGTGCCCAAAAGCAAAAGCATTATACAAATGTATAAGAATAAATGTACATACATACATTTTATATTATATATATATATATATATATATATATATATATATATATATATATATATATATATTAAAACATACTTTGGAGGTGCTTTGTCCACAGCATGAAAAGCTGAGTACAGGTGAACTATGTTCGCCTCCTCCTTGGCTGACAAAGCAGTCATCGTACGGTTTAGGCCAACTAGGTAGGTTGCCAGTTCATCAACCGCTTCCCAGCCTGCAATGCTTCTTGGATCACATTGGATGGTCTGACAAGTGACAAGTGAGGAAAGAAAAGCTACATACTGATAGTTATATTAGAAATGTTAGAAGTGAGAATGACCTCATTGTCTTCAATCAATCCCTGTTCTTCTGCAGCACCCGAAGGACCAGGATCAACATTTCCAGGCTCAGATGACAGGCAGTGAGTCGCGCCAGGTTTTTCATGCCAAATATCAGCTGGGAGGCAAACGGCGACGTCTGAATAACTCGGTTCCGCTTCCTGCTTTGGCCTTAGCAGTTCACTTGTGTCGGTCTGGGCCGGGAAATGCTCGACAGGGACGTGATCTCCTGTAACCAGTATTAACGCAAACATGAAAAAATGGACATATTGTACAAACACAAAAATTAAATGGAGAGTAGATGTTTGTGACACGTGTTGGTGCTCTTACACGATTTTTTAAATGCTGCATCTCGTGTGTTTACAAAATGCGCTAATATCTGGCGAGCCAAAAACATTGTCTTACTATGCAAAGATGGATACACCTTTGGGATGTTTTGCATGGGGTCAGAAAACGAAACGGAAATGTCCCAGAAAAATCCCCCAATAAATATGAGGCTTTTTTTTAGCAAGTAAGTAGGTCCTACTTACTGGCAAGCAGTTGAGGGTGTCCCCTGCCCACTGCCCGAAGACAGCTGGGATGGGCTCCAGCACCCCCGCAACCTTACTGAAGATAAGCGGTGCAGATAATGGATGGATGGATGTTTTAATTATTTTTCAGTTTGATAGCCGGTCATCTACTCTAATTTCGTTGTTAACCTATTTTTAGTAGCAAAATTTACATTTATCTGCACTGATAGGGTTTAGAATTAACAATCAATCTATTTTGTGTCAAAATAAGTTACACAGTAATACACTTTGAATTTCAATGACAGTTCAAATGAATGACAAGAAGGTTCATTAAATAAGCAAAGAAAACACAATTCCAATGTTTTCCAGTTCAGGGGATCCCAAATGCATGGGTGGAGAAGCACCTTTTCCGTTACTGGCTCCATCTAGCGTTAAAACTGAGAAGTGCAACAGAGTTGAGCTCAAGCGGCATGTGCGGGCCATATACAACTATATTTTCAGAATTTGCTGCGGGCCAATAAAAACTGACCTGCGGGCCGCAGTTGGCCCGCGGGCCGTAGTTTGGACACCACTGCAGTAGGACATTGCATTAATCATTTGTCTCTGTACTACAAGTCCCACAGTGCTTTGAGGCATAAAATATCCCAGATGAGGGAAACTGCCTGTGCTCAGAAGTAATCGGATTATGTGTATGCATCCATTCCTTATTGGAAAAATGAAAGGACTATTTGAACCATTGCAATAGGAATAGTCGCAGTTGGACTAAGACTTTAACCGGATTATTGCGCGCATTTCTATCGCATTACATAATCAGAATACTGGCAATATTATAATTCCAAACAGATTATTCCATGCATGTAAACGTACCCACTGACTTTCAAGACACCGTTATCTCAAGCTATAGATCAGTTTTATGTTTGCAAAGAACAGTCACGTCATAAGAACTCAAGCAAAACACATGTAAGATATTGATGGGAAACCACACAAAGGTCACTATACCCTGCCTACATTTGTCGTATGATGACTCAATCTGCAGCTTTGAGACTTCCCCACTGTTCTTTGCCCTTACAGATCCCTCTTCATTTTCTCTCTACCTCACTTACCTGATTCCCGAACGCTCCAGTCTTCCTCTTCTTTTATGATAATCGGATGGGGTTCCTCTTTCGGCAATTGGGAGCAAAAGGAACTTTGCTCTTGCGGCACCGGAACAAAATCTTCTTCGTAGACATCTGTAGCACACAAAAAGTACAAACGAGGCAAACTTGGTAAAGTCAAATGTACTCACTTCACAAAGTCAAGTCAAGTCATGTTTATTTGTATAGCCCTTAATCACGCTGAGTCTAAAAGGGCTGCAAAGACCACAGATTGTTGCAAACCACAAACTATTATTAAACCATCCCCTGATCTAAAACCTACATGAGGACAAGGAAAACCTCAAAAACCTCAACAAGAGGAAAAGGAAGAAACCTTGAGAATGGACCCCACTTGTGGTAATCCCCCTTCGAGGATGACAATCCATGATTTTTTTAATCAATTAATGTGGCTTTGTTATGGTAGTATGCTGGGAGATATAGAAGCTTCTGACAGTCACAGAACGTTTTAACTGACCACCACATCCGCTTACAATACAAAATGAAAGAAGATAAGACTACAAATCGATCAGCGTGCTTAAAGGTTTAGACAGGGTTTTGAAGACTAGAAATGAGGAAAAGTTGGGGATAATTATTAACATAATATTTATATTTAATGTTCATTGTGTAGTGTCTGGTGAAGCCCTTGCAACAACAGTTGCAGCCTGGTCATTCTGGAAGGGGGATTACCTCATGTCCGACCTCTTCACAAGCTTTTTTCTTTGGGATGTTGCGATGGTGGTTAGTGCAGCCCTTTGAGACTTTTTTGTGGTTAGGGGCTGTTCATATTTTATGAAAAAAGACCAGTTATCATTGGATTCTGGCGTTTTACCAGCAACTGCATACCCAGATAGTCAACTACTTTACATACCAACAAAGCCCAAACAATGTATGTCTCAAACTATACTTGTATACATGCCACAGCTTGTATCTGACCTAAATTGTGGGTAAAAACCCCACCAATAGAAATGTTATCAACCACGTCAACGAACTCTGATGAAAATTGGGTCATAACCACATGCACATGCTTCAAATCTGGTATGGTGGCCTCTTAAAAAGTGTGAGCTTCAGAAGCTTCTATAACAGCCTTTATATCACGTACCGGTTAAGAAACAAACAAAATGGTGCGCAAAACCATCAGAGGGCACACTAACAAAGAACTTTTGTCAGCTATGCACAGACAGGAAACTTCAGTGGCATGATCACGTCACAAGATCACCAGGAGTGGCCAAGATAATTCTCCAGGGCACAGTCCAAGGGGGCAGGAGAGAAGAAGACAGAAAAAAAACTGGGCTGACAACATTAAGGAATGGACTGGTGCCATCTTTGCCTCGACCATAAAACAGGCCAGGAACCGTCAACAGTGGAGAAAACAGTCCAGAGTTCCATCCTCATTGGTGCCCCGATTACCCATGCGGTTAAGGGATCGGTGAACTGCGAACCGTGAACCGGTTACGAAAATAGTGTAGGAGCAGAAAGTGAGGCGTGATTGTATGACGTGAGTGGGAATTGTGAGGTAAGTTCAGTGCTGAGTTTTTAACAAACTGGTCCCAAAGGTGTTGCTCTCCAAATAAGTGTTTGTGAGTATTTTTCTGTAACGAGGCACAATCCAAACCCTCAGTAAAACAACCCGTTACATTGGTGGCACTAATGGTTTTTGTTTTAAGTTCCCCCCCCCTCATTTAGGAAATTTACCAATCACGCTTTTCGGTTAGGCCAAGTAACTAGCTGTTTGGTACTGGAGTGGCATGTTTGAGCATGTTTAACACAGCTGTATGGACTCTACCAGCTCAGAAATGGATGAAGAACAATTGGTGTTTGAGTGGGCACCATTTGGTGGGGATGGTGAGAAGCCTTTTGCCACGTGGGTAAGGCAATTTGAGGCGGACCTTCCTGCGCAGGCAAGAAGCAGGAGTTACTGCGGGGCCTTGGTGAGCCTTCTCCTGACGCGACTGGATGCAGTGGCCTTTTTGCTATGGGACAGTTTGCTGTCGCACGTTCAGGGGGATTGTGAGCAATTGAAGGAATGAGTGAAGGCGTCTTTTCGTCAAAAAAAATCCGTTTTAAACTTCCAAACATGCATTAATGCATGGCTACGCCAGCCAGGTGAGAGTTTGAACATATATGCCGCTGATCTTTCCCGACTCGTGGCCGAAGCATTGCCAGAATACGACAGGGTGGCCAGGAAGAGTGAGACTTTCGGGAGCTTTCTTGCTAGTCTTGAAATTGCTCTTCAGGTTAAATTCCACGAGCAAGTAGCCATGGATGTGGAAGAGGCATTGATCATCAAAGGTGAAAGGATCATGCAGGCCTTTAGGGTAGGGACGTTTTCAACTTCCTACTTCCTCCTTTTCCAACCGCCAGTGGTAGCCTTCCTGAAATCACCAGCTCACTGTGCCATGGACTGTAGTTCTAGTTCACTGGATAAGCTAGTTTATGCTTTAGAACAGGGGTAGCTAAGCCGGTCCTGGAGAGCTGCACGTTCTGCATGTTTTGGAGGTTTCTCTGCTCCAACACAATTTTCAGCTTGTTAGCAGGCTTTGTGAGAGCTTGATAACAATCCAGGTGACTGGAATCACCTGTATTGGAGCAGAGAAACCTCCAAAACATGCGGAACGTGCGGCTAGCCAGCCCTGCTTTAGAGTGTCTCGCTTCAAGAATGGACGACTTGCAGATGGAGCTTGCGGTCTTGATCCCGAGAGGAAGACAATGGGGGCTGCAGATTTTCTTCTAGGATTAATCATCAGCTGAGTCCACAAGAGCGCAGAAAACGCCAATGGACCTGCTGCTGTAACTATGGTGGTTTTGGCTGCAGTTCCACCTCCAGAGATTTCAGGATGAACTGCAGACCAACTGGGAGCTCTCCCCAGCGTGGAAATTCCAAGACTGTTTGCAAGTGAAATAGGTCCCAACACCCCCGAGCAGCACGGGAGGACACGCCAACAAGTTCACTACCGCACAGACAGGACAACAAAAGCCTAAAGGGTCAATTATACATGGATGACCGGCAGGCGAGGCGTGAAGTAAGATTTTTGTGTCCCTCCTCACGTTCCTCCTCGCCCAACGGACAGGACGCAGGAAACGCACAGTAGCTGGCATAAAGACCCAGATACCTGCATTGTAGTCACTGGGTCACAACGACAATATACTTGCAGCACCATCACTACCAGTGGTGAGAACCTGTATGGTGGGTAAGTCAGAGCCTACTGCTTAGGTCAAGGGAACCTAAGTGAGTGTGTTGAAGTGAATGTGTTAATAGACTCTGGTTCCAATGTCTCTAACTTGTTTTGGATGAGTTCAATAAGTGCCTCCCAACACGTACAGCATCTTCTGAGAGCGACACAGTCGGCATCCGTTTATTTTAAAAACACAACACTGAACTCCCTGGTAAACATGTAATGAACACATAAGGGAAAATAGATGAAAATGCAAAAACTATTTACAACATAGTGCTGAGATACTGACCCAAGTTTTAACAATAGTGCATTGAAAATAATTGCAATAACGCTTAGCAGCTACAAAAATCCCCATTGGATGCCATTTTTTTTTTAAATTTTGACTATTATGCATAATTTAAATTATTGTCACCATCAGCCAATAATGATGCTGTTCTTCAATTACCACACCGTTTAGGGCGGCTCTGCTTTAGTAACCCAGACGATTTAATATGTCTGTGAAGCTCATTGAGACTCTTTGTGATTAAGGGCTTTACAAATAAACATGACTTGACTTGAACTTCCCTTACAATTCCCCCGTCCAGTCACATTCTCGTGGCACTCGCCACCCCACTCACGTCATCCAACCGTGCCTCACTTTCTGCGCCCACAATAGCTCACCAGCGATGGATCATAGTAATTTTCTAGGAATTTTGATTTTCAACTGGCATGAGAAATCATTGACATGATGACTGTCCTTAAAACATGATAATTCTTCCAAAATTCTTCAAATCAGATAATAATTTATCTGAATCACTCAGTGCAGTTATAAAAGGCAGATATTTTAGTGGTTGACTGAGCGTATTTTAACACGACTTCTAATAATAATAACCCGGTAATAACATGATAATAACTCGGTAATAACATGATAAGTTATTATATTAGAAATGAATGTAAAAGTAGTGCTAGTACTCACAGGAATCACTAAAAAATGTCACTCAGCTTCAAAAAGATTGGAGATCCGTAATCTACTGATTGTCAATCAACCTATTCCAAACAATCAATAAAAAACGTGATTGGTCAAATTCAGCGTGAGGAAAGAAGATAACCGACCGTCTCTCTTACAGGCGTCCAGTAGTCGACGCTGTCGCTCGTTTTCTTCTTTTGTACGCAAAAGTTCCTCCTCGTACTCTGTTATTGTTCTTTCCAAAACGGCAAATATTTCTTCGACTGCTTCACTTAGTCGCCGATTGAGCAAAGCCTTTAGAGTTTCTACTTTGCACATTTTTCACACACTAATCCCAACACTCGATCTCTGCTTAGTGAAATATTCCTCAACGGTAAAGTCTAGCGTTTTTTAAACAAACGATTTCGGGATTCGAATATAGTTGAATTTTGTTAAGAAAACACCTTTGGTTTGTAAAATGTGGTGGGGAAAAAAATCGGAAGGTGAAAATGCAATTAAGCTTTGCTAGCGTATTTACTTAATCTCTTTTTCACTTCCGGTACACAAAACAACAAAGACGTTTCGGTGGTAGATAAGAATACCGCCACCCTCAGACGGAATGGTGTCATTACACATTTTAGTATTATTGGAATCTCATCTCATCTCATTAGCCGTACCGCTTATCCTCAGTAGGGTCGCGGGGGGGCTGGAGCCCATCCCAGCAATCATCGGGCAGTGGGCAGGGGACACCCTGAACTGGTTGCCAGCCAATCGCAGGGCACACAGGGACAGACAACTCATTCGCTCATTCACACCTAGGGACAATTTGGACCGGCCAATTCACCTGAAATGCATGTCTTTGGAATGTGGGAAGAAACCGGAGTGCCCGGAGGAAACCCACGCAAGCACGGGGAGAACATACAAACTCCGCACAGAAAGTCTGGAGCTGGATTTGAACCCACGACAGGTTCCCATGACATGAACTGTATTATTGGAATGTCTTTTGTCATTAATACCAACGTAGTAAACATTGTTTACAACGAGACAATCATCATCATTTTTTAAGAGTTACTCTAGAAACCTGCTGGTATGGAGGTGCAGGCAGATCCCCCCAGTGGCTGTGCTCCAAATGGCTGTAGATACCATACAATCTGTGAGCGGCGGGCCTAGGACGCAGCCATAAAGAAGAATCGTCTGCACCCACCCGGAGTGGGGAACCGGGGCTACACTGTGGGGGGCCCGGCAGCAACGGCCTGGGTTGTGGAAAGTAGAAGTAAGAAGGGAGAGGACCCACAAAGAGGACTGGAGGATGCTGCTTGGGAGGGTGGGATGGCAGAGCTATGCCCTTGCACAATAGTTTTGCCCTTTACACTTTGGTTAACTACTATTAAAAGATAATAACTCTGAAATTGTTTAATTGATGTTGAAAATGTCAGGAAAAAGTGTTAAAATGTCACATCGTCACGTCATATTGTCAGATATAACAAAATTGTGATTATGCTTGATGGTTGTTGAGATTGTCGTGTTTGTTTTGCTGCTGTTGGTGTCGGTGGATTTGTTCAGAACAAAAAAAATGACTTTGGCCTGGACGGAAATATTGACACTAACAAAGAAAATTGTGAATACGCTTGATTGCTATTAAGATTTTCGAGAAGGGTTGTTCAAACCTCACATTGTGTTTGCTGTTAAACGTCATATTTAAATATAATATTGTGAATGTGCTTGATTGCTGTTGAGATTGTCAAGATTGTTTTCTGTTATTAGTGTCAATAAATTTGTTAAAACCAAACATAAGCAAATATATCAAACTTTCTAGCTGAATTTTTACGGTTATCTTCTTTTGACTATTTAGAAATAGACCGAGTGGAATTTTTTTTTTGTAATGAATAAAACGTTAGAAGAAAGCCAATTCTACAGTTTATGAAAAGTGTCACACAATAAGTAATATTGTAGTGGGTTTTACATAATTCACCCACGGAACCATTGTTTAGTTAGCGAGTTCCTAGGGGGACTCTTAATTCGGCCGGCTCGAGCCGCTCTCTTGTTTTGTTTTGTTATTGCAAGTTTAAATGTCATTAAAGCAGCTTTCGTTGGCACCTTTGTTTGACATTCCGACTACGACTCCCGTCTCTGCTCGCTACAATATCATAATATTCCTACGTAATTTGTTTTATTGCTTATTGCTACATATATTAGTTTCACTATTATGTGAGCTTTTTCGAGGCGGCGAAAACCCCTTGGGGGCTACAGAAGAAATCCGAGTTCAGGTTAAATTTTGTCTTAACGGGCTTGCCGTACTTTTAACCACAACATACAAAATGGCGTGACTATACAATCAACACTACACATCCCCTGCTCATTAAACAGTTGCAGTTCGTTTCTGTCTTGGACAGAAAGTCGCGATAAATTATTCACCGTGCACGCTGAAGCTTCCCAACTCTTTAATTTTTGCAAAACGTTCCCAAACGCTGGTCCTGTTCGTCTGCCGCGATGTGCAAAGTGCAAATGCTAAGAGCCTTGCTGAATGAGCGAATGAATTCGGCAGTGGAAGACATTTTTAGAGTGTTTGAAAGGACGATCGCCGAGTACGAGGAGGAACTTGGTCATACCAAAGAGGAGAACCGGCGCCTACGTCAATTACTGGATGCTTTCAACAGAGCTGGTTTGTTACCTTTAGGAATAATTTGAAAGTTATATATAAAAAAATAAAAAGTTGAAGACAACTTTTTTAAGGGTTGAATTTAGACACGGTAAAGACAACACAGATTTTTGCACGTTTGATAGGCTAAACACAACCCAATATTTGACCTCTGTTTTGGACTTAATTATGTCTAAAACCAAACGAGATATATTCTCAGTAGGGGCGCGGGGATGCTGGAGCCCATCCCAGCTATCTTCGGGCAGTGGGCAGGGGACACCCTGAACTGGTCGCCAGTCAGTCATAGGGCACCCAAAGACATACAACCATTCGCTCATTCACACCTAGGAACAATTTGGATTGGCCAATTGAAATGCATGTTTTTGGAATGTGGGAGAAAACCAGAGTGCCCGGAGGAAACCCATGCTAGCACGGGGAGAACATGCAAACTCCGCGTTGGAGGATTTGATGCTATGATCTCAGAACTGTGCCACCGACGCGCTGACCACGCAGCTGCCGTGCCGCCCACGAGTTATATTGATGCATTTGTATGTGTTTTTAATTTATCAAGTCCAAAAGTTTCAGTTTGAAGTGTATACTTTTCAATAAGTAACCAAAATGAAAAACTGGGTGGAGAGCAGCCAATAATTTTGGGGGCTTTTGTGGATGACTTCATGTAAACTTCTCGTGTCTGCTGCCGTGCACCAATTGTACCACATTACGATGATTTCACTTAGTCTACAGCAGGGGTCTCCAAAATGGGGTCTTCGGGCAACCAGGGTGCCCCCTAAGGACAGCAGATGTGCCCGCAGACCTGTGCTGAAAATAGCTCACCAGTTTTGGATCGTTGTGATTTTCTAGTAAAATCATGTTTTAGTGGTTGACTGAATCTATTAAACCAGGGGTCGGGAACCTTTTTGACTCAAAGAGCCATAAAAGCAAAATATATTAATTTTATTTTGGGAAAGAGCCACACCATATATGAGACAAATTGACTAAATTGCTAAACCCGCGCCCCAGACAAAAGCTTAGTCTTCAGCACATTTATTTTTGATGATTTGATAAAAATTATGAAAAGAGAATAATGCCAGAGCCCGTGTCCCAAAATCAACAAACATACCACTTTAAACTTGTGTCTTTCTTGCAATTACTCAAGATCGGTTAAACTCATTTTGACCCTTTTTTTTCATACATATTGGTTTCAAAACCAGATGTAAGCAGTTATTTTGTAAAAACGTCACAACATTCTGCAAACAGGGAGTCTGATGTGCTTATCTATGGTGCAGACGGAGAAGGGCGAGAGATGGGAGGGAGTGCTTGCACTTTTTGCATAGCTCCACCCATCCCTCCCACTCACCCAATCAAAAAACTTTAAGTTCTCTTCCGGTGTTTTGGCGTATTTACAGTGTGTTCTGTGGATTCATCATAAGGTATCTGAACACTGAAGACAGATAATATAGTGAGGTTTTATATAACGGATTCTTTAGCAATGTACAGCCAGAACGAGTTTTTTTTTTTTTTTATTCTTTTCGTGTGACACCTTGACTGTAAATTGTAGTAAAAAACGTGCCCTATATATTCTGCCAAGCACTGCTTCAATGACAGCTTTGGTTTGGCATTGTGGGTTCCTGAACAGGATTAGTGGCTTATGTTTTTGACGAGATGGAGAAAATTTGCATGCAATCAAATTTGTCTCCGAGCCACAGGTACTCATAGAAAGAGCCATATATGGCTCGCGAGCCATAGGTTCCCGACCCTTGTATTAAACCCTACTTCTAATAATTAACCTGCTAATAACATAGTAACAACAAAGTAATAACATTTTAAGTTGTTATCTTAGAAAAACATTTCCAAATGGGTTCCATTTGTGCTAATTAGTAACAAAAAGTAGCTCTCAGTTTATGAAAAGTTGAATACTTCTGAATATTCTACAGGCTTCACTTAGCACATCTTGACTTTTCCAAATCCTGTGTGCTTGTTCTCTTGTGTCCTCCAGATGTCAGTGAAAATGAGTTCTCCACTGGGCAGCACGAATTTGACTCCAGGTTAGAGCAGATGAAACTAGAAACCCCCCATGTTAAAAATGAAGCGGATGAACATGCCAGTGACCAGAATGCGGAGAAGGAAATAGTATTAAATTGTGTCACTGTAAAAAGTGATGATACTGGTGATGTGGAAGGCGATGGCAACATTTGCAAAAGTGCTAAAGACAACAGCATATTTGCTCCACTATCAGATAGTGACAACACAACCTCACACTCCCCAGATGAACAACCCGAAGCTGAGAGCATGCGCACGAATCATCTGAAATGTTCTCAGTGTGACAAGACGTTTGGAAACAAGAGGAATTTGAAACGACACATGAGATGTCACAAGAGTGACAAACCATTCAAGTGCGCGGATTGTGGTAAAGCCTTCTCTATCAAAGGACACTTGATTCGACACATAAAAACACACACAGGGGAGAAACCCTTTACCTGCTCAGCCTGTTCTCAAACATTCTCCCGAAAGGCTTCTTTGATAAGTCACACCCGGACGCACACCGGCGAGAAACCATTTTCCTGCTCGGCGTGCGGTAAAAGATTTTCTCACCGATCGAATTGGATGAGACACACGAGGACGCACAGCGGGGAGAAACCGCACCCCTGCTCGTTCTGCGACAAAAGATTCTCATTAATCGAGTATCTGGTAGCGCATGTGCGAACACACACCGGGGAGAAACCGTTTCCCTGCTCAATCTGCCACATGCATTTTCGAGATCGCTCGGCGCTAAGCAATCATGTCAGGAGACACAAGGATGAGAGACCGTTTTCTTGCACCGTGTGCGATGGGAGATTCCGTGATCGTTCTGCACTGAGTAAACACTCAAGAATGCACGATGGCAAAAATTCTGTTCCCGATGTTTAGATTTTAAAATCCTGGATTTTCTTTGATTTCTTCAAACAAAAACAGAAACTGTTGAAGTGTTTTTTTTAATTCAAATTTTGGTTGGCTCGCTTTGTCTAAAGCACAGGTGTCAAACAGGCGGCCCGCGGGACAGATCAGGCCCGCTAAGGGATTGAATCCGGCCCGCGAGACAACACTCAGAGAAGCGCAAGAGAAAAACAAGCTGCAGGTTAAAATATGTCCACTTGATGTTGCCAAAGCCAGGTGCCTCTCACAGAGACACTGTACTTGTATTTATTTCACTCTCTCTTTCTTTTCCACCCCTTTTCTCCCACTCTGTCTCTTTCACTCTTTGTATCTCTCTTTTTTTCTTCCTTTGTTGCTCTTTGTCTCTTTCTCTCTCTGTGTCTTTTAAACTCTTTTGCTCTAACTTACTTTTTTCCTTTTCTCTCTTTTCTCTTTCTCTCTTCATACCCTTCGCGCTTTCTTTTCTCTTTTCTCTTCTTCTGTCTTTCTATTTCTCTTTGGATTTCTTTCTTACTCTCCCTTTCTTTTCCCCCTCTTTCACAAATTTTTATCTTTTGTTTCTCACGCTCTCTCCCTCGCTCTCTTTTTCTTTATTCGTCCCGCCCTCTCTCCTTTTCCCTCACTCTTTCTCTTATGTCTTCATATCTCTTTTTCTTTCTCTTTAATCTCTTTAAGCCCCGACAGAATGTTTGTTCTATCATGTGGCCCCCGAGTTAAAATGAGTTTGACACCCCTGGTCTAAAGCTTTCCTCTATCTTGCCACCCACAAATACTAAATTCCCTTTGTCTGTTCCTCTCAGTTTTAAAAAAGCTACCAGTACTTAATATTTTTACAATCAGCGCATTTAAATAAAAAAAATCATGAAGTATCACAAACATGTTATGTTTTTGTGCTAAAAGATATGACACTGTCTCTCATCCTGACATCACAGCGATTTAGATAATCGGTATTGAACACTTTTTTTTCTTTATTATTTTTGTTAAATTGGCACATTGCATTTTGTTGCAGTTTTTTAATCCTTATTTTAGGCCTGTATACTTTCCTAACACTATATAGCAAATATGTAGTTATTTTAAACTGTACATAGGAGCAGAGAGAGGGAGAGAGAGATATTGAGGTTCATGAAGGGAGCGCCTTTAATGATGGGGAGCCGGATCTCGTTGCCACTTTCAAAGAGCCGGCTTCTAATTCGTTTCGTTCGCGAATGACACCACACTACTGACATTGATTGTGGCCACGTCGCCTTCTACTCCAGTTTTGTGCAAAATGTATATCAATTTAAGTTAATGGTGTACGTTAATGGTGTCTAAAATGTGCGAGAGAGGGATCGGAAAGTTCAAAGAGGAGCTTCGGGAAGTGCAAGGAGAGAACGAGCGACAACAACGACGGCTAAACCAAGTTAGCATTAGCAAGCAGCTGCAATATGTGTTGACCAAAGCAGGTTGGTTACTTTACTTATTGTAACATTTTTGGCATCTGATTTTCGACTCCTGAGGTCTGTTTAGGATATATATAGTGACTTTTCTATTTGATCGTCTTGATGCAGCTGCTAGTATGTGGAGTCAATTTGGTAGGCGTCGAGACCATGTCGGATGCAGAGGGTATTATGTCCGAGTTTACCATGTTCCATGCCTTCATGGCCGAAGCGGCTGATCGTTTTTTTAGCTCCTTAGTTCGCGCTCCACCTCACAGCAGTGCCATTAAAGAGTTATTAGCCTAGCCGTTAGCAGTAGACTCATCCAGAAGCACTCCACTTGCTCTCTCCCTGAAGCCGTCCAAGTTGCTTCTGGAACCCGATGATAATTTCAAATAGCACCTGCTGGTCTGGCCTGCATTTTTATATAGCACTTTTCTAAGTCACTGAAGACCTCCTAAAGCACTTTACAATGTGTTTCACACACTCACATAGCCAATGAATGCCACTACCTGCTTAAAGGGTTATTGGGGGTTCAGTGTCTTTCTCGCCTAAGGACACTTCGACATTCAACTGCTCTACCTCCTAAGCTAGTTTTTCCTGGTGATCGTGCTTCTGACTTTCCTTTGAGTTCAATTGATCAATATATTTTCAATGTAACAAGCCGCAAAAAGCAAGTGTTTGATATGCTTCCTAGATTGTTTATAGAGGCCGTGCTTTTTGACTGACATCTTACGCCTATCAGAGTGGCACACAGTCACACCCACCCAACACAGAGCATCCTCTCTAATCTACCCCACAGGACACAAGGCAAGATACAATAAAGACAAAATCAATTCAATTCAAAGTCTGCAAAGGAATGAACCAGCGATGACAGAAGTCAAGTCGAGTCATCTTTATTTGTATAGCCCTTTATCACAAGGAGTCTCAAAGGGCTGCACAGACCAAAGATTATTGCTAAGTACAGACTATTATTACACCGTCCCCTGATCTAAAACCGACGTGAGGGCAAGGAAAAACTAAAAACCTCAACATGAGGTAAATTAAGAAACCTTTGGAAGGGACTGCACATGAGGTAACCCCGCTTCCAGGATGACCAGGCAAGCGTGAATTAGCGAGCAGTCTCTGTTTAAACATTGGGAGGGTTATCATTGAATGGTCCTTATTGTCATTGATAAGGGTGAACATGTAAAGACGGCTTTTAGGGGCAAAATATGACCATATTATTGAAAAACTTTGTTTATTTTTTTTTCTTTGCAAAAAAAGGATTTTTGTAACAATGCATTTGCTTTAAAAATATTTTTTTTATGTGTGTAGAGATGTTCCATAGCCATGTCTGTCTTGTCTCCTGCAGACGTCAGTGAAAATAATCTTCTTCCATGGCAACAGGAGACAAAGTTGACTGGTGTTAAAAAGGAAGAAGATGAGTTTTTAAAGATAATTGACATTAAAAAGGAGGAACATTTGAAAGAGTTTCCCATGCCTGGAGCCCGTTTAACCTCCGAAGATCAACAGGAAGAGAACAACAAGAAGGTCTCTCCAAGCAGAAGCTCCCATCAACAGGAGACAACAGATGATGGTGACTCGTCCAGCTCTGCCCACAATGATGGCGACAAACAGTCGGAAGGTAATAACACATTTCACAAATGTTGGAATTAAGCTATTATAGTAATAAAATTTGTTATAAATTTTTGTTAGGGCCTGATTTGGTATGTTTGGAGTCATATATTTCAAACACAAATAGTTTGAACCTGTTGTCTATCTTTAGTCTTTTTAAGGTCCTATAAAATAACTGGGAACCCATAATAATATATGTAAGAAATCATTTTTTTTTTTAAATAGTACGTCCTTATTATTCCATATACAGCGTTTGTTTGGAGAAAAATGATGTTAGAAAACACAAGAATTGTAAGGAAAGGTGACATTTTTCTTAACATTGTAATTGCAAACTAAGAAGAATTGTATGACAGATTATGGAAGGAAATTATGTTCCATAGTCAATGATCTTTTTCAAGCCAATTGATTTGAAATCGAATATTTAAAGAATTATATTCCTTTATGGAATCATTAGCAACGGGATTTTTGAACATTTGTATTTTTTTGCATGGAAAATGGCAAAGCAGCCTGTCGATCTTGCGAAGAATTGCTTTTCAGTCTTTCTCTTAAAACAATTCTTCAACAGAAATGTGCCAGCAAAACTAAAATCAAGTAGAAGCTAAATAGCTAAAGGCTGATGCATTTGATGTAAAATACATTTTCTGTGTGTGAGCAGAGATTTTACACATTCATGTGTGCCTTCTGTCTTGCAGATGTCAGTAAAGAAAGTCTTCCTTGGCAACAGGGGACAAAGTGGCCTGGTGTTAAAAGGTCGGATGATGAGTTTTTAGAGGGAGTTGACACTAAAAAAGAGGAGGATGAATTGGAGTCTGTTCGTGTGATAAAGGAGGAGGAGGAGTATTTAGAGACAATTGACTTTAAAGAGGGAAAGGAGGATTTGGAGCCAGTTGACATTACAAAGGTACAACATTTGAGAGAGTTTCCTGTGACTGGGGCTCGTTTAACACCCGTAGATCCACATGAAGAGAACAACGAGAAGGTCTCTCCAAGCAGAAGTTCCCGTCAACACGTGACAACAGACGATGACGACACGTATGACTTTGTAAACGATTATGGCGACGAACATTCGGAAGGTGATAACACATATCACAAATGTTCGCAGTGTGGGAAAACCTTTAAAAACAAGCGTAATTTGAAACGCCATATGATCATCCACACTGGTGAAAAACCTTTTGCCTGCTCAATTTGTGGTAAAAAATTCAGCCTGAAATCAAACTTAAAAAGCCATGCGAGAATCCACTCTGGTGAAAAACCTTTTGCCTGTTCAGTTTGCGGTCAGAAATTCGCTGAGAGGGGGAACTTAAAAAGACACACAGGAATTCATACTGGTGAGAAACCTTTTGCCTGTTCAATTTGTGGTAAAAAAGTCACCAGCATAGGCAGTTTAAAAAGGCACTCAATAACTCATACTGGTGAGAAACCTTTTGCCTGCTTGGTTTGCCATCAAAAATTCACCCGGAAATCATGCTTAAAGATACACACAAGAACCCACACTGATGAGGAACTTTATACTTGCTCAGTTTGCGGTAAAAAATTCAGCCAAAGTGGACATTTGAAAATCCACACAGGAACCCACACTGGTGAAAAACCTTTTGCCTGCTCAGTTTGTGGTCAAAGATTCAACCAAAAAGGAAGTTTGAAAAGCCACACAAGAACCCACACTGGTGAGAAACCTTTTGCCTGCTCAGTTTGTGGTCAGAAATTCAATGAAAGAGGAAGTTTGAAAAAACACACACGAACCCACACTGATGAAAAACCTTTCTCTTGCTCAGTTTGTGGTAAAGAATTCAGAGAAAAAGGAATTTTGAAAGGCCACACAAGAACACACACTGATGAACAACCCTTTTCTTGTTCAGTTTGCGGTCATAAATTCACCAAGAAATCATACCTGAAAACCCATGTAAGAATCCACACTGGTGAAAAACCTTTCGCTTGCTCAGTTTGTGGTAAAAATTTCAGCGAAAAGGGAAATTTGAAAAGCCACTCAAGAACTCACACTGGTGAGAAACCTTTTGCCTGTGCAGTTTGCGGTAAAAGATTCAGCCATAATGGAAGCTTTAAAAGACACACAAAAACCCACACTGATGAGTCTTTATTTTCTTGCTCGGTTTGCGGTCAAAGATTTTCTTGTCAGGCCAAAGCCCGGAATCACATGTGTGCTGGTGAGAATAGCAGTCATCACCCTGCTTAATATGAGCTCATAGTTTACATGAAAAAAACACTGAATAAACAGATTTGTGTACTCTTGATGTCAGTGATATGTCTTAACTTAGCTAATTTTATTAATATTCTAGTTGAGAGAATGTTTTTTCCCAAAGGCATGAGTGTAGCAGCTTGTATCCTTTTTTTGATTGATTATATAAAACTGATGAATAACAGTAATTCTTACTATATGTCCTCAGTATGTTCAATTTTTGACTTTTCTAGAGTAATTTTGAAAGTTCATTTTTGAGTTGAATTAATCAAGATGGCATCTTTACAGGGAGTATAGCACAAAATTGCAATAAAGAAATCCAGGATAACTGAATAATCGCACCGGCTTAAATAATACACAGAAAATAATTAACACTGCAATTCTCTTTAAGTTCAGTGCCCTGACTGGCATCACAACACATACCATTTAAAAATATATATAAATTAAACATCTAGCAAACTAAAAAGAGACTTCAAGAGCTACAAAGTATCACTTAGCTATTGGTGTTTTTGTCTGTTTTGCTGTGCGTAGATGGATCCATTGATGTGTTTGTGCGGTTTATTATCACTTAATAAGGTTATTTCAATCATTAGTAAGGGAAACAAATGGCTTAGGTTGACAGGTATGAACATTGTTCATATCATATTTGGTTCCTTTTAGTAGGGTGATACCACGACATTGTATTTCATCTGTATTTTTTCGATCTATTATAAACAATTTAATGATTAGTAACCCCTCTAGCATATATCTGTCATTAATCATTTACCACTAGACAATTGTCGTAGTACTGTATATAGGTTAGACCAGTAGATAGCATTAATGCATCATCATTTTTAAAAAAAAATCCAGATGTAATTTCAGATGAAACGTCTAAAATTTGAAAAACATGGTCAGATCCTATGGGAATTCCATTATGGAGAAAAAAAATCGAGATTATGTAAACTTTTTCCACCTTTAGCTATTTTAACCCACCTTATCAATGCAAGCATTTTTATTAAGATAGTGACATAGTAACTGGCAGTGGTGGGCTGTGAGGGCCTGCAAGCCCTTCCCTGCTGGCTACAAAAATATCTAAATAAAGTGATGTTAGCTGTATTTTGTCCATCAATAGTCCAAGTGTTGCGCAAGCAGGAAATTGTTTTGTTGCTACCTCCATCCTAAAGGTAAGATCTTAAAGCTGAGCCCAATTCCAACCTGATCCGAACTTCGGCCAGTCAGGGCTAAAATGTCAATCAAGTTAGTGTCTGGCCCAACTTCGGTCTTTTCGCCTTAAAAAAAAAAAAAGTTATCCACCCATCAGTTGTGTTTGTACATTGTTCTTTTTAACTTCGACTTGGTTACAAAATACAGGCCCTGGGCTGTACGGAGAGCGGTGGGAGTGGCATCCGTCCGGTGCCGGGGGGACAACGGCGGCAGTCGGGTGCGGACCTCCGTCGGACCCTGATAACGGGCGCATGGCTGGGTTTAGGCGGCAAAATTATGTCTGCCACACCTGAGTTTTCACAATTAAATTTCGTGATTAAGGGCTATACAAATAAAAATGACTTGACTTTCAAGAGCCAGCTCATAAGAACCATTTCGTTCGCGAATGCCCCATCACTAATTCGAGATGGAACTGTAAGTGTAGTTGTAAATTCATGGCAGGCCACTGGTATCTGCAAAGCGTCTAATAATTTATTTTAAAAAAATAACACATTAGTGTATCATTATAATAACAAAAAAGTGGGAAACAAGTTGCCCCCTCTCAAAGCAAAGATAAACAAATAGAAATTAATATCATGCCAATTTTTGGAAAGCTTTGTTTATGTTTTAAAAATATTCTGATTTGTCACTCCCATGGGTCGATATAGACAATCCTGGAGCAGGGATAAACACCATTTTGAATTCACGGTTTATGGATCCCTTAACCACACGGGTCATAGGGGCACCACTTCCTGTGGTGTGTGGTGTTTCGTGGGCAAGTACAGCCTGGCGGCGCCCATCCCTCTCCGTACTGTTATTTTAAGTAGGGTTTCCCACCCCCACATGAAACGATAGTGTTTTCTGTTGTTACCAGCAGCAGGAAAAGCCCGCAGATCAGACTCGGATACAGCACCTGCATCATCTGGTCACCGTAGTTTTTCGGTGAAAAGCGTCATCCCGCTCTTTAAAGAAGAGCTGGACCTCAGTGTTGACGGGCAGCGGCATGTGAAAATACTAGATCCAAAATTGCTGGAGAAAAACTTTTGAGTGTCACATTTTACTGCATGACTTGTGGCTTTCATATTTATGTTGTAAAACAAACTTTGGCGCGATGAGGTTACACCCTTTTGAATTAGCTTTACCATATATTATGAAAAATATCAATTTATTTTGTAACATATTTCAAAAATACGTTTGTTGGCAGAATTTGCACAACTATTTATTCGGATACATGCGAAGCTGATTGATGAAGTGTAAAGATGAGGAATTTCTGTTGGAGAGGGTTCAGTCCAGTACTGTACATACAGGACGCAATTTTAACTTGGGTTTACAGTCAAGGTGTTACACAGAGCACACGCTGGGGACCAGCATTTCTTTGTGGTCTTCTAACTTTCCCCAGAGTCCAATTTAATTGATAATTTTATTTTGAACAGCTCAAGCTACACAGCCGTTTGTCGACTCTGGGGCTGGGCAATAGGATTCTGCCATAACGACTCAAATAGGCTCACACAGCTTGCTGCTTGCAAATTTTGCCTTGCCTTTATTGGCTCATGCTGTAAAAACTTGCCTCTGATTGGCCGGCGCTGTCAAAACCTAAACTGTGACAATCCAGGTTGGCCAAACACTCAAATCACAAAAGGGAAAAGTAAAAAATGGAACACTAAATCCTTGATTACAGAAACGTCCATCACATCGTAATATCAATTACGTTTTGCTTAATGGTGATACCCTAATAGTGGTACAAATTGTTATAAGCATTGGTTAGCAGTATAGCTTAATGTGAATACTAACAATTCAAACTCAGCAGTTCAATAGGTTATTTGGCACACCAATAGGTCCCAAATAAAAGCTCTAAAAGTTGAATTGAATCATTAAATCAAGTGCTGTCATGTTCAGGGGCATATTCAAGGACTATACATGCTGTACATCTAAAAAAAAAAACAGGCCGTCTTTTCATGTTTAGTATTCTTAGGAGGAAAGGAATGGGAAAAACAGAAAAAATCTGCACATATGAGATTTCTTAAAATGAAGTTGGCAATTTATTCTTTTCACTTAAGCAACACGTTTACAGTTAAATAAAGAAACAAAAAGATATTTGAAGCACAAAAACAAGGGCTTAAGGGCAAAAATCAAGTTTAGCTTGGGTCCCCTAAACAACTAGGACATATCTTTTAACAGATTTTATGAACATAAGAAATTGTTAGTCCATTTATTTCAGTAACAAGGTTGTAATCAAGTAAGAGACTAAAATATAATCAAAACCTAAAACAAGGGATGATGAGAAGAGAGTTTGGCTTAGGTCCATTTAACACAATTATTACATTAAAAAAAAATCCACAAAAAAGTCATCATGTCTACATCACAGGTCAAAAATAAGGACATTGTAGATTCATTGAACCACAATCAGATTTAGAATAAATCTGTTAAGAGATCATCATGCTGAAGTCAACTACAAAAACATAATATATGTGTACACAAGAAAAATATTTCAGAAGAGTCAATAGTGGAACATGCTCAGGAGTAGAGGTAAGATCTTAGGCCTGGGTCCGAACCCGGCCCGAAATTCAGGTGGGGCTTAAATGTCAATCACCATTTCTTCCTGAAAATTTGTGTTTGCTTCGCGCTTGGTCCCTCAAATCAAGTTAATTTGTCAGGCTCTGTCTGGGCATGATTTTTTTAGGCCTGATCTTACTTCTATTGAAGATATATTGTTATTATTCATTGTTCCTATTATATGCAAATTATTTAAGCTGCAACCCTTGTGTATTTTACAAAAACTATTTCAAAATTCGCATATTTATAAAACACAACAAGTAAATTTGAGACATGTCACTGACATCACACAAATGTGTTCTTTCAGTGGTAGCTGACATTTCTTTAATGGAAATGTGAGCTTATCTCAAGCAGAAGAATCATAAAATTCTATTCCCACCAGCACACTTGTGACCTTGAACTTTAACCGGACTTGAGAACCTTTGGCCACAAACTGAACAAGAAAAAGGTTTCTCTTTAAAGTGGGTACTTGTGTGACGTTTTAAGTTATCTTTCCGTCTGAATTTTTTATCGCAAACCGAGCAGGCAAAAGGTTTCTCGCCAGTGTGGGCTATTGTGTGGATTTTTAAGTTTGATTTCAGGCTGAATTTTTCACCGCACTCTGAGCAGGCAAAGGGTTTTTCACCAGTGTGGGTTATCACGTGGATTTTTAAGTTTGATTTCAGGCTGAATTTTTGACCACAAACTAAGCAGGTAAAAGGTTTTTCACCAGTGTGGGTTCTTGCGTGGATTTTTAAGTTCGATTTCTGGGTGAATTTTTGACCACAAACTGAGCAAGAATAAGGTCTCTCACCAGTGTGGGTTCCTATATGTTTTTTTAGGTTTGATTTTAGGCCAAATCTTTGACCACAAACTGAGCAGGAAAAGGGTTTTTCACCAGTGTGGACAATTATATGGCGTTTCAAACTATGCTTGTTTGGAAATGTTTTCCCACACTGGGAACATATCTGATATGCGTTGTCCCCTTCCAACTGTCCGTCGCCATCATTGTGTAGGGAGTCAGGGGTGTTGCCATCATCTGTTGTTGCGTGCTGACGGAAGCTTCTGCTTGGAGAGACCATCTCGTTGTCCTCTTCATGTTGATCTTCGGAGGTTGAATGACCCCTAGTCACGAGGAACTCTCTCCAATGTTCTTTCTTTTTAATGTCAACAGACTCCAAATTGTCCTCTTTTTTAAAGTCAATAGTCTCTAAATACTCATCTTCCTCCTTTTTGATGTGACCAGGCTCAAAATTGTCCTCATTTTTAATGTTAACCATCTCTAAAAACTCATCTTCCTCCTTTTTAACACCCGGCAAATTTGTCTCCTGTTGCCAAGGAAGAAGATTCTCTTCACTGATGTCTGCAGGACACAAGACACACAACAAAATTTATCAAGGGTAGTTTCTTAACTAAGTTAATTACCAATCCTCATTGAAGTTTGAAATTGAATCCACCATTTCTACCCCCCTCTACATCCAAACACGAACTCCACTATAGCAGCTAGAGTTACTTCACACCAAAAGTAAACAAACATTTTCCTTTTTATGTATATTCCTTTATAATTTGGTTCAAGCATTTTCACATATTACACTTAAGTAGTAATGGCAATTTGGTTGGTGGGTTGGATCCCTTAACCACTAGGAATGTGGGTGCATCACTTCCTGTGGTGTGTCTGGTGGCACCCATCCCTCTCCTAGCCAACATATGCTCCCACCCGGTCTCAAACCGGGGACATATCGTGTATTAGACGAATGCGCTAAGCACTGCACTACGAAAATATGCTCATTTTTGTGTTGACAATGATAGCGTCGCAGGTTCGATTCCTGACTCCTCAGGGTTATAGAAGTGTCCTTTGGCAAAACACTGAATACCTAATACCCCCAATAGCAGGTAGTTGCCCTGCATGGTTAACGATATCGGTTAGTGTGTAATGGGAAAAGTGAGAAGCACATTGTAAAGCGCTTTGGGAGGTCTTTATTGACTTGAAAAGCACAAAATAAATGCAGACTATTTACATTTACATTGAAGGATTTTATACATTTGACTATAAAGGCTTTTATACGTTTGAATACAAGTTACATTTATTGAGAGCAATGAAGATTTTCACCGAGTAGGCTTAAGTTCAATGACAGGTCACGCTGGTCCAAAAGCAGAATATTTTGACTAGGGAATTTTGATAACAGGACTCTGACCGAGGGCGGCAGGCGATGTTTTTTTAACAAGGCCCTGATGACGTAGAAACGCTCGGTGCTTTTGAGTTTTTCAGACATCGCGACACCCAGGTTGGGCTTCATTGGCACGCCCATTGGAAGAGTCGGCACACCATCTTGCGGAAAGGCGTGGACCGAGAGAAAAAAGCTAGAGGACTTTAGAGAAGGCTGCCAGAGATGCCAACGACACTAATTCGACTAATTAGGCCATTTTCAATGGAGTACACTTAGTTACATTGTTAAAGAAATTAAATCTGCCCCTGTGTAAAAATGTCGGCTTTTCTTGTTCATCTTTTCCATCAAGAAACGAGCGCGCATTGTTGGCTGAATGTAGGTTGTGTTAGGTTAATGGAGTCAGATAACTAATTCGAACAATTTGGTAAACGATACATTTTAATATTGAATTCCCAACAACATTTACATGGTTTTGGTACCTAGCAACACGCGCACAGAAAAAAAGTACTCTTCACCAGCAAAGCATTGGTGCAAAAAGCCTCCTTGGGTTTCTTCAAAAATAAAATAAACTACAGTTTTCCTGGAAAAATGGTCAGGGGTCCAATGAGGTGTTCCATTTTTTTCCTTTCTTTGACCTATTAGTGACTTGGCACCCTTATGGCGATACAGGTATTTTTGGGCAGTGCTTCTAATAATAATAATAATAATTTCCTTTGTATTGTCATTCTTTGTAACAATGTACACAGAACGAAAAGTCGATACACCTGACCCGTTGTAGCGAGCCGATGCAGCCGCAGCCAACAGAGGGCGCCGCCATTATACCAATTAGGTATGACCCCAAGAAGGAAGAAAACCTCTCGCACTCCACCATTCTTACTCAGGAAGCAGTCTGGAATTTTGAAGAGGTCTTTAGCTGTGGTTCTGTTTCTGACATATTTACAAAAAAAGTAGATCTTCACATATGGAAATTGTGTTGTCAAAACGTAAATAAGCAATAAATAGGCAGTTTTAGTGGCTGTTAGTTGCTTAATCATATTATTACTTAAAGGTTTTTCATGAAGTTGAATCACCGACTGTTCTTTAAGCTCACCGTCATTGTCATTTATACGGCTGGTAACTGCATTAATGGGCACAGGGATAGTTTTTATTTTGCATCAATTGCCTCATCCAGCATGACAGAGACCATGTCTAATGGTGCAGGCAGAGTCAGCTCATACCCTACAATGTGTTTATTTCTTTTACACTGCACAATTTGGTAAAACCACTTTGTATGATGCAAACAAGGCACGCTGGTTTTCTGATAAAGCGCTCATGAAGCGGGATGATTGTTGTATGTATTCGTCTTGTTTTCATAGAGAGAATTTAAGGGTCTCATTTTCATTATTGGCTTCATCCTGTCCGCTGCCAACATTTTAAAAACACAGCAAGCACACTGCGCAGTCTTTCTTCATCTCCCTTCGTGGTCGCAGGAAACAAGCGCTACATACACTTCTTCGTACCTCTTCATCTTTGCTTTCGAGCCACTTAAAAGACATAATGCCAAAATATTTAGATAAAGTACATCCCACATGTTATAAAGTGCTTATTATCAAACTCAAATGTGACCCACATTCATATTTTCCTTTTTCAAACAACACCGGGCTCACTCACAAAGCGATCGCTGACATAATCAGTGAATCTTAAATTGTTCTGAGTAAGAATGAAGACTTTGATATGGGTTCTTTTTTCGAAACTTTAGCGTATTACATCGTGGTGATATTAATAATTTGTTCACAAAAATATATATTAAATGTTAAAATATATGATGTCATCTGTATAAATTTGAACAAAGGAGATCACTCACTTTCCCCCCAAAATGATACATTTGTCTCTTAGCGAATTGCTTCTTTGTAGCTATAAAAGGATCAAAAGAGCCCCGACCATGGACAAAGAAAAAAAACCCTGTGGCAGAGACGTACGATCGATATTTCTGGGTCTGCTAACTTGTTAGAAATTTTCACTACAAATCCTGGAATACTCGAGTGATGCCAGCTAGCCAGTGTAGTGCCTCGGCACAACACTTGTCACACGGCATTCAAGGTTGGAATTGGGGGGTTTAGTCACCTGATGACTCCCAACACAGCAGTTGGGTCTAAAATGGCGGCGCCCTGTTTGGCTGCAGCTGCATCGGCTCGCTACAGTTTAACTGTACAGGTCAGGTGTATCGACATTTCGTTCTGTGTGCATGGTTACAAAGAATAACAATAAAAGTAAATTCTTTTTCTTCTTCTTCAAAAGGAATAAAACTCCAAAACGGGCTTAGATGCTTCCCCACCGCACAGGAATTAATTACCACGGTAAAAATTGGGGGTTGTGATTCCCTGTCACGGTTATTGATATTTGTTTTAACTCGACTGCCTATTCAAGAGCCCCTGCCGTCCGTCATGGCTCTCATTCTGCCAGATAAGGCAACGTGACGTCACCTGCAAAAAGTCAATACTTGATTTGGTCTCCACCTCCTAGCAGCTGCATCAACAATATCAAATAGAAAAGTAACAGCACATATTCTAAACGAGGTTTGGGAGTGTCATCAAAACTTAGGTGACCAACCTGCTCCATTCGACACAACTTGTAGCCTCTTGCTAATGTTAACATCGTCCCTTCGTCGATGTTCTCGCTTGTTCTCTTGAACCTCTTGTACTTGAAGCTCCTCTTTGACATTCCCTTCCCCTATCTCGCACATTCTAGCCACCTTTAAAGCTCATCGTTAACTCGTTTACAGGTACATTTAGCTTGTCCACAACGCCACGTAGCCAAAAACTGCCCCAGAGTGATTCGGATAAACAAAGAAGGTGGGCGGAGCTACAAACAAACAACTTCCGGTTCACAACAGAGCTCACCGTTTACTTCTTGATTTTTTTGCTGTAGCATACCTGTAAACAGGGTTGGGTAGGTTTCCTTTAACTTGATTACTTTCAGTTACTTTTGGATTACTCCAATACCAAATATTCTAATAAAAGACAAAGGAAACTAAATATGAATACAATTATTACATTTTGTGCAGGCTTGGGGAGTAACGGGACTCATGGAACGGCAAAAACGATGTTGGCAAGCTGTTTAGATTTATTTTCATTTTGTTTCTGTCGCATTTTATGTTAGTTTTGCCGGAGATCAAAGAGATCAAAGTCCCGAGAGAAAGCTTACCACGTGTTGTGAGTCATAATTTTATTCATACTTAGTTTCTTTTTGCTTTTATTAGCATATTTGGTATTGGATTAATCCAAAAGTAATTGAAAGTAATCAAGTTAAAGTAACCCTACCCAACCCTGCCTGTCAACCTGTATGTTTTTGCCGTACAAAGTACGTTTATTATGCATTTTAAGACGTGTACGACAGACGAGAAAATCTGTACGAAAAAACACAAATTTGTCTATTATGGGTACCATCCAGTATACACCGACTATCACGAAACGGTAAATCAATCAAGTCAAACGATTCCGCTGCGGTAGCCTCTATCTCGGTATTGTTTTTTTCGTTGCAAACGAAGCGAGCGGTTTGATGTAGTGAAAGGAAGTCCGTCTCTTTTTAGAGAACCGGCTTTTTCGACTCAACTCATTAAAGACAGCCGGCTTTCAAACGGCTCACTTGATTTGATGCATTATATTACGAATTATTATGTTGAATAAAGAAGTTAAGAAAAAAAAGGAAGTATAAAATGAGAAAGTTAAAAAAAGACAGGTTTGTGTTAGTTCTTGCACTTTTTTTATAATAAACTTCATTCATGTCAAGCAACTCAGAATCTCACAACAAAATGTTAATTAACAATATATATGATATAACGAAACACATGTACAATATAACACGTTAAACTACATAAATAAACACGTTAGAAAAAAATTATGGTGTGAGATTACTTTGTATTTTGTAAGGGAAAATACGATAGTTTGTAAGGGCATGGAGCCCTGGAGGTTGACAGGTATGCTATAGTAGTAGTTTGGTATATTTTATGAAGTATTTTGTTATGAGAGAATATTGACTTGTCCAAGGGGGATTTCAGATTGAATTTAGAAAGGACTGCAAAACATACGCTAAGCGCAAATGTTTATGTCTCAAAGTCTGGCCCGTGATCTATATGTTACTAACATGTGATCCGTCAGTAATTTTGACAGCAGTATAAAATACATTTGTATTAATGAAATAAAAATCGCCATTTCACCAGATGATGGCAGTAAACCTTTGGCCACCTTGAATATGTTGACCCACCCCATTTCTGACATGTGAGTGCCAGTGAAAATTAGAGTAATGTTTCACCGAAATCTGAAACAACTGTGTCTGGCTTATTTACCAAGAGAATTAGGCTGTTTTCGAAGAATATACAGTGATACACGCTATATAAATGCAGACCATTTACATTTACATCGATACCTCTATGTACATATGATATTATAATGTTCCCGGATTGTGCTTGTATCTAGAATTGCCCGTATCTCGAGCAAAATTTCAGGATACAAAATTACTTAAAACCAATTAATTTGTTCCCAGCCTCCCCAAAACATCCAAGTTAACCCTAAATAGCCATAAAACGCCTCTCTGTGAGCATAAGAAAACATATTAAAACAGTAATTGAACATAAAAATATAGTAATAAAATAAATATAATAAGATTATGATAGAATTACTTTATAGCCTGGTGGTAATGTCTGAAAATTCTTATAACTTTGAAAGACATCTCGTATCTCAAATTTCGTGGACCTCAAGTGGATTGTATGTAAAGGTATCACTGTAATATCAAGAGGCACTGCGGGACGAAACATGCTGACTACAAAAAGCTAACTAGAAACGAACGCTGTAAAAATCTTTAGCAACTGGAAGCTGTTTTAACGGCACAGCAGCGCTTTTTTGGGAGACCCTGCGAGTCAAATGAAAATGCCACAAAGGTGAGCTACAAGGTCACCAAGCACTGCAAACTTTTGACGGAGGGTGAATTAATTGGACTGTTAAAAGAATGCCAGGCTGAATATTTGGCCTGACTCATTTTAATATCACCAAATCCGGCCCGCTTTCTCAAAAGTTTGGACACCCCTGGTTTAGGGAGTCTGACTGTAATGTTTTGTTTTGTACTTGAATTTACTTGACACAAGAGCAGGCTTCGGAATGAAGGATTTTATACATTTGACTGTAAAGGACAGTTTAGACCGGCAAATTAACCTGACATGCATGTTTTTGGAACGTGGGAGGAAACTGGAGTGCCCGGAGGACACCCACGCAAGCACACATGCAAACTCCGCACAGGAAGGTTTGGTAGCAGAATATTTTGTCTAGTTCTGATGATAACAGGACCCTGACGGAGGACAGCATGCGTTGTTTTGAGAAACGCTCGGTGTTGTTTTGAGGACCCCACACATTGGGACGCTCATCAATGAGATGGTGAAGCCCAGGGGGTTTCCTTGGCACGCCCATGGGAGGAGTCAGCACGCCATTATGCGGGGAGAAGATGGCGAATAGGAAAAAAGCTAAAGGACTTCAGAAGAAGGCTTCCCACACAGACTTAAACGTCACTAATTCGGCTGTTTTTGGAGGAGTAAACTTAGTTAAATTGTTAAGGAAATTAAATCTGCCCCCGTGTGAAAATGTCGGCTTTCCTGTTAATTTTTTCCCTCAAGAAACGAGCGTGCATAAATTGTTGGTTGAATGTAGGTTTTGTTTGGTCAATGGAGTCAGATAACTAATTCAAACAATTTGGTAAACGGTGCATTTTTATATTTAATTCCCAACACTGTTAACTTTTGTCTCTGGCACTGTGGGTGAAAAGACTGTGATTATCCAGATAATTCCAACAGGAGCAACAGTCTACATCTTCCTCTAAAAATCTTTCTGTTTTGCAAAAGATAAAAGGAGATTATGTTCCTACAAGCGGTGCCATTGCTAGCCATTTGGGTGCTCTAAGCACAAATGCTTTATGGCGCCGAGACTCACTCATTCTTATTTATTTTTGAATTGGATTGGTACGATTTTTGTGGAACAATTGTTCACCAGATGCAGTGCTAGCTAGCGACCAGCAGAGAGCAGGCTTGTGTTCTCAATAATTGGAGATACGTTGAATTTCTATTTCAGGTGGGTACATGATTTTTTTTTGTTTTTTAATTAATTTACATCACGTTAGTTTTCAACGAGTCCCCAAAAAGTTATTTTAATTGGATTCAAATTCTACAACATCTTATTTAAGGGCTGTCAAACTCATTTTCATAGAACGTAATGTAAATCCTCTAAAGGCCAGATAAAACTTGTAAACAGGGGTGATTTTTAGCACCCAGAGTGTCTGTCTGGTTTCATTTGTTCACCTTAAGGTAGATTGTGTAATATTTGACCACTAGATGGCACTGTATTGTCTAATGCAAACGAACACCAGTGCCGAATGAGCACAGCGTAGCAGCAAGATGCCAAACAAACATGACGGCTATTAGGTATGTTACAGCTATGTAACAATGAAAATTAACATTGGTATGATAGTAAATGTATTTTTTTTGCCTATCATTCAAATCACTATTGTTTTTGTACCATTAGGAGGCACTAAATATTGTACACCGTCCCTTTAAAGTGATTTAGCCTCTTTCAACTCTGTTCAAGAGTGTTATTTCCCATTTGTAAACATAATTTTTCCAATAATTTAGTCAGCGTTTCCATAACATTTAAGCCTATCTTGCCTTTTATTTAAAAAAAAAGTGAGTTTTAAAAATGCTACAATTTATGGGAGTGCTTGGGTTGAATTTGGGGGTGCTTGAGCACCTGCAAACACGGTCTGGTTACGCCCCTGCTTGCAAATGTAAATAGAAATTCATTGAATCATATATAAAATAAATGTAACCACTCCCTTAAGTCAAATAACTCTGATTTTAGGGCTTATTTAAGTCACAAACATGACAGTTGGATTAATACAATGTTGCTACACAAAGGTTAGATGTAACATGAGCATAAAAGCTGTAAAATAAAAAAAAAATAAAAAAGACATATATAAGTCTTTGAGAAATTAAGTCAATTAAAAGTTAATACATCTAAAATAAAAGCAGGGTGTTGGAGAAGTTTACTTAAAAAAACATATTATAGTGTGGTTTATTTTTATTATCGCCTGCACAGTTAGACTACGTCGTTACGTGACCTTTCCTACTTCGTGACTACGTCAATGTTGCCATGCAAGTTATCGTCTTTTTGGGGAGGCGGGTTTTTCGTCTCGTCTCACTAAAAAGAGCTAGCTCTTTCAGCACCTGAACGGCTTTTCAAATTGTTTTGTTGCTTTTATCCATATATTACGATTTATTATGTAACAATATTAAACAAATTACCTACAGCATCAACAACAACAACAACAAAAAGAGAGAAATAAATAAGAGCAAATAACATACAAAGACAGGGGGACAGGGGATGGACAAAAGGAAGGAAAAAGCAGGTGGGAAAAGTGAAAAGCAAGAAAATAGATGGATAAAGGAGAAAGGGAGGTAACAAATAAAAGAAAAAGGAAAAAAAGAACAGAAAAAATAAGAAAGAAGCTGGGAAAAAAACAAAAGGAAAAAATCAAGAGAAAACGAAAGAAAGAAGGAAAAAAAGCAAGAAAAACTTTTTGGGGTCTATTTGATCCCTCCTGTGTTACATTCAACTGATTTGCAAATCATTGGAACAATATAGTGAACATTGACTGCCGCCACTTTGTAGTTACATAGCAGTCGACTGGCATTATGGGGAAATGTAGTTTTTGGTCAAGGCACTTGTTTATTTTTAGACAAGCAGACATTTTAATTTCTCGCTGGCTGCATTTGGCAAGGAGTTGGACACACGTGTCCTGCTCCATTTGAAATTATTCCTCTATGGGTGAAGGTTAAAGTGTTATTGGGCGGAGTAGGGGGGTCATAAAACTATTAATAGCCTGAAGCCAACCACAAGCATAACACTGACATATTCTGACCCCAAAACGCATCTTGTATTCCACAAGTGTTAAACTCATAGCCTGGGGGCCAAATGTGACCCACCAGAGTTTAAAACTAATAGGTGTCTAAAGATAAATGGGTCAAAAGGGTGCTTCGACTCAAAACTACATTTCCCACAATGCCTGGTGTCCGCAAAGTGAAGGTTCAGAGTCACTCCACATTAAGAGCAATTGAGAATTAAATTATCCTAAATTTGAAAATATTTTCTTATAAAGTGATACTTCTACATACGAAATTAATTTGTTTTCAGATTGTGCTCATATGGTTCATTTCTGTTCCAGATCAAATTTCTGTCTGGCGGACGAGCTAAGGTGGTAGCGGTATCAAGCGTCTCCTGGACTAGCGGTGTCAGTTGTAAGGTCGCCATTTGAATTAAGGATTAGTGCTCAATCTGAATTGAAAATAAGATACAAGCTAGCATAGTGCGCACATGTCGTTCTGGTGCGTTATCTCAGGGGTGTCGAACTCTTGGGTTCGGGTGCCACATGGTAGAAAAAAATTCACTGGGACTGGAGTAGTATATCAGAGAGTAAGGGAGAGAAAACAAGAGAAAAAAAGAGAATCACAGAGGGAGAAAGATAGAGAAATTGTATTGTATTGTATTTATTTGTATTCAGCCAGTATTAACCATAAATATGATAGATACAAGAAATCATTTGACACGCGAACTCTCAATAATGATAATACAATAGAAGTAAAAGAATAGAGTAATAAAAATACTGTAGTGTATAATACAAAGCAATTATATAGAATAGTTTAAAAAGAAAGAATATGTAAATAACAAGACTAGAGTAGAATAGTTCGGAGGAACGTCGTTGGCATAACAATACTATACATAATAGCCTAAATCAATTCCCATTGAACATACGAATAACGGAAGGATAAAAACTCTTTAAGATGTGTAGTCTTGCTCAAAATGGAGCGAAGACAGCGACCTGACGGCAGGTAATCAAAGTACCTGCGAGCAGGGTGACCGGGATCGTCTAATTTTTAGTGTCCGTTTGCTAGTTCTCTAGCTTGAAATTGAAAGAAGGAAGAGAGAAAGAGTGAGAAATATACAAAAAGAAAAAAAGACATAAGAGAAAGAGAAATCCAGCTTCAGTTGTTTTGTGAGTGGCGCCCGGCTTTGGCGACATAAGGTCAACATATATGAAAGTGCAGCTCGTTTTCCTCTCGGACTTGACTCAGCATTGGCCTGATCTGGCACGCGGGCCGCGTGTTTAATGACCCTGTGTTTCATAAGATCCTCCAAACTGATGTAACAAGTATTTTTGCCATGCCAATGGAATGTGTAAATAAGTGTAAAGGTTATCTGTAATCGATCATCGAGGAGCAAAGAGGAGCAAAGTCCCGCTCATGTCGTAAACAGCAGCAGAGAGAAACCCCAGGGTTCGTTGACCTATTCCTGGTTGAATTCAAGCACTTTTTAAGGACTTTTAAAGCCAATTTTCTAATTCCTCTATTACCATTAAAACAAAAAATATGGTGGAAATCATGTCTTTGACAGAGCCACACACATATCTGCGATTTACATATACCTTTTTAATCTTGTGTGTGCTTTTATCATGACTTATAATTTAAGGCAGGGATTCTTATTACGTAGATGGCGATCCAACACTGGATCACTGAGGTAGTACTGGTAGATCGCGGTTAAGTATTAAGTGCATTGTATTTGTTGGCACACGCTGCAATTTAACTGTGAAATGCAGGATTTCAGCGAAAATTTTGACCCCAAAAAAGCACATGGCTTGGTTTACTGAAAAAAAAAAAAACAGGTCACTCAAACAAAGTTGCAGGAAACCTGGACGAAAATGGCGCACTACGAAGTTTAAAGTTTTCTGACCCACCTGGTGTGAGAGCTTGAACTATAAAGTAGTTCTCTCTTCAGCTAAAGCGTCGATAAAAACTCATATTGTTGGGATATGATATAATGAAATTGTATGTTTAATTGCGGTTAAAAAAAATTGTTAAAACGTCATATAACGAAATTGTGAACATGCTTAATTGCTGTCGAGAAAAATTGTTCAAACCTCACATTGTTTATTTGATGTAACTAGTGTCAATAAAATTGTTCAAACCCCCAAAAAATCAGCTTAAAATCGCGGAAAAAAATTGCTAAAACGTTACAAAATTGTGAATATGCTTAATTGCTGTTAAGATTGTCGAGAAAAATTGTTCAAACCTCACATTGTTTATTTGCTAAAAACCAAACCAAAAAGTATTAAATTGCTGTTAAAAGTGTCAAAAAAAATTGTTAAAACGTCATATAACGAAATTGTGAACATGCTTAATTGCTGTTAAGATTGTCGAGAAAAAATGTTCAAACCTCACATTGTTTATTTGATGTAACTAGTGTCAATAAAATTGTTCAAACCCCCCAAAAAATCAGCTAAAATCGCGGAAAAAATTGCTAAAACGTCACGAAATTGTGAATATGCTTAATTGCTGTTAAGATTGTCGAGAAAAATTGTTCAAACCTCACATTGTTTATTTGATGTTACTAGTGTCAATAAAATTGTTCAAACAAAAAAAAAAAATCTTATTTCTCTGATATTATTGCTGCACAGAAAAATAATCAGAAATTCTTGTTCGACGCAACAGGGACACCTATTAGACAGCAACTTAACCCTAACAGCTCTTCTTTTAATAAAAAGATTTAACTTATCTGAGAAGAAATTTCAAAATCATCATTCTGATACCTAATCTTCCCTTAAAAATCCTGAAGTTATAGAACACTTTCTTGATGCGGCTGTTAAAAAAATGGTTTCCAGTTTTAGTGATCTGTCCCTTGATAGTCTTACACGGATGGTCAGAAGGGCCAAAGAAACTACTTGCCTGCCTGACCAGTTTCCAGCTTCACTGGTGAAAGCCCTGTTTGGCTTCAGATTTAAAAATTATGAATACATTGCCCTCTTCGGGTACAGTTCCGGTAGCCTCCAAGAGAGCTGTCATTAAACCCACGCTTAAGCGACTTAATCTTGACCCAGAAAACCTTTGTAATTAAAGTCCAGTCCCAAATCTCTTTCAAAATTACTTGAAAACGTTGTTGCACAGCAGCTGAACGACTATGTCTGAAAATAATCTCTTTGAATTTGTTTAGTCAGCATTCAAGGCAAATCACTCTACTGAGACAGCCCTGGTTAAAGTAATCAATGATCTTCTCTTAGCAATAGATTCCAGCACCTCGTCAATGCGGCTGCCGCTGGATCTCAGTGTTGCTTTTCGATACTGTGGACCACATCATATTATTCAATTGTCTGAAAAATGGAATGGTATCTCAGGCACAGTACTCTTACAGACAGGACGCAATGTGTTAAATATGGCAATCTGACCTCTGTATAATAAAGATGTTGATAGTTGGTCCAGCTCATTGTTGTGACTTCTCAAACATTGCTCTGAACCTTGACAACTGTTATATCAACAAAATTGACTTATTAGAATTGTGGTTTTTTTTTTTTTGCTTGTGATGTAATAAGTAATGATTAAGAGTCCAAATGAAATGCAACATTTGCATTTAAATTAATATATCGTAAAAAGGATGATATTGGTGTCTATTAATATGCCTTTCAAATGAATACTGTTAAATAACTAGGTATATGTCAAAGATTTGATCATTTTCCACAAATGTAAGTATTTTCCTCGTTTTAGTACAAACCTTCCTGTGTGGAGTTTGCATGTTCTCCCCATGCTTGCGTGGGTTTCCTCCGGGAACTCCGGTTGCCTACAACACTCCAAAAACATGCAAGTCAGGTTAATTGGCCGGTCCAAATTGTCCCTAGGTGTGTATGAGCGAGTGAGTTGTCAGTCTCTGTGTGCCCTGCGACTGACTGGCAATCGGTTCAGGGTGTCCCCTGCCCACTGCCCGAAGATGACTGGGATGGGCTCCAGCAACTGAATATAAGTGTGTTATAAGCATAGATTCAAACACTTCCACTGAGGTTGCAGATCGAATATCAGGGGGAAGAGCATTCCACAACACCAGGGCCCGAATGGAGAATACTCTGGAACCTGCGGTTCTCTTCTTGGCTCTTGGGATCACTAATAGACCAGCATTTACGAGCAAGAACATAGGGGAAATTAAATACAAATTTCACAGATGAGTATTTAAAAAGATGGACATTTATAAGATAGGTTATTTATTTTTACTCATTAATAATCAATATTGGGTTGTTTTTTTTGTTTTGTTTTTTGAACTGAAGTGGTTTTAATACGGTGGATGAGTGGTTAGCGCATCCGCAGCACAGTACTTGGGTCATGGGATCAAATCCAGCTACCAGCCTTCCTGTGCAGAGTTTGCATGTTCTCCCCATAACTGTGTGTGTTTCCTCCGGATACTCCAGCTTTCTCCCACATTCCAAAAACATGCATGTCAGGTTAATTTGACAGTCCAAAATATCCATAGGTGTGAATAAACGAGTGCGTTGTCCGTCTCTATGTGCTCATTCTTTTAATATTAGTGCAGTAGAATTTTAAAAAACTACTTTTTAGCACTAAATTTTATACTTAGTTTTGTAGTATTCTGGTATTTTGTGTCAGTATTACTGTAGAAATGTTCTTGCAGAAGTTCTGTTGCATTTATTTCGCAAAGTATCATGATGCCCCCCCCAAAAACATATTTTAAATGTTAATACAGAAAATAAAAAGCTACGATATGCTTAGAATAATGTCAGTGCAGATATTGCTTTTAAAAAATGTTACACAGTTTCACATAGAAATTTATTATTAAAGATACATTCAGTCATCACATTTGTTTGCATAATATTTAAAAACGTCGAGAGACTTTGAAATGAAAAATAACTGAACTTTTTTACAAGGCACCCGTATAGTTGAATGCTGGGACATGCTTTTGGTAAATGTTATATATATGTATAAAATAATAGGCATCAACAAACTTCAACCGGTCTTTTAAAGTTCACAAAGCACACCATTAACTATAATTATTATTATTGCTGTTGTATAAAAGTTGACTTCCAGGTTCCACACTTTTATAGTTTAAAAAAGATGCTAATTGCATAACAAGTATATCGCTTTTCAACTACGTTTATAGTTAAATTTGAATTTAGAGATGAAAAAAAAAAATTGCTGTCCGTAAGCAATTTTACTGCCAAATTCATCAAAAACCAGAAAGCTACGTTGCTAATTTTTAACAAAAAAGATCTGCTGAATGTTAGCATAAAGGCTATTGGCTAAATAGGCTTGACAGCTGAATGTTAGCTTATAGCGAAATGCTGTCGACTAGCAAACTCTGAACATGACATTTATTGCTAAAATTATTGAAAACCAGAAAGCAACATGGCTAATATTTAGCAGAAAAACTGCCCAATATTAGCATATAGGCTATTAGCTAAATAGTCTTGACTGGTTAACTGCTGAATGTTAGCTTCGGAGTAAATGGTGTCGACTTTCCAGTTAAAATGATCGAAAACCAGAAAGCAACATGGCTAATTGGTACTTGTAAAAAAAAAAAAAAAAAAAGTTCCTCGTTAAATAGCTAACACTGAATCTGACAATTATTGCTAAATTAGTCAAAACTAGAAAGCAAAATGGCTTTCTCCAAAAAAGATCTGCTAAATGTTAATATGGAAGCCACTGGCTAAATTGTAGAGAGTAGCTAACACTGAATGAGACATTTAATGACAAAATCATTGGCAAATGATTGAAACCTGAAAGAACCACCCTCATTTTTGGGAAAAAATATATAGATCTGCTGGATGCTAGCATGTGAGCTACTTGCTATATAATGTCAACTAGCTAGCACTGAATGGGACATTTGCTGCCAAAATGGACAAGACCCAAAAGCAACGCGGCTAATTTGTTAGCAAGTAGGATACTTGCTAAATAGTCTTGACAGGGGTAACTTCTAAATGCTAGCATGAAAGCACAAGTCAATACCGTTTAGCAAGTAGCTTAGATGCTAATATTAAAAAAACAACACAAACGAGCGTGACATTTACTGCCAAAATTAACAAAATCCGATAAACATAACTAAAATGTACAGAAAAAGATCTGCTGAGCTAGTCAACACCATTTAGCTAGTGGCTTACATGCTAGCACTGGACGTGACATCTACTGGCAAAAAAATTCAGAAACTAGAAAGTAAAACTGCTAATTTGTACTAAAAAGAGCTGCTTAGTGTTAGCTAATCAACACTAGTTAGCAAGTAGCTTGCGTGCTAACACTGAACATGACATTTAATGACAAAATGATCGAACACTTGAAAGCAACACAGCTATTATGTACCATAAGGATCTTCTGAGCATGGAGGCCACCAACTAAATAGTGTCGGCCAGTTAACTGCTAAATATTAGCATGTAGGCTACTAGCTAAAATAGTGTGAACTAACAAACACTTAACGTGCTATTTAATGCCGCTGATATTTTTGGGAGTCTTTTTTTTGTACAAATCGACTAGCGCAACTTTCTGGTTGGCTCCTCAATCCGACAATAGGTCAATATCACTCGAGCTCTCATCTTACCCATTTTGATTTGGGATTTTTTTCAATAGCAAGTCGTAGAAGTTCCAATATGTTTTCACAAGAACCCCCAAAGTTTTTGCAGGTTCAAGTCTGCGCCAAGTCCAGTCTGCAGGTTCCGGTTGCCACATTCCTCCCAGCGCCGGACTCGCCCTTCCTCCACCACCACAAACTTCCATTGGACGTCCTTCTCAGCAGGAAAACTAACAGAACCAGACCAGAGTCCGTCCTGGTCCTCCTCCAGTGGGACAAAGTCCTTCCAGTTTCCCAATTCCACCCGGTCTCCCGTAACCGCCAACTTCTGCGACGGGGACTGGGTAAGGTAGTGGACTCGAAAGGTGACTTGGACTGTTTGGACTTCTTGAAGATCACATCTGGCAGTTTGAGGTTCTGGTTGGATGTGGGAAGACCTCATCCAGGGAAATTCAGGGTTGCCGTCCATTATCCATTCATTGTGGTCCATAGTTGCTTCCATGATGTTTATTTCAGTCTTAGACTCCTTGGTTTCTGCACATTCTGTTTTTTCAGGATCGCCCACTGAAACTTTCATAGACTGTCTTTCCCACTCAGGTTTTCGTTCTGGTGAGCTCTCCACTTGGTTGGCTTCTTCAGTTCTGAGGCTAAACTTGTCTTCATCTTTTCGAATAAGTGATTGATCTTGAAAGCAAATTTGAGATGCTGCACTGACTTTAGCTTCCATGGTCATCTCAGGGGCTTTACATCCAGGTTCCAGGGATTCGGGACTGACTTCTATGCTGGTAATGCCACTTTCTTCCCTGTCAACATTGTCATTTGGCAGCTGCTTGGGTTCCAAGCCTGTGGGGCAAATTTGAGGCCCTGGACCAACTTTAGCATCCATGGTTATCTCAAGGTCGTTACCTCCAAAATCCAGCAATTCAGGACTGACTGCCATGCTGGAAATGCCGCTTTCGCCGCCAAGGTTATCGCCCGACTCCAAGACCGGGATGCAAATATGAAGCTTAGGCAGGTTGCCAGAATCTTCTGTCAAGACAGGAAAAGGGACCACAAATGTCAAATCTGTATTTTCATCTTTTGGGCACTCAAGAGAGGAGTTTTTTCTGATGTGTGCCTGGTCTGCACAGTTAAACTTGAGTTCCTGGGACGTTGTCGACTGTTCAGTGTCATGGGCACACTGATCTTGGTCGACTAGCGTTTCCTGGTCAGAAACAGAAGCTGCGAGGTTGTAGAGATTTTCAAAACCTGCATTGCCCTCGGTTTTTGATGTGGCATCATCTGTCACAACTGTTTCAGTTTTGTCTTCAACAGGGGAACTTTCCTCTTCTGGTTCTTCCTGATTACCCGTAGACTCCTCAGATGTGGCTTCAACTGGAGTTTCTACAGGGGTGAAACTTGCCACTTGGTTATCGGATAGAAGTGGCAGACTGACCAAATCGTTGCTGAAACTCTCTACTGAACCATCTAGATATGGAAGGAGGTTCTGTTCTTTGTTGGTTGTCAGACTTTGTTTCTCAGTTGGAGTTTCCCCGTGGGTGAAACTTGATAGTTGGTCATCTGGTAGAACAGGTGCTCTTGAATGGACCACATCACTGCTGCAACTCTCTTGACCATCTTGATCTGGAAGAAGGTCCAGGTCTTGATATGTTGTTAGACTTTGTTCTTCAATTAGAATTTCCTCTGGAGTGGAACTTGGTACTTGGTTGTCGGGTAAAAGAGGCGCACTTGAAAGGACAACATCACTGCTGCAACTCTCTAGGCCATCTTGATCTGGAAGAAGGTCCAGGTCTTGATATGTTGTTAGACTTTGTTCTTCAATTAGAATTTCCTCTGGAGTGGAACTTGGTACTTGGTTGTCGGGTAGAAGAGGCGCACTTGAACGGACTACATTGCTGCTGCAACTCTCTACAAGACAATCTTGATCTGTAAGGAGTTCCTGCTCATGGTTGGCTTTTTGCCTGTGGTTCTCTTCAGGATCAGCCAGGATTTCTTGAAAATCCAAGTGTGGCGACTGAGTGGAAATATCATTTTGATTTCTGGATTTCAGATCAGGGAGGAAGTCTAGTTCTTTGTTGGTTGTCACACTTTGTTCCTCTTCAGGTTCAGATGGGGATTCTGGATTCATCCATTGGAGTGGCTGTGTCGCCAAATCTTCATCAAAACCTGCTGCAGTTCTTTCATGGTCTTCAATTCCAACTTCCTGTTCACTACAAACCTCTGAAGCAAGGTACACTTTTGGATCTGTACCATTTTGGAAAGGAGTCCTCTCTTCAAACTCTTCCGATAAGCTCTTTACTGTTAAGATTTGTTGTAGATCTAGATCTGCTGTTCCAGTTTCCACAGTGGGTTTGTAATCCTGATCTTGGTTCTTGGGTTCCTCAATTGTTGGCTTGCCTGGTGAAAGCTGAGAACTTTCCTCTTCCTGTGTCGTTTTCCCGTTGACAGTGTTTGACAGTTGTTGGAATTCATCAGAATTCTGATAGAAAGACAAGAAGAAATATTGTAAATTTATGTCTTAATGCCACTTCAGACAGAGCTACGAAAAGCAAAATTTGTTGAATGGAACATATTGGGGCGAGACTATAGAACTGTGTTCCTTAAATAATTCAAAGTGATTAAACACTCCGGCTCTGTACAAGCCTGATTTGGAAAGTTCTAAGGGTACGTATGCACACCATAATTTCTCGACCGAGCAACCTTAGCATGAGAAGACCAAGAGGAAATCTCATTCCAGCAATGAGATAATATTTGACACTGCAACAAAACATGATCTACACTTATTGTAGCATAGACAACCACTAGCCCTGCGATTGGCAGGCAACCAGTTCAGGGTGCCCCCTGCCCGGAGATGGCTGGGATGGGCTCCAGCCCCCCCGCGACCCTAATAAGGATAAGCGGTACAGCTAATGAGATGAGATGAGACAACCACTAAGTCTGATTTTTGAATGCGTTTAACACCTCATGCGCTAAAACGCATTTCCATCTATTTATTTACACTTGTACGTACATACAGCAATATGCATGCTAAATTTTTGTGTTGAGAGCATTTACACCCCTTCGCCATTAAGTAGAGATAGAGGCTCGGAAATGATTTTCCCTTTTTGTTGTAAATGTACGCCAAACCATGGAATCATTGATGCCTTTTTGGCTTGTACAATGTTTGAGAGCTTGCAAACAAACTTAGCCAAGACACTCCATATCCATTTTGTCTCTGGCCTTTTAATCACTCCTTCTCCATTACTGGATACTGTCCAAAAAGTTCTTTTTTACTTCAGACATGATCTGTTGCAAACATTCTCACACGTTGCATACTTGTACAACTATTTCCCGTCTAGATGTTTGTAAGCATTGGTGAAAACCTCCAGACATAAGTGTGAGAGTTTTTATATTAAACGGATGTTCTGCATTGTGATTGGCTGAGATTTTATAACACAAATGAGCTATGTTTTTGAATCCCAACTGCGATTGGTCCGCCTCTCATTTGAATTAAATTGATTAGACTGTGATTGGTCAAGCCGGTGGGACATCAGCTATTCGAGCAGTAGCTCAGGAGTTAGAGCGCTCGTCTTGAGACCAAGATGTCGCAGGCTCGATTCCCGGCTCCTCAGTTAAATGTTGAAGTGTCCTTGGGCAAGACAGCGCACCTCTAATCTCACCACTCAGGCTGGCCTCCTGGGGAGTGGTTGTCAAGGCAACCAGGAAGAACCCTTTGATTAGCAAATACGAGATACTCCACTTTCATACCTTGGGCCACATCAGACAACTCAATCAGATGAATAATTGACTTACTGTGGAATTCCATGCATATGTTTGACATTGCTTCATGATTTTTTTCTTGACATTGCAAAACCAAAATGCTGACCCAGCACTGAATGTCCTACATGCGTTTAGATAAAATGTTCAGTAGTGTCAGAATAAGTGGTTTTATGTAAAATGCTGAAATAATTTGTTTTTCACACGTAAAATACTTCAAGTTTCGTGCTGCGTTATATACATTTCCTTATTTGGACTATTATTGGGCTCTATTGTACTTTGTTTTGACATCATTGTCGTTGTTGGCCAATTATGCTGCTGTTCTTTGATATCCACACCCTTTATTGCTCATCTGCTTTTTGTAACCTTGAAGATTTATTTAAAAGAGGGTCCTCAGGGGAGGGCTTTAGAATAGGATGGAATTCCTTATCTGATGGCTACTCTCCTGTCCTCCTTGCAAGCTTAAAATACATTTGTCTTCTCGCCTTACTTGGAGTGACTTGGTTTGTTGGTTGGATTCCTTAACCACAAGGGTCATAGGGTGACCATTACCTGTGGTGTGTTTTGGGCAAGTGCAGCATGGTGGTGCCCATCACTGACTACTTAATTTAAACTTAATTCCTACAAACAAACCAAAAAACACCTTACTTTTTCCTGGCAGATGTCATCTTCGGCAAACTTTTCGGCACTTTGTGAAATGTCATCATCTTTCGCGCACGCTTCAGTCCTCATTCGCGTCCCCAACTTTCGTTGACCAGGTTCCTCCAAATCCGATTGGATGATCGTAAAAGAGGGCGGGGCCGACTCCACTGGATGCAGAGATCTGATGTTTAAGCCACGATGTCGGACTTGGAGGCCAATTTCCACAAAATCATCCTCTTCTTTTTTCGTCAAATCTACCAATTGAAAAACCTTATTGTCAATATTCAATAGAAAAATAATTCTACAGTAAGTAAAACAAATTAAAAAGAAAATGCATTAAAATATATCTCAATGACGTAATAACAAAAATAGTAATAATAATAAAAATAAATATGTGCATATTCTGGTCTATGAACAGAGCTGGGGCCAGAAGATTTGGCTGGGATTTTTACAAGTTACTTTCGAGCTGTGGCCATTAAAGGGACAGTGTGTAATATTTTACTATAAGTCGCTATTGTGTCGTGCAACCGAATAAAAGCTACAAAAAATACAAAGTACAGAGACTCAAACAACAATATTTAGGTTCTCATTTTTTGCCAAGCATCAATAGGAATGGAAATAGTTCTGTGTTAAATAATAATAATAATAATAATAATAATTTCCTTTGTATTGTCATTCTTTGTAACAATGTACATAGAACGAAATGTCGATACACCTGACCCGTTGTAGCGAGTCGGTGCAGCCGCAGCCAGAGGGCGCCGCCATTATACCAATTAGGTATGTCTCGGTCGAGGCGCGAACCAGCGACCTCCCAGTCTCAAAGCGGGCACACTACCATCTAGGCTACTGAGCTGGTATTTAAAGTGACAGTGTAAAATATTTGACCACTAGATGTTGCTGTATTGCATTGTGGAATCAAGAGTGCCAAAAAGCACAAGGAAGATAATAAAATATGGAGACTCGAAGGGATTAAATTGCCCCACTTAATTTTTTTTTTTGCCAAGCCCTTTAAAAGAGAAGGGAAAAGGGGAAATAAAAAAATAAAGGTGAAGAAAAAAAAAATCCTAAAAAGAATATATAAAAAGGTTAAATGTGTTTCTTTTTACTTTCTTGCTCTCATTTATCTTCTACATTTTCCTTTCCACCCTTTTCGTCTATGTTTTTTCTGTTTTCATTGTGCTTTTTAACACTCAACACATAAAACCGTAACATGCAGTAAGCAAATATTACACACTGTCCCTTTAACTATAAACGCTCAGTAAATAAAGCTTGCTTGAACTAATGGCCTTGCTTGATTGATGAAATTGAGCTTTTTCGGTGGGGGCACGTTCACTCGAGAGCGCATGCGCACTTCCAACAATACATTCAAAAGCTTTTCTCATGGTTGCGTCATATTTTGGTTTGCATCACCTGTCCATTGAGAAAAACGGTGCAATTACGTCATAGTTCAGCCCACGGATTGGGGGGGGGGGTCATTAAATCACTAATGCATTTTAACACTACGTTACCCTTTCAAAATATCAATATACATTTATATAAGGCTCTACCTGGGGGTTCTTGAGTCACAATTGGAAGGTTCGGTTTTTTGGCTCTCTGGGTGCGATCCACGTCCTTGTCCCTCCTCCTCGTCCTCCTGGTCCTATAGATAAGGAATCCAGCCAGAACCGAGACCAGGACCAATAGGACCAGAAGCAGGGCAGGTCCGTGGCGGCCAATCATGCAGAAAAAAGAAGATAGGTCCAACCGTCTTTCCATGGACACACTAGAAGAGGTATCAAAAGAAGACATCGTGGCTTTTTTTTAAATTTGGCGTGTTTTCTTTCTGCGTGGCTCTTTTTTGCGTGGCGTGGCGTCAGGCGCGTGCGTCTGCGCGCACCTTCTTGTGGGTGGCAGGTGCAGCTCATTGGCTGATAGCGGACGTGACGTCACCAGGACCTCATTAACAAAAATAGCACAATGCAACGCTACGGGTTTTTTTCTTTTAAAATTTAGCGCCTCCTGGTGGTTAAAAGAAACACATCATGTATTTAAAAGAAAACAGTACTCATTTGCATCATATACAAGCATATAAGTGTGCTTTTTTGAAAAAATACGAGTAAGTGGTCAAATTTGTATTTATTTGACATAAGATGAGGATCACCATAGGAAAGATATTTGTTGGCCATCTTTCTGCAAAGGGCACTGTCTTTTCTTTTTCTTTTCTTCTTCTTTTCCTTCTGTTTTCTCTCATATTTCTCCTTTCTTTTTACTTTTTCCCCAACTTTATTTATTTCTTCAGCCCTTACTTTTTGGTCCCTTTGGTTCTTTTAATTTGTCTTTTTTCCGTCTTTTATCTTACTTTTTTGGTTATTTTTATTTTATTTTTTTTTCTGTTTTCACCCTTTTCATTCATGTTTCTCTTCTGGTTCTTTCTCCTTTCCCCATTTTTTTCTATTTTTCCTGTTTGTTTTCATTATTAATTATATTCCACCCTTTTAATATTATTATTTTTTTCTTTCTCTTTAATTCAACAAAACGCTCTACTGAAAAAATAAGAAAAAAAATGCTCATGTCGGTCTATTCGAGTCTCCATAAGTTGTACTTTCTTTGTACTTTCTTTGCATTGTTTGTTTTACAACACAGTAAAGCAACATCCAGTAGTCAAATAGTACACACTGTACTTTTAAAACACCCAACCATCTAAAAAAATAATCCATCATGTTTCCAAATTTAAAAAAACATCTTGCGTCATTAAAAAAAAAAAAGAAAAAGAAAGCGAAAAAAAGCAACACATATCACAGTAGGAGAAATGCTGCTATCTAGCGGAAAGTCACAGAAGTGTCAGTAGGGAATCTCAAAACAGCTCAGAATGAAATGAAATTCCATCCATCCATTCATTATCCACATCGCTTATCCTCAGTAGGGTCGCAGGGGTGCAGGAGCCAATCCCAGCTTTCTTCGGGCAATGGGCAGGGGACACCTTGAACCGGTTACCAGTCAGTCGCAGGGCACATAGGGACAGACAAATCACTCGCTCATTCACACCTAGGGACAATTTGGATCGGCCAATTAACCTGCATGTTTTTGGAAAGTGGGAGGAAACTGAAATGCCCGCAGGAAACTCATGCAGGCACGGGGAGAACATGCAAACCACACAAAGAAAGGCTGGTAGCTGGATTTGATCCATTGACCTCAGAACTTTGCAGTGAACAGGCTAACAACTCATCCGCCGTGCCACCCAAAATCGAAAACCATTCAACTAATTCCAACATAATATTGTTTTTGTCCTATTAGGAGAGTTTAAAATATATTTCAATGGGTATTTAACTGAGTTTTCAATAAGTTTTTAATCAATGACTGTCAGAAATCAAACCCGAGAGAACACGGAAGAAAGACGAAAGTAAGCACTCGCTGAAGTTTTTTTATTTTTGAAAGATTTTTTCATTGGACATAAAAACAAAATTTGCATGGATAAGTAAAAAATACAGAGTTAACATTTTCAAAAGAACATATGGGGCTGTGTAAATACAGATAAAATAAGTACATAAAATAAAAATAAAAGTAATGACATTGTTAAATCAATGCAATGGGAAGATTCTTAAGTATGTCATAATGAGATGGCACAACATTCATTTGGACAGGTAACTTAAAATTAGTTTTATCTGGTTATATCAGTATCAGAAATATTTTATTAACACTCCACTTATTGAAACATGAATATTTTGTTTGTTTGTTTGTACATGATTCAATTGTTTGTTTGTTTGTAAATGATTCAAATTGAATCTTTTCTTCCGGCGCCGTCACGAATGGCAGCCACTCCAGCAGCTCCCGTGTTATTTTCGATTGTTCTCGATTGTTCTCAGCTCAGGGATGCTGCTGGAAATGTGAATTTCCCTTCGGGGATGAACAAAGTATCTATCTATCTATCTATCTATCTATCTAATTCCCTCGCCCAAAGTTCATCAAACTTAATGATCCAATAATAAAAAAATAGAAAGATCACTGACAAAATTCTGAAAAACAGGGTAAATGTGGGTCAGCACGGCGGCTCAGTGGTTAGCGCGTGTGCGGCACAGTTCTAAGGTCTTGGGAACCTCCTGTGTGGGTTCAAATCCAGCTACCGGACTTCCTGTGCGGAGTTAGTATGTTCTCCCCGTGCTTGCGTGGGTTTCCTCCGGGGACTCCGGTTTCCTCCCACATTCCAAAGACATGCATTTCAGGTGGATTGGCCGGTCCAAATTGTCCCTAGGTGTGAATGAGCGAGTGAATTGTCTGTCCCTGTGTGCCCAGCGATTGGCTGGAAATAAGTTCAGGGTGTCCCCTGCCCACTGCCCGATGATTGCTGGGATGGGCTCCAGCACCCCGCGACCCTACTGAGGATAAGCGGTGCAGCTGATGAGATGAGATGAGTGTAATATTTCTCCGTGGATGAAAATATTTGCTATATATAAGAAAATATTTATTGTATTTTCATCATTTTCGTCCTGTAAAATGAGTCAACATGTTATATAATCGCTGGTGAAGTTGGTAGAGAAAGTGGAAGTGACAGGAGTGAGACAGAGCTGAATTTTTCCAGAATTCTTCGATATTTGGACAAGATGAGAACATATGGTTGGTTTCAATATTGATTTTGCAAATTGAGCAGATATTATCTTCAATTTTAAAACGTGCTTTTAATAGATCATTCGTTGAATAAATAGTGTTCACAATTTAACGTGTTTCTTTGACTTTAAGGGAATATAGGTTAACTTAAACATATACAGTACTTCTCAATCTAGTTACCAAAGTTTTAAGGTTAAAACTTCAGATTGTAGTAGAATGAAGAAAAGAACATACTCGAAGTCAGAGATTTATGTTTTTGATAGCCCCTTCCAACGGAGGTGCGCGTTTCCATGATCGGATCAGGGAGAGATCACGCTCCTCCTTTTTCAAGACCTCATTTATTGGGAAACACAAGAAGGAAACAACACATTTGATTGGTTTATATGAATGCAGAAAATGAATCTGATTGGTTTGGACAGGAATCACATATTTAAATGCAGTGTATGACGTTGGTCGCTAGTATGATAAATAAGCAATAGGGATAGTGAAACTTTGTAAACACAATGCATCTCTGTGTGCCTCTCGAGCAGACTTGGAATGTGGGAGTCAAACTCTCCCAAAAATGAAACTTTGTAAGCGCAATGCGTCTCTGTAAGAAGAATGGAATGTGGGAGTCAAAGCCATCTTTTGACCTTGGAGGTGCTTGGCTCTGAACACCAAGTGGAATCGTAAAACTACAAACTATTTGGAGTCAATGGCTGCAAGGGACATGTTACACTTCTTTTTTAATAGATAACTCTCATCAAATAGGTTTTGAAACGACCATAGTTAGAGCAAAATAGTATATGAGGTCTCTGTTTTAAGCACTTCATTTGTGACTTAGTTTTGAAGTATTACAATAGGGTTTTTTATGAATTTTTTTTAGTATTTCTGAAGTCGGATTTTAATTGAAGTTCTGTAGGTTTTTGTTGTTACAGTAGTTTTATTTTTGTACTATTTTGTAGTATTTCGGAAGTAATTTTAATGTAGTATTTCCATAGTTATATTATTTTAATATTGTGTAGTACTTTTCTTGTATTTCAAAAGTAGATTTTTCTTGTTGTATATCTGTAGTAATTTCGTAGTATTTTTGTATATCACAGTAGTTTTATGCTTATAGAATTTTTGGAGTATTACTTTTTTTGTATTTTTGTACCTTATCTGTTGTATTTTGTAGTATTTCCATATAAGAGTGTTTGTTGTATATCTGTAGTATGTTTGTAGTACAGTGTTACTGTAGTCCCTACAACCCTGCTGAGGATAAGCGGTGTAGATAATGGAGGGATGGATGTTCCTGTCGTTTTATTTCTGTGGTATTTTTGTGATATTTCCATAGGAGAATTTTTGTGGTATCACTATAGGTGTAATTTGCAGCATTTTCGTTGAAAACCTCTTGTAATAGTATTTTTGTAGTAATATTCCTCTTGTAGTTTTTTATGTAATAGTATTATGTATCGGTATTTTCTAGTATTTCAGTAGAAGTATACTGGATGTATATCCAAAGCAGTATTTTAGTTGTATTTTGTAGAATTCTTGTAGTATTTCCATAGTAGTATTTTTGGGTAAAAAATCTGTAGTAGTATTTTTCAATATAGTATTACTGTAGGAGTATTTATGGAGTAATTCTATTCTATTTTTTATTTTCAGAATGTAAGCAAAATAATATACGAGGTCCCTGTTTTCAAGCACTATAGTTGATATTTAGTTTTGTAGTTATTGTGTAGTATTTTTGTTGTATTTCAGTATTTTTGAGTGGACACACAAAGTGACAATGTTGGCCCGAAAAATAGTTAACTCCTCTTGAGGCCCCCCTAGTGGTTGCGGGACCCCAAGCAGCCTCTTCGCTCGCGGACGCCTTGGGCCGGATACCAATCCCCCCCAAAAATGACCTGTTCCTATGTCATACATAACCGTTATTCCAGATGGTAATGGAGTGTGGTGAAAAGTTCTGCACACAGTCATTTTCAGTACAGTACAGCAGAATTTGTGAAAAACAGACAATTTAATTGTTAGTTTTCCAGTATCAAAATCACATAAAAGGACTTGCTGAAGTAGCCCCTTTTGACCGCTGGAGGAAACCCAAATTTCATTGATAGTCAAGTCACACTGACTTGAATATATAAGAGAGAAAAAAACAAATGAGTCATTTTTAGACCTGTTTTTATTTATTACATTTTCGTGCAATACCCAACAGTAAAAAGGCCCCTTTTGATTAAATCCAACAAAAAGTTATAACGTCTATATGAGAGGTTAAAAATTACTCCAGGAGTGAAGTCAAAAATTGAAAATGCTGAGGAGATATCATAGTAATTACTCTTATTCGTTATTTAATTTCATATATTCACTCAAAAAGGACACAAGCTGTAATACTCGTGCATTTGAAAATAAATCATTGTCAAAACTAGAAACAGTAAAATTGGGCTAGTCACCGACGTCAAGAGTACACAAACCAGTTCCTTCAGTGGTAGCTGCCTCTTCTTAAATGTACAGTGGTTTCTGAAAAGTATTTGAACTTTTTGGAAATACTCACATTTCTGCATAAATCATCAAATGTGATCTGATCTGTGTCAAAAAGACACCGTTTTTTAAAAAAGGTTTTTGCTTCAACTAAAACCACCCAGAGAATTCATGTGTTCATATTTGAGGATAACGTGCAAACAATGAAAGAAGGAGGGAACTATCACATTTATGTTTTGTGTTCCCTCTTTTTTTAGGGCAGCAATAACTTTAACCAGACACTTCCTGTAGGTGCAGATCAGTCTGGAGCATTAATCCGGACCAATTTTGGCCCATTCTTCTTTACAGAACTCCTGTAGTTCAGAGTCAGATTCATGGGATTTCCAGCATGAATGTCTGCCACACCATCTCAATGGGGTTTAGGTCTGGACTTTGTCTTGGCCCCTCCACAATGTGTATTTTGTTCTTCAGAAACCGTTCCGTTTTGGATTATTGTCTTGATGCATGGTATCCTCACTACAATATGAAAATCAAGTAATATTTGGGTGGTTTTAGTTAAAGCATATGCTGTTTTTTCATCTGTGTGGTTTTGAAAATATATTATACTTTTTCATACCGCTGTGAATGGAAACTATGACTTCATATTAAGTAGAGAGATCACTGCTTGTCTCAGCAGCACACTTGTGACCCTGAGCTTTAACCTGACTTGAGAATCTTTGACCACAAACTGAGCATGAAAATGGATTTTCACCAGTGTGTGTTCTTGTGTGTTTTTTCAAGTGTATTTTCTGACTGAATTTTTGACTACAAAATGAGCAGGCAAATGGTTTTTCACCAGTGTGGATTCTGACGTGTTTTTTCAAGCTTCCTTTCTGGCTGAATTTTTGACTGCAAAATGAGCAGGGAAAAGGTTTTTCACCAGTGTGAATTCTTGTATGGATTTTTAAACTTCTTCTCTGGGTGAATTTCTGACCGCAAACTGAGCAGACAAAAGGTTTTTCACCAGTGTGTGTTCTTGTGTGAGTTTTTAACGTACTCTTCAAGCTAAATTTTTGATCGCATACTGAGCAGGCATAAGGCTTTTCACCAGTGTGAGTTCTTGAGTGGATTTTTAGGCTGCCACTCTCAGAAAAGTTTTTACCACAAATTGAGCAGGCAAAAGGTTTTTCACCAGTGTGGGTTCTTGAGTGGATTTTTAAGGTCCCACTTTCATAAAAGTTTTTACCGCAAACTGAGCAAACAAAAAGTTTTTCACCTGTGTGGGTTTTTGTGTGTCTTTTTAAGTTTTCTCCCCAGCTGAATTTTTTACCGCAAACTGAGCAGGCAAAAGGTCTTTCATCACTATGGGTTTTTTTGTGCCTTTTTAAGTGTGATTGCTGGGTGAATTTTTGACCGCAAATTGAGCATGCAAAAGGTTTTTCACCACTATGGGTTCGTGTGTGTGTTTTTAAGTTTGATTTCTGAGTGAATTTTTGACCACAGACTGAGCAGGAAAACGGTTTCTCACCAGTGTGGACTATCATATGTGATTTCAAACTACACTTGTGTCGAAACATTTTCCCACACAGCGAACATTTGTGATATGTGTTATCACCTTCCGACCGTTTGTGGTTATTGTTCTCTGCAGAGTCGGACATGTCATCGTCCTCGTCTGTTGTTACACGTTGATGGGTGCTTCTGCCTGGAAACACCTTTTCATTGTTCTCTTCATGTTGACCTTGATCTTCGGACGTTAAACAGGCCCCAGTCACAGGAAACTCTGTCAAATGTTCCTTCTCTTTAACGTAAACCGGTTCCAAGTCCTCCTCCTTTTTAACGTCAACTATCTCAAAAACATCCTCCTCTTTTTTAACGCCAGGCAACTTTATCTCCTGTTGCCGAGGAAGAAGATTCTCTTGATTGACGTCTGCAGGACACAAGACACACATTAATGTGTCAAAACACAGTTTTAGAATTTTACACTTTGTTAAGACTATCAATTGGTTAGGCCTGAAAATATTTGGACGGAAACCCAATTTTCACAAATTGGGCTCTACATGAAACCACATTGGCCATGAAATAAAATATCTTTACCAGAATTGAGGTGCAGAGTGGTTGAACAATAACATCTGACAGAAAACAACGAAATAATTAAAACATAATTTACAATTAAGCATAATTTAAACAAGACGATTTGTTGTCAATATTTTGTTATTAATCCTTTGGAGGCAATGACTGCCAGAAGTCTGGAAGCGACGGAAACATAAATCCTAAGTTTACTCCTCTTTAATACTTTACCAGGCCTTTACAGCAACAGCCTTGAGTCGTTGCTTGTTTGTGGGTCATTGCACCTTAAGTCTTGTCTTGAGCAAATAAAATGCATGCTCCATTGGGTTGATATCTGTCGATTCACTCGTGCAATTGCAGAATAATCCACTTATTTGGACTGTTCACTCTGCTAGCCTCTGGGAAGAGGTACTGCAGTGTGCGGTGCAGGACCACCAGGCTCCGCAATAGTCTAGTCCCCCTGGCCATTAGACTGTTAAATGGTCAATCTAACATATAGTTAACTTAAATCTAAACGGCTGCTAATCTGACTTTTTGCACTACTGGCAGTTTTTTTTATAGCTTGCCACTCCTTGCACATTGCTCTCTGCACTATTGTAATTACAGCGTTATTGTTACAGTGTTAATGTTACTGTGTACCTGACTTGTTAACCTGACTGCCCATTTTGCACATCTGGTTAGCTACTCTTCTTGCACTATCGGCACTATGGTAAAATACTATACGTAGCCAAAATACAATACAACATTATTTATATCTGTACATTCAAGAAAACTGTGGGGGTCAGATGCATCGACATTTCGTTCTGTATACACGTGTACTAGAATGACAATAAAGTAGATCTGAATCTGAATCTAATAAACTCCTGGGCTCCTTTAGCTGCATGCTTTGGGTCCTTGTCCATCTGCACTGTGAAGCGCAGTCCAATTATCGCAGCAGCGTTTGGCTAAATCTGAGCAGAATGTTTTATCTTGTATACTTCAGAATTCATCTGGTTACTTTTATCAATGAACACAGGTGACGCAGTACATGCCCATGCCATCAAACTGCCTCCACTATATTTCACAGATGATGTGGCGTGCTTTGGATCGTGTGCAGTTCCATTTTTCTCCCCAAACTTTCTTCTTCTCATCTTACTGGCACAGGTTTATTTTTAGCTCATCTCTCTATAAAGCACTTTTCCAGAACTGGGCTGGCTTGTTGAGGTTTTTTTTTTTGCCAAACTCAAGTCTAGCCTGTCTATTATTGGGACCGATATATGGCTTGCACCTAGTGGCCAACTCTCTGTACTTACTTTCATTAAGTCTTCTTCCGATACCCACGCCCTCAAAAGTGTTCTTCACTTAAGTAGATGTTATAAATTGATTTTTCTTCGGCGATCATCCGTTGCTATTATGGTCCGTGGACGTCTAGGCCATTTTGAATTGCCAACCTCACCAGTGCATTCCTCTTTTTTTTTTTAGAATATACTAAACTGTTTATTTGGCTTCTTGTAGCATTTCATCGATCTCTCTTAAGGATTTATTTGTTTTTTTTTAGTCTCACAATCTTCTGCTTCACCCCCATCGAGGTTCTTTGAACGCATGATGTGTGGTCACAACAACAGCTTCCAAATGCAAAACCACACACCCATGATCAACCCCAGACCTTTTCATTATTTATTTTTTTGTGACAGGTTACCAAGAGGGGACCCTTCTAAGTCAATTACAACCCTTTGAGACAATTGTCAAATTAGTAGTGGTCCCTTGAAAATGGAGTATAAAGAGTGTAAAGGGCTAGAAGTCCTAAACCCTGATTTGGATGTGGAAGGTCTCAGATGACAACTGAGATTGTGCACTTTAAGCCCATTCTAATAACATTATTGTATTTTAGAATGTGTGTATTTGAACAGCTAAAATAATAGAACTTGTGTCACTGTCCAGATATTTTGGGCCAAACTGTAGATGAACTCTACCAAATTAAGAATACAAATCAAGACTTTAATTTTCAGACATACATTACCTAGCAAAAGTATTGGCCCCCAAGAACCTTTTGTCATATTGCACCATTTCACGTTTCAAACCGTAAGCTAAAACTGAAAATAATTCCTAAGAATCAAAAACATGCGAGGCACCATCGTGAAGTGGAAACCTATTTTAACATTTTATAATATATCTGCAAGGTAAAACTGAAAAGTAGGTGTTGGTACCCTGGTCTCTGAGCTCAGCCAACTAAATCCAGAAGTTCGCTGATGACTTCTCAACGTTCCAATGTTGACCTAAATGACTGACTATGTCGAACAGTGTCATTAAGTCTCAGTTTAAATGCATGAGGTCTGTGATGGGCTTAGATGTTAGGTCTTTATAACGGGGCTTATTCTCCTTTCACAAAGAGCATACCGGGCAGGTCCGGGATAAAATTGTGGAAAAGTTCAAAGAAGGAATGGAACACAATATGATTTTGCAACATTGACACATCTCCCGGAGCACTGTGCGGGCAATAATTTTAAAATGGAGAGAGTTTTCCCCTCTGTTTCCCTGTAAGCATTTTAGTGCGTAATAAATGAACAAATGGCGACGGGGTGGAAATAGTAGCTATTACTATAAAGCGTTATCCATCCATTATCCGGTACCAAGACATTGCCGTACCTCTAAACTTTTGGCCCAAACAAGGAGAAAACTAATCAGAGAAGCAACCAGGAGACCCATGATCACATTGGATGACCAGCTGAGGTGGAACAATCTGTGCATAAGACAACTATTTGTCATACTCTGCATAAATATGCCCTTTATGGATGAGTGGAAAGAATAAACCCTTTCTGAAAGAATACCATAGAAAGGCCTGTTTGGTGTTTAAAAAGCTACATGGGAATCACAAATAACATGTGGAAAAGGGTGGTCAAGTGAGACGAAGATTGAACTTCTTGGGCTGAGTGCAAAGCGTTACATTTAGCGCAAGAGTAGCACTGCACATAATTCTAAAAACACCTTCCCTACTATCAAAAATGGTGGTAACAGCTACATGCTCTGGGATTCCTTTTATTCAGCAGGGACTGGGAAGATGGTTAAAGTTAACGGGAAGGGCGATTCTGGCAGAAGATGTATTGCAAGAGACTCGAGAACAGGGCGCAGGTTCAACTTTCAACAGGAAAACCACCCTAAACATACAGTAAAATCCACAATGGAATTGTTTAAAACTAACAATATAACAGTGTCAGATTAGCCAGGCCATAGTACAGACCTACCCACAATAAAAAATATGAATACATTTTTTTTTACTTTCATGATTTTGTCTCACATCTTGGTGATTTGGGGATATTTTCTTACTCGTCATCAATAAATTTGGAGCCTATAAATTCAAGTCGAAAATATGGAAATATGTCCCAAAACACTTTTTCATGGGGCGGAATACATACTGCAAGGCACTATTTAGATTTTTTTGAACAAGTTTGAAATTAAAGATTGTTGCAAATCATTATTGAGAACATTTCATGAATTCACTCCACTTAAAACATATAAAGCTAGGTTCGCACTGCAGGGAAATCAGGTTTTTTTTTTTTTTTTTTGCACAGACGCGAATTGTACCCATGAATATTTATTGATGAAGTTACATACAAGTCGGAGTAAGTTGGAAACGATTTCACAAAAACATTAGATTTCCCCCCCAAAAAATCGTATTTGAGCATTAAGCTCTGCAGTGTGAACCTAGCCTATGTTGGCTAAATATTATTGGATTAAAAGTGCAACAATATATTTACCATAAATAACACTCTCTTCAAGTAGAACTAAGGTACAGTGAAAACAAATACACAACGATTCCAGAAGTATTATATTAAACCGAATCAAGTTAAAAAAAAAAAATCTTGGATTTTATTCTAACAAACTTTTCTTTCCGCTGAAGAGCATGCTTACATTTTTTCAACATATTTTTTGTATGAGTAGGCAATTGTTTGTAATACGGTTGATTGATTATCTGTGCAATTTTGTAATTGCGACCAAACCCCCTCTCCCAACGTTACTTACATATTGTTGCCATTCATCCGCAAATCATGCTTCATAAAATTAGACTACAGCACAATTTATTTTGTGGAATTTTATATAGCAGGTTTTTTTATATTTTGCCTCTGTGTTAATGTTGGTGGGCAATTTGAATAAATTATCATTCATTTATTTTCCATCATTTTATTTTTCAGTATCAAAGGGTTTGTTTATACAAAGTTATAAGTGTGTCCGTATTTCTTTTTAAAATATATTTTTTAATGTTAACAGAAGAGGTGGGTAAAGTAGTCAAATATTTTATTCAAGTAAATTACTGACACTTCAGAATAATATGACTCAAGCAAAAGTAAAAAGTAGTCATCCGGATAATAACTTGAGTAAAAGTAAAAAAAGTACTAGGAGAAAATACTACTCAGGTACTTACCTTTTGTTTTGTTATTTTTAAACCATTAATTCAGAACATCAAATCATCAAAGTCTAACCAATCAACAAAAAAATTACACCTCACCACGCCAATGACATGAAAATAAAATTCGGGCTTCCTATCAAATTTACGTTTTAAAAATCTACAGATATTTGAACAAGATATAACGCTGTATGGGCAGCATGGCGGTGCAGTGGTTAGTGTGTGAGCGGCACAGTTCTGAGGTCATAATATCGAACCTCCTGTGTGGAGTTTGCATGTTCTCCCCGTGCAGGTTAATTGGCCGGTCCAAATTATCCCGAGGTGTGGATGAGCAAGTGAGTTGTCTGTCTCTGTGGGCCCTGCGACTGGCTGGGAACCAGTACAGGTTGTATAGGGTGTCCCCTGCCCACTACCCGAAGATAGCTGGGACGGGATCCAGCACCCCCGCGACCTTACTGAGGATAAGCGGTACAAATAAAGGATGAATAATGCTTTATAGTAATAGCTACTATTTCCTTCCACCCCGTCGCCATTTGTTCATTTATTACGCACGAAAGTGCTTCCAGGGAAACAGAGAGGAAAACTAAAGCCGACTAAAATACTCTCATATTTTTAATTTACATAACCAAAACTAAGATTCTAAAGGTGTTATAGAAACTAAAGTAACCGACCTGCTGCGTAAATATCTCGTAGCTTCTTGCTACTGCTAACTTGGTCCGGTCGTCCATGTTCTCGCTCGTTCTCTTCTTGCACTTCCCGAAGCTCCTCTTTAAACCTTCCTTTCCCTCTTGAGCACATTTTAGACACCCTTAAAGCTCACAATTAAACTCTTCTTTCATTGTTAAATGGAATTAAAATTTCCACACGGCAAGAGAAGAAAGCTACGTAACCAAAAACAACCCCGGAATGACACGGAAAAACAAAGAAAGTGGGCGGTCCTTTACACAAACAACATCCGGTTCACAATGAGCTCGTCGAAGCTATTTCCGTTATATATTAATTTGGAACATTTTAAGAATTGCTTTATTGCATTGTCAGTTTCAACAAAAGCCTCACTTTTTATTGTGATTAAAAACAAAGCCAAAAAGTCACAAAAGCAACTGTTGAAAATCAAAGTAATAAAATGGGTTTTGATTTGCTGATGAGACGGCAACACGATCACACAACTCCTTGAGCACTTCCAACACAATCACACAGCTTAGCTGAGACACATTATTTACTCATTGCATAAGACCAAAGATTTATTCATCACTTTTTTGGTAAATTTTTCATTTTAATTATTCACGATTGATTTAATATGAATGGAATAAATTCACAAAAACATGTCAAGCAAACAATATAAAATAGAAACGAGGTTTGGCTGTGCTCCAAACATTCCATTCCCCGTTTTTGTGGAAAATGGGAGTGCTTTATTTCGTGAAGTAATGTGTTAATATATTTCTGTCCTAGGTTTGTTGAGGTTTGCTCTTCTGTTAACAAACTTCACACTGACCAACCGAATGCTGAGCTGAGGTTTTTCTATTTCTATAACTAAAAAATAAACACATACAAAAATAGACAAATAGCATACATTCTCCTGATAACTGAGCCATTTATTACCATGGTTATATACATACATCTAAACCTTTACATCCTCAGTATTCTTAATTAAGAATAAAAAATTGAATGGGGGGAAAACAACCTACTTCAGCACATGTGACAATTGATTTCCTCCTTTTATTTCAGGAACAAGTTTACAGTCAAGTAAAGAGACAGAAATATAATTGAAACAACCAAACGAAGGCTGATGGAAAATATCAAGTTTTGCTTGGGTCCCCTTAACAAATTGGACACTTTAAAAACGAAAACAAATCACTCAATTCAACAAAAATACTGAGATTTTGATTAACAGTCAAATCTGAATGTATATAGTTGTTGAATCCCAGTGATTGCATTCGGTTGAAACTAAATCTCAATCTTCAGGGTCACATGCCAACAATCGGAATATGATTATATTTCATACAAGATGATGAAATCCACATAAAAAGTCATCATGATTTGATTACAGGTCAGACAAAAGAACATTGTAGATTCATTTAATCACAATTAGATTTAAAATAAAGCTTGTAAAGAGATCATAATGTTTAAGTAAACAAAAAAAAAATTATGACATATTTACATGTGGTCACAAGAGAAATTTAAAAAGTCCTTCGGAAGAAAAGTCAATAGTTTAACATACTGAGGAAATATTGTACTAAATTCCGTTATCATTCATAATTCATATTATTAATATATATATATATATATATATATATACTTTCTATAATCATTAAATAAAATAATATAAGCTGCAACAATCCTGCATTTTATATAAAAATATATAATTAAAAAATAGCACAATTATAATTACTAAGTTGAGTAAATCTGAGTGATGTCACTGATGTTCATTCAGTGGAAGCTTACATTTCTTTGATGTAAATACAAACTGTAAGTTCATGTCAAGCAGAAGGATTGTTAATGTCTATTAAAAAGGAAAATCTATTCTTATCAGCACATTTGTGACTGAGCTTTAACCTGTCTAGAAAATATTTGACCGCAAACTGAACAAGAAAAATGTTTCTCATCAGTCTGGGTTCTTGTGTAATTTTTCAAACGTCCTTTTCGGCTGTACTTTTGAACGCAAACTGAACAGGCGAAAGTTTACTTACCAGTGTGGATTCTCGTGTGTTTTTTTAAGGACTTACTCTCTGAGAAGGTTTTACTACAAAATGAGCAGGCAAAAGGTTTTTCACTAGTGTGGGATCTTGAGTGTTTTTTTAAGTTGGTTTTGAAGCTGAATGTTTGGCCGCAAACTGAGCAGGCAAAGGGTTTCTCACCGGTGTGGGTTCTTGTGTGGTTTTGCAAACTTTCTTTTCTGCTGAATTTTATACCACAAACAGAGCAGGTAAAAGGTTTTTCACCTGTGTGAGTTCTTGTGTGGTTTTTTAAACTTGATTTCACGCTGAATTTTTCACTACAAACTGAGCAGGAATAAGGTTTCTCACCAGTGTGGGTTCTTGTGTGGATTTTTAAGTGATCTTTCAGTCTGAAGCTTTGACCACAAATTGAACAGGCAAACGGTTTTTCACCAGTGTGGGTTCTTGTGTGGTTGTTCAAACTTCCCTTTTGGCTAAATTTTTGACCACAAACTGAGCAGACAAAAGGTTTTTCACCAGTGTGAGTTCGTGTGTGTTTTTTCAAAGTTCCTTTATGACTGAATTTCTGACCGCAAATTGAGCAGGCAAAGGGTTTTTCACCAGTGTGGGTTCTTTCGTGGCTTTTTAAGTAGCCTATCTGGATGAATTTTTGACCACACACTGAGCAAACATAAGGTATTTCACCGGTGTGGGTCCCTGTGTGTATTTTTAATCTTTCTTTTCGGTTGAATCTTTGACCACAAACTGAGCAGGCGAAAGGTTTTTCACCAGTATGTGTTCTTGCGTGGCATTTCAAATGTCCCTTTTGGCTGAATTTTTTACCACAAACTGAGCAGGTAAAGGGTTTCTCACCAGTGTGGACTTTCACATGTAATTTCAAACTACACTTGTGTTGAAATGTTTTCCCACACAGCAAACATGTTTTATCACCTTCCAGTTGTTTTTCCCTATCATGGTGTGGAGAGTTGGACGTGTCGTCATCATATGTTGTTACATGTTGATGGGAGCCTGGAGACACCTTTTCATTGTTCTCTTCACGTTGACCTTGGTCTTCTGAGGTTAAACGGGGGCCAGTCACACTAATTTCTGTCAAATGTCCTTCCTCTTTAACGAAAACAGGCTCCAAATCCTCCTCCTCCTCCTCCTTTTTAATGTCAACTATCTCTAAAATCTCATCCTCCTCTTTTTTAACACCAGGCAACTTTGTCTCCTGTTGCCAAGGAAGAAGATTCTCTTCACTGACATCTGCAGGTCACAAGACACACATAAATGTGTCAAATCACAGTTTTAGATTTTTATGCTTATGTTTCTTTAAGACTATCAAATAAATGAACTCAACCTATTTAACAATGTATAAACATAATTTCCAATAACTTGATTTTCAAACAGAAATGAAGAATTGTTTCAAATCATACTCATGACCATTCCAAAAATTCCCTTCACTTAACGCAGGGGGGTCAAAGACAAATGCATGGAGGGCCAAATCCCAAATTTGGCCCAGACTGATCAAAGATTGAAGATCTCGATAACTGCGAATATTGTTCAGTGAACGTAGTTAATCTTAATGATAGCTTAACAAATGTATTCCAATAAGACCAGATAAAAAAGCAAGCTTTAATTATGGGCCTGTCAGTAATTTGAATCCAAATTTTAAACAGTTATAAAAGACAAATTTGCTCCAAGTAAAATCCCCATAATATGAACATTTAATAATAGAAACTTTCCGGCACCATCAGATGACGATTTATTTTTTTATTTTAGTAAAAGTGGGCTCAATTTACTACAACTTGTTTAATCAGAATATTCATTTTCTATAATTCACTCAACTGAAATACATTTCTAAATATGATTGGATCAAAAAACAATAAAGTGCAAACGTCTATTAACCATAAACACAACTCTCTTTAAGGAGCAAGGTACAGTAGCGAAATATACAACAATTCATGGAGTATGATACAGAATCAAGTTTTTAAAAAAACATTTTCCTGGATCTTAACAAACTTTTCCTACCTTTGAAGGACAAACCTACATTCTTTGCTCTTTATCATATTTTTGTATGAATACACAGTTGTTTAGAATACCGTTGCTAGATTAACTGTTCCATTTTATACTTGCAACCACACCCCCTCCCCAAAATGACTTACCCATTGTACCCATAAATCATCTTTCATACATGGATATAAATCATTACAAATTATTTTATATATTTTTGTGTATGGGTTTTTCAACATTTTGTGTTAAAACCACTAGCTTAGCTCATTTTAAAGTCAGTTCCTCTCCGACCAAGTCAGAGGGGGACTGTGGTAATCCAACGACATAAAGATTAAATCTATATATAATTTACGTCCAAGGTAACATGGTGATGAGTGGTTAGTGCGTCTGCGCACAGTTCTGAGGTCATGGGATCAAATCCAGCTGCCAGACTTCCTGTGCGGAGTTTTCATTTTCTCACCATGCCTGAATGGGTTTCCTCTGGGTACCCCGGTTTCCTCCCGTATTCCAAAGACATGCATTTCAGGTTAATTGGCCGGTCCAAATTGTCCCTAAGTGTGAATGAGCGAGTGAATTGTCTGTCTCTGTGTGCCCTGCGACTGGCTGGCAACCAGTTCAGGGTGTACCCGGCCCACTGCATGAAGATGGCTGGGATGGGCTCTAGCACCCCCGCGACCTTACTGGGGATAAGCGGTGCAGATAATGGGTGGATGGATGGAATTTACGTCCAAAACATCTAGAACATTCAATTACAGTAGCAGCAACTACTTCCACACAGCCACCATTTGTTCATTTCTTCCGCACCAAAGTGCATACAGGGAAACCGAAGAGATTGAAAATGGAGACTAAAATCCAATCTATTTAACTTACCATTTGATTTTCCTATACTGCAAGGTTAATTCATATTTTGACTGCATGAGCATATATTTTATTTCGTCATGACGCCAACCAAATGGATCACCCCTCTAAGCAGCAGCATCAGAATGTTAAATGGAGAGGAGGGATATATCCTGCTATTAGACTCCAGGAACCAAAAATTAAAAACATATCAAAGATGTTCTATAAGTGAAAGAGTCCAACCTGCTGGTTTCGACATAACTCCAAGCTGCTTCCTAGCTTCGTTTAGCCGTCGATGTTCTCGCTCCTTTTCTTCTTGCACCTCTTAAAGCTCCTATTTGAAATTTCCTTTCTTTCTCTCAACATTTAAAGCTCACAGTTGTTGTTTTTTTACCAAGTTAAATGGAGCTTTTCCATACGGATGGAGCGGAATGCTACGTAGCCAAATCAGTACAGTAAGGGCTAGCGGGTATTGCAGCATAGACATATGTTGTAAAGAGCTAGCGTATACTGTATTGCAGCATAGAAATATGTCGTAAAGAGCCAGCGTATACTGTATTGCAGCTAGGGTTGGATAGTGTTACTTTAACTTTTAGATTACTTCAATACCAAATACAGTATGCTAATAAAAGACAAAAGAAATTAAATATGAATAAAATTACTAAATTTTGTGCAGGCTTGGGGAGTAACGGAATGCATGGAACGGCAAAAATGATGTTGGCAAGCTGTTTGGATTTATTTTCATTTTGTTTCTGTCACGTTTTATGTTAGTTTTGCCGGAGATCAAAGAGATTAAAGCCAGGAGAGAACGCTTACCACGTGTTGTGAGTCATAATTTTATTCATATTTAGTTTCTTTTGTCTTTTATTAGCATATTTGGTATTGGAGCGATCCAAAAGTAATTGAAAGTAATCAAGTTAAAGTAACCCTACCCAACCCTGATTGCAGCATAGAAATATGTCGTAAAGAGCTAGCTCTTATTGCGGCATAGACAAGCGAAACATTCAAATTAAATTTTTCATCTCGAAATGGACAAAAAGAAAACAAAACAAATTGAAAAAAAAAAACAATTTTATCGTGCATGTTCGAAAGAGAGTAGGAAAAAGCATATACTTATCAAATCCTACCCCTTTTACTTCATTAATAATTGTGTCCCACAGTTAGCTTGTCTGTGTATTTACAAACAACAAACACCTCTGGAATATATTTACATTGGCTTTGTAGCATACCTGTAAACCTCCAGGGCTCCATGCCGTTACAAACTGTCGTATTTTCCCTTACAAAATACAAAATAATCTTACACCATGTATATATATATATATATATATATATATATATATATATATATATATATATATATATATATATATATATATTTAAAACATTAAAAACAAGAAAAAAAGGATCATTACAAATTATTCCATTATCCAACATGGCGGCGCATGGATGCATGCTTGCGGCTAGTTGCTCTCCAGCTAATCTTGTATTTATTGCCGTTCTCTTGTCTTTTTTGCTTTCACTTTTGGACACATGTGTGGCCAAAAACACTTACAGTAGGGACGAACTTATTCGGTTGGGTGGGCGTCTAAATTTCGACTTTTCGGGCACTTTTTATACCGCCTATGATATACCGAGCGAACTTCAAAGAGATCCGGCATCCTTGTGGACTATTCCTCTTAATAAACGACGACAACGGCGCCGTAAGGACAGAAAACAGAAGCGTGGTTGCCGTGCAGGTAGATGTGTGAAGCGTGCGAAGTCTAAGCAGCAAGATGGACGCGAGGATGTAACTAATTCCACCATTCATTCCTTGCCGGACAACCGAAGCTTTATACTCAGCGCACACGAAAAGCAACGACCACGGCATCTTTTGAAGATAACGACAAAGACTACAAAGAGTTCAGCTAAGTCAAATGATTCAGCAAAGCTAAAATTTGGTCTGTTAAATATTAGATCGCTTGCTCCAAAAGCTTTACTTGTTGATGACATTATTCGTGATTATAAACTTAACTGTATGGGTCTTTGTGAAACTTGGTTACGCCCGGATGAGTATTTAGCGCTAAATTATGCTTCTCCCCCAGACTACGAGAGTAGCCATATAGCGCGCACGTTGAAAAGGGGTGGTGGTGTTGTGCTAATTTCTGAAAAAACGCTCAAATTTAATCCTCGTACCTCTAATAATTACAAGGCGTTTGAGGCTCTTGTGATGCGGTCCTCTCTATTGTCAATTTATGTAATAACTATCTATCGCGCACCTGGGCCATACACAACTTCTTAGACGAATTTGCTGAACTTTTGTCTGAACTAGTAACCTATGCAGACAAAATTATAATTATGGGGGACTTTAACATTCATATGAACTCCCCACTCAGTTCACTTACTATTGCGTTTAAGTCTTTAATTGATGCATTTGGTTTTAATCAACTGGTTGATTTGCCAACCCATAAAGATGGGAACACGCTAGACTTGATTCTGACTCGAGGAGTTTTAACCTCAAACATTATGGTGTTACCGTGTACTACCGTTATCTCGGATCATTATTTAGTTACATTTGAGGTGCTAGCTAAATGTAGTGTTAAAAAAGCTTAAGGATTTAGCAGACGCAATATAAGCACTGGCACAGTTTCTGAGCTCTTTGAACTCCTTCCTGGAGCAGTTGCGTCCTTTCCTTCATACAATGGCTCGATTGACTCACTCATGAATGAGTTCAATACCACCCTGACTAGTGTCCTGGATTCAATAGCGCCCATGAAGCTAAAATCACGTCCTAAAAGACGCACGCCTTGGTTTACTGATGAAACTAGAACCCTTAAACAAGAATGCAGGAAATTGGAAAGAAAATGGCGCGCTACCAAGCTTGAGGTTTTCCATCAAACATGGTGTGACAGCTTCTTAAAGTATAAAGCGGCCCTTGCCTCTGCAAAATCGGCCTATCTTTCGAAGGTGATTGCGTCTCAAAAGAACAATCCCAAAGCCCTTTTTGACACTGTAGCATCGCTTACAAGGCAACAGACTACTGCAGATAGTTCGACGCACTCTGCTCATGACTTAATGGTCTTCTTTACTAAGAAGATTCAATGCATACAGGAAGAAATTGCTAAAGAAATTATTAATACCACACATACTAAAGGGCTGAAATCTACAGATGCACGACAGGGTGGCTGTCCTGGGAAATTGTCCGGTTTTAGTGAACTGTCACTTGATGATCTCAAACAGGTGGTGAATGCGGCCAAACCGACAACTTGCCAGTTCGACCCGCTCCCAGGTTCACTTATTAAAAGTCTTTTTGGCGTCCTTGGACCTTCAGTTCTAAATATTATAAACATATCACTCTCCTCAGGTGTAGTTCCAGCAGCTTTTAAGTCCGCCGTTATTAAACCCACACTGAAACGACCCAACCTTGATCCAGAAATCTTAAGTAATTATAGACCTGTGTCAAACCTACCTTTCCTCTCTAAAGTACTTGAAAAAGTAGTGGCACAGCAGCTAAATGTTTTCATATCCGAGAATAACCTTTTTGAATCCATGCAATCAGGATTCAGGGCTAACCACTCTACTGAGACAGCTCTGATCAAGGTAACAAATGATCTCCTACTGGCAATGGATTCTGGCGCTTCATCACTTTTGCTGCTGCTGGATCTTAGTGCTGCTTTTGACACAGTGCACCACAATATCCTACTAGAACGGTTTGAAAAATGGATTGGTCTCTCAGGAATCGTCCTCTCGTGGTTCAGATCCTACCTCTCAGATAGGACGCACTGTGTTAAATATGGTGAAATGACATCTGAGCCCTTTAATGTTACCTGCGGTGTTCCGCAGGGCTCAGTGCTTGGCCCCCTTCTTTTCAGCATTTACATGCTTCCATTAGGTGATATTATTCGCAAGTACAATATCAGCTTCCACTGCTACGCAGACGACACTCAACTATATCTTCCGTTGGAGGAATCTCCCACACTAAACTGTGGAAATTTGGAGGCCTGCCTCATTGAGATAAAAGAGTGGATGTCACTCAATTTCTTGCGTCTTAACTCTGAAAAGACCGAAATGTTAGTCATTGGTCCATCTAAATGCCGTGATATATTCTCAAAAACTGCTGTGAACATTGACAAATGTCACATCACACAGAGTGACTCAGTTACAAATTTAGGTGTCATATTTGACCCTGATCTATCCTTTGAAATGCATGTAAAGAAAATTACTAGAACCGCTTTCTTCCATCTTCGTAACATTGCTAAAATCCTTTCAATACTGTCTCAGTCTGATGCGGAAATTATAATTCATGCGTTTGTTACCTCCCGTCTCGATTACTGTCAATGCACTACTCTCTGGTCTCCCGAAGTCTAGAATCAAGTCACTTCAGCTGGTACAAAATGCCGCAGCGAGGCTTTTAACTAGGACAAAAAAGTACGATCACATAACACCGATTTTGGCTAACCTGCATTGGCTCCCAGTTAGCCATAGATGTGATTTCAAGGTTCTCTTAGTATTGTACAAAATCATACATGGACTTGCTCCCTCTTATCTTTCAGATCTGATTTGCCCCTACGTCCCGGTCCGAAGCCTACGATCTGAGAGTGCCGGTCTTCTGGTAATCCCAAGAGCAAAGAAGTGTTCTGCTGGTTCGAGAGCGTTCTCCATCCGGGCACCGGTGCTGTGGAATGCTCTTCCCCCTGAGATCCGATCTGCAACCTCAGTGGAAATGTTTAAATCTAAACTTAAAACTCACTTCTACTCCATAGCATATGAATAACCTACTCTTCTCGTCGGCTGAAAAATAGTCTGTGTAATATAGTGTAATAATCTGTGAAGCCCTTTGAGACTCTTCGTGATTTAGGGCTATACAAATAAAAATGACTTGACTTGACTTGACGTGAATTTCCCTCCGGGGATGAATATAGTATCTATCTATCTATCCATCCATCCGTCCGTCCGTCCGTCTATCTATCTATCTATCTATCTATCTATCTATCTATCTATCTATCTATCTATCTATCTATCTATCTATCTATCTATCTATCTATCTATCTATCTATCTATCTATCTATCTATCTATCTATCTATCTATCTATCTATCTATCTATCTATCTATCTATCTATCTATCTATCTATCTATCTATTTATTAAAATAACCATTTATAAACAATTACACAGATTACAAACAACTGCATTGAAACGTTAACGCTTTATATGAAAGTCATTGAAAAAAAAACGTTTTTTTCCCAGGCTCATCAAGGTAAATGACCCTATAACTAGGGTTTGATAATCGTTTCGGTATCCCGCAGCTCTTTATTTGCCTCGCTGTCTCTTCGGAAGTGGAGATAGAGAGGAGAGGATTCTCAGTCACCTCAGTCTACTTTAGACGCTTCTTACGACACCCAGCAGACCATGCTGGGAGAATTCTCTTATCTCTCACGAGGGGAAGGCCCTTCACCACAGATATAAAGTATTCATGACAGCCAGGAGTAGAACCTAGGATCTTCTGATCCGTAGTCAGACACATTATCCATTGCGCCACTGGTCCTGTGATACGGACACTGTTTTGTATCCCCTCTAATATGGAGGGCAAAAAGCATGAGCAATTAAGATGCCGAGGTGCTTAACTTGTTTGGGTGTTTGGGCATTTGGGTTGGCCATGGTGTTTTTTGCCTTGCTGTCTCTTAGGAAGTGGAAATAGAGAGGAAAGGATTATCATTCCCCTTTAGACGCTTCCTACAACATGCAGCTGACTACAGAGGGAGAATCCTCTTCTCTCTCACAAGGGGAGGGCCCCCACCAGAGGGACATAATATTCAAACAAGCCAGGGGTCGAACCTAGAATATTCTGATCCGTAGTGAAACGCGTTTTCCATTGCGCCACTGGCCTTGTGTTATGTTGTGTCCCCTCCCATCAGGAGGATCAAAAGCATGCCCAGTTGAGACGCTGGGGTGCTTAACTTGTTTGGGTGTTTGAGCATTTGGGTTGGCCATGGTGCAAAAACGTTTGGGTATGGATTTTGCCTTGTTGTCTCTTAGGAAGTGGAAATAGAGAGGAAAGGATTATCATTCCCCTTTAGACGCTTCCTACAACATGCAGCGGACTACAGTGGGAGAATCCTCTTCTCTCTCATGAGAGGAAGGCCCTTAACCCTAGCGATATAACATTCGAGCCAGCCAGGAGTTGAACCTAGAATCTTCTGATCCATAGTCAGACGCGTTTTCCATGGCGCCACTGGCCCTGTATCATGATGCGTCCCCTCCCATCTGGAGGATCAAAAGCATGCCCAGTTGAGACGCTGGGGTGCTTAACTTGTTTGGGTGTTTGAGCACTTGGGTTGGCCATGGTGCAAAAATGTTTGGGTATGGATTTTGCCTTGTTGTCTCTTAGGAAGTGGAAATAGAGAGGAAAGGATTTTCATTCCCCTTTAGACGCTTCCTACAACATGCAGCGGACTGCAGTGGGAGAATCCTCTTCTCTCTCATGAGAGGAAGGCCCTTAACCCCAGCGATATAACATTCGAGCCAGCCAGGAGTCGAACCTAGAATCTTCTGATCCGTAGTCAGACGCGTTATCCATTGCGCCACTGGCCCTGTGTTATGTTGTGTACCCTCCCATCTGGAGGGTCAAAATCATGCCCAGTTCAGACGCTCAGGTGCTTAACTTGTTTGCGTGTTTGAGCATTTGGGTTGGTCATGGTGCAAAAATGTTTGGGTATGGATTTTGCCTTATTGTCTCTTAGGAAGTGGAAATAGAGAGGAAAGGATTATCATTCCCCTTTAGACGCTTCCTACACTATGCAGCGGAATACAGTGGGAGAATCCTCTTGTCTCTCACGATGGGAGGGCCCCCACCAGAGGGACATAATATTCAAACCAGCCAGGGGTCGAACCTAGAATCTTCTGATCCGTAGTCAAACGCGTTTTCCATTGCGCCACTGGCCCTGTGTTATGTTGTGTCCCCTCCCATCTGGAGGATCAAAAGCATGCCCAGTTGAGACGCTGAGGTGCTTAACTTGTTTGGGTGTTTGAGCATTTGGGTTGGCCATGGTGCAAAAATATTTGGGTATGGATTTTGCTTTGTTGTCTCTTAGGAAGTGGAAATAGAGAGGAAAAGATTATCATTCCCCTTTAGACGCTTCCTACAACATGCAGCGGACTGCAGTGGGAGAATCCTCTTCTCTCTCATGAGAGGAAGGCCCTTAACCCCAGCGTTATAACATTCGAGCCAGCCAGGAGTCGAACCTAGAATCTTCTGATCCGTAGTCAGACACGTTATCCATTGCGCCACTGGCCCTGTGTTATGTTGTGTCCCCTCCCATCTGAAGGGTCAAAAGCATGCCCAGTCCAAACGCTGAGGTGCTTAACTTGTTTGCGTGTTTGAGCATTTGGGTTGGCCATGGTGCAAAAATGTTTGGGTATGGATTTCGCCTTATTGTCTCTTAGGAAGTGGAAATAGAGAGGAAAGGATTATCATTCCCCTTTAGACGCTTCCTACAATATGCAGCGGAATACAGTGGGAGAATCCTCTTGTCTCTCACGAGGGGAGGGCCCCCACCAGAGGGACATAATATTCAAACCAGCCAGGGGTCGAACCTAGAATCTTCTGATCCGTAGTCAAACGCGTTTTCCATTGCGTCACTGGCCCTGTGTTATGTTTTGTCCCCTCCCATCTGGAGGATCAAAAGCATGCCCAGTTGAGACGCTGGGGTGCTTAACTTGTTTGGGTGTTTGAGCACTTGGGTTGGCCATGGTGCAAAAATGTTTGGGTATGGATTTTGCCTTGTTGTCTCTTAGGAAGTGGAAATAGAGAGGAAAGGATTTTCATTCCCCTTTAGACGCTTCCTACAAGATGCAGCAGACTGCAGTGGGAGAATCCTCTTCTCTCTCATGAGAGGAGGGCCCTTAAACACAGGGATTTAACAATCGAGCAAGCCAGAAGTTGAACCAAGAATCTTCTGATCTGTAGTCAGACGCGTTTTCCATGGCGCCACTGGCCCTGTATCATGATGCGTCCCCTCCCATCTGGAGGATCAAAAGCATGCCCAGTTGAGACGCTGGGGTGCTTAACTTGTTTGGGTGTTTGAGCACTTGGGTTGGCCATGGTGCAAAAATGTTTGGGTATGGATTTTGCCTTGTTGTCTCTTAGGAAGTGGAAATAGAGAGGAAAGGATTTTCATTCCCCTTTAGACGCTTCCTACAACATGCAGCGGACTGCAGTGGGAGAATCCCCTTCTCTCTCATGAGAAGAAGGCCCTTAACCCCAGCGATATAACATTCGAGCCAGCCAGGAGTCGAATCTAGAATCTTCTGATCCGTAGTCAGACGCGTTATCCATTGCGCCACTGGCCCTGTGTTATGTTGTGTACCCTCCCATCTGGAGGGTCAAAATAATGCCCAGTTCAGACGCTGAGATGCTTAACTTGTTTGCGTGTTTGAGCATTTGGGTTGGTCATGGTGCAAAAATGTTTGGGTATGGATTTTGCCTTATTGTCTCTTAGGAAGTGGAAATAGAGAGGAAAGGATTATCATTCCCCTTTAGACGCTTCCTACAATATGCAGCGGAATACAGTGGGAGAATCCTCTTGTCTCTCACGAGGGGAGGGCCCCCACCAGAGGGACATAATATTCAAACCAGCCAGGGGTCGAACCTAGAATCTTCTGATCCGTAGTCAAACGTGTTTTCCATTGCGCCACTGGCCCTGTGTTATGTTGTGTCCCATCCCATCTGGAGGATCAAAAGCATGCCCAGTTGAGACGCTGAGGTGCTTAACTTGTTTGGGTGTTTGAGCATTTGGGTTGGCCATGGTGCGAAAATATTTGGGTATGGATTTTGCTTTGTTGTCTCTTAGGAAGTGGAAATAGAGAGGAAAAGATTACCAATCCCCTTTAGACGCTTCCTACAACATGCAGCGGACTGCAGTGGGAGAATCCTCTTCTCTCTCATGAGAGGAAGGCCCTTAACCCCAGCGATATAACATTCGAGCCAGCCAGGAGTCGAACCTAGAATCTTCTGATCCGTAGTCAGACACGTTATCCATTGCGCCACTGGCCCTGTGTTATGTTGTGTCCCCTCCCATCTGAAGGGTCAAAAGCATGCCCAGTTCAAACGCTGAGGTGCTTAACTTGTTTGCGTGTTTGAGCATTTGGGTTGGCCATGGTGCAAAAATGTTTGGGTATGGATTTCGCCTTATTGTCTCTTAGGAAGTGGAAATAGAGAGGAAAGGATTATCATTCCCCTTTAGACGCTTCCTACAATATGCAGCGGAATACAGTGGGAGAATCCTCTTGTCTCTCACGAGGGGAGGGCCCCCACCAGAGGGACATAATATTCAAACCAGCCAGGGGTCGAACCTAGAATCTTCTGATCCGTAGTCAAACGCGTTTTCCATTGCGTCACTGGCCCTGTGTTATGTTTTGTCCCCTCCCATCTGGAGGATCAAAAGCATGCCCAGTTGAGACGCTGGGGTGCTTAACTTGTTTGGGTGTTTGAGCACTTGGGTTGGCCATGGTGCAAAAATGTTTGGGTATGGATTTTGCCTTGTTGTCTCTTAGGAAGTGGAAATAGAGAGGAAATGATTTTCATTCCCCTTTAGACGCTTCCTACAAGATGCAGCAGACTGCAGTGGGAGAATCCTCTTCTCTCTCATGAGAGGAGGGCCCTTAAACACAGGGATTTAACAATCGAGCAAGCCAGAAGTTGAACCAAGAATCTTCTGATCTGTAGTCAGACGCGTTTTCCATGGCGCCACTGGCCCTGTATCATGATGCGTCCCCTCCCATCTGGAGGATCAAAAGCATGCCCAGTTGAGACGCTGGGGTGCTTAACTTGTTTGGGTGTTTGAGCACTTGGGTTGGCCATGGTGCAAAAATGTTTGGGTATGGATTTTGCCTTGTTGTCTCTTAGGAAGTGGAAATAGAGAGGAAAGGATTTTCATTCCCCTTTAGACGCTTCCTACAACATGCAGCGGACTGCAGTGGGAGAATCCCCTTATCTCTCATGAGAAGAAGGCCCTTAACCCCAGCGATATAACATTCGAGCCAGCCAGGAGTCGAACCTAGAATCTTCTGATCCGTAGTCAGACGCGTTATCCATTGCGCCACTGGCCCTGTGTTATGTTGTGTACCCTCCCATCTGGAGGGTCAAAATAATGCCCAGTTCAGACGCTGAGATGCTTAACTTGTTTGCGTGTTTGAGCATTTGGGTTGGTCATGGTGCAAAAATGTTTGGGTATGGATTTTGCCTTATTGTCTCTTAGGAAGTGGAAATAGAGAGGAAAGGATTATCATTCCCCTTTAGACGCTTCCTACAATATGCAGCGGAATACAGTGGGAGAATCCTCTTGTCTCTCACGAGGGGAGGGCCCCCACCAGAGGGACATAATATTCAAACCAGCCAGGGGTCGAACCTAGAATCTTCTGATCCGTAGTCAAACGCGTTTTCCATTGCGCCACTGGCCCTGTGTTATGTTGTGTCCCCTCCCATCTGGAGGATCAAAAGCATGCCCAGTTGAGACGCTGAGGTGCTTAACTTGTTTGGGTGTTTGAGCATTTGGGTTGGCCATGGTGCGAAAATATTTGGGTATGGATTTTGCTTTGTTGTCTCTTAGGAAGTGGAAATAGAGAGGAAAGGATTATCATTCCCCTTTAGACGCTTCCTACAATATGCAGCGGAATACAGTGGGAGAATCCTCTTGTCTCTCACGAGGGGAGGGCCCCCACCAGAGGGACATAATATTCAAACCAGCCAGGGGTCGAACCTAGAATCTTCTGATCCGTAGTCAAACGCGTTTTCCATTGCGTCACTGGCCCTGTGTTATGTTTTGTCCCCTCCCATCTGGAGTATCAAAAGCATGCCCAGTTGAGACGCTGGGGTGCTTAACTTGTTTGGGTGTTTGAGCACTTGGGTTGGCCATGGTGCAAAAATGTTTGGGTATGGATTTTGCCTTGTTGTCTCTTAGGAAGTGGAAATAGAGAGGAAGGGATTTTCATTCCCCTTTAGACGCTTCCTACAAGATGCAGCAGACTGCAGTGGGAGAATCCTCTTCTCTCTCATGAGAGGAAGGCCCTTAACCCCAACGATATAACATTCGAGCCAGCCAGGAGTCGAACCTAGAATCTTCTGATCCGTAGTCAGACGCGTTATCCATTGCGCCACTGGCCCTGTGTTATGTTGTGTACCCTCCCATTTGGAGGGTCAAAATCATGCCCAGTTCAGACGCTGAGGTGCTTAACTTGTTTGCGTGTTTGAGCATTTGGGTTGGTCATGGTGCAAAAATGTTTGGGTATGGATTTTGCCTTATTGTCTCTTAGGAAGTGGAAATAGAGAGGAAAGGATTATCATTCCCCTTTAGACACTTCCTACACTATGCAGCGGAATACAGTGGGAGAATCCTCTTCTCTCTCACGATGGGAGGGCCCCCACCAGAGGGACATAATATTCAAACCAGCCAGGGGTCGAACCTAGAATCTTCTGATCCGTAGTCAAACGCGTTTTCCATTGCGCCACTGGCCCTGTGTTATGTTGTGTCCCCTCCCATCTGGAGGATCAAAAGCATGCCCAGTTGAGACGCTGAGGTGCTTAACTTGTTTGGGTGTTTGAGCATTTGGGTTGGCCATGGTGCAAAAATATTTGGGTATGGATTTTGCTTTGTTGTCTCTTAGGAAGTGGAAATAGAGAGGAAAAGATTATCATTCCCCTTTAGACGCTTCCTACAACATGCAGCGGACTGCAGTGGGAGAATCCTCTTCTCTCTCATGAGAGGAAGGCCCTTAACCCCAGCGATATAACGTTCGAGCCAGCCAGGAGTCGAACCTAGAATCTTCTGATCCGTAGTCAGACACGTTATCCCTTGCGCCACTGGCCCTGTGTTATGTTGTGTCCCCTCCCATCTGAAGGGTCAAAAGCATGCCCAGTTCAAACGCTGAGGTGCTTAACTTGTTTGCGTGTTTGAGCATTTGGGTTGGCCATGGTGCAAAAATGTTTGGGTGTGGATTTCGCCTTATTGTCTCTTAGGAAGTGGAAATAGAGAGGAAAGGATTATCATTCCCCTTTAGACGCTTCCTACAATATGCAGCGGAATACAGTGGGAGAATCCTCTTGTCTCTCACGAGGGGAGGGCCCCCACCAGAGGGACATGATATTCAAACCAGCCAGGGGTCGAACCTAGAATCTTATGATCCGTAGTCAAACGCGTTTTCCATTGCGTCACTGGCCCTGTGTTATGTTTTGTCCCCTCCCATCTGGAGGATCAAAAGCATGCCCAGTTGAGACGCTGGGGTGCTTAACTTGTTTGGGTGTTTGAGCACTTGGGTTGGCCATGGTGCAAAAATGTTTGGGTATGGATTTTGCCTTGTTGTCTCTTAGGAAGTGGAAATAGAGAGGAAAGGATTTTCATTCCCCTTTAGACGCTTCCTACAAGATGCAGCAGACTGCAGTGGGAGAATCCTCTTCTCTCTCATAAGAGGAGGGCCCTTAAACACAGGGATTTAACAATCGAGCAAGCCAGAAGTTGAACCAAGAATCTTCTGATCTGTAGTCAGACGCGTTTTCCATGGCGCCACTGGCCCTGTATCATGATGCGTCCCCTCCCATCTGGAGGATCAAAAGCATGCCCAGTTGAGACGCTGGGGTGCTTAACTTGTTTGGGTGTTTGAGCACTTGGGTTGGCCATGGTGCAAAAATGTTTGGGTATGGATTTTGCCTTGTTGTCTCTTAGGAAGTGGAAATAGAGAGGAAAGGATTTTCATTCCCCTTTAGACGCTTCCTACAACATGCAGCGGACTGCAGTGGGAGAATCCGCTTCTCTCTCATGAGAGGAAGGCCCTTAACCCCAGCGATATAACATTCGAGCCAGCCAGGAGTCGAACCTAGAATCTTCTGATCCGTAGTCAGACGCGTTATCCATTGCCCCACTGGCCCTGTGATATGTTGTGTACCCTCCCATCTGGAGGGTCAAAATAATGCCCAGTTCAGACGCTGAGATGCTTAACTTGTTTGCGTGTTTGAGCATTTGGGTTGGTCATGGTGCAAAAATCTTTGGGTATGGATTTTGCCTTATTGTCTCTTAGGAAGTGGAAATAGAGAGGAAAGGATTATCATTCCCCTTTAGACGCTTCCTACAATATGCAGCGGAATACAGTGGGAGAATCCTCTTGTCTCTCACGAGGGGAGGGCCCCCACCAGAGGGACATAATATTCAAACCAGCCAGGGGTCGAACCTAGAATCTTCTGATCCGTAGTCAAACGCGTTTTCCATTGCGCCACTGGCCCTGTGTTATGTTGTGTCCCCTCCCATCTGGAGGATCAAAAGCATGCCCAGTTGAGACGCTGAGGTGCTTAACTTGTTTGGGTGTTTGAGCATTTGGGTTGGCCATGGTGCGAAAATATTTGGGTATGGATTTTGCTTTGTTGTCTCTTAGGAAGTGGAAATAGAGAGGAAAAGATTATCAATCCCCTTTAGACGCTTCCTACAACACGCAGCGGACTGCAGTGGGAGAATCCTCTTCTCTCTCATGAGAGGAAGGCCCTTAACCCCAGCGATATAACATTCGAGCCAGCCAGGAGTCGAACCTAGAATCTTCTGATCCGTAGTCAGACGCGTTATCCATTGCGCCACTGGCCCTGTGTTATGTTGTGTACCCTCCCATCTGGAGGGTCAAAATCATGCCCAGTTCAGACGCTGAGGTGCTTAACTTGTTTGCGTGTTTGAGCATTTGGGTTGGTCATGGTGCAAAAATGTTTGGGTATGGATTTTGCCTTATTGTCTCTTAGGAAGTGGAAATAGAGAGGAAAGGATTATCATTCCCCTTTAGACGCGTCCTACACTATGCAGCGGAATACAGTGGGAGAATCCTCTTCTCTCTCACGATGGGAGGGCCCCCACCAGAGGGACATAATATTCAAACCAGCCAGGGGTCGAACCTAGAATCTTCTGATCCGTAGTCAAACGCGTTTTCCATTGCGCCACTGGCCCTGTGTTATGTTGTGTCCCCTCCCATCTGGAGGATCAAAAGCATGCCCAGTTGAGACGCTGAGGTGCTTAACTTGTTTGGGTGTTTGAGCATTTGGGTTGGCCATGGTGCAAAAATATTTGGGTATGGATTTTGCTTTGTTGTCTCTTAGGAAGTGGAAATAGAGAGGAAAAGATTATCATTCCCCTTTAGACGCTTCCTACAACATGCAGCGGACTGCAGTGGGAGAATCCTCTTCTCTCTCATGAGAGGAAGGCCCTTAACCCCAGCGATATAACGTTCGAGCCAGCCAGGAGTCGAACCTAGAATCTTCTGATCCGTAGTCAGACACGTTATCCCTTGCGCCACTGGCCCTGTGTTATGTTGTGTCAGACATGGGACCAAGTCACACATGTGCAAGTCTCAAGTAAGTCCCAAGTATTTTTTTCTTGGGCAAGTCAAGTCAAGTCAAGTCACAGGCTGTGTCAAGTCAAGTCAAGTCAAGTCCTGTAATAGGTCAAGTCAAGTCCAAGTCAAGTCACCTTTGGCGTACTGTTGTAATTTTAGCTTCAGAATCTGATCTTAATAAAGTGAAAGGCAATATATAAGAAATCAAGTAATCATCCTTGGCTAATGTGCCTAACCTGTAATAAAATATTTGTATCCTAAATACTCATGTTCAGTAAAATACATCATAGACTCAAACAAACAGTGATATCGTCAGTATTTGGTATTTATTGACAGAAAAAGTGATCTGTAGATCGAAACCCAAACTTTTACTTTTTTTTTACTTTTACAAAGTAACAATAACAGCTAAAACAAATACTAACTTACAGAGGATTAAACTGTCACATTTCTCTTGCTCTTTTCTTTGCAGATTTCTCTCTCACACGCTTTCTGTCACTCACTCAAACAGTATATCCATAAGTCAATCCCTTTTTATGAGGAAACAAATAACAGCTAAAACAAATAGCTTATTATTATTAAACTTTGTTACATTTCTCCTCTCTCTCTCACTCACACACTCACACTCACTCACTCACTCACTCACTCACTCACTCACTCACTCACTCACTCACTCACTCACTCACTCACTCACTCACTCACTCACAATGACACAAATTAACTCACTCACTCAGTCACTGTATATCCATCAGTCATTCCCTTTTTACAAGGTATTGCATTTGCAAAATAGAAGATTAGACAGGGTCTTATCTGCAAGCCGAGCTCGATGGGGTCTCATAATGATTCCACCATGGCTGAAGACTCTTTCCACTGGGGAACTTGAGGCTGGCACTGACAAAGCTTTCATTGCAACAGGAAAAAGGGCAGGGAGGACAGCCCTGTTTGCGTCCCAGAAGGACAGACAAGGCTGCCCACAACAAAGAGAAAAATAGTTATTTAGTTGTGTCTCTGGGTTGGTGGTTGGGTCCTGCTTGCGGCGTTTTTTGTAGCCTGAGAATAGGCCAGTGCTGTCTTCTTGCTGGCTTTCGCTTTCCTCCTCTAGGAATTCAGGACTCTGGGATGTTGTGTGAGGTTGCACCTCACGTAGAATCAGATCTAATTAAAACAAAGAAAAAAAAGGGCAAGCGTAAGATCTCATGAGCATTATTCAAAATTGAACATCCACAGTTTGATACGCTTGCAAAATCATCTCTAAAATGGATTATAATACTCATATAACTGTTTTGAATTACATTTCCATAATTTGATAATGGTGACACGCCTAAGTGTACATCACGTTAAAAAAAAAAAATCCACTGACCTTTTACCATGTCAACAATGTTATTCTTGACATCATCGGTGACAAGCACATCATGCTGAAGCCACATCATGGAGAAAGCCGGGTCCAGGACAGCTGACCTGATGTAGACTGGGTCTGCAAATGGCAGCTCTTCCCCTGATGCAGCTGACAACATCTTCACATTAACGAAGATTCCCCGGAACCGTTTCTTCAAAGAGAATTGCAGGCTATGGATCATGCTTCCCAGGAAGCGCACTTGCGGCTTGAGTCTTTCCAAGTGGTGGTTAAGAGACAATACACAGGGGAGGACAGAGCTAATCGTCACAATCTTCTCTCCCTGAGTAAGATCAGTGGCCTCTGCAAATGGCTGTAGCACATCACAAAGTTCCTTCATCAAGTTCCACTCCCTAATTGAGAAGACCAGCTCACTGTGTCCCGTGTTCTGAACAACACTGCACAAGTCCTGGTGACTGAATGAGAGCACTGCCTTGACTTGTCGGAAAGTTGAATTCCACCGTGTGTTTACAGCAGCGGGTATCCCTCGCTGATCAAACTTCTCCTCAAACGCATCTTTAAAGGTGCTGGATGTATGCAAGAGAGAGCTAAGCTTGGAGCATTTTGCAAAGGAACTGTTCATGATCCGTGCATCCTTGAGACCATCACCAACAGCTAACTGCAGAGTATGCGCAAAGCATTGCTGACGTTTAGGGCTTCCTCTGTTGATTGTGCGGTCCACAGTCTCCCAGTCACCTCTGGAGAGGTCTTCCCACAATTCTTCATCATCCAGATTGTCATCATCGGTTACTTCGTCATCTTGATCCTTCGGAAAACAGACTGAAAATGCTCGCTTCATATTCGCAGCATTATCACAGATTATGAAGTCGAGTTTTTTCCGAATGCCATAATCCTCACACAGGGAATCAAAGGCTTCAGCAATGCGCTCTCCTGTGTGAGATCCCTTGAATCTGCTGCATGCCAGCAGGTATGACTTCAGCATGACTCCTTCTGAGGTTGTTAAGACATGGCCAGTGACTCCCAAAAAGCCGCGCATCCTCCTATCTGACCAAATGTCTATGGTAACCGACACATGGTCTACACCAGCAAGAATCACTTTGATCTTTTCTTGCATGTCTGCAACAAGTGATTCTATTGTTGAAGTTATTGTTCTGCGGCAGATAGGCTGGTATTTGGAGTCGACCACAGACATGAAGTGCCTGAAATGTTTATTTTCCGTCATTGAAAGGGGCATGCTACATCCAATCACAAGATCTGTAACAATAGCATTGGTTATGGACTTCTGTTTGGGATGATTTGCTGAATATGCTTCCAGAGGACGAGACTGGATGAACTGTGATATTGCAGGCTGTGTAGTATCAGTGCAGGCGTTTCTTGTCCTTTCATACTCTGCATATCTGTGAAGCAGATGCAAAAACAAGAATGAGATGTCCTGTATGGTTGGGCAGACATGAAATCATGACATATGGTTAAAAAAACAGTTGTTTGAAACTTTCTGTATTTTTTTTTATCTATCTTCTGGATGATATTACTTAATATCAAATCAACTGTAACTGAAGCTTTTACCACATTTTTTTACTTTTTTATGCTCATAAAGCTGGTATATCTTAACCATGTGATAGTTAATAAATAAAACAATTTATTTAACATTTCCAACCATGAAATCAAAATTTTTAAAGAAAATAATGAGCTAATATTTATTTTTATACTAAAAAGTTACTAAAAAAAAACTACAAAAAAAACTTCCATAATTGTCGACTTAGTGGTCTTAATTATAAGATTGGATTAACATTATTGTCACTATTTGATTTGGAGACTACTGGCATAACTTTTGATCTAGCCTGCACGATTGAGGCGGTTTTAGCGTGATGACGTTGTAGTCTGATTGGTTGTAGCATAGTCCAGTAGTACACAGAGGCATTTGATCAACGCAGCCTCTCGGATGGTTGGCCAGACTAAACTCGTGTGATGAGTTTATCACACGTTTATCACAGTTTATTAATAGTCGCGATAGCCAGGCTTTATTGTTGCACTTTTATTGCACTTTATTGTTGTCAATGTCTACGCATAGGACAGTGTGGAACGTAATTTCGATTCCGTTTTATGTCAAGTACATTTGAAGGAACTGGCAAATAAAACTGACTTTGACTTGACTATGTACGATCAGCATGCCTGTGAAAAAGAGCGGATCCCCCTGCAGCTGCCGCCAACCCCACACTCTCCCCAATCGTGGAAGGTGCCCTTTTGCCAACACTTCCAAATTATATGCAGATTGAGACTATAACATTAAGGCAAAGACACATTTTTCAGGGATGTGATTTTTCCGCTAATTCGCGGAATTCCGCTTTCGCTCCAAAAATAAAATTTTAAAATTTCCGATTCTTTTAAATGGTAAAAAAAACGATTTCGTCTCGACAGCGTTCCATTTTAGTGTTTCCGTAACTGAAATGAAACGTACTTGCGATTGGTTGAAGTCTCCGTGTTGACCAATAAACGCGCTCCTTATAAAGGCGTAGGAGTATGCCATTGTTCATTTCTCACACGTTTTTGCCGAGTGTTTAAAGAAAGATGTCCGAGATCGAACGCAAAGATGCTCCGCGAGTTAAAGAAATTGCTAAGATCGTAAAAAAACAAGTTTCGATCGGACTGGTTAGAGAAGGAATTATCTACAAATGTTGGTGACCCCGACGTGATCCAATGTAGCGAGCAGAGACGGGAGTCGTAAGCAGAGTGTCAAACAAAGGTGCCAACGAAAGCTGCTTTAATGACATTTAAACTGGCGATAACAAAACAAACACGAGAGTGGCTAGAACCGGCCGAATTAAGAGTCCCCCTAGGAACTCGCTAACTAAACAATGGTTCCGTGGGTGAATTATGTACAACCCACTACAGTACTTTCATTTATAGATAACATCTTCTTCTATAACAAAGACATTTATGGTATGTTCTAATATGAGTTACTTTTCATTTGGTCATGATACAATTATTTGTTCATGAAATTTGAACTCTTCAACATGATTTATGTGTTAACTTAGTAATCACATGAGTTAGATATGATGATATTCTCAGTGATAGTTTTTAATAGCAAAGGCAGTCCAATGTTTTTTAATGTGACTGATTTTGAGTTGACTTAAACTGTAATTTTATATGGGATAGTTCAAAATACATTGAAAATGTATGCTGTTGTTTTGTCTATTTCTTTGTCATCTGAGTGCATTGAAAGTACTTAAAAACACGGAAAACCCATGACCTCCGGGGGGCTTCGCCCCACTTCTCCCCCCACCAGGGCACTGCCCTGGACCTAGCTGGGTGCCCGCGGCCCCCAGACCCCCGCCTAATTTTCAGATAATTTCACTTTGGTCAAATCACATCCCTGATTTTTGATCATGTACAGTGCACGTGTCCTTCTCAACTTCACCGCTTAGCCTACCCTATTTTCTCAATTAGACAGCCCGTTTATCCGTAGCTCCTAGCTCAATATGCCTGGCTTGTCTTTTGCGTTACCCGTTGTAGGATAGACGAGGCACTATGAGCACAAATGCATTCGTTTTACTCAAACATACTGCAATGTTTATAAAAGTAAATGAATGAAGCATCATTGACGCAGGTTACGATAACCTCTCGTCTCTGCATAAGAATGTCACAATGATAAACTGAAACCCCCCTGTGCAGCGGCTAAATCGCCCTGCCGCTCACTCTTAGCTAACAACCAAAGAGTAAGCAACTGGACTTTTTAGAGATTGAGCTGTAGATGTTCCTCATGGAAGTTCCTCAAGCTCAAATTAGAAGTCCAGTTGCCTACAACTAAACTGTATGGATAAAATGACCTGGGTGAATGACAATATTCACAGACATTAGCCAACATCCAACTCACCAGATATTAACACATTGACAAACAGATATTAACACTGACAAACACTTACTGGGCAGAATGGCTCTTCAAATGTCGGATGAAATTTGAGGTGGTGGTCTGGCTGTCCGAAATTTTCCCGTTGCAAAATTTGCACTGCGCTGTTCGCCGTTTACCTTCTTCACAGAAGTTTTTGAAGCCAAAAGTTACTACCCTCGGAGCAGACATGCTGACTTCAGGTGGTTGCCGTGGAGGTGTGTGGCGCATGGGCAGAGTGGGCGTGACATGAGAGCGTTTCTCAGCCCGCATCCCGTACTGTAATTGTCAACATTATTTAAATAATGAAATATATATATATATATGAACACGCAAGTCATTCAAGTCATCGTGGCTCAAGTCAAGTCAAGTCCCGAGTCTTAGATTGCCAAGTCCAAGTCAAGTCACAAGTCATAAAAACAGCGACTCGAGTCGACTCGAGTCCAAGTCACTAAGTCTCAAGTCCCCATGTCTGTGTTGTGTCCCCTCCCATCTGAAGGGTCAAAAGCATGCCCAGTTCAAACGCTGAGGTGCTTAACTTGTTTGCGTGTTTGAGCATTTGGGTTGGCCATGGTGCAAAAATGTTTGGGTGTGGATTTCGCCTTATTGTCTCTTAGGAAGTGGAAATAGAGAGGAAAGGATTATCATTCCCCTTTAGACGCTTCCTACAATATGCAGCGGAATACAGTGGGAGAATCCTCTTGTCTCTCACGAGGGGAGGGCCCCCACCAGAGGGACATGATATTCAAACCAGCCAGGGGTCGAACCTAGAATCTTCTGATCCGTAGTCAAACGCGTTTTCCATTGCGTCACTGGCCCTGTGTTATGTTTTGTCCCCTCCCATCTGGAGGATCAAAAGCATGCCCAGTTGAGACGCTGGGGTGCTTAACTTGTTTGGGTGTTTGAGCACTTGGGTTGGCCATGGTGCAAAAATGTTTGGGTATGGATTTTGCCTTGTTGTCTCTTAGGAAGTGGAAATAGAGAGGAAAGGATTTTCATTCCCCTTTAGACGCTTCCTACAAGATGCAGCAGACTGCAGTGGGAGAATCCTCTTCTCTCTCATAAGAGGAGGGCCCTTAAACACAGGGATTTAACAATCGAGCAAGCCAGAAGTTGAACCAAGAATCTTCTGATCTGTAGTCAGACGCGTTTTCCATGGCGCCACTGGCCCTGTATCATGATGCGTCCCCTCCCATCTGGAGGATCAAAAGCATGCCCAGTTGAGACGCTGGGGTGCTTAACTTGTTTGGGTGTTTGAGCACTTGGGTTGGCCATGGTGCAAAAATGTTTGGGTATGGATTTTGCCTTGTTGTCTCTTAGGAAGTGGAAATAGAGAGGAAAGGATTTTCATTCCCCTTTAGACGCTTCCTACAACATGCAGCGGACTGCAGTGGGAGAATCCGCTTCTCTCTCATGAGAGGAAGGCCCTTAACCCCAGCGATATAACATTCGAGCCAGCCAGGAGTCGAACCTAGAATCTTCTGATCCGTAGTCAGACGCGTTATCCATTGCCCCACTGGCCCTGTGATATGTTGTGTACCCTCCCATCTGGAGGGTCAAAATAATGCCCAGTTCAGACGCTGAGATGCTTAACTTGTTTGCGTGTTTGAGCATTTGGGTTGGTCATGGTGCAAAAATGTTTGGGTATGGATTTTGCCTTATTGTCTCTTAGGAAGTGGAAATAGAGAGGAAAGGATTATCATTCCCCTTTAGACGCTTCCTACAATATGCAGCGGAATACAGTGGGAGAATCCTCTTGTCTCTCACGAGGGGAGGGCCCCCACCAGAGGGACATAATATTCAAACCAGCCAGGGGTCGAACCTAGAATCTTCTGATCCGTAGTCAAACGCATTTTCCATTGCGCCACTGGCCCTGTGTTATGTTGTGTCCCCTCCCATCTGGAGGATCAAAAGCATGCCCAGTTGAGACGCTGAGGTGCTTAACTTGTTTGGGTGTTTGAGCATTTGGGTTGGCCATGGTGCGAAAATATTTGGGTATGGATTTTGCTTTGTTGTCTCTTAGGAAGTGGAAATAGAGAGGAAAAGATTATCAATCCCCTTTAGACGCTTCCTACAACATGCAGCGGACTGCAGTGGGAGAATCCTCTTCTCTCTCATGAGAGGAAGGCCCTTAACCCCAGCGATATAACATTCGAGCCAGCCAGGAGTCGAAACTAGAATCTTCTGATCCGTAGTCAGACGCGTTATCCATTGCGCCACTGGCCCTGTGTTATGTTGTGTACCCTCCCATCTGGAGGGTCAAAATCATGCCCAGTTCAGACGCTGAGGTGCTTAACTTGTTTGCGTGTTTGAGCATTTGGGTTGGTCATGGTGCAAAAATGTTTGGGTATGGATTTTGCCTTATTGTCTCTTAGGAAGTGGAAATAGAGAGGAAAGGATTATCATTCCCCTTTAGACGCTTCCTACACTATGCAGCGGAATACAGTGGGAGAATCCTCTTCTCTCTCACGATGGGAGGGCCCCCACCAGAGGGACATAATATTCAAACCAGCCAGGGGTCGAACCTAGAATCTTCTGATCCGTAGTCAAACGCGTTTTCCATTGCGCCACTGGCCCTGTGTTATGATGTGTCCCCTCGCATCTGGAGGATCAAAAGCATGCCCAGTTGAGACGCTGAGGTGCTTAACTTGTTTGGGTGTTTGAGCATTTGGGTTGGCCATGGTGCAAAAATATTTGGGTATGGATTTTGCTTTGTTGTCTCTTAGGAAGTGGAAATAGAGAGGAAAAGATTATCATTCCCCTTTAGACGCTTCCTACAACATGCAGCGGACTGCAGTGGGGGAATCCTCTTCTCTCTCATGAGAGGAAGGCCCTTAACCCCAGCGTTATAACATTCGAGCCAGCCAGGAGTCGAACCTAGAATCTTCTGATCCGTAGTCAGACACGTTATCCATTGCGCCACTGGCCCTGTGTTATGTTGTGTCCCCTCCCATCTGAAGGGTCAAAAGCATGCCCAGTTCAAACGCTGAGGTGCTTAACTTGTTTGCGTGTTTGAGCATTTGGGTTGGCCATGGTGCAAAAATGTTTGGGTATGGATTTCGCCTTATTGTCTCTTAGGAAGTGGAAATAGAGAGGAAAGGATTATCATTCCCCTTTAGACGCTTCCTACAATATGCAGCGGAATACAGTGGGAGAATCCTCTTGTCTCTCACGAGGGGAGGGCCCCCACCAGAGGGACATAATATTCAAACCAGCCAGGGGTCGAACCTAGAATCTTCTGATCCGTAGTCAAACGCGTTTTCCATTGCGTCACTGGCCCTGTGTTATGTTTTGTCCCCTCCCATCTGGAGGATCAAAAGCATGCCCAGTTGAGACGCTGGGGTGCTTAACTTGTTTGGGTGTTTGAGCACTTGGGTTGGCCATGGTGCAAAAATGTTTGGGTATGGATTTTGCCTTGTTGTCTCTTAGGAAGTGGAAATAGAGAGGAAAGGATTTTCATTCCCCTTTAGACGTTTCCTACAAGATGCAGCAGACTGCAGTGGGAGAATCCTCTTCTCTCTCATGAGAGGAGGGCCCTTAAACACAGGGATTTAACAATCGAGCAAGCCAGAAGTTGAACCAAGAATCTTCTGATCTGTAGTCAGACGCGTTTTCCATGGCGCCACTGGCCCTGTATCATGATGCGTCCCCTCCCATCTGGAGGATCAAAAGCATGCCCAGTTGAGACGCTGGGGTGCTTAACTTGTTTGGGTGTTTGAGCACTTGGGTTGGCCATGGTGCAAAAATGTTTGGGTATGGATTTTGCCTTGTTGTCTCTTAGGAAGTGGAAATAGAGAGGAAAGGATTTTCATTCCCCTTTAGACGCTTCCTACAACATGCAGCGGACTGCAGTGGGAGAATCCCCTTCTCTCTCATGAGAAGAAGGCCCTTAACCCCAGCAATATAACATTCGAGCCAGCCAGGAGTCGTACCTAGAATCTTCTGATCCGTAGTCAGACGCGTTATCCATTGCGCCACTGGCCCTGTGTTATGTTGTGTACCCTCCCATCTGGAGGGTCAAAATAATGCCCAGTTCAGACGCTGAGATGCTTAACTTGTTTGCGTGTTTGAGCATTTGGGTTGGTCATGGTGCAAAAATGTTTGGGTATGGATTTTGCCTTATTGTCTCTTAGGAAGTGGAAATAGAGAGGAAAGGATTATCATTCCCCTTTAGACGCTTCCTACAATATGCAGCGGAATACAGTGGGAGAATCCTCTTGTCTCTCACGAGGGGAGGGCCCCCACCAGAGGGACATAATATTCAAACCAGCCAGGGGTCGAACCTAGAATCTTCTGATCCGTAGTCAAACGCGTTTTCCATTGCGCCACTGGCCCTGTGTTATGTTGTGTCCCCTCCCATCTGGAGGATCAAAAGCATGCCCAGTTGAGACGCTGAGGTGCTTAACTTGTTTGGGTGTTTGAGCATTTGGGTTGGCCATGGTGCGAAAATATTTGGGTATGGATTTTGCTTTGTTGTCTCTTAGGAAGTGGAAATAGAGAGGAAAAGATTATCAATCCCCTTTAGACGCTTCCTACAACACGCAGCGGACTGCAGTGGGAGAATCCTCTTCTCTCTCATGAGAGGAAGGCCCTTAACCCCAGCGATATAACATTCGAGCCAGCCAGGAGTCAAACCTAGAATCTTCTGATCCGTAGTCAGACACGTTATCCATTGCGCCACTGGCCCTGTGTTATGTTGTGTCCCCTCCCATCTGAAGGGTCAAAAGCATGCCCAGTTCAAACGCTGAGGTGCTTAACTTGTTTGCGTGTTTGAGCATTTGGGTTGGCCATGGTGCAAAAATGTTTGGGTATGGATTTCGCCTTATTGTCTCTTAGGAAGTGGAAATAGAGAGGAAAGGATTATCATTCCCCTTTAGACGCTTCCTACAATATGCAGCGGAATACAGTGGGAGAATCCTCTTGTCTCTCACGAGGGGAGGGCCCCCACCAGAGGGACATAATATTCAAACCAGCCAGGGGTCGAACCTAGAATCTTCTGATCCGTAGTCAAACGCGTTTTCCATTGCGTCACTGGCCCTGTGTTATGTTTTGTCCCCTCCCATCTGGAGGATCAAAAGCATGCCCAGTTGAGACGCTGGGGTGCTTAACTTGTTTGGGTGTTTGAGCACTTGGGTTGGCCATGGTGCAAAAATGTTTAGGGATGGATTTTGCCTTGTTGTCTCTTAGGAAGTGGAAATAGAGAGGAAAGGATTTTCATTCCCCTTTAGACGCTTCCTACAAGATGCAGCAGACTGCAGTGGGAGAATCCTCTTCTCTCTCATGAGAGGAAGGCCCTTAACCCCAGCGATATAACATTCGAGCCAGCCAGGAGTCGAACCTAGAATCTTCTGATCCGTAGTCAGACGCATTATCCATTGCGCCACTGGCCCTGTGTTATGTTGTGTACCCTCCCATCTGGAGGGTCAAAATCATGCCCAGTTCAGACGCTGAGGTGCTTAACTTGTTTGCGTGTTTGAGCATTTGGGTTGGTCATGGTGCAAAAATGTTTCGGTATGGATTTTGCCTTATTGTCTCTTAGGAAGTGGAAATAGAGAGGAAAGGATTATCATTCCCCTTTAGACGCTTCCTACACTATGCAGCGGAATACAGTGGGAGAATCCTCTTGTCTCTCACGAGGGGAGGGCCCCCACCAGAGGGACATAATATTCAAACCAGACAGGGGTCGAACCTAGAATCTTCTGATCCGTAGTCAAACGCGTTTTCCATTGCGCCACTGGCCCTGTGTTATGTTGTGTCCCCTCCCATCTGGAGGATCAAAAGCATGCCCAGTTGAGACGCTGAGGTGCTTAACTTGTTTGGGTGTTTGAGCATTTGGGTTGGCCATGGTGCAAAAATATTTGGGTATGGATTTTGCTTTGTTGTCTCTTAGGAAGTGGAAATAGAGAGGAAAAGATTATCATTCCCCTTTAGACGCTTCCTACAACATGCAGCGGACTGCAGTGGGAGAATCCTCTTCTCTCTCATGAGAGGAAGGCCCTTAACCCCAGCGATATAACATTCGAGCCAGCCAGGAGTCGAACCTAGAATCTTCTGATCCGTAGTCAGACACGTTATCCCTTGCGCCACTGGCCCTGTGTTATGTTATGTCCCCTCCCATCTGAAGGGTCAAAAGCATGCCCAGTTCAAACGCTGAGGTGCTTAACTTGTTTGCGTGTTTGAGCATTTGGGTTGGCCATGGTGCAAAAATGTTTGGGTGTGGATTTCGCCTTATTGTCTCTTAGGAAGTGGAAATAGAGAGGAAAGGATTATCATTCCCCTTTAGACGCTTCCTACAATATGCAGCGGAATACAGTGGGAGAATCCTCTTGTCTCTCACGAGGGGAGGGCCCCCACCAGAGGGACATAATATTCAAACCAGCCAGGGGTCGAACCTAGAATCTTCTGATCCGTAGTCAAACGCGTTTTCCATTGCGTCACTGGCCCTGTGTTATGTTTTGTCCCCTCCCATCTGGAGGATCAAAAGCATGCCCAGTTGAGACGCTGGGGTGCTTAACTTGTTTTGGTGTTTGAGCACTTGGGTTGGCCATGGTGCAAAAATGTTTGGGTATGGATTTTGCCTTGTTGTCTCTTAGGAAGTGGAAATAGAGAGGAAAGGATTTTCATTCCCCTTTTGACGCTTCCTACAAGATGCAGCAGACTGCAGTGGGAGAATCCTCTTCTCTCTCATGAGAGGAGGGCCCTTAAACACAGGGATTTAACAATCGAGCAAGCCAGAAGTTGAACCAAGAATCTTCTGATCTGTAGTCAGACGCGTTTTCCATGGCGCCACTGGCCCTGTATCATGATGCGTCCCCTCCTATCTGGAGGATCAAAAGCATGCCCAGTTGAGACGCTGGGGTGCTTAACTTGTTTGGGTGTTTGAGCACTTGGGTTGGCCATGGTGCAAAAATGTTTGGGTATGGATTTTGCCTTGTTGTCTCTTAGGAAGTGGAAATAGAGAGGAAAGGATTTTCATTCCCCTTTAGACGCTTCCTACAACATGCAGCGGACTGCAGTGGGAGAATCCGCTTCTCTCTCATGAGAGGAAGGCCCTTAACCCCAGCGATATAACATTCAAGCCAGCCAGGAGTCGAACCTAGAATCTTCTGATCCGTAGTCAGACGCGTTATCCATTGCGTCACTGGCCCTGTGTTATGTTGTGTACCCTCCCATCTGGAGGGTCAAAATCATGCCCAGTTCAGACGCTGAGGTGCTTAACTTGTTTGCGTGTTTGAGCATTTGGGTTGGTCATGGTGCAAAAATGTTTGGGTATGGATTTTTCCTTATTGTCTCTTAGGAAGTGGAAATAGAGAGGAAAGGATTATCATTCCCCTTTAGACGCTTCCTACACTATGCAGCGGAATACAGTGGGAGAATCCTCTTCTCTCTCACGATGGGAGGGCCCCCACCAGAGGGACATAATATTCAAACCAGCCAGGGGTCGAACCTAGAATCTTCTGATCCGTAGTCAAACGCGTTTTCCATTGCGCCACTGGCCCTGTGTTATGTTGTGTCCCCTCCCATCTGGAGGATCAAAAGCATGCCCAGTTGAGACGCTGAGGTGCTTAACTTGTTTGGGTGTTTGAGCATTTGGGTTGGCCATGGTGCAAAAATATTTGGGTATGGATTTTGCTTTGTTGTCTCTTAGGAAGTGGAAATAGAGAGGAAAAGATTATCATTCCCCTTTAGACGCTTCCTACAACATGCAGCGGACTGCAGTGGGAGAATCCTCTTCTCTCTCATGAGAGGAAGGCCCTTAACCCCAGCGATATAACGTTCGAGCCAGCCAGGAGTCGAACCTCTAATCTTCTGATCCGTAGTCAGACACGTTATCCCTTGCGCCACTGGCCCTGTGTTACGTTGTGTCCCCTCCCATCTGAAGGGTCAAAAGCATGCCCAGTTCAAACGCTGAGGTGCTTAACTTGTTTGCGTGTTTGAGCATTTGGGTTGGCCATGGTGCAAAAATGTTTGGGTGTGGATTTCGCCTTATTGTCTCTTAGGAAGTGGAAATAGAGAGGAAAGGATTATCATTCCCCTTTAGACGCTTCCTACAATATGCAGCGGAATACAGTGGGAGAATCCTCTTGTCTCTCACGAGGGCAGGGCTCCCACCAGAGGGACATGATATTCAAACCAGCCAGGGGTCGAACCTAGAATCTTCTGATCCGTAGTCAAACGCGTTTTCCATTGCGTCACTGGCCCTGTGTTATGTTTTGTCCCCTCCCATCTGGAGGATCAAAAGCATGCCCAGTTGAGACGCTGGGGTGCTTAACTTGTTTGGGTGTTTGAGCACTTGGGTTGGCCATGGTGCAAAAATGTTTGGGTATGGATTTTGCCTTGTTGTCTCTTAGGAAGTGGAAATAGAGAGGAAAGGATTTTCATTCCCCTTTAGACGCTTCCTACAAGATGCAGCAGACTGCAGTGGGAGAATCCTCTTCTCTCTCATAAGAGGAGGGCCCTTAAACACAGGGATTTAACAATCGAGCAAGCCAGAAGTTGAACCAAGAATCTTCTGATCTGTAGTCAGACGCGTTTTCCATGGCGCCACTGGCCCTGTATCATGATGCGTCCCCTCCCATCTGGAGGATCAAAAGCATGCCCAGTTGAGACGCTGGGGTGCTTAACTTGTTTGGGTGTTTGAGCACTTGGGTTGGCCATGGTGCAAAAATGTTTGGGTATGGATTTTGCCTTGTTGTCTCTTAGGAAGTGGAAATAGAGAGGAAAGGATTTTCATTCCCCTTTAGACGCTTCCTACAACATGCAGCGGACTGCAGTGGGAGAATCCGCTTCTCTCTCATGAGAGGAAGGCCCTTAACCCCAGCGATATAACATTCGAGCCAGCCAGGAGTCGAACCTAGAATCTTCTGATCCGTAGTCAGACGCGTTATCCATTGCCCCACTGGCCCTGTGTTATGTTGTGTACCCTCCCATCTGGAGGGTCAAAATAATGCCCAGTTCAGACGCTGAGATGCTTAACTTGTTTGCGTGTTTGAGCATTTGGGTTGGTCATGGTGCAAAAATGTTTGGGTATGGATTTTGCCTTATTGTCTCTTAGGAAGTGGAAATAGAGAGGAAAGGATTATCATTCCCCTTTAGACGCTTCCTACAATATGCAGCGGAATACAGTGGGAGAATCCTCTTGTCTCTCACGAGGGGAGGGCCCCCACCAGAGGGACATAATATTCAAACCAGCCAGGGGTCGAACCTAGAATCTTCTGATCCGTAGTCAAACGCGTTTTCCATTGCGCCACTGGCCCTGTGTTATGTTGTGTCCCCTCCCATCTGGAGGATCAAAAGCATGCCCAGTTGAGACGCTGAGGTGCTTAACTTGTTTGGGTGTTTGAGCATTTGGGTTGGCCATGGTGCGAAAATATTTGGGTATGGATTTTGCTTTGTTGTCTCTTAGGAAGTGGAAATAGAGAGGAAAAGATTATCAATCCCCTTTAGACGCTTCCTACAACATGCAGCGGACTGCAGTGGGAGAATCCTCTTCTCTCTCATGAGAGGAAGGCCCTTAACCCCAGCGATATAACATTCGAGCCAGCCAGGAGTCGAAACTAGAATCTTCTGATCCGTAGTCAGACACGTTATCCATTGCGCCACTGGCCCTGTGTTATGTTGTGTCCCCTCCCATCTGGAGGGTCAAAAGCATGCCCAGTTCAGACGCTGAGGTGCTTAACTTGTTTGCGTGTTTGAGCATTTAGGTTGGCCATGGTGCAAAAATGTTTGGGTATGGATTTTGCCATGTTGTCTCTTAGGAAGTGGAAATAGAGAGAAAAGGATTATCATTCCCCTTTAGACGCTTCCTACAATATGCAGCGGAATACAGTGGGAGAATCCTCTTGTCTCTCACGAGGGGAGGGCCCCCACCAGAGGGACATAATATTGTGGGAGAATCCTGTTCTCTCTCATGAGAGGAAAGCCCTTAACCCCAGCGATATAACATTCGAGCCAGCCAGGAGTCGAACCTAGAATCTTCTGATCCGTAGTCAGACGCGTTATCCATTGCGCCACTGGCCCTGTGTTATGTTGTGTACCCTCCCATCTGGAGGGTCAAAATCATGCCCAGTTCAGACGCTGAGGTGCTTAACTTGTTTGGGTGTTTGAGCACTTGGGTTGGCCATGGTGCAAAAATGTTTGGGTATGGATTTTGCCTTGTTGTCTCTTAGGAAGTGGAAATAGAGAGGAAAGGATTTTCATTCCCCTTTAGACGCTTCCTACAAGATGCAGCAGACTGCAGTGGGAGAATCCTCTTCTCTCTCATGAGAGGAAGGCCCTTAACCCCAGCAATATAACATTCGAGCCAGCCAGGAGTCGAACCTAGAATCTTCTGATCCGTAGTCAGACGCGTTATCCATTGCGCCACTGGCCCTGTGTTAAGTTGTGTCCCCTCCCATCTGAAGGGTCAAAAGCATGCCCAGTTCAAACGCTGAGGTGCTTAACTTGTTTGCGTGTTTGAGCATTTGGGTGTGCCATGGTGCAAAAATGTTTGGGTATGGATTTTGCCTTATTGTCTCTTAGGAAGTGGAAATAGAGAGGAAAGGATTATCATTCCCCTTTAGACGCTTCCTACAATATGCAGCGGAATACAGTGGGAGAATCCTCTTGTCTCTCACGAGGGGAGGGCCCCCACCAGAGGGACATAATATTCAAACCAGCCAGCGGTCGAACCTAGAATCTTCTGATCCGTAGTCAAACGCGTTTTCCATTGCGCCACTGGCCCTGTGTTATGTTGTGTCCCCTCCCATCTGAAGGGTCAAAAGCATGCCCAGTTCAAACGCTGAGGTGCTTAACTTGTTTGCGTGTTTGAGCATTTGGGTTGGTCATGGTGCAAAAATGTTTGGGTATGGATTTTGCCTTATTGTCTCTTAGGAAGTGGAAATAGAGAGGAAAGGATTATCATTCCCCTTTAGACGCTTCCTACAATATGCAGCGGAATACAGTGGGAGAATCCTCTTGTCTCTCACGAGGGGAGGGCCCCCACCAGAGGGACATAATATTCAAACCAGCCAGCGGTCGAGCCTAGAATCTTCTGATCCGTAGTCAAACGCGTTTTCCATTGCGCCACTGGCCCTGTGTTATGTTGTGTCCCCTCCCATCTGGAGGATCAAAAGCATGCCCAGTTGAGACGCTGAGGTGCTTAACTTGTTTGGGTGTTTGAGCATTTGGGTTGGCCATGGTGCGAAAATATTTGGGTATGGATTTTGCTTTGTTGTCTCTTAGGAAGTGGAAATAGAGAGGAAAAGATTATCATTCCCCTCTAGACGCTTCCAACAACATGCAGCGGACTGCAGTGGGAGAATCCTGTTCTCTCTCATGAGAGGAAAGCCCTTAACCCCAGCGATATAACATTCGAGCCAGCCAGGAGTCGAACCTAGAATCTTCTGATCCGTAGTCAGACGCGTTATCCATTGCGCCACTGGCCCTGTGTCATGTTGTGTACCCTCCCATCTGGAGGGTCAAAATCATGCCCAGTTCAGACGCTGAGGTGCTTAACTTGTTTGCGTGTTTGAGCATTTGGGTTGGTCATGGTGCAAAAATGTTTGGGTATGGATTTTGCCTTATTGTCTCTTAGGAAGTGGAAATAGAGAGGAAAGGATTATCATTCCCCTTTAGACGCTTCCTACACTATGCAGCGGAATACAGTGGGAGAATCCTCTTGTCTCTCACGAGGGGAGGGCCCCCACCAGAGGGACATAATATTCAAACCAGCCAGGGGTCGAACCTAGAATCTTCTGATCCGTAGTCAAACGCGTTTTCCATTGCGCCACTGGCCCTGTGTTATGTTGTGTCCCCTCCCATCTGGAGGATCAAAAGCATGCCCAGTTGAGACGCTGAGGTGCTTAACTTGTTTGGGTGTTTGAGCATTTGGGTTGGCCATGGTGCGAAAATATTTGGGTATGGATTTTGCTTTGTTGTCTCTTAGGAAGTGGATATAGAGAGGAAAAGATTATCATTCCCCTTTAGACGCTTCCTACAACATGCAGCGGACTGCAGTGGGAGAATCCTCTTCTCTCTTATGAGAGGAAGGCCCTTAACCCCAGCGATATAACATTCGAGCCAGCCAGGAATCGAACCTGGAATCTTCTAATCCGTAGTCAGACACGTTATCCATAGCGCCACTGGCCCTGTGTTATGTTGTGTCCCCTCCCATCTGGAGGGTCAAAAGCATGCCCAGTTGAGACGCTGAGGTGCTTAACTTGTTTGGGTGTTTGAGCATTTGGGTTGGCCATGGTGCAAAAATATTTGGGTATGGATTTTGCCTTGTTGTCTCTTAGGAAGTGGAAATAGAGAGGAAAAGATTATCATTCCCCTTTAGACGCTTCCTACAACATGCAGCGGACTACAATGGGAGAATCCTCTTCTCTCTCATGAGAGGAAGGCCCTTAACCCTAGTGATATAACATTCAAGCCAGCCAGGAGTCGAACCTAGAATCTTCTGATCCGTAGTCAGACGCGTTATCCATTGCGCCACTGGCCCTGTGTTATGTTGTGTCCCCTCCCATCTGGAGGGTCAAAAGCATGCCCAGTTCAGACGCTGAGGTGCTTAACTTGTTTGCGTGTTTGAGCATTTAGGTTGGCCATGGTGCAAAAATGTTTGGGTATGGATTTTGCCATGTTGTCTCTTAGGAAGTGGAAATAGAGAGAAAAGGATTATCATTCCCCTTTCAACGCTTCCTACAACATGCAGCGGAATACAGTGGGAGAATCCTCTTCTCTCTCATGAGAGGAGGGCCCTTAAACACAGGGATTTAACAATCGAGCAAGCCAGGAGTCGAACCAAGAATCTTCTGATCTGTAGTCAGACGCGTTATCCATTGCGCCACTGGCCCTGTGTTATGTTGTGTCCCCTCCCATCTCGAGGGTCAAAATCATGCCCAGTTCAGACGCTGAGATGCTTAACTTGTTTGCGTGTTTGAGCATTTGGGTTGGTCATGGTGCAAAAATGTTTGGGTATGGATTTTGCCTTATTGTCTCTTAGGAAGTGGAAATAGAGAGGAAAGGATTATCATTCCCCTTTAGACGCTTCCTACAATATGCAGCGGAATACAGTGGGAGAATCCTCTTGTCTCTCACGAGGGGAGGGCCCCCACCAGAGGGACATAATATTCAAACCAGCCAGGGGTCGAACCTAGAATCTTCTGATCCGTAGTCAAACGCGTTTTCCATTGCGCCACTGGCCCTGTGTTATGTTGTGTCCCCTCCCATCTGGAGGATCACAAGCATGCCCAGTTGAGACGCTGAGGTGCTTAACTTGTTTCGGTGTTTGAGCATTTGGGTTGGCCATGGTGCGAAAATATTTGGGTATGGATTTTGCTTTGTTGTCTCTTAGGAAGTGGAAATAGAGAGGAAAAGATTATCATTCCCCTTTAGACGCTTCCTACAACATGCAGCGGACTGCAGTGGGAGAATCCTCTTCTCTCTCCTGAGAGGAAGGCCCTTAACCCCAGCGATATAACATTCGAGCCAGCCAGGAGTCGAACCTAGAATCTTCTGATCCGTAGTCAGACGTGTTATCCATTGCGCCACTGGCCCTGTGTTATGTTGTGTACCCTCCCATCTGGAGGGTCAAAATCATGCCCGGTTCAGACGCTGAGGTGCTTAACTTGTTTGCGTGTTTGAGCATTTGGGTTGGTCATGGTGCAAAAATGTTTGGGTATGGATTTTGCCTTATTGTCTCTTAGGAAGTGGAAATAGAGAGGAAAGGATTATCATTCCCCTTTAGACGCTTCCTACACTATGCAGCGGAATACAGTGGGAGAATCCTCTTGTCTCTCACGAGGGGAGGGCCCCCACCAGAGGGACATAATATTCAAACCAGCCAGGGGTCGAACCTAGAATCTTCTGATCCGTAGTCAAACGCGTTTTCCATTGCGCCACTGGCCCTGTGTTATGTTGTGTCCCCTCCCATCTGGAGGATCAAAAGCATGCCCAGTTGAGACGCTGAGGTGCTTAACTTGTTTGGGTGTTTTAGCATTTGGGTTGGTCATGGTGCAAAAATGTTTGGGTATGGATTTTGCCTTATTGTCTCTTAGGAAATGGAAATAGAGAGGAAAGGATTATCATTCCCCTTCAGACGCTTCCTACACTATGCAGCGGAATACAGTGGGAGAATCCTCTTGTCTCTCACGAGGGGAGGGCCCCCACCAGAGGGACATAATATTCAAACCAGCCAGGGGTCGAACCTAGAATCTTCTGATCCGTAGTCAAACGCGTTTTCCATTGCGCCACTGGCCCTGTGTTATGTTGTGTCCCCTCCCTTCTGGAGGATCAAAAGCATGCCCAGTTGAGACGCTGGGGTGCTTAACTTGTTTGGGTGTTTGAGCACTTCGGTTGGCCATGGTGCAAAAATGTTTGGGTATGGATTTTGCCTTGTTGTCTCTTATGAAGTGGAAATAGAGAGGAAAGGATTTTCATTCCCCTTTAGACGCTTCCTACAATATGCAGCGGAATACAGTGGGAGAATCCTCTTGTCTCTCACGAGGGGAGGGCCCCCACCAGAGGGACATAATATTGTGGGAGAATCCTGTTCTCTCTCATGAGAGGAAAGCCCTTAACCCCAGCGATATAACATTCGAGCCAGCCAGGAGTCGAACCTAGAATCTTCTGATCCGTAGTCAGACGCGTTATCCATTGCGCCACTGGCCCTGTGTTATGATGTGTACCCTCCCATCTGGAGGGTCAAAATCATGCCCAGTTCAGACGCTGAGGTGCTTAACTTGTTTGGGTGTTTGAGCACTTGGGTTGGCCATGGTGCAAAAATGTTTGGGTATGGATTTTGCCTTGTTGTCTCTTAGGAAGTGGAAATAGAGAGGAAAGGATTTTCATTCCCCTTTAGACGCTTCCTACAAGATGCAGCAGACTGCAGTGGGAGAATCCTCTTCTCTCTCATGAGAGGAAGGCCCTTAACCCCAGCAATATAACATTCGAGCCAGCCAGGAGTCGAACCTAGAATCTTCTGATCCGTAGTCAGACGCGTTATCCATTGCGCCACTGGCCCTGTGTTATGTTGTGTCCCCTCCCATCTGAAGGGTCAAAAGCATGCCCAGTTCAAACGCTGAGGTGCTTAACTTGTTTGCGTGTTTGAGCATTTGGGTGTGCCATGGTGCAAAAATGTTTGGGTATGGATTTTGCCTTATTGTCTCTTAGGAAGTGGAAATAGAGAGGAAAGGATTATCATTCCCCTTTAGACGCTTCCTACAATATGCAGCGGAATACAGTGGGAGAATCCTCTTGTCTCTCACGAGGGGAGGGCCCCCACCAGAGGGACATAATATTCAAACCAGCCAGCGGTCGAACCTAGAATCTTCTGATCCGTAGTCAAACGCGTTTTCCATTGCGCCACTGGCCCTGTGTTATGTTGTGTCCCCTCCCATCTGAAGGGTCAAAAGCATGCCCAGTTCAAACGCTGAGGTGCTTAACTTGTTTGCGTGTTTGAGCATTTGGGTTGGCCATGGTGCAAAAATATTTGGGTATGGATTTTGCTTTGTTGTCTCTTAGGAAGTGGAAATAGAGAGGAAAAGGATTATCATTCCCCTTTAGACGCTTCCTACAACATGCAGCAGCCACAGTGGGAGAATCCTCTTCTCTCTCATGAGAGGAGGGCCTTTAAACACAGGGATTTAACAATCGAGCAAGCCAGGAGTCGAACCAAGAATCTTCTGATCTGTAGTCAGACGCGTTTTCCATGGCGCCACTGGCCCTGTATTATGTTGTGTCGTCCAGGTAGACGAACACAAAAGGCATGTCCCTGAGCACTGAATCCATCAGCCTTTGGAAGGACTGAGCGGCATTTTTCAGTCCGAACGGCATCCTGAGAAATTCGAACAACCCAAATGGAGTTATCACGGCCGTCTTCGGTATATCTGAGGGATGCACTGGCAGTTGGTGGTATCCGCGCACGAGGTCCACCTTGGAAAAGAGAAGTTTGCCCGCCAGGTGTGCAGAGAAGTCTTGAATGTGCGGGACCGGGTAACGGTCGGGCGTGGTAGCCTCGTTAAGGCGGCGATAGTCCCCGCATGGGCGCCAGCCACCGCCTGGTTTCGGGACCATGTGTAATGGAGAGGCCCAGGGGCTGTCTGATCGGCGAATGATGCCGAGACGTTCCATGTTAGCAAATTCGGATTTAGCAACTGCCAGTCTGTCTGGATTGAGTCGTCGGGCCCTGGCATGAACCGGGGGCCCCTTGGTTTCAATGTGGTGCTCAACCCCATGTCTGGTCGTGGAGGCTGAGAAGGTGGGCTTCGCCAGACTGGGGAACTCGGCGAGGAGCCGGTGGTAAATATCACCGTCCAAGAGAGAGCTGGACAGACCCTCAAAAATCCCCTTGTCGCGGACACACGCGAGAGAGGAGAAATTCAATGCGTCAACGAGGCGGCCATTTTTCACATCGACGAGTAATCCATTGGCACACAGAAAATCTGCACCAAGAAGAGGAAAAGCAATATCCGCAGTGACAAAGTCCCATGTAAACTGCTGACCCCCAAAACACACGTCCACTGTCCGTGTCCCGTATGTGCGGATGGGGGTGTCATTGGCAGAAGTTAATGGAGGTCCATGTGTTCCCCCCCCCACATCGTCCACAGTGGCAGGGAGGACGCTCCTCTGGGCGCCGGTGTCACACAAGAACTTTTGGCCGGAGATGGCGTCCCGGATGAACAGTAGCCGGTTTCTTGCGCCTGCACTCACGGCCGCTACAGAGTGCAGGCCTCGAAGTTTCCCGTCGCGTTGGAGGTGCAAGGGGGACGGCACTTCTTGGCCCTGGGCCCAAAACGTGCATGGTAGTAACACAGACCTGACACATTCTGATCGTCGGTGGCCGCGCGTGCCTTGCTGGCTGGGGGCGTCGCACTTGATGGTGTGTAGGCGCGTGTAGGGGCCAGCACCTCATGTGTATATCTATGCGTGGCCAGGAAAAACCGGTCCGCTTCCTCTGCCAGTGCACGCGGATCTGTAATGGTTGTATTTGCAAGCGCCGTCTGGACATGCGGCGGCATGTGACGCAGAAAAAGTTCAATGAAAAGAAAATTTGGCTCTTCGGTGCCAAGCAAGTTTAACATCATTTCCATGTGATCCGATGGCTTACTGTCTCCTAAGCCCTGAATAGCAAGGAGGCGTCGAGCACGCTCAGAACGCGACAGTTCAAAGATTCTGAGGAGATATGCCTTCAGTCCCTTATATTTATCCAGTTCAGGAGGGGATGTGATGAAACTCACCGCTCTGGCTGCAGTTGAGCTCCCCAGAGCAGACACCACGTGGTAATAGCGAGAGTCATCGTTAGTGATTCCGTGCAGGGCGAATCGAGCTTCTGCTTGTGCGAACCACGTTAGCACTGATGACTCCCAGAACTCGGGGAGCTTGAGAACGGGCGCGTATGCCATGACGGTATGCTCAGTAGTATGCACAGCCTCGGAAACTTCCACGAGACTAATGTCGGGGTCACCAATGTAGCGAGCAGAGACGGGAGTCGTAGGCGGAGTGTCAAACAAAGGTGCCAAAGGACGCTGCTTTAATAACATGTAAACTTGCGATAACCAAAACAAACACACGAGAGTGGCTAGAACCGGTCGAATTAAGAGTCCCCCTAGGAACTCGCTAACTAAACAATAGTTCCGTGGGTGAATTATGTACAACCCACTACAGTGTCCCCTCCCTTCTGGAGGATCAAAAGCATGCCCAGTTGAGACGCTGGGGTGCTTAACTTGTTTGGGTGTTTGAGCACTTGGGTTGGCCATGGTGCAAAAATGTTTGGGTATGGATTTTGCCTTGTTGTCTCTTAGGAAGTGGAAATAGAGAGGAAAGGATTTTCATTCCCCTTTAGACGCTTCCTACAAGATGCAGCAGACTGCAGTGGGAGAATCCTCTTCTCTCTCATGAGAGGAAGGCCCTTAACCCCAGCGATATAACATTCGAGCCAGCCAGGAGTCGAACCTAGAATCTTCTGATCCGTAGTCAGACGCGTTATCCATTGCGCCACTGGCCCTGTGTTATGTTGTGTCCCCTCCCATCTGAAGGGTCAAAAGCATGCCCAGTTCAAACGCTGAGGTGCTTAACTTGTTTGCGTGTTTGAGCATTTGGGTGTGCCATGGTGCAAAAATGTTTGGGTATGGATTTTGCCTTGTTGTCTCTTAGGAAGTGGAAATAGAGAGGAAAGGATTATCATTCCCCTTTAGACGCTTCCTACAACATGCAGTGGTCTACAGTGGGAGAATCCTCTTCTCTCTCATGAGAGGAAGGCCCTTAACCCCAGCAATGTTAACATTCGAGCCAGCCCGGAGTCGAACCTAGAATCTTCTGATCCGTAGTCAGACGCGTTATCCATTGCGCCACTGGCCCTGTGTTATGTTGTGTCCCCTCCCATCTCGAGGGTCAAAAGCATGCCCAGTTCAGACACTGAGGTGCTTAACTTGTTTGGGTGTTTGAACATTTGGGTTGGCCATGGTGCAAAAATGTTTGGGTATGGATTTTGCCATGTCGTCTCTTAGGAAGTGGAAATAGAGAGGAAAAGGATTATCATTCCCCTTTAGACGCTTCCTACAACATGCAGCAGCCACAGTGGGAGAATACTCTTCTCTCTCATGAGAGGAGGGCCCTTAAACACAGGGATTTAACAATCGAGCAAGCCAGGAGTCGAACCAAGAATCTTCTGATCCGTAGTCAGACGCGTTTTCCATGGCGCCACTGGCCCTGTGTTATGTTGCGTCCCCTCCCATCTGGAGGATCAAAAGCATGCCCAGTTGAGACGCTGGGGTGCTTAACTTGTTTGGGTGTTTGAGCACTTGGGTTGGCCATGGTGCAAAAATGTTTGGGTATGGATTTTGCCTTGTTGTCTCTTAGGAAGTGGAAATAGAGAGGAAAGGATTATCATTCCCATTTAGACGCTTCCTACAATATGCAGCGGAATACAGTGGGAGAATCCTCTTGTCTCTCACGAGGGGAGGGCCCCCACCAGAGGGACATAATATTCAAACCAGCCAGGGGTCGAACCTAGAATCTTCTGATCCGTAGTCAAACGCGTTTTCCATTGCGCCACTGGCCCTGTGTTATGTTGTGTCCCCTACCATCTGGAGGATCAAAAGCATGCCCAGTTGAGACGCTGAGGTGCTTAACTTGTTTGGGTGTTTGAGCATTTGGGTTGGCCATGGTGCAAAAATATTTGGGTATGGATTTTGCCTTGTTGTCTCTTAGGAATTGGAAATAGAGAGGAAAAGATTATCATTCCCCTTAAGACGCTTCCTACAACATGCAGTGGTCTACAGTGGGAGAATCCTCTTCTCTCTCATGAGAGGAAGGCCCTTAACCCCAGCAATGTTAACATTCGAGCCAGCCCGGAGTCGAACCTAGAACCTTCTGATCCGTAGTCAGATGCGTTATCCATTGCGCCACTGGCCCTGTGTTATGTTGTGACCCCTCCCATCTCGAGGGTCAAAAGCATGCCCAGTTCAGACACTGAGGTGCTTAACTTGTTTGGGTGTTTGAACATTTGGGTTGGCCATGGTGCAAAAATGTTTGGGTATGGATTTTGCCATGTTGTCTCTTAGGAAGTGGAAATAGAGAGGAAAAGGATTATCATTCCCCTTTAGACGCTTCCTACAACATGCAGCGGAATACAGTGGGAGAATCCTCTTGTCTCTCACAAGGGGAGGGCCCCCACCAGAGGGACATAATACTCAAACCAGCCAGGGGTCGAACATAGAATCTTCTGATCCGTAGCCAAACGCGTTTTCATTGCGCCACTGGCCTTGTGTTAAGTTATGTCCCCTCCCATCAGGAGGATCAAAAGCATGCCCAGTTGAGACGCTGAGGTGCTTAACTTGTTTGGGTGTTTGAGCATTTGGGTTGGCCATGGTGCAAAAATGTTAGGGTATGGATTTTGCCTTGTTGTCTCTTAGGAAGTGGAAATAGAGAGGAAAGGATTATCATTCCCCTTTAGACGCTTCCTACAACATGCAACGGACTACAGTGGGAGAATCCTCTTCTCTCTCATGAGAGGAAGGCCCTTAACCCCAGCGATATAACATTTGAGCCAGCCAGGAGTCGAACCTAGAATCTTCTGATCCGTAGTCAGACGCGTTATCCATTGCGCCACTGGCCCTGTGTTATGTTGTGTCCCCTCCCATCTGGACGGTCAAAAGCATGCCCAGTTCAGACGCTGAGATGCTTAACTTGTTTGCGAGTTTGAGCATTTGGGTTGGTCATGGTGCAAAAATGTTTGGGTATGGATTTTGCCTTGTTGTCTCTTAGGAAGTGGAAATAGAGAGGAAAAGATTATCATTCCCCTTTAGACGCTTCCTACAATATGCAGCGGAATACAGTGGGAGAATCCTCTTGTCTCTCACGAGGGGAGGGCCCCCACCAGAGGGACATAATATTCAAACCAGCCAGGGGTCGAACCTAGAATCTTCTGATCCGTAGTCAAACGCGTTTTCCATTGCGCCACTGGCCCTGTGTTATGTTGTGTCCCCTCCCATCTCGAGGGTCAAAAGCATGCCCAGTTCAGACACTGAGGTGCTTAACTTGTTTGGGTGTTTGAACATTTGGGTTGGCCATGGTGCAAAAATGTTTGGGTATGGATTTTGCCATGTTGTCTCTTAGGAAGTGGAAATAGAGAGGAAAAGGATTATCATTCCCCTTTAGACGCTTCCTACAACATGCAGCGGAATACAGTGGGAGAATCCTCTTGTCTCTCACAAGGGGAGGGCCCCCACCAGAGGGACATAATACTCAAACCAGCCAGGGGTCGAACATAGAATCTTCTGATCCGTAGCCAAACGCGTTTTCATTGCGCCACTGGCCTTGTGTTAAGTTATGTCCCCTCCCGTCAGGAGGATCAAAAGCATGCCCAGTTGAGACGCTGAGGTGCTTAACTTGTTTGGGTGTTTGAGCATTTGGGTTGGCCATGGTGCAAAAATGTTAGGGTATGGATTTTGCCTTGTTGTCTCTTAGGAAGTGGAAATAGAGAGGAAAGGATTATCATTCCCCTTTAGACGCTTCCTACAACATGCAACGGACTACAGTGGGAGAATCCTCTTCTCTCTCATGAGAGGAAGGCCCTTAACCCCAGCGATATAACATTTGAGCCAGCCAGGAGTCGAACCTAGAATCTTCTGATCCGTAGTCAGACGCGTTATCCATTGCGCCACTGGCCCTGTGTTATGTTGTGTCCCCTCCCATCTGGACGGTCAAAAGCATGCCCAGTTCAGACGCTGAGATGCTTAACTTGTTTGCGAGTTTGAGCATTTGGGTTGGTCATGGTGCAAAAATGTTTGGGTATGGATTTTGCCTTGTTGTCTCTTAGGAAGTGGAAATAGAGAGGAAAAGATTATCATTCCCCTTTAGACGCTTCCTACAATATGCAGCGGAATACAGTGGGAGAATCCTCTTGTCTCTCACGAGGGGAGGGCCCCCACCAGAGGGACATAATATTCAAACCAGCCAGGGGTCGAACCTAGAATCTTCTGATCCGTAGTCAAACGCGTTTTCCATTGCGCCACTGGCCCTGTGTTATGTTGTGTCCCCTACCATCTGGAGGATCAAAAGCATGCCCAGTTGAGACGCTGAGGTGCTTAACTTGTTTGGGTGTTTGAGCATTTGGGTTGGCCATGGTGCAAAAATATTTGGGTATGGATTTTGCCTTGTTGTCTCTTAGGAAGTGGAAATAGAGAGGAAAAGATTATCATTCCCCTTTAGACGCTTCCTACAACATGCAGCGGACTACAGTGGGAGAATCCTCTTCTCTCTCATGAGAGGAAGGCCCTCAACCCCAGCGATAAAACATTCGAGCCAGCCAGGAGTCAAACCTAGAATCTTCTGATCCTTAGTCAGATGTGTTATCCATTGCGCCACTGGCCCTGTGTTATGTTGTGTCCCCTCCCATCTCGAGGGTCAAAAGCATGCCCAGTTCAGACACTGAGGTGCTTAACTTGTTTGGGTGTTTGAACATTTGGGTTGGCCATGGTGCAAAAATGTTTGGGTATGGATTTTGCCATGTTGTCTCTTAGGAAGTGGAAATAGAGAGGAAAAGATTATCATTCCCCTTTAGACGCTTCCTACAACGTGCAGCAGAATACAGTGGGAGAATCCTCTTCTCTCTCATGAGAGGAGGGCCCTTAAACACAGGGATTTAACAATCAAGCAAGCCAGGAGTCGAACCAAGAATCTTCTGATCTGTAGTCAGACGCGTTTTCCATGGCGCCACTGGCCCTGTGTTATGTTGTGTCCCCTCCCATCTGGAGGATCAAAAGCATGCCCAGTTGAGACGCTGGGGTGCTTAACTTGTTTGGGTGTTTGAGCATTTGGGTTGGCCATGGTGCAAAAATATTTGGGTATGGATTTTGCCTTGTTGTCTCTTAGGAAGTGGAAATAGAGAGGAAAGGATTATCATTCCCCTTTCGACGCTTCCTACAACATGCAACGGACTACAGTGGGAGAATCCTCTTCTCTCTCATGAGAGGAAGGCCCTTAACCCCAGCGATATAACATTCGAGCCAGCCAGGAGTCGAACCTAGAATCTTCTGATCCGTAGTCAGACGCGTTATCCATTGCGCCACTGGCCCTGTGTTATGTTGTGTCCCCTCCCATCTCGAGGGTCAAAAGCATGCCCAGTTCAGACACTGAGGTGCTTAACTTGTTTGGGTGTTTGAAAATTTGGGTTGGCCATGGTGCAAAAATGTTTGGGTATGGATTTTGCCATGTTGTCTCTTAGGAAGTGGAAATAGAGAGGAAAGGATTATCATTCCCCTTTAGACGCTTCCTACAACATGCAGCGGAATACAGTGGGAGAATCCTCTTCTCTCTCATGAGAGGAGGGCCCTTAAACACAGGGATTTAACAATCGAGCAAGCCAGGAGTCGAACCAAGAATCTTCTGATCTGTAGTCAGACGCGTTCTCCATGGCGCCACTGGCCCTGTATTATGTTGCGTTTCCTCCCATCTGAAGGATCAAAAGCATGCCCAGTTGAGACGCTGGGGTGCTTAACTTGTTTGGGTGTTTGAGCACTTGGGTTGGCCATGGTGCAAAAATGTTTGGGTATGGATTTTGCCTTGTTGTCTCTTAGGAAGTGGAAATAGAGAGGAAAGGATTTTCATTCCCCTTTAGACACTTCCTACAACATGCAGCGGAATACAGTGGGAGAATCCTCTTGTCTCTCACGAGGGGAGGGCCCCCACCAGAGGGACATAATATTCAAACCAGCCAGGGGTCGAAACTAGAATCTTCTGATCCGTAGTCTAACGCGTTTTCCATTGCGCCACTGGCCCTGTGTTATGTTGTGTCCCCTACCATCTGGAGGATCAAAAGCATGCTGAGGTGCTTAACTTGTTTGGGTGTTTGAGCATTTGGGTTGGCCATGGTGCAAAAATATTTGGGTATGGATTTTGCCTTGTTGTCTCTTAGGAAGTGGAAATAGAGAGGAAAAGATTATCATTCCCCTTTAGACGCTTCCTACAACATGCAGCGGACTACAGTGGGAGAATCCTCTTCTCTCTCATGAGAGGAAGGCCCTTAACCCCAGCGATATATCATTCAAAACAGCCAGGAGTCGAACCTAGAATCTTCTGATCCATAGTCAGACGCGTTATCCATTGCGTCACTGGCCCTGTGTTATGTTGTGTCCCCTCCCATCTCGAGGGTCAAGAGCATGCCCAGTTCAGACGCTGAGGTGCTTAACTTGTTTGGGTGTTTGAGCATTTGGGTTGGCCATGGTGCAAAAATGTTTGGGTATGGATTTTGCGTTATTGTCTCTTAGGAAGTGGAAATAGAGAGGAGAGGATTCTCAGTCCCCTTTAGACGCTTCCTACAACACGCAGCGGACTACTGGTGGAGAATCCTCTTGTCTCTCACGAGGGGAGGGCCCCCACCAGAGGGACATAATATTCGAGCCAGCCTGGAGTCAAATCTAGAATCTTCTGATCCCTAGTCAGATGCGTTATCCATTGCGCCACTGGCCCTGTGTTATGTTGTGTCCCCTCCCGTCTCGAGGGTCAAAAGCATGCCCAGTTCAGACACTGAGGTGCTTAACTTGTTTGGGTGTTTGAGCATTTGGGTTGGCCATGGTGCAAAAATGTTTGGGTATGGATTTTGCGTTATTGTCTCTTAGGAAGTGGAAATAGAGAGGAGAGGATTCTCAGTCCCCTTTAGACGCTTCCTACAAGATGCAGCAGACTGCAGTGGGAGAATCCTCTTCTCTCTCATGAGAGGAAGGCCCTTAACCCCAGCAATATAACATTCGAGCCAGCCAGGAGTCGAACCTAGAATCTTCTGATCCGTAGTCAGACGCGTTATCCATTGCGCCACTGGCCCTGTGTTATGTTGTGTCCCCTCCCATCTGAAGGGTCAAAAGCATGCCCAGTTCAAACGCTGAGGTGCTTAACTTGTTTGCGTGTTTGAGCATTTGGGTGTGCCATGGTGCAAAAATGTTTGGGTATGGATTTTGCCTTATTGTCTCTTAGGAAGTGGAAATAGAGAGGAAAGGATTATCATTCCCCTTTAGACGCTTCCTACAATATGCAGCGGAATACAGTGGGAGAATCCTCTTGTCTCTCACGAGGGGAGGGCCCCCACCAGAGGGACATAATATTCAAACCAGCCAGCGGTCGAACCTAGAATCTTCTGATCCGTAGTCAAACGCGTTTTCCATTGCGCCACTGGCCCTGTGTTATGTTGTGTCCCCTCCCATCTGAAGGGTCAAAAGCATGCCCAGTTCAAACGCTGAGGTGCTTAACTTGTTTGCGTGTTTGAGCATTTGGGTTGGTCATGGTGCAAAAATGTTTGGGTATGGATTTTGCCTTATTGTCTCTTAGGAAGTGGAAATAGAGAGGAAAGGATTATCATTCCCCTTTAGACGCTTCCTACACTATGCAGCGGAATACAGTGGGAGAATCCTCTTGTCTCTCACGAGGGGAGGGCCCCCACCAGAGGGACATAATATTCAAACCAGCCAGGGGTCGAACCTAGAATCTTCTGATCCGTAGTCAAACGCATTTTCCATTGCGCCACTGGCCCTGTGTTATGTTGTGTCCCCTCCCATCTGGAGGATCAAAAGCATGCCCAGTTGAGACGCTGAGGTGCTTAACTTGTTTGGGTGTTTGAGCATTTGGGTTGGCCATGGTGCAAAAATATTTGGGTATGGATTTTGCTTTGTTGTCTCTTAGGAAGTGGAAATAGAGAGGAAAAGGATTATCATTCCCCTTTAGACGCTTCCTACAACATGCAGCAGCCACAGTGGGAGAATCCTCTTCTCTCTCATGAGAGGAGGGCCTTTAAACACAGGGATTTAACAATCGAGCAAGCCAGGAGTCGAACCAAGAATCTTCTGATCTGTAGTCAGACGCGTTTTCCATGGCGCCACTGGCCCTGTATTATGTTGTGTCGTCCAGGTAGACGAACACAAAAGGCATGTCCCTGAGCACTGAATCCATCAGCCTTTGGAAGGACTGAGCGGCATTTTTCAGTCCGAACGGCATCCTGAGAAATTCGAACAACCCAAATGGAGTTATCACGGCCGTCTTCGGTATATCTGAGGGATGCACTGGCAGTTGGTGGTATCCGCGCACGAGGTCCACCTTGGAAAAGAGAAGTTTGCCCGCCAGGTGTGCAGAGAAGTCTTGAATGTGCGGGACCGGGTAACGGTCGGGCGTGGTAGCCTCGTTAAGGCGGCGATAGTCCCCGCATGGGCGCCAGCCACCGCCTGGTTTCGGGACCATGTGTAATGGAGAGGCCCAGGGGCTGTCTGATCGGCGAATGATGCCGAGACGTTCCATGTTAGCAAATTCGGATTTAGCAACTGCCAGTCTGTCTGGATTGAGTCGTCGGGCCCTGGCATGAACCGGGGGCCCCTTGGTTTCAATGTGGTGCTCAACCCCATGTCTGGTCGTGGAGGCTGAGAAGGTGGGCTTCGCCAGACTGGGGAACTCGGCGAGGAGCCGGTGGTAAATATCACCGTCCAAGAGAGAGCTGGACAGACCCTCAAAAATCCCCTTGTCGCGGACACACGCGAGAGAGGAGAAATTCAATGCGTCAACGAGGCGGCCATTTTTCACATCGACGAGTAATCCATTGGCACACAGAAAATCTGCACCAAGAAGAGGAAAAGCAATATCCGCAGTGACAAAGTCCCATGTAAACTGCTGACCCCCAAAACACACGTCCACTGTCCGTGTCCCGTATGTGCGGATGGGGGTGTCATTGGCAGAAGTTAATGGAGGTCCATGTGTTCCCCCCCCCACATCGTCCACAGTGGCAGGGAGGACGCTCCTCTGGGCGCCGGTGTCACACGAGAACTTTTGGCCGGAGATGGCGTCCCGGATGAACAGTAGCCGGTTTCTTGCGCCTGCACTCACGGCCGCTACAGAGTGCAGGCCTCGAAGTTTCCCGTCGCGTTGGAGGTGCAAGGGGGACGGCACTTCTTGGCCCTGGGCCCAAAACGTGCATGGTAGTAACACAGACCTGACACATTCTGATCGTCGGTGGCCGCGCGTGCCTTGCTGGCTGGGGGCGTCGCACTTGATGGTGTGTAGGCGCGTGTAGGGGCCAGCACCTCATGTGTGTATCTATGCGTGGCCAGGAAAAACCGGTCCGCTTCCTCTGCCAGTGCACGCGGATCTGTAATGGTTGTATTTGCAAGCGCCGTCTGGACATGCGGCGGCATGTGACGCAGAAAAAGTTCAATGAAAAGAAAATTTGGCTCTTCGGTGCCAAGCAAGTTTAACATCATTTCCATGTGATCCAATGGCTTACTGTCTCCTAAGCCCTGAATAGCAAGGAGGCGTCGAGCACGCTCAGAACGCGACAGTTCAAAGATTCTGAGGAGATATGCCTTCAGTCCCTTATATTTATCCAGTTCAGGAGGGGATGTGATGAAACTCACCGCTCTGGCTGCAGTTGAGCTCCCCAGAGCAGACACCACGTGGTAATAGCGAGAGTCATCGTTAGTGATTCCGTGCAGGGCGAATCGAGCTTCTGCTTGTGCGAACCACGTTAGCACTGATGACTCCCAGAACTCGGGGAGCTTGAGAACGGGCGCGTATGCCATGACGGTATGCTCAGTAGTATGCACAGCCTCGGAAACTTCCACGAGACTAATGTCGGGGTCACCAATGTAGCGAGCAGAGACGGGAGTCGTAGGCGGAGTGTCAAACAAAGGTGCCAAAGGACGCTGCTTTAATAACATGTAAACTTGCGATAACCAAAACAAACACACGAGAGTGGCTAGAACCGGTCGAATTAAGAGTCCCCCTAGGAACTCGCTAACTAAACAATAGTTCCGTGGGTGAATTATGTACAACCCACTACAGTGTCCCCTCCCTTCTGGAGGATCAAAAGCATGCCCAGTTGAGACGCTGGGGTGCTTAACTTGTTTGGGTGTTTGAGCACTTGGGTTGGCCATGGTGCAAAAATGTTTGGGTATGGATTTTGCCTTGTTGTCTCTTAGGAAGTGGAAATAGAGAGGAAAGGATTTTCATTCCCCTTTAGACGCTTCCTACAAGATGCAGCAGACTGCAGTGGGAGAATCCTCTTCTCTCTCATGAGAGGAAGGCCCTTAACCCCAGCGATATAACATTCGAGCCAGCCAGGAGTCGAACCTAGGATCTTCTGATCCGTAGTCAGACGCGTTATCCATTGCGCCACTGGCCCTGTGTTATGTTGTGTCCCCTCCCATCTGAAGGGTCAAAAGCATGCCCAGTTCAAACGCTGAGGTGCTTAACTTGTTTGCGTGTTTGAGCATTTGGGTGTGCCATGGTGCAAAAATGTTTGGGTATGGATTTTGCCTTGTTGTCTCTTAGGAAGTGGAAATAGAGAGGAAAGGATTATCATTCCCCTTTAGACGCTTCCTACAACATGCAGTGGTCTACAGTGGGAGAATCCTCTTCTCTCTCATGAGAGGAAGGCCCTTAACCCCAGCAATGTTAACATTCGAGCCAGCCCGGAGTCGAACCTAGAATCTTCTGATCCGTAGTCAGACGCGTTATCCATTGCGCCACTGGCCCTGTGTTATGTTGTGTCCCCTCCCATCTCGAGGGTCAAAAGCATGCCCAGTTCAGACACTGAGGTGCTTAACTTGTTTGGGTGTTTGAACATTTGGGTTGGCCATGGTGCAAAAATGTTTGGGTATGGATTTTGCCATGTCGTCTCTTAGGAAGTGGAAATAGAGAGGAAAAGGATTATCATTCCCCTTTAGACGCTTCCTACAACATGCAGCAGCCACAGTGGGAGAATACTCTTCTCTCTCATGAGAGGAGGGCCCTTAAACACAGGGATTTAACAATCGAGCAAGCCAGGAGTCGAACCAAGAATCTTCTGATCCGTAGTCAGACGCGTTTTCCATGGCGCCACTGGCCCTGTGTTATGTTGCGTCCCCTCCCATCTGGAGGATCAAAAGCATGCCCAGTTGAGACGCTGGGGTGCTTAACTTGTTTGGGTGTTTGAGCACTTGGGTTGGCCATGGTGCAAAAATGTTTGGGTATGGATTTTGCCTTGTTGTCTCTTAGGAAGTGGAAATAGAGAGGAAAGGATTATCATTCCCATTTAGACGCTTCCTACAATATGCAGCGGAATACAGTGGGAGAATCCTCTTGTCTCTCACGAGGGGAGGGCCCCCACCAGAGGGACATAATATTCAAACCAGCCAGGGGTCGAACCTAGAATCTTCTGATCCGTAGTCAAACGCGTTTTCCATTGCGCCACTGGCCCTGTGTTATGTTGTGTCCCCTACCATCTGGAGGATCAAAAGCATGCCCAGTTGAGACGCTGAGGTGCTTAACTTGTTTGGGTGTTTGAGCATTTGGGTTGGCCATGGTGCAAAAATATTTGGGTATGGATTTTGCCTTGTTGTCTCTTAGGAATTGGAAATAGAGAGGAAAAGATTATCATTCCCCTTAAGACGCTTCCTACAACATGCAGTGGTCTACAGTGGGAGAATCCTCTTCTCTCTCATGAGAGGAAGGCCCTTAACCCCAGCAATGTTAACATTCGAGCCAGCCCGGAGTCGAACCTAGAACCTTCTGATCCGTAGTCAGATGCGTTATCCATTGCGCCACTGGCCCTGTGTTATGTTGTGTCCCCTCCCATCTCGAGGGTCAAAAGCATGCCCAGTTCAGACACTGAGGTGCTTAACTTGTTTGGGTGTTTGAACATTTGGGTTGGCCATGGTGCAAAAATGTTTGGGTATGGATTTTGCCATGTTGTCTCTTAGGAAGTGGAAATAGAGAGGAAAAGGATTATCATTCCCCTTTAGACGCTTCCTACAACATGCAGCGGAATACAGTGGGAGAATCCTCTTGTCTCTCACAAGGGGAGGGCCCCCACCAGAGGGACATAATACTCAAACCAGCCAGGGGTCGAACATAGAATCTTCTGATCCGTAGCCAAACGCGTTTTCATTGCGCCACTGGCCTTGTGTTAAGTTATGTCCCCTCCCATCAGGAGGATCAAAAGCATGCCCAGTTGAGACGCTGAGGTGCTTAACTTGTTTGGGTGTTTGAGCATTTGGGTTGGCCATGGTGCAAAAATGTTAGGGTATGGATTTTGCCTTGTTGTCTCTTAGGAAGTGGAAATAGAGAGGAAAGGATTATCATTCCCCTTTAGACGCTTCCTACAACATGCAACGGACTACAGTGGGAGAATCCTCTTCTCTCTCATGAGAGGAAGGCCCTTAACCCCAGCGATATAACATTTGAGCCAGCCAGGAGTCGAACCTAGAATCTTCTGATCCGTAGTCAGACGCGTTATCCATTGCGCCACTGGCCCTGTGTTATGTTGTGTCCCCTCCCATCTGGACGGTCAAAAGCATGCCCAGTTCAGACGCTGAGATGCTTAACTTGTTTGCGAGTTTGAGCATTTGGGTTGGTCATGGTGCAAAAATGTTTGGGTATGGATTTTGCCTTGTTGTCTCTTAGGAAGTGGAAATAGAGAGGAAAAGATTATCATTCCCCTTTAGACGCTTCCTACAATATGCAGCGGAATACAGTGGGAGAATCCTCTTGTCTCTCACGAGGGGAGGGCCCCCACCAGAGGGACATAATATTCAAACCAGCCAGGGGTCGAACCTAGAATCTTCTGATCCGTAGTCAAACGCGTTTTCCATTGCGCCACTGGCCCTGTGTTATGTTGTGTCCCCTCCCATCTCGAGGGTCAAAAGCATGCCCAGTTCAGACACTGAGGTGCTTAACTTGTTTGGGTGTTTGAACATTTGGGTTGGCCATGGTGCAAAAATGTTTGGGTATGGATTTTGCCATGTTGTCTCTTAGGAAGTGGAAATAGAGAGGAAAAGGATTATCATTCCCCTTTAGACGCTTCCTACAACATGCAGCGGAATACAGTGGGAGAATCCTCTTGTCTCTCACAAGGGGAGGGCCCCCACCAGAGGGACATAATACTCAAACCAGCCAGGGGTCGAACATAGAATCTTCTGATCCGTAGCCAAACGCGTTTTCATTGCGCCACTGGCCTTGTGTTAAGTTATGTCCCCTCCCATCAGGAGGATCAAAAGCATGCCCAGTTGAGACGCTGAGGTGCTTAACTTGTTTGGGTGTTTGAGCATTTGGGTTGGCCATGGTGCAAAAATGTTAGGGTATGGATTTTGCCTTGTTGTCTCTTAGGAAGTGGAAATAGAGAGGAAAGGATTATCATTCCCCTTTAGACGCTTCCTACAACATGCAACGGACTACAGTGGGAGAATCCTCTCTCTCTCATGAGAGGAAGGCCCTTAACCCCAGCGATATAACATTTGAGCCAGCCAGGAGTCGAACCTAGAATCTTCTGATCCGTAGTCAGACGCGTTATCCATTGCGCCACTGGCCCTGTGTTATGTTGTGTCCCCTCCCATCTGGACGGTCAAAAGCATGCCCAGTTCAGACGCTGAGATGCTTAACTTGTTTGCGAGTTTGAGCATTTGGGTTGGTCATGGTGCAAAAATGTTTGGGTATGGATTTTGCCTTGTTGTCTCTTAGGAAGTGGAAATAGAGAGGAAAAGATTATCATTCCCCTTTAGACGCTTCCTACAACATGCAGCGGACTACAGTGGGAGAATCCTCTTCTCTCTCATGAGAGGAAGGCCCTCAACCCCAGCGATAAAACATTCGAGCCAGCCAGGAGTCAAACCTAGAATCTTCTGATCCTTAGTCAGATGTGTTATCCATTGCGCCACTGGCCCTGTGTTATGTTGTGTCCCCTCCCATCTCGAGGGTCAAAAGCATGCCCAGTTCAGACACTGAGGTGCTTAACTTGTTTGGGTGTTTGAACATTTGGGTTGGCCATGGTGCAAAAATGTTTGGGTATGGATTTTGCCATGTTGTCTCTTAGGAAGTGGAAATAGAGAGGAAAAGATTATCATTCCCCTTTAGACGCTTCCTACAACGTGCAGCAGAATACAGTGGGAGAATCCTCTTCTCTCTCATGAGAGGAGGGCCCTTAAACACAGGGATTTAACAATCAAGCAAGCCAGGAGTCGAACCAAGAATCTTCTGATCTGTAGTCAGACGCGTTTTCCATGGCGCCACTGGCCCTGTGTTATGTTGTGTCCCCTCCCATCTGGAGGATCAAAAGCATGCCCAGTTGAGACGCTGGGGTGCTTAACTTGTTTGGGTGTTTGAGCATTTGGGTTGGCCATGGTGCAAAAATATTTGGGTATGGATTTTGCCTTGTTGTCTCTTAGGAAGTGGAAATAGAGAGGAAAGGATTATCATTCCCCTTTCGACGCTTCCTACAACATGCAACGGACTACAGTGGGAGAATCCTCTTCTCTCTCATGAGAGGAAGGCCCTTAACCCCAGCGATATAACATTCGAGCCAGCCAGGAGTCGAACCTAGAATCTTCTGATCCGTAGTCAGACGCGTTATCCATTGCGCCACTGGCCCTGTGTTATGTTGTGTCCCCTCCCATCTCGAGGGTCAAAAGCATGCCCAGTTCAGACACTGAGGTGCTTAACTTGTTTGGGTGTTTGAAAATTTGGGTTGGCCATGGTGCAAAAATGTTTGGGTATGGATTTTGCCATGTTGTCTCTTAGGAAGTGGAAATAGAGAGGAAAGGATTATCATTCCCCTTTAGACGCTTCCTACAACATGCAGCGGAATACAGTGGGAGAATCCTCTTCTCTCTCATGAGAGGAGGGCCCTTAAACACAGGGATTTAACAATCGAGCAAGCCAGGAGTCGAACCAAGAATCTTCTGATCTGTAGTCAGACGCGTTCTCCATGGCGCCACTGGCCCTGTATTATGTTGCGTTTCCTCCCATCTGAAGGATCAAAAGCATGCCCAGTTGAGACGCTGGGGTGCTTAACTTGTTTGGGTGTTTGAGCACTTGGGTTGGCCATGGTGCAAAAATGTTTGGGTATGGATTTTGCCTTGTTGTCTCTTAGGAAGTGGAAATAGAGAGGAAAGGATTTTCATTCCCCTTTAGACACTTCCTACAACATGCAGCGGAATACAGTGGGAGAATCCTCTTGTCTCTCACGAGGGGAGGGCCCCCACCAGAGGGACATAATATTCAAACCAGCCAGGGGTCGAAACTAGAATCTTCTGATCCGTAGTCTAACGCGTTTTCCATTGCGCCACTGGCCCTGTGTTATGTTGTGTCCCCTACCATCTGGAGGATCAAAAGCATGCTGAGGTGCTTAACTTGTTTGGGTGTTTGAGCATTTGGGTTGGCCATGGTGCAAAAATATTTGGGTATGGATTTTGCCTTGTTGTCTCTTAGGAAGTGGAAATAGAGAGGAAAAGATTATCATTCCCCTTTAGACGCTTCCTACAACATGCAGCGGACTACAGTGGGAGAATCCTCTTCTCTCTCATGAGAGGAAGGCCCTTAACCCCAGCGATATATCATTCAAAACAGCCAGGAGTCGAACCTAGAATCTTCTGATCCATAGTCAGACGCGTTATCCATTGCGTCACTGGCCCTGTGTTATGTTGTGTCCCCTCCCATCTCGAGGGTCAAGAGCATGCCCAGTTCAGACGCTGAGGTGCTTAACTTGTTTGGGTGTTTGAGCATTTGGGTTGGCCATGGTGCAAAAATGTTTGGGTATGGATTTTGCGTTATTGTCTCTTAGGAAGTGGAAATAGAGAGGAGAGGATTCTCAGTCCCCTTTAGACGCTTCCTACAACACGCAGCGGACTACTGGTGGAGAATCCTCTTGTCTCTCACGAGGGGAGGGCCCCCACCAGAGGGACATAATATTCGAGCCAGCCTGGAGTCAAATCTAGAATCTTCTGATCCCTAGTCAGATGCGTTATCCATTGCGCCACTGGCCCTGTGTTATGTTGTGTCCCCTCCCGTCTCGAGGGTCAAAAGCATGCCCAGTTCAGACACTGAGGTGCTTAACTTGTTTGGGTGTTTGAAAATTTGGGTTGGCCATGGTGCAAAAATGTTTGGGATAGATAGATAGATAGATAGATAGATAGATAGATAGATAGATAGATAGATAGATAGATAGATAGATAGATAGATAGATAGATAGATAGATAGATAGATAGATAGATAGATAGATAGATAGATAGATAGATAGATAGATAGATAGATAGATAGATAGATAGATAGATAGATAGAATCGAGGTAAATAAATAACCATTTATGTGCACACAGAAGTTTAGACATAATCAAGTACAGTCACTCACTACTCTAGTCTAAAGAACACTACAAATGTTGTATGTATAAAATTATAAATGAGAAAAACATCTCAAAGTTAAAGTAGGTTATTCGTCTTGTTTTATTATGGCGTTGGGTGGATCCATAGGTAGCACTTTGAGCCGGTGTTATGCCGAGAAATATATCCCTGCCGAGATTTGCATCCCCTGGCTACTACAACCACTTTTACCTCGTTTTATATCACTTTTCGGGAATGTACTGGCAAACATATACCAAAACCACTCCGTCTTGCATTTGTTGGGAATGTAATACAATTCAAACATTCTGTTTTTGTATTTTTTTGTGAATGTAATCAAACGCTAATCTACACCGTATTTAAATCAATTTTGAGCAGGTAACATGTTTATTTTGCCTTTTTCTACTCAAATCGCTCATATTAAAACTGTTATGCACTCTACGATAAAGATTATTTCAGCATAATAAGCTTTATCGTAGAGTGCATAACAGTTCTCAAAAGTGATTTATATACGGTGTGCATTACCGTTCGATTACATTCACAACAAATACAAAGACGGAATGGTTTAAGTTTTATTACTTTCCCAACAGATGCAAGACAAAGTGGTTTAGGTTATATGTTCGCCATTACATTCCTGAAAAGTGATATAAAAGTGAGATAAAACGAGGTAAACGTGCTTATAGTAGCTAGGGGATGCAAATCCCGGCAGGGATGCATTTATCTGCATAACACTGGCATTCTGTTTTTCATTTATTTTTGGCTCCGTCCACATATACTAGAAGACTCTGATAGTTTGACCCAACTAGCTTAGACTTGCAATAGGCACGCCACTCGGAGTGTTATCAATTATCAAGTATTTTAAAAATATCTGCAATTCTGGATTCCTTTACTATTTTTCCCCCTGTGATTCTGGAAATGTGGGAATGACTCCTCAAGATGCCTTGTTCCCTTAAAGTTTGCGGTTAGCAAATGCTTTGCAGTCCTTTCTAAATTCTTTCTCAAAACTTCTAAGAAAAATCAGTATCATTTCTCAAGAAAATGCTTCATAAAATATACCAAACTAATGCAGCATAAAAATCATAAGGTGAGCTCTTTTTGAACTGAAAGTTATTTCGTTGGATTTCCGTCAACCTCATTTGTTCTTCCGAGTCACTCTGAGGTTATTTATGGCTAAGTCTCATTTCGCTCCAACCGAGCGGGAAAATATCAATTTAATTTGTCCGACGGTGAGCTTTAATGGCTACTAAAATGCGCTCAAAATGGAAAGGAAATTTCAAAGAGGAGCTTCTGGAAGCGCAAGAGGACACCGAGCGAAGGTATCGACGACGGGACCAAGCTAGCACTAGCAAGCGGCTACAACTAGTATTGAATGGAGCAGGTTGGTCACTTTAATTCTTGTAACATCTTTGGTATCTTCTTTTCGACTCCTGGAGTCCATTTACAATTTATTTTGTTACTTTTCTTTTTGATTTTCTTAATACGGCTGCTAGGGGGTTGTCGTTTGGTTGTCGTGGAGACCGAATCAAGTATACGCTTTAAGTGGACAAAATAGAAATGAACCAATTCATAAAATACCTGGGCACTCTGGTGCTTAAGGCCCGCATGTCCTGCATGAATTTGGAGGTTTCTCTTCTGCTCAGGTTACACAAATAATGAGGTTGTGAGCAAACAGTAGCTTAGAATCGCCTTTATTTAGTGATGGCAAATGATGTCCCATAAAACAGTGAAGCCCTGCAGGGAAATGGTCCACACATACACATAGGGACTTCAAGATGACTATGCCATCATGTAGACTGAACAATGTATACAGTACGATGCTTGGTGCATGCAATAAGACTGGGGTGTAAAATATGCCCTGCATACAATAATTGATATATATATATATATATATATATATATATATATATATATATATATATATATATATATATGTATATTCCATCCATTATCTGCACCGCTTATCCTCAGAAGGGTCTCAGGGGTGCTGGAGCCCATACCAGCTGTCTTCGGGCAGTGGGCAGGGGACACCCTGAACTGGTTGCCAGCTAGTCACAGGGCACACAGAGACATACAACTCACTTGCTCATTCACACCTAGGGACAATTTGGACTGGCCAATTAACCCCACATGCATGTTTTTGGAATATGTGAGGAAACCGGAGTGCATGGAGGAAACCCACCCCAGCACGGGGAGTACATGCAAACTTTGCACAGGAAGGCCGGTAGCTTGATTTAATCGCATGACCTCAGAACTGTGCCGCAGATGCGCCAACTACTCAGTCGCCCATATATATATATATATATATATATATATATATATATATATATGCACGTGAATAGTGCAATAACTCATTAACGTCTGTGTAAATTCGCATAAAATCCCAAACTAAGATGCACCTTAAGTAAATTGAATGATGTTCTTGAACCATATAGAGAATATGGACAGTTCAAAATAATCACTCTAAGTGGTACTAACATTTAGTAGTTAGAACATAGAGAAATAAAGGAAATAGAAGGTTTTTATTCTTGCCAGATTTTTTTTAAAATTGCAATTATATGCCTGGAAAACAGGTGAGACAAAAGCTTGGGAATTTACTGGGTACCTTGTCAAATTGGATCACAATCTGAAAAAATTAACATTGTATTTTACACAATTTTCTAAGGGTACGTTTAGGCATTTTAAAGTGGCCATTAGTTTACCACACTAAAACATTTGCAAACGTGTATTTGACTTTGGCCATTTTTTAGACATTGTGAAAGAGTTGTAAACGTTTGAATTCTCTTTCTCTTTTATATCACTATTGTGCACACTTGTGTGTAAAAATGTTGCATAAAAATGAATTACTAGTGGCATGACGGACAATCATTTCAGGGTCTAATTTGAATACAATAGCAGAATCTTAGTATTGATTTATTCAGGATTTTTTTGGCCAACCAATGTTTCAATCATCATTTGAATCGGTCACATTTGGCTAAATTCTTATGGAGGTAACGGAGGCGTTATCTTTTTTAGCAATATAGGCCCGTATAGGCCAATGCGGGCTGTGGACCGTTAAACAACGCCTGCAATTGTCTGAAAGAGATGTCAATCAAAGGTTCAGATGTTATGGCCTATGGAAATACATTTTACTAGTCTATTTGTAAACGGGAAGTATGGGGTTAAACAGACAGCTAGAAATAAGGAACGTCCATTGATGCAGAGATGCTTTGTGTCAAATTTGTTTATCTGTCGGCATTATTGTGTGTTTTGGAGTAAATATTTTACATGGTTCAACTCTGGGGCGTTTCTTTGCCACTTTTAATCCGAACTTCACTCAAAGCTAGCAAATCCGTTACTGAATGAGTCACGTGGTACACCCGCTTCGTGTGATTTTAAACGTCAATTGTGATTACGGTAGGCGATACTTTGTAAAAATAAAATATGGAACACCTCCTCGCTGAACCATTCTCCTGTAAAACTGTAGTGGATTTTGGAGTTTTTGTTTTTTTTATCTGAAATGCCAAAATGTTTTATGTTGAATGTATTTGTTGTAAAAAATACATTTTTTTGTGTGTGTAGAGGTTTTCCAAACCATGTGTGTCTTGTCTTGCAGATGTCAGTGAAGATAATCTTTTTCTTTGGCAACAGAAGAACATTTTGCCATGTATTAAAAAGGAGAAAGATGAGTATTTAGAGATGGCTGACATTAAAGAGGAAGAGGATACTTTGGAGCTTGTTCATGTTAAGAAGGAGGAAGACTTGGAGCCTGTTTACATTAAAAAGGAGGAACATCTATTTCCCGTGACTGGGACTCGTTTAACCTCCAAAGATCAACATGAAGAAGACATCCAGAAGGTGTCTCCAAGCAGAAGCTCCCGTCAACAAGTGACAACCGACGTGGATGACACGTCCGACTCTCCACAAAATGACGGTGACGAACAGTCAGAAGGTGATAACACATATAACAAGTGCTCGTATTGTGGGAAAACCTTTCGACACAAGCGTACTTTGAAACGTCATATCATTGTCCACTCTGGTGAAAAACCCTTTACCTGCTCTGTTTGCAATAAAACATTCAGCCAAAAAGGACACCTTAACTGCCACACAAAAACCCACACTGGTGAAAAACCTTTTTCCTGCTCTGTTTGTGGTCACAAATTCACCAAGAAGGAAAACTTAAAAAGACACACAGGAATCCACACTGGAGAGAAACCTTTCACCTGCTCAGTTTGCAGTCAAACATTCACCCAGAAATCACACTTAGAAAAACACACAAGAACTCACAGTGGTGAAAAACCCTTTGCCTGCCCTTTTTGTGGTAAAAACTTCTCAGAGAGTAAGACCTTAAAATACCACACAAGAATTCACACTGGTGAGAAACCTTTTGCATGCTCAGTTTGCGGTCAAAAATTCAGCCGGCAGGGACACCTAAACCGCCACACAAGAACCCATACTGGTGAGAAACCTTTCGCCTGCTCAGTTTGCGGTCTAAAGTTCAGACGAAAAGGACCTTTGAAAGATCACACAAGAACCCACACTGATGAGAAGCCTTTTTCTTGTTCAGTTTGCAGTCAAAGATTTTCAAGTCGGGTTGAAACTCGGGATCACAAGTGTTCTGGTGAGAGTAGATTTTAATTTTTATTTAAATGTGTAAATTAAGATTGATCTTTCTGCTTGATATAAGCTCAGTTTGCATTTACTGTATTTTCAATACCATTGGGCACACTGTGTTAAAAGGTGCAGTCTCCATAGCTGGTTCTATTTCTGTATTTAAAACTACATGATGCGCACCGCACGATGGGGCGCTGGTGCCCTCTGCTGTGGTCGCTGTTGTACTGAAAAATGCCCCCCTTTGCATGACATGGCCCCCTTTGCACATACAAGGTGCAAATACTCTGTGCTTTAATGTTCTATTACATTTCCCCAAAAATAAGATACCATGGGTTTTATTAACGTGTGCGAGCAATTCGCACCACAAGTGCACATATTTAAAAATACAGCGGTAGCAAAACTGAGTTTAGTTGTGGTTTAAGTAATGATGACAAAGTTAAACTCACAAATAAAAACTTGTCGTAGTCCATTTTTCAGCTTCCTCCACCTGCGAACCTTCAATTCATTGTATTCCATTCTCTTGCGGCTGCTCTGTTTTAGTGTTCTTACGGTACAAAGAAGAAATCGCAGCTATCAATGAATGAACACGTTTATGTACTTTGGACCGTCAAGGACACGTTTTACCTTTGCTCAGTCAAGTTTAGAATAATGCTAAATTTGAAGTTGTTGTTTTTAAATGCATGAGGTATGTACATTGCCGTTTAAAAGATTGGGGCGGCTTGAAAAATTATTTTCTTTGACGAAAGCAAAGTCTGAAGGTATTAAAAAAATAATAACAATCATTATTTCCAACTTTCTCAATGTCTTGACTATACAGACACTCCCCTACTTACGACTATTCGACTTACGTGAAACGGTAGATATGAACATTTTTTCGGGATGTCAAAAAATATCCAGGTATTGCTGTAAGTTAGATTTTGTATTGTGTGCACCTTTTTCTGAGTACTGTAGTGCTTCTTTCCGCCGCTACGGGGGTGTGGCGCTGTGCGAGGTCACCCAGCATCTACCCCGAAGAAGAAATCCGGCTTCTACTTCTTGGTTCGTGTGTAAACATACAGTACTATGTGTATTGTATATAGCACGCTAAGTACTTTGATGTTTTTACTTTAATATCTTGTGCATCCATTCAATATGGTTTGTGTAAAGAAAAGGCGAGCAGTTTCTTTTGAAATGAAAGTGGAATAAGAAAGCTTGACGCGTATAAGAAAATGCTCAGAACGCTTTTTTTATGCCACTTTTGACCACGGAGGAGGACCTCTTAAAGAGAATCTTCCAAAAGTAAGTTAAACTCAACTTTATATATCTTTATAGAGCATATTATTTCACTAAATGTTTATTTTTTCAAAACAATACAGGTTACTTATACAAGCCTTAAAAATAATTATATAAACCTTAAACATACAAAATCTAGCACTGAAGCAACTTAGGAACCAGTTCAACTTATGAACAATCGTCCTGAACCTATCTGTTTTGTAAGTAGAGCAGTGTCTGTACATTTTTATTTATCAATAAAAAAATGGAACTCTTTGTGAAAAACACTATTGTCTGGGTGAGTGAAACTTTTGAACGGTAGTATAAAACGGTAATTTAAATCATGAATACAAACAGTATTTGCAACAATGTCTCCTCATTATGTTCAACTCTTGACTTTTCTTCTAAAGTACTTTTCTTGTATGACATGTACGTGTATTTGGATTGTGAGTTTGTGACACTCTTAGAGACGGAGATTTATTTCAACCAAATGAAATTCACTTCAACCTTTTCATAAATTTAGATTTGATTCAAAATCAATATGGCCTTAGTTTATTTGTCGATTTGAGTGATTTATTTTGTAATAGTTGTGTTAAGTGGACCCGATATAAACTTCTCTTATCAGCCTTTGTTTTGGGTTTTGATTCGGTTTTTGTCTCTTTACTTGATTGAAACCTTCTTACTGAAATGAAAGGAGGAACAATACAACATCTTTTTAAGAAATGTGCTGAAAATGTCCGTTTAGTCAATTTCTTAAGTACAAATACTGAACCCTGGTCATCCTAGAAAGATTACCACTTGTGAGGCCCCTTCTCAAGGTTTCTTATTTTCCTCATTCTGAAGTTTTTCAGTTTTTCCTTGCCCGCATGTTGGTTTAAGATCAGGTAATGGTGTAATTGTAACCTGTCCAGTCCTTTGAGACATTTTGTGATCAAGGGCTATACAAATAAATGTGACTTGACTATGTCACTTGACTGAAAGCAAAAAGACGGTCTCTTTTTGTTCAGATGTATATAACTATGGTAATAAATTGCTCAAGTTTCTGATAAAATGATGCTATTTTTATTTTTTCTCTATTTATTACTAAGTGATAGAAATTGATTGTGGAGATGAATAACCTCAGCTAGCATTCAGTCAGTCGGTGTAAAGCTGGCTTACAAAAGAGCAATTAAAGCAGCCAAGCAAACATAGAACAAGGGTATTAACACATACCTTGACAAGATAGCGCACTACAAAGGACTAAAACGTACTACTGCATGAAATTCAATTCCTCCAAGCCTTTTGAATATATAGTTAGGGATACAATTCTAGAACAAATTATTAATGGTCATCCATGTTTGAATCAGTTTTATTTTGGGCATTCCTTTCAGGCCACGTTCTCCTATTCCGTTGATCATTTTTTCATGTAATGGGGTTTATTTTTCTAAATAAAGTTGAAGTGCTTTTGGTTGATAGTGTTGATGATATTGTTTTGTAAGTATGCTTGATAGATACATCTAGATGAACTTTCTATTTTAGCCTGATAGATCCGGCCAATAATAGATAAGTCCTTTTGTAGCCATAAATTGAGTTGAGATTAACATTGTTTTATTTTCTCAATACAATTTGAGTTTATTTCAAATCTTTTGTTGCATAAAGTTCAATATTTACATATATTTTATATATAATCTATATTAAAGTGCATAGAGGATAAAGCCATCTTCCACCGATTCTAAAGCTTTGTATAGATCGTAAAATTGAGGGTAGCCATTACCTTCAACAAGTTCCCTATAATCTATCATATCCATTACCAGCCTTAGGTTATTATGAATTGATCACCCTTTGAAGAATCCTGATGCGAATGGTCAATAATGTTGGCTAGACCTAAACAGAGATGAGGGGCAGAAAATGTAGGTGGAGTTTCTTAAGGAAATTGGGTTTCGGTTTTCAATGTCTTGGATCTTTACTAGGTTTGCGAATTGAAATAATAATCCCATGAGCCATCATAGGTGAAAGAGTACAAGTTTCAAATATTTGTGAAAAGACAAGGTGCAATCATTCCCATATTTCTTGCCAGAAATGTTTATAAAAGGCCCTGTGATCCCATTAGAACAAAGTCCTGATGAGACAGCAACAACACTGGTTGTGAAGTAAATCGCGGACACATTAAGTACACTTGAGTGTGCTAAACATTTTGGCAACAGTTCAGCGTTAAAAAGACACAAGAAATGACACACAGGGGAGAAACTGTTTCCCTGCTCGCTCTGTGAGAAAAGAGTTCTCTCAGAGGGAAGGTTTAGTCCCACATTCCAAAACACACACAAGAGAAAGACGTATACATGCTCAGTATGCACCAAACGTTTCTGCGATAACTCCGCTCTAGCTATGCACATGAGAACTCACAGATTTTGAAATGTTTGTTACTGTTTTTTTCGTTATCAATTCCTTTGAATTCATGTTTTTTCCTCAAATAATAAATAAAAGAATCAATTTATTTTGTGACTTATGTGTACTGTCAATGGTAAATGGTCTGCATTTATATAGCGCTTTCAAGTCAATGAAGACCTCCCAAAGCGCTTTACAATGTGCTTCACACTTACCCATTCACACACACACTCACACACCAATAGGGAGTCAGCCATGCAAGGCGCCTACCTACTTATTAGGGGCATTGGGGATTCAGTGTCTTGCCCAAGGACACTTTGACATTTAAAACGGAGGAGCCAGGAATCATTGTTGTTTCAATTTTAGCTTTTATGTAACAATAGTGATTTGCGATGATAAAATACTCGTAGTCTGTGGTTCAATATATGCTTATATCTCCATTTAATAGTGTTTACGTTTGTAGTTGTTCATATATTTGTGTATTTAGGCTGTTTTCTCCCCCATTTGTGAGAGACCTAAGTTTCTTGATGTAATGAAACCTCCACACCTGAGGAGGCAGTAAATTGTCAAATGTAGATTCAGTGTGTGTAGTGTCACGCTGCTATAAATAGCGGTAAGTAGTACGCCGCAACTTACAAGTCGGCTGAAAGCAAGGGGGTACGCCATTGCTTTTGGGGCTCGGCAAAATAATGAGTAACTTTAGTATTATATCGAATTTGGGCCTCGTGTGCAATTGTAGTGAAAAAGAAAAAAATAGAAAATGTTTCCTGCTGATCCAAAAATGGCCATGCTGTAACTCGGGAGGAACGACACGTGGTGCTCCGTTATCATGATCGCCTGTTTTCTATGTGGTTAGTATGTGTTTTCCCTCAATTTCATCGACATTTTATAAATAAAAAGCATACTTTGATATTACAAATCAGAGTGATCAGAGCAGTGTCGCTAAGTTTAAAATTAAACTACCGCGTGGGTCACTGACACGTGATCGTAAGGCTAATGCTAACGAGACAGAAAATATTATTTACGAGAAATTAAACACCATTAAAAAACACATTTTTTAACAAATATATCAATGAGAATAATCAGACTCCGCACCAATTTAGCCCCGGGCATCACTTTAGTAGCTAAATAATTTAGCAGCTTAATGCCAGCGAATAGACCTTAACTCACTCTGCAGCGGAGGCCTTTTGGACGTTGAACCCTCTGGTTCATTTTAGTAAACTGCAGTCCAAATTATTATCGGGTTCGGTTAAGTTCACCTAACAAAGACACAATTTGTCTTAAGTCTTTTAAACGCCTAAATTTAGTTATTAAAGCTAACGATTAAAATCGCAGTGACGCCTTTTGTCGGATAGTATGGGGTTTTGCCTTGTATTCATCCTTTTCCTTTGTCACAAATTATAAAGTTTTAAACACTCAACTCGTTTTTTGCTGGCATCAAAGTTGTCTCCATAATATTTGAGGATGCATTTGGTGGAGAGGACAATAAAAGGTCAAACTACTCTTTACCTTTGACAGCCTGGGCTGTTTTTCCCCCAAATCCTTGGTTTTATATATTTTGATTCAACAAATACTATCCCTGCACTCCTTCTCAATTGTGTTTTGCATATCACAATGGACGACATATAAAATCCTGGTAAAAAACATTGGTGAACTCATCTGGACTATGTTACCCTTTCATCTGCTGTTTTCCCCCCTTAGAGTTGAAGGAAGACTAAAAATGTTGGATTTTGTGTCCAATCTTCGGACTGAAGCAGATACAGTCAACATGTCAAAAAGCTGACGCTGAGGAGGGGAAAGGCTTGAAGAATACCGTGGTGTTGTAGTGCACGTCTGGGTAAGGCCTCAACAAGTTCTTCCATCCCTATCAGGTTAATGTTGGTTTTGTGTTCTATTGGGGCACTCTTTGATGCATCCACTGATAGGCCTGAAGTTTTATTAGCTTCACGGTTTGCAAAGAGATGCTAAACTAAACTTTCCTCTTCCTTTCTGACTGCTACTCTCACTTGGCAGCACAGCTTGAATTTGGGGAATACATCCTAAACTGTTGCTGGTTTTTCTTCAAACATTTGTAATATATGGGTGTCATTTGTGTATTTTCACCACTTTATATATGTGCTGACTCTGCAGTTTCATATTTAAGTGGGGAAAAAATCACAAATTGGAACACAGTATTCTTGGTCTGGTTTAGGCATTTCTTTGTGGTTAGCTGGGGTTGCTTAACAAATACATAAATGCCTTTTATTGTAGATATATTTACCTGTTGGTTAAATGTCTCCAGACCTAAGAAAGTATTTTTTTCTGTATTATATCTATAGTGTGTGTTTTCTTTTAGGAAGAAGATATCTTCTGTTTTACCCATAGCAACCTGACAGTCGAGAAGAGAAGCTGAAACTTAATCAACATAGTAAAAGACCATCACACGATTATTTATTTCTGGCTTTGCACCTTTTTGGCCCATAGAAGTTTGGTATATTTATGATTTCAATTATTTTATACCAAGTATCTCTGTAGTATGTGATTACAACCATGTTGAATAAAGTTCTTCATTGAGCAGTTTTTGCATTCTTGGGACATTGTCAAAGAAATATTTTTCATATTTACTCATTTAGTACTTGTACTTTACTGTTTAAAGATGCATATGAATGTTATTTTTATTACCAAAAGATACAAGATTGTCTTTTGTCAGACATAAAAATGCCAAAGAAATTTTCTTCGCAACCCAGTGCACAATATTAAAATACATTTATAACCTAGATAAAATTGAATTGTACAAAAATTACTAAATTGATGTATTGAATGTTCTCATCAGGGTGTAGCTAATGGTAAAGGGACTTTCATTTTGTGGTTTAGGAAGGTTTTGATCCATTGACCTCTATGAGCCCAGCACGCTTCAGCTTTGCCTCTCCATCCATCCATTATCTGCACCGCTTATTCTCAGTAGGGTTGTGGGGGTGCTGGAGCCCATCCCAGCTATCTTCGGGCAGGGGACACCCTGAACTGGTCGCCAGCCAATCGCAGGGCACACAGGGACAGACTGTCTCTCAATGGTTTTGGCCTACTTTGGGTGTGACAAGACCCTGAGATCCAGGGTGATTGGTACAGCTTAGAATTAACAACTTGGGGTTGACCATATGATGTTATGTTCATGTTTATATGCTTCAATCTTTGAGTAAAATGACAAATTACAGTATTTGCTTGATGCTGCTCCTGCATGCGTAATTCAAGCCCAAGTGCCTTTGTTCTTCTAGTTAAAAGAAGGCGGCATAGTCCTACTGAGCCATGTTAGTACCCATGTTGGTGTGAGGATTCTAGGAGATAAAAAAAGCATAAAGGCTAGACTTAAAGCAGGTTAAATGAAAAGAACTAGATTAATACCCATGTTTTTTAGGTTGTAGAGAGTAGTTGGCACTAGCCAAAATCATGCTTACCCGAGAAAAGTTCATGTAAATCCTACGACTAGCATATGCCTAAGCACATGAAAAAAATGAATCCTTAGTTTAACGTGGGTTTTTGTTTCCATAAGAAAAATCCTCATTTTGCAAAGGTATACTATTGTGTCATAACTACTACATTTAATGAGGCTGGTAAAGATGGTGGATGAGGTAAGATTTAAAAACACATTAAGCAATGTTAATTGAATACATGTTTCGGGTGTGTTATTCTTTAAAAACATTTATTAAAGTTAATGTAAAACAATTGAGTCACACATGAAATTCTTATCTCAAAAGGAAAAACACTAATGAAGCAAGTGTTTTCATCCCTTTTAGAAACAATTCTGTAAAAACATTTTCAAACCTAAAACAAATTTACATCAATATGGTTCCATAGTTCACTCGGCGAAGAATAGGCTGCACCTCATCGAGCGTATTCTACTCATCAGTTTTTTCCTCGCCTTGATAATGCCGATACTCTGGCTTTAACTCCCAAGTGTTCTTGTGTGTACCCTTCACATTGTAGATGCCAATGTCACGCAGGATCTCCTTCAGATAAATCTGTGAACAGGTTCCGTTTTAAACAATAAGTCCAAGAAATACAGTTCTCAGGGTTTTCTACAGAGAAGCAAAAAAATTCCCCTACCACAGGCTGCTTGGTAATGTCCACCAGGTCTTTGATGTTGTAATATTGGTGCTTCTCAAAAGCAGAAAACAACATGTCCAAAACCTGCTGCTTGTCCGCTCTGGCTCTCTTGCCCTCTTCCTTCTTTTTCCTTTCATACTCCAGCTGATGGACAAGCAGATAATATCAAAATATTGGTTCTCACGGCTTAGACCGACCAAAAAAATGTAAGACCGTTTCTTACGTTGTATGCATGGTTGGCCACAGGTTTGTAGTTGTTGGTGACAGCTTTTGTCAACTGCTGCGACAGCCGGACCGGTTTGGTAGATTCTTCTATTTGTAACCTTGTTTTATAATAAAATTGGGCACATTTTTCTTTTGTGAGTACAAAGAAAAACACATTCAAAAAATATATGTGTTTACATGACTGTCAGTGCAGAAGTATTGAAAGTACAATTAAAAAAAAGGTTTTAGCATCTGTCCTTTTAGCACTTGATAGACAGCATACAAACAAAATCAAGTTTCAGTTAAGACACTAAAGCTCAATCCTAATAATCCCAGGCCCTTTCTCAAGATCTCACTCCTTACTGGAAATAATTGTTAGAACTGTCTTATTAGGAACAATGAAGTGACCATTGTTATCAAGAAAATTAGACAATGATGCTCCAGGTTAAATATAAAATAGGACTTGAAAAAAAAAAATATATATATATTAGGATAGACTATATTCACAAAGTAGTGTTTGTAGACTAACCTAAGTGCATGAAAAAATAATTAGTGAGGGTAAGAAAGCACGACTCAGAAGCAAAGCATGGAATAAGGTGGAAGAGTAAGGGACACCAAAAAAACATTTTTCAGCTTGAGAGTGCACTAGCTTCTTCCTAGCAACGCTCCCTCGGCAGAGCAGGAATCGATGACGGGAGAGAATGAACCAATTTTATATTTATGTTATGTTACGGAACGTAAATTCCTACAGATGCCACTGTGAGAGAAGGAATAAGGCAAGAAAGGTGTTTGTGGGGAAGACTAGACTGAATAAATAAAAGTGAAGCACAGTATTTGCCAATGTTATGGAGTAGCGCCAATTGCCGATAGACTACGTGAATCACGCTAAAGATGATATGGATAATTCCTCAGAGCCAATGAAAACACTCCTGCTAAAAAAGCATACCATCTCCAGTAAAGGATTTAATTCATTTGACTATAAAGGATTTTATACGATTGACTACAAGTCACATACATTATGTTTATTGCAATAAAGATATTCACTGACTGTGCTTTAGTTCTATGTACAATAACAGGTCAGGGCAGGCGGTTTTGAAATGCATAATGTTTTGTCTAGTGCTTTTGATAAAAGGACGCATGAGTGTGCTGACGCAGAATCTTCCAAACATCAAGGCACTGTGTTGTGGGATTGTTGAGCGCAATTGGCACGCCCATGGGAGGAGCCGAGGCGCCATCATGCGGGGAGACGTGGGCCAATAAGAGAAAGCTAAAGGAGTTCAGAAGAAGGCTCCCCTCACACTCCAACGAAGTGATCCAGGTGTCTCCTATTTACACTGAGATCTGCTGTTAGGAATAATAAAAATCTGCCCCCGTGTGGAAATGCCGGCCTTCCTGGTCATTTTCTCTCAAGAAACGAGAGCGCATTATTGTTGGATGAATGTATGTCGTGTTTGGTTAATGGAGTCAGATAACTAATTTGAACATTTTGGTAAACGGTACATTTTGATAGTTAAATCCCAACACCAGTAAAAGGAAAGTGACCCAAGACAACTAAAGCAATGATGGGCAAGCTACACTTCACAGAGACCCTAAAGCAGTGAACCTACATCCTGACCAAGCTCAAGATGGAAAGAAATGGCGACAAAGAATCTCAACAGCAAACCCTATGACTCTGTGGTACAAACGCTAAAGAAAAGAAGTAGCACAGTATTCGTCTGACTGTATACTAAGACAAAATGGGTAGGGGAAAGCAGAAGTAATGGGATGGGGCCTAAAACTTACCTTTTAAGCTTCATATATCCTTCACTTACAGCTGGCCTGCAATCTGCTCTCTGGACCACAACTCCCTCTAAGGCAATTTTATCTGCAGGGAGAAAATTAATTCTTTAACCGAGTGTTTAAAAAATGTACTTCAAAAAAAGGACTTGTTGACCAAAATGTGGCTAGCAATCACAATAACCCCCTTTTAAGTCATTCCAAACCTATTTGCAGGCATGAAAATGGGTCAGAGCTGAAAAAGATGAGAAGAGTGTGGAGAATATATATATATATATATATATATATATATATACTGTATACAGCGTACCCATATATATATATATATATATTTTTTTTTTTTTAAATTAAAAATCAGTATAACATTTTGTTTAACTTTTTTGCAGCTCAAACTAAGTGTTGAAAGTGGCAAACGTTGTTTAATACACGCGGCCATGATTCAAATCATGTATTGAAAACAAAATACGAAAATAAAATTTGCAATATCTTTACTTCACGTCCTTCAAATTCCCATTCATCATCAGATACACCAAAGGTTTGTTGTTGCGTTTTGTTTAATTATTCTTTTCAGTCGTGTTCCAACAAACATCACATCACATAATGAACAAATCACCTGAAAAGAATAAAAGGGAAGACAGGTAGGAGCCGAAGGCTTATAAGAGACCCGTGCCAAAAATAACTGGACGCTTCTTCAATCAATTATAAAAACAAGTTAAAATATCTCACACCATTATAACAATCATTTGTGAATCAATTAAAAAATGACCCCACAATTGAATCACGATATAAACAGTATTTTACAGTTTCTGAGAAATCATTCTTTGCAAATCATTCTCCTCCTCACTCTCTAACAACAATATAGTGTGTAAAACCTGTGACAAACACGCAGTGTCTTGTGAAAAATGTATACGTTTAAAGTGGGCAGAGTAAACCATAAGAACTAGACCAGGTGAGTGCCCACCCAGCCACCCTTGCATCGCTTTTGCAGCTCTGATGACATCAGTCTGGCCAAGGGTATTCTCCAGTGTTGTCTCTTCGTCGCAAAACCAAGATGTCATCTTGGCGTTACTCACACTACTGTTATACTAAGGTCAAGCTGGAAATTAGCATTGTATCTTCTTGAGAGAGCTGTTCATGAGCAACACAAAGCCTGCCAAAGGTCTTGCACCCACACCTGGTGTCACATACCACCCCCAACCCGAAAAACAACAAGCTTCTTCAACCTTGTCTTGTTTACATATTTCTGTATAGCCTTTCATCGTATTTATAAAGAAGTTGTCTTGTTAACATCCTTGAAGCAAACAGTTAGGCACAAGTGAGGTTGCTTGTGACTTGGATATTAAGTTTTTTTCCTTGTCAGCTTTTTTGGCCACAAAAGTCACGCACCAATGTTAATATTTATTTTTTGTTAAAACAATTCTTTATTTTTTTATTTCAGATCAGACATGCCATTGACTTCAGAGCAGCGCGTATAAATCATCTTATTATCTGGTCGTGATGGTGCAACCAACAGAAGTGTTGCTTAGCAATTCAACAGAAACCATCTTCATAAAAATGTTACACACACTTCTGTCGGTCGCTTAATCAAGAAAATCAGAGAAATTGGTAGTGTCGTTGACAAAAAGCAAAGTGGGCGTCCAGGTTTATCTGTGGAGAGACGTGCACAAGTTTTGGAAAAAATTGCAAGCAGTTCAAGGAAGTCAGTGCGAAGGGCAGCTGGTGAAATTGGTATGCCTCGTTCAACGATCCTGAAGGTCCTCAAAGCAGAAAAGTTTCATCCTTACGAACTTCAAATTCTACACAAATTGTACGAGGATGATAATGACAGACGTTTAGAAATGGCTGTATGGTTTCAGGTTTAACTCGAGGAAGATTGGTGCGTGACTTTGGCCACCCTGTATACCTTTCAGGACTACTTTCTATGATATCCATTCTTTAACATTCATCTAGGGCAGTGTTTTTCAACCATTTTTGAACCAAGGTACACTTTTATTCATAAAAAAGTTCAAAGGCACACCGTCCGTCGAAAATGTTTGATATGAAGTGACATGAATTCAAGGACGAGTCTGAAAAGGCAGATACATTAAAACGCGCTGTGTTCAGGTACAATGTATTGCCTAAATCCGACTCCCCTGCAAAATCCCCCTTCCCCCCTAGCGTGAACACGCAATCTGCTGCGCTTCCGACAAAAGCGATCGTATTCTATATAATAAGTTTATTAAAACAATAAAGTGAGCTAATTAAAACAATTATGCGATCGTAGTCTATATAACGCGTTTATTAAAACAATAATGCGCAATCGTATTCTAAAAAATGCGTTAGTTAACACGGATGCAAAAGTCACCAACGCCGTAGAAGAATCAATGTGTGCTATGATATCCACGATCACAACTAATTGTACACAAATAGCCTTTATTTGATGTGCTGTTATAGCCACATGTAATGTATTTTTATTGTGAATGAAACCCTGGTTGCACTGAATCCCGCGGTGTAAACAAATCGGGGTTTTTTTTTCATTTAAAATCGGACTTCCCTGCCTATACTGTTTGCAAAGTAAGACGCACTTTAAACTTATTATGTTTTTTTGGCTTTGTGATCCAACTACAGAGGAATACCTCCACTTTGTGATGTGTTATTGAAGAGGTGTTCGACAAATCTAGATTGTTTTTATTATTACCATTATTACTAATAATAGTTATATCAGGGATGTGATTTGACCGAAGTGAAATTATCTGAAAATTAGGCGGGGGTCTGGGGGCCGCGGGCACCCAGCTAGGTCCAGGGCAGTGCCCTGGTGGGGGGAAAAGTCGGGCGAAGCCCCCCGGAGCACATGGGTTTTCCGTGTTTTTAAGTACTTTCAATGCACTCAGATGACAAAGAAATAGACAAAACAACAGCATAAATTTTCAATGTATTTTGAACTATCCCATATAAAATTACAGTTTAAGTCAACTCAAAATCAGTCACATTAAAAACATTGGACTGCCTTTGCTTTTAAAAACTATCACTGAGAATATCATCATATCTAACTCATGTGATTACTAAGTTAACACATAAATCATGTTGAAGAGTTCAAATTTCATGAACAAATAATTGTATCATGACCAAATGAAAAGTAACTCATATTAGAACATACCACAAATGTCTTTGTTATAGCAGAAGATGTTATCTATAAATGAAAGTACTGTAGTGGGTTGTACACAATTCACCCACGGAACCATTGTTTAGTTAGCGAGTTCCTAGGGGGACTCTTAATTCGGCCGGTTCTAGCCACTCTCGTGTTTGTTTTGTTATTGCCAGTTTAAATGTCATTAAAGCAGCTTTCGTTGGCACCTTTGTTTGACACTCCGCCTACGACTCCCGTCTCTGCTCGCTACATTGGATCACGTCGGGGTCACCAACATTTGTAGATAATTCCTTCTCTAACCAGTCCGATCGAAACTTTTTTTTTTACGATCTTAGCAATTTCTTTAACTCGCGGAGCATCTTTGCGTTCGATCTCGGACATCTTTCTTTAAACACTCGGCAAAAACGTGTGAGAAATGAACAATGGCACACTCCTACGCCTTTATAACAAGCGCATTTATTGGTCAACACGGAGACTTCAACCAATCGCAAGTACGTTTCATTTCAGTTACGGAAACACTAAAATGGAATGCTGTCAAGACGAAATCGTTTTTTTTTACCAATTAAAAAATCGGAAATTTTAAAATTTTATTTTTGGAGATAAAAAAAGCGGAATTCCGCGAATAAGCGGAAAAATCACATCCCTGTTATATTATGAGAAATGTCTGAAACTCTTCAAAATCACTGTGCTGACATATTTATGTCACTGAAGGTTACCCTAGAAGTCGCAAGTCTGTATCTCAAACAGGGTCCATTTTAGCAGGAGAGTCAGAATTTGGCAGGTAAAATGCCTGCCAACCCACCCCCCCCCCCCCCCGCCTCCAGCTAACTCCTGAATAAAAAGTCCGAATAAGTCCGAAATCACTGTGCTGACATATTTATGTCACAGAAGTTTACCCTAGAAGTCAAAATTCTATATCTCAAACAGGGTCGATTTAAGCAGGGGAGTCAGATTTTGGCAGGTAAAATGCCTGACAAAATCGCTACACATTCACATTCATTTTTTAGTTTGTTGATGAACAAGAATAGTGGAAGATAAAATTGGTCAGTTATACGATTTCAGTGTAAATCCATGTTGTTTATTTGGACTGGTGTAAAATTACAGCTCTGTTGGATATAAAAAAAAATATTGTGCGAGTCATTAATCTTGGTGTGGCACACTGATTTACAAGGAAATTTGAAAGCGGCACTCCACACCGAAAAAAGTTGCTGACCCCTGATATACACTGTCAAGAAATGTGGTAGGAATTACCGTTACACAAACTGAATGAGTATAACGAGTGTACCCCCCCCTTTTTTTTTACACAACAGATCACAAATTACACTGTCACTGGTAAAGTCAGCAATATAACAGAATCAGAGCGAGTTATCCTCTTTCAACACCCCAAAAATGCATGATAAGCTAGCTGTCTTGTATTGGAACTTCCCGCAATTGAAATAAATGGAAATCAAAACACTAAATATGTCCCTTTGGGTATGAATATATTCCAAGCTATTTTTCTTTTTCGTCATGTTATGATGAAAACATCACTTGTTTGTGTGTGATTCACCCAAAGAGGTGAACTCACCTGGACCAGTCCCCGAACCTGAGCTGCCACCATCAGATTTTTCTTCTGACTGGCCTACAGAGGGTAGGGGGATATGGTAAAATAAAACAAAATTATAAGTGTCTATGTAGGGGAATGGAAAATAGAAGGAAAAGGGCATCCGACAATCAAAGCCACTCCTGTGAATTGGTCGAGCATGTTTTGTCACAGGGGAAATTGCACACACAAAGCAAGCATGCTCTATCAAGCAGCGAGCGCAGGGACACCAACCCACCACCACCACAAGCAAAAACCACAACAGAAGCCGCTATCCAAACACGCATGATTTACACATTTGAACTGCAACATCTGATCTTTGCAGTAATAGAACAATCGTCCATGATCTTAGAAAGTTGAACCTTCCTTGTGATGGCTTGTTTGGAAGGACTGGCAATTCACAAAGCATCCCCACCATGCCTCAACGTACACCAGCTGTCTCAAAAAACGTGGAACGCATAAAACGTCTGCACATGAATCTGAACATCCTGTACTCATTCCATGTTTTTTGGCAATAAATTGCATCAAGATGGTGACAGAGCTATACTTAAAAGTGTTTCAGCCTCAGCAAAACGATACATGCATGTAGCTTTTAGGAAAATGGGTTAACTGCAAATAGGTGACTCTCCAAGTACAGTAGACCCCGGGATACAGCGTGCCAGCCTTACGATGTAACTTTCCCATGAGGGGTTGATATTTTTGGACCCCTCTTTGCAGCATTTCCCCACTATACCACATCAACAAAAAATTACTTGTTGTGCCCAAAAACGTATCAAATTCAAACTTTGTGGTGTTCATCTTTAGGTATAGTTAAGTCTTTAAGATTCCTGTCTGCTATAGGTTGACGTCATATATAATGCTGGTATGCTATTTGTTTGCGTCAAGGCATCATGAAAATGCCAATATGCTATTGGCTGCAATGTCTTTCACACCATTTAGTTCAGACTCTTGTCTGCTTTTGAGTTTTAGCATGTCGACAAAACAACACTATTTTTGTACTGAATTTATTTTCAGTGGGTCCCAAGGAAGAAGCAAAACATGATAAAAATGGAAGCAGGACTTGCAATTATAAAGGACTACAAAGAAGGCACACAAAAGGCTACCGTTGCTAAATTGAAAATAAACGATCAGGACTATAATTGCAAGTAAGGAGGTGATTAATGCAAGGGAATGTTCTAAGGGCATGAAAAGTGGAAGTTTTAAAATCAGTTAACTTTTAAATCCACTGTTTTCTCCCCTTTTCTCCATCCACCCAATAACACCAGAGGTTAATAAAATTTCATTTTTCCTTTACATGTACAGGTTTATTTATTTATGTTATTTAATCATATGTGCATATATTACACATGAGTAGCACTTACTATATACAGTTATAATATTGTCATGTTTTTGTCTGGCGGACTAGGGGTTCTGAGCTCATTACCATAGGATTCTGTCCCCCGCTATATGGCAATGTTAATTTGCAATCCCCGCTTCAGAACTGCTTTTAGCATTATCCCAGGGGTCTAATGTATGTAGATATTAAATGCTGAAAAAATCAATTTCTACTTAGGGCCACTGGATGATGAAAGTTGCATTGATGAGCATAGGGCTTGCACAATGTTTAAATGTTTTTTCTTTGACCACGTGACATGCTTTCAGCTAAAAAAAAGCAAAATGAATGTATCTACACACCATAAAGAGGTCGCAAAAAGCAGGAAGGGTTGCAGGCAAGACTGCATGAGTCACGTTCACCAAGTAACCATCACAAAAAACTTACCTTTGTGCTGTAGAACAAAGCATGTTACAGTATTTTTTTCCGGATTCGAGAAACAACCAGCATTTCTAAGTTAAACTCAAAAAGCTCACCCAATGATGTTTCTGTGAAAACGGCCAAGGTCTGACCTCCCACCGTCTGCATGGTCAATGGGTGTTCCCGCGGAGCAGATACTGTCTTGTCTTCAATGCCCTCAATAACAGTCAACTCCTCATTTAATGTAAAGGACACCTGTAAGTTACATCACCGTTAAAATGAGCATTTCCTATGAAATATTTCAGATTAGCATCCGCTCATCTAAATGTAGTGGAAGCTAAAGCACTTGTTGGTGATGGGAATGAGTGGAGAGGTGTTGTGAAAGGATAGAGGGATATTTTGACGTGTTCTAAAGGATGGACAAGGCACCTGTATGATACGGCAGGGGTAAACCAGTGAAAGTTGTCGGGTCCTGCTGTTGAACAGAAGAGTGTTGTGTCACCCTGACTCGAGTAACATGGCCGCTTTCTTGTGTCCCGTTTCATCTGGAGGGTCACCAACTTGTTGAGGTGCTTAACTTGTTTGGGCATTTGGGTTGGCCATGGTCAAGTTTTTTGTATTTTTTGCTACTTTTTTCCTTTCTATGTTTTTGTGTATGCGTTTGTCTAGCTGTCGGTCACCCTCGAGGGAAATGACCAGGGTAAATAGATAGATATAATCCACTCAATGCTTCGTCAAATTACAGATCTAAATCAGGGGTTCACCAAACATTTTGAAGCTTAGAGTTACTTTTTTGTTACTGATTAGCACAAAAGAGTATCCACTAGCGATGCATTTCTAAAAAAAAAACGTATGTCATTACTGTGTCGTTACTATGTTACTGTATTATTATGTCATTGCCAGGTTGAAATTATCATAAGTAGAGTAAAAAGGCACAGTCAACCACTAAAACGACTCCCTTGTAGTGTTTTGTAGAGTGTCTTACTTATACAAATTGTAGGGTACTTTTAAAATAATTTTGAAAGAATTGATCTTATATTTAGAAATATTGAGAATGTCAATGATTTCTCATGCCAGTTAAAAATCAAATGTCCTAGAAGATCCCAATGTCTCAACACAGGTGAGCTATTTTCAGAGGGAGTCTGTGAGCTACTCAGGTGTTCGTAGGGGGCTACCTTTTGCCCCGTGGACAAGATTAATGGAAAGTTAACTTCTTCAAAAACTATGAGTTAGATCCCAGTAAAATAGTTGATAAATGCCATTCTTATACTGTGTGGAAGTAGTGTGGTCCTTACCTCTGGTTTGCCTATGTTTCCTTTCCTTCAAAACAGAGAAAACAATAAACAAGATATTAAACTACAATAACCAACTGCAACATCCCGGTAAACAAAGCAAGAACATTTCTAATTATCAGTCAATTTTAATCATTTAATCAGGAACGTGAATGCTTTGTTTGTGACACGTGTATCAGAGACAAAATGTAGAAAAAGTAAAGCTTTCAAAGACAGTAAGAAAAGGGTCTGGCAAAATGATCAGACATATTTGTAGGTTTACTTAACATAAAAACTTTTTTTAAAAAGTAAATAAAATGCCATTTTTCATACGTCTTATTGTTTTTTTCTCTCTGTATAGTCATAACGCAATAGTTCTTTTCTTTTTTAGTAATGTCATGAATTGGACAAATTAACATTGCACTTTAGTTGTGGAAACTGGCCGGTTAATTTTAATTTCTATGTCTATTCAGAAGATCTAAAGCTGGTGTTACGAGGTGGTACCGGATCGTGTTTGGCAATTTTGAGATGCAAACTAAATGCTTGTCATGTTGCAGTTACAGGTTCAATTGTTTTCCACAAAGAAAGCACTAATTTAAAATGATCTGCCTTGAAGGTATTCCCAAATTCAAAATTATGCAAAATTTGAGGGAATAGTATAAATCTATATATACTTCATTAGAATATTGCAATTATTTTCTGAGATAATGCATTTTGAAGACAGTCTGTCTCGTCTTTGACTTCCTGAGCTCTGATGTCATGTCAAGCACACCAACACCCTAGCGAGCCAGTAATCCTATCGGTTTACATGTTAACTAGTCAAAAAGGTTTTGAGTGTTTTAAGCCAAGTTTAGGTAGTTTTTGTGGAGCATTGTTTCGCAGGTGGGTGCAGCAATAGTACAACAAATGCCAAATGGGGGAAAACTGGCAAAAACAACACACACAGAGCTAACATAGGCTAAACCAGCCGGGACACGGCAAGCTCGCTGGATGCCATTAGAGGACGAACTGGGGACTGATCGGCGGTAAAGAAACTCGAGGCTGGTTGATCAAAAACATGCAGTAAGCAGCCAGGATAACCACGAGCCACAACAGAAACACAAACCGAGCCGGGAGAATCAACAATGAGCACGGCAGGCTGGCCAGCTCCTTACAGAGCTAACCTAGACCTAATAAAACTGGAAGCCTCCCGGAGCCTGCGCGCTAACTGGTAGATATCTGGAAGATATTCTAATAATTGCAAGACAATCCGCGAAAAACATGAGAGGAAAAGTCACAATCAGATACGTAAAATGAGGCGAAGTGTAAAAAGAAACGCAGGCTGTACACGACGGCAGGTAAACTTTTTCCATCAAGACGCACCGTTTGTTTTGCTTTTCATAGTCATCTGGTAGCATCACAGCTCTAGAGAATATGAGGTCAAACTGTCTACTTTGAAATATATGGAAAATTTAGGAATATATCTGCATTGTGGGAAGGAACACTAAACATTATGTGCCTGATTGAAAAAAGGGTCTTTATAATCCTTTTAAGCTTATCCAATGCCCACCAGATTTCATCCAAAAACAGTCCTCATATTGAGTGGTCCAGAAAGTTGTCTTAACAGTGTAATTTTTCTAACCTTGACTTCCAACCGAATACAGACATCTTTGGAGGCCGAGGCCAGGCATGTTTTAAATGTCTTTTCAACCAGTTTTTGCTGTGTGGATATGCTTTTTGTCCTTGTGGTTTAACCTACTTGGAGATTCTGAGTTTCCCAACTTCACCTCTTCCTGTGGCTTTAGCCCATTGATGAGAGAGGTACTTGGGTACCTGAGTTCAGAGTCAAAACGCAGAATATTAATGAGGAACACGCAAAATTGAGAGTTCTTGTAAACATGTAGACATTATCGGCAGCCCAGTTAGACGCTACAGATCCCTTAACGAACATGGTTCAGAGCCATCACCAACCTAAACAAGCACAAGAAACTGTGAAAAAAATATGAGATTTATGTTTAGATTATACGTCTTTCTTTTTTTCTTCTCACAATGTTGCTGTCATTGCAGTGTATTCTAATTCACTTAGGACGCAGGCCTACAAGCAACACCTTATAAATGTTACCTATTATTCACAATATTTGTAGTCACTGACAATAAATACGATTGTATTCTATTCTATAAACCCCAAAACGTAAAAGCAATTCTTTCTTTTTGACATAGTTGTCGTCATGTTACAAATATCTACATTATTTCAGTTCAAATGTATTTTTAAATATCATTGAATACATCTTGTATTAAGATTAGATACATGCTACACCGATCCCTTTCTCACCTGGACCGGGGCAAGGGTGCTGTGAGGATTACATTTTTGGACTTCTCCGGTGCCTTCAACACCATACAGCCTCTGCTACTTAGTGCTAAACTGACAGAGATGGGAGTAAGCTTACACCTTGTAGCATGGATTATGGACTACCTGACAGGCAGACCCCAGTATGGGAAACAGGGGGGGTGTACATCAGACACTGTGGTCAGCAGCACGGGATCGCCGCTGGGGACCGTGCTCTCTCCATTCCTATTCACCCTGTATACATCGGACTTTCAGTACAACTCTGAGTCCTGCCACGTGCAGAAGTTTGCTGATGACACTGCTATCGTGGGATGCATCAGAAGTGGGCAGGATGAGGAGTACAGGAAATTGATTCAGGACTTTGTCCAATAGAGCGGTGCTAACCACCTGCACCTGAACACCACCAAGACCAGGGATATGGTGGTGGTGGACTTCAGGAGAACTAGAACTCACCCAGTTCCTGTAAGTATCAAAGGAGAATGTATATAATTTGTCCAGACCTACAAATACCTGGGTGTGCAGCTGGACATTAACTGGACTGGACTGCCAACACAGAAGCTCTATGCAGGAAAGGTCAAAGCCGACTGTACTTCCTCAGAAGGCTGGCGTCCTTCAACATCTGCAAAAAGCTCCTGCAAATGTTATATGAGACTGTTGTGGCAAACGCCCTCTTCTATGTTATTCATGTTGGGGAGGCAGCGCTAAGATGAAGGATGCCTCTCGTCTTAATAAACTGGTGAGGAAAGCGGGCTCTGTTGTGGGCACAGAGCTGGACAGCCTGACAACTGTTGCTGAGAGACGGGCACTGGAAAAGCTGCGGTCAATCATGGACAATTCATCACATCGACTACACAGCATCATCTCCAAACAGAAGAGCAGCTTCAGCGACAGACTGCTGTCACAGTCTTGTTCCACAGACAGACTGAGGAGATAATTTCTTCCTCATGCCACGAGGCTCTTTAACTCCACCCGGGGGAGTAAAAGACCACATTAAACCCCACCCCCACATTTGCATATTATTTATTACTGCGTGTATTTTATTCATCACTATTTAAATACTCTATATCAACACATTATATTGGGTATTTATGTATTCAAGTCAAGTCGTGCTTGTTTGTGTAGCCCTTGGTCACAGAAGTCTCGGGGAGCTGCACAGATCAAAGACTATTGCAAACTATTATTACAGACTGTTATGACACGTTCCATTTCTTTTATTTCATTATGATTTTATTTTCAACACAAGGATACTGCTGGAAGTCTGAATTTCCCTACGAGGATGAATAATGTATCTATCTATTTATCTATCTATCTAGACTCAGTTGGTCATAGCTATGCTACAGCTAGTTTAGCCTCCGATGTATAGCGACGTACTGGTGATGTTTCCAAATCCCACAAATGTTTTCTTACCTTAACAAGCCAGACGCCCGTATTTAATTTAGCACCTGTTAAATCAACGTCTCCATTTTTCTCAGACATTTTATTTTAGTAGTATGACTTGTTTTAAATATAGTAATCTAGTTATTGTTCTCACTACAGGGCGCATGCATTCTACGTCATATGGTGTCCGAAAAGGTCCAAACAGTATGAGAACGCCTCTCCATCTATTTTGTTAAATAATATTGGAAGAGCTTATAAAAAGGTGTATACCCATTATACAGCTCAGCTACAATGTGAACTTTTGAAATCAAGCATTTACATAATAGAATTTAATTCTTCGGATGTATACAAAATTTGAAATGAAAATTATAGTGTCTGACAAGGTCTTAAAATCTGGAACCGCCTATGTTATATTCCATGACACAGCTTGTAAAGATCTGATTTCCCATTTTACAGCGGAGAGACAATCATGAACTTAAAAATGAGGTATTATATTTATTCTAACACTGTTCGGCAAAATATATTTAAATGAAAGCAACTTACAAGAATGAACATGCCCGTTGTTTTCTGAAGATTGCAAAAAATAAACCGCAGAGGGGATAGGTATGTCATTTACAACAGCCAAATTGACAGTCGAAAACATTTACATATATATATTTTTTAATTCAATTGTCAAATTCCTGTGGGTTTTATTTTTATTTTTGTGGTAGCTATCCATCAATGCATCCATTATCTGCATTGCTCATCCTCAGAAGGGTTGCAGGGGTTCTTGACCCAATCCCAGCTATATTCGAGAAAGTGGGCAGGGGACACCCTGAACTGGTTGCCAGGCAATCGCAGGGCACACAGAGACAGACAACTCACTCCCTTCTTCACACCTAGCGACAACTTGGACAATTGTCACCTAGTAAGGCCAATTAACCTCACATGCATGTTTTTGGAATGTGGGAGGAAACCGGAGTGGCCAGAGGAAACCCACACAAGCACAAGGAGAAAATGCAAACTGCTCAGGAAGGCTGGTAGCTGGATTTGAACACGTGACCTCAGAACTGTGCATCAGACGTGCTAACCACTCAGGTTGTTTAGTGACTTTTATTCTAGTAGTTGACCTATTTGGGCGTGATTAACTCTTATATAATGAAACTGTTGTCTGTGTAAAGCTTATATAGCAGCGCAATTTTCTCCCCTCTAAAACCTGAAATATAGCCATTAGAAGCTGAACCCCTGGTAACCAAAGCTTACCTGTCAACCCCCACGGCTCCATGTCCGTAAAAACTGTTGTATTTTCCCGTACAAAATCCAAAATAATCGTACACCATATAGTTGTTTTTTTTCTGAACGATGCATGATGGGAAATCCCCAGGCGGCAGACGCATGCGATGACAAACCTACTTTTTTCCTTACAGATTACCTTGTACGTCGCACTCGTCTTAAAATGCATAAAAAACGTACTTTGTACAGCAAAACCGTACAGGTTGACAGGTATGCCAAAGTGAGTATAGCAAGAAGTGAGTTTTTGAAGTGTCAATATTTTGTATGGCCACCATGATTTTGCAGAATCACCTTAATCCTCCTGGGCATGGATTTCATCAGAGCCTCACGGGTTGCCACTGTAATGCTCTTCCTCTCGATGGCAACATAATTAGCTGGGGGATATTCAAGATATTGTCCTTTACCAATGTTTGCTTGAGGATGCCCCACTGATGTTCAATTGGGTTTAGATCTGGAGACAGGCTTGGCTAGTCCATCTCCTTTACCCATAGGCTCTTTAGAAAAGACTTGGTCATCTTAGAGGTGTATTTGGGGTCATTGTCAGGCTGAAAGATTGCACAGTACATGCTTGAGTCCATGTTTTTTTTTAATGACAAGCACCTTCCCAACTCCAATTTCACTAATCCAGCCCCAAACCGTGACATTTCCAACACCATGCCTGACTTGAGCACGACACAAACATGTTAATACTTATCACCTGGTTGCCGCCACATATGCTTCACACCATCGGAGCTCAATAAACTAACCCTTGTCTCATTATACCAAAGGATATTTTTCCAGTAAGCCGTGGCCTTTGTTGACTGACTTATTTTCATTGTGTCGAAGCGACGTTTCTCCGGTGATGTTCTATTAAACTTTATAATGAAATATTTGCAAAAATGTGAGGGGTGTACTCAATTTTGTGACATACTGTATACATTTATTTTTAAAGTCAACATCAAATTTGCAATAGTACACAATTGCCTGGGTCTTGGACTGTATAAAAAAACAAGCAGTGAGAGGAAAACGGTCTTATCTACAAAACAACATACAGTACTCCAACTGTGTGGTAAAAAATGTGATGTATTCAATAGACAACATTTTAAAGTCAACACAATATCCTTACAGAAACATTTTCTCCTTGCTGTGGGAGAAACGTGTGTTTAGTTCCTGAGACTTCTTTAGCAGACGTTGCTTCTGTGCATCATCAAAGCGGTTGACTTTAAGGTCGGTTTCCCGATCGAAAGCTCTTCTCTCCACTGGCTTGTCTCCCTCCTGCTTTGATTTATCCTTCATGTTCTTTGCATGCAAGCTCATCAGAGATTCTGAGCGTTTAGTTTTCTTTCAAGAGAAAAAGAGTTTGGGATTTAGGATTAATGTGAACACATAGATTGTCAAGTGCAGTAAACACCCTGGGTCACGGTGTCCGTAACGTACATTTTCACATTACGATTTGGAATGAGTTGTTTTTCCGGCCCCTTGTTATGGCATTTTCCCCAATACATCAACAAAAAACTTGCCTAAAAACTTAGATTTTCTGTAAATACCACTTATATATCCCTACGATCTGCTATTGGTCAACGTCATTTACGATGCTGGTCTGCTATTGGTTTAAATCATGGCATTTTGAAGTTGCCAATAGCTATTGGACAAACTACCTCCCACAATGCCTTTCTGTTTGGTCAGTTCAGAATCTCATGTCCTCTGTATAGACTTTGTGAGTGGCGATAGAGTACTGTATTTTGCAGTGGATTTATTCGCTATAGATCAGAAGCGAAAACATGATAACGATGGAAACGAAACGAATGACTCGGCCGAGGCTTGAACCACAACCTCCCAGTCTCGGGGCGGGCGCCATACCCCCAAGGCCACCGAGCTGGTATATATTACTTCCTTAAATTACTTATTATGTTTTATTTTGTTTTAATTGTGTTTGCTGTTAAACGTCATATTGAAATATAATATTATGAATGTGCTTGATTGCTGTTGAGATTGTCAAGAGGGGTTATTCAGACCTCACACTGTTTGTTTTCTGTTATTAGTGTCAATAAATTTGTTCAAACCAAAAAAAAAATGTTTTTATCTGGGGTGCCGGGAGTTCGAGACAGATTGGCCTCGTATTACCCATATGTTTCTATACCCCGCTAAACGACAAATTCACTTTGTGATCTCCACCTCAGAACGGACCTACGTCATACCCCTGGGGTCTACTGTTTGAGAAAAAAAAGGACATATATGATCTTTAGTACAACTTACATTATATTTTGACACCTTGTCTGCCATTTCCAAATCTTTTGGACATATTTGTGGGGCAGAATCTTTCTCGGCCTCACCCTTTTGTTTTCTCTCAGCACGCTCCTGTGGTTCAAAAAAAGAAATCATTAACATGCTAAAATGATGTTTCTAAAATATGTGTAACCGGAATAAACCAAAATTGGCAATTGTTGGATTTTCCTACCTTAGCTTTGCGTTCTGTGTCTGCTGGTGTATCAGTCCAAATGGAGCGGTCACCCTTTTCCGGACCAGACCTCTTCTTGAAGGTGCGAGCACCTAAGCCAATGTGTTGGAGTTCTGGTGGAAGTTCAGTCATCCAAGTTTCTCGGGTTGGCACCGCTGGATCATCCTAGAAATGCAAAAACAAACTTGTATCAATGAAGACTGTTTAGCTGCATTTGGCTTTCTGTTCATGTAACTTGGGCTATTTTCCCAAGTTTATATTTACTAGTAGGGTATTTATTTACAATTAAGCCACAATAGACCCCCAGGATATGGCGGCTCTCGCCTTACAATGTTTCTACTTTAAGGTGTGGAATAAGATGATTTTTGCGTCCCCTTTCACAGATTTTTTCCCACAATACAACATCAACAACAAATTATTTGGCATGTTTTAAGACTTATTAATTTCAAACTTTGCTGTGTTTGTGCGTACAGCTAAGATGCTCGACTGCTTTTGGTTGACGTCATATAATGCTGATCTGATTTTGGAGTTTGTCTCGGCATCATGAAAATGCAGATATGCTATTAGCTGAACTACCTCCCACAATGTATTTTTCTATCTCCGTTCTTCATTTTTTATTGTACTGTATTCATTTGCTATAGGTTCGATAGCTTGCACTGATGCTGAAGAGAGACGCAAAAAAATGATAACCATGCAAACAAGGCTTATAATTATCGTGAAAAACGACATACTAATCGCTACCCTCGCTTAACTGCATGCCCACAACAATTCGATGATCTGGAGTAGCATTAAAAATAAGTAAGCTATTAAAGGCATGGAATTTTTTAAAGGGCATGCCGATCCTTGCAAGTGGAAGTTTTTACATTTGTTTCATTTTTAATCCGCCCTTGCTGTTTTTCTCCCCCCCTGTGCATCCACCAGCTGCTCCACTTGACCAGCTCTAGTCACGTCACAACAAAAGCAATTCAAATTTTATTTTCATTTTGCTTATATTTCGCTTACTCATGTGCACCTATACTACACGAGGAGTACTCAATGAATACGGTACTATTTTATTAGAATAATGTTTTTTTCTGGTGTACGAGGCGTTTGGAATGCATGAGCTAAATACTATAGGTTTCTATCCTACGCTAAAAGCGAATTCTAGTTTGCTATACCCTTACCAGAATGAAAATAATTTAGTATACTGGTCAAGTAGACATATGCTACTCATCTAATGTATTTTAATTGCCAAGTAAATGAAAGATTGGTCAGTAAATTTGAATGTGTTTTTTAAAACCCATAGTAGATCCTTTCGATTAGTCACATGAAAAAATAAGATGAGAAAAAAAAACAATACACTCACAACTTTAGTCAACTTGTCTTTCATTTTTCGTGCCCTGCGTTCAATGTCCAGCACGACTGTATTTTGAACTGGAGCGTTGGAGGGCATAGGTCCAATAATATCCTCATCTTCCCCTTCACTGCTGAAAGAGTCTGCCTTGTAGCCTGGGGGTAAAGCAGGTCCTGGGTAGCCATCTTCGTCAATATCATTGTCATCATTGTTCACAGCTCGGCGGAACCCAGGGGGCAAAGCTGGTCCCAGCACAGGTGGTCTGAAAGAAAACATTTTATACAACTTCAAGTGATTCTTTGCTTGTATAAGTATCGTCACTTCTACTAGTTGTGAAGTGATTTCAAGACATAGGTCCCTTTCCTGACATGCTTTATCTGTGCCTTGCTATGCTTTTCTTACTGAATAGTAGATCCGTGGGATACAGCCATCTGTTCTGAGGTGGAGATCACAAAGTGCAATTGTCGTATGGGGGGACAGAAACCTATGGTAATGTGTAGCCAAATTTATTTCAACCCCTTGGTAAAGAGATATTCATTATTACTAAAATACAAATTAGTACATAGTAAGCACTCCTTGAGAATAATAGGCATGTACATAATTAAATGATATTATAAATAAATAACATGAAGACGGAAAAAAGGTCATTCTATCTACCTTTGTTTAGACGTTACTTGACTGGTACAGGGGGATTAGCGGGTGGATGCAGAAGGGAATTAAATAGCAGAGTAAAAATCAAACTTATTTTAAAACTTGCAAGTATTGTCATGCACTGAACTTATTTCCTTGCTTTACAAGCCACCTTCTTTTAAAAAATATTTCTGATCGTTGATTGGTTAAAGCCATGCAACTTTGCGAGAGTAACAATTGCCGTGCTTTTCTTATATTTCCTAGCCAGTTTAGTTTCCATGGTTTCTATGGTTATCATTTTTTGCTTTTCCCTTTAGCATCACTGCAAGCCTTGACACCCATAGCTAATACCATTAAAAAACCATCAAACTGATATTGCCGACTCGCAATGTAATTACGAAGCACATAAGGTTCTGAACGGTAAAGAGAAAGGGATTGTGGGAGGTACTTAAGACAATAGCATTTTCATGATTCCGTGATGCTAAGCAATATTAGACAAGAATTTTATATAATGTCGTCCAACAGTAGACAGGCATCAAGAAAAATAACTCCCAGTCAGATGCATGACCAATCGAAAGTTTGAATTTTCTACATTTTTGGCCTGACTAAATATCATAATTAAAATATTTGCTATTGTGGTTGTAAAAAATACCATAAAGAAGGGACTAAAATCATTCTAATTCACGCCATAAAGTGAAAAAGTCGTAAGGTGCCCACGCTGTATCCTGATGGTCTACTGTACTAGTTTGCTCATGTGATTTTTAGACATTGGTCCCTTTAGCTTAATCTGTGCTTTGCCATGCTTTCTTCGTGAATATTGAATGTTTTACACAGGACTCTGTGGTGCATTTGGTGTCATGCAAAAAAAGTCTGATTATTCGGTCACCTCTCCGGTGAACTCTCCTTCTTGGCAAAACCTGGTGGTAAAGCTGGTCCAAAGAAGCCATCGTCTTCATCCGCCTTTGTCTTCTCTCTGTGAAACGCAGATGTTATCGCTGTTTCGTTGTCACAATATGTTAACCCATTTTGTAACAATGACAATAAAGGTATATTCTATTCTATTCTATTCTATCAATCTTCAAATTAGTGATGGGAATAGCACAATCTTCAAAATTATTTTGCTGTACATACTCTGTTAAGATGTTTTCAGACGTGTGGCTCTTCTTCACTCTTTTGACGACAGCGGATTCACTTTCATCCGAAGAGCTGGATAGTTCGCCTCGTTTGTAACCAGGCGGCAAAGCGGGACCCGCAACTAATACAAAACAACTATTACTTTTCTGAAATAATATTAAAGCACCGGATTGGTTTGAACCTCAGATTTTGGACAAAATCTGGTCTATTTCAGGCATGAATTAACCCAAAAGTAAACGTCTAAATTGGGTTATGACTGTGTTTGTGTTGTGTTTATTACGGCATTAGCTCGGGAGGTAGAGCACTAGTCTTGGTCACATGTTCGATTCCCGGTTCCTCCATGTTAAATGTTGAAGTGTCTTTGGGCAAAACACTGAATCCCTTATGCCCCCAATAAGGAGGTAGGCGCCTTGCATGGCTGACTCCCGATTGGTGTGTGAGTGTGTGTGTGTGAATGGGTAAGTGTGAAGCACATTATAAAGCGCTTTGGGAGGTCTTCATTGACTTGAAAAGTGCTATATAAATGGGGGCAATTTACCATTTATCTCATCTAATGTAGTCCCGATTTGGCCTTAGTCTATTGAAAGTCTTGAAAAACGCGTTTTACAGAACCTCTGCATGTTTATAATGTCTTTACAACCAGTTTTCGTTGGGTAGGGAAATTCTTCTCGATTTTGGGTAAATTTGAAAGGGTCCATTTAAACACGATTTTGCCCAAAATAGACTTTAAACGTAGGGTCTTGTTTTGTCCATCCAATCGAATTTGGAACGAATGTGTGCGTTTACCTCGTCTTATTCGGCCAAAATGTATCCCTCCAAAACTGTTCTTAATAATACGCATTTTAACCGAGTAAAGACGTCTTTTAAATAAAACTGTAAACCTTTTAAGGTATTTGAACCAATTGTATTGGTGTGGGGTGTGAGTTGTGGTTATAACATGAATTATACTCACAGGCACGTTCATCGTCAGAATCGTCGTTATTTTTAAAATTTGGGGGCAAAGCAGGCCCTATTGAATTTGGTGAGGCCATAGTGGCACGTCCAAGAAAGAGTTTGTTTATTTGCGTTCAAAGATGAGTTTTAAATCATTTTTACGCTAATACAAAATAACACAACATTGGGCACCCTGTCGACATTTTGAATAAAGTACGCATGCGCAATCCGAGTATTAGGAAGTTACCGACATAATTGAAAATGAAACGAAGCATATTCTACAAAAATAAAATAAAGCTTCTTCTTTCTGGTTGTTGTAAAAATAGTCAGTATGTATAGCAGGCATTTATTTACAGAAAGTAAAACAAAATGTTGGCTGATTGTATTTGAGTCGTGCTTGTTTGAAACTGCTGACTGGACCAAGAAGAGAACTATGAGACTCTTCGTGATTTAGGGCTATACAAATAAAAATGACTTGACTTGACTTGAACTATTTACTTTGAAAGTTGTAACCAGGAACCATTTCCGCTGTTATTTAACGACGCACAACACGTATGTACAGAACACTAGATACGACACTCCCCCTTGATCGATGTGCCTACTGCGAGTTTAAGGTAGTCGGGTCAAACTATCAGACTCTTCCAGTACATGTGGAACAAAACCCAAAAAGAGAATAACGGCTCATCGTGCCATGGATGCACTCAATAACTTTTCGTAGGTAAAAATGTTTTGGGCTGTTTTTTTCATTATAAAATATTGTTAAGAGCTTCAGTGGCTTACGTTATTTTTAAGGTAAGGCTGGGCCACGTTGCAAAATCATTTTCCTTGATTTACAAGATGGAAGTACATGAAAATAAATCTCGTCAAATGGTCCACTTTCAGGGTTTTTAGAACCGTTTTAACTCTCTATCTGGCAAGTGACCATGCAGTAAACGGTCACTCCTGTAGACCTTTGTGTTTTTTCTTTTTGAAATATTTATTACATACAACATTTTCAGTGTTTTTTTAGCCAAAGTTCTGAGGTCATGGGTTCAAATCCAGCTACCAACCTTCCTGTGCGGAGTTTGCATGTTCTCCCCGTGCTTGCGTGGGTTTCCTCCGGGCACTCCGGTTTCCTCCCACATTCCAAAAACATGCATGTCAGGTTAATTGGCCAGTCCAAATTGTCTTTAGGTGTGAATAAGCGAGTGAGTTGTCCGTCTCTGTGTGCCCTGCGACTGGCTGGCAACCAGTTGAGGGTGTCCCCTGCCCGAAGATGGCTTTGGTGGGCTCCAGCACCCCCGCGACCCTACTGGGGATAAGCCGTCCAGATAATGGATATATATATATATATATATATATATATATATATATATATATATATATATATATATATATATATATATATATTTATATATATACGGTTATTTATTTACCTTGATTAAAAAAAAAAACATTGTTTTAAAAAAATGTTACACCACTTTATAAAAAAGTTTTAAAATGACCTCTTAACACGTTTTGAATTGTAAATAGTGTTTTCAATGAGTTTAAAATTTAAATGCAGTTCTTTGTAATTTGTATAGTTGTTCATAAATGATTGTATTATTAATTTGTCTGTTTTTTTATTTGAAAAAAAAAATCTGTTTTCCGTTTTATTTTTTTGAAATACATTTTTCATAATAACAAAAAGACAAAAGTGTTGACAAAAAAAGTTACTTGCATGAAAATGAGTTGTCAAATGAGCAAATATGATTTATTTTCAATGTGCATCCATTGCCTTAACGGGGACGTTGACCCGACCAGTGTGGCACATAGGCACATTAGTCAGTGGGCTGCTACAGGGTATCTAGTACATACAGTAAAGAAAATAAGTATTTGAACACCCTGCTATTTTTCCATTTCTACCACTTAAAAATCATGGACGGGTCTGAAATTGTCACCCTAGGTGCATGTCCACTGTGAGAGTGATAAAGTAAAAAAAATCCAGAAATCACAATGCATAATTTTTTAACTATTTATTTGTGTGATATAGCTGCAAATAAGTATTTGAACACCTGAGAAAATGAATGTAAATATTTGAAACAGTAGCCTTTGTTTGCCATTACAGAGGTCAAACGTTTCCTGTAGTCTTTTACCAGGTTTGCACACACTGCCGGAGGAATCTTGGCCCACTCCTCCACACTGATCTTTTATAGATTAGTCAGGTTTCTGGGCCGTCGCTGAGAAACATGGAGTTTGAGCTCCCACCAAAGATTTTCGATTGAGTTCGGGCCTGGAGACTGGCTGGGCAATGCTAGAACCTTGATATGCTTCTTACGGAGCCACTCCTTGGTTTTCCTGGCTGTGTGCTTCGGGTCATTGTCGTGTTGGAAGACCCAGCCATGACCCATCTTCAATGCTCTGACTGAGGGAAGGCATCCTCTCTTTAATGCAGTGAGCTCGTCCTGTCCCATGTGCAGACAAACACCCCCAAAGCATGATGCTACCATCCCAATATTTCACAGCAGGGATGGTGTTCTTTGGATTGTACTCCTTACTCTTCTTCCTCCAAACACGCTTAGTGGAATCATGACCAACAAGTTCTATTTTGGTCTCATCTGACCATAAAACCTTCTCCATGACTCCCATGTACCATCCAAATGGTCATATGCAAACTTAAGACGGGCCTTGACATGTGCTGGTTTAGACAGAGGAACCTTTCATGATATGCATGATTTCAAATCATGACGTCTTAGTGTATTACCAACAGTAACCTTTGAAACAGTGGTCCAAGCTCTTTTCAGGTCATTGACCAACTCCTGTCGTGTAATTCCTCACCTTTCTTAGTATCATTGATATCACGAGGTGATATCTTGCATGGGACTCCACTTCGATTGAGGTGATCGTCATGTTTAGCTTCTTCCATTTTCTAATGATTGCTCCAATAGTGAACCTTTTTTCACCAAGCTGCTTGGCGATTGCTCCTTAGCCCTTTCCAGCCTTGTGGAGGTGTACAATTCTGTCTCTGGTGTCTGTGGACAGCTCTTTGGTTTTCACCATGTTATAAGTTAAAGTCTCACTGATTGTATGGAGTGGTCAAGTGTCTTTATGCAGCTAACGACCTCAAACAGCTGCATCTGATTCACGATGATACACGGAGTGCAGATGGACTTCTAATTGGCCGACTAACAAGTCTTTCTGGGTCAGAATTCTAGATGATACACAGGTGTTCAAATACTTATTTGTGATTTCTGCATTTTTCTTTTTAGTTTATCCCTCTCACATTGGATATTCACCTCCAATGAAAATTTCAGACTCTTCCATGATTTTTAAGTGGGAGAAATAGCAAAATAGCAGGGTGTTAAAATACCTATTTTCTTCACTGTATATATATATATATATATATATATATATATATATATATATATATATATATATATATATATATATATATATATATATATATATATATATATGATCCATCTTCAATGCTCTGACTGAGGGAAGGCATCCTCTCTTTAATGCAGTGAGCTCGTCCTGTCCCATGTGCAGACAAACACCCCCAAAGCATGATGTATCATCGTGAATCAGAGTTTAGTATTAATTTTCATTCAATGCGGTCTGGGAGAAAAATGTTTTAACTTCCCATATTAAACAGTGAAGTGTGTCTTAAATTTAATTACCACCCAAGTTTGTATTATGTAACGACCCATAAGTGTGTAAAATACTAAATTAATTTAAATGAAACTTTTGATTCAAATAATGAGACAAACATAGTTTTAATATTCTATATATTTTCTAAGACTGGTATATTTACACTTGACCCCTGCATGCGATGGTCGGTGAGTTTGGATTTGGCATCTGGTGCTTTTGTCACCACTGTTTCCTTCTCCAGCCACTCATATGATTCACTTTCTTTCTTCAAGTTGCTATTGATATTGTCAGCTATTCCTGCTTTATCCTTTAGTGTTGCTCACCTTCCAAAGCTGGTCATGCAAGAAAACAATGCTGAGTTCAGTGATTCAGGCTTAACTTTTTTTAAGTCCACTGTTTCCTTCTCTAGCTTTTCACTTCAAGTCCTGACACATGACAAATTTTATCTTCTACTACCTTCTTTAGTAGCTTCTCAAGTCAGCCACTTCACCCAGCTCTTCGTTCTTCTCAGCCACGTGTCCACGTCTTTTGTTATCGCTGGCTGAAATTCACTACCACTTTAAATACAATTTTGCTCTTCACATTATGTAGAAGCATTCAAAAAAACGAATTCAATTAAAAAAATTATTTTATAGTAGAATTTCACAATTAGCATATGAATACCTTCAAAATCGTTCTTTATAATCAAGGTGTGAATTTTTTTGGTGTGCCAAAAGGCAACGTTTTGTTTTCACTTTGCATGAAGTAATTCTTGAGATATTTTTTGAGTACTTTTCCTCCGAAAAACATTTTTTATTTCTCAAAACAACCTCCAAGATGGCATCCAAGGCCTGGTGCATTGTGTGACATTCCAAAGAAATGAGCGTGGGAAAGTGTTTGCCTTTGCCCATTCACTTTTTGCCGGACCAAATGGTTCTGCCCCCTTTGAATCCTGTTTTTTCCCTTCTTGTCTGCCAAAACTTGAGGCCACAAGGCTTTATTTTTTATCTTCTGATTTCAAATTAAAACATCTACATAGAAGATGGATGACTGATGATTATATTTTTTAAGGGAGACAGGTGAATAATTTCTACTTCTCAAACATTCTGTACTGTCATGCTCTGTTTTGTTTTTGGTGCTTTTAGTAGAATTGTAGTGTTCGATGTCTGGAAGATGTTCTTAGGACTATAAAGTGGGGAAAATTAATATTTAGTCAAACACTAATTGGACCAGATTTCCTACTTGAAAATATTAGAGAGGCCTGTATTTGTCAATATAGGTAAACCTCTTCCATGTGAGACAGAATGTGGAGAAAAAAAGAAACAAAGCAGAAAATCACATTGTTTGATTTATAAATAATTTATTTGCAAATAATAATAATAATAATAATAATTTCCTTTGTATTGTCATTCTTTGTAACAATGTACACAGAACGAAATGTCGATACACCTGACCCGTTGTAGCGAGTCGATGCAGCCGCAGCCAGAGGGCGCCGCCATTATACCAATTAGGTATGTCTCGGCCGAGGCGCGAACCAGCGACCTCCCAGTCAAATCATAGGGGAAACAAATTATTTGGTCAAGACAAAGAGTTTAATGTAATTCTTTGTTATGTACCCTATTGTTCACAATAACAGAGTGTCACTAGGCGGCGTGGAAAAGGCTGACCGGACCAGAACGGATGCAGGAGGCAGGAAGGGAGAACTCAAATGCGTTGACGATCCATAGGTTTTATTTAACAAAATAAAAGTTGTCCATAACTCTGGGACATGACAAAACAAACAAGTTTCTTCAAACTCAACTAAACAAGACAAGGCATAACAGAACGGACAATGTTTAAAACTAAAACAGCACAAGGCATAACAGACCGGGGAATATGTAGATATGTATAATGAGCCAGCACCCGCAAAGCCCAGAATCCAGCCTTAAATAGCAGACACAATTAGTTGAACTGCTTCAGCTGTTGCCCAGAGGGCGGGGCAGACTGGTCACCAAGGCGACCATGACACAGAGTGCAAACTTTTTCTGTAACTCTTTTCAAGCTTTCCGCACACTGTTGCTGGCATTTTGTCCCATTCCTTCATGCAGATCTCTGGAGCAATAAAGTTTTGGGGCAGTCATTGGGCAACACAGACTTTCAACTCTCTCTACAGATTTTCTAAGGGATTTAGATCTGGAGAGTGGCTTAGCCACTCCAGGACCTTGAAATTGAAATTGAAGCCACCCCACTTACAAAGATGTGTGTTTGGGATCTTTGTCATGCTGAAACAACATGCCACATTAATTTTCAATGCCCTTGCTGATGGAAAGAAATTTTCACCTAAAATTTCAGATTCAGTGTTCCCAGCCTGGTGCAGACCTACATTTTTGTCTCTGTTGTCATTCACAAGCTGTTTGGAGTGTAACTGAATGGGTTTGGACCCAGTTTGTCATTTCATGTTTCTTTCAGCTGGAGCCCACTGGTTTTGAAACATTCATCCATTCATTATCTGCACTGCTTATCCTCAGTAGGGTCTATCCTAGCTATCTTCTGGCAGTGGGCAGGGGACATTCTGAACTGGTTGCTAGCCAGTTGCAGCGCACACAGAGACAGACAACTCACTCACTCATGCACACTAGGGTGGTCCTTATTTTTCGACTTTTAAAATTTCATGCTCTGACCCCTTGAATATGTTCCAATATATACAAAACGTAATTAGGCAAAGTTTCATCAAAATCAAAGGATATTTAGAGGTCGCTCAAGGCCTCTGAAATTTTGGTATGAAAAATAAGGATTTTTCGCACATTATATCAGACCTAGTGTACAAAGTTACTTGTAACTTTTCTTGTGTTACAATTATAAGCAATGGACTGAAATTGGATGTTCTAAAACGCCATACACATAGGGTTAAGATTTCCGTTTTTTCTCGAAAATTGCCAAAATGTTACCATTTTTGGGAAATTTCAAAGTCGTTGAGCTACCTCTAAATATTATCCAAATTGTTCAAAATTGCACACAGTGTGTTTTTATCGATATAAGAACATATGCGGGGGGTCAGAGCCCAATATTTCAAAAAAAAAAATTTCGACCCCCATTAAGGACCACCCTAATGCACACCTAGGGACAATTTTCGAACGGCCAATTAACCTGATATGCATGTTTTTTGGAATATAGGAGGAAATCTTAGTGCTTGGACGAAACCCATGTAAGCACGGGGAGAAGATGCAAACTCTGCAAACAAAGGCTGGTGGCTGGATCTGATCCCATGACCTCAGAACTGTGCCGCGGGCATGCTAACCACAGGTGTTGAAACATTATTCTATCCATGTGTGAGTATTTCCCCATGTCCCCATGTCCTCATATTTTCATGTTTTTTTTAGATAGAACCAGTTGGTATTCCACCATATCCTGTCTTTGCTAACTTTCGTGTTTTGTTCATTCTTGTGTTCTCTTCTTTTCATGTTATTTTCTGTGAGAGCTGGTTGGTATTGGAACTTTCTGTAGTTGTTTGATCCATGCTTGAGTATGTTTCCTTGTGTCCTAGCCCTTTCATGTTTGGTCAGGTTAGAACCAGTTTAGTATTCCATGTTTTGTTCATTTAGATCTAGTTAGGGTTTCAACATTAGGTAGCAGGGACGTGCCGTTGAGCCTGAGGTAGAGTAGCTTTGATGACTTTGAAACTGAAGATCCTAATAAACTTTGGTGCTGGTCTCCCTCCACAACCATTTTTCAAATCATTTTCTGTTAGTAGATAATTTTATAAAATCTCCTTTTGTGTCTACATTTAAGAGATCCACATATATTCTAGACACCACTTGGTAAAAGCAATATATTCAAATTCGACTATCTTTGTTGTAATCAACGTGACATAACTTTTGGGAGCTTTGGGGTGGTGTGGCGTAACACCCGTCTCTTTTCTCAAAGGATAAACCATGCTATTTTTTTAGGGGCGTAAAGAAACGCCCCCATCCTTATATACGGAGCAAACATCCAATCCTCTTCTTTCATTCAAATTGCACGGGGCACTTTTTACAAAGGCTTCACAACACAGACTCACTAAGTTCACATTACAAAGTTCGAGCACGTGTTACATGAAAACCCTGCAGAGATCGAATTTTACGCACAGCTCATAATTGTCCCAAAATGGCCGTGCGCAATCATTTGACTTTATTCTGCTGCAAGTATTTGCACGGCGATCATCTCCAAAAGCATCTGCGGACTTTGCACAAGTCGGTGCCGGTTTTGGGGATCTCAGCGTCTACGGACGAGGAGGGAGTTCCTACGGGTCTCGTTGCATCGGCGGGGATCCCCGATAAACACGTGAACGTGAAGAGTTTGAAGGAGATGCCGGGACCAAGTACCACGTCCAATCTCGTCGAGTTTTTCTGGAGAGACGGGTTCAGCAGAATTCATCAAATTCAGGTAACGGGGTGAAGGAAGTTGCGCGCATCCCAAACTGATTGAAAATACATTGAAAAGGCGTGAAAAGGACTCCAAGGATCAAGGTCCAAAGGATGTCTTTATTTGCTCGAAAAGTAAAAGTTAAAAAAAACGTATTTTTCTAGATAACATTTATGGGCTAATATAAGACTAGGTAAACACGACACCTAGCAAAAACTGCTTGAAAAGATGTCGAGAAGACGCTCGATAGACACTCAAGCTCTGTCCAAAAGACGTCTTAATTTACTTGAGATGTAGAAGTTGAGAAAACCTATTTTCAAGATACCTTTCTGGGGGCTTGAAGGGTTAAAATCAAACAAAAATAAAAAGAGATTTTCCAAATAGTTTTTTTGGGTTAAATTTGTACCAGATGAACACGACAGCCAGAAAAAAAACGTAAAAAAGCAACCAAGGTTCTGTCCAAATTTGAAAAAGTATAAATATGTTTTTTTTTCACTTATTTTCATATATTTTTCAGGGTAGCTTTATCGGGGCTAATTGTTGAGATTTTGAGTGTTTCCTTGCCCTCATGTTGGTTTTAGATCAGACGGTGTAATATTAGTCTGTAGTTTGCAATAATCTGTGGTCTGTGCAGCCCTTTGAGACTCCTTGTGATAAAGGGCTATACAAATAAACATGACTTGACTAAATTTGGACCAGGTAAACACAATCACCATCCAACACTGGTTGAAAAGACAGAAAAAAACAATAAAAGTTCTGTCCAAAATGACTTCTTCATTTGTTTAAGTAGAAATTGTAAAAAAATATTTTCCACGATACATTTTTAAGGCAAAATGTGTAACCGGGAAACATGACTACCAGCAAAAACGGCGAAAATATGTGGCAAAGACACCAAGGTTTTAGATATATCTTTTTGCCTAAAAATGGATACTTGAAAATGCCTTTTTCAAGTTACGGCCAAATTTGGACCAGGTAAACATGAAACCCAGCAAAAAAACGGCCAAAAAGATTTTTAAAGATACCTATTTTCAGACTTTTTTTCATGTTGGATGGGCTCAGCACAAACCAAGTTTGGACATCTATTCTTAGACAAAATAATGTCTAAAACAGACCAGACAAGATTAAGGCCAAAATCCGGTGATGCTTGTGTCTAAAATATACTTTTGTTGATTGAAATGTAAGTTATATTCATGTACATGTATTTATTTTTTATCTTTTTGTGGGCTAAATTTGGACTAGGTAAACACAATAAGTTTTGTGTACAAAGTACTAGGAAAAAAGTTGACATAATTTTATGGCAAATGTGTATTTTCAGGAAAGATATGTTATTTTTTTATTCTTGCCTAAAGAAAGCAGTTTCCTCCCTATGTTTTATCCCCAAACGGGATTTATTTAAAAAATGCGAGAGATTAACATCATTTTCATCCACGTTGGCGAGGCACAACACAAACCGATATCAGGCGCCTATTTTGGGATAAAATAACGTCTAACGGGACCAGACTAAATTACACCCCAAATGATACACCTTGTACTGGGTAAGATAGGACGAAAGGTGTTTGTTTTTGTTTGCTTAAAAAGTTGAAAAAAACTGTTTTTGGTGGGTACATTTAGCACAGGAAAACACTTTTTTTTGGGACTAAATTTGGTCTTTGTTGGATGGGCTCAACAATAACCAAATTTAGATATTATTTTTTGGGGCCTAAATCATGTTTACAACAGACCATATATAGCCCAATATCCAACAAAAGAGGGCCTGGTAGTGGACAAGATATAATACAAACAAGAAAAACTAGGACTGTAAAATAAATCTTATTTGCACAATTTTTCATCTCAGTCATCTGGATACAGTGTATAAATCTACATACAAATGATGTTGTCTTAACACTGTTATAAAACATACTTGAAATTAACCAACACTGTTTTGATTGATGTTTGTATCAGTTATTCCAAAAAAATGAAATCTCAAAGTGTTGTTTGGGAAAACACGTATACGTATTGGTTAAAATCAAAGTCAGTTTAGGGCTGTGTCAGCATCAACTTATCCCTCTTCATTACTTGGCATCATGACTATTTGGATTCTTTACTTAATCACATATTAAATTCCTGAAAAATTATTGACCTAGTCAGTGTCTATAAATAAATGATCAATTATTCCAAAATTCTTTTTAATATTACTTAAAAAATCATACCCATAAATACCTCAGCGCCCTAATACAAAGCAGATGTTCTAGTGCTTAACATTGTCTATCTCAACCCTACTTATTAAAATTACAACCTGGTAATAACATTGTAACAAGTTATAACATGATAAGTTGTTAATTTAGAAATACATAACAAACTGGCTGCACCCAATGCTAATCAGTAACAAAAAATTAGTACAAAAATGTCGGTGATACCCGATCTAAATTGTCCCACAATGGTTTATTAAACAGTTATTTAGAGAGTAATGTTTTTCTAAATCTGTCCATATTAGATGTATTCTGTTTCAGGTCAAATAAAATCTCTAAAATCAATTTTGGGAGCATTACTAGTTTTACGAGAAAAATATGCGAAAGATGTGTTTTCACAGGAGGGCAACAAAGTAGGTTACATTTTATAACATTTGTATGATTTTACATCAGGAAAATATACTCGGTGGCTTTTGAATGTGTGCATGAGTTCCGAGGAAGGTGGTTTTACAGTCGTGTTTGTTAAATTAAAGCTGCAAAAAAATGAATAAGACCAAAAAAGACATGAAGCTACCGTCCGATAACGGTTGTCGATGTCTCGTAGATGGAGCACAGCCAGAAATACGGGAAAATATTTAAATCCCGTTTTGGCCCGCAACTGGTGGTCTCCATCGCCAGCCGTGATCTGGTGGCGGAGGTGCTGAGGGCCGAAGGTGTGGCCCCTCAAAGAGCCAACATGGAGTCTTGGAAAGAGTACAGAGACATGAGGTCACGTTCCACAGGCCTCATTTCAGCGTGAGTTGCTCTTCTATTTAAGATTGTGCTTGTCTTAAACAAATGACAGCATATGCATGGTTTTGGCATCCCCGCCTTATGATGTTTTCACTGGAATAAGATGTTTTTTGGGCTACTCTTTACAGAATTTCCGCTCAACAACAAATTAATTAAAAAATTCAAACATTGCGGTGTTCGTGTTTGCTGGTTATATCTCTAACACATCTGACTGCTGTTGGTCGATTTTGTATAAATTGCTGGTCTGTTTAAGGTTGTGCATCACAGCATCATGAAAATCTGTATTTTGGATGAATTACTTCCCACAATGCCATTCTTTCTAAATTCAGTTCATAATCTTGTGTGCTTCGTAAAGTCTTTGTGAGTCTGTGATACAATAGTGTATTTTTTGTACTATATTCATTCACTATGGGTTCAAGGATTGCAGTGATGCAAAAGGGAGAAGCTAAAACATAATAACAATGAAAAGTAAGCTTGCGGTTATCAAAAAATACGATGAAGGCACACCAATCACTACGCTCTCTAATATGCATGGCCGTAACAAATCGACAATAGAGACTTTAATTACAAATAAGGAGGTGATTAAAGCAAGGAAATGTTCTAAGAGTATGACTATTGTTGCAAATGGAAGTTTTAAAATCAATTTTAATTTGAATCGACAATATCCTCCCCCTTCGCATCCACCCACTAACTCCACTGTACCACCTCAAGTCACATCACACCAAAGGTAAAGAAAAAGTCCCTTTTCCTTTACATGTTCGGTATTCAAATTATGATTTAATCATATACACATATATTACTCATAAGTAGTACTTACTATCGGTGAATTTAGTGATTTTGATGTTTTATCTGGGATATTGGAGTTCAGAACATATTAGCTAAGCATTACCATAAGTTTATATCCTCCACTATACGACAATTTCACTGTAATCCCCACCCCAGAACAGATTAATGTTGTATCATACGGGTCTACTGTAACTATGAATTTCTGTTTTAGAATTTCCTTATATTCCATACAAACTTTTCTTTATTTTCTAAAAGTCGAACACCATTTTTTCTTCAGAGAGGGAGAGCATTGGTTGAAAATGCGAAGCGTCCTTCGGCAGCTCATAATGCGTCCCCGAGATGTAGCTGTCTTCTCCGGAGATATTAACAAAGTTGTTGACGACCTGATCAAGAAAGTTCTGATCATGCGAAATGAGGCGGCGGATGGAGCAACTGTTCTCAATGTCAACGACCTTTTCTTCAAATACGCCATGGAAGGTTAGTCAAAGACACCTAACCTACATTAAATGGTCTAGAAATAAGAAAACAAAGCTCAATTATCTGCTGTCTGTCATATTGGACACTATTTCTCATTATTTGTAGGATTATCATGTGGTTAAATTGATTTGAGTAACAGATTTTGTTCAAAAATGACATTTGACCTTATTCCCTGCAAAATAAACGGACAGACAGACAGACAGTTAGACAGACAGTGATTCACTGGCAAGTGTTTTTGCTAATTTTAAGAATTGTTTTTCTTCTTTACTATAAAAAGGTGTCAAATATTGTGTTTTTTATTTCTATTTCAATATTTTAAACAAGCCTACATAGGCCGTTCATTTAAATGTTAAAAAATTACTAATAGATTTGGGAAATCCTTTTGGGGGAAATTTCAGTATACATAGACCACCGGTGAAAATTGAAATAGCGTCACTCTTTCATAAAAGCCGCCAATGGGCAAGATTACCTTGAGGTTACGTCATGACGGACTGAGAGTATAGGACTGTAAGAAAATACCAACTCTAGAAATACAAACAAATAGAGGGAACACAGAATTGCAGTTAAAATGGTCTTTATTGTCATTAACAAAAGTGGCTGGCTAGCTACACATCGGGCTCCTCATTGAGCCAAGTCTCCGCAATGATTAAAATACAAATTCCTGAATGCACTGGTTTCCCATGAGTTCTAGCTCCAGGTCATCCATTTTATGCTCTGGCGTTGGTAACTGGCCAAGTTTGGCCGTGGTGGCTTAAGAAAGTTGTTAAACTAGCCATAGCAGCCAGGCTATTGCTTCTGTTCCGACGTTACCTCAGTCCATTCCCTGACAGGATAACAATCCACGGAGCCCTGGCTGGTGATCAGCATCACTTTGCGCTCTTGGGACTTTCCTTAGAGTCCGATTTAACTGATTAATTTCTTATCCGAGATGCTAAAAGCCAGCGGCCTTCAACTCTACCAGTTTGTTTTAATTCCGAAACATTGACTGTGCATGCCCACCAGCTGTTTGACTTACTCTGCCTTATATGCACCAGTATGCAATATTTTCCTCTTTATTTCTTGTCTTTCCAGGCATAGCCGCCATTTTGTACGAGTGTCGTTTAGGCTGTCTGGAAAACGAGATACCGCAAGATACTCAAAACTACATCAGCGCTCTTCACCTCATGTTCAGTTCTTTCAAGACCACCATGTATGCCGGAGCCATCCCTAAGTGGCTGCGACCCATCATACCCAAGCCCTGGGAGGAGTTTTGCTACTCCTGGGATGGACTTTTTAAATTCAGTGAGTAGGAAGTATCGTCTATGGTACATTTTGCAGTATATATAGTGTGTGCCATATGTAATATGCCTTTTTAACAACCAAACAATGTATTGTATGTTCATCTTTTAACAACTAACATTTAGGAAACATAAAACAAGTTTGACTTCCTAGGCCAGAACCAACATGCCTTTTTGAAAAAAAAATATTTTATTTCATATTTTGTTCAAAAGCAATGCTTACCTGTAGCGATGAAAACAGGTTCAAAATTGTTAAAATGCTAAGTTAGGTGTGCCCCCTACAGACAGTTAAGCAGGCTTTGGACCTGTTTTGAAAAAAGCTCATCAGTGCTAGGTCATTGTGATTTTGTAGTAAAAAAAAATTAGTAGCTGACTGAGTCTATTTTAACGTACTTTCAATAATGAACCTGGTAATAACATAGTAACAACATGGTAATAACATTATAATGTTATTTTAGATGTGCATAGCAAGCTGGGTGACCATTTCTCTAATCAGTATCAAAAAATAGCTCTCAGTTAAAAAAGGTTGGACACCCCATTTCTATTCCATCAGAGTTATGAGGGTTGGACACTGGAAGATCGCACGTACTGCCAGATGTTGATTTTATGAAATTTCAGATTGTGAAAGTGAAGTGAAATTCCTCACAGAATGAGTTTGGGGGAGTACTGGTTCTGTTTGTTACATAATCGCCTCTCTCCTCTGTTTCTTTTTCTTTCTTTCACTACTCCTGCTCGACTTCCCTTCTCTGGTTGCTTCACCCTCCCTTTCTATTCATGCCACCTTCTGTGTTTGACTGGGCTCAAAGGCGTTATTCACATCGATAAGAGGCTGGCTGCGATCAAGGCTCAGCTTGAGCGCGGAGAGGAGGTGAAGGGAGGCCTGCTTACGCACATGCTGGTCACCAGGGAGATGAGCATGGAGGAAATCTACGCAAACGCCACAGAGATGTTGCTGGCGGGGGTCGACACGGTGCGTCCACACCAAAATTCATAACTGTTTTGGGGAAGGGATCGCACGTGTGAGTTTGTAGTAGGGCTGCAACTAACAACTACGGTAATCCTTTGGTTATTGCCCTTAATGTGGACCAGAAACCCTGCTAAAAGGGAAAATCCGCAAAATAGCATTGCGTCTTCATAAAGCCCTGAAGGGTCCAACTTACGTCGAGATGACTTCCTTACCGACTGAGAATATACAACTGTAACAAAAGAACAACTATAGATCTACAGACAAAAATACACAACACAGACATGCAGTTTAATGAAGTCAATTCAAGTAACATGTGTTTGTATAACCCTTAAGCACAAAATGTCTCAAAGGACTGTACAGGCCACATTGACACCACCCCCTGATCTGAAACCGGCGTGCGGGCTAACTAAAAAAACCTCAGCATGAGGAAAATAAAAAACATTGAGAAGGGGCAACACATAAGGTCATATCTTTTCAAGGATGACCAGAGTGCAATAGATGTTGCAATGGTTAACAATACACAAAGCGTAAACATAAACAAAAAATATTGGTTGAAAAAACATAGGTTATATTTAAAAATTTTCAAGAAGTCCAAGACGTTCTTTTCCCCTCATTCCGCCACTAGCCAGGCACCCAGAAAGTACAGGAAAACAAAAGTATGAGGTCGGCATCAACATAAGCTATATGGAAGTGTCTCTTAAGTTTAGATGTAAACACTTCCACTGAGTGTGCTTATCTCAGGGGGCAGATCATTCCACACCTCTCCAGCCAGCAGATTTCTTCTTGGCTCTTGGAGTCTCAAGTAGATCAGCATTTTCAGAGACTCAAAGCAGGAACTTAGGGGTAAAGCAAATCAGAAAGATAACGGGGGGCAAGTCCATTCACACTTTTGTATGTTAGTAACAGAACCTTTAAGTCACATCTTAAACAGACAGGGAGACAGCGCAAGTTAGCTAAAATTGGAGCGATATGATAAAATTTTCTTGTCCAAGTAAAAAGTCTTGCCGCCACATTTTGAACCAGATGCAAAATTTTGATTCTAGACATCGGGAGATCAGAGAGAAATTCATTACAGTAATCAAGCCGCTTCAGTTATATTCTCAGCATCTGATTTTGACAGCATCGGGTAAATCTTCACATTACGAAAGGTGAAAGAAAGCTATTCCAGTCATATTTTTCACATGCAACTAAAATGACGGATTAAGATCATAAATGACACCTAGATTTTTGACCTAGTCATTTTGGGTGCTATTACATATATTACAAAGTTCCGGGCAGTGTTTGAGAACAAGTTATGACAATGATTTTGAACAACAAACAACATCTCATTATTTTCTGGGTTAAGGCGAAAAAAAAATTGAATGGTCTTTATTGTCATAATTCGAAAGTACAATGGAATTGAAGGGCTTATCCTTTCAGAGTACGAAAGTAATTTAAAGAACGTCGGGCCAGCTGTACACTAGCATTGGGGAACCTCGACTCCATCCAGGTTTCTACGATGATTGAAATACAACAGTCCCGAATGTAGTGGTTTCCCACGAGTTGTAGCTCTAGGTCATCTGTTTGATGGGTAAAGGATCCGGCGTTGGTGAGATACAGGCTCTGCAGGCTTAAGACAGTTGTTAGCCTAGCCATAGCACTAGGCCGGACTTGGTACCTCGCTATTGCCAACTGCCTCTCCTGACACTGGCACAGTCGCTTCCCGAACCCAATAACAATCCACAAAGCACCCGCTGATGATCAGCCTTCGTTTGGACTGTTCTGACTTTCTCCAGAGTCCGATTTAACTGATAAATTTATTTTCAATGCAACGATGCGCTAAAACTACTAGCTATATCCATGCTTTCCAGTTTGTTTTGGGTGAACACATTGACTTGAGGGCTCACCCCGCTGTTTGACTGAAGAAATACACCAGCCTATCACAGCCACACACATAGACACTCATGTCTACCCATAGCACAAAGCCCTTCCTTACTTGCCCCCGTGAAAGTATTTGCTGCGTGCATTCTGCAGTGCTCAGAACACATTGCACGATACGTTAATATCAATGACAATTAAAAACAATTCAATTCAAAATCCCCAAAGGAGTGAACCAGAGATAACCAAAGCCTGATGTAGCAATGGGTCTCTGCATTGTAACAGTCTACCTGTCACCGACTACTGAAACAATTAGTCAGACAATACAATGACAAATTAATGATAATAAACACAAAATTGTCTGTGGATTCGAATACGAATTAAATAAAAATGTTCTATCTAAAACCAAGTGGGCATAGTGCTCGGTCACTAAAGACATCAACAATGAATAAACCTCTGTTCATTTTAATAGGCAAATAACACATTAAAATCAAGGAAAGATTCCCCCCTTAACCAAGACGGGGATCATTAGCAACATTATAGCAGTAAATAAAAGAAACATTGTGTGCATTCAGTGGTCAACCACAAACAATGTAACATAAGAATTTAACAATTCTTGTTGGTATGAATTCAAACAGTTGAAACAACTGACGTTTTTAGTTAACGTTTTATCAACTGGGTTTTTTTCTTCAAACGGCATGCATTTAATTTGAATTACGTTTTGTCAGGCACAGTTCGGCATAAAGCTCAAGCTCTCTTTAATAGCGAAATATACACATATGACATGTATCTGCATATCATTTATCAATGCATATCATCAAAACGGCATTTGCTTGAATGCTACTTGAATATTACTGAGGCGAGTCAGACTCCGTTTCGTTCAGCTATCTGATATTATGCTTTAAATGTGTCACTAAGCTACTACCATAATAAGCAAGATCTTCTTTGCAAACTTTGCAACTGATCTCTTTGGCTGTATCAATGGTAATGTTATGATTTTATGGTAGTGATGATGAACCTATGTGGGGGAGGCAGGAACTGCCGACAGGTCTTCAAAACAAGGACAGTATTTATTAACAGAATCAGGAACAAGGTACCAATCAATCAAGTGGACAGAAAACAACTAACAAAATGCCCAAAACAAAGACTGGAACTGCAATATGCCAGTAGCCAAGTAACAAAGAAACCAGAAAGAAACAAACACGATGACACAAGTGGAATGACAGGAGAACTCAAGATGACCTAACCAAGTTTACTGAACAAACATGTCCTTTTAAAGGGTTCAGGGTTGTTTGGCACAGGTGTGTGATAACTGGACACACCTGTGCATAGTTCAAAACGCCATTCGGGGCCCTCCGGTGGTGGGAGGTATGCCAGACCCCAAGAGTTAAAATGCTCACATTTCTATATGCTTATGTTAGCGCATGTGCAATTTTCAGCAAAGGTTATATTCATGTGGAGATAACTCACTCTGTTGGAAAAAGGTGTCCGGTGACAAAAGTCAAGGAAAATGTAAAGGAAAATGTAAAATTAAACAGCTGTCAAGTCCTCGTTGAGCGCCGAGAGTTGTTGGACTATTTTCATAAGAACAAGATCATTCCACAGCATTCTACAGCTCTCGAGCCAGCAGATTTCTTCTTGGCTCTTAGAGTCTCAAGTAGATCAGCATTTTCAGAGACTCAAAGCAGGAACTTAGGGGTAAAGCAAATCAGAAAGATAACTGGGGGCAAGTCCATTCACACTTTTGTATATTAGTAACAGAACTTTTAAGTCACATCTTAAACAAACAGGGAGCCAGCGCAAGTTAGCTAAAATTGGAGCGATATGATCACATTTTCTTGTCCAAGTAAAAAGTTGACAAAGTCGACTAATCGTTGCAGCACTAGTTTGCAAGTGTGACAAAGTGTACCTTAAAGTTTCAAAGGTGCCATTACTCTATGTGTGTTCCTTTTACACAAAGGAGGGGTGTCTTTTTTCACTCCTGACATCTGTGTTTGGATTTTACGTGTCTCCAAATGAGGTCATAATTTAATAGCACATGCATGACAACGACTTGTAATCCTTTTAGGGAAATATTTAATTATACATGGCTGCCATTAAAGCGGACCACCTTGGATACGGTGACCCTGCCTTTATGGTGTCGAATGAGAATTTTCTCCGGCCCCTCTTTATGGCATTTTTCCCCATTATAAGACATCAACAATGAATTATTTTGTGTGGACAGAAACGTACAGTTCTAAAACATTGCGGTGTTTGTGTGTATAACTGACTCATGCACCTCATACGTCTTTAAGATGCCTTCCTGCTTTTGGTCTACTTCCTGTAAGACTCTCGTCTGCTATAGGTTTGAGTCACGGCATCATAAAGATGCCGATAGGCTATTTGCTAAACCCCTTCCCACGATGCTATCTTTCTCTCTTTGTTCAGTTCAGAATCTGGTTTAACAAACTGTAATTTGTTCAGTAATGGGTCCCATCACCTGCAATGATGCTGAACTAAAATTCACACTATGCAATGTTTGTGCGTATGCAGAGTTACGTTTCTTAGACACCTGTCTTCTTTTTGTCAACGTCATTTAAAAAGCTGGTCTGCTATTGGTTGTATCACAACATGATTTAAAAGCAGATACGCTATTGGCTGAACTATCTACCACAATCTCTTTGTTCAGTTCAAAATCTTGTGTGCTTCGTAAACACTTTGCGAGTCAGCGATACAATACTGTATTTTTTTGTACTGTATTTATTTACTATGAGTCCTAAGGCTCACAGTAATGTTAAAGGAAGAGGCAAAAACATGATGGCCATGGAACAAAAGCTTGCGATTATCAAGAAAAATAAATAAGGTGCACAAATCGCTACCCTCACTACATTGCATGGCCATAACCAATCGACTATATATACTATTATAAAACATGACGAACAAATTAAAGTAAGGAAATTGTCTAGGGTAATGACAATCCCTACAAGTGGAAGTTTCGTCCTCAGTATGGTTCCGGGGGTGCTGGACCCCAACCCAGCTATCTTTGGCGAGGGCAGGGGACACCCTGAACTGGTTGCCAGCCAGTCGCAAGGCACACATAGGGACATACATCTCACTCGCTCATTCACACACAGTTTGACTTGGTCAATTAACCTGACATGCATGTTTTGGGAATGTGAAAGGAAACCCACGCAAGTACAGGGAGAACATGCAAACTCTGCACATGAACCCATGATATCAGTCAGAACTGTTCCGCGGACGTCCTAAACACTTAACTGCCGTTAACTACGTGATTAGTTAACTTTTGTTTGACAATCAGCGCCATTTTTAGGTAATTTAACTATTCCTACCTTCAACTTTTCAGTTCAGAAAAGCTTCAGAAAAAATTACCCAGTGTGATTGTAAACAAGTTGATTAATATCAATAATTACCGACTGTAGCTATATCTTTTGTTTGATAATCAGCAACATCTTCAAGTAACACAAATTAAACTTGTATATACATACGGTTGATTTTATGATCTTGCAAATCTTCAAATGGATGATTTTTAAAATTATTACTTGTTTTATTAATTAAATTAATCGCCCAGCCCTAAAACTACATTCTCAAAAATTGTTATTTTGTGATTTTATTCTGAGCTCCCAAAACATACTAATGTAATCATCTCTTTCTTAGCAGTACCAAGTGGTCCATCTCAAGGAATGCATACATCTGCAGAGTTACCATCTAATTTGTTTGGGGTACCGTCAGATTTTTCCAAATGATGGCCCGGGAGTGTTTTGGGCTCATCTGGGGGCCGCAGGATGAAAGAGGATGTGTTTTTGTTGAACTTGTTGTAACGGCCATGCACTGGTAGGGGGTGGATTTAGCTGTGCTGTGCCTTTACTCAGCAAACACAAGAGCTGTCAAGACACGTTAACCAAAGCTTGAGTTATGGCACGGCCTGGGCAGAGGTGAGCTGGGTTAGTGGGAACCGAGCGGGCTGGATTCTCTGAAGAATCCCAGAAGCCGGTTTTTTTAACACCGCAGCCAAGGCAAGATGGTGCACTCTGACGCAGCCGCTAGTCGTAGTCGCAAAAACCATCGCTTTGGTAGATAGCTCCGCTTTAGGCACTTGCATCACTAGTGAATGATTAAGCATGGCTGATATATGCTAAAGCTACACTAAAAACCAATTGAGTGAAAACTAACCCAATACGGGTTAAGTCTAAAACGATTGATTACTGAGTTTATTTGAACTCAACCTTCTGGGGCAGGTCTAACTAGAACTGCTTTTGTGGATTTACATGGTAGTTGCTATTTTGAACTGTGACATGGTCTGAAAATACGTGACATAAACCACTCAGAGGAGTGCAGAAAACCGCACCGCTGAAAACAACTTCAGGTCTGCGGGGGCACGCCACTGTTGCTGTTCTGCAAGCCAAAGTATTACACCGCATTTGACCAGCAGTAACTGTAACGTTGTAATGGCGGAAAAAAAATGTAACTGTAGTAAGTTTACCATGTTACTGAAAAAAGACATTATTCCCGACACTGCTGGTTTGTTGTGTTAAGCAATTGGGTCAAGGTGTACCAAACAACCACCAATTTGGGACATTTTATTTAAAGATTGTTAGTTCCCTTTAAAAGCTGAAATTGTATTTTTCACACTAAAGTTTGTTATGAATAACTGAACAAATATTATGATTTGCTTTTTTACTAATACGTTTCAACCCAAAATTGGATTAATTTGCAAAAAGCAACCCCAAAAATGGTTCGTGTTGTAGGAAAAAAACAACAACACAAAAACTGGGTCATTTGGTTCAGAAAAACTCAAAAGATAGAGGTAATTCAGACAATTCATGGATAAATCGATTTTTTTAGGGTTATTGGATTTTTTGTTAAAGTAAAATTGTGTCAATTTGTACCAAACAACCCACCCACAGGGAGTTCCTTTTAAAAGCCACCAAAATGGTCCTTTTGTACAAAGAAGTCAGCAAAAATGGGTATTTTTTTTAAGTTGCCTCGGAATTTATTATATTTTTTTTAAATAGAAACACAAAGAATGTTTGTTCTTAAAAAAAACCTTTTCATCAATAGGTTTACAAAAACTCAAAAGATTGGAGTCGTTTTATAGAAAATGACCCAAAACGTTGGAGTAATTTAATCCAAGTCATGGATTGTTCCTTTTTTTCTTTTAAACACTATTTGGGCTGGACCTCTATTGAGCTGTTGTATTGAACAAATAGGTCATTTGTGCAAAACCTTCTCCAAAACTGGAATGTTTAATTTAAAGATTGATAGTTTCTTCCAAAGCCACCAAAAATGGACCAAAAAGCAATATTGGGATCCTTTTTCCCTTTTAGATACTATTAAGTTTATACTTTAGTAGACACTAAAAATAAGGCAAGAAGACACGTTGTACTTTCAAGGAGGACCAGGAATGAAGCTTTCCCCCCGAACCCCCTTCTTTAATATTCATTGAAGTGTACAAAACACAAGTCAGCTTTAATGGTTGTGGAAAGTTAAGAACACCAACATGATTGACCAATAACTAGTTACCTTGCAAAATATAAATCAATTTATGTAGAAATTTGCTCAAAAAATGTGAAAAAAGAAGAAGAAAAACAACCCAAAACCAGTGTCATTTAGTTTAGTAAAAGCCAAATGATAGAGTCGTTTCATAAAAAACAATCCAGAAAGTTCGAGTCAATTGATCCAAATCATAGATTGGTCAATTTTTTTACTACATTTTGGTTTACATTCCTCCCGTGTGATGTCTTCAGTAAAAGCCCTGATTGTGTAGGATGGAATAAACTTTCAAAATGATTTTGGATCTGTCATCCGATACCTTTGGCCTTTGTCATAGGTGTTGCCAACGTCTCTGCCAGCTGGCCATATTGAGTAAAGGGTGCTAAAAGAAGAGGGAGGGGAGCTGTAGAGAGGACATATTGGAATAGCAAGTCTGGTGGCCGAAAGGATCTAAATGAAAAGAAAGGCTCGGATAAAGGTGTATTAATCCATTGTCGGACCGTCCTGATCTCCAGGGTCTATTCACGTTGACTAATACATCAATGCCATTCGATACTTGGGTGGAATGGAAAGACAAGAAAGAACTGTATGGGGAGATGACACATACATGACAGTAAACTTGCTTCTTCCTGTGAAATTTTAGCGGAATGAGCTCTCGCATAAATAATCTTTGATGTTTGTCAGGTTATTTCAGTGCGCAATATGAATCATGGCTATTTATATTCCAGGGATAGAACAAAAAAAGTTTGGCACATCTAATTAAGATTTATGCTTATTAATGACAAGGGGGCTAAAGGTCAAGCGTGCAGCTGGTGTCTGCTCAGCACGTGGAAAATCAAAGCCCCCCGCTCCTCACTCGAATGCCCCTCACTTTTTTCTGAACACTTACGCAACGCGTCAGAAACTCTTATATCAGCTTTTGTACTTCAGTCACTACTTGCCAAACTTTTGTCACAAAGTCAATGGGTTTAAGGACTTAAACAAGATCTTGATGTCCAAAATTTAAAGAACATAATATGTCTCTGTGGCCTATTCTAGTCCCTGGTCTGGATATAGCCAATATTTTTGATAACCCAGCTGCTGGCCACAGTAAATATTGCTTTGGTGCCTGGCTTCGCTTTAGCCATCAAGGCTTAAACAAGTTCATGATCTCAAAAATTTCTAAGATCGTAGATTGTCTCTGGGGCCTATTCTATTCCATTTAGCTAGTCCCTGACCTGGATTTATTTTATATTTTTGCTAACACTTGATCAAATAGCATTGCTTTGGTGGATAGCTCTGTCTTTGTTTGTAAGGACTGAAACAATATCGTGATCTAAAAAAAATTGAAAGATCATCGGTCCTCTCTGGGGCGTATTCTCTTCTGTTCCTGGTCTGGATTTAACTCATATTTTTACTAACGCTGCCACATTGGCGAGTAGCTTTGCTTCAACAGCAATGTCTGGACATTTTTCGAAATCCCGAAAAAAAATGTTCGTCTCTAGAGATTTTTTCATGTCGAACTGTCGTGAGTAGGCAAGCATCTGTATTTTAATCCATCCACTTTAGAGAAAGTAAATACATTGCTTAGAATTTCATATTCTTACTTTTGATATGTGATCAGAAATGGTCTAATTCCAGAATTGGCCCCCAAGAGCACCTAAGTACCTTGCAGTTTCTCAAAGTAGCTCACAAATTATGGTTCCTTATGATTTTCTAGGATTTTGACTTTTAACTGGCTTGAGGAATCCTTGACATAATCTTTTCTTTCAAAATGTATTTTTTTTCTAAATTAGGCTCAAATTTAATTATGTGAATCCTTCAGTGCCCTTATCTAAGGCAGATGTTTAAGTGGTTGAACCCTTCTTCCAAGAATAACATCGTAGTAATAACATATTAAGAACATAATAACAACATAATAAGTTGTTATTCTGGAAATGTATATTAAATTGGTAGCCCTGTATGCTGGTAAATAAAAAAAGAGTTCTCGGCTCCAAAAAGGTTGATTCATCCTGGGTTATTTATTCACAGCATTTGTTTTTTTAAAGGTGGGGTGCGTCGTTTGAGGTGTCTTTAAAAAGTCAAAAGTTAAATATTTTCTCTTTAAGTATGTGTTAAAAAAATGTCCAACCGAGTTCAAAGAGCCCTTATGCTTTATTTTCCACTGCTTTTATCTTACTTTATCAGAGCTGTTCGGGGCAGAAAACATTGGGTTCAAGGAATGGGGGTGGGGGCAGTCCTGGAAAGTGAGATCTTGCTCGGCCTGTTTTCATTTTATTTCGATTTGTCAGTCTAGCGTAAGAATGGTGAAAGTAAGAATTGGGCACGTCTAAGAAATGCATGTATTTGTAAGCACATCATGAATGAGCTGTCTGAGATCGCAATGATGACACAAGTAGAGAGTAACAAAGTTCCAAATTCCGTACAGGTCTTTAAATGAATCGTGATCAAATCGAGATTGTAATTTTGTCTGGATGCATGACCTACCAGTACATACATTTTTTCGTGAGTGGGGTCGAAAATTAGTGGGGGGAAAAAATAGAAATACTAATGGCATCATGTCGTAAACATGTTTTATGACAAATACCTGGAATATGACAATATTACAACTTTTTTTATATTTAAAGATTTTGACCCCACTTATGCATCAAAGGGTTAAAAAACTTTTTTTTATTCTATTTTTGCCTTGACACCACTGATTCAATTGATTAGCAACTGTAATGACTCCAAACTCCCTGTATTTTTCCAGACATCCTTCACTCTGTCATGGGCTAGCTACCTGTTAGCAAGGCACCCTCAAATCCAAGAGCAAATCCACACCGAGGTAGCAAACACTCTCGGATCTAGAACCGTCGCCACAGCAGAAGACGTCCCCCGATTGCCCCTAATCCGAGGCCTGGTCAAAGAGACTCTCAGGTGGACGCTAATTATGTAGTCACTTTGGACATGTTTGTTAGCAACGTATTATCTTCAAATCCTGTTACAAAAGAGTGAATCTTAAGCGGTGCTGAATGACGCTCTTTGTGTCCTCTTCCCTGAGAGCAGGCTTTTTCCAGTTCTCCCAGGCAATGGACGGATTACCCAAGATGACTTGGTGGTGGGCGGATACTACATCCCCAAAGGGGTACGACTCTAGACATTATACATGTGTGCCTTTTAGGTTCAGCATGTGCTACGAGAAAATGTTTTCTTAAAGAGTGAAGCCAGTTGTAACGTGATCCCGCATTACTCACGTGTTGTAGCAACTCAGTCCAGTTGTTTGCAACAGCTTTCTCCCTTCTCTTTTCTAGACTCAGTTGGCCCTGTGCCACTACTCCACTTCCCTGGACGAGGAGAACTTTGCCGATGCTTTAGACTTCCGACCGGATCGCTGGATAAGGAAAGATTCGTCAGATCGGGTTGACAACTTTGGCTCCATTCCTTTTGGCTACGGTATCAGGAGCTGCATTGGCAAGAGAATTGCAGAGTTAGAAATGCATCTAGTTCTCACCAGGGTAAGGAAAAAAACAACAAAATTAACAGGGGTCATCAGCATGGTGCCCCAAGAGTGGTCCCGACGAACAGCTGAGTACCCCACAGACAGATCTAAAAGTAACTCACCAGTGATGAGTCATTGTAATTTGTAGGACATTGAATTCCTTACTGCCCCAACAAATCATTGACATGCTCAACCTCTTTAAAAAGAAAATGTGTATTATTTTGCGTCTCCGAGTGACAAAAAAAAACCCTTTTAAATAGCAACGTAATTTTGAACAATAAGCAAAATACATAAACTGTCATATAACGTTCCATTTTTTTTTAAATACTTAGGCCGAGAAATTTGAATTGAAAAGAAAATAGTTTTTATTGTTATCGATAACAACATAGAAAACATCGTTTGGAACAAGATTAGACATGGCACTCCAAGATCAACAAAGTAAACACGTAATAAAGACTGAAAGTACAAAAATTTTAGGATAAATAGGAAAAGATATTTACAATGTAGTGCTTGGAGATTGGCCTAAGTTGTAAGTGCAATTTTCTTTTGTAATGCATTGTAAACTGCAATGAAAAAATGTGCATCATAACAATAATCCAATGAAAAGTAGTGCAATAACATTTAGCAGCAACAAAAGTCCCTCATAAGTTGATAAATAGGATACGAATACCCATTTGTCTATACAATAACCATTTTTCAATACTTGACTGTCATCTTTTTGGTACCTTTAAATTCAATATCAATTCTTCCCAAATTAATTTTAAAATTAACTTAAAATTTTAAAATTAACCTAAAATTTATGTATGTTAATCACTCAGTGTCCTAACACTGAATATGTTTTAGTGGGTAATTAAGCTTATTATAACACTACTTCTAATAATTACAACATGGTTATTACGTGATAATAACATTAAAATAACATGATAGATATGTTATTACAGATATGCACATCTAACTGCTAGCCCTTTGCACTAACCAGTAACAAAAGAATTGTTTCAACAAGGTTGGTGTTTTACTGTGTTTCACCCATTTTTTGATGAGGATACATTACATAAATTAATATTTTCAACGCAAAGTAAGCTGTATTTTTCTTTAAATTCAACTTTGGGTGGGGATATATACCTTTGTGATCCCGTATAGCTCTAGCACTCCAAACCAGGGTTCTCAATTTACTTTGGGTCCACTGGAGTTCGGGTCTAGGTGAGGGTGGACCACATCAGGTGTCAATTTCACGAAAGACGTTCAACAAGAGCTGAACCTAGCCCTGACTTCTGAGTAACCCGAGCCTGAAGTAGAAACTGAGTTCTTGGTTCCAGGTCCACAGATTCGAGGGAATTCATTTCGGTCAATCTTGTTTTAACTGAATAAATGGCAGCATGAATCCATTCATTTGTTGTCATGTCAGCACTTTGAATTCTGACACTCAAGTGTGAATTAAGCAGAATGCATTACACCAGTGGTTCTCAAAGAGTGGGGCTCCGTCAAGGGGGATGCCGGCGATTTAGACATTGAAATGAAGTGCAAATGCACCTCAGCACACTAGGGAGCAGTGTAAAGCTGTGTATTCCAATACATGCTCATTCTTTTACATCGTCTTTGATTAAAAAACAGACAGCACTAATTATTATTATTTATCTTTTTTAAAACAATTTTGGTGCTCTGTTTGAATGCATTGTTATTTATTCCTTTATTCATTATTCATAAGGATACAGTGTTATGTAGCGGACACTGGTGTACCTGTACAAAACAGTTTTATAAACCAATTATTCTTGGTGGGGGGGAAGCTGGTTGGGGGATGTTGGGTGTTAGACTTGTGGAGGCACGAGAGGATTTCCTCTTCCGGGTGGGGGCACATCAGAAAATAATTGAGAAGCACTGCATTACACTATGAAACAGGGAGTAGTAAAACAAAGCAAATTCAATGTTATAACAAGAAAGCAATGACATTTGAGACCTTAACCTTCAACTTTTTATTGAACATGTAGATGTAAACAAGTGAACTGCATTTAAACACAGAATTTGTGTGGATAGTGAGTAGTACCGACGTGTTGGTTGGGGAAAAGGAGGGGGGAGAGGAAGAGAGATAAAGCATGAGAGAGTGAGAAATTTAGGCAAAGAAAGCAATAGAGGGAGAGAGAAAACGCAAAAGCGAGAGATAAAAAGAAAGTGCTGGAAAAAAGAAAGCGAGAGAAAGGGAAAAACAACATGAGAAAGAAAGAGAAAAAATGAAAGTGAGAGAGAGAAAAAGCAAGTGAGAGAGAGATAGAGAAAAAGGAAGCTAGAGAGAGCGAGCGCAAAAGCCGGAAAAATAGAAAGCGGTAGAGGGAAAAAAAAACAAGCGAGAAAGAGGGATGGATTAAGAAAGCAAGAGAAAGAGAAAAATAGAAAGAGAAATCAAGGAAAACAAAGCAAGGGGGCTAGAGAAAAGAAAGCAAGAGACAGAGAGAAAAAAATTAAGTGAGAGAGAAAGAAAGCAAGGCAGAGTGAAAAAAAGGCGAGAAAAAGAGAAAGTGAGAATCAGAGAGCGAGAAAGAAAGCGAGAGAGAGGGAGAGAAAAATAAAACAGGAGAGGGAGAGAGAGAGAGAGAGAGAGAGAGAGAGAGAGAGAGAGAGAGAGAGAAAGCACGAGAGAAAGTGAGGGGGGAGACAGAAAGGGAAAGTGAGAGAAAGAAAGAAAGTGCGAGAGAGAGATTACGCTTACTCTTGTTTTTTGATTAAACATCAAAATTTCCAGAAAATCACGACGCATCACTGGTGAGCTATAGTCAGAACTGCTTGGAGGCTTCTCCGGTGTTCTTAAGAGGCTACCTTGTGCCCCTGGGAACCACATTGGTGATCCCTGAAGAACAATAAACTTAACTAACCATTCTACAAAATGCACAGTATTCAAATGAATGTACAGTAAATATGCACAATACTCACTCTCGTCTTACAGCTCATCCAAAGGTTTCGAATCGACACGTCTCCTCTCACTGCTGAAGTGAAGGCCAAAACCCACGGCCTTCTTTGCCCCGCAGAACCGATCCACTTGCAATTTGTTGACAGAGAAAATTAGGTGAAGGTGTACTGTATGTTTTAACACATTCGTCTTTTTTCTGCACAATTTTTCTTCTGAGGTTTTACTCGGACAATGACGTTACTGGACCAATGGTAAACAAGTCAAATCCTGTTGCTAATGATATGATTTTACATTTCAGATCAAACCACTGCATTTTGTTGGAGTGGTGACTCCAATCGTGTATCCTGTTATCTACTACTAAAATAATCAAACTGTAGTCTACATAATCACTCGTTACCATTGAAAATCAATGCAAATGTTGAATGTTTTTTATTTTTGGGCACAGTTTTTTTATGTATCTTTTCCTCCTTTGTTTGGTTCTTGATAAATATTGACTGTTGTCTGTATTATAAACCACATTTTTTTCCAACTCTGTAAAATTAGGCTCCACTACAGTGTCTGCACTTTTATGACCCTTTTATTATTTACAAATTATGACATACTTGCATGAAATCAATGATCCGGATAGCCCTGTAAAGCCCAGTTATTTTTTAATGTTGCTATATGGCAAAATTGAGCTTTGAGGTGAGCAACATTGCCTACTTGGCCCCAGTACAGCTTAATGTATAACATGAATATTAACCACACATCAAAACACATTTTTTTATGAATCAGTCATTTATTAGCCAAAAAACAGTAAAAAAATGTTATTTTGGGTCCTCTTTGACCATGCTCTAGCCTACTCTCTGCTCTTTTTACTTTGCTTATTTTAAGTGTATACTTCAGAAAACAGTTATTTTCCTCTGTGAGGCAAAGGCGAACATTGCATTTGCTACACTGCAAGCGGTGTACCCTTTATCATAATGCCTGCAGCATGGTTTATTGGTTTTCAGTGGGAAATGTGCTATAATGTCTGTGCAAACGACCAATGGAGGGTGTCCACTTGACTTGTTGGGTCGTGCACATGGCTTCTTGGATGGCATCCCACTCCTATCACCAGAGGATGGTTTTTGTTATTGTTATTTTTTTCACCTAATCAGAACAGAAACAATTAATAGACAAATAAAAATGCATAAAGATACAAGTCAAAAATATTTCAAACCAACAATTTTAGAGAAATATTACAAACAATAATGCATTATAATCACTTTCATCACTTTCTATTCGCATCTTAATGTCATTGTCACCAGGGCAGAAATCCTGCAAACTGAATCAATGACCTCTCTCTGCTAGTGGCATTCTGAAACGGAAGCAGTAAAACATAAAATAACCAATGTACCAATCCTATTTGCACACCCCACATTCCAACAGCTGCGTACATCTTCCCAACCTGAATTATTCAAATCGCCTGGCCATTATATTCTCTACATTTTTGCATCACACCTTTTGACTACCATAAAAGATCAACAATGTCATATGAAAAGATTTACATAATAGGCTAAAAAAACATTTGATAAATGTATTCCATCCATCCATTCATTATCTGTGCCGCTTATCCACAGTAGGGTCGCGGGCGTGCTGGAGCCCATCCCAGCCGTCCTCAGGCAGTGGGCAGGGGACACCCTGAACCGGTTGCCAGCCAGTCGCAGGGCACACAGGGACAGACAACTCACTCGCTCATTCACACCTAGGGACAAATTGGACCTACCAAATAATCTGACATGCATGTCTTTGGAATGTGGGAGGAAACCGGAGCGCCCGGAGGAAACCCACTCAAGCACAGGGAGAACATACGAAATCCACACAGGATATGAACCCATGACCTCAGAATTGCGCAACAGATACGCTATCCACTAAGCTGTCGTGTCACCCTCTGAGTGTATTTGATGCAAATTAAATAAATACATGCTCTAGACAAGGGGTGTCAAACAGGCAGCCCGCGGGCCGGATCAGGCCCGCTAAAGAATTGAATCTGAGAAAAATGCTTTTCACACTCTCTCTTTTGCTCTCGCTTTTCACTTTCTCTCTCACTATTGCTTTTCTCTCACTCTATCTCGCTTTGCACTCTCTCTGTTTTGCTTTTCGCTCTTTCTCTCTCTTTCTCTTTCACGCGTGCGCTTTTCACTCTTACAACCCTGTGCTAGACATTGTAATAATAAAAAATATTTAAGGTATTTCACTTACCTGAATAATGCAAATTTAGTCCAATAAATCAAAGGGAAGTTAAGGTTCAGATGGTTTGCAAGATTTGCGACTAGGGCCATAGGACTTGACTTAAAAACACAAACACTTTCCAATGACAATCTAGGCAGGTGCAACAGGATCCATTGAAAATGTAAATGCGGTCTTTAGGAAAAAACAAAACATTTAGAGATGGTTCGGGGGTGGTAACAGTTACATTGCCGTATAGCAATGCTGGGCTTTACAGAGCTAATCAATAAATAGAAGTAATTCTTAGTGTAATAACTGTGCAGCAAATGTATTTCTGATTTTGTGAGCACTGTACCAGGACAAAATAATGTAGCATTTTATATCTTAAATGGATGTCAAATTATCTTTTTTCAAGGTAACAAAGGCAGATCATTCGGTTTGCATGGAATGAAATCGGACCATTTTATGTAGCGGTATATTTAATTTTGTGCTCCTTTTCTGTATTTACTCTAGTTTTAGAAAAACAAGAAACTTCATATATAATCTAATTATGCTTTAAATACTGATTTGTATAGGCATGTTCAAAGTGTTCCTAACAAAGGTATTTGTATTTATCTGATAAGTGTTTTTGTACTCTTGCAACAAATGTAGTAAAAACTGAAACCAACGATCTAATGAAATTACGATTTGAAAAAAATTGTGTATTTCTTTCATGTCAGATGTATGTTTACTATACATTGTATAGTATGCAGTGTGTGTGTGTTCTGTTCGGAAAAGAACAAATGATTGGTAAAATCGGTGGAGGAGAAACATTTAGTTTTGGACAATTTTAGTGCTGTACAAATAAACATTTTTGTCGGCGCAGAGTGTTTTATTTTGTCGAAATTATGGGTTTGAAAAAACTTTAAATTGTAAGAAAAATTGTTCGTACGTACGCAACTTAAATTTGGCAGGCTGTTTTAGGTGCATGTAAATAGTGATGAATAAAATACAACACAAAACAATAGAATAGAATAAAAGGTAAATATTCTGCATCTATATGGCACTTTTCAAGTCATTCAAGACCAAAAGAGCTTTACAATGTGCTTCACACTTACCCATTCACACACACACACACTTACACACCTACAGCAGCATCAGCCATACCTGCTTTTCGGGGGCACAAGGGGTTCAGCATCGTGCCCAAGAACACTTCGACATTCCCAGGAGCCAGGAATCGAACCTGAGACCTCTAGATCCCAAGACGAACGCTCTACCTCCGGAGCTACTGCTCAGAATAAAATAGAATAGAATAGAATAATATTTACTGTCATTGATAACAACATAGTGAACACTGTTTTTTACAGTGAGATTAGATGTGGCTCGCCAGGATAAACAGAATAAAAGACTTAAAAGGCAAATAAGATAAAAAGAATGTTGGGACAAATAAATCGAATGAATGAAATGGGGAACTATTTACAAGAGAATGGCTTAAGTTGTTAGTGAATCAGAACAATTGTGCAATGTAATTTTCAGAAAGCGGAGGGACTGTTTAGCCAATCAATGCTGAACACAATGCACCAGGAAAATCGGTGAATTAGTAAAACCGTGAAAAATGAGCCGCGTTGTAGCGAGGTTCTCAAGTATGTTCTAAAGTATCGTCACGACAACAATCCCAATGTTTCCAAACGTACTTGATTTTGGTATGTTTTTATAGCTTCGCAAACAGTATAATCATTTGATACACAACCAATTCTTTATTTCAGCTTTATTCTTGACTGTAAACACAGAAGTGATTTGTTTACAAAATCACCTAAGTGAAACGTGTCTTGAGTAAAGTATCGCGATAGCTTTCAACGAGATCATAAAGCGGAAGTGAATAGTCTAACAGCACGCTAGCTACTGAAAGGTGTAAATGAAGTGATAAATTCAGCGTGCAAATTAGACGCATTTTAACAGTTTTATTTTAATCCTAATTTAGAATCTGCTTAGTGCAAAGATTTGATACAAAGTGCACTTGCAACGCTAATCCGTAACTATTGCGTTGTATAGCACGTTTTGCGGCCTGGGATTTAACGCTAAGTCAGCCAAGCATTGTTGCCGCTAAGTTAAGCTAACAGCGCGGTTAGCATTTTAGCTTCAAGTAAGGACTAAAGCGGCCACCTACGACAGCAAATGTCCATTTCTTATCGAGGTGTTTAATAAATTCGCGCATTTGTGATTAAAACAATTTGCGGCGGATAAAAAATGATAATAGAAAATTTGGATGCTCTGAAAACGTGGCTGACTGACACACTCGAGCCGATGTAAGTAGAAATGTTAGCCAACAACTCAAGTCAGCCTTATAATAAACTCATAACTTTGAATGGGATTTTGCACCCTAAGTATTTTGTCTGGCACTCATAGTTTATTAAGTAACATGCATGCATTGCCAGCAAAATGTCTAGGGATTTAAACGTTGTTATTGTTTTTTCCTTGTAGCTGCGATGCAGACCCATCAGCTCTCGCCAAGTATGTTGTTGCCCTTGTGAAGAAAGATAAAACTGAAAAGGAACTCAAAGCATTGTGTATTGACCAGTTGGATGTGTTTCTCCAGATAGGTACGTTTCTAACCTATAGTATCTGCTTTTTTTTCGATCTCTAATTTGGTGTTTTGGTCGCTCTCCTCACCTGGTTGATCTTTGCCTTGTCACGTTTAGACATCAATCTTTGTTTAATTGTTTATATAACTAAATGCGTGTATTTTAATATTTGTTGTATTAGATATCCTTAATCTGCATTTTGTTTTACCCTACTATTTCCTCGCCATATTGCGGTTCCGCTTTTGCGTCCTATGGGCTTAACAGATTTTTTCATATTCTGCTGATGTTTTCGAAAATCAGCGTCACTTTATTTGCACCTGTAAACTCAAACCAATTGGCAAACAACCTTCTATTTCCTGTGTTCTGATTGGAGTAATCTGAATGAATGGGTACCTTATAAATACAATTTATGAGAGATCTGACCAGGGGGGGCAAGCACAAAATTTGATGTAATTTCTAAGGATCGATCGATATGGGTTTTTTTTTCATAGCTGACATCAATACAGATTATCAATATTAAAATGAGGCCAATATTTATTTGCTGTATAAACCTCAAAATTGGAATTTTTTTCAATAGTGCAAAAAATAGAGTATATTTTAAACAAATTCAAATAAAACTCAAATAGCTGCCAATAAAAGATAATTTCAACACAAATAACATGACTAATCTTTCACTTGAATCAAAAATTAATGGCGCACAAATAAAATTAGGCTCAGCAGCAACTCGTATAAAGGTATGTAAAAACTTCAATAGCTCCCCAATTTTTTACAACCGATGTGACTTAAATTTAAGGCATCTTTAAAAACCCACCTAGAACCGTATTGCGAAAACCCCCCAAAATTTAAACTGAGCTTGCAAATTAAAAGAAGGCACTACTGTTTTAGGCCCAGATTGACGGAATAATGTTATGGTAACAGCTAATCACTTAGCCTTCCACTTTTGTGTGCTTTTTATGCTTTCAATCACAGACACACATGCTTGACTAACTAACTAATGTTATAAGAGCCCATATATCGGTCTTCACCTGAATGTGCATTAAAAAAAACGCAAATATTTTTGGGGAATAAGCCAATGCACATGAAACATAAAAATATGACGGAAACTGCCCTGCGCAGTAATGTGACTGTATTACATAGCTGGTTACTTCTTAGCAAAAATTCACTTAATACGGGTGAGTACAGAATGGATTAAGCGCAAAAATCTAGGCAATTCTGTAGATTTGATTTATTTCAATGTTGTTAACTTTAATTCTCTTTCAGAGACGCAGCAATTTGTGGACAAGCTGTTTGAAGCAATAGACAACAAAAGCTACCTGCCTCAGACTGAACTGCAACCCACTTTAGTCAAGGTGGAGAAAGATGAGCCGAAAAAAGATGAGGTAACTTTAGTTGTTTGGGGGAAATTTTAAGACTGGTAAGGAGGTTGTAAGTTAATGCATGATTTCAGGTACAAAAAACAAATGTTGGAACTATTATGAAAAAGAACAATTTGAAGATGTATAAGACAAAGTACCAATATATAATTGTCTAAAACAATAAAATTACGTATTTCTGAATGGTTATAGAGACATCACTGATGATAAATAAAATATAAATGATGCATATGTGTTTGTAAGCGTGTGTGTGTTTATATTTTTGCATGTATGAGTGTATTTTTGTGGACATGTATAGGTTAACTGGTATTTGTTATTTTCTTCATTCATTTTCATCGTCTTCAAAATACATTTTTTTGTTTTTTCTTTATACATGTTCAAAATAAAGCGTTCATTTTACAAAGCAATTCTGAGGACGAAACGATCATAACAGCACCTTTGTAACGAAACTGTTTTTGTCAAGCAGGCAAACAAGGAAGAAGAACGTGACAAAAAGTTATCTCGGAGAGTAAACAGCCCGCCACCGTCAAGTTCTCGCTACAGTAGAGATAGGTGTGTGGAAAACTGTCTGAGAAGTGTTGTAAAGGCTGTTACATATTGTCTTCATATTTTCAGAAGAGTAGATGATCGCAAGAGAGATGACCGTCCCAGGAAAAGGGATTATGACCGCAACCCACCCAGAAGGGACTCCTACCGTGATCGCTACAATCGAAGGAGGGGACGCAGTCGTAGTTACAGTCGTAGCCGAAGCAGGAGTTGGAGCAAAGGTCGCACTCGGGAGCGTGACAGAGAGCGTGAAAGAGATCGTGACAGAGATCGCGACCGTGAACGAGCCCATAGCGGAAGTCCTTCCCATAGCCGAACTCGTTCAAGGAGCAGGAGTAGAGGTAAGATGTGTTTTATTTCTAAAAGAAAATCAACCGGGGGTAAGGTTGCATGATTAACCAAAATCTAATCGATAAGTGCGATTGTGTTATCACGAGACAGTTTTTTTTTTTTCAAGGATTGATAGTTCCGTGTTAATTTTATCTAACGTAAAAAAAAAGGCAAAATAAAATGAACAACGCTACTACCTTGAAATTGCTCAGTCCAATTGATTCCTTGCCTCTCCTCCACACTCTTTCGCTTGGCTGGAGTTCTGTAGAGGTTCGGTGTAGTACAGGGAGAATATGTTATACAGTGGTTATGTTGAACAGTGATTTTACCACCCAATTCCATTACTTTGTTGTCATCATATATTAGTCCTTATTTAAGATGCATGCAATCAAATGCTACAATAATCAGCCTAGCTTAATTGTCTCATAAGAATAAGCTATGTGTCTGGTCATCCTCCCAGCACCAGCATGGACATTCACAGGTGTTTTTCTGTAAAAAAGCAACATGCTCAGGTGAACATCTTTTGCCCCCAGTAACTAAAGAAATCGGTGGTGGGCATTGACGACCTGTAATGCCTTCTCTGCTGGCTTTAAACATATCTTAATCAGTTAATGTAAACCCAAGAAAATACACGATCGTGTTGATTAAACCAGCAAGCCTTTCGCAATCAGGAAAATGTATTTTTTTGTCAGTTCTAGCCTTCAAACAACAAGTGGTAACAACTACAAAGCTACCACTGGCTCTAATTAAGCACACTTTGCTCTATTTGCCCAAAAGATTTAGAGCCCAACGAGCAAGTGCGAAGGGAAACTGTGCGTAACAGCGAGAAGGTGAAAAAATAGGTGCATCTTTAAAAGATTTGTAGACTATCATTTTTTGGGGGGCAAGCGAGAACTTTCATTTCAGGGACATGATGAAAGCACCGAATCCCATGTTGAGCCTTTTTTCTCATTGCTGAGACACAAATTTACGTTACCACTTTTTACAAATATAGGTTTTCCTGTGGCGTCGGGCAAAATTAAAAACACCGTGATCACTCCTATTTCTGAAGTGATGCAGGAAAAGATCATAAGGGATGTTAAGCACCGTCCGTCTCTCTAAAGAAGCGCCATTTAGATGCAGAACATTTACCATTTAGCTTACTATGGCGTTGAGTCACAGGTGTAGGTGTCTGTCAAGGAGTGCTTCATCACATTTGAAATATAGTACTATTTCGGAAGTAAGCCGATGCCTTTGCAAGTCTTGTCATACGATTTTTGGTGGAAAATGAATGTCTGGGTCAGAATTTTGACACTTGTTATGACAGTGCTGTCATGTCTTCTGGATAAAACTGGGTGGGGTGCAAGCTTGAGTTCAGGATATTGCACGATTGGCTTTTTCGGTTTTGTTTTATTCTTGACACGTTTCATGGCATTTTAAACTCAACAAATTCAACAACAAGAATCCCTGAATAAAATGTCTTTCGCGAACAAAGCAGCTCCGTGTGCCAATGACTGTAAAGTAAAAATGTCAATCCGGGTCATCGTACGATGAGGATCTACTGTACATTTTAGTTATGAAGCACTTTAGGGAAAAATCATTTGTTACATTTTATCTACGTAACAGTTTTCAACTTGTCAACCTCTTATCTTAAAGAACGGGATCCGTTGAAGTCGAAGTACGATCACGACCGACCGGACAGATTGGAAGGCACCGAGGGTTACGGTCTACCGGTTATGGTTTCCAACGCAACCACGTCCCATTTCCCTGTGCCAACACTGAGTAGCGCCATCACAGTTATCGCACCCACTCTTCATCACAGCAACAACACAACTGAAAGTTGGTCAGATTTCCGTCCGGAGCACCCCGTGGATCGCGGATCTTTCAGAGGACCACCTCCTCAACCGAGGAAACGGTGCCGGGATTATGACGGTGAGGAAAAAAAGAAGGGTGAATATTAAGGATCGACCGATATGGGTTTTTCGGGGCTGTTACCTATTATTAGCGTTAAGAGGAGGCCAATATTAATTTGCTGTAAAAGCTTAAAAATTGGCATAAGAAATTTCAATAATGCTGAAAGAAACTGATTGTTATACGTTCAACTAAAACTTTTCAGCGCTCTGTAACCTTTTACAGTAAATTACAATTTCAACACAACTAATCTTTCCCTTTGACATGACAAACAAGTTTGGTATTCCTCTGTAGTCTCACAAAGCCACACAAAACAATAGGTTTGAAGTGTGTTTTTCTTTGCAAACAGTTGGTAGGGTAATCCGATTTTAAATTAAATTCAAACAATTGTTTACATGGGAAAATCCAAATAAAACCAGGGCCTCTTTCACAATGCCTCTCTGGTTACTAGATCAGTGTTTAATTACGTACAATAAACATGCAGTACAATAAGGCTACTATAGTGCGCTATATAAAGCCTCCTTGTGTTAAACTCGTCGTGCTAGTGATTTTTTTGGTGTTTAACTGCATTGGGTTGCCTCCAGTGTTGGTGACTTTCACATTAATATGGTTAAATAAACCCATTATATAGAAAACGATCACTTTTTTCGTTTTAATCAAGCCAATCAATATTTCTTAATTAACGCATTGTAGAGATGATGATTGCAACACTCGTTCTATTGCAAGCGCAGCGCTGAGTAGCAAAGAAAAAAAACAAGTGCGCTTTCGTGTGAAAGGGAATATGCCGATACCAATATTTTTTAAAATCCCAAATATCAATGCTGATTTTTGAGCGGGCCGATAAGCTGTAGACCTAGTGCATATTATGAGCTTGTTGCACTCTAAATTATTTTTGGTTTCGTTGTCATGACTCTTATAGAGAAAGGCTTCTGCATGCGAGGAGACATGTGCCCATTCGATCATGGAAGTGATCCGGTTGTTGTGGAGGATGTTGGTCTTCCCAGTATGCTGCCTTTCCAACCTCCACCCATCCCTGGCGTGGACGGTCCTCCGCCTCCAGGTCTTCCGCCTCCGCCACTGATGAATCCTGCACCTGTGAATCTTGGGCCACCTGTGCCCCCGCCAGGCACTCTGCCGCCAAGTCTTCCACCAGTTGCAGGTGATAATAAAGATTGGTTTTATTGGAATTGGAAAATCAACTTTATTCATGAGACATATATTGCGAAATAACGGTCTACTACACTAAGTATTGTACGAAAATGGAAAATTTTTAATCCTTGCCTAAAGACCGAAACAGAAATAAAATAACACTGATTTGGTTAAACGGCATACCATCAGAGAAACCTGACTTGCATATTATTTGCTTAAGTTTGGATGTTTTCTTATAAATTTTCATACAGGCATGACTATATCTCACCTTAAGATGTAATTCACCGATTTGAAGTCAGAAAGAGTGACCTACTGGGTGAAATTGTTTTACAGTGGAGTCGGGGTTGTTGTGAGATTTCCTAGAGTGAATCGGGCAATTGGAGGTGGTGCGTTTGAATTAAGATCAGTGCATTTTGAGCAGGCAGGAGTACTGTATAGATTTGCGTGTGATGCACATTTGATTTTGTCTCATCGCATTTTTTTATTTAAGGTACCAGAGACTAATGTTAAAAAATGAAGACAACAAACTCGTCCCAAAAGATAAAAATAAACGGAAAATAAGTACAACAATGGAATCAATTGTTTTGTCTATCTCAGGGGTCAGGAACCTTTATTCATATATATTTATATACACACACACACTTATGAGGGTGCCACACTATATATTTCAGGACAAAATAACACAAAACTGCTTAACCTGGTCTCTAGACAAAGGCTATATAATTATTCAGCGTATTTTTTTTCACTGTGTGGCGTTTTATGATTTGATAACATTTATGGAATGATAATACTGCCAGAGCCGCTGTCTTATATTTAGATATACAAACTATAAAATTTCTGCCACGGCACCAGTGGTGGGAAAACACTGCCCAATATATACTGGACCCAACCCTTTGAATAATCAGTGTTTCATTGGCTTTGCATGAAGGACGGTCCGCAAAGCTCTGTTCACATTTAGAATGATTCGGGAAAATGCCAAAGGTCTCATTCTATCCCCTAGCCAGATGTACTCACAAAGAGTTATATCTGGCTCTTGAGTCGTAAGTTCCTGACCCCTGGTCTATCTGATGATGAATCAGATTCTGAAGGACATGAAATAAATGTATTATAAATTTTATGTTGGTCTCGTTTTCATAGTTGTCAATTAATTATTTGTTTCATGGGCAGATGTATTCAACGCTTGTCACTTCCAATGCTTAGTTTGAGCTGAAAAAAAGTTGATCAAAATTTTATGCTGATAAAAAATTACGGGTGTGCGTTATACACTAATAAATGCGGTATTTCACGCACACCCTTTTTAGCCCTGACCCATTTTCATGCAATTATACAGGCAAGTTCATTCTACGCCGGTACTTTCAGTAAAGTGGTTGGTTATGATGAAAAATAAATGGCCTATAGCTGCTGCTCTGAACAGTCGCTCCTTTTCCAAAGACAGTACATGTTTTGGGGGGCATTTTAGCCTTTAATGGTCAGGACAATGATGCTGCGATAGTCAGCGCAGTTTAATGCACCAGACAAGTCCCACTTGCTTGTCCAGTACATATAAATAATAGTAAAATAATTTATCTTGTTTCTGAGGGAAAATACAGCTGAAATGTATATAGTTTGTTCTGTAGTCCTGACGTGTCAACATTTGCCAAAGTCTGGCTAGCAGCTATCAAAATCGTGGAAGCAGAAGGATACATGACCTTTTCAGAAAATTTCATCTTGGTAAATTCTTGGCAAAGCTCCTGTTCTGACAAACTTCTTCTCGAATGCAAAATTGAAAACAAGCAGCTGTGATGTGCAACAACCTTCCTAGTGAAATTCAGCTTCACATGTCTCGCCTCACGTTAAATGTGGCGTCATCCCAAAATCATTCTTTTGGAAGTCTGTTTTTGGTTTTATTCTTTTAGTCAAAGCGGAGCATTTTTGATGCCGAAAATTCACTCCATCCCTCATAGAGATGTTCTTACACCACTCACTTTTCTACCTGCCTCCTAGGTCCACCTCCGCCTCTCCCTCCACTCCAACCGTCTGGAATGGATGCTCCTCCAAACTCTATTACAAGCGCTGTTCCCACTATTGTAACCTCTGGTATGCGTTCTTCAGTGCCCTCAATTTCTACACCACTTTTCCCCCCAGGTAAAAGTTATGAAACTATTATTTTTAGGAATTGATTTATTGCGTCTCAAATATGCTGACACAAATATTGTCTTCACCCTTGTTTTACTAAATGTGGTAGATACGTATGAAACTGATGTGTATAACCCTGAAGCTCCCAGTATAACAAGTGGCCCGAGGCCAATGTATCCGCACCGGGTCAATGCCCAGAGGCCAAACTTGATTGGCCTCACAATGGGGGATGTGGACAAACCACAGAAAGGTAGGCCTTATCTGACGACATAATTTCATTCCGTATCAATTGTTTTTTTTTTCCCCAAACAAAATTGGCTTTACAATGTTGATTAATACATATACATTGATTGAAGTATTTTTTCTGTCCAGTATGTAGCTGGCTTTATTGATGGTCAATTTTAATCATTTCTGTCTACCAGAATTGTACCATAAATGCAGTCAGTTATTCTTCCTTGTTCCACAGACAAGGTTCCAAACAATAGTATGAGAATTGTTATGGATTCAGGCTTGAGAAAAAGGCCTGCCGGTGTACACGATGGAGGTATTCTCCACAAGAAACCTTGGTTTGACACGTAAGACGTTATGAAGTATTTTTTGGCTGGTTAACGAAAGTCAACTAGCGTTGACAGTTTTTGTTTTGCCCTTCAGCTCTAACTATAACATACCCAACCATTTGGGCTACCACAGAAGGCCTCCCTTCAACTCTTCTAATGCCAAGCTGCTGGTTCGGCAAATTCCCGCCGAACTCAACAACATCAGCAAACTCAATGAGCATTTCAGCAAGTTTGGGACCATCGTCAACCTGCAGGTAGGCTTTCCTTTGACTGAAAGTCTTATTTGTTAGTCTAGTATCTGGTAGTGCAAAGTTAAGCAATTCTGCCCATGAGCTAATATGTAACTTGTTTGAGTGAGTGTGCCTGTGTCAGAGGTTTTCAAGAATATACCTGTAAAACCAGTACAAAATGGTCCACAAAATTACCCCCATTTTTCTTTTGGTTAACTGAAATTTCCCCAATTCAAGAGATGGAATTTTAAATTACTACAAGTGCCTTTGGATTTCCGTTTGGGTTTCGAGAAAGCATTTTTCAATGGCGCCATTTGCTACTGAGATGGTATTTAATCAGAAAATACCGTAAACTAACCAACGGCCACATTGGGCTGTGAATAAGGATCGACCGTAATGGGTTTTTCAGTTCTAATATCAATTATTATTAAGAGGCAGCCGATAACCAATATTTGGAGCCAATATTCATTTACTGTAAAAGCTTAGAAATTGGCGTAACATGCTTGATTGACAAACTAATGTTATAATAAGAACTAATATATCTGTCTCCGTCTGAAAATGCTTCCCTAAAGCAAATTGACTACACTTTTTATGCTCCCTCAATCACCCACATCTTTTTCTACCACAGAGTCAATATTCTCAAAAATCCCTATCAGCTGTCTTGATTAACAGGCATGTCGGGAGTTAACAGAGCTACTGTTGTTTACTCCATTTCAGTGGCTCTGTTCTGTCGCTTTTCCAATCAGAAGGAGCGAGGTGGGTAGCTTCCGAGACAGAAGAAGGGAGGACAGGAAGAGAGAGGCTCAGCAGCATCTGAGCCTAAATAATTGGCCTGTACAAAAAAAACCAAATTCCTTTACAGATGTCCGTTAAATTCCCAAATATCAATGCCGATAATTGGCTGAGGTCTGGTTAATTGTTTTTTTTTTTATTCATTATCTAGGTTGCACCTTAACAAAGTATTCATTGTTGGATGAATAGTTGTGTTTTTCACCCCCAACCAATGTTTTTCTATCAGTGACAATGTCCTTTTTAATTTTAAAGGTGGCCTACCAGAATGACCCGGAGGGTGCGCTGATCCAGTTTGCATCCCCAGAAGAGGCAAAGCGGGCCATTCAAAGCACAGAGGCCGTCCTCAACAACCGCTTCATCCGAGTGCATTGGTTTCGGGAGAATGCCAATGACGGACAACGGCCGACTCACATGCAGCAGTTGCAATCACAGCCACCCATGGTAAAGTATTATTTTTTTGTGTGTGTTTTCTTTTTTTGGGGGGTAGGTAAGCTTTACAGTTTACATCCTAGATCAGGGATGGTGGGCGAACTGTTTGGTTCGTGAGACAGATTGGGGTAAAAATTGGGAGAGGGGCCAGGCCAGGAGGAAAAATGATATATTTTGATATTTTTATATCTACTGACAGTCTGGAATCTGATACCTTGGCAATACACAAGGAAACAAGATAATAAAGGGAAAAGGGGTTAAGATTTGCACAAACTTTTATCTATTTTTTCGTTTGATGGGCCAGAAGTAGGCCATAGTTTTCTCACTCCTGACCTACACGCAATATGATTCCTACATTGCTCTCACTGCTTGCTCTGAATTTCCTCTTAGTTTTAAATTGTTTCTGAATTTTTACCTTGTCTTTTTTTGTGGAAAACACGACACAATAACTTGGTTACAGTCATGTATGTGGTATTTTGAAAGAATCGTTTCAAGAGGATTTAAATATTTTCTTTTATCATTTAGCAGCCATTAGCAACTTCATTGAAGCAGTCCGTCAAAGATCGCCTCGGGCCTCTTGCAAGCTCAGAGCCGTCACAAGATTCCAGTGTTGCTTCTCAGGTGTGTGCAAACACTGCTATTTCTCTTCTTAGATTTTTGTGTTTTCACTGTCATGTAACACCTCCTGATTTAGAATCCTGGCAAAGTGTCCGTTAAGGAGCGTCTGGGTTTCTCTGCTAAACCTGTTGAGAAGGTACGTGGCACTAAACCAGATCTTTCTTTCCCTAATAATAATGTAAAATTGTCTTTTATGTGTTTCAATCTCAGGTATTTTCAACGTCGGCAGGCCTGTCAAAGACTGTCTATAATCCTGCAGCCTTAAAAGCAGTCCAAACAGCCACTGAAGATTCTGTGAAGAAGAAACAGGTTAGAGGGAAAATAGTGCTTCTTGATGACTACCAATGAACCCGGTTTTATTGGTTGTGATCATTTACTGTAACAAAGTTTTACTTTTCAAAACCACTTGTGTTTAATAATGTCCTGTCCACTAAATGCTTTCACAGGAAGCCCTGAGACTACAGCAAGATGTGAGAAAGAAGAAGCAGGAAATCCTTGAAAAACACATTGAAACCCAAAAGGTACCAATTTCTCGATGAAATAAAACATCAAAGCAAGTTTCTTTAAATAGTCTTTGACAGTGGCTTAAATAAGTTACTTTTAAATATTCGGATAATAATCCTCAATAGCAGTCAACCATCTATGTGTTCAGTCTTTTTAATTTGAAGCCCCTAAAGTGTATTTAGCAGAAAGAGAATTAGACCACTCCAGACGCTCGCCAATTTATGACCTTGCGACTTGATGACGTGATGTCGAAAAATATCCGGACATTGCTGTAAATTGGATTTGTAATCTGTGCACCTTTTTCCCGAGTACAGGACAGTATTGTAGTGCTTCTTTCCGCCGCTACCGGCGAGTGGCACTGTGAGAGGTCACCCAGCATCAACCCGGAAGAAAAAAAATTGGCTTCCTAGTTCGTGTGTAAACATTCTATACTGTATAGATTCTATACTCTATCTCCAGCACATTTTATTGTTTCATATCTCGTGCATTCATTCAATATGGTTGGTGTAAAGTGTAGAGAAGAGGCGAGCTTTTTCTTTTCCGGAATGTATGTCGTTCGTAATTAGGGCGGCGTCTGTAATTGTCTTCCTAATGGATAAAGCACTCTTGCCCTCTAAAACTCTCCAAATGTGCCCCTGCTATTTACAGCTCCTGATTTCCAAACTCGAGAAAAACAAAACAATGAAAGCTGAGGATAAAGCCAAGATCATGGAAACCTTAGGCACTTTAACCAAGGGCATCACCAAACTGCAAGAGGAGATCAAAAGCATTTCGAGCAGCAGTAGCAGTATTCTAGTGCAAACAGTCAAGAGCAAGGCCCAGGTAATCCTTTGGTGAATCCCTAGCATGCTTTTTTTTTCTTGTTTTGAATGTGATTTATGTTTTAATTGTTTTCCCTTACAGTTGAGAAACGTTTATTACTAAGTAACAGGTTTCAAATTGCAATGATGTTCTCTCGACGTTAACGGCAATACTGTACATCATGAAACAATAAGTTATATAAACAACTTTCAATAGGTTGTGACACATCTCAGATACACAAGGAAAAAAGATAATAAAGGGAAACTGGGTTAAGATTTGCACAAAAACATTGATCTATTTTTCGTTTGATGGGCCAGAAGCCTTCCTATGTTTCTCATATGATTTTAGGAGACTGTGGTGGGTAGATCTCTGACCCTCGGGATAGGTTGTTTGTGTGTACATTTTCAAGCCTGGTGTATGTCTTTAGGGCATTTTGAGACCACTGAATGTAATATAAATTGACCTATATGGAGATAACAGGTTGGTATCATCCTGAAGAGCACACAAAGGCACATCAGGAATATTTCAAATTTAATCTTAAGTCAAAAAACCATGACACAAAGTCATTAATTGATTCACACACTCATTCAGTCCATTGTTCATTCACCCACTACTGACACACTTTGCACTCTGCCATTGAACATTTATTTTCTTGGCTTTGTAAAGAAAATGTCCATAGCTCTTCCAAAATTAACACTTCAGGGCTTGGTCCATCTATGGAGACTCTCGGGAAGGCAGCAAGGTGTTCCCCTTGCAGTCTGTTCCTGAGGTCTGTTTGACCTTAGTCAAAATAAATTAAAGTGGGAGGTGCCTTTGGAGCACACATATGTACTCTCCTTTTCGATTATGCACCTTACATTCACACCAAATATTATGCAAGTCTCTTCAACATCAAGTAACTTTCTTCCCAAGGTCTGAAGATTGTGGATGCTTCTTTCATCACTAAGTGCAGCTCCCTGTGGTCCCAAAACTGAAGGCTGCAATAATTGAAATTAGGGAACCCTGAAAAGTGCACACCGACTTCAATTTAAGACTCGACAAACCACAGACTCGTTCATTTGTGGCTAGTTTATGAGTTCCTTTTAGGCAATTTTATATGCTCAACTTAACAACAATTGAATCATTATATTGTACTAATGGCTGGAGTTGGTTTATTCCCCAGGCTCAAAAAGAACTGCTTGATACAGAGCTGGACCTGTACAAGAAGACACAAGCTGGAGAAGACACTGCTTTGTTGAAGCTGAAGTATACCCAGCTGCAAATAGAGGTACTGTTGTCCTTATATTTTAGGGTTTGTTGGATTGTCAAAGTACAATAGAACCCCCCACATTCTACATTACTCTGTTCTTAGGTGTTGATTCCTAAGTGAAATTGCCATGATGTAGGAGATATAAACCTGTGGTAATCCGCTAATGTGTTCGGATGAGTTACCTTCATCGTATTTTCTGATAATCACATGCTTATTTTCCATAGTTATTATTTTTGTGTCCCAATAGCATCACTGCAGGTCTTGGCACCCGTTGCCTAACAATTAAAGTTTGTTACATGATATTCTGAACTGAACGAAACAAGAGAAAGTGAGCATTGTTATTTTAATAGCAATTCCACATTTTATGTGACGTGGAGGACAGACGTCTTGCAGATGTAACTCAGTGATACAGACCAAACACTGTAAAGTTTGAATTTTGTAAGTTTTTGGACATGCTAAGAAATTTGATGTTTATGTATAAAACAAGGGGCTGAAAAATGCGCAATATTCAACATCTAAAAAATTATTGGAATGTGTGACGACAAATCCTATAGGTCTACAGTACTAAAAAGCGGCAGAGTTTCAATGACATAATCACTGCAAATTCCTATTTTGTGCCGTTGCCCAGGCTGCTAAACGGGGACTGTTGGTGTCCAGTCGAGGTCGCGGGGTACCGTCCCGAGGGCGCGGCTCTCTGAGAGCCCGTGGCAGAGGTGCCAGAGGGAGGGGACGGGGCGTTTCTCTGCACGCGGTCGTGGACCACCGACCCAGAGCTCTGGAGATTTCGGCCTTCACCGACACGGAGCGGGTAGATCTGCTGCCACATTTTGCTGTAAGTCTGATCGTCCACCACCAGTTGTGCAAATTTTCCCACTGAGAAAGATGAGCGAGAACTGTAATTTTTATATCTAGAACATGATAAAATGAGAGGGGAAAATCATAGTTTTTTTATTTATTTGAAGGGTTTAGTGGAAGATGACCTACAAACAATATTTTTATGACTCTCAAATATCTCTAACTCCATCTTTAAGAAGTTCCCCTGTGCTTCAATCGTTTAATAGCAATCTGTTGGAACTCCTCAGTAGGGAAGTTTGGTAGAAAGCACTTGAATAATCCAGAAGAGAAGTGGGGGAATGTCCTAATTTACGGTAAAACCGAGCAATCTTTTCAGAAGAAACATAACTTCTCGTCTGTAAAGGAGAAGGAAATATAAACTGCATCCTTGGATCATCATATATATCTACCATATGTTTGGTGGCAGTTTTGTTTTGAGATTGTTTTGAGAGTGATGCGTGATTAGACGGTGTCGTGACCAATTTTCCATGTCTATGATTTTAAAGCAATTTGGCGAAATCGAAGATTGCCGGATTGATGAAAACAGCTTGTCTGCAGTCATCACTTACAGGACGAGAGCAGAGGCTGAGCAGGTGAGTGTCCTTGGTTACTCCCCATGTAAAGATTATACTGTAATTTTATTTGAACTATTTGATTACACATGTACCATATTTTCCGCACTATAAGGCGCGCACCGGGTTATAGGGCGGACCCCCAAAAATAGTTTTTGGTCCTATATTTTCCATACATAAGGTGCACCCGATTATAAGGCGCTACAATGGGAACGTCGACAAAACAGTCAGATAGTTCAGTCAAACTTATTACCCCCTTAACATTCTGAAAGCTTGCAAAGAAGCAAATACGTGTCTCAGACATGTACGGAAACAGTGTCTGTACGATGTCACCAATCACTCAAATGCATCGTTCCAAATACCATTCGGAAGGTTAAAGTCTTGGGATTCAAGAAATGCCAAACATTTCTTAGTTTCCATTTTATTTTTTGCTGGCAACTGTGTGGACAGAAAAGTAAGAATTTTATTGTGCAGGGATACGGGGTTCTTTACTGTGCATATGACAATAAACACTTTGAATTGAATTAAGTTTAAAAATAGACTCATCACAGAAACATCAAGATCGTTCTAAAACAAGATACCGGGAAAATATAAAGCCGCATAGCTCACCTAAGTTCTCTTGCAGCCATCACGTTCGATAATGATACCTAACCATGGTCTTCTTACAACCGTGAGTGTAGTAAATCCAGAAGAGTAAAATATTTACAAATACAGAATAGTAAAAAATGTTTTCTCTGTGCCGTAGTGCAACCCAACGTGTGATTCACATTCATCTTTTTCGGCAAATTGCAGGCTTTGTTTTACCCCTTCAGCCTATGCGAGCCTGTAAATGATAAAAAGGATCCGCTCCCTTTACCCCCGAATAACTTTAGCCTATAGTGACTGATTCAAATGATGATTGACACATTGGTTAGGAAATGAAATGCCGATATATACATCCCAGCATACACCGCGGACTACTTCGCCTTCGGGGAAAAATCTAGTCGGCGGCTGCTTGCCTTAGTTGCAAGACTTTGCGACTTAATATTGATCCATCTATAAGGCGCACTGTATTGTAAGGCGCATGGTCGGCTTTTGGGGAAAAAAAGGCTTTAAGGTGCGCCTTATAATGCGGAAAATACGGTATTATATTCTAGCATGTTGCTACAAACCTCACATCATAAACCAAATTGCCGAGAAAAAGAGATCACTCATTGAGCCATAGGCTTATCGGAGACTTGTTCCATGAATACTTCTATCAATTTTTCAACTTTTTATGATTTCTTCTAACAGTCCCCTGGAAAGTTTTCTTCATTTACCTCATGTTAAAGTTTTGAGCCTTTCCTTGCCCTCATGTAAGTTTTCGATCAAGGGATGGTGTCATAATAGTCTGTAGTTTGCAATAATCTGTGGTCTGTGCTGCCCTTTGAGACTCCTAGTGATAAAGGTCTATACAAATGAACATGACTTGACATGCTTTGAATCACAATATACATTTTACAGTTTATCACGGTTACTGGGGACTAGAACCCCTCACGGTATGCGAAAATCCGCCAAGTATCAATTCATCTTAAACAGAAATTCAGTAACGACATAAAAAACCGCCAGGCCCATATAGGATACACTCTGCTGGTCCCCACTCGCATCAATATGCGATCCGGGATTATGGATCGCGGGCAACCCGAGTGCAGTTCACATTTGGGGTAGACAGAAGCGCCAAAAAAAGCCATGAGGCCCAACAAAATTTTGTTGCAGCAATATGCGTTCAGGGATAATGGACCTGGGAATATTTTTCAACCCGCAAAGCGCAGAATGTAGTGAAGGATTACAGTAATACTTTGTCAAACTGTAATGTATTTTCATCTTATTGCCTTATTGCATGCTCCGTTTTTCCAAACTACAGGCAGCTATCCACGGCATCAGGATGAACAACCGGAATTTAAGGCTGGCTTGGCACAAGCCTGTCATGACGCTTCATCCGGCGGATGCCAACGAGGTAGAGCCAGAGGATGATGAGGTATGTGACATTTCTTTACTATGGCAGTGTGTTTAAATAGTGTGCAGTGGGAAATTATAGAATTTATGTAACTGCGGTCAAGTAGAAGCTTTCTTTTATTTGGATTTACTTTTACTGGACATGCAACGGCACCGACTAGTGGTGCCCCTGGGAATTTTTAACTGAAAAGTGCCTAGGCCCAAAAAATGCTGAGCTCGGGGTCACCAAATTGTTTATTGTGATTTTTAACTGGGATGAGGAATTATTGACATGATCAGTGTTTATAAATACATGATCAATTCTTCAAAAATTAATTTTAGCCTAGAATATACACGTTACTCACTCTGTCCACGGGGTGTTTCAAAATGATTTCTCCCCATTCTAAATGCCCATATATTGGAAACTTGTAGATGCAACCTATTTAACTCCTTAATGTTCGTGTAAAGTTCGCCTAAAATCCGAATCCAAGATGGACTCTAGGTAAATTGGATGCTGTTCTTGAGCCGTTTATATGGACGGTTTTGGTTTCTTTTGAAAGGTAAGACCCTGAATTTTGAATAATAATTTTATTAACATTGAATAATCTGAGTAGGAACACACAAGAAGTTTTTATTTTATTTTTTTGCAATTAATTGCCTGCAGAGGTGTGTTCCATGGGCATGTTAGCTGGAAAACAGGTGAGACCATAGCTTGAAGCCTCACCTGCTTGTTAACTTGTCAAATTTGATCCCAATCTGAAAAACGAAACATTGTATTTTATACATATTTACGATGCTGTAGGTCAAGGCGTTTCCAAAAGTGGACTTTTTGATGACCAGTTAACAGAACTACAAGTTTTGCAACTGTGTATTTTACTTTGGCCAATTTTTTACACATTTGATGGACGTTGCTAGTTGCCAGCTGTCTGCTTAGCCCCATAATTCCTGTTTCCAAATACAGGCTAGTAAAAATGTTCTTCTACAGGCCATAGAGCAACCTAACTTGTGATTTACATCTTTTTTGTCCAATTGCAGCCTGTGTTTTATGCGGCTTTAGCACGAGCTTGTAAATGCTAAAAAGGACCCTCCTCCTTTACCTCCGAATAACTTTAGTCAATAGTGACCGATTCAAATTATGAATGACACATTGGTTAGGAAATGAAATATGGGGTGTATATATATCCCAGCGGACTCTTTCGCCTACGAGGGAAAATTGAGTCGGCAGCTGCTTGCCTTAGTTGCGAGACCTTGCGACTCAATATTGATCCATATATAAGGCTCCCTGTATTATAAGGCGCATGGTCAGCTTCTGAAATATATAATGGCTTTTAGGTACGCCTTACAGTGCAGAAAATATGGTAAATACACTTTATGTTAAAGGTCATAGGTTTTATTAGTTAAATTTACAATTAAAAGTAAGACTATTTGTTGGTTCTGACATATTTTCATAAATTTTTAATATGAGCGCCTATACCGTGACTATGGACATGTCGAGTTGGTATTTGAGCTTGTGCCATTCTCGCTGTAGCGTTTCTGTGGTAAGTTTCCAGCGCAGCTTTAATTCTTTGTTTTAGTTCTTCAATGTTGGCTGCAAGAGGAGGGGGTACAAAGGCTAGTCCTCGTGACTAAGTCCGAGCAAACTCTGATTCAAAATTCAATTTTGTCCGATGTGAACGTCATTTCTTAACCTTGAAAGATGGAAATGCAAAATGTTGCACACCAACTCTTAAAACGTTTCTACACAAGGTGTAAAGGTTGAGGTAATTCCAACTAAAATGGTCAAAATTATAAGCCTACGAAACGGGTTGAAACATTTTGGAACTCTGTGTATCTGTTCAAGGCAAATGTTTTAGTGTTTCAGTGAGCCTATTTAAACCCTATTTGTAACAATTACTGCCGGGTGATACCGTATAGCAACAACCTAGTTAACAAGATGATGAGCTGTTATTTTCTGTAATGCATATCAGCTCTTTGGACTAAGTAATCACTTATATAAAAAGTTGATCTCGGCTTCAAAATGGTTGGTGACCCCTGCTTGATGCTCTGCAGAGAATTTATATCGCTTTCTACATAATGGTCAGTGTTCTTTCCAAAATTGAACACTAGAGGGAGCCGTTACACAATCATACCCCCTTTCAAACTTTGCCGTGCACCCTGTCCAATATGCACAGTCTTTATACAATGAGATTATATCTGTAGCTTGTAATGGGATCTCTTTAGCACACTTATTTATTTATTGTTCAAATTTCTTTCAAGTACCCCGAAGAGTCACTAAGCGATGACGCCTTGCTGCAGGACGACGACGAGGAGGAAGACGACAACGAACCTCGCTCCTGGCGCAGATGAAGTTTATGTTCTTTGGCAGAGTCCGCTAATCAGATTTCCAGCGATTTATTTATTTTCACGCCTGTTTATTAATCTGACATGGTACCATGGCTTTATGGCATACAGATGGATGTAATTGGCTGAAAAAAACAACTGCAACATTGATTCATTTTTAACATGTATTCCAAATGCAAACTTTTTTTTTAAATGCTCTTAATGTAGAATTGTTTTTTTTTTCTTTTTATTTTGTATCTGGATCACTACTTTTGTTTGAACATGTGACAGCTTTCTGAATTTTTGGTTTGAGAAAAACAAATCCTGTAATACTGTTTCCATAATGATAGACCATAAAAGTTTTTCGGAATAGTGTTACATGGTCGTTTGAAAGTTCCTATGTCAATATGTGGTGTCTGGTATCATTTGTGTAAAAGTTAAATTTCTTAGTGTTTTAATTTTAAAAAGGTGAACGTAAAAGATTTAAAAAATATCAGGAAGCACTGCTGAAAAATAGGTGAAAATACAAAGAAATGGCAGTTAAACAAGCTGTAATCCTTAAAAAAAGATTCTGTTCACCAATATTCCCGAACAATTCGTCCTTCAATTTGTCAATGATTCCGTTCCAAGGTAAGGACACCCCTATTTTACCATTCCAACAGAAATATTTACCCTCTATTTTTTTAGAAATGTCCATGCAATCCCTAAATGTTCATATTTGTTGCAGGTGACTTTTCCAGTTGAAGAAATCAAACCTTTGTGGAGCTGTTTTTATGGAATTGTATATTAAATACATCTATTTTCGTATCTGCTTCTCTCATGGTTATTTCTGATTGTGCAAAAGATGAGATACGACCTAAATCTGTAAAGTGAAGATGCTGTATAGCAGGGGATATAAACTTATGGTAGTTAGCTATTGTCTCAAACCCTTAACACCGCAGAAAAAAAACATTGAAATCACAAAATAGTTATATATACTATCTATTTGTGCATATGATAAAACAACAAATATACATGTGAATAAAAATTAAATTTACGCCTGTTCTGACATGGTAGAGTGGAGTAGAGGGTGGATGCAGAGGGAGGGGTGGGGGACGTAAGGAGGTGGTGGATTGAAAGTGAAACAGATTTTAAACCTTCCACTTGCGAGACTTGTCATTAGGTTCCTTTACTTTAATCGCCTCCCTATTTTCAACAATTGTTTGGTTACAGCCATGCAATGTAGCAGAGTTGGTGTGCGTCTTCGTATTTTTTGATAATTGCAAGCTTAGTTACCATGGTTATGTTTATGCTTCTCTTTAGCATCACTTTATCCATAGCAGATTAATATATTACAAATAACATGGTGTATTGCACTAATTCAAAGTCTTCACGAAGCACACAAGATCTAGAACTAAGATGGCTCAGGAGCACTCGTCTTGGGATCAAGGGATCCCAGTTCGAATCCCGGCTCATCCGCGTTACTTGTCGAAGTGTCCTTGGGTAAGACACTGAACCCATAATATCCCCAACAAGCAGGTTCGCGTCTTACATGGCTGCAATACCAGGCTGCTATTGGGAAATGTGGAGCACATTGTAAAGCGCTTTAGGAAGTCATTGACTTGAAAAACGCTATATAAATGCAGATCATTTCATAGAAAGTTATTGTGGGAGGTAGTTCAGCCAATAGCTTATTTGTGTATTCAAGGTGTGGTGAAGCAAACCAATAGCAGTCCAGCATATAATATTATGTCGACCAATAGCGGACAGGTATTTTACAGATAGAACTTAATGTGCATGAGCGCTGCAGGCAAATTTTGAAATTTATAAGTTTGGGGGTCTGGGAAATTGGCAATATTTTATGGTGGGGAAGATGTAAAGAGGTGCTGGAAAAATCATTTTGTTCCATACCGTAAAGTAGAAAAGTGGCTACTGCAGGAGTCTCCAAAATTGTGCTCGTAGGCACTAGTTCGCCCCCTAAGACCACCTTAGTAGCCTGCGGGCAGATTCTGAAGATAGCTCCCTAGTGATGGGTCATTGTGATTTTCCAGGAAATTTGTTTTCAAACGGGCATATTTTAGTGGTTGACAGTCTATTTTGACTCAACTTCTAATAATTATGACCTGGTAATTATATAGTAATTACAAAATAACACAAGAAATTGTCATTTTGGAAAAACATATCAAGTTGGTCGCCCTTAGTGCTAACTAATAATAAATAGTAGCTCTGCAGCCTGGTCATCCTGGAATGGGGATTACCGCATGTGTGGTCCCTTTTCAAGGTTTCTTCAATTTCCTTATTGTTAGGTTTTTGAGTTTTTTCCTTGCCCTCATGTAGGATTTAAATCAGGGGATGGTGTGATAATAGTTTGTGGTTTGCAATAATCTGTGGTTTCTGCAGCCCTTTGAGACTCCTTGTGATTAAGGGCGTCACAAATAGACTTGACTTGTCTCTTGGCTTACAAATGATTGGTGACCCATGGTCTACTATATTTCTAATTTGGAGAAAAAGTGTTAAATTGGCAAAGGGGTGTGCGCTACACAAATTGCAGTATCAGAAATTTGCAAGATCCTTTGCTTCCAAAAGCAACAGCGACTTTGTTAGGTGCTGCTCAACTTGGTGTCTCAGCACTCGCCGAGACCCCCTGCAGAAGAAGCTCCCACAATTCCTCAGCCTGGGATAAGAGAGGACAAATAAGCCAATCAGCGCTGAGCACTTGTAGTGTTCCCCGACCACCCCCGGCGCTTGTCTGGCTTTGCAGATATAATTGTGAGGAATCAGATTTGCGCTTGTACGATTTTGCCTCTTCATCATGTAAGCGTTCCACAGCAGCCTTCCCCGTTCCTGCGTCTCAGCGAGGCGGTGTTAAAGGCCCCCCTCTTGCCGTCTCATTTACCTACTGTGGTGTCACAGAAACCTTCACAAGGGCCTGCACAAGACAAAGAAAACATAATTTGTGCTCAAACAAGCTTTTGTGCTTTTCTTCCCCTTAAATTTCCCTTGAAGGATTTCTTACATGCATTGATTTTCATAAACATCAGAACGATTTTGAAGTACGAGTGAAGACGCAAAGATGCACTTTTCTGGGATCGTAACTCTTTGAACTTCCTGTTTTACAACGTGCACATACAATAAAACCTTACTTTCTATGACAGGGATGATAGACTGTCATAAATAATTGGTTTTTGGAGTAACGCGTTACAAATGAAAGCGTTTCTTGAGCAAAATTACTTTTCTTAGGGTTTGTAGAGGTGCTTGAAGTCCTTGAAAATTCTCAAATGTTAATGTATTTTTAAAGTTTATAAAGCGCTTGAACTTTGGGTGACGTGCTTTTAGATTATTGAAATGGTTGCCATGTTTTTGGACAGTCTGCATCGATAGACTATGCATTAAATGAAGAAAACTAAAACAATGCTGTAGACACTGTTAGCTTAAAATGTGATTTTAAGGATCTGCTGGTAGTATACAAAATCATGCATGGACTTGCTCCCTCGTATCTTTCAGATTTAATGTCCCCCTATGTTCCGGTCCGGAGCCTTCGCTCTGAAAACGGTGGTCTACTAGTGATCCCAAGAGCCAAGAAGAGATCCGCAGGCCCCGGTGCTGTGGAATGCTCTTCCCCCTGAGATTCGATCTGCAACCTCAGTGGAAATGTTTAAATCTAAGCTTAAAACACGCTTCTATTCTATAGCATATGAATAACCTATATTTCCTGTTGACAATATTTGTGTATTATTTGCCCTCATGTAGGTTTTAGATCAGGGGATTGTGTCATAGTAGTCTGTGGTTTGCAATAATTGTGGTCTGTGGAGCCCTTTGAGACTCTTTGTGATTAAGGGATATACAAATAAACATGACTAGACTTGGTGGCTTAGTTTTGCCATTGCATCTCTTTTCTTGTGATTAACGTCAGCGGGCATTATTTTTAATGGCATTCCCCGACAAAGTGTAATCGCTTCTTTTAGGTCGCCCCCAAGAGGACAGTTGCATGATACACCTAAACCGACAAACGGGTCGCCGCGGAGGTCCCACTTCCGCGTTCAGAGCGGCCTGCTTCCCGCGCCCAGCGATCATCGGGAACGGACAAACGGGTCAGTAGCTGAGACAGGAGAGCAAAAACGTGGTAGGGGTCGGAAGCGAGTCTTGAGCCAGGAAAGGAGAGTAGATGTGGTCAAGATCAAAAATTTGTCGAAAGCGGGGGACAGACAGGAGCAAAAACAGTTTGGAGTCAGGGTCATAAAAAGGCTTGCCTAGTGTAAACTGAGGCTCGCAGACGGACTGACAACAGGTGACAGATAGACGTGGGTTTAACTAGTGACAGGGAGCCAATCAGAGTCCGAGGCAGTTGGCGCCAAAAGAACGGGCAAAGGTGATGCACATCAGTAATCATGACATTATGAAGCACACGAGATTCTGATTTGTATGAATAAAAGGCTAGGTATTGTGGGAGGGAGTTCAGCAAATAGAATGAAAGCCTTTTCATGAAAAAACCAATACCAGAGCATATAACATGCAAAATGGTTTGTTGTTGATGTTGTAAAGTGGGTAAAATCCTGTAAAGACGGACCAAAATAACATTCACACCGTTAAGTGAAAACATCATAAGTCTGTAGCCAAGGGGGTCTACTGTATTTTGCAAAGTTTTCTAGGGTCATTACAATGGGAGTTTCTTGTTTTTATTGTCGGCAAACAAGATTCTTTTGATGAAACTTATTGTTTCTTGTTAAAAAACTTTATTCATGACTGCCCGAGGGGATTTGAGTCGACGCTTGTATCCAGCATCTAGGCTATCACATAAAATAACACACTTGCAAGTGTATTAATTCCGATTCATTTGAATTTCATTTCAGCCTGGCACAAAAACATTTTAAATTCCTAATTAAAATCCTATACAACAAGATCAAATTTTGAAAACAAATCTGAATACAAAATAATTGCGGGCTCGCTTCTATTTACAAACACGAGGTCCTTTAATCATCCATGGAGAAAAATAAAGGTGTCTCACACATTGACCCCCACCCCTCCAAGTTAAATGTCCCCACCGCTACAATGCCAAGCCTCTATAAAGACATTAATATTTGATGTGATCATGGGCTTCCATAAGCAAATTTCACTCTAGCGAGCGAAGCCAAAGCATGATTAATTTAGTATTTCTCTCCCTTTCAACAACACAGGGCCCCCGGCCACATAGCCGGGCGCACTTTGAAACCAATGTAGCAGGTCCTAAATCATCATCAGCATCGTCATTCAGCATCATGTGGCTTCTGGGACACGTATGTTCTTGCACGGCGTCTGGACCAGTGTGATGTTCATCTTTTTGGTCCACCTCAGGCTGGTTAGGCTTGTCCACTGCAGGTTTGGCTCTTTCGACCTCCACAAAGAACATCACCTCAGTAAGGAAATTACCTCAAGTTATATTATATCTATATTTCTGACACTCAAAAGTTACAGTGTGTAATAATTAACCAGTACAGACGCTGCCCGACCTATAAACTAGTTAGGCTCCTGACGATTGTTCGTAGGTTGAATTTGTTCGTAAGCTGCTTCAGTGCTATATTTCGTATGTTTAAGGTTCGTATAAGTAACCTGTATTGTTTTGTACTAAGAAATAAACATCTCATAAAATAATGTGCTTTATAAATACAAATAAACTGAAGTTTAACTTACTTTTGGGAGATGCACTTCAAGAGGTCCTCTTCTGTGGTAAAAAGTGGCCAAAAAAGCTTTCTGAATATTTTCTCAACTGCATCAAGCTTTTTTATTCCACTTTTGTTACAAAAGAAACGGATCCCCTCTTCTTTAAACTATTCTACAACCATATTGAATGGATGCGCGAGATATTAAACAATAAAAACGTCAAAGTTCTTAGCGCGCTACCATGCAGTACACGTTGTTATGATTACACACTAACCAGAAAGTAGAAGCCAGATTTCTTATCATGGTGGATGCTGGGCTCTCACAGCGCTACTACATGCCTCTAGCGGAGGAATGAAGCACTACAGGAATTTAGTCTACTCAGAAAAAGGTGAACACAATAAAAAATTTAACTTACAGCAATGTCTGGATATTTTCCGACATCCCGAAAAAAATGATCGTATCTACCGTTTTGCGGAAGTCGAATGGTCGTAAGTAGGGGAGCGTCTGTTGTGGCTTTAAATGTAGCTGAAGTCTGTGCAAAATTCCTTGCGTCAGAAAGGTTTATTTTAAACAGCGACAGGACATGAAAGCTGGTGTTAATCCCCACCAGCGACAATATATGACCGAGTGAGTTTGATACATCCGGAGCAGCTGAAAAGAGCAAAAAGATGAGTTGGTCAGAGCTTGTGTAAGTAAATAACAAGCGGCTAGTGCGAGAAGCTACTAAAAGGCAAGTAATAGATTGCAAGAGCAATCCAGAACTTGCCATGTGTTGGGATTATGAATCACAGTACACTTACCTGACATGAGCGGTTGGAGAAGGAAACAGTGGAAGATGACAAGCACCAGATGCCAGAATCACGGAACTCGAAACATTTGCTTCCATGACCAGCTATGGGAGGACAAAGCATGCTTTATTTACACAGTGCAGCTAACAGTTATCATAACAGCTAGCAACAAGCTATATTCTGCAGCCAAGTGGCTAACATGGCAAAATGTTAAAGATGCTTGAGACTTCCTGACCATCACAGGCAAGTGACACTGAAGGACAAAGGAAGAGCAGCAAACAATATCCGTGGTAGCTACCAGCTAGCCATAGCTTGCAGCCAAATAGCTATCATGAGTGGCTAGAGAAGGAAATATTGAGGGAAAAAAAGTCAAAGATGCTTTAATCACAGGACTCGGTCACCATCACATGCAGGTCTATCAATACCTATAGCAGCTAAAGGCAGGCCATACATAGCCTGCAGTCATTTGTCCTACCTGAGTGACTAGAGAAGGAAAACAGTAAATATAAGTCGAAGGTGCCTGGATGACGGGACTTGACAACCATTTCGTGCAGGGCTCAGCTGTGCAATGCGAATGACACTGAAGTATGGAGAAAGCTTTTTATTGACACTCAGCTGCTATCAATAACGATAGCGGCTAGAGGCAGGCTATTGCCTGCAGCCATGTGACATGAGTGGCTAGAGAAGAAAACATTGAAAAATGTTGAATATGCTTGAATCACGAAACTTCCTGACCATCACAAGCAGGGCTCGTCTGTTGAAGGCCATTGTCACTGAAGGACAAAAGAAGAGCAACAAACAATATCCGTGGTGGCCAGCGGCTAGCCATAGCTAGCAGCCAAATGGCTATCATGAGTGGCTAGAGAAGGAAATAGCGAGGGGAAAAAGTCAAAGATGCTTGAATCACTGGACACGGCTACCATCACATGCAAGTTTAACAATACCTATAGCGGCTAACGGCAAGCCATACATAGCCTGCAGTCAATTGGCCTACCTGAGTGACTAGAGAAGGAAAACAGTAAATATAAGTCGAAGATGCCTGGATGATGGAACATTGTGATTACCACAAGTAAGGCTCAGCTGACAAAGGAAGGAGGAAGCAAGCTTTGCTTATACGGATCGGCTAATAATAAGAGTGGTGAGCCATAGCCTGCAGCCAAGTGGCTATAATGAGTGGCTAGAGAAGGAAACAGTGAAAAAAAAACATGAAAAATGCCTGAATCATCCAACTAGGGCGTTCGGAAGCCAGCGGTTTATTATCACAAGTTTCTAACCCCCACTCTACGTAAATTTTACTTCGCGATCACCACCTTAGAATGGATTATAGTCGCATCCCACAGGTCTACTGTAGTTGTTTTACTCTACCTGAATTAGGTAATACATTCACATTTTCTTGAACTAATAAATTCTATTAATCTCGACATGTTTGCCTGAACTGTGCTCATTGCAGCCCCATTGACTTTAATGAGGCCGTACACTAACCTGATCACTGTACAGTTGAACTCCATTAAAGATAACGTGCTTGTGCAGATGCTGCAGGACACCGACAGGCTGCCCCCCGACACCCCTCCAGTATACACACATCGATCGGCCCTCTGATTTGCAGCACGCAATCCGATGCTCTGTGACAGCTTGTAACTGAGGTTAAAGATGGCAATTTAATTATGTGTCAAAGGTCACATTAAATTCTGACCCTTGACCCCCCGACTGCGGCACCATCTGATTAGTGACAATCGTGCACGACGGTTTTGGGTATGCGCGAATGGTAAAAGGCAGATAGTAAACGGAATATGCGGACTTAGTACTTACTTCTGATGTTTTGTGTAACTTGCCTAGAGGGTAGAATGTGTGTGCATTGGTACCTTTAATTGGTTCTGAGAGTAGCTTTGTAAGCTGAAAAATTCGTAAGTAGAGGCGCCTTTTCAATGTAAATGCGCTAATCCGTTCCAAACCCCGCAAAAGTATTTTAATAAATCATAACAGAGCATCAGAACATATTGAAATTTGATTACTGCACAATAAACAGAAAACGAAAGGCACATAAAGTAAATAAATGAAGAATAAAGGAAATGTTCTAAATATTTTCAAGATACACAGTAACAAAACTTCAATGGAGTCATTCTTTCTTTTACAGTCTTTACTGTATAATGCTGTCTGATGTGTTGGTTATATCATTCTTTGTTGCCTTCGCTCTGACTTTGCTGAAATGTGTTGTTACTCAGATACATGATCATTTTCAGTTATCGTTCTGAAAACAAATGAATTCACTGATAATTGGTCATTTGGGTTTCTGAGCCGATACTACTTTTTAAAATGTTTTTGTTTTTTCAAATATTTTTCCCGATATTTTTGTAGATGTAAACAAAACACATTTTCATTCAGTTGTCAGAAGAGTTGAATTATTCCAAGAATATCTTTCCAATTTTAAAATACTTCTTACTAATTATTATTATAGAAACTGTCATGATTACTGATGTGACTCAGCTGTGCCCCTCTCATTTGGCGTCACCCGCTGCGGGTTCTGATTGGCTGCCTGTCACAATTCGATCCCAGTCCTGTCTGTCCCCTGTTGTCAGTCCGTCTGCGAACCTCAGTGTATACTAGGCAGGCCTTTTTCGACCCTGACTCCCACCTGTCCCGTTTTTGCTCCCGTCTGTCTCCGGCTATGACCTGTTTTGATCCTGACCCCGTCTGCTCTCCCGTTCAGGCTTACGACTCGTTTCCAACCCCGACCACGCCTGGATTTCCCAGTCCCGGCTACCGACCAGTTTTTCAGTCCCTGACACCGCCATCGCTCGCTACGGAAGATCCACATCCGTGTTCGGATCACAATCCGAGTACGAGGGCGAGCGACTTGCTTCCCGCGTCCAGCGAACACCGGATCGTGGGTGCAGCCCTTCCTCTTTCCTCCAATAAAACTTGTGAGAAACGTCACGCAATTGGGTCCTGTTTCCGTTCTGGCCCTGACAGAAACGTTTTTATGAACTTGTTTTTCTTGTCAAAAATGAAAAGTAATACTTAAAAATTTCAAAATCGTCTTATTTTTTTCCTGATCTTAGCAACAAATACTTATTTTAATACATCTTAATACTGGAAACATTGTTTGTCAAATATTTTTAGCTAGTTTTGCAGATTTTTTATGAGAAATAAATGAAAACGGGGAAAGACTTTGATCAATGTATACATTTTTTAATGTTCGTAAAACAGAGGGTCACCAACGTGGTTGTCCGAGACTTGCTCTGAAAATAGCTTGCCAGTGAATGAATGAATGAATGAATAGTTGCATGAATGAATGAAAACTCTAGCTTAGGAGGTAGAGCACCCGTCTTGGGATCTAATGAGATGAGATGAGATCTTCCAAAAGGGGGTAGTCAGAAGCAAATGCTTATGTTCCCTACCCCTTCATCTTCCTTATTAAACACACCAATTAAATAACAACAATTGTAATACTATTAATAATAACAGTTATGGTATAACAACAGCAACAATAGCACAAAGTTAATCATAGTTCTAGACGCACTATTCCCAATCTCTCGTATCACTCATACCCGATTTTCTTCATCTCTGTATTCCGCCAGGAACGTTTTTTTGCATTTAAATTTGAACAAGTGAATAGTTGGACATTGTTTGATCTCGTCTTGCAAACCGTTCCAGAGCTTGACTCCACACACAGACACACACATACTTCTCCTGGTGGTTCTCACCTTTGGGATCATGAATTCACTACAGCCCCTTAAGTTATAATTTCCTTCTTTCCGAATGAATAATTTATGGATGTTTTCTGGCACCATGTTTTTGTTGACCTTAAATAGCAGTTGTGCAGTGAAAAGTTTTACTAAATCATATAATTTTCTGGTGATCCCAAGAGCCAAGAAGTGTTGTGCTGGTTCGAGAGCGTTCTCCATCCGGGCACCGGTGCTGTGGAATGCTCTCCCCCCTGAGATCCGATCTGCAACCTCAGTGCAAATGTTTAAATCTAAGCTTAAAACACACTTCTACTCTATAGCATATGGATAACCTATACTTTTCTTGGACAATATTTCTGTATTATTTGTGATTGCAACATCCTTTGCTGTCTGGTAATCCTGAAAGGGGGATGCCACATGTGCGGTCCCTTCTCAAGATTTCTTCATTTCCCTCATGTTGAGGTTTTTGAGTTTTTCCTTGCCCTCATGTTGGTTCCAGATCAGGGGACGATGTAATAATAGTCTGGAAAAATAGTCTGTGTAATAACCTGTGCAGCCCTTTGAGACTCAAATAAAAATGACTTGACTAATAATTTGGACTGCAGGAATAAAATATTAGTATGATCTCGATATCCTACCCTGTGTATAGTTGTAATTTCACGTTTTTGGAGGATAAAAAGGGGCTGTAGTGAACTTTTGTAATTATTGCCTCAGACTTCTGCACAATATGTTAAGTCTGGCAGAACAATATAATAAATGTGTGGTCGACTTAGCCTATTTCAACTATATAAAACAATCGTGTATCACAGCTCCATTGCGTACCACCTCTTTGTTGTTATCTATCATTACGAGCTCTTTGTGCTAGGACAAGGTAGTGGGCGTCGTCAAACCCCAGGATGCAAGGCATATGCAAATGATCGACCAATTGCAGATATACAAACATGTACCCCTGGCCCAGGCGCTCTAATGGCCACCGCCCTCCCCTTTTCTGGCTTGCTCAATGGCTCATTAAGATATCTGCACGGTTTATTATGTGAATAAGTCACGGCTGGCTTGTTATGACCCTCCAGGTTCCAGTTTGTGCCGCAAGATGTGTAGCGCTCAATTAGGCCGCCCGGCCGGTGGAGTTAACCCTTCGGGTTCGCCGTACAGTGTTGAGGCGGTAGGTGAAGCGGTCGGGATCAAAAGATCAATCCTAATACAGTGCTAGCAAGCTGACCTCTCAGATGTAATAAAGGCCCCATCGTTCACCCTTGGGGCCGATTGGGTGCTTCCCACCCCATGAACAAAGCTGGTATCTTTAAATTAGCTGACTGCCGTGGCCTGCAGGTAATTGCATTAGTTTATCAACGTTGGGCGCAATTTATTACTCGCCGTGACAAGGCTAGCATCCCGGTGTTAATGTCCGCAGTGAGGGGACAGGGAAATAAGGCTTTTGTGTGCTGTGTAAAGAAATGCTGAAAGAATAACAGGAATTGTGGTCTTGTTCACAAAAAAATCGGCTTTAATATTTAATGAAACTCAAATTAAAAATAACCATATGGTGGACTGAAGGATAGCACGATTGATTCAGCATAATATGGGATGTGTTTGAAATATTGTGATCGTTATGAAAAACTTCAAGATGACCATCATAAAACATTATTATTTCATTCTTGTTAAACATCTCTTTAATACATTAACATTTTATTACATGTATATGTAACCGCAGTGTACCTGTCCCACCAAAGATCCACATTCACGCTTGACTGGATAATGAGGTTTTTATAACAGTTTCTGCAAATGAAATGAGTCACAACACGTGATTAGCGTCTGTGCTGGCTTTGATCTCTTTGATCTCGTTGGCAGCTCGCTCTGTAGACTGCCCAAAGCATATCAAAGAGCTTTCTTTTCAATTTACATAAAATACATTTTAGAATATCACAATACATTTTTACATCCATTTTAACAAGATACTTTTAACAAGAGATTGTATAGTGTTTTTTTACGTTTACAATGAATTCAACATATTTTTCTTTAGTCTAAATTTTAACCAACATCATCCTTTTTTTATATATGAGAAAATCAAAATAAGAACAATAATGAGTATAAAAACGGGTACAATTTACCTGCAAATGAAATGAGTCACAACACGTGATTAGCCTCTCGGCTGGCTTTCATCTCTTTGATCTCTACAAGGGGAATTAACATTTTAGCACAACAGAAACAAAACGAAAATAAATCCAATCAGCTTGACAACATCAATCACATTACTTTGCATGTTGAGAGATTTGTCAGCTGTGGTTATAATGTTTAAAATGAACTTTTTTTGTGGAGCACCAAAAGATGTGTCCTATCGTTGGCAGCTTGCTCTGTAGACTGCCAACAAAACCCGCTATCCAGTCACATGTCAAAAGCCAAAACAAACCCTACCCCACACCAGCAGGTGGCACTGTTGGACTCATCATTGCAGGACACTTACCAAAAACTATACACATATTTCAGCAGGAATTTCAATAAAACAAAAGTTATTATTACATCCGTTACATATACATTACAAAAAAACAGCAATTTACCCTCAGATTGTATGTGCTATAAAAAAAAGTAGATGTGTTTTTAATTTGCAGAAAAGGTACTAGTTTGATTTAATTCCGATCTTTTTTTAACTATATTTTTAAATCGAGCAGAATCATCTCATTTTGGACGCTTATTATTTTTCTTATTTTACAATTCTTCAAAACAATTAGTTAAAAAATATATATATTTGTCACGGTTGCCCAGCCCGTGTGGCACCAGCTGCGGCTCATTCACAGATTGGCTTTCTGTCTATTTAAGCTCAGTGTTCTCATTTTTCCTTTGTCAGTCCGTCAACGAACTTCTGCCCCGCAAGACGTTTCGACTCGGCCCTGTTCGTGTTGGTATTTCCTATCCGGTATTGTTCCCGTTTATTTTGTCCTGTTTGATTTCGGTTTCCAGTTTTGTTTCCGTATATTTTCGTGCTGTTTAATGATTTCTCCAGTTTTCGTTCTCGTCTAGTTTGTCCTGTTTATTTTCGATATCCTGTTTCATTATCTTTCCTGTCTGTCCCGTCCTGTCCGGTATCGACCCCATCTGTCCGATATCAACTCGGGCAGTTGGTATCGATCTCGTCGGCCTCTGGCTTCCTATCATTTCATGCCAGACTGCTGCCTAACGTGCATGACTCTCCATTTCCCGTAAAATAAAAGGCTTGTGTGAGTACGTCACGCGTTTGGGTCCTGATCCTGTTCTGGTTCATGCCAATATTTTAAGTGATACTTTTCTCATTGTTTTGTCCTGATTTTAAGGACCACCTCAGTACTGTTCTATACCGCTTACATGGAAATGTGAACAAAGACATTTCATTTTTCTATTGTTGGGACCAATCAATGAAAAGTAATAACATTTAAAATGAAATAAAATGTAATTCTGGGGATTATTTTATGGGTTTTCAATAACACAGTGGCAGGTCGTTTTCGACCAAAAAAACAAGAGAAGGGAAAAATAATAAGAAAAAAAATCTAACAATTTTAAGTACATAAATAGACAATAGTAAATGATTTAATCGATAGTAAATAATCGAATAATTGTTGTGAAAAGATAGTGGGATAGTGGGATTGTGGACGCGTTAAGGATGGGCTGGGCACACCCGTATGATGCGGCAGGGGTAAACCAGTGAAAGCTGTCGGGCCCTGCTGTTGAACAGAAGAGTGTGTTGTGTCACCCTGACCCGAGTGACATGGCCGCTTTCTGGTGTCCCATTTCATTTGGAGGGACGAAAGCATGACCAACTTAGGTGCCGAGGTGCCTAACTTGTTTGGGTGTTTGGGCAATTGGGTTGGCCATGGTCCCAAAATTTTTGTGTGTGTTTTTTGCTTTTTTTTTTCTCCCCTTTTATTTTCTTTGTTATTGTATGTGTTGTCTTGCTGTCGGTCACCCGTCTTGAGGGATATGACCAAGGTAGATAGATAGATAGATAGATAGATAGATAGATAGATAGATAGATAGATAGATAGATAGATAGATAGATAGATAGATAGATAGATAGATAGATAGATGGATAGATAGATAGATAGATAGATAGATAGATAGATAGATAGATAGATAGATAGATAGATAGATAGATAGATAGATAGATAGATAGATAGATAGATAGATAGATAGATAGATAGATAGATAGATAGATAGATAGATAGATAGATAGATAGATAGATAGATAGATAGATAGATAGATAGATAGATAGATAGATAGATAGATAGTAATAATCGAAAAATAAAATCCAAGTACTACCTTGTAAATCTGCCTATCCTAATATTCTTTTTTTTAAGCCTTTTAATCACATGTACATCCTGAAGTGCCACATTTTATTAATGTTATAGACATTGTTTACTATGTTGTTTTCAATGTCAATAAAGACAATTCAAATTCTAAAAATTATACTTCTAAATCACTATCAGCCCAGGAAACAACATTCTTTTTACCTGGAAATATGATTATTCTACTGATTTTACTCAAATTTCTCCTGAGTTTTCATACGGCACTTTTTCAATGAAAACACGTATGAATAAAACATATTTGGATTGATTTTATGTTCACGCAAAATCACCCTTTTTATCCATCTCAAGAAAGCGGCCATTTTGCCACTTCTGTCGATTAATAGTGATGTCACCTTTGTTCAGGTTTGACCATTCACTGGTTAATTGATTTTGTTAAATGGCCTCTATTGTTGAGCCCTGTTTGTGATTTGGGGTGTCTTGTGCAGGAGAGGACTTCTTATTTCCCCACAGTCACGCGTCGGTTGGTTGTTTGTGTAGGAGTCTTTTCGGAAGGACTGAAGTGGGGCCTGTCCTTCTGACCATCACGTTCTGTACTGTGTTATTGATCAGCATCATTTGAAATGGTCCAGTGTAGCATTCCTCAGGCTTTTCTGGTCTTTTGGTTTGAGCTAGTGATACAATCACCTGGAACACCTGTTGACGAAAACAAAATATTTTTATGACCACTAAGCAATTGAGCTCATGATTTTTCATTTCGGGCGAAATTCTACAGAGGCCCCCATTCTGACATCAGAAACCCTCCACACTCCATTGGGGATTGGATGTAAGACCTCCATCATTCGCACTGGTGCAACATTTTGAAATAGATGAGGGACTCAGTATCTGTCGGGATAAATGTGGACACAAAATAAGATTCTAGATTTTTTTTTTTTACAGAAAACGAATCAGCATCGGAGAGTGTACAGAAAATGAACCACAAAGTTTACTAGAATCTTTAGAATTCAAAGGCATCAAAGTTACTTTAACAGAGTTATAAAAAAATGGATACCATGGGGGACCAGACTATTTAAGCACAGAATAAATAAGTATGTACATAACTTGTAAGTACCAGATTTTTAGTACAAGTCGGTAAGTAAGTACCAGAAAGTTAGTACAAGTATGTAAATACCAGAAAATTAGTACCGCCACAAAATTAGGAAGTAGAAAGTTAGTACTAGTAGGAAAGTAAGCTAGAGAAACATAGTACCACAAGGTACCAGAAGGTTAGTACCAGTAGGTAGGTAAAAAAGTGTCTGAAAGTAAGAAAATAAGTACCAGTAATAAAGTACTAGAAAAAAACTACCAGCAAGTAAGAACCATTACGTACTAGTGGGTAAGTTAGATCTTTAACCAGAAAGCATTGTACTTAAGGACAATTGGCTTTGGGACCAGTCACTCGAGCCTTTTACGGCGTCAATTGCAAGTCAAGGTCTCAAATACAGATAGGACTAAACTCTATAATAGGACTAAAATACAGTCCTGTTGAAGTACTTTCCTACTAGGTATGGTTGAGGGATGCACATTTTGCTCTTCTTGGTATCATGGAACAGAACTCAGCATGCTCACTTGGAGATTTTGTTGATCAGTTTTCTACGAGTTTAAACATTATTACCTAAATCTGATGCTCCCACAAAGTTTATTTCCTCATCACACTCGGACTAATCGAAAAATCCTGCAGCCATCCGTCGCGTATTGACAAGCAGGTTATACTATAATCACTACAAGATTAGCACCTGCTTGAAACTTTTATGAGAGCAGGCTTTCCGCATCGGGTCTTTGAGTCAGATTGGGATCTACTCACACACACACACATAAAAACAATAAAATGGCCTTGGAAACGATTACTTCGGACGCTCACTTGTACTGTATGTTGATCGTTGCCAGTTATCTACAGTAACTGTGTTCCTATTTAAGTCTTTTGTTCACGTTACTTGAATAATTGCTGAAAGATGACCAAAAAACCCCAACCATTCAGCACAAAAGAAACGTTAAGTTGGTGAGATATTGAGAGATAAAAATAACAACAAAATATACGTCCTTAAATTACTTGCAAAACATGAGATTTATAAAACATCGTACTCGCAAAAATTAAATTATAAACATGAGCCATATCAATAATCTAACTTTACTGACTATACATATAAACTATTAATCCCAACAATTGATAATCAACTTAATGTATATCACTTTCCCGCCCTTCTAGCAGTCCTTGACCTGGATTTTGCACATTTTCTGATAGTACTAGCTGCATTAGCAAATAGCATCTGCTTGATTGTTAGCTTGTCTCTAGCCGCCATCACCATTTTAGCAGTGAATCCTTAATAATTTTGTAGATAATGCCAATCTCACAGACTTTAACTATGATGCTAGAACTGTGGACATTCCAGCTAGCTGCTAATGATAGTATTTTCGCATTAATACCTGATTTTTAACCCTGTTCAGAAATCAAAAACATTAACTAAAACATCAAATGTTTTCTTCATTTAAAGCACAAATGTGGTCCAGAAAGTGCTGATTTGTCACCAAAGTATTGGGTGGGTGTTAATTTTATAGTTTAATAATAATAATTATTATTATAAAAATAATGATAATAATAGTAATGATGATGATGACAATGACGATGATGATAATACATTTGACTTCAAATCGCCTTTCAGGACACCTTAGGTCGCTGTACACAGAATATCAAAGAACAGTGAAATAAAAATAAAAGAAAAAAATAATACACATCAAATAAAAAGAAAATAAAGTTAAAAAGGGTGCAGTATGTGAAGCAGTTAATTATGAATAGACCAGCCTGAAGACATGTGTTTTGAGACCAGATTTGAAGCTTGACAGGGCAGCAGGATTCCAGGGATCAGGTGGTAATGAGCTCCAGAGCTGGGGGGCAGAGCGACTGAAAGCTCTGCTCCTCATGAAGCTGAGACATACAGCGGGTAATGTTGGATGAAGGTAGGAGGAAGATCTGAGGGTTTGGGATGGTGTTGCAATATGAAGGAGGTCTGAGAGGTAGGGAGAGGCAAGGTTATGAATGACCTGGTTGGTGTAATTCTTTGGTTGATTGGGAGCCAGTGGAGTTGCTGAAGTACAGGAGTGATCTGATGGTGAAAGGGGTTCTTAGTGATAATGCAGGCAGCAGATTTCTGGACCAGCTGAAGTTTATGGAGGGACTTTTGAGGTAGACCATCGAGGAGGGAATTGCAGTGGTCAAGGCGTGAGGTGACAAGGCTATGGTCACAAGTAGTTAGTAGATACTCAAAGTAAAGAGCGAATACATCAATGGATTTTGAACTTGCAAGGAGAACAGGAGAGAGGCCAAACCGATAAGAAATTCCAACATTTTCCAAAAGCCCTCCCCTGAGCCTTGTTTTTTTATGAAGTATTTTCGGTTACAAAAGCAGATCTGCCCAAAAGGGTGCAGAAATTAAAGACAGCAACATGATTGTCTGATAGTTACAATGACATAAACAGAGCAAACTAGTTAAAACAACAAACAACAGTAAGGTATAGTAGTTCAAATAACGAACTGGCAAACTATGCAATATACTTTGCAGCTGTACAATATTAAAGATAGAATATACCTATCAGCTGGAAGAATCGTGTTTTAAAGAATTATGATATACAAGCAGAACGGCCCAGTGTTGCGAGCAGGGTTGGGTAGGGTTACTTTAACTTGATTTCTTTCAATTACTTTTGGATTACTCCAATACCAAATATGCTGATAAAAGACAAAATAAACTAAATATGAATAAAATTATGACTCACAACACGTGGTAAGCTTTCTCTCCTGGCTTTGATATCTTTGATCTCCAGCAAAAATAACATAAAATGCGACAGAAACAAAATGAAAAGAAATCTAAACAGCTTGCCAACATCATTTTTTGCCATTCCATGTATCCCGTTACTCCCCAAGCCTGCACAAAATGTAGTAATTTTATTCATATTTAGTTTCTTTTGTCTTTTATTAGCATATTTGGTATTGGAGTAATTCAAAAGTACAGTGGAACTTCGGTTTACGAACGCCTCTCAGTTTAAACAAATCCGTGTCCGACCAAAAATTTCGAGAAATTCTTACTTTGCTGTTGGGTCAAAAAATCGGCGTTCGAACGCCAGTAATGCGTGAGTGCGTACGCTAGGGTGCGATGCTGAGCGGCGTACGGGTGTTTTAGCCCCTTATTATGCCTCTGAAGAAAGTCGGTGCAAGCAGCAAAGTTGCTACTGGTGAACAAAGAAAAGTAGTGCGTACAACTATTGCATTTAGGAAAAAAATAATAGCCAAATATGAAGGAGGTGTGCAAGCGCCTTCTGCTGACTACCACAAAGGTAAGAAATCCTATTCATAAGATTACAATAACGCGAACGTACGATTAGCCTGGGTTAGCTTTAAGTTTACGTTAAACGTTCAGGGTGTTGGAACAGAGCCCAACATTGAGGGTGTTGGAACGGAGCCCCTTTTCCAATGAACCGCTCACCACTTGGTGCTAAATGACTTGTAAACGACCTGATTTTTTTATTTTTAGACGTTCATGTTAGGGGAATCTTTCGTACGGAAGATTACGATAACACGAACGTACGATTAGCCTGGGTTAGCTTTATGTTTACATTAAACATTCAAGGTAAATATTCATGGTGTTGGAACGGATTAAAACAATTTACATTATTTTTAATGGGAAAAATGATTTCGGTGATCGAACAAATCGGTTTTCGAACAGGGTTCTGGAACGGATTATGGTCGAGAACCGAGGTTCCACTGTAATTGAAAGTAATCAAGTTAAAGTAACCCTACCCAACCCTGGTTGCGAGCCATAGCTGTTGAAACCAGTGTTGGGCATGTAACTCTAAAAAGTAATTAGTAATAGTTACTCACTATTGAGTCAGTAACTGAATTACTCGATAGTAAAAAAGTAACTAGTTAACATAGAAAGTAACTATTTCCGTTACTTTAAAAAGGAGTTAGTGCATGTCAAATAATTAAATTTTTCTGAGCAGTACTGAATAGAGAATAACAGACGGGTAATTGTGTTATAGAAATTTATAATATTTATTGTACTTCAAGAGCAACAGATGTATTTGTAGTAGACGCACAAAGGGACAATGGGGACGAAACTGGGACTTAAAAACATGTTCTTTTTAGTAGTATTTTAGTTAGTATTATATTTTTTGTCATGATATTATTACTATTTTCATTCGCCGAGCCAGATTAAAAAGCCTGACTTGTGGCTTGGGGGCTTGCTTTTATCCAGTTTTGGATTGAATAGATTAGATTTGGAAGATTTCTGCAACATTCATCTTCCCTTCCACTTTTAAACCAGCTACTGAGTTGAGTTTTCCACTTTCTTTGTCATTCCCTCTGACTTTTCCCCCATCATTTCATGTTGCTGCGTTCTTGATCCCGCTCCCCCCCTGCTTAATTAAAGCATGTATTATTAATGCGGCGGTATCTTTGTCCATTCTTCTCGCCCCCGCACGTATGACGGCTACATTACATTTAAATTGTTTTGGTGTAATTCTCCTTTTCAAATCCCGCATGTAATCAGTATTTGCAGAGGCGAGGGGAATTTGTCGAAGTGGCGGAGATTACGAGTTAGCGCTGCAACTTCCTCTTGGATTTGCGCTTTCGCCTTCGCGATAGGCGCCGTAATTAGGCCTGTTTTACAAAGCCGATCCAAACGGCGCCATTGCGAGCTTAATAAAAAGAAGTCTTCGGAGCATGCGGCGGCCGCCTTCGCCGAACTCCAGGGAAAGCGCAGGAACATTTGAGTGCTTATGGCCTTTTGATAACGGCCACCGTTTTCCTCTGGAAACCATCAAAATGCGGAATTAAAGACTTGTGGGATTCTTAACGTTCGCAGGCGCAGTTTTTACTGCCGGATGGATTTTTATCATTTCAATTTCTCCTTTTGTCACGTTTCCCCGTGCCGGGGTATGTTTACCGACAAATTCCCACGTCAACTATTTTGTTTAGTCTGATTGATTGGTCTTACTGACGATTAGTGAGTGTACCTCAGAAAGGAAACTTATAGTTCCTGTGAAGCGAATGTAGGAAAATAAAGGAAATAGGTCAGTTGTGTCCTCCTTAACTGCTGTAACGTAAAACTATGAGAACAACGCGGTAGTAAAAATGTAATTTGAGACGTTTTTGAAATTTGACTATTATTCGTCCAAACACAAAAAAATAATACATTCCAAACTCGTGGCCATACGTTTAGGTATCACATCTGCACATATGTGCACAATTTGAAATGATCAAAAAGATATATCGTAGGGGGAAAAACAATTTTTGTAGTTGTTGTTACGTCAAAACACGTGTTTGACCTTTTTTATTTGAACTTTTTTTGAGTGTAACAATTAAATAGCTCTTAATGGTCATATTCCCGATTTATTAAAGGTTATAAAATGTAATTACTGATGTGTCTCTGGGACCATAAAATCAAATTATAATAGGAATAAGTGGTTATGAATGCATATAATGTTTCTTAGGATGTCGTATTAACTCATTGTCTAGGCCAGAGGAAATGGGCGAAGTAGCGCCCGAAGACCCTACCTGAAAATCCTGAGGGTACGATGCAGTCTTTGGATGGTCAGCAGCATGAGGATACAGGCCCTCAACGCCATTAAGAATTTATTGCCATAAAAAATAAACTGTACCTTGAAATACACGTTTTCATCATGGTTTTGTATTTCAGGGGGTTAATCATTTCCGAAAACATTTTGACAGGGAAGCACTTATAGGTAAAAATATTAAATCATGTAATCTTCACACAAGTAGAATTGTAAAAATAGATTCGTGCACAGAATATTCTTTGGATGGCTCTGCAGGTGCATCCCACTCAGGTTAGGTTGCAATGGTAGATGAATGGGTCTTCGAAAATCACGTGGTGTTGAAGCCTGAAATGATGACAGGATGTCATCACCACTCAGTAACTCTGTTGCCAAACGGATGTTCTCCTGCAGCAACTTTGCAGATATGAAAGATCTGAAATATACATAAATAGAAGTCAATGGAAGGAGACCAAGAGGAAGGCCGCGATTGACGTGGATGGATGGTGTTATGAGTGCACTGCAGGAAAGAGGTCTAAATATAATGGAAGCTAGAGCTCTTGTTGGTGCTAGAAAGGAGTGGAGAGGTGTTGTGAAAGGATAGTGGGATTGTGGACGCGTTCTTAAGGATGGGCTGGGCACCCGTATGATGCGGCAGGGGTAAACCAGTGAAAGCTGTCGGGTCCTGCTGTTGAACAAAAGAGTGTGTTGTGTCACCCTGACCCGAGTGACATGGCCGCTTTCTGGTGTCCCGTTTCATCTGGAGGGACGAAAGCATGACCAACTTAGGTGCCGAGGTGCCTAACTTGTTTGGGTGTTTGGGCAATTGGGTTGGCCATCGTGTGTTTTTTGTTGTTGTTGTTATTTATTTCCCTTTTATTTTCTTTGTTATTGTATGTGTGTGTCTTGCTGTCGGTCACCCCTCTTGAGGGATATGACCAAGGTAGATAGATGGATAGATAGCATGGTTCATGGTTAGAATAGCGTGTTTAGAATTATAGCACTTTTTGTGGGACTACAAATAACTACCTGACCTTGGTTTCCTCCAATTCTTTTTCAAGGTTATATTGTTTTACTATTTTAGTAAGTTTTATATCCATCCATCCATCCATTATCTGCAACATTTATCCTCAGTAGGGTCGCGGGGGTGCTGGAGCCCATCCCAGCTATCTTTGGAAAAATGGGCAGGGGACACCCTGAGCTGGTTACCAGCCGGTCGCAGCGCACATGCAAAGCAGACATACAACTCACTCGCTCATTCGCACCTAGGGACAACTTGAACCGGCAAATGATTCTTTTTGGAATGTGGGAGGAAACCAGAGTGCCCGGAGGAAACCCACACAAGCACAGGAATAACATACAAACTCCACACAAGAAGGCTGGTTTCTGGATTTGAACCCGCGACTTCTGAACTGTGCCCCAGACGCATTAACCACTCAGGCCCCCATGCCGCCTAATTTTGTTTACATTTTGTTTATTTTGTCCTTCGTTAGCGTATTTGGTATTCGACTAATCCAAAAGTAGTCTAAAGTAATCAAGTTGCATTACTTTAACATTAAAGTATTCAAGTCAAGTCAAGTCATATTTATTTGTCTAGCCCTTTATCACAAAAAGTGTCAAAGGGCTGTACAGAGCACAAGAACAACAACAAAATAAGTAGTAAAATATAACGGCTATATAAAATATTGTTGTAGGAACTGGAATATTTTAAACAAAATATGGAAAAAGTAAATATGTATTTTGGTTTAGCATTCAAATATGATTATATCAATGATAATAATATTGTAATGTAAAGTTCATAGGTAAAAAATAAAAAGGGAGCTTTATACAGTAGAGTAAAAGCCATCTAAGTAGCCAAACAAGGCGATGTTGTTTTTACTGATACAGGCCCTTTTAAACTAATGCGGGCTGTAGACAGTAAGAAAATACCTGCTATTGGCTGAGAGTGCTGTCAATCAAAAGGACAGAAGGTAACGGCCATATTGGGAATCATTTTACAGGTAAACGTCAATTTTGCGGTGAAACGAACGGATTTCAATAAGGAAAGTCCAACGAAGCAGAAATACTTTAAGGCGGATTTTCTTTTTATCCGTGGGCATTATCATGTATTTTGGAGTAAATATTTCACACAGTTGTATTTCCTGAATTGTCCTGGAAGTAACGACCCCATGTTTGCGCACATTCAACTCTCTGATGACTACAAGTGATTGGTGAGCGACACCGGCTTACACGTTAAGGAGTTAAAGGACCATATTCCTATTACCTTGACATTTGAATTTATGACATTTTGTAGCTATAAACGTGTCACACAGTGTACATGTTATGTTCACGCTGTCTTAGTTGAAATAAATGTCAGTTCGGGAATGACTGACAAGGACGGATGTGCATTGTTTAAACATCATTCATAGTTCATTGTACCAAAAGTCTATGATTTATGTTGCTTATTTTTTAGGAAAGAAAATTAAATGATCGAATAGCAATACTTGTCGAATAGCTATTATCAAGAATCGTGATATAAATCCAATCCTATATGGATTACGTTACACATTACATTTTTCAAGAGGTCATTTGTAACTGTCGGATTATACTTTGAAAGTAACCCTCTCAACCCTGAGTATCAGTTAAAGAATTTTATGCATTTGACTATAAAGGATTTTATACGATTAACTACAAAGTACATGTATTCAGTTTGATGCAGTACCAATATTCACTGACTGTGTTTTTATTCAAGGTACATTAGAAGGTTAGGCTGTGTGGAGTCCATCAGACCTTTTTCTGATAACAGAATTCCTGTGAGTGCTGACGGAGAAGGCCAGACGTAGAAGGGCAGACGTCGGGGCGCTGCTGGTATGCGAACATTGCGGAGCCCAGCCGACACGCCCTCATGCGGGGAGAAGACCAATAAGAGAAAGCTAACGTTAACTGAAGATGACACATAGCCAATGGGATGTCTTTTTTTTCTTTGTGAAATGTATAAATGATCCTGGGCAACTGGGTGAGGGACGCGGTCTCCTGTTGATACAATTAAGTCTTCTGTTAGGAACAATAAACATCCACCCCCGTGTTAACCTTCTGGTCATTTCTCTCTCAAAAAACGAGATAACGGTTGGATGAATGTGGGTCGTGTTTAGTTAATGGAGTCAGATAACTAATTTGAACAATTTGATAAATGGTACATTTTGATAGATCAATTCCCAACACAGTAAACATTGGTTTAATAGTTTTTGATCTGCAGAGTAGAGCTGAGAAGTCTGCGGTAGACATACTGGCCATTTTTCGTACTACCACACGAAGTTCACTTTCTATACAGGGAACTCGACTTTTAAACCAACTGATTTTAACGATGAGTTCTCAAATCTCATCACCTCGAGGTCGGAGCCTCAAAGTCACTTCCTTCTTCCATCATGTCTAATGAAACCGAGGAGGCCTCGCCATCCATCACTCACCAAAAGCTTCCGATTCCGACCGTTTGAAACGCACGGCCTCCATCGTCGCATGACTGCCGCCGAACCGGATTGAAATTGAGTTCCGATGAGCGTCATAACGATGAAACAAACGGCAAAGTCCCATCTGGATGGAGGACAAAGGCCGTCGATTAGCGGATATTTGACAAGTGTTCTGTGGGAAAGAAATCGTCCTTTAATGGGACAAACTTGAGTAATGCGCCGGAGACGAGTACGTATAACCGAAAGACTCGAGTGTTGAAATATTTTCATTTGTCAAGGGGAGGAGGAGCCCTCCTTCGCCCCGTGTTACCCCGACCACCATCCTTCATCAGCGGAATGAATTCATTATTCATCAGCGCTAATTATTTTCACATCACGTCTGCCCCGATATATTTAACCCCCACATTACGGCGCCGATAATGGCCTTGTAAAATTGAATCGTCAGAATGAAGTGGAATTGGGAAGCTCATTCGAAGGGAGTGAGGGACGGGATGAGCGATAGATGGGAAACGTGTTAAGCGCTTTGGGACTAGGAGACTCGACCTGACAGGACATTTGTTTCGGGCTCATTTGCTTGCTGAGAGGGGGGTCCGGTGGGTCTCTCTTGGGTTTAAGATAAACTTCGCCATCCTGGGTTTAAGCGATCTCTTGCTGACCTGAAATACCGACTCACTCACCTAAAGAGGAAAACTTAACGTGGACCGGTGATACTAATTTAGCTGGTGCATCCATAGAGAAATAATTGGTAATACAGGAGACCCACAGAATACAACGCTAATCCATTCCGAGGTATGGATGGTAAAGTGCTGTATTGCAAGGTATAGAAAGCTATCATAATGTTTATCTTAAATGTTCCAGACCTGTAGCATCCAAAAGATACATTAAAATAACAAGGTAGTACGATTAAAGTGAAAATACATGTGTTTGGTCAATTAACATTGAAAAAAACCATTAAATGTTATGTACCTTTGGCGTGACGTGACATGAGCTGGTATAGTGGAGTTAGTGGATGGATGCAAAGGGGGGGAGGGAACAGCAGATTAGAACTAAAACTGATTAAAAAAACTTCCAGTTGCGAGGATTGTCTTTACTTCAGATTTCCTTGCTTGAATACTCTCCTTGTTAATATTTGTCCTGTTTGTCAATTATTTACAGCCATATTCTTTGGCGAGGCTAATGACACATGTGTCACGGACCAGGGCAGGAAACAGAATTTAGAACCCACTCGCGTAACATACTCACAATTTATTAGGGAGAGGAGGAATGCGCGCACACTCGATCTGGGGATCGATGGTCGCAGAAGTGGATTGAAATCCAAACAAAAGCGTGGTAAAAATCAAACAAATCAGGCCAAAAAATAAAACAGGATCAAACACAGGCAAATTCACAGACTAGGCATTTCACAGAGTTTAACAGGAGTCTTACAGAAGTTTCACAGAAGTATCACAGACGCTCAGACAACTAACGGCTCAAAGGACCGCGTTTAAGTACTCCCAAGAAGCATCAGTCAACGCGTCTCAGCCTGTATCCATAGGCGGGGCCAATTGGGCGCCGTGGCAACTGCGACAGGACCCGGCGCCACCCGGCTGGGACCAACTGGGCGCCATGGCAACCGTGACAACATGTGCCTTCTTCGTTATTCTTGATAGCCGAGTTTCCATAGTTATCATGTTTTAGCTTCCCCTTTAGAATCAATGTAAGCTATACTTAAAATGGCCAAAGTTACCTGGTCATCTAGAAAAAGAGAAATATGACCAGCTCGGTGGCCTTGGCGTAGCGCTCCTGCCTCAAGACTGTGAGGTCGCTGGTTTGACCCTTGTCCGAGTCATACCCAAGACTTACGGCATTGGTACCTGTTGGCTCCCTGCTTGGCGCCCGGCATTAGGGGTTGGAATTGAGGGTCTTGGTTACCTAATGACTAAAAAAAAAAAATCGGGAAAAATTCCCTCCCAAAAGAAAATTATCCCAAAAAATAAAATAAAATGAGAAAAATATTACTGTAAATGGACAGTTACCGTTTTTCTGCTGAATAACTTAATACCGTGAATTTATTTTTCATTTTATTGTCGCTTTCATGTGAGAAAAAGTATCTCAATATTTTCTATTTATTCATCTATTTTTAACCATTTATGAAATGTTTACAGTGTGAAAATATTTCAGAAATGCAAAAAAAAACTATGCCAAACTTTATTTGCTATTTTTTAGAGACAGATGTTGTCATGATGACTCATTACACTCACCTGTACCTGCTCGTTTGGCGCCAGCTGCTGCTGGCTACCTGATTGGTTCCCCGTCCTACTGAAGCTCAGACCTTTCACTCACCTGTGGTCAGTCCGTTAGCAAACCTCTGTTTTCACAAGAGAAGCATTTCTGACTCCCGTCGGTCCCGTTTTGTCACCCGTTTTCCACACGTCCGTTCCTGATTTCCCCATTTGTTTCCAGCAACGACCTGTTTTTTGATGCCGACCAGGTTCTGATCTCCTGTTCTGGCTACGACCTGTTTTTCCGTCTAACTATGCTACGATCTCCAGCTCCGGAAGCTCCACTTCCGCATTCGAAGCACATTCAAATCCCGTGAGCGGCTTGCTTCCCGCGTCCAGCGAGCACTGGATCGCTGCCTTTCCTCTATATTTCAATAAACTAGTGAGTAACGTTACGCAACTGGGTCCTACTTCTGTTCTGGTCGTGACAGAGGTTTTTACTTCTTTCTTCCTCTTTTCATTTACTTTTATTTCAAAGAATGAAATGTACAAGTGAAACGAAATAAACATGGCAGTAACACAGCAGCAATACGGCAACTACCAGGCTGTTTTGACGTTAGAGCACCTCCTGGTGGTCGATTTTTAAAAAACACGGTTTTAGCCAACTATAATTGTTTCTCAAGACCTTACCAAAATATATTTATTGTTTTTGTCCGTGCATTATCAGGTACGTGCCTACTTTAAAGTATCATTGGTCATTTTGAATGATATAAATATTCTCTTCATTTATCTTATATTTCTAGTTTAGAGTCCGTTTTTTCTACAATAATCGTATTCTAGGCAGTGATCATTACAGGGTGACGTTGAATAAGCATTTTTGTTTCTTTTGAGCAGGTCACTCTCCGGGCTATGTGAGCTTCAATTTGAGCAAGTCGCTTTGTTCACTCGATATCGAGTAATTGTGCTTCATTTCAACTGGGAAGCCAAAAATCGAGTTCTGGCGCCTATTTCGGAACGTGGACCCGGAAGGCATCCCCATCTTTGTGCAAAGGATCCGTCTCTCTGACATTTAGATTTGCCTTTTAAAGATGACATTTTTCAAAACTGGCATTCCTTCATATGTTTTCTACAGGCGAGAAAATTATTCTTTGACATTCCCGGCGTTGTTACTATTAAGTGACACATTTGTCCAACCGTGGGACATTTTTTCGGTAATTCACGCTAGCTCCTCTGATCTTAATTATTGCTGCTGTTGCCTATAGACGATTTTCCAGAATGGCAAAAAAATTCCATGGACTTTGTGCCTGAAGCTGGAGACACAGAAGAAAAAATAACTAAAAACAGCAAAGACGTTCTTACAGTAGACCCTCGGATACAACATTAGTCCGTTTTGCGGGTGCATTCTGAAATAAATAGATAGTAATACAGTAAACCTCCATGAAACAGCATCAATCTGTTCAGAGGTGGGGCCCGCAAGGTGAAATGGTCGTATAAAGAGAGACAGAATCCTATGCTAATTAACTAATGCGTTTGTAACCCCTGCTACTCCAGAAAAACACAATAAAATAATAAAATTATAAATTTTAACTAATACTTGTATGTATTATTGCTAAATTTCCTGGCGTATCCATCAAAAAGCGGTAATACAGTAGACCCTGGGATATGATTTTACTATAATGAATTCTAAAGTGGGGATGCAAAGTGAAATTGCCGTATAGTGGGGGATAGAAACCTATGGTAATGCGTAGCTAATGCCTTCTAAAGTATAAAGTAAATACCAATACACTAACTAAATATATGTGCTATTATCACTTAACATTACAAACAATTATAAATTAAATTGAATTTGATTAACCCTTAGTGTGAGGTGTTTCGAGCTGGTTGAGTGGAGTAGCAGGGGGATGCAGGGGGTATGTGAGATGTTGACGGCTAATAAACTTATTCAGTGCCATAAGGTATAAATACATTTTTAGAAGCATTCTCCCTGAGTGCTAAAACGTAAAAATACATTGTTTTCCTATTTGTCAAGACCCGGAACAGGAGGAGGACCCAGATGCGTGACGTTTCTCACACAAGCTATATTTTACGGGAAATGGGGCAGTCATGCACGTTAACCCAAAGCGCCAGTGATATGGCGATCGTTGGGCGGAAGTCGTAAGGCAGCAGTCTGGCGTGGAATGACAGGAAGTCAGAGGCTGACGAGATCGGTACCAATTGCACGAGCAGATATCGGACAGGACGGGACGGACAGGATTGAGATCAGGCACTGGAGACTAGAGTCCGATAATAAGCAGGACAAACTAGACGGGAACGCTACCAGACACTGGAGATCATTAACAAACAGAACAAAATAGCCTGGACCGAAACTGGAGATCGATATTAAACAGGACAAAATAGACAAGAATGATACCGGGCAGGAAACACAAGCAGGAAACCGAACCGAGTCAAAACCCACGTCTTGTGGGTGCACAGGTTTGTTGACGGACTGACAAAAGGTGAGTGAGAGCACTGAGCTTAAATAGGAGGGAAGCCAACCGGTAAACGAGCCGCATTGGGTGCCATGGGCAACCGTGACATCCTTAAACTAGTCTTTAGGCCTTGGGTGCACCCCTTCAATGAGTATCAAGCCTCTGTGAATGCCATCAGTATGATAACCTCACCACTAGATGGCAGGAATGGCTTTGATCAGATCTTTGTCAACACGACGTACTTAGTTTTGTTCCTGTATCCACCGCATTACGCCGTATGGCAGTGTGTAGGCACCGGTCCGTATACAGACTGTTCAAAGCTATTTTCTTTCTAAAAAAGATGATGGAGTGCTTTCATAATCGTCGGGACAGAGAGGGATGACGTTTAGTGCACATCTGCGATCGCCATGACGACCTGAATCATGTGATGTGGTGAAAAGTAGTTGACATGATATGGACAACTGAGAGAGCGTTTTTGTATATATAACAGTTCATATTTCCAGTTTATGTTGTCTTACACTGTGTTCATGTTAAGTTCCAGTTTTCATTGTAATCTTGAAAACCAAAGGTATACAGTATTTACCTGTTTGAAGTTAAGTATTACACTTTCATTAATCCCAATATTATTTTTAAGTCTGTTTTTTCTTTTGGTTTCCATTTTTTCCTTCTATCACATTGTCTTCAAACATAGTTATGGTAAATATGGTCGGATTATGAAAGTTTGGGTTGTTCTTGAAAAAAGGGCGAAGGCAATCACTCATGGCCAAAATAACGACAAAATTCAAGGCGGCCTGTATAATACTTGGTCAATAACGGGGTTTAAACAAAAAACATCAGATTGTAAACTTCTTACGTTTTTGAAAGACATTGTAGAAGGTTGCCAATACCATATCAGCATTTCTATGATGCTCTGATGTAAACCAATAGCAGACAAGAATTTCATATGATATTGTCCAATAACAGACAGGCATCTTACATCTTACACTTAATACAAACAAAGCTTTTTGGCGCGGAAGGATTTTATACATTTTACTATGGGGGATTTTGTACGATTGAATACAGGTTACATTTATCGAGTGTAATGAAGAATTTAGCCGGGTAGGCTGAAGTTCAATGACAGGTCACGCTGATCCAAATCCGGAATGTTTTGGCTAGGGAATTTTGATAACAGAACTCTGACGCAGAACGGCAGGCATTATTTGGAGAAGTTGTTTTGATAAGCGCTCTGCTGTTATGAGTTTTTTCAGACATCAGGACGCTCTTCTCCGAGGTGGTTGGGCCACGTGGGGGTTTTCCTGGCGCACCCATGGGAGGCTCACAACCTTATGGAAAAAAACGTGGGCCGGGAGAAGAACTTCAGAAGATCGAGAAAGGCAGATGATCGAGAGGTAAGATCGAGAGAGAAGGCTTGACAGAGACTCGAGCGACACTTATTCGGCTAATTCGATGGAGTTCACTTAGTTAAATTATTTAAGAAATTAAATCTGCACCCGAGTGGAAATGCTGGTCCCTTGTACGTCTTTTCACATCAAGAAATGAGCGCACATTGTTAGATGGTGTTTGGTTAATGGAGTCAGATAACTAAATCGAACGGAACATTTTAATATTTAATTCCTAACAGCGCGTGAAATAATATGTTGTTCTTTTAAATAGTGGATAGAATGCTGCGCCTTAAAGCGAAATTGTCGTAATGTGGGGTCACCGTATCCCGGGGGTATACTGTACGTGTCACATAACACATCAACTATATCACCACAAAACGGCTGCCGCAGAGCGATGATGTCTCGTCGTGTTCATCCTCCGACGACTCCTTTCGGATCGGCAAAATTTTCCAATTACGGCTCTCCGGTGCCTCGCAATCGACCTTTACCTACTTGCAAAATTACCCCGCGAACCCTAAATAATTTCCTCAACAAAGATGGCGCTTTGCGTTATGAAATATTCACAACTCAATTTTCCCCGCTCTATCAGACTTTGCCGCGCGGCGTAATTATGTAATAATCCATAATGTAATTCATTTTGCGCGCTTGGGGAATTGGGGTCCCTGTCCTGGTAAATATGTCTGAGGAAAAATGGGGAGGCAGAGTTTTTTCACTCTTTTTTTGGGGTTACAGATGTAAAATACGACTTGTATTGATGTGGTAGTTATCCTGACAGGGTACTATTGAAGCCTAAAGACATTCACGGGAATGTGTTAGAGTAGAGGCTTCCAAACTTTTTAATTCAGGAAAAGAAATGGAAGAATACAAGGGCCATTTAATTCTTTTTTTAACTTCAATTTATAAAGCACACCACATTTCAATTCAATTAAACAGAAACCCGAATAGCACGCTATAAATGTATCCTAATTGTGGATTTTTTTCAGTAAAAATGGTTCTTCCTAAAAATACTTGATTTGCATCTGCATGAAAAAATGTACAGAACCCATGAATGGGGCCACTTAAATATGGTACGAGGGCCAAAAATGGCCCCTGGACAGTCGTTAAATGTCACTGAATTTACATGCGGTAAGCCCCAAAAGAATATGTGTGCGATTTAAAGTAGGAAATTATCCTTATATTTTAAAATAATGTTACATTTATAAATAAATCAATAAATATATAAATTATTAAAAACAAATAATAATAATAAAAATACATTGTTATACAATTATAATTTTTTTTTTACTATAAAAAAACTTAAAGATGTATTCTCCTGTGTTAATTTAGGTGTAAAATATCAATTAACATTAATTTAAATATCTGTTTATTTGATTAGATATTAATTATTATTAATTAATTTTTGATTGCAAAAAATATATAGAGCATATTTATAGCGTGAGAGCGCGAGAGAGAGCGCATATATATATATATATATATATATATTGGTATATATGAATTAAAGAATAAAATATATTTACCTGTTTGAATTTAAGTATTACATTTTCATTAATTCAAATATTATTTTTAATTGATTTTTAAGAAGACAAAATAAAGTTAAATATACTCTTTTTTTTATAAAAATAAATGTAAATGGTCTGCATTTATATAGCGCTTTTCAAGTCAATGAAGACCTCCCAAAGCACTTTAGAATGTGATTCACACTTTTCCCATTTAGACACTAAATAACCGATAGCAGCGTCATCCATGCAAGGCAACTACCTGCTATCAGTCATCCATCATCAGGTAATGTGGCCACTGAAAGTGAGCCAAGTCCCTTCCTTACTGGTAAGCAAATTTGACCGGCTGTTGAACTTCCTTATTAGGAAGTGGTTGGGGCTGCGGAGATGGGCCTTTTCGGTCGGAACATACTTCAATTACCGTTGGACTCTATCAGTTTGCGTTACAAAACGGAAGTAGGTCGACCAGGCAATTGGTCAGGTTGAAACAGGGGTCGAGCAGGTCTCGGGTGTTGAGAGGCCACCCTCGTTTGGTCAAAGGCTTCAAAGTGGGAGAGAAACACCATGGAGGTGACGGAAGAAATAAGGTCAGATCAGGATTGCCATACCATCAAGGCAGTTTCCCAAAGCAGACAGGGCAGCTGTACCACATGGGAAGGTGTCATGGGCAGGTCTATGTCCTGTGCAAGATCCCTCAAGCAAGTCTTAGCTTCCTGTGGTTCAGCACCAAAGAGATCTGCCCCCTCTGTAGTACCATCAATTCTAGCCTTTAGTTCATCCTTTCGCAAGACGTCACTGTCCCAAAACCGCTACAGATGGCGACATGACGCTGTCCTGAAGAAGCTGGCAGAGGTGATCGAAGCTAACAGACACCATACAGTTTTCAAGGGGTGGCGAAGATACCACTGCCCCCCGCCCATCAAACATGATAAGGCTCTTCTCACCCGGCAGAGAGTGGAAAATGATAGTCGACCTCAAGAGGCAGTTTCCCAGGTAAATCACTGAAACATGATTGTAGCCATACCAAATTGTATATGTAATCATAATACATTTATTCTTTTAAGTATTATTATTTTTTATTAGAAAAAAAAAAAACAAGGGAAACTATACTATGTCATGATTACTGATGTGATTAACCTGTGCTTGCTCATTTGGCGACAACCGCCGCTGTGGGGTCTGATTGGCTCCCTGTCACTATTTGGAACCCAGTCCTGTCAGTCTCCTGTTGTCAGTCCGTCTGCGAACCTCAGTGTATACAAGGCAAGCTTTTTTTCGACCCTGACTCCCACCTGTCCCGTTTTTGCTCCCGTCTGTCTCCGGCTACGACCCGTTTTTATCCTGACCAGGTCTGCTCTCCCGTTCTAGCTTACGACTCGTTTCCGACCCCGACCACGCCTTGCTCTACCAGTCCCGGCTACCGACCCGTTTTTCCGTCCCTGACAATACCCTCGCTCGCAACGGAAGATCCACTTCCGTGTTATGATCACAATCCGAGTACTAGGGCGACCTACTTCACGCGTCCAGCGAACACCGGATCGCAGCCTTTCATCTTTCCTTCAATAAAACTTGTGAGAAACATAACGCAATTGGGTCCTGTTTCCATTCTAATCCTGACAGTCTATCTGTTTTGAACATTCAATTATTTATTATCGCAAATCATTTTGCACAATTTAAGCACAGTTGTTCTTATTTCACTATATTTTTTATCTGTCGGTCTGTCCATCAGTCAGTCCATCTGTCTGTAATTATTCAATACATATCTTTTATATATATATTTTTTCAGTCATGGTTAAGTCAAAATATAAATTGTATTGACACTACCACTGATGTAATCAAATTTTGCAGATTCAAAATGTGATCATATTCAATCACAGAGTACATCAACCCCAATCTTAATCATTTGAGTTCATTAAAGCAAATTGTTAAAAAGAAATCTGTCCTCTGTTTAGCGTTTTAATGAGGCATTGAGTAAAATGAACAGATGTGCTCTAATAAACAAAAATCTGAAGATTCTGGACTTGATGCCTCCATTTCCCTTCGTTTACCTGCTATCAATTAGCGTCGACTCCCCATTCCTCGCGAATACTTTGCTCGACGGAATTGTAATTTAAAAGCCATCAGTCATCGTAACCCGGCGTGAATGAGAATCACGTTCGCGCTCGTATCTCATGCGCTAGACGACGGAAAAGAGCACTCTCATTCATCAAACGTGATTATCAAGCTAATTATAACGGGAAATATTGTCCAGACCTCCCTTTTCAGCTTCAATTAGAAACGGATTGACAAAATGATCCTTGATACTAATCATGTTCTGAATGATTGATCAGTCGTCTTAGAACCTTGAACTTTAACTTGTATTTCACTCGTAATTAAGAGGAATCGTGAAATGTGTTTTGATACTTTGCGTTAATATTAGAAAGATTCTGATTTTTATTTTATTATTGTTTTTTCCAGGTGTATAAGGTGCACCTAAAATTCACAAATTTGCCAGAAATTTTGAATTTTGCTTTATAATCCAGTGTGCCTCATATACTGAAAAATATGGTGGATAAAATTAGAAATGCATAGTAACAATAAGAGTAATCCCTTGTTTCTCGCTGGGATTGCGTTCCAAAAAAGTCCAGCGATAGTCAAAACCCGTGAAGAAGAAAATGTCAAGAACCAAAACAGGATCAGGACCCAATCGTGTGGCGTTCTCACACAAGCCTTTATATCACGGGAAATGGGGAGTCATGCTCGTTAGGCAGCCGGTCTGGCGTGGAAAGACAGGAAGCCTGAGACCGACGAGATCAATTCCAATTGCCCGAGTTGATACCGGATAGATGGGGTCGATACCGGACAGGACGGGACAGACAAGATAGATAACAAATCACGATATCGAAACTCAACAGGAGAAACTAGACGGGAACAAAAACTGGAGAAAATAACAAACAGGACAAAAACAGACGGAAACAAAACTGGAACCCGAAATTAACAGGGCAAAAACAAACGGGAACAATACCGGACTGGAAATACCAACAGGAAAACAGGACCGAGTCAGAACCTACGTCTTGTGGGGCAGAAGTTCCTTTGCGGACTGACAAAGTAAGAGAGAGCGCACTGAGCTTAAAAAGACGGAAAGCCAAATTGTTAATGAGCCGCAGGCGGCGACACACGAGGGGCCAATTGGGCGCCATGGCAACCGTGACAGAAAAATGTTTTAATTAGATATCAGTAACATATGAAAGATATGACTGTAAAAAAACAACAACTATCCATCTACAAATAAAATCACAATTTACAGAATTGCAGTGAATGAATTATTTGTGTTTATTGTCATTAAAAAATAGTACAATGATATTAAAGGGCTTCTAATTCCAGTGCAAGAAAGCAGTGAAGAGAGCAACTGGCTAGCTGCAGGTGAGCATCAGGGATCCTCAAGTTGAAAATACACAAATATATCGGTTTCACACAAGTTGTATGTCATCTGTTTCATGGGTATTTGATCTGGCGCTGATGGGATACAGGCTTAGCAGGGGTGGCTTGTGAGAGTTCTGTTGTTTTTGCCGGTTCTGATTTTGACTCGCCTGTTTTGCCGGTTCTGATTTTGACTCGCCTGTTTTGCCGGTTCTGATTTTGACTCGCCTGTTTTGCCGGTTCTGATTTTGACTCGCCTGTTTTTGCCGGTTCTGATTCTGACTCTCTTGTTTTTGCCGGTTCTGATTCTGACTCTCTTGTTTTTGCCGGTTCTGATTCTGACTCTCTTGTTTTTGCCGGTTCTGATTTTCTCTCGCCTGTTTGCCGGTTCTGATTTTCTCTCGCCTGTTTGCCGGTTCTGATTCTGTCTGTCTTCTGTGTTTGCCGGTTCTGATTCTGTCTGTCCTCTGTGTTTGCCGGTTCTGATTCTGTCTGTCCTCTGTGTTTGCCGGTTCTGGAGCAGTAGGCTGGACCTAAAGCCCTTCTTTGGCTTTATCTACTGACGCCGCCTCTGTCTATTACCGGACCTAATAACAATCCACGTAGCTCCTGGTGGTGATCAGCATTTCTTTGCGCTCTTATGACTTTCCTCAGAGTCCGATTTAATTGATGACTTTCAGATCCTTACGATGTTCAGCACTGAACTGGCGAGCAATTTCAGCTGCTGTGTGGAAACAATTTCCCATTGACCTCCTACATAGTGACCTGTCCTCTCTTGTCTTTGACTTCTGTGGACAACCAGTCTTGGGTGACTTGAATTAGTTTGTGGTTTTGTAAAGACTCAATAGTTTTGAAATCACAGATTTGGAACAATCAACTTGTCTTGCTATAGCTGGTCATTCTTTCTGTTTTCATCTGGACAACCTGCTGCTGGAGGTTTTCAGTCACTTCATATACATTATATATACATTATACATATATGTATTCGGTTATTCGGGATATCGTTCACTTAATAGCTGCAAAATGGGGATACCGTACTTTGGTGTGAAGATGTTTATGAATGAAATAATTAATTTTAGTGGTGAAACCAAATGTCATAGTGTCAATTTATGTTCTATGAAATAAATTATTTGAATTTTAATGCATTTATTTATTTTCATTCAAACCATTTCATTCAAGCTTATACTTTTGTTTTAATTCCACGTACCTTGTAGTACGGTGCGCCTTATATATGAAAAAATATATCACAAAAGGCCATTTCATTTTGTATTGTGCGCCTTATAATCCAATGCACCTTATAGTCCGTGAAATACAGTAATTTACATGGTTTGCTAACACTGTGTCCTATCTCTGCAGTACGGGTCCCCGAAGACTCTTACCTTCCAGACTCAAGCACAAGTGGGGGGGCCTTATTAGATTCTCATGTGTATTTAATTGACTCACTCTCTTATGGCCCTGTGAGAGGGCTTAGGATATTATCAAGTACTCGATTGCTTGATGGGTGGTCCTGCTTGTTTTGGCAAGACCGAAGCCTCAGTGACCATCACGGCTAATGTTGTTGTATAACCAAATTACCATCTGACAAAAATACAAATGAATTCTAATTACAAAGGATCAATTTGATTTAGTTTGGTACATAAGTGTTGGCTGTCCATTATTTGTTTGGGAATTTCCTACATTAATTAACCAAGATCCATGTAAGCAACATAGTGTTTGCAAAGGTTATTATTAGACGCTTAATATCTAACTGGATAATTAGGAGCTGTTTTTTTAAATGGATTGATTGGATACCTATAAGATTCCTATTTCTCCAAATCTTATAGATTTGTAATTCCTAATCTGCAAAAGAAAATTATTTCTTACCTCATTGGCAGTGAATTTACTCATTTTAAGAATTATTTCATCTTTTTGAGGGGCCATATTTTTTAAAGGTTGGCTAAATTTAAGGATTATTCTTATTGTTTTTAATTCTATTTTTTTATTAAGATTTAAATTATTGTCTGGAAAATTATCCTAAAAATATTTTTGGAGACTATTAGTATTTGTTTTTATCCTTCTAAACATGTTTTTAATTCATGACTGGAACAAAAATTGCCCCAAATGTCTTTATTTGTAGAATGATTATTTTTATTCTCTTGAGAAAAATACAAATTTTGAAGATCATCTTGACTATCTGATATTATCTTGGGTTATCATTTTTTTATCCTCTTGAAATAAACGAGTTGGAGATGCTTGTATTTCTCATGACATCTGTATTATATAAGATTTATTGTTTTACATTATATTATTGTCTCTTTTTCCCTGTCAGTTTGCTAAAGCTGGGTTGTCAAACTGATGACAGTCTGGGGCCTCATGGTACATAAAACTTTCTCATGGGGTCCTGATTGGTAAGGAATGGTTCTATTACATTCCCCAAAAATTTAGACACAAGGTCGATTTAGTAACAATGCGAGGGGAATATTTCATGCCGCGCATTTGTCGGAAAAATGAAGCACAGTAACGCGTACCAGCTACAAAAACCTGGTACGCTTCCAGACTTTTATAATCTTTTCGATCAGCACCAGTGTATGGGGATAGTTAATTTACAATACAGTGGTACAAAAGATGTGGACTGAAATCAGGAAGACTGGACAGTTTATTTAGATGTGTGAATATGTCAGGAGGAAGACTGTATTGCTCGGTAGCTAGCACTGCTAATGCTATCCTCAGTTTCTCTATATAAGTGTCATGATTACTGATGCGCCAACAGCCATTCTGAACTCTTTTTAAACCCCCCTCTTCCTGAAAGAACCCGTCAGACCATCTACGAACCTATGCTCTCAGCTAGGCAAGCTTTTGTACTCTCCGACATTTTCCTGCCTGATACCTGTTGCCGACCTTTTTCTGGACCTGTTTCTGTTTTGCTCCCCCGTCCTGGCCATCGACCGGTTTTCTCGCTGTCAACGACTACCCTCGCTTGACACAGAAGTGCCACTTCCGCGTTCCTGCCATCAGCTACCCGTGACCGACGATCATCGGATCGTGGAGGCAAGTCCTGTTCTCCTTCTTAAACAAAATTGAGTAAAACGAACGCTATTGGGTCCCGTCTCCATTCCTAGTCTGTGACAATAGGTGATCCACCTCATCCGACAGCTGTACGATATTTGTTTGAAGAGTCATTGCCAATTGTGTTGAAAAGTATAGTTGTTTTGTTTTTGTTGTGTACTGTTTAGGAAATGTTGCTACCATCCGTCATGGTGTCGTCACGTGACTAGTTTAGTGTGTGCAAAGGGTCAATAGAACTCTTAGAGTAACCAGGGAGTAGTTCACACAACATATTCTAGAGATTTTAAACATGAAAAATGCACTATGGACTGAAATTGAAGATAGGTGAGAAATATTAGCATTAAGGCAATACAGAAATGATGAAAACGATGAATTTATTTGATTTTTCTCACTTATATTTGTAACAGAAATCAATCAATCATGCCCGAGGACATAGCATTTACTTGTACTACGATCAGAGTAATTCATTTTCATACATTTCAGTTTGTCCTAGGGTGGTTGGCAGTTAAGCATAAAATAAAATATTTCAAAAATAAGTATAAGCCCATTTTCACACAAACACTGTGTACCATTTTAAGTCACTGGGCCTCAAATGGCACAGAAAAACAGAAATAACCCGTATATTGTTGCTTTCATTTAAAAAACAACAACCTCAAATTCATTTCGGGAAATAATGAAGCGTTTTTCACATGACCACAAAATTGTGATTCTGAACAAAAAAAAAACTTTTTGAATATTGTCCTATATCCTAACAAGACATCCGTAATGATCTCACACTGAGGTAGCCCAATGGATGTGACCCCCGTGGTCAGCCACATAAATCGCTCCCGGTGTCGCTTAACCGTCCAATTTGCGTGCAAGAAAATCACATGTTCCGGCCTGCAGAAAAGAGGCGGTGACAGACTGACGGATGGAACTTTCCTGCTCTAAATATGCGGACGAGGAGAGAAGACGTCCGTGGGGAGAAGGCGAGATGGAGAGGACGGTAATCCGAGCTGCTTTTATCTATCGGGCGGGGGAAACGATGGCGGGAGGATCCGTCTCTGTTAGAGAGAACACGACCTTGTTATTAAAGCCATTTATCACCGGCTGAATATTCCCCCTTTAATAGGCTGTGTCGTTAATTACCAGACTTTGTCAAGATAGGGAGTCTCGGGATCTCTGCACGGACGCAAACGCACACAGATTTATCATCAGGTGAAAAAGACATATTTCACTTACACGGAAGCAGATTTTGAAACACATACGCTGCCACTCATGTTTGTTTTTTCTGCTACTCATTTTCCAAGACACGATGCACATGATGCACTTTGCACAATAAATGGCAACAAATAAGCTGAATAGTAAAAGTTATATAATTTTTTAACATTTAATGTATTTTAGTTTTATTCAAAATGTTTCATAATATATCAAAAACAGTTCTAGTTCTACAATACATCTACTGATGCACCATAACACATCGTCTGTAATGTTTACTAGGTTCACTGGGTGTTTCGGGTCCCTCAACATTATCAACCCTGCGGCCTTTGTTCAGGCGGAATATGCCTGTCCTCAAGGTTCTCCTCTCCAGATCCAGAGCCATCTCAAGGCTCTTAGCTGCTTCAATGGTGTTCTTAATGGCGCTGCTCCTTGATGTTCCCGTTATGCCCAAGTCACTTAAAGCTTTGTAGAGAAAGTGCCTCGTAAATCCTCTGCTGCCTCTTTCGATGGGCATACATCTTGCCTTCCAGCCCTGCAGCCAACAGTCAATAACCAGCAGTTCGTACTTGGTAATCTTCCTCTCGTAGGCTCCCCCGAAGGGGTCTTCCCATGGCACAGCCAACTCCATTAGCACAATATTTTTGGTGCTCTCTGAGACCAGTAGAAAGTCCGGTCCCAGGGTGTTGCTGACAAGTGTTTGGGAACCCGCAGCTTTTTTCCAGGTCTACATGGAGATGCCAGTCCTGGACCACTACCTAGATTCTTCACGGTGCCGTCCTGAACCTTGTTCTTGGCAGGGCTCCTTCTCTGACAAAAGCAGTTGCCCAGTTGGTGTTTATCGCTCGGCTGGAGCTTCAAATGCCTTTGCTGATGGCTTCTGCTATTGACTTCAGCACCTGGGTGTGTCGCTAGGTGTATCTCCTGAGCAATTTTCAGCAGAACAGCATTATGAATACCAAAGAACACACAAGGCAGGTCCGGGCTAAAGTTGCAGAAAAGTTCAAAGCAGGAATGGGATACAGGAAGATTTTTCGACATTTACACATCTCCATGAGCACTGTGTGAGCAATAATATCTAAAAAAAGAGAGCAAAGAAGACTGCAAACCTACCAAGACCCGGCCATCCCTCTAAACCATCGGCCAAAACAAGGAGAAAATTCATCAGAGAAGCAACCAAGAGACAGATGATTACATTGGATGACCTTCAGGCATACACACCTGAGGTGGGGCGATCTGTGCATAAGACAACTATTAGTCGTACTTTGTGTAAATCCGCCCTTCATGGAAGAGGAGCACGAAGGAAGCAGTTTCTTAAAAAATACCATGAAAAGGCGAGTTTGGCGTTTGCAAGAAGCCACATAAGTGACGCAAATAACATGTGGAACAATGTCAGATGAGACCAAAATTGACCTTTTTGGGCTGAATGACAACCGTAATGCTTAGCATTCAAATTAACACAGCACATCGAGGCGCCAGTGGCTCAGGATGTAGAGCACTCGTCTTGGTATCGAGAGGTCCCAGGTGCGATTCCCAGCTCCTCCGAGTTAAAAGGCGAGGTGTCCTTGGACAAGACACCGAACCCCTAAAGTCCCTGGTAAACAGGCAGGCACCTTGCATTGTTGGAGCTGCTATCGGTGTGTGAGTGTGTGTCAATGGGTAAGTGTGAAGCACATTGTAAAGCGTGACCTTCATTTACATTTACATCACCCTGAAAACACTATCCCCACTGTTAATCATGGTGGTGGCAGCATCATGCTCTGTGGTTGCTTTTCTTCAGCAGGGACTGGAAAGACGATTAGACTTGATGGGAAGATGGATGGAGCCTAATACAAGGCGATTCTGAAAATATTTTGGAGTCTGCAAGACACCTTAAAATGTGGCGCAGGTTCATCCTTCAACAGGAAAACGGCCCTAAAATGGTTTTGAATTCCCGATATAAAGCCAAAGTCCAGACCTCAATCGTACAGAGCATTTGAGGAAAGATCTGAATAATTCTGTGCAAAAGTGTTCACCATCAAACCTTAAGGAAATTGAGCTGTTTTGTCATTAAGAATAGGCAAGATGGTCAAAACCTTTGGAGACATACCCCAAAAGACTTGAGGCTGTGATTGCAGCAAAAGGAAGTTGTCCAAAGTATTAACTACTTCTGCAACGCCTACTTTTAAATATTTTATTTATTGAAACAATATTAAATGTTGAATACATTTGGTTTCTCTTTACGAGAGAATGTATCACCTCTTCGAAAATATCTTGGGTATTTTATCTGTAAGTGTTCTTTTTTATTTACCCTTAAACATTAAATATAACCAACACATAAAAATAAAAATAAAAATCTCAACGTTTAAATATACACTGCAAACACATTTTTAATCTTTCTTCTAAAATGAAAACATTACTTAAATAACAAAATGTAATTAAAATTGAGCAGCATGACCCAGTAGGGTAAATGGATGATGGTTTTGTTCATATGATTATTTTAACTTAATATCTAATATTAATATATAAAATTACTGAAACATGATAAATAATATTTATCAAAAACATTTAAACTGACTCAGTGCTCACAAACTGATTGGAAAATTAATCAAATCACCACAGGATTACACGACGCATCCGAAAATTCTTCCCTCAAATATTTTTCATTAACTGCATTTCGAATATAAGGCGCATGAAATTGGGACTACAGTAAAAGCTACCGACATGTGAAGAAGGTTCACACAGCACACAATATTGCAATGATTAATCAGTCGAAAAATATTTCAGATTAAAATCAGTTAACATTGTTCGTAGTGAGGGCGCTAACATTTTACCACAAGTGGTACAGATGACGCACAAAAAGGCATTAGAAGTTATCTCAATATCACATTATTTTTAATGTGCAAGAAACACCAATTTTCATAGTACATTCTGATAGGTTAACCAGTCCCTCCACTTCTTTACCTGTGCGTTAATAACCTCTCACTTTGAGATATAAGTAAGTAAAAGCGCTAGTATCGTATTTTGTTGAATTAATTTCTGTTTTCTGTTTTGGTCTTTGGCAACAATATTGATGCATAAGTGAAGAATTGGAGACTGTTTAACCTATCAGAATGCACTTTACAAGACATTGTTTCTGGCACCATGAGTAGAAATGGTGAATTGATAAGATAAGGGCCAATGCCTCTTCATATGTCATCTGTACCACAGAACATCTGGTGTTAAAGTCTCTGCGCGTTCACTGCCACAATCCAGTTTTCACTTTGTTTAACAAATACAATTACTGTACCTAATTAATGTAGTTTTAAACAAATAACTTCTGTGCTGTCAACTTATAATTTTGATAATGATCTTGCAGCTTTATTGAAATACTGCATGATACTTTGCCGTCATCATGTGGACGTTATGGAAAACTGCATTTACAGTCCTTTCCGGTTGGCAACTCCAAAGTTGAAAGAGTTATTTGGACCAAAAAACTGCCCCAAAAATATGTCAGGAGCAGGGGAAAAATTAAAAATATTGTTTAATGCTTTTAAGGAAGGAAATGTTAAGAATTAGTTCTGTTTTCTCTTTTACAGGAACCATATATTTTAACCATTATCAAACATTTTCGAAAAGCCACCAGAGAGCGCCAAATACCTACATTTGGCTACAGAGCTTGTTAAGCGGATAGAGGAGTCCAACTTTATTGGTAATAGAAAGCATCTTCTTTTGCCTTTTGGTGCTTTTGTCAGTCCAGAGTGTTTTTGTTGAAATGACAGCTTTTAGAGAAATTCGAAGATTTGCACATACATAAAGTAGGTTCGTCAAGCGTTTTACGTATGTGTACCACTCACACCACAGTGTTATTGACGTACAGACGGAAACCAGCGGAAAAGGGGCGTGGCGACCGTTGAACCAATCAGAACGCAGAATACTATGCATGATGAAAATCGGCAAAGTAGCGAAACTGTAAACCGTGATACAGTGAGGGATTACTGTATACCATAAAAACCTGTTAAGTAATGCACACCTGAATTTACTGAATGAATTTCTAATTTTATCCATTGTATTATGCTTTATAGGATGCACTTTCTCATTTCTGGACATTTTGGGGTTTTTCGGTGCACTGTACAGTCTGGAGAAAAAGTTTTTTTTTAAAAGTGACTCAACAAGGCAGCTTAATGGAGTCATATCTGAGTACTACTGATTAAACACAGAGTTTTCTTCGCGTCCCAGCAGGTTTTTATCCATTGTTGTCCCATCGTTTCACTTTTCCCAAGGCGGTATCGTGACAGCTATGCCATCGATCCCCCCGGCCTGATTAGCTGCGCCGTCAGAGTCGACCAATCAGATACATTGATCACCGGACGCTTTTTAACGCTTCCCCCGGCAATAATATGATTTTTCTCCAGTCAAATAACTGCTTATCTGTCGGGGAGGAAGGGGTTGTCGAGGTAGATATTTGAAATTTCGAGATTTCCTCAGGGACAGCAATGGAGTGGCTAGCTTGATTTTGAAAGCGTTTAGCGTCCGCTGCGGCCCCGGTGATAAAATGCGATTTCATTACCTGAAGTGGCGTGATTGCTGTAAAGTTGATTTGTAGGACTCATAGCAGGGGCTGCAGCATCTGCCAGGGCCTTGCTGCTTTTGCGTTTGTCCAGGAGAGGAGGCTGTGCTCTCTGCAATAATAAGAGAATGCTGTCAAACATTTGAAAAAAGAAAAACCCAAAAAACAGAAAACCCCTCAGTGTCTGGTCTGCAACCAAAACACTACGTTTTTAATGCGTTTAACATAGTTCAACATAGTTAATGCGTTTAACATAGTTCATATATATATATATATATATATATATATATATATATATATATATATATATATATATATATATATATATATATATATATATATATATATATATATATATATAAAATAGTAACAAAAAAACATGTCTTTACATGAGCAAATTAATTAGTAAAATACAATAGCAGAGGCTATTGCTCATTTTAAGTATGTTTTAGTAATTTTGATAAATATAACTTCAAAAATAGGTAAAATAATAATAACATTTTACTGTACAACTGGCAGATGATTCCCCCCTCTTAGTTTGTTTCTTATTTTTATATAATAATACTATAAGAAGGAATATAGAATATCAATATAATCTCCAATATTGGATATTTTAAAGTTTTATTTTTATTTGTTAAAGAAAAAGGCGATTAAAATATAATAAAATGGGAAAAGAATACCATACAAATATTAAGAAATATTTTAAATGATAAATTAAAATGGCCTGTCATCTGCCATATCATACATTTTTGCTTATTTCATCTTTACATCTTTAAATATTTTTATGTTACATGTATTTAGTTATGTATTCAAGTTAAAATATACTACAAACTAAATAAGTACAAAATGAAAATAAATATAAATAATTACTATTGATAATAAATTAAAATGATCTGCCATATTGCACACTTATTTAAAGTTTCATTTTATTTTATTTTTTACCAAGAAAAATAAGTTAAATATTGCAAAACAGAAAATAAATAAAATCAAAACATTAAAAATGTATATGAATAATGAAATTATCAATTTCTGCCAAATTAGACATTTTTCTTATTTGAAAACTTATCTTTATGATTTAAAACTATGTTTATTTTTGATGGATTTATTCATGTTGGAATATAGTAAAATAGAAAACATATATAGTTATAAATATTGTAAATAAATACTATTGATAATAAATTAAAATGATATGCCATATTATAGTGCTGTCTATATAAAGTTTCATTTTATCTTATTTTTTTTACCAAGAAAAACAAGTTAAATCTTGCAAAATAGAAAAGAAATAAAATAAAGAATTTGCAAATAAAAACTACTACTACGAATGATAATAAAATGATCCACTTCTGCCAGATAAGACAATTTTTGTAAATTTAAGTTTTAATTTTCCTTTTTTTTTTAAAAGACAGCTTTTGTAAAAAAGTCAATTTACCAGATAATAAACTTTAAATAAAATATAAAAAATTGATTATTTCTTATCCCTGGTATCCCATGTATAAACAAACAAAATGCGATGATTTAGCTGAATATCAGAAAATATAATGAAAGATCCAATTTTGTTGATCAATACTGCTTTTAAAAAGTCCAAATTAGTCGTCCGGCCCAACACCACTGTGTTAATTTCCAAAAGTCCCCCAAACCAAGTCATTAAAGGAAGAATGTTATTGTTGGTAACACAGAACACAGTGTAATTGATTATAGATGTAATTTTCATTATTGACGACAGGGGGCAGAATCTATGCATTGATTAAGCATCCTTTGTGTGCAGGGTGAGTGATTGTGCGGATGTCAATAAGAAAACAGCTTTTAGAGACTTTAGCTCTGCAGCCGTCGACTGGATTGGGCCTTGCAGTTGAGCAATAATACATAAAATTCAACATAAAATGTAAAATTCTGCTTTACGATCACACGTCACTGGGATTTAGATGCTCATCCGTCTTGGAAGGTTTGTGGGAGACGTCTGCCCAAATCCTTTACATTTGTTTATGGATGTTCGAAAGCATTTTGCTTGTAAACTTAGCTTGTCAGAAAAGATAGAGCTACCTATATATATTCCCAGAGAGAAATATATTTCTTTTTATACTACACATGTTAGGGATGATATGAATCATCTCTAAATATTCAGGTTAAAAAAACGTAGTAAAATAAGTTTAGAAAAAGGAAGAAAAAGAAATCTTCTTGCTCATTAAACTGTTCTTGTTAATAATAATAATAAAAATAATACAGTAACAATAATAAAATAATGATCATAATCGTAATATTACATATTCTATCCATCTATCTATCTATCTATCTATCTATCTATCTATCTATCTATCTATCTATCTATCTATCTATCTATCTATCTATCTATCTATCTATCTATCTATCTATCTATCTATCTATCTATCTATCTATCTATCTATCTATCTATCTATCTATCTATCTATCTATCTATCTATCTATCTATCTATCTATCTAACTACCCTCGAGAGGGGTGACCGACAGCAAGACAAACACATACAAAAACAAAGAAAATAAAAAAGGGAAAAAGTAGCAAAAAAACACATACAAAAGTTTTTGGACCATGGCCAACCCAAATGCCCAAACACCCAAACAAGTTCAGCACCTCGGCACCAATGTTGGTCATGCTTTCGTCCCTCCAGATGAAACGGGACGGAAGAAAGCGGCCATGTCACTCGGGTCAGCGTGACACAACACACTCTTCTGTTCAAAAGCAAGGCCCGATAGCTTTCACTGGTTTACCCCTGCCGCATCATACAGGTGCCCTGCCCATCCCTTAGAACGTGCCCAGACATCCCAATATCCTTTTACAACACCTCTCCACTCATTCCTATCACCAACAAGAGCTCTAGCTTCAACTATATTCAGACCTTTTTCCTGCAGTGCACTCATAATACATATACTACATGTATTATTTTTACTCAGGATTCATTGATTTTATTCTAAATTTTATATAAAAATTCAATGGTGGCTCAAAATCGGTCTATGTTTTAAGTAATATTTTTAAGTTCATATTTTATATTGAATTCGTGCAATTGCAGAATTGCAGATGTTTTTAATGATTGATTTCACTGTTTCTGGTTAGATATATGTAGTAAAATAAATGATAATAAAATATACATCCATCCATTGCTCATCCTTAGCAGGGTTGCAGGGGTCCTGGAGGCCAATCCCAGCTACAGGTATATTCGAGAAAGTGGGCAGGGGACACCCTGAACTGGTTGCCAGCCAGCCGCAGGGCACAGACAACTCACTCCCTTTTTCACACCGAGGGACAATTTGGACCGGCCAATTAACCTGACATGCATGTTTTTGGAATGTGGGAGGAAACCAGAGTGCCCAGGGGAAACCCACGCAAGCATGGGGAGAACATGCAAACTCCACACAGGAAGGTTGGTAGCTGGATTTGAACCCATGACCTCAGAACTCTGCTGCAAACACGCTAATAACTCGGGTGATGTATTTGAAAAGAACACAACAGATAAAATATGAAAATAAATCATTCTTTGTTATCAGAATCATCGTCATAATCACAGCAACAAACAACAGAGTGATGAGAACTGCTAAAAAAAAATTAAAAAAATTTTTTAAACTCAAAAAGAAACCATGTGATACAGTTACACATTTGGAGTGAAGCTTTACGCCTTCCTTCTTCTCAACAGTTGACATCTCATGCATCCATCAAGATGAAATGGTTCGTCTTTCTGCATGACGGCGCGCGACTTAAAAGCTTCCCCGGTCGGATCCCATTAGCGGACGGCTAATCAGATGCGCAGAGCCTAGCTTGATTGAGGCGACCGCCACTAATGCGGGTGAGAGCGGACAAGCTAAATGAGATTTCAAGTGTAAACACCACCAGACAACGTTTCAAATAGAGGCACGTCTGCTCTATTGTGCCCAAGTTCATCATTGCCGACTTTTTACTGGACTTGTGAGACATGAATCTAGATGCTTCTTTTTCTCATTTGATGAATGAGATACCATAACTCAGATACTCACGGCAATGTTTGATTATGATTTGGTTGGTGTTGCTCACAGTTATTCCAAAGAGCGCTCACAGACTTTGTGTGAATTATCAGATCCGTGGAAGCTTGGAGGGAACATTGCACCTGACTTCCTTTTATTTTTGGTCCTTCGAGCTGGATTGAGTAGGAGCAAGGGCAGCACAGCGGGGCAGTGGTTAGCGTGTCATGAGATCGAACCTCCTGTGTGGAGTTTGGATGTTCTCCCCGGGCTTGCGTGGGTTTCTCCGGTTTCCTCCCACATTCCAAAAACATGCATGATAGGTTAATCGGCCCGTCCAAATTGTGTGAATGTGCGAGCAAATTGTCCCTGTGTGCCCTGCGATTGGCTGGCAACCAGTTCAGGGTGTCCCCTACCGACTGCCCGAAGATAGCTGGGATGGGCTCCAGCACCTGTGCGACCCCACTGAGGATAAGCGGTGAAAATAATGGATGGATGGATGGAGCAAGGACAATACTTTGTTAAACTTTGGAGTCTTTAATTGTTTAAATGTATTGATTTTCCATTTATAATCCCAACAAGTATGAATAAATGAAACCTTTATTTTGAACATGACAAAAGCAAGAACAAAACAACAAATAAAATAATAAAAAAATACAAACAATGTTGTATTATTTGCCCTTGTGTAGGTTTTAGATCAGGGGATGGTGTCATAATAGCCTGTAATAAGCAATAGTTTTTGAGACTCTTTGTGATTAAAGGCTATACAAATAAACATGACTTGACTTGCCTTGACTTTACGCACATGTTCAAAAGGGAGTAGGAAGAAGCATATGCTTATTAAACCCGACCCCTTTGACTTCATTCATAATTGTGTCTCACAGTTATCTCTTCTGTGTGTTTTCATGTACAAAAGAAATCATTATTATACATATTTAAATTGGTGCTGTGGATACACAGTCTCTTCATTATCATCAGCCTTATCATCATCACTACTTCCATCACTTTCTTACCATCACATTATCAACGAACTGACTGCAATGTGGTGTGTGCTGTCCGTCATACATCTTTGGACCTGCGCCCTTAGAGGGGGCACGCCCCCAGGCAGCAGGACCACCATTCTTGAGGGTCCTGATCCGTGCATTAAAAAGACAAGGTGCAGGATCTTGAGCCAGATGCCAGAAGCTCCCACTTGTCTGCCCTAACTATGATATGTGCATACTATGTCTGTTTTATGTTATTTTTAAGATGTGTATCCAGGTGATTGGATCACCATTTATTTAGTTTTTGTTTGTTTTTCACCATCCTCACCAACATATTCATTCACCTCATAGTTTTTGGTTTATAAATAAAGGTCCAGATAGTTTGCTGTATTACTATTCTACTTTTTTGATAATGAAATTTCTCAATGTCCTTACTTCCCAACATGAGACCATGCACTTGCACACCACACACACTAAACTGTATATGAGGGACTTTTTGTGCAAAGAAATTGTGGTTTGGTGCTTTAAGAGCCACTTAAAAATCAGGCCACTAATGTATCCATCAGTACAAAGCACACAGAGTGAGATAAATGCGAGAACCGCACAGTGATGGGAAGTTGAGAAAGCATTTTTTTTCTTTCTAGGTTAAGAGGCGAGAGAGCGAGCACCTCAGCGGATGGGACATCATACATGGAGTAGGGGCAAGTGCAGCCCCCAGGTTGTAAAATATTGAAAAGCTTTTGTTGTGCCTAGTTAAACATTCACTGATGTGACACAAACTGTGAACAATGCCATTTCACGCGCACGGAAAGTTCCCGTCGGTTGTATAATTCATGAGTAAGAGATGCAGAGGTGGGCCGGGGCTTGCTGTCGTACGGAATCGCCGAGGTTCAATACAGAAAACACGTCGTAAGTATTTGCTTTGGAAAAATACTGATGTGAATTTAAAACCAGGATAAATAGCTTGTCAATTTTTCCAGGCCACATTGTTTCAAGAAATGAGTAAACATTGTTACCAAGTAGTGATCGCTACATAGGTGATGTCAGCTTTTTTAGGTATCGGTTACTCATGCAGGCTGCTGATACCAGCTACCAGAGCTGGCCCAAGGCATAAGCGAGTTAAGCGGCTGCTTAGGGCCCCGCAACCGCTAGGGGGCCCCCAAGGGTGGTTTACTTTTTTGGTGCCAACTTTGTCCCCATTGTCACTTTGTGTGTCCATTAAAAAATACTTCTACGAAAATACAACAAAAATACTACATAATAACTACAAAACTAAATATCATATATAGTGCTTAAAACAGGGACCTCATATATTATTTTGCTCTCATTCTGAAAACAGAAAAATAGTATAGAATTACTCCAAAATTAAAAGTAATACTATATTACAAAATGCTAGTACACTATGGAAATACTACAAAAATTCTACAAAAATACTACTAAAATACACCTTCGGAAATACATCAATTATACTGAAATACTAAAAAAAAAAATACAATTACATAATACTATGATATAAAAACTATTATAGAGATATCAGGACAAAAATACTACTACAAGAGGTTTACAACAGAAATACTGCAAACACCTATAGTGATATGACACAAATTATCCTATGGAAATATCACAAAAATACTACAAAAATAAAACTACCATAGCACTGTACTACAAAAATACCAAAGAAATACTACAGATATACAACAACCATTCTTATACGGAAATGCTACAAAATACAACAGATAGTACAAAGATACTAAAAAAAACAATACTACAGTAATACTAGAAAAATACTATAATCATAAAACTACTGTAAGAATACAAAAATCCCTCAAAAATACACAGATATACAACAAAAAATCAACTTTCAAAATACAACAAAAGTACTACAGATATACTAAAAAATACTACAATGGAAATACTATATAAAATTACGTCAGAAATACAACAGAAATGGTACAAAAATAAAAGTACAGTAACACTACAAAAAAACTACAGAACTTCAATAAAAATACGACTATAGAAATTCTAAAAAAAAACCTACAGTAATACTTCAAAACTAAATAACAAATGAAGTGCTTAAAACAGGGACCTAACATCCTATTTTGCTCTAATTGTGGTCCTTTCAAAACCAATTTTATCAAACTAATCTATTTAATATAAAGTACTGTAAAACATGTCACGTGCGGCCCCCGACTCCAAATAGTTGCCCACCCCTGAAGTAGAACATGGGAAGATTTCTAGTAGGTATGCAAATTAACAAGTAATAGGGGGCCCCAAATATTATTCTCCTTTGGGCCCCAAGAAGGCCTGGGCTGGTCCTACCAGCTACCAATCTTGACATCAAACACATTTTATACCAGCTCAGTAGCCTAGATGGTAGGGCGCCCGCTTTGAGACTGGGAGGTCGCTGGTTCGCGCCTCGGCCGAGTCATACCTAAGACTTATAACATTGGTAATATGGCGGCGACCTCTGTTGGCTGCGGCTGCATCGGCTCGCTACAACGGGTCAGGTGTATCGACATTTCGTTCTGTGTACATTGTTACAAAGAATGACAATACAAAGGAAATTATTATTATTATTATTATTATTTTGCTTTTTAATTGTCCTCAAGCTTGACACCTTAGCTGCAGTTACATTCTAGGCCAGAGGTAGCAGTCACATTTTAAAACAAATGTTTTTCCTCAAAAACAGGAAAACGTCCATGTTTCTATGTAATGCTGTTAAATTCCATTCAAAAAGACACACAGCTCCCGCAAAAAGATGGGGCCAATTCACTATTTGTAATAACTTGAGCTAATTAATTACAAAGGCAAGAAGATTAAAACATTTTTATCACTCTTTTTGTCTTTTTTAAATGTAAAAAAGTGAAGAAATTGTATCTTTTAAAAATGTGTGTGGGCGAACAGTAATGATTTGAAACCAAAAACGTAAAAAGAAGAGGTACCATATTTTTGTCATTCTATTTGACAAAAGAAATAAAACATTTTTAGGAAAAAAAGGAAAATATTTTTATTTCTTTTGGAAAAATGTTTTAGGCAACAAATAAAGAAATGTTGGCAAAAAAAAAAAATGGTATCTCTGTTTTTATCATTTCTTAGGCAAAAGAGTAAAAATATTTTAGGCATTGTGTCCCCTTTTCAAAAGTTTTAGGCAAAGGATCAGAAGTAAAACAATTGTACTCCATTTTTGTCATTTTTCAGGCAAATAAAGGTAAAACATTTTAGGCAAAAACAAAAAAATGTGTATTTTCATTTTTGTTGTAAAATATATTATCAATTTTCTCATTTTTTTTGGACAGGAAAGTAAATATAGTAGAAGAAAAACTAAACAAATCTGTCTCTCAATTTTCGTCATTTTGAAGAAAAAAAGTAAAAAACAAACAATTGTATTTTCGTTTTTGAGGCAAATTAATGAAAAAATGATAACTCAATTTCTGCCATTTTTAGGACAGAAGTAAAAACAAAAAATGTAACTTAAAGATTATAAACCTCCTAAAAATGTATAACAACCTCAAAATGTTGTGTTGCGCAAAGCAACACCCTTTACCCCTCACAAAATGGTTTTATCCTGTTTGAAATTTCCACCTAAATTGAGTTATTCGCTTTACTCATCAAATTTATGTTTGGAATTGATTGGAATTCTTTTTCTCTCTTGTATGAGGCAAATTTAGTTGTGCCTCACAATTGAAATTTTTCATTTTCCTCATGTTGAAGGTTTTGAGTTTTTCCTTACCCTCATTTAGGTTTTAGATCAGGGGATGGTGTAATAATAGTCTGTGGTTTGCAATAATCTGTGGTCTGTACAAATAAACATGACATGACTTGAAATGCCTCACTGGAGGCATTTCTTATTTGTGGCTGTAGTCGCTCAGGAGGTAGAGCAGTCGTCTTGGTACCGAGAGGTCCCAGGTTCGATTCCCAGCTCCTCCGAGTCAAAAGGCGAGGTCTCCTTGGACAATACACCCAACCCCTAAAGTCCCTGGTAAGCAGGCAGGCACCTTGCATTGCTGTCGCTCTTATCGGTGTGTGAGTGTGTATGTGAACGGGTAATCGCGAAGCACAATGTAAAGTGCTTCAATGACTTGAAAAGCACTATATAAAAGCTAACCATTTACCTTCAAATGGGGGTTTTGGGGTTTTTAAGGGTTATTGATCTATCTTCGTTATTCATTATCCATTATCTGTTATCGGTCAGTTCATAATACGCTACAAAGCCTAGGAGCCGGGACACTTACTCTCAGCCAAAAGGCCAAGCTAAGGTCCTAGCCCTAAAGCCTTGCTGCGATCATTGCGAATGCACCGTTCCCGGAGGTACTGCAATACCGGGCCGATGCGTGGAGTGGACAGAGCAAGCTCATATTCAAAAACTATAGAAATGATCCCTAAGAGTAAATGAGCTTCAAAAACATACTAACATACTTAAAGTTCCAATTTGTTGACACATTTAAACGGGAACAAATGTTGGTTTTGCGTCATCCACATCGAGGGATCTGATATTTTATTTCGGCGGCGGTCGTCAAACGGCTCTCGTGACGCTCTCATAATGAATAAATCATTTCATCATGGCAGTTGGGAATCTAATTCCGACTGACATTCAATGAACGTGTTTTTTTTTTCCCCTGATGCTCGCCGATACGGGTCAGCAATTTAAACCGGATAAACTCGTCTCCTGTGTAGGCCTGCGTGTCGTCCCCCCAAAATTATATATATATATATATATATATATATATATATATACATATATACAGTATATGTGTCAGTATATATATATGTCAATTGGCACTCCAGATGTAATAGTGCTTGTGGCATTTAAGAGATAGCAGAGATAGCAGCAAGACGAGGGTCAATTTGGCTTCAGGTCACTTGCAATGACATCATCAAACCGCTATTAACTCTGCAAATCATTTGAGCTGAAAACAAACAGTCGGATGAGGGCTTTGCCCTCAATCTCAAAAAGAATCACCTCGGAGTGGATTAAAAAAAAAAGCCATCTAGGACAAAAACGGGACCACCGATTGTATGAGACACTGCAAACAATACTGAGCAATCATTTTTCACCGGCACGCCGGCTTGCTTTTTTTCCAATGACATATCTTCACTGTTCCGAGAAAACACTAATCATTTTTATGGGCAAAAAAGGGGAAAAAAAAAGAAATAAATGTATTTTCTCAAGTGAAAATAGTTTCAAAACTAAAAAGTTTACACAGATGCTATCCTACTTATGAAATGAAATGATATGCATTTATATAGCGCTTTACAGTGTGCTTCACATTTCCCAATAGCTGCCGTGCAGCCATGTAAGGCGTTAACCTGCTTATTGGGGGTAGTAGGGGTTAAGGGTCTTACCCAAGGACACTTCGACATGTAACACGAAGGAGCCGGGATTCAAACTGCGATCTCTTGATCCCAAGACGATCGTCCGTAAGTGGAATTGTCCGTAAGTTGCTTCAGTGCTATATTTTGTATGTTTATGGTTTGGTTAAGGCTTGTATGAGTAACCTGTATTGTTTTGAAACTGAATAATAAACTTTTGATAAAATAAGGTGCTCTATAACGTTACAAAGCAGGCTGAATGATAAAGCATAGTACTGAAAAACAAAGCTATACATTAGGCGTTGACATTCTGAAGCCCTTTGAGACTACTTGTGATTAAGGGCGTCACAGATAAACATGACTTGACTTGACTATAAAGATTAATAAAGTTAAGTTTAACTTATTTTTTAAAGAGTTAGGCGACTTCCTCATCCGTGGTAAAAAGTGGACCAACGATTTTCTCAACCGCATCAAGCTTTCTTATTCCGCTTTCATTTCAATATAAAGGGCTCCCCTCTTCTCTATACTTTACACCAACCATATTGAATAGATGCACGAGATATTCAACGATAAAAATGTCAAAATTCTTAGCGCGCTAGCAAAACAGTACACGTTGTTGTGATTACAAAGGAACCAGGAAGTAGAAGCCAAATTTCTTCTTCGGGGTGGACGCTGGGTGACCTCTCACAGCACCACACGCCACGCGGCAGAAAGAAGCACTACAGCACTGTCCTCTACTTGGATAAAGGTGCACACAATACAAAATCTAACTTACAGCAATGTCTCGATATTTTTCGACATCTGAAAAAAAAAATCGTATCTACCGCCGTTCTGCGTAAGTCGAATGGTCGTAAGTAGGGGAGCATCTTTACACAGTTTCGATAAAGGGAATGAAAACACTTTGTGAAAGGTTTTTCTGTTTTAAACAATCATTTATTTGAATGTTTTTTCTTTTTTTTACTAGCAAAAATGGCAGGATTCGTTTTGTCGATTGTCCAGTTAGAAAAAAATGTAGTATATTAAGTAAATTAATTAATCCTTGGAAGTTAAAAAATGTTTTTCCACTGTTGAAGGGGTGGGAATTTTTATTTTTACTATTTTCTTCATTTTAAAAATTAATTTAATTGAGTATTGTTTTTAGTAAAGAGAGGAAGATTATACTTAAATTAGCATTTCTCATATTATTATTTTTTTGTCAAAATAAGCAATATAAAAATAATAATAATAGTAATAATAATACATTTAATTGTGATTTAATTTGATTTTGGGGTGACGTCCGAAAAATTGAAAATTGTTTTTTTTTTCCCAATTTATGTCTATTTTTTTCTTTTAGCAAAATAAAACAAATAATTCTTACTGAAAGCAAAAATAATGTAAGATTAAAAGTAATTAAATGAAATCTATTTAATTAGTTTTTTGGGGAGGGAGTCAGGTTAGTATTGTCACGATCGCCCATTGTCCTCACTTGTCCGCCTGTTTGGCGCCAGCTGCTGCTAATTGTCTGATTGGCTCCCCTCCTATTTAAACTCAGTGCTCTCATTCACTCTTTGTCAGTCCGTCAATTAACCTCTGCACTTGCAAGACTTGTATTTTGACTCTGTCCAGTATCCTGCTTGTGTACCCAGTATCCGATATTGAACCGGTCTGTCCCGTCCTGTCCAGTATCTTGCTCCAGTATCCAGTATCCGGTATCGATCCCGTCTGTCCCGTATCCTGCTCATGTATCCAGTGTCCGGTATTGATCCCGTCTGTCCCGTCCTGTCCGGTATCTTGCCCTTGTAACCAGTATCTGGTATTGATCCCGTCTGTCCTGTCCCGTATCTTGCTCCAGTATGCGGTATCGATCCCGTCCTGTTCTGCATCTTGCTCCAGTATCCAGTATCTGGTATCGATCCCGTCTGTCCTGTCCGGTTTCAATCTTGTCTGCCTCTGGCTTCCTGTTTTTCCGCGCCTGGCTTCTCTGTCTTGCTTCTTCTGCCCAGCGATCGCCGAATCACTGGCGTTTATGTTCCCATGCATGACTGCCCCAGTTCCGTAAAATAAAGCTTGTTTGAAAACGTTACGCGTCTGGGTCCAGCGTCTGTTTGTGTTCTGACAAGTATGTTTAAGGAAATTTGAAAAACAATTCGAATTAACTTTAAACCATAATCCCCCCCCTTAATTATTTCAAAATTGGGAGTCATTCAAATTCACTTTTACTAAAAAGCATTCAAAATAAATGAAAATGTAAAAATGATATATAATATGAGCAAGAGTAATTTCACATTTCTTAAAATAATTCAGAAAATAAAAACATCATATTTAATTTTTTAAATGTTGTACTAGGTACCATTCTTTTTGCTTTCCTAAATATAAATATTTAATTGTTTTAAAATGAAATATATCAGATAATCTTGCTTGGTTAAGGAATAATTATTACCAGTACATTTGTTTCCCAAATAATTCTTTTAATAATAATTTAAAGATTAAAATATATTTAATTATTTTTCTTGTTTGTAATAAAATCAAGTGGGAGCTCTAAAATCGGTTTGATTTTTAATCCATCCTCTTTTCCCCACTTTCTGCATCCACCTGCTACTCTACTATACGAGCTCAAGTCACGTCACACCAAAGGTGGATAAAATATAATTGTTTCTTTACTTGTGAATTTATTTAGAATGATTTTTAATGACATGCACATATATCACACCCAAGTACTTACAATATACCATTTTGTTATTTTATTTCCATAGTTTTGTCACCCCTTCTATGCGGCTTTCTCACCTTGCAATCCCTACCTCAGAATGGATTAATGTCCTATACTGGGGGTCTACCTTATGATAAAATGTCCTCATCAAGTCAAGTCATGTTTATATGTATAGCCCTTATTCACAAGAAGTCGAAAAGGGCTGCACAGACCACAGACCATTACAGACTACGGACTATTATTACACCATCCCCTGTGTTCTCCCAATAATGAGGCGATTAAAGCAGGCAAATCTTCAAAGGCCATGACATTCCACTCATGTAGAATTTTACAATCAGTTTCATTCGTAATACTCCCTCCGCACCCCTTGCATCAACCCTGTTACTCCACTATACCACACGACACACCAAAGGTGAAGAAAAAGTGATAACATTTCATTCTTCCTTTACTTATCTATTTGTTTACAATGTTATTTAATCATCTGCTCGTATATTCTGTAATAGTAAGTAATACTTACTGTATACTATTGTTTTAACTATTTTATCCCGGGTTCCAGGGGTTCTGAACTACCTGATTACCATTGGCATCTATCCCCCGCGATACGGCAATTCTATTGAGAACGGATTAATGTTGTATCCTGGGGGTCTTCTGTATGTATTTTTTAAATAGCATTACAGTGCAATAAAAGCACAGACAGCATGTGCGAGGTTACGGCAGGAGCTGGACACGCGATCAATAACCACGCTGACTCGTTGGTCTCATCCAACCGCATGGCCACCTTTCCCCTCCAATCGATGAACTCGCCTGAGTAAACAGATCTGTCCCAGTCTTGATCGTAAGTGGATCCTCCTCCGCCTCCTCCTGGCCCGGACCCAGTCACAAAGAGAAACCCAATCGTTTTTCCTCTGTGTTATTGCTGCTCAGCTCAACTGTCTGTTGAGGTACGATGGCTAAATAAAGAACACATACATCACCTGCATCATCATCCTTATCACTGTCGTTATGTCCTTCAAATGAGCCACTGTAAAAATAATCCATGGTAAATGGTCTGCATTTATATAGCGCGTTTTAGAAGTAAGATCTTAGGCACGCCCCCGAACCTGACCAGAACCCGACCGGAATTTCAGGCCGGGTTCGGGCTTAAAATGTCAATCATTAAGTCAGACCGGTCGGGCTTCTCTCGCGCTGATTATTTTGTCTTTTTTATTTTCAAGTCAAGTCAAATCATGTTTATTTGTATAGCCCTTTATCACAAAGAGTCTCAAAGGGCTGCACAGACAACAGATTATAGCAAACCACAGACTATTATGACACCATCCCCTGATCTGAAACCTACATGAGGGCAAATAATACACAGATATTGTCAAGATGAAATATAGGTTATTCATATGCTATAGAATAGAAGTGTGTTTTAAGCTGAGATCTAAACATTTCCACTGAGGTTGCTGATCAAATCTCAGGGGGAAGATCATTCCACAGCACCGGGGCCTGAATGGAGAACGCTATCGAATCTGCGGATCTCGGCTCCGGACCGAAACATGGGGGGAATTAAATCTGAAATATATGAGGGAGCAAGCCCTTGCATGATTTTGTATACTACCAACAGAACCTTGGAATCACATCTTAAGCTAACAGGGAGCCAATGCAGGTTAGCTAAAATCGGGGTAGTGTGATCAAACTTTCTTGTCTTGGTTAAAAGCCTCGCTGCAGCATTTTGTACCAGCTGAATGCTCTTGATTTTTGACTTCGGGAGACCGGAGAGTAGTGCATTACAGTAATCGAGACAGGAGTATTGTGGAGTATCTACACAGCATGCGTTTACTTTTATTCAAGTAATTTTTTAGATAAAGAAAATTCTTACCAAACTTTCAGTTTAACTAAGAATCGCTAACTCCAAAGAAATTTTCCTCCTCGGTGTTGGGGTGGAAGACGCACGGCGTCCTCCTTCCACCTCCCTCATGTCAGACGCTATTTCTGCTTCTTGCCAATAGCTTCCAAGCTTTAGAAGCGTTCTGCTTTTTGGACAAATCTTTTACTATTTGTAGATTGTAAACTGCAGAATCTGATTTTTTTTTAGGTGCCATTTTGTTCAGTTTCACTTTCGTTCTCTGCACATCCCAGTGATGTGGGGTTCATCCAAAAAGCACGGTTCGATGCTGAAATAAACACGGCTGGAGTAAAGCTTCGTGTTAACTTTGGCGGCAAATCAAGCCTTCGGATTTATTCCGGGCTCGTTTATCAAATCAAGTTAATCCGTAAGGTTTGGGCGGGTTCGGGTTTATATACCTGCAACTCGGGTCGGGTCGAGCTAAATTGTTAATGCCAGATCTCACCTTGAGCGCTTTTCAAGTCACTGAAGACCTCCCAAAGTGCTTTACAATGTGCTTCACACTTACCCATTCACACACTCACTCACACACTGATAGTGCTCACAGCCGTGCAAGGCAACTACCTGCTTATCTGTGGCATTAGGGCTTTAGAGTCTTGCCCAAGAACACTTCAACATTTAACTTGGAGGAGCTGGGAATCCAACCTGTGATCTCTCAAGACGAGTGGTCTACCTCCTGAGTTATCAAATTTAGTTCTAAAGGACAGGGACCTGATATATTATTTTGCTCTTATTCTGAAAAAAAAAAATGATACATATAAATACCACAACAGTACTGTGTGTGTATCCCCTGAGCACACGGGTCTTTGGGCCGCCATTTCCTGTGGTGTGTCTTGGGCAAGTACATCTTGATGGTGCCCATCCCTCTCCAGGCCAAGATATTTACTTCTCCAGAAATACTCCGACAGAAATACTAAAGAAAGAAAACAGAAATACTACAAACATACTACAAAAGTAAATATAAAATGTAGTGCCTTGAAACAGGGACCCCTTGTATTGTTTGCCATAATATTAATAGTAAAATTTACAAAAACACTACAAAAGTAAATATAAAGAAGTATGTATAGTAATTTGTTACTAGATTGTTACTTTTAGGGTAACGCGGTACTTTTGAGTGTCAGTAATCTAGGGGGAGGGGGTAACTGGATTTATATCTAAAGTAAGTGATTAGTAACTGTAACTACTTTCTGTTTTTCAGTAAGAATCTCACAGTCTGCTAAATAGTAATAAATACAATAACGCAATGTTTTAGATCATCGAAACAATGTTGATATCACACAGAGACAACCTGAGGAAATACAAAATCCAGTTTAGAAATGTTGATTGTTTTGTTATTTTCATTTTTTATTATTTTTTGCAATTTGATTGTAGAAAATATTTCTCAACAAAAAAAAAACATATTTGAAATAATGTTTAAAACTTGGAAGACTATTTTTTTGTATTTTACAATTTTTTGAAGCAGTTTTACATTAATAACCATCTTACCAAGTAAAAATGTCTTGTTCTAAAGGTAGACACTTTTTGCTCATTTTAAATATTATTTTTTTTGCTCAACTATATAGATTTAAAAAAATATATATTATTATTTTTTTTACAATTTAATTGTAGGATTTATTTTTAATAAGTAAAATGTTTTGAAAAAAACCTTTCAAAATTAAAATATTATTTTGAATATTTACATGCATATATTAATTAATTATTACAATGTTGATTTATTTGAATATTTAGTAAAATTACAAAAATTATTTAAATGAACCTTTAACTAAATAAAATCAACCTTAAAATGTATGAATATACACATATAATTTCAACACTTTCAAAATTTAAGAATAATTTTAGCTAAAACATCAAAAGTAGTTCTTATAAAAATCAAAAAAGATAAAAAGTCACATTAGAATTGTACATTTCATTTTAAGAATTATGTTTACTGAAAGAGGAACAAGATGATAGTACCTGATATCTAATATGGCAGTCGGTAGATTTTTAAAAACCCTTTTTGTGATGTATTTAAAACATAACATTTGTTCAATTGTGGAAAATTATTTTAATCAATTCTAAACGTTAAAGCTATCCCCCATTTTACGGCAATTTCACTTTGTGATCCCTACCTTAGAACAGATTGTAAAGAAAAACCCTAACCCCTGAAATAAACAAGGGTTGATTGTATAATATTCCATTTATATGGCTTTTTCTTGCGGTTGCAACCTTTTTAATAATTCTCAGGATGTTGATTTGCTCTGAGAATTCCTTCTATCTTCCAAGACAATTTCAGTTTTGCATGCTCACCAGCTACAACATTAGCTACATCTGCACACTCCACTTATAAAAATGTAATAAAGAAGCTTTATCAAATATTTCGCCTTCATGAAGATAATGGTCTTTTTTAATTAAAGCCAAAGGTTTCTTACAGTGTCATTAGTTTTTTTACAGTTATTAAAACTTCAGTCTTTTGCACCAGCAAATTATTACAACCACCAATCGTGCAAGTTCTCCTACTTAAAAAGATGAGAGAGGCCTGAGATTGCCACCTAAAAAAATACCAAAATAACATTTCAAACTTTAGATATTTTTCTTAGTTTCAGATTTGTTTAAATATTTTTTAATTAATATAAGAGCTAATAGGGCAGCACGGCGGGGCAGTGGTTAGCATGTGTGCGGCACAGTTCTGAGGTCGTGGGAACCTCCTGCGTGGGTTCAAATCCAGCTCCCGGCCTTACTGTGCGGAGTTTGTATGTTCTCCCCGTGCTTGCGTGGGTTTCCTCCGGGCACTCCGGTTTCCTCCCACATTCCAAAGACATGCACTTCAGGTGAATTGGCCGGTCCAAATTGTCCCTAGGTGTGACTGAGCGAGTGAGTTGTCTGTCCCTGTGTGCCCTGCAATTGGCTGGCAACCAGTTCAGGGTGTCCCCTGCCCACTGCCCGATGATTGCTGGGATGGGCTCCAGCACCCCCGCGACCCTACTGAGGATAAGCGGTGCAGCTGATGAGATGAGATAAGAGCTAATAATAATAATACAACCTGATATCTTATAAAGCAGTTGGCTCTTTTACTTATTTCAAGCGTTAATTTACTACACCTTATTTTTTTAGTTAACATAGAGGAACAACTTTGATGAACCTTAAAGTGTAAGTATGATTTTTCTCCCAATTTTAATATCAATTTTAATATTTATTTTTAGAAAAAATTTACACTTCACTAACTGAGCAAAATTATTTGATAAGCAGTTAATCAGGCACCATCCCCTGATCTAAAACCTACATGTGGGCAAGGAAAAACTTAAAAACCTCAGCATGAGAAAATAAAGTAACCTTGAGAAGTGACTATGCATGAGGTCATCCAACTTCCAGTATGACCAGGCGGCAACGAATGTTGTAATGACAATTGATACACAGATATCATCAACAGGAAATATAGGTCACCCATTAGATAGAGAATAGAAGTGTGTTTTAAGCCTAGATTGAAACAGTTCCACTGAGGTTGCAGATTGAATCTCAGGGGAAGACCATTCCACAGCACCAGGGCCGAATGCAGAACACTCTCGAACCTGCTCTCTTCTTAGCTCTTGGGATTACTTGTACACCAGTGCTAAATAATACGCACTGTCCCTTTAAATAAAGCACAACCAATCTCAGTTTTGCTCTAGCGCACTTGTGGTATGCTTGTGGGTTAGTACGAATGTAGTAGAAGACACATGACAATGTTAAACAGTAAAGTGTTGGTCAAGTAAATGTATCTTAAACCCGCCCCTATCACCAAGTGCGCCCTACGCGGTTCTTAAATACAGAGAAAGTATGGTATAGGCTACTTTGATGTTTTTGAGTGGTAAATCTTGCGCATTTCTAAAGGACTAAGTACTTTTTGTCCTCTCTGTTAAAATAGTCGGCAAATGAGAGTGTCCATTAATTCCCGTCTGCTCTTGTGATTGCACCACATCGAACCTGCGCGGCAATCTCCTCTTAAAAGGCTCGGGGCCATTCTCTTGCACCAACGCCTCGACATCCATCATGTTTCTCACTAACCAGATCATAGCTTCAGTCATGAGTAAGATTACATATTTCTCGATTAATCTCCAATATTAAGCAGGTCCATTTGTGATAGCAAACTGCCCGGCGAGGCCATTCCTTCGCTTGGTGTCTCCAAATCTAATTAGCGAGCTTAAAGATACGTTACTGAGGGTCACGGGAGATATAGATTGGTCTTCGAGAAGGAATAGTTTGATGTTCTCCAGCTCCTGAGAGGGTTTTTTTCTTCAACATGTCACCTTGCAGATTGAAAGCGCAATATAATCTAACGGGCAGGATTCGGAATGCGTAACAACGGATTTTACAAGTCTATTAATATCGAGTCTGAGTCTCAAAGTTTCAAATCAAAGGCGAGCATGAGAACATTTCATTAAGAATCAAACAGGGCACATTTGGTGCCGTGTCGGAGCAGACCGGCTTTCCAGATGGAGTTTTAAATAAAAGAGTGAGTCGACGCGGTGATGGACGCGTCTTTCCGTCCCGGTCCAGATGACGAACGTGAGTGCTGCTGAAATCATTCGGATGAGAAATAAGTCGCAATAACATTTTGTTGATGTCGTGTCACAGTCCAAGTTGGAGTACACTCGTTCTACACTCGTTTTTTTGCTGCTCTGTTTATTTTTTGTGCCACTTTTCCAAAAATAAATTATGGTAAAATCATTTAATTCCCCATAGCACACTGGTTTCCAACTGGTCTGATTTCAGGACATTTCACCCTAAAGACAAGCTGCGACCTAACCAAGAAAAATATTAATTCACTTCTCAAATTTTTCAATGGAATCTCTGTTTAGTGTATAGTAGAGATAATAGAACATACAGGGATCAGAATGGAGATTTTCATTTTCAGCTGAAATAGCCAGGGTCCAGGAATAAAGCAGGGCGTAGCCCCCCCCCCCCCCCCCCCAAGCTCCTGGGTTTTAGGCAATTTACTTGTCCAAAACCATGCTTATATTTATCATTTAAGTAACATTTTTAGAAGATTAAAATAATTTGCCCACATAACTGATTTTTTTGTAAATACTGCAAGATAAGTTCAAATGCAGTTCAGTCCCTGCAGCTTGAGCAACAATGCGGCCAATTTTTCTAACGGCCGCCAGGGTGCGCCAGAGCAATAAAGGAAAGAGTGAGACAGTCGGATTTTGAATTTGTTTGCTACGCAAGAGAAAAAGTGAAACAGTTGGAATGCCTTTGGGGTTCAAAAACAGCGGAAATCCGCGGATCCGCGGAAAATTCTGATCCCTGAACATATTCACCTTTAAAAAAAAGAGAAAAAGAAACAAAACGACTTAAAGTACCGTATTCACTTGCATATAAGCCTACATCATATACAGGCGGCATGTGGCGCTGTGCGAGGTCACCCAGCATCCACCTCGAAGAAGAAATCAGCTTCCTCTTCCTAGTTCCTGTGTAAAGATACTGTACTGTAACTCCAGCGCGCTAAGAAGTTTGACATTTTTATAGTTTAATATATCGTGCCACCATTCAATATGGTTGTGTAAAGTGTAAAGAAGAGGCAAGCCGTTTGTTTTTTTAAATGAAAGTGGAATAAGAAAGCTTGATGCGGTTGAGAAAATGGTCGGAACGTTTTTTTTCGGCCACTTTTTACCACGGAGGAGGACCTCTTCAAGCCCATCTTCCAAAAGTAAGTTAAACTCAACTTTATCTAGCTTTATAGAGCATATCATTTTGTTGAATGTTTATTTTAAAACAATACAGGTTCCTTATACAAACCTTAAACATAAAAAATATAGCTCTGAAGCAACTTACAAACAAGTTCAACTTACAAATCATCGTCCGGAGTCTCGCTCGTAAATGGGGCAGCATCTGTCTAAGGGCCCGGTCACACAGCCGTTTGCGTCTGTATCGCGGCTGGATCACGGCCAGAAATTTCTGCCCTTGAAGCAGACGCTGTTGCCCGCGTTGAGATCGCGATACAGACGTGCTTTACACGCGGCAAACAATTCACGCGCGGCTGGCCGCGCGAAAAAGTTTTGCGCTGCTCAAAACTTTAGATCACGGGTAACCATTGTTATCGTCAGAAAAAGGAAATAAAACCATCAAAATCACAATTAAATAAGGCCGGTTGACTGAACCGAAAGAATAGATTTACCAAGGCATTACTGACATCTACTGTTAAGGAGTGTAGTTGAGCCTCCATTTTTTTTCTTTTTTCTTCGCCTAACTTTGCCAAGGCAAAGGTCCGCGACCCACTGAAAACTGGTTTGTGACCCACTTTTGGGGCCCGACGGACCAGCTTAGAAACACTGCCTTAGCAGACCTCCGGGAGATAACATGAATCTGTTCTGACGGGGGATGATAAGTATTGTCATTTTTACTCCAGCTTAAACTAAATCAATGAATAAAGTAACCAGATGGCTGACTATATATGACATCACTATTGTTAACTATGGATAACTAACTAACCAAATAAGTTACAACAAACAATAAAAAACAATACGCTTCACATTAGTGTGGAGAAGATTTTTCCTGTCTCTGTGTCTCTCAACAGGCTACTAGGATGTGTTGTTCAAAATCATTTGTTGATGTCATATAGCCGGCATAATGCTCCAAAGAGGGGTTGAAAACACATTTTATTTTACACTCTAAAGCAAAAATGTCTTTAGAATGGGACAACTTATACTGGGAGTCTATTGTATTTATCTATTTTCTACCAATACTTACTCTTTTAGGGACTCTCTCGCCAATCAAAATGCGGAACTCCATGCATGAAGCTGCAAGATTGTTAAAGGTTCACGCCGTTATAGAGAGGGATTACAGTAATCATATAAATTTTGTTTGAATGAAATACATTAGTCCTGATGAACAGACAGAGAACAACAATTTACTGTGTATATCACGCCACTTTAAAATAGTATCTTGGCAAATGAGTTATTATGGGATGCAGGCCAACGGCCAACGTCTGTGCAAAAGGACGGGGGTCGAAGCGGCATCACATTAAAGTGCTAAATCACAGAGAAAAGCTTCTGTCCCCGCCAGAGCCTTGTTAGTCACTGCTGATACATAATGACTCCTGCCTCACGGGCAAACTAATTATCAGGTGCTTAACAGCCTGAACCTACAACACAGCTGCCGTAGACCTGTGAGGAATGGCGAAACGTACCGCCACCACCTCCTTCATCTCCTCTTCTTCCCGTCTTGTTTTCCTCTCCCTGCTTTGTTTCTCTCCCCCCTTTTCTGTGTTCTCCCAGAGTACCAGCTGGGAAACTGGCCTTGGGATATAAGCTAGAAGCGTGCAACCATATGCTGGATATTTTCATGGAAGGTGTGAGTCAAAAGGAGCAGAGAGTGGGGGAGGGATTATCTTTCTGGATTGTCATCCGATGCTAAGTAGGACACTGGTCGGATTTTGCGTTCCTATTTCTGAGTCTTTTCTATGGAATTACAAACAATGCAGATGATCACACCTCCTTCAAATGAACAATGGCGGCAAAGCAAAGACTGCGGGGAAGAGGACGCTAAAGACACAAACACAGCTTGCTCATTAGTTAGTTTCTTTTTGGACGCAGTCCAAATTTCTGCAGGTCGTAACTCAGGATAACAGGGAATCTAAGTCGCTGAGTCAGCAAAGTGTTTAGAAACATGCGCGAGGCCTTCTGAAACAGACGCTTAAGGCGGATACGAGGATCTGATGTAGCCAGTCTCTTCATTAAATGTATACCCCTGGGATACGGCGTCCCCGCATCACACTGTTTTCATCTTATGATATGAAATACAAGGTTCTGTCAGCACCTCGTTATGGCAATTTCAATAAATCAACATCAACAATAACAACATTTGGGTGTTCAAACTTTGCAGTGTTTATGAGTATGTAGAGTTACGTTTCTAAAATGTCTGTCTGCTATTGATCGATATCCCAGAAAATGCTGGTCTTCTATTGGTTTGCGTCACAACGTCATGAAGATTCCATTAGGTTATTGGCTCAACGTACTCCCACAATGCACCTATTTCTATCTCTTTGTTCAGTTTAGAATCTTGTGTTAATATCTTAAATTTGTTTAGCTCTGCATCTTTAGACTTGAGGCCATGGAAACAAATCAGTGATTTTAAAGAAATACGAAGAGGGCACACGCAGGTTACCCTCGCTAAGAAATGTTGCAGTAAATAATCGATGATTGGGACAGTTATTAAGAATAAGGCAATTAAAGCAAGGAAATATTCTGACATTCCTAGCAATTGAAAAAATGTCAGAGTAATCAACAAATACACATGAAGTTTTTTAGTAAGTAAGCCAAAGTTTGCATGTATCATTTGTCACTGTACTGGAAACCCCACAGTGCTTTGCAGCATAAAAATATGCCGAATAAGGGAACATTTTAAATAAAGCATGGGAAAACCCCTGGCTGCCAAACTCCAGAAATCTGGTCATTTTTCCAAAAGCTTGTTTTCTCTAAATTCTTCTTCAAATTGTGCTATTTCCCATAAACTGAACAATTTTCCATGGCTTACTGGTGACAAACAAAATAAGTTAGAGGGCAAACTTTTTCATATTTGGTGACAGATAAGGTTTAAGTCTTTCATTTGGTAGTCTTTTATTTATCAAATAGCCCAAATACAAAATTTTTGTAGGCCTGGAAAAATCAGTCAAAATACTCGAAACCTGCTCACACTAGATGATACACTTGTGGATTTGTTGCCACTCAGTTAATTGTTGTTGAATTAAATGTGTATTTTTTCTCCAGAAGGGGGTGTGTTAGGGGTTAAGTAGAGACAAAGAAGGTCATATCCGACCAGGTAGGGAAAAGGCCATTTCTGAACTTGTGGTCGACCGATTATTAGGCGGGGCCGATTATTGGCAACGATACTGTATTTGGGAATTTAACAGGTATTGGTATCAGCATTTTTGTTTATCCGACGAGCTGATTACTAAGGCTCAGATACAGCCGAGCCTTTCTCTCTCTCTCTCCTGCCTTCTGTCTCACACGCTACCCACCCCACGCTTTTTGTTTGGATAAGCGTCCTGCGGTGGAGCCACTGAAGCAGGAACAATAACGTTGCAGCAGAGTAAACAGCAGTAGCTATACTAACTTCTGAGTCTTAGCATGCCTGCGAATTAAAACTGCTGATAATATAGAGATTTTAAAAAGTCAGTTATAGAAAAGCGTGTGTGTGATAAAGAGATGGTGTACAAAAATTTAGTTAACTTGTTTTAGGTAAGCACGTTCATGTAAAGACTAATATGGCACTTCTTATCATGACATTAGTTTGTCAATCAAGCATTGTGTTTTCGATCAAGAGAGAGCATAAAAAGCATGCTAAAGTGGAAGGCTAAGTGATTAGCTGTTACCATAACATTCATTTGTCAATCTGGCTTTAAAACCGGAATAGCCACAGTTTTAAATTCGCAAACTCCGTTGAAATTTTGATGCTCTTTTTCATTTAAGTTAATTTAAATCATGTTGGTTATATTGACATTTTTTCAAATTTATCATAAAAAGAAACCAGGGATCTTTTAAAGTTTTAACGTACTATTATACAAGTAGCTGCTAGGCTTAATTTTGTTACCTGCACTGTTAGTTTTTGGTTTAAGTGAAAAATTAGTCATGTTAGTTGTGTTGAAATTCTAATGTATTTACTGTAAAAAGTTTCAGGGAGATATTTAAATTTTCATGTATATTTGTACGAGTTGCTGCAAAGCCATATTTTATTTCCTGCACTGTCAGTTTTTGATTAAAGTGAACAATTAGTCATGTTAGTTGTGTTTAAATTCTAATTTATTAGAAGGTTTCAGACAGATACTAAAGTTTTATTCAAATTTACAACAAATATTCTTTGTTTCTTTTTGCGTTTAAAAAAAGATCTCATGACATTTTTAAAGCTTTTACAGCAAGTAAATATTGGCTCCAAATATCGGTTATTTTCTTTTTCTTAATTCCAATAATCAATATCAGTATCGGCCCTGGAAAACCAATATCGATCAATCTTTACTCTGTACGTATGTTTGATGTTGCTATAAACAGTGTCCTGTGTTTTATTCCCAGTCTACAAATTTACACAAATTTAGGGTGTAGAGTCTTTAGGTACCCTAGATTGAAGTCACTGGCAACGTTAAAAGCTCTATCAGCAAGCTGGTGTTTGTTAATAGCAGCGAGCAGACCTTACAAAGAGCACCACTAAGTGAGATAGTCACTGAACTGGACTTTTGAGCATGCATGAAAAGCTAATCAAGGAGGTTAAATGATAGAGAGCAATTCTAAATGCTCATCATCAACCATTGAATCTTCAACCACACTTATTCTGATCATATCACCAACCTGAGTGTGTTTCTAGATGGTTCAATCATTGCTCTGTCAATTATGGTTTACAGAGGAGTTCAGTCCTAAGGCCTTAAATGGATTTATTTTCAGGTTAAACGTAATCAGACAGCACCACTCGCCTCTGACAGGGTAAGGATCATAACCCAGACCGGGGCAGTTCCTTGCTGGCCTCTGTCTCATTTCCAAACTGCTCAACTTTACCTAATGACCTTCCTTCGGACACGTCCTATCAGTTCCCGTTATTCGCCCCCGTCGCTCATTAACCTCTCAGACGACCAAATCAAAGTTCAGGGCAAAGTGGAGAACCTCAGACGCTCAGATAAGAAGAAGAGCCTCCACCCTCTTATAGCCTCCAGCCTACTGATCTATGGATCTGCCGGGGCTAATAGCAAAGTATTGACAGGGAAATGGTGTGCTTATCCTGCTACTGCATGCTGGCAGGAGCTCCCCAAAGCAGATGGGGCACACTTTGGGGAGAGGAGTAAGAGGTTGAAGAGATGCGCTGCAATTGTACTGGGACAAATTAGGGTCTTTATTGCTTTCTTTCCACTCATTTGTCTGTGCCTTTGGAGCTAAAATGAAATAAAAAACACCATATCAACTCAAACAACTGACTCAAACTAAATACAGTCAACTTTGTACTATACTCAGTACGATGAGATTTGTTTGTTTATAGGACTGTCCTATCTGGTATGAATAATTTTGATACATTTATTATTTCAATCATTTGATTAGTTTAGTCTTTGGTTATTCTTGTGCAAGGGTGGCAAAACCCAGTCCTCGAGTACTGCATGACCATCTTTTTGGAGTTTCTCTACTCCAATACGGGTTAGTCCAATAATCAGAATAGCTTATAGCTCCATTTCAGCTTGCTGGTCATTTGTATCACCTAAATTGGAGAAGAGAAACCTCCAAGATAAGCATGCGGCCTTATAAGACCGGTATTACCCACCCCTGCTCCAGTATGATACAGATCAGAATGTTTGTCTTTGTAGTGCTCACTTTATATTTGGTGAAGCAGTTTAGAATTTGTTAAATTGGACTTGTGGTCTAAAGTCCTACAATCAGACTTGAATCTTTCATTACTTGTTTCAGCTGTCTCTTGATCTGCCCAAGAGAGAGACACCATTCTGAAAGAGGTCTTGATGTTATTGAGTTTTACTGTTTGAGGTGTGGATAGGATATAAGATGAAAGAACTGGGCTGATGTTTAGCTGAACCTTTCATCGTGCTTGCAAGTTCTTTGGGTCACCATTGTGTACCTATCTATTGACGTCACATTTATAAAAGTGCAAAAATTGAACTGATCTATCGGTCATATTCATATTAAGATAGTCATTTGCAATAATTACATCAGCTACACTTTTAAAACAAACAATTTTCCAGACTGTGAGACCATAACTACCAAGAGCTTGAACCTCTCACCAAATTCACGTATGTTGTATCTCTATCAGAAGAGGGGTCCGAACCAGAAATCATGGCCAGGATAGCTCAAACTACAGCCACACTACCCAGACATAACTCATCTGGAGGGACAAGAACATTGCGAGAAATAGAAAACAAACTCATGCAAGTACTTCTATCTTCCTCTACGCTTGCGAGACACTGGACTTTAACAGCAAAACTGGAATAGAAAATCCAGGCTATGGCGATGCGATGCTACAGGAAACTTCTAGGCATTAGCTACTTAGCCCATGTGACAAACAAAACAATGCACAACACCATGAGAGGAGACATTGATAAATATTAAAAACTGTTGTCAACTGTGCGCAGACGGAAACTGCAGTGGTATGGTCATGTTGTTAGAGCATCAGGACTGGCCAAGATTATTCTCAAGAGAACAGTCCAAGGGCTGACAACATCAAGGTATGGACAAGGGGTGGCTAACCCGGTCCTGGAGAGCCGCATGTCCTGCATGTTTTGGAGGTTTCTCTGCTCCAATATAGGTGATTCCAATCCCCTGGATCGTTATCAAGCTCTCACTAAGCTTGCTAACAAGCTGAAAATTGGCGTCACCTGTGTTGGAGCAGAGAAACCTCCAAAACATGCAGGACGTGCGGCTCTCCAGGACCAGGTTAGCCACCCCTGCTATGGACTGATGCCAAATTTGCCATGACCCAAAAACAGGCCAGAAATAGTCAGCAGTGGAGAAAACTGTCCAGAGTTGCGTCCTCAGTTGTGTCTCTATAACTTGGGCAGCTAAGGGATCCGTGAACTATTAATCATGACACCATTGGAGTAGTCTCCATGATCGAGATAGTAGCCTGCTTCTAGATATTTGACAGACGCAACCCTCTAAAAAGTAAACAGTAAAAAAACCTTTATGCTTGAAGCATAGATGGGGATGTGTATTAAATTTCAAATTCTAGTTCCAAGAAATCTAGTACCTCCGATTATACGACAGTCATTTAACATAAGCATGAAGCCGCATCAGTGGGCATTGGGCAAAGACAACGCAACATCTTGCCAGGGGGCTTCGAGCGCGATGGGCCTCGTCTATGCCCACGATTACCCACTTGACATCTTTATAGCACTTTGGCAGACGCCCCCTCTTCAACATAACCGGAGAGGAAAGCGACGAGTGCCAAAGTGGCCCCGCAGTGCTCGGTGTGGGCCATCAGAGTTTTGTGTTGACATAATTAGCCTGCTTAGCTGCCATCTGGGCCATGGTTGTTGGCGGGTGGCGCAGGCCAGGTGCTTCACGGGTAATGCCGAAGAGAGGAATACAGCAGATGCCAGAGCGTAAAGCTCCGTGCCTGTCCCGAAGCAGATCTGGGAGTCACTCAAGTCAAAACAGAGTTTTTCCTCAGTTTTTGTGATGAGGCCATTCCTTACCTGCCCTTTAAAGTACATTTTGGCTAATGTGTACAGAGGTACCACAGTAGTCAAACGACTTTACACTCTAAGAAATCATTGTTGGACAAAAACTTTGAAAAAAGAAAAATTGGAACTCGAACACCAGAAATCAGCTGAATACGTGGCTACTCTTGCTCAGTTTGCTGGGATAATTTCAGAGAAATCCTCACTCTGGAAGCCAGGTTGAGAACTACCATATTTTGGCCAGGTGTGCGACTTATACTACGGTGATACTTATCTGTGAAATTTTTTACAAGTTATAACCTGGTATATATTTTCACGTGTTATTTTTACAGTAAACAGCACTAGGGCACTCTATGCCCGTGTTAATAATTTCAACCTTGCCATGTCATGCTAGCCATTAACTTCCGCAACCTTCAGCATATGTCACTTGGGCAAACATCACTAAAATGAATTTGGATCTCAATTTTGGGGGAAATGTAATAGAACTCTAAAGCACAGAGATCTTTTGTATACCGTTCTCTATCATTTTAAATTGCCTTTCAAGATGACGTTCATGTTTTTGGTGTTGGGTTTTCGCAAATACACTTCACCCAGAAGTGCGACTTATACTCCAGTGCGACTTATACAGGGAGTGCAGAATTATTAGGCAAATTAGTATTTTGACCACATCATCCTCTTTATGCATGTTGTCTTACTCCAAGCTGTATAGGCTCGAAAGCCTACTACCAATTAAGCATATCAGGTGATGTGAATCTCTAATGAGAAGGGGTGTGGTCTAATGACATCAACACCCTATATCAGGTGTGCATAATTATTAGGCAACTTCCTTTCCTTTGGCAAAATGGGTCAGAAGATTGACTTGACAGAAAAAAATAGTGAGATATCTTGCAGAGGGATGCAGCACTCTTAAAATTGCCAAGCTTCTGAAGCGTGATCATCGAACAATCAAGCGTTACATTCAAAATAGTCAACAGGGTCGCAAGAAGCGTGTAGAAAAACCAAGGCGCAAAATAACTGCCCGTGAACTGAGAAAAGTCAAGCGTACAGCTGCCAAGATGCCACTTGCCACCAGTTTTGCCATATTTCAGAGCTGCAACATCACTGGAGTGCCCAAAAGCACAAGGTGTGCAATACTCAGAGACATGGCCAAGGTAAGAAAGGCTGAAAAACGACCACCACTGAACAAGACACACAAGCTGAAACGTCAAGACTGGGCCAAGAAAAATCTCAAGACGGATTTTTCTAAGGTTTTATGGACTGATGAAATGAGAGTGAGTCTTGATGGGCCAGATGGATGGGCCCGTGGCTGGATCGGTAAAGGGCAGAGAGCTCCAGTCCGCCTCAGACGCCAGCAAGGTGGAGGTGGGGTACTGGTATGGGCTGGTATCATCAAAGATGAGCTTGTGGGGCCTTTTCGGGTTGAGGATGGACTCAAGCTCAACTCCCAGTCCTACTGCCAGTTTCTGGAAGACACCTTCTTCAAGCAGTGGTACAGGAAGAAGTCCGCATCCTTCAAGAAAAACATGATTTTCATGCAGGACAACGCTCCATCACACGCATCCAAGTACTCCACAGCGTGGCTGGCAAGAAAGGGTCTAAAAGAAGAAAAACTAATGACATGGCCTCCTTGTTCACCTGATCTGAACCCCATAGAGAACCTGTGGTCCCTCATCAAATGTGAGATTTACAAGGAGGGAAAACAGTACACCTCTCTGAACAGTGTCTGGGAGGCTGTGGTTGCTGCTGCACGCAATGTTGATCGTGAACAGATCAAAGCACTGACAGAATCCATGGATGGCAGGCTTTTGAGTGTCCTTGCAAAGAAAGGTGGCTATATTGGTCACTGATTTGTTTTTGTTTTGTTTTTGAATGTCAGAAATGTATATTTGTGAATGTTGAGCTGTTATATTGGTTTCCCTGATGAAAATAAATAATTGAAATGGGTATACATTTGTTTTTTGTTAAGTTGCCTAATAATTATGCACAGTAATAGTCACCTGCACACACAGATATCCTCCTAAAATAGCTAAAACTAAAAAAGCCCCACTCCAACTTCCAAAATATTCAGCTTTGATATTAATGAGACTTTTGGGTTCATTAAGAACATGGTTGTTGTTCAATAATAAAATTAATCCTCAAAAATACAACTTGCCTAATAATTCTGCACTCCCTGTATATGGATTTTCCTACTTAAATATATATATTTTGGCTGCTGCAACTTATTCTCTGGAGCGCCTTAGAGTCCAGAAAATACGCTAGTTGTTATTTAGTGATTTGTATTCCTTTTTCTTTGCCGATAATGATGAGTTAAAAGAAAGTTAGGGACAAGAGAAAGGAAAAGAGGAAAATAGTGAGAAAAACAGTCGAGTTTGAATCACACCTTCAACCTATTTTTTTAGATGCTTAGACCTTTTAAGCTCTTGTGGGCCTCATGAAAGTCTAATTCGAGCTGTATGGCCCCTGTATGACGAGTGCAAGAGTTTGGTCTGCATCGGACCCTGCCAAGGGTGTCCTTTGTCACTCATTCTGTTCAATGTTATGCAATGAAGAGAACCGTATTTATCGGACTCTAAGTTACACCTGATTATATGACACAAGTTCAAATTTACCCCCTCTGAAAGCTGTTTTCCAAATGTAAAGCACCTCAAACTTTAAATCCCATGAGATTAAAACAGAAGGTATAAAAAAATATAGAACATAAATATTTCTAACTTTTACTGACAAAATTTGTAGGTGCAGCCATGTCGTTAAAGGCAAGTTTGGGGGCCACAGCATTGCATTTCTGTTTTTTACAGATAATGTGGTTCTGTTAGCTTCCTCAAGCCGTGGTCTTTATCTCTCACTGGAGCGGTTCACAGCCGAGTGTGAAGTGACCCGGATGAAGATCAGACCCTCCGAGTCCGGAACCATGGTTCTCAGTAGGAAAAGGGTGGCATGTCATCTGTGGGTTGGGGACGATATCCAGCCCCCTAGTGGTGGGGTTTAAAGTATCTTCACAAGCGTGGGTAGGTGGAACGGGAGTTCGACAGACATTACATCTGCAGTCATGTGGACCACGAACCGGTTTGTTATTCAGTTAAGATGTAGTAAATTAGTCCCACACAATACTGTGTTATTATGCCCCCAAGGTTTTCAGCAGTGCTAAAGGGAGAAACAAAAGCATGATAACTATGGAAACGAAACTTTGGTTTATCAAGAAATGCGAAGAAGGCATATGAGTTGCTACCCTCACAAAATTGCATCACTGTAACCAATCAATGCGACTATTATTCCAAATAATGAGGTGATTAAAGCAACGGAATCTGAAGGAATAACCATCATTATTAGCAGAAGTTTTGCAATCTGTTTTATTTCTAATTCCCCCATCCCTTTTTTTTACACCCACCCTGTAACCCCACCGTACCAGCTCACACCAAAACTTTTCCTTGAAATGTATATTCTTTTATAATGTTGTTTAACCATATGCTATTTTGTTATTTTTGTTTGGAACTAATTACCAAAGGTTTCCTTCCCCCGCTAGGAAGGAGCTGAGCCGAACTGCAAAGCTCTTGATTTATCGGTTGTTCTACGGTCCTACCCACAGTTAAAGTCATGAAATGTGGCTCAAAGCCCAAAATCCCGAGTACAAGTGCCCGAAATTAATTTTAAATTTGTTTGAACTAAAATGATTTAGTAAAGTCATTTTACATGCATCATGATAAAAATTCTTCATTAGTGTAGCAGAAAAGTTCTTTGGAATTAAAGACGCTGCCCTACTTACGAACGAGATCCGGACTTTGTTCGTAAGTTGAATTTGTTAGTAAGTTGCTTCAGTGTTCTGTTTTGAATGTTGAAGGTTTATCTAAGTATGTTTAAGGCTTGTATTAATAATTGGTATTGTTTTGTACTAGAAAATAATTATTTAATAAAATGATATGCTCTATAAAGATAAATAAAGTTAAGTATACCTCACTTTTGGAAGATTCGCTTCAAGAGGTCCTCCTCCGTGTTTGAGAGTGGCCGAAAAAAAGCGATCCAACCATTTTCTCAACCGCATCAAGCTTTCTTATTCCACTTTTGTTTCAAAAGAAACAGTTCGCCTCTTCTTTACATTTAACACCAAACATATTGAATGGATGCACGAGATATTAAACAATAAAAATGTCAAAGTTCTTAGTGCGCTGGAGATAGTATAGACATAGTACAGGCAGTATAGAATGTTTACACACGAACTAGGAAGAGGAAGCGGATTTTTTTTTCCGGGTGGATGCTGGGAGACCTCTCAGATCGCCTCGCGCCGGTAGTGAAGGAAAGAAGCACTACAGTACTGTCCTGTACTCGGAAAAAGGTACACACAATACAAAATCTAACTTACAGCAATACTTGGATATTTTTCGACTTCCCGAAAAAAATGTTCGTACCTTCCGTCTTTCGGATGTCGAATGGTCGTTAGTAGGGGAGTGTCTGTACTATGTGGTATACTTATGAACATTGACTGAACATTAGTGTACCTGCAGGGCAGTGGCAGGTTATTTAATGCGGGTTTGGTTAATTTGATGGCCTTGGAACGGATTAATCCATTTTTAATTCATTTCAATGGGAACACGGGTTTTTATTATACAACATCACTGTTGAAACCAATTACATTCGTAGAGTGAGGTATCACTGTACTGTATTTGTCCTAAATAAAAAGCCTCCAATGCTAAATCTGAGCTCTCTATCAAAGATATATAAAAACAAAACAATCAGCACTGTTATCAAGGAAAAGCAGCTGCCATTTAATTGCTAAAAATCGGAGGACTTTGTGGAACAGTGGAGTTGGCCGGTAACTTGATAAGACCGCTGGATTTACTCGATGAGCTCCAAAGTTCCTGAGCAAGCAGCCGGCGTGTGGTTGTTGTTCCCAGAGGGCTGAGAAAGCGTATCTGCCCTGCAGGAGCATCTTCTTTGCTAAGCACTCCTTATCCAGGCCCATCACAGGGGCCCGATAGCAGCCGGGTAATATCCAGTAACTGCAGCTTTATGTGCCATCCAATACTTGGATCAATCCCGCCATTAACCCTGCCGATCTCTCTTTGTGTCCTTTGTTTTGTCTTTTTCTGACTGAGGCTAAAACGAGTGATGATGAATTAAAAAGGACAAAAAAGACATTCAAATCAAACGGAGTTTCGATCAGATGTTCTTGAGTTTTTGATTTTCTGCGCTAGACACGGCATTAGGAACACAGCCAACAAAATGTAGAATTTTAAAACCTTGTAGCTATAACTTTGGGTTAAAAGGGCCTTAAAGCTGATCTAATGCAGCCTAAAACCCGAGTTTAGGAGGCACTTTCATAGCTTTAACCCGATGATGAATTAATCATAAAAGACAGCAATTGTAAACAAATTCAAAGTGGCTAAAATAATAATATAATAATAATATAACTTGGGTAAAGAGTTGATTGAGATTCTGTTTGGGTTTATTTAACCGCGGGGACTGGGTTATTTTATTAAAAATAAAAAATACAAATCTAAAAATTTGATTGTTATTTGTGGAACAACTCGCTATTGTCATGATTACTGATGTGAATCACCTGTGCCCACTCATTTGGCGCCAACCGTCGCGGGTTCCGATTGGCTCCCTGTCACTATTTGAACCCAGTCCTGTCAGTCCCCTGTTGTCAGTCCGTCTGCGAACCTCAGCCTTTTTCGACCCTGACTCCCATCTGCCCCTTTTTTTGCTTCAGTCTGTCTCCGGCTACGACCTGTTTTGATCCTGACCACGTCTGCTCTCCCGCCCCGGCTTATGACCCCTTTTTGTCCCCGACTACCCCTACTCACGCTTACTGGCTTACGACCCCGACCAGTCCCGGCTACCAACCAGTTTTCCCATCCCTGAAACAGCCATCGCTCGCTACGGAAGATCCACTTCCGTGTTCGGATCACAATCCGAGTATGAGAGCAACTTGCTTCCCGCGTCCAGGGAACACAGGATCGTGGGCGCAGCCCTTCCTCTTTCCTTCAATAAAACTTAACGTAACACCACGCAATTGGGTCCTGTTTCCGTTCTGGTCTTGACAGCCATTGTTTCAATTTTATAAATGAATCACTTTTTTGTATGTGGTCTTAAACCTATGTCGAAAGCAGTTTCAGTCCTGTTTTAACTTAAATTAAAACACATTTAAAGCTTTAACCCATCAGTTAATTAATCATAAAAAAGAAAACTTTTAAAAAGTATTGTGCACTCTAAAAACAATCATCTAAAAATAACTGGGGTAAAGATTTGGTTGATTCACTGATTGGGTTAACTCAATCTAGCCAACTGAGTTGTTCTGTCAAAAATGCAAATACAAAACCGAAAATTGGATTCTTTTATGTAGGACAACTCAAAATAGGTTAATATTGTCTAATAGGAAGACTCAATAAATCTGGGTAATTGGTTTTCAGACCACATAAATCTGGTTCTTGGTAAATACAGAAACTCAAGAGTATGTTTACAATATTCGTACGCAACTGCAGGTTTCTACCTCAAAACCACTTACCGTCCAATATGGCTGTAATAATTAATTTCAATATTAAAAACAAAAATAAGAAGCTGTAAAGTGATGATAATTGTGTGAAAAATACAAGTATAGTGGAACCCCGGGATACGGCGATCCCACCTTCTGGCCTTTTCATTTAACAGTGTTGAATACGATTTTTTATGCCCCTCCTTACGGCATTAACCCCCACTACAGTATACAACCAAAGACAAATTATTTCACAAGCCCAAAAATTAAACGAAGCAGTGTTCCTGCGTATGACATGTTATGTCTTAGATGTCTGTCTGCTTTCGTTTCGAAGTCATATAAAATTCTGGTCTGCTTTTGGTTTACATCATGGCATCATATGCTATAGGTTAAATTACCTCCCATAATGCCTTTTCATCATTCAGTTAAGACTTAGCAAATTAGTGCCACACAATATTGTGTTTTTGTGCTCCCAAAGTTTGCAGTGATGCTAAAGGGAGAAACAAAAGCATGATAACTATGGAAATGAAACTTGGGTTTATCAAAAAATGCGAAGAAGGCACATGTGTTGCTACCCTCACAAAACTGCATCACTGTAACCAATCCATGCGACTATTATTCCAAATCATGTGGTGATTAAAGCAATGAAATCTGAAAGAGTAACCATCATTACTAGCGGACGTTTTGCAATCTGTTTTATTTCTAATCCCCTCCCCCCTTTTTTTGCACCCACCCTGTAACTCCAACGTACCAGCTCACACAAAAAGTTAATCCGATTGAACGTTTCTTTGAAATGTATATTCTTGTTCCACCATATACTATTTTGTTATTTTTGTTTGGAACTAATTACTAAAGGTTTTCTTCCCCCGCTATACAGCAATATCACCTCACCTCAGGTTGGATTTGTGTTGTATCCCGGGGGTCTAATGTACAGAGCTTTTGTGTGTGTTTCTGTATATCCGTGCACATTCTGGCTTCCATGCAGGCAGGAACGCTGGAAATGTGCATAAAAGAGAAGTCACGGATAGGAGAGAGTCTTTCCCTTAAAAGTGTCAATCCTGCAGGGAATCTCGCCCCATATATGGTCCCAAATGACAAGAGCAGAAGAAAGGCAAAGAAGAGTATCTGTAGTTCTCCCACGGAATAGAAATGTGCTTTGCTACAACTGCATTCCAAAACACAAATTGTTCAAAAGTGACATTTTCTTTCTCCAATAATAAAGCCCAAAATTGAAGTGTACAAGAGATTTTTAAGGACTGTATATTTGAAATCTCCATTAGAAGCCACTTTTGCTGTCTGCTTGTTCAGGACAATGCCGATAACCGATTTGGTATATTAACCTTCAATTTGGAAAATATGGTAAATAATGTTGAACATTTTATTATTAAAATAATGATAATATACATTTTATGACCTCTTTTTCTTAAGAAATAGATTTGTATTTGATACAATTTGTCAAATATTTGACAAACTAAACGATCATTAAAAATTTTTTGGGGGGGGCTCTGGTAAGACATATAAACAAACACAATGTGACGATATCGTTTGGATAAAGAAAACAACAAGTGTAATATACCTTGTCTATATGTTTGGATATTTTTTTTCGCATTCCACACACAGTTCACAATACGAAATTTATGACAGAAAATGCTTCTATTTAGCTATATTTTATCTTATTTCTCTAGTACAGTGAGAAAAAGGATTATTGGATATTGGAGAATATAATATTTGTAATATTTGATGTACTTACTGGTAAGATCACATCATCTTGAAATTAATTAATAATGAATTAGTACATATAAAGTAGATAAAATAATAAATGTTAAAATGGTTCATAATAAATAAAAAATATCTACCATGTGCATTGTCGGATAATTTTGTTTATGTAAGGTTTTATTTGTTTTAATTAAAAATCAATAACAATAAATATGAAATGAAATGATCTGCCACATCAGATACAATTACTTATTTAAAATGTTACTTTAATTATTTAACAAGAAAAATAAATTAAAATATGAATTTATGCCATAAAAGATATATTTTATATTTAGATATATTTGATGTGATTTCTGATTCTGTACAAATACTTTATGATTAAATAACAATTATTAATACATTATAATACTAATACTAGATTATGCATTTTTAAAATCGAAATTCAAAATACATTTCTAAATATGAAATAAATGTAACAATATATATAATTTATAAAAATGCCATATCAGAATATTTTGCTTATTCAAATTTTTTGAGGAGGTAAAAGTTTATATTAATAAATGTAATAATATTTACAATAAAATATCTATTAATAATAATACATTAAAATGATCTACCCTCATATCAAACAGTGCTTAATTATTATAATTATTGTGATTATTAAAAAATAATAATATAGAGTACAGAAAATAAAAAAAATATTACCCATAATAAGCAGTTTTGGACAATTAATTCAAAACAACAAAAAGCTTTGATCATGAGGTATAAATACAGTTTTTGCCGTATTAAAGAAAAACTAACTGTTCTTATGGTAAAAACAAATGAGAGAAATTTGTGTTCAACAGCAGATTTCAAGTGACAAAAAGTTGGTGCATTTTCCTGTTATCGAACCAACATCAACATCATGTTTCCGATGTCATCTCTTGGATAAATATCAGTCGATAATTACCACTTGTAAAAACATGGCTGGAGAGTTTTATATTGTATTTTATAGAAATTCCCCAAAAAGTCTCAACAATAAACAAAACCACTGCAGATGAAAGCTCACCTACCTGTCCCTCAACTTTATTGCCAAGTGACGCGTTCAGAGACAACCCGAAATTCGCAGCAGGCCCACATCGGATCTCGGATCTCTCCGGCGGAGACCTTCAGGAACTGGTGCACCGGGAGGCTGCAGGAGCCAGACTGGGCTTTTTCTGCCTCTCCTTCACGGAACCGAAGCAATCCCTGAGAGCCGACGGGGGTAATGAGAGAGCAGCTCCTGGGATTTTAGCTTTCTTAATCATGTTCATAATTAATTCAAGAACATTGATAATTTCATTACATTCTTTTTGTCTTATCAATAAATGATGTGCCTGCACTTTTGCTCATGTGTATACGGACGGACGGGGAGGGGGAAGTGTTTGGGGGGGGCGAGGGGACAGGAGAGGTAATATTGCACTAAAAGCACAAGAGATGGAAAATGATACAAACAGGGAAGTGGTAATTATAATCTTTGACCAAGCCACTGCCTGCACAATATGAAGTCAAGTGGCTACAAATAATTAATAAGGCTTCCTGGTGTGTGTGTTGGGGGACGGCCGTGCATTTGTGCTGACTGTGTGGTCTGGACCCGCCCAATTTCAGCACATATTTGACCAAATAGGGAAATTGATACGGCAATTACTTGGCGTGATGTTTTCAGCCATGTTGCTTTGTAAACAGTGACAGCTAGTTAGTTGCACGATACGCTCGCTCACCTTTACGCAGCACTGGAGTGCGCCTGCCTATTAATGCCCTTCAGATCCGATACAGACTCGAGTTTCAAGGAGATTAGTGAAATGGGGGAGACCGCTTACCCACTAGACACACACTGTCCCTTACAGGGCCATCACCACCCTAAACAAGAGAACCAAACCGTAATAACTTGTGCGATCTTTTCTTTTTTGTTGCTGCTAAATGTTATCATGCTTTTTTTCTATTGCACTATTCTTTTTCATTCACAAACATTTTACTATTACTAAAACTTGGGCTAGTCTTTAAGCTCTATGTTTTTTTCCATTTTTTCCCTGCCTTTATCCTGATGGTATATCTATCTATCGATCTATCTTTTTTTTCTACATTTTTACCTTGAGTACCATGTCTAATCTCGTTGCATACCATGTTTTACAACATTGATGTCAATGACAATAAGGACGATTTAATTCAATTCAACATACTCACATAGTTTTTTTTCTATCTTAGTTGAGACATGATAGATTTGCTAGCATAGCTTGGGCAAAGTAAAGCACACAGGCCTCATTTGGCCTGTCATGGTTATTAATCTTAATATTAATTTTCATAAAAATCTGCACGGGTCAAACTTACCTCAAGATGACATCCTTACCTACTGAGGGTTTACCATTGTAACAAAATAACAAATATAGGTTTTCATATTTAAACAGAACACAGAATTCTGGTTGAATAAATGGTCTTTATTGTCATTTGACAAAACAAAATCGGAGGGTTTTTCCTTTCAGACAAAGAAAGCGATTTAGAGAGCGGCTGGCTTGCTAAAATCGGGTAACCTCAGCTTCAGCCAGGTCTCCACAATAATTGAAATACAACAGTAGCTCCAAGTCATCTTTTTTATGGGTAATGGATCTGGCATTGCTTAACTACTTGCTCAGCAGGGGTGGCTTAAGAGAGTTGTTAGCCTAGCTGTGGCATCAGGCCAGACCTAGAGCCTCGCTATTTCTTTCTCTCTCGGTGCTGCCTCAGTCGCTTAACGGACCCGATAACAAACCACGGGGCACCCGCAGGAGATCACCATTTTGTTGTGCTCTTCTGACTTTCCTCAAAGACTGTTTTGATTCATTGACAGCAGCGTTTTTTGCCTGGGTACTGTCCAAATGATGGCAAAGGCTTTCTTATAGTGGATTCATGAACACTGACCCTAACTGGGCTGCTTTGCTGCCATAGGACCAGGACTACTTGCTGTGGTTGACGGAATATTGAATTCTGGTGTTTACTGGAAGATCCTGAAGGAGAACAACCTCAAATTTAAGCGCTCTAGGATAATGTAATGTTGCAAAGAAGACTGGGACAAAAATTCTCCACAGCATTGTGAATGACTCATTACCAATTATCGCGAACGGTTGATTTTTGTTATTTCTGCCAAATCTGGCCCAACTCACTGTTAGGTTCAGGGGGCAATTACTTTTTCAGATAGGTAGGTTTGGATTGTTTTTCCTGCCTTAATAAATGGAATCAACATTTCAAATCTGTCATGATTGCCGATTCGAGGCACCTGTTACTGCCCAATTGGCGCCAACAGCCCTGAGAGCTGATTGGCTAATAGACTCCTTTTAAACCCCCGGTTTTCAAGAGAACCCTGTCAGATCGTTGCGAACAGATGCTCCCAGCTCGGCAAGCTCTCACTTTTAGACACTTTTCCTGCCCTGTTTTTTTCTGCCTGATACCCGTTGCCAACCTGTTTCTGGACCTGACTCTGCCCTGTTCTGCCTTCCCGACATCCGACCTGTTTTGCCCCGCTACCTGCCTGACACCTGTTGCCGACCTTGTTTCCGAACTCGATACCGCCCTTGCTCTCCCGTCCCGGCTAACGACTAGTATTCCTGCAATTCTACGACCATCCTCGCTCGAAGTGTCACTTCTGTGTCTCCAGCCACCTGCTACCATTGTCCATCAACCATCGGATCGTGGAAGCAAGCCCTACTCTCCCTCATTATTAATAAAAACTGATTAAACGAGCGCTATTGGGTCCTGTGTCTGTTTTTGGTCTGTGATAAAAACTGCATTTTGCGTTTTTTTCTGTTGTCTCTGTGTGATATTAAAATTGGTTTGATGATCTGAAACCGTTGTGAGTGATAAATTTGCAAAAACACAGTTATCTGGAAGGAGGCAGATACTTTTTCACTGCACTGCAACATCATCGTGATTTGCTGGAAGGTGCGAAACAAGGCCTCATTTGTGTTCAGGCACTATTCCAATGCATTGTGAATTGATTAAAACACCGACGGCTAAAGCATTAGCCATTCAAATACTTTATATCCTATTTTGCGCCACGGGCTCTCGTCCTGAGCTACGATCAGACGATGGTGGGAAATATTAAATAAAATACAAAAGTAAAGAGGCGAAAATACAGATTTACAGCGGGCCCTTTCGACAGTAGACTTGATATAAGGGCTTCATAACAAGTTTTGCATTTTAGCCCCCGTGCATGTTTTCATCATGTTTTATGTGATGTATGCGTGCGCCACTCGTCTTTGTGACGTGTCCTTCTCAAACAAATTGCTACAATACTTGTAATGATGGCCTCCTTCACAGCTGTGAGGAGTGAGCAGCAGGCTATAGCATTACCATAATACCGTCGAAACCCCCCCTCCACGCTCCCCAGGGACTGAGCCGGCCTGCCTGGGGATAGAGGGGACTCGACTGGCTGCAGGACTTGCACGCTGTAGATGGGTGAAGTGGAAGAAAGAGGCAGAAAGAGGGAGCAAAGGAAGGAGACTGAGACGGAAAGAAAAAAAGGACAAGCAAAAAGAGTCAGCAAGGGAGAGACAGCAAAAAAAGGAAAGGTGAAATAGTGATGGAAGGAGAGAAAGGGGAAAAGAGGGTGTGGAGAAAAAGAGAGAGCAAGAAAAAAAGAGAGAAAAAGAGAGAAAGAGGCAGAAAAAAAGTGAATGCAAAAGAGAGCAAGAGTGAGAGATCAGAACAGAGAGAGTCCAACAGAGAGGACAAAATAGAAGAAGGTAGCAAGAGAGAGCGAGAGAGGGACAAGGAGATTATGTGAAAGTAAGAGGCACAGCAAAGGGGTGAGAAAGAGAGAGCGAGAGAGAGAGAGATCGAGAGAGATAGAGAGAGAGAGAGAGAGAGAAAGAGAGCAAAAAAGAGCAAAAAAGAGCAAAGAAAGAAAACAACAAAAAAAACTAAAGAGAAAGAGTGGGATGAGAGAAAATTAGAAGTAGAGATAAGGGGGGAGAAAGATGGAGTGATTGAGAAAAAGAAGGAGTGAGAGAATAAAGGGGAGCAAAAAAAGACAAAAAAATATTAATAGAGAAATGGAGTGAAAGAAAAGGGAGATTGAAGATAGAACAAATATAGAACTGAAAATAGTGTGTGAAAGAGAAAAAAGTAAGCGAGCAATAGAGAGAGAGATAGAGAGATGTGAGAAACAGAGGGAGAAAGAGAGAGCATGAGAGAGACCGAGAGAAAGAATGAGAAGGAAAGAAATACAGAGAGTGAAAGAATGACTGAGAAGAAAAGGGAGAGGGATAGAGAAGGAAATAATGAGTGGCAGTGAGATAGATAAGGAAATAAATACTTGGAAACAAACAGAAGGAAAGAAATACAGAGAGAAGGGAGAGAGAGAAAGACCAAGATATGAGGAAAGAGACTGAGAGAGACAGAGAAGGATAAAAATAGAGTAGCAGTAATTGAGTTAAAAAGAGGGAAGGAAAGAAAGACCAAGAGGGAGGAGGGGCAAGAGGGTGAGAGAAAGGCAGAGGGAAATATAGAAAAAGAAGCAAGAGAGTGAAAAATGATAAAGCGAAATGAGAGAGGGGTAAGAGAATAACTAAAACAGGGAGAGTGGAATAGAGATAAAGAGAGAGAGGAGAGATGGTGAAAAAGACAACGAAAAAGAGAGACAGAGAGAGCAAAACAGAGAAGTGCAGAAAGAGAAACAGACAGATAGCAGGAGAAAAGACAAATAGAGAGGGAGTGAGAAAACCAGTGAGATAGAGAGAGCAAAAGAAATATAGGGGGAGGGAGAGAGAAGACAAAAGAGAGAGGAAAAAGCCAGCACGAGAGAGAGAGAAGGCTGCAGCTGCCCTCGGGCAAGGCAATAAAAGCGCCACACGCTGCTGGTGTCGACGGCGGCACTTCTGCTACAGCGGCGAAAAGGGATAAATATCAAGAATATCAAGGAGGCCTGCATCAAAGACACGGCCCTCCAGTCACAAGGCTGACTTACACCCAAATAATGAGGGCCCCTTCCAATAAAACGGGGGCCGGGCATCTATTTGACTGGCTTTGCAGCTGCAGTGGGACCATCAGCTCCATTCCGTCTACTCGCTTTCATTTTGAGAGTTGGGGATAATGGAAACTATGAAGAGGCAGATTGGAAAAGGATCCGATGATTACAATGTCGACTACCGTCAAATGTTTATGTTAAATTAAAATGAATGCAAATCATGTAAATGTGTCAAAGAAGGCTGAGTCACAAGTGCACAGATCCATTACTTGGATATATTTACAAGCGAACCATTTATCAAAGTAATGGATCAATTTGAGCAAACTCTTATAAAACATTTGAATCTTAAAAATGATTTTTTTGAGGGCGGTGCTTTCTTTCCTTCTCTACCTCTTTCTCTCACTCTCTTTCTCTCTCTTTCTCTCTCTCCCTCTGTCCATCTGTCTTTGTCTCTCTCTCCCTCTGACTTTCTGTTTTTCTTTGCTTCTCTCTTATTCAAGTGCTTTTTCTTTTGCTCTCTCTCTTTTAATATCTCTTTCTCTCTCTCTCCCTCTGCCCGTCTCTCTTTCCTCGTCTCTCTTTTCCTCTGACTTTCTGTTTTTTGTTCCGTTCCTCTCATTTACATATGTGCTCTCTCCTTTTCATTTGCACTCTTTCTCAATCTATTTCTCTACCACCCTCCTTCTCTCTCCCTCTCTCTCCCGTTGTCTCTCTCACTCTATCCATCTCCCTTTCCTAGTCTCTATCCCTCTCCCTGACATTCTGTTTTTAATTCCTTCCCTCTCGTTCATTTCTGTGCTCTCGCTTCTTCATTTATTTTCTCTCCATCTTTCTCCTCTTCTGCCTTTCTCTCCTTCTCCCAACCCTCTCTCTTTCTCACTAGCATTCTGCTTTCTCCCATTGTATTTTCTTTTCTTTTCTCTCAGTCTCTCTTTACGGAACTGATTTAAACATGGCACGTATTTTAACTTAATTTATTTGCGCTCTCTTTATCTTTCTCTCTCGCGTCTTTTTCTCTCCAATTTTCTCTCACTCTCTATCTGTCTCCGTACTTGATTTCCTCCTATCTCTCTCTCTCTCTTTCTCTCCCTCGCTTTGCCTCTCGCTCTCTTTCTAACTCTCTCTCTCTTGCTCTCTTTCTCTCTCTCTGACTTTCTATGTTTCCTTCCTTCCCTCTCGTTCACTTCTGTGCTCTCCCTTTTTCATTTGCTCTCTTTCTCTCTCACTGTGTCTTCCTTTACTTTCCTGTCTCCCTGTCCCCTCTCTCTCTCTCTCTCTCTCTGACTTTCTATGATTATTTCGTTCCCTCTCAATCAATTCTGTGCTCTCCTTTTTTCATTCACTTTCTGTCTCCCTCTGTGTTTCTTTCCTTCTCTCACTCTCTGTTGCCCCTCTCTCTTTCTCTCACTCTCTCTCTCTGACCTTCTATGTTCATTCACTCTCTTTCTGTCTCCCCTGTTTTTCTTACCTTCTCACTCTCTGTAGCTCCCCTCTCTTTCTTTCACTCTCTTATACTCTCTCTCTCGTTCTCTCTGACTTTCTGTTGTTCTTTCCTTCCCTCCTGTTCACTTCTGTCCTCTCCCTTTTTCATTTGCTCTCTTTCTCTCTCCCTCTGTCTTCTTTTTCTTTCCATTCCTTCTCTCTCTCTCTTTCTCTCTAATACACACACACTACCTCCCCTTTTTCCTACTCTATATCATCTTTCCTCTCTCTCTCTCTCTCTCTTTCTCTCTCTCTACCTCCCCTTTCTCCTACCCTATCTCATCTTTTCTCTCTCTCAGACTCTCTTTACGGAAGTGATGTAAACAAAGTGGCACATCTTTAAAAATAATTCAAAACAAACCAATTTTAAGAGTGTTTGGTCAAAAACAACCTACGTAAACCAAAATTGTGGATTAGTCCAGTTTTTTTACTCTCTGAAAAAACACAAAAAAAGACCTTAAGAACAGTCCTATTCTATAGATATTCTGTGCAACATTTACCGCGCTATTGAAGAAGCCACATTTTTCTCGCGTGTCGAGGGTACGAGCCATCGGAGCCGGGCAGGGCCCCACACCAAGCGGGGGGGCATGCGACTAATTAAAGGATGCATTTGTCAGAGATTAAGCCTTAAACAGAAAAGGTCATCCGAGCGGCAGCGCTCGCTGTTTCGCCGCTGTGCTCTTAGGGCAGTGGAAACCTTTCCGGGCTAAATGCTAAAGATGCTATTTGGCGGCACCCGGGGCGGGAGGAAATGTGGGGGGCCACACCCGGGTCGGGGGTCCTGTGCTGCCCATATCTGGCGATCGCTGTCATTTAAGGATGAAAAATAAGCGCCAGACAAGATCAATCGATGCCGTCGTCTGGAACGATTAATGACGGCTGTGTTGCGATCTCGGGGAGATTAAAGGCTTCATTGAAGCGTTTTACACATCTTTCCTGTAATAGCTGTTCTGGATTATTCGGATTTCGTTGGATTCATAATACCATTTAAGGGTTATTTTACTTCGTATTAATTTCAATAATATAGTGAGAAAACTCCCTATTGAGATATTTGCAGCAACATCAAGTGAGATGCTTCCAAAGCAGAATGTTAATTTGCGTGCAGTCAATCGTAATCGTGTTTGGAAGATGTCCTGCTTGGAGATAAATGAAGTTTACAGATGACTGATGACTTTCCGGAGAATGTGTAGGCTACTGGTGAGCAATGTTCCCTCTAATTTTCCACGGGTCTGAGCGGTCACACAAAGTCGGTGAGCAACGCTTGAAACAACAGGGAGCAACAGCAATCCCAAGTGTGGCAACTAAATCATTATCAAACATGTCCAAAAATTGACATCAAGTTACATTTTGCTGAGTTTCCGAGTTTCCGGCAATTCAAAATTATTTTTCACTTTTGAATGAATTGACTCATGCACTATTGAGAAGGTTGTACGGCCTACGAACGTCATTTGTTTTCACAATTCTTTCACAAGATTCCATTTCGTTTTTGTCCTGGTATCTTTTCTCGCATAATACTGACATTTTTGGGGGCTTATTTAGTCAGTTGCACGATACGGAACTGTATTTACCGGTAATTACATTTTTTAGTGGAAGTTCAATGTTGGCAACAAGATTGACTTGATATAATTTGAAATTATTTAAGTGCAACACAAACGTTTTCTTCTTTTTCCCTGTTTTATTTTTTTTAACTTTTTTAAATTCCTTTTCCAAAAAAATCTTATCGTGTTTATTTTTTCCCAGGTGTTACTTTTTCTTGCTTTTTTGTTTTCTATTTCCTTTTATTTGTTTCTTTTTTTCTGGCTATTTTTCTGAAGTTTTCCTGCTTTTTTTCACTTTTTCTCTCCTTTATTTTCTTTTTTCCCCCATCTCTACTTTTTCATTTTGGTATTTTTTTATTTTTTGTTTGCCCCCCTTCCTTTAAGTCATTTTGTGCTTAATTGTAGATAACATTTGGTCGTGTAGGGATTAAAGAAGCAAAAACAACCTGAAGAGCCGTTTGGGACCCGGAAGAGCCGGTTCTTTTTAGTGAGCCGAGCTGAAGAAGCCGGTTCTCAAAAAACTCTACTGACTTTACTCAACTTCGTTCTACTTCGACTTTGACTTCAAAATACCGCATTTAGAACACAGCGTCAGGGGAACCCGTGTATTTTTACCTTCATGCACTGTAATTTTGACCTAATTCGCTTTTTAATTAGCAATTGCGAGCCCTGATTTTTGTGAGTTGGCTAGATTTTCTTGTGCGCGGAAAAGCTCTGGGCCGTGCGCTATCGCGCACAAGCGCAGCTTAGAGAGAACATTGCTGGTGAGTCCTTTTGTGATGCAAATAACATAGTGAAGACCTTCGGGTTAGCACGTCCCAAGCATACGATGACTTACGTGACGATGTTTCTTTTGTCCCCTCGTTATGGCATTTTCCTCAAAATACAACACTCAAACAATTCATTTTTGGTGCCCAAAAACGTACAAAATTCCGTTTTTGCTGTGTCCTTGTCTAGAACTTTCTGAGTTAACTCTCTGCTATTGGTTGACGCCATATAAAATGCTGGTCCGCTATTGGTTTGCTTCACAGCATCATAAAGATGTTAATATGCTATTGGCTGAACTCCCGACCACAATGCCTTTCTCTCTCTTCGTTCAGTTGAAAATCTTCTCTAAAAGCTTTATTTTTTGGCCTAAAAGTCCCAGCAATTCAAAAGAGAGAAGAAAAATGAAAACCATGGAAACCTAGCTTGATCCAAGAAAGAAATACGAAGAAGGCACTCGTTACCCGCGCTAAGGAGTATGGCTCTAACCAATCGCCGAACAGGGCTATTATTAAGAATGAGGAAACCTATTAAAGCAACAAAGTGTTTAGTGTTTTAGAGCGTACTACTCGGCATTGAGACATTTTCATAACTTGTGTCTCCTCCCTTCCCTGCATCCATCCACTAACTCCACTGAACCAGCTCAAGTTATGTCCACGATAACCATGGAAACTAAACAATACTGTTATATTGTACTGCATTACTTTCAGTGATGATAACGAGAGAATAAAAAACATGATAACTATGGAAACAAAGCTTCCCATTATCAAGAAATATGTGGAAGTAATACCGATCGTTATCCTGGGTAAGGAATATGCCCAAGACCAATTGATGATCGAGATATATATCAAGAATAAGGAAGTTTAAAACAGATACATCTTCTAAAGGCAGGGCAATGCTCGCAAGTGGAGATATTTTAATCAATTTTAATTTTCTGTCTTCTCCCCCTCTGCATTTATCCAATAACTTCACGCTACCAGCTCAAGTCATGTCATACCAAAGGTAAATAAAATGTCATTATTATTTACATGTATAATTATATATAATATCATTTAATGATATACATGTAGGGCAGCACGGCGGCGCAATGGTTAGCGCGTGTGCGGCACAGTTCTGTGGTCATGGGTTCAAATCCAGCTACCAACCTTCCTGTGCGGAGTTTGCATGTTCTCCCCGTGCTTGCGTGGGTTTCCTCCGGGCACTCCGGTTTCCGCCCACATTCCAAAGACATGCATTTCAGGTGGATTGGCCGGTTCAAATTGTCCCTAGGTGTGATTGAGCGAGCGAGTTGTCTGTCCCTGTGTGCCCTGCGACTGGCTAGCAACCAGTTCAGGGTGTCCCCTGCCCACTGCCCGATGATTGCTGGGATGGGCTCCAGCACCCCCGCGACCCTACTGAGGATAAACGGTGCAGCTAATGAGATGAGATGAGATATACATGTACTGTATACAGTATAACACCCAAGTTGTACTTAATTTTTCACTATTTTGTTAGCCATGTTCAATACGTATGTATGATTTTAATATTATTAGCCTGAGTTTCAAGGATGTGGAGCGCATTAGCTAATTAGCATACGTAGCATATGTTTTGGTATCATACAAACTATGCCTCGACGTTGGAATATGAAGACATTTTTATCTAGCTTGGTAACCAATGTTATTTTCTCTTTTTTTGATGCTTTCACGTAGCAACGCCAGAAAACATGGAATCGGAGACAGCAACGACCATGTTTGTTGACAAGTTAAATTTAACCTGAATGTAAAATACGCCGAGTACTTCACATGAATCCAATACGAGTGCAAACTCTTAAGCTGATATTGTTTCAATTCTAGCTACACCTCATGCAGAAAACGTCCTATTTTAAGCAGTATGACTGAATGTGATATTATTTGGTTTATGCAAATAAGCTCAAGTGGAAGTGAAATGCCCCATCGCTCTTAGCTGCAAACATACTCTTTATTCTTTTTCTCTCGCTCACCCTCTCTTGGTTTCTTTTTATCCTTCCGTTTTTCTCCCTTTCTAATTTGACCCCATCTGACCCCCTCGTTCTCAATTCTCCATCCTTCTTTATCCTTCTCTCTCTCCATCACTTCCTCTCTCTCTCTCAGACGCCCCTTTCTTTCTGTCTTTTCCTCCCTCTTTCGCTCATTCTTTCTCGCTCTCCTTCCCACTTTCCTCTCTTTCAGACTTCTCTCCCCCTCTCTCTGTCTTTCTCTATCTTTCTCTCTCTCTCTCCCCCTTCTTTTAACTTGCTCCCCTCTTCTGTCTCTGACACACTTTATCTTTATCCCTCTATCTTTCCCTCCCTCTTTCTCTCATTCTTTCTCACTCTCATTCCCACTTTCCCCTCTTCCAGCCTTCTCTCCCCCTCTCTCTTTCTGTCTCTGTCTCTCACTCTGTGTCTTTCTCTCTCTGTTTCCCTGTCTCTCTCTCTCTTTCTTTGTCTCTCTTTCTCTCTCTCATTGTCATCACTTTCACTCCTTTAGCTCTTCACCCCTCTCTTTCTATCCCTATTTTTTATATTTCCCCCTTCATTTCTTTCTTTCTCTACCCGCTATCGTTTTATCCTCTCTCAAGCTTTATTTAATAGACATTCATACCATACAAACATATATATTTTAAATACAGTGTACACAACAAACCCAATCTATCTATCTATCTATCTATCTATCTATCTATCTATCTATCTATCTATCTATCTATCTATCTATCTATCTATCTATCTATCTATCTATCTATCTATCTATCTATCTATCTCTTCGCCATTGATCACGGCCTTAAAAAAACGACCCATACTTAATACCTGATGGCGCCGCCATTCCTTATGTCCTATTACGCTCTCCGTAGCTTGATCTGGAGTCCTGTGTCACATTTGGCGCTCTTCTCCGCACTTCCGGTCGGCTCATTTTTAAACTTCCCTCAGGGAAGGAAAGAAGGCGCGTTTGACATTCAAGTTTCAAATCATGGCGCTCAGCTTTCAAACTTCTACTCTATGCTTGACTCTGCCGATCTCCTGTCAGATATGCCTGGGAAAGGTAAATAAACTTCCGCCATGCGTTACAGTGGTGTTAAATAACCAACCGGAATTGTTTTCGTAATGTTTCCCAGGTCAGACAACCCGTCATCTGCGGCAACCATCATGTCTTCTGCTCCGGCTGCATGGAAACGTGGTTAAAGAAGGCAAGCCAGTGTCCCTCGTGCAGAATCCCTATCACCGCAGAAAACCCCTGCAGGGAAATTCTAGGTGAGCCCTTAAAAATACATTTATTGACAAATGCAATTTTACCCAAAGTTCGCGTTTACTGCGCGTCATGATCTCAAAAGAACCCGTGACACCCCCGAAGTATTAACCTTTTATTTATTTTAAAACTATTATACACAGGGTTCGTATGGGTGCTTAAAATCCTTAAATGCGTTGATTTTAATGTTAGTTTTTTTCAAGGATTGAAAAGTGTAGGTATAAGTTTTGGGTGAAGTGTTTGTAAATGCTTGAAAATGTCGCCATGTTCCTCAACAAATCTGCTTTAAAATGACATTAACACTGCTATCCGGTGGCTTTCTTTCCTCTTGATTACCTGCAGCTGGCATGAGTTTGTATAGCATTATCCATCGGGTCAGGCTCAAGAGTACAGGTGCACGCTACACCTAAACAGTCAAGTGAAGCCATGTTTATCTGTGACGCCCTTAATCACAAGGGGACTCAAAGAGCTGCACAGACCACATATTATTGCAAACTACAGATTATTATTACAGCTTCCCCAGCTCTAAAACCTACATGAGGGCAAGGAAAAACTCAAAAACCTCAACATGAGGAAACGGGACTATTAAATGTGTATTAGGAATATTTAATATTAGCCATGAAAAAAAAATAAAGGCAGTGTTTCCTAGTTGTAAGTTGTAAATGGAAGAACTTCCTGCAACTGAAATTGTAAGCTTCATATCATTGTTATTTCACCCAACACCTATATGGGGAGACATTTGTCTCAAAAACGAATACATTCACGATTTACTCCAGATCTAAAAATCATAAGTCTTGATAAATGCACACCCAATATTAAAAATTGCATATTTAAATCACAGATATATTTGGGATCAGCAAAACATATGATTCACACTTGTTTTTGGCTTTGAATGTCCTTAAAAAGCGCTTGATTTTGGCCAGTTAAAATTCTGAATGAACTTCTACTGTATACATTGAATCGAAATAACAAACTCTTTAACAGGCTCAAGCATTTGTTTCGCAAATAAAAGTACTCTATACAGGTTTTTTTTTTGTTATTTTTTTTACATTTACACTTAAATAGATTGTAAAGCATCCCTTAAAGAAAAATTTGAAATATATTAAAATTATAAATTAAACAAGTTAGCAAAACTTTCTCTCTGCCACAGCAAATTATTGTATTAGGTTAGCAAAACAGTATATATTTTTGTTTGTTTAAATGTGTACAAAGTGCTTTATGTAAACATCCATAGTTATAGATAGTCTGTATTTTATTTATTTATTTATTTTCACAAAAGTGATCCTGAGACTAAATCCCCCCCCCAAAAAAAAACCTTGAACCCTCGGGTCATAATTTTTCAAACAAGAAAACGGTCTTTGTGTTCTCCAAGGTTACAAATGCTAATTTAAAAATATTGTAAAATACAAAATAAAATTGGGGGGAAATGATGAAAACATCTATTCAAACATTTGAATAAGATTGATCACCATGTGCCAATTCATAGTATTATATCAATTTCTAGTTTATTGTTTTATTATTTTTTTCCGGTGCGTGCTACAGAAATGTGTTCAAATCGACCATAAGAATTAAATTTTATATTGTATTTTACTTGTTGTTATACTTATGCTTTTACTGAAGATATTAAACTAATTCACAAAATGAGATTTAATTTTTTGAAATTACTTCTGATAACATGGATAATATTGATAATACAATGAGAAATCTCAAATAATCCAAAACTCATAAGTATGGTGAACCCTAAAAAGAGTTAAAATGAGCAAAATTATCTCCCATAGCAGAATATTGTATTTTGTGTAGTTTTTTTTTCTTGCATGTTTGGTTTCATTTTCTGCAGTGTGTGCCTTTTAGTAAATGAGTTGAACTTATTGTTTGTTTCATCAAAATGATTTTGTGCTTAAAAAAAAAAAAAGGAAATGTATCACTACAACGAAATTTGCAATGTGCTCCGTGATGTTAATTTTACATAACAGTTAAAAGTTCTAGTTAATCCACATATTTTTATTTTTGGTCATATTACAGGAGGTACGAACGAGAACGATCACACAGAGAGCCCATCCGTGAGAAAATGTCTCAGGAAAACTAGGGGGGAGCTCCTTCTGCGAGAGTACGAGGTATGACCAAATTGTTATCAAAAGCCCAGTGTTTACCATACGTTTTCGTGAGACCCCTTTGGGTGGACACTCTAAGGTTGGTCCATGGGAATGGTTTCCTGGAAGAAAATTTTGTACATTTTATATTCCACCGCATCAATCTGGTGCTTTTTTCTAGAACTAAATCAAGAAGCTAGATCTATGATCAATGGGTTCCCCTCTTTTTTTTATTCTTTTCTATGCAGTTTAAGTAACAATATTATTGTCATTCAAAACTAACATTCGTCTCTTGTTCCGTGATCATGACATAAAATCGACTGCCTTCTCGTATGTCATCTATAATCTGTGGTCCAGTGGTTATAATTCGGTGTTTTTAACCGCTGCGACCCGGATTTGATTCCTTTTGGATCTAACAGTTGGTACCAAGTTCCAATCTGAAATTTGGGGTGCGCGTATTACACTAGTGTGAGTTATACACCATTAAATACTGTATATCTAAAAATGTTATTTTTAACAATTCAGATTGATGAGACTTTGGTGGGAGCAATTAAACCCTGGTGGCCCACCATGATTTTCCTACGGAAACTCTGAAACAATCATTTCATGCATCTGACAGGAAGAAATCGAAAATCTGGTCCGGGAAAACGACTCCCTGAAAACCGAAAACCAGAATCTGGAGTTGCAACTGAGGACGGCTTTGGATCCCTGCAGTCTTAATTCCGGGGAAGCGGACGAGCAAAAAGTGGATCCGGTCTTCATGGAGAAACTGGCCAAGCGACTGCAAACGGCGCAAAACGTTTGCGATGAAGTGAAACAGGACATGCAAAAACTCAAGGAGGTTTGCAACTGTTTATACTTCCGCTTATTGACATTTAATGAAGTACTTTACGACTTCAAAGATGATCAGTGAGACGTTCCGTTTGTCTTCTCGTCCTCAGGCTAATAAAACGCTGCGATCTCAAAATGTTGACCTGGTACAGGAAAATATGAGACTTAAAGCTGAGGTGGTCAGTCGATCCCCACAGAAGTAAGTATTTCACTTCTCTTTATAGTCAAGTCATGTTTATTTGTATAGCCCAGACCTGGGCACTCCGGTCCTGGAGGGCCGCACGTCCTGCCAGATTTTGAAGTTTGCTCTTCTTTAACTCAGGTGATACAAATTATAACCTCGTTAGCAAGCTAGCAAGTGCTCGTTAACGATACTGGTGATTGGAATCACCTGTATTGGATCAGAGAAACCTCAAAAATCATGCAGAACATGCGGCCCTCCAGGATCGGAGTGCCCAGGTCTGGTATAGCCCTTAATCACCGCACAGACCAGAGACTATTATTGCACCATCCCCTGATATGAAACCTATATGAGGAAAAACTCAAAAACCTCAACATGAGGAAAATTTAAGAGACCTTGAGAAGGGACTGACATGATTTAATCCCCCTTCCAGGATGACCAGGCTACAATGGATGTCGCATTAACAGACAATAAAATATAAAATAATGAAAGTATGATATGGAATAAAAAGAATGACCAGGTTGCAATAGATGTAGCATAATGAATATTCTTTGTTTCTTTTTGAATTATTAAAATTCATAACGGCAATTCTTAAGTTTTTAATGAATATCGGCTCAAAATATTTGTCTGCCTTTGTACAATTTTGCTGCGATACTATCTATTTACAAGTCTAAACCACATGAGGCTCACTTCCTCTGTATTTTCTGGACTATAAGGCGCACCTTGAAGACGAAATTTGAAAATGCGCCTTATGATATGGTGCGATTATCGACTGGAAAATATGGTCTCTAAAATTTGAAATAAATAATAATGAAATGCATTTACATACGATATGTTTATGAATGAACCAATTCATTTTAGTTGTTTTTTATTTTCAGTTTTTTTTCTAATGCAAGCCTCATTCTAGTTTTGATTTAGTCCGGCGCGTCCTATGTATGAAAAAGGAATATTTTTTTTTTCTAAGGTGCGCCTTACAGACAGGAAAACACTGTACATACACTCGTCTTATTTGAATGTAATGGTTAGCACCCACATATTCCTTATCTCTTAAAAAGATATCGGTTAGGGTTCCCGTGGATCCTTAAAGTCTTTAAAAAAACATTGAATTCTATAAATAATGCCTTAATTGGCATTAAAATGTCTTAAATTCAATTTGCGCAAGTCTTAAAAATGGTAACACATCAATAAGATTTAAATTAGTTTGAACTAAAACAATTTCGTAAAGTTATTTTACATTCATCATAATAAAAATGCTTCATTGATGTAGCAGAAAAGTTCTTTGGAATTAAAGACGCTGCCCTACTTAGGAATGGGATAGGTTCCGGATGATCGTTCGTAAGTTACATTTGTTCGTAAGTGGCTTCAGTGCTATATTTTGTAGGTTTAAGGTTTACACAATTATGTTTAAATAAATGAAATTATATGCTCTATAAAACTAAATAAATTTGAGTTCAACTTTTCGAAGATGAGCTTCAAGAGTTAGGCGACTTCCTCCTTAGAGTGTGGCAGAAAAAAAGCAATCCAGCCATTTTCTCAACCGCATCAAGCTTTCTTATTCCACTTTAATTTCAAATGGAACAGCTCGCCTCTTCGTTACACTTTCCACCGACCATATTTAATGGATGCACGGGATATTAAACAATAAAAATGTAAAAGTTCTGCGCTGGAGATACAATATAGTATATTTAATAAGATTGTATAGACATAGACAGTATAGAATGTGTCCACACAAACTAGGAAGAGGAAGCAGATTTTTTTTTTACTTCTGGTTGGATGCTGGGTGAGCTCTCACAGCGCCACGTGGCGAAAAGAATCACTACTGTATTGTCCTCTTCTCGGAAAAAGGTGCACACAATAAAAAAATCTAGCTTACAGCAATGTCCGGATATTTTTCTACATCCCGAAAAAATGTTCGTACCTACCGTTTTTCGTGACTAAGGATCCATGATGTACTGTAAACATCCTTTTAATATCTTGTTTTCCGTGTCTAAAAAATGGAGAGTGCTATATTTTTTATTTTTTCAGGTGTTAAATTTACAACTGGACCAGAAAGTATGTATTAACAATTAAAATATACATTTGTTTAAAACTGCCCCTAAATTATGTGGTGTTTTGTTTTTTTCAAATGTTTTTTGTCAACTTGGTCTCAATTGTTTTTCAATAGGCAATAATAAAGTCTTAGTCTTAAATTTAGCTTGCCGTAAACTGTAGGAACCCTAATCTGTGTACATTTATTTAAAACTGTATTTTTTATATTGTATATCTGTTGAATTATTTGATTTGTATGATTTTGTTTTTTGTTATTGTATCATACTATAGTATGTGTAGTGGTTAAGGGACCCAACCATACATTACATGTATTTAATCCTGCACCCAGTAGTTATAATATTAATTCATATTAAATATTTAACTTTACCTGAAAGGAAGCAATTTTCCAAGACAAATTGACCAACTGATAAAAAAAATGTTCTAAGTAACATTCTCTGGCTAAACGCTTTTCTGTCGGGCATGGCTGTCCTTTCTTGCCGTCATTTCCACCTGGTGATACATTTCCCACAATCTCGTATTGCTGTGAGCGAGAACTAGTAGAAGACACTTTGGTTGGGAGGCACCTGCCTAGAATGAAATGCACAATTGTGGACGCGATCCATTTTACCCTGTCGACTATTGCTGAGATAGGGGCAAGCATAGCACTTTCTTTTTCTCTCTTACCATCTTTCTCCTTCTTTTGATCTTTTTTTGTTTTAATTTTCCTTTTCTTTTTACCTTCTTTCTTTTCTTTTCTTTTTTCTTCTTCTGTTTCTTCATATATTCTTTCATTCTCATTTTTTCTTTCTTTCCCTCCTTTTGTCCCCCCTCTTTCTTTTTGCTCTTCTTTTATCTATAACTTTTTTATTCTTCATTCTTTTCTTTTTCTCTTTTTGTTTCTCACCTGCTTTCTTTCTGTCTTTCATTCTTTTTTTTCCAACTTTCTTTTTTTATTTTTTCTCCATCTTTTTTCTTTTTACTGTCTTTTTTTTCACCTTATTTTTTCTTTTTTTTTTTTTTTTCTTTTAATTCTATCTTTGTCATCCCTCTCTCAAAAATAAATCTCTGGAGAAATACAAAGCCTACATTGAGAATAATTCAACCATAAGATCTCAGAGTAAACAATATGTTCTTAACGCTGACAATAAAAACTACTCAGATTCCTCAATTTAAAATACAAAAATATGTTTTTAATTGTTGCTCTTCAGGTTCGGTCGTTACACAGTCGCCGCCTTGGAGGCCAAAATCCTTCAGCACCAGCGAGACGTGGAGCACTTGAAAAGAGCCTTGGAGCGCAGCGACCAGTACATAGATGAACTGGAGAACCGAGTCCGGCTGTCGGAAAAAAGATGCGCCGACCTGGAGGAGTCGTGCAAAAAGAGCGCCCCGTCGTTGGAACCTCTCAGCAAGCAGCAACGGCTCCACATGATGATGAGAAGCTTGAGCGAAAACGAGCGAGTTTCCATCTGCAGCAATCCTGAGGTGGATTCGCTGACCTTCTCCAAGAGTTTGATCTTCTCCCCGTGCGTTGAGTCTCCCCAAAACATTTGCAAACCCTCTAAAAAGGGCGACTGCTCGGACAGCGCAACTTCAGACTCACTGCCTTCCACGCCGTCCTCTGCATTTCGATCGCTGACGCTGAGGAGTCCCGGTGTTCGCCAGAAAAAGGTGGCCTTCAAGCCGGCTTCTCATTTCAGGAAGTTGGATTTCGATGAAGTATTGTTCCCTCATCCGAACCCTGACCTTATAGATCCTTTGAAGCCTGGTTTATGGGGACCTTGGAAGCGCTCAGAATCTGAGGAATTCTCACCTGGTCCCAGTAAAGAACCCTCTGAGGTCCCTGATAATTTTCAGAGCTTCAGCGAGGCCTCCATGGATGCCGCCTACCTTAATAAAATCTCTGAGTTGGACTCAATGATGCTGGATGGCGAGAGTTCCAGTAGTCGAGGTTCTCAGCTGTCTTGCTTGGACTTGGACAGCACCTTAGTGGCAGAACCTCGTGATGCCGTGAAGACCCAGGAGGCTTCTGGAGACCACAATGGGGAAGCACATCCTCTTCCTACAGCACCATGTGAGGATGAAACCAGCAGGGGTCAAGAGATGTCTTTTGAGTTGCTCTTTGAGACTCTTGACGAGACCAAACCTGGTCCTTCTGGTCCTCAACCAAAGAGCGAATCCACATCCCCTGGTGGGAAACTGGTTAACGCCAGTCAGCCCGCTAAAAGGAAGTCCCACAGTCCCTTCAACTTGAGCAGTCCCACAAAACTTTCCAAGCTCATGTGAGGGATACTTTGCAAGCACTTCATTTGTCTTCTGCACTGGAACTTGATGTTGTCCTTAGATTCTGTCAATAGGAAATTGAATAGGTAGTTCAGCTCAAAATTGACCCCACAAAAATGCTTATGTCAATATAATAACTGTTGAATTAGCCTTCGCTAGTGGTAACAAGTCACTTTTTCGGCCATGTGACATTAATGAAGTTAGCTTTGATTGGTGATTAAGACTATAGAAACTGGCTGCAATTTAATCGATATCAAGTGACAAAATGACTTAAAACTGGTACATTTTGCTACTACATTAATAATCTAGCTTAACAAAAATAATTTGGGGGTCAATGATAGACTTATAGGAACTGTGAGGCTGTTTTTTTTAACATCAATTGACAAAATGGGTACATTTTGCTTCTACATTGATATTCCAACTGCAAGAAAATATATTTTCAGGGAGGTGGTGGGATTGTTTGTCTAAACGAGAACATCATGGAGAGTTTGTCATAGATTTAGTCCTAAAAACACAAAAAAAATCATGTCCAAGTTGGAAGATAAATTTTGCCATTTTTGCTGACAGGCCTGCTTTTTTTCATGTTGGTTATACAAAGACTGAAAAAATTAATAATAAAAGTGTTTATTTTCCTAACCCCCTAGTCGTCAGTTTGGTAAGAAATGCCACACAGTTAATATTTGGTCTCTTTTTTTGTTTCAACTTCAAAGACCTATATTCCAGACTTATTTTTTCCCCTCCCTATTTTTTTTTAAAAGGGTTAAACATTATAAAAAAATAATGGAAAATGTATAGACTAATACCGGTACATACTTACTTCAAAGTTGACATAAAAGTACGAAAAATGACTATGGTCAGGAACCTTTTTGACCCACGGAGCCTTAAAAGCAGAAATATTGAAAACACATTTTTGAGAGAGTCGCACCTTTTTATAATTTATGACCGAATTCAACAAAACGGCCCTCCAGACAAAAGCGTATTCTTCAGCACATTATTTTGCACCGTCCCTTGATGATCTGATCAAATCTATGAAATATTTATAATACAAGAGCTGAGCCCGTTTCCCATATTAATAATATACCACTTAAAACTTGTCTGCCTCAGTTAAGACTGTTGAGGCTGTTTTTGACCGTCATTTGTGTCGTAATGGTTTCAAAACAAGGTGCTAGCAAAGTTATTTTGTAAAAATGTCACAAAATATGGAAAACGAGAAGCATATCGTTAGATTTCCCTTTGGCAGCGGACTGCCCTGAATGAGAAAACAAAGGGAGTACCTTGTACTGTGTGCAAAGGTCCGCCCTGGCGTTTTCACGTGTTTACAGTTCTTTCTGTGGGTTTTTATCAAAATGTATCTCAACAGTCAACATACAGTTAAATGAGCTTCTATTCATTGGAATTTTTTTTCGCGACCTGCCAAAACGGGTTAAGACACTTTGACTAAACTGTAGTTGAGAAGTGCCAATCCTATCAAATACATGTTTATAATAATGCCACAGCCATATCCCATATCAATGTACCATATTGATACAAATATTTAACTTGTGTCCCCCCTCTCGCAGTAACTTAACTGTTGAGGCTCATTTTGACCATAATTTTTCTTCAAAAAAATGGTTTCAAAATGAGGTGCAAGCAAAGTTCTTTTGTAAAAATGTCACAAAATACTGCAAACGAAAAGGATATCGTTGTATTTCCCTTTGGCGCAGACTGCGCTGAGCGAGAAAACGAAGTGAGTACTTTGTGCTGTGTGCAGAAATCTGCCCACCTCTACCGCTCCCCCAATCAAATTACTGACGTTTCACATGTTTACTGTTCTTTCTGTGGGTTTTCATTTTAAAGTATCTCAACAGTGAACATACATAGTTTAATGAGCTTTATTGGATTTTTAGCATCTTACTGCCAAAACGGACCTGCCGCCAAAACAGGGTAGGTTGGTGTGACACCTTGACTCTAAACTGTAGTTCAGAAGTGCTTTATAAATACTGACTAAAACTAATTCACAAGCAATCCCCTGAGGAGTGAAAAAACATAACCATGGAAACAAAGCATGTGATTATCAAAAGATAAAAATAACGCACTGGCATCTTTACCCTCGCTAAGGAATATGGCTTCAACCAACTGACAATTGGGTAAAGTATTAAAAACAAGGAGTTGGTTGAACCAAAGCAATATAAGGATGTGACAATCTTCACAAGTAGAAGTTTAAATCTGTTTTCATGTGAATCTCCCTTCACCCCCTCTGCATGAACCCACTAACTCCACTTTACTAGCTGAAGTGACATCACACCTAGTGTTCCCTCTAAGCTGCACGCGTGCGCAATTGTGCACTGCTCGCACAATCTCGGCACACAAGAAAATCTAGCCAGCGCACAAAAATGAGGGCTCAAAATTACTTATTAAAAAGCGACTTAAGTCAAAGTTACAGTGCATGAAGGTAAAAATACACGGTTTCTCCTGACGTTGTGTCCTAAATGCGGTATTTTGAAGTTGAACGAAGTTGAGTAATGTCGAGAATCGGCTTCTTCGGCTCGGCTCACTAAAAAGGGTCCTAAACTGCTCTTCAGGTTGTTTTTGCTTCTTTAATCCCAACAGGACCAAATATTAAGTAAAATTATGCACAAAATGACTTCAAGGAAGGGAACAAAAAAGAAAAAAATACCAAAATGAAATAGTGAAAAGCTGAGAAAAAAAGAAAACATTTAGGAAAAAGCCAGAAAAAAAGAAATGTAGGAAAAACAAATAGAAAAAAAGTAACAGCTTGGAAAAAATAAACACAATGAGATTTTTTTTAAAGGAATAAAAAAAAAAAAAGTAGAAAAAAAACACCGAAAAAAGAATAAAAAGTTTGTGTTGCATTCAAATAATTTCCAATTATATCAAGTGAATCATGTTGCCAACTTGTACTTCCACTAAAAAATGTGATTAAGTACAGTTCTGTATCTTACAACCGACCAATAAGCCCCCCCAAAATGTTAATATTATGCGACAAAATATGTCAGGAAATAAAAAGGAATGGATATCTTGTGAAAGAATTGTAAGAACAAACGAAAAATGTAGGCCGTACAACCTTTGCAATAGTACATGAGTCAATTCATTCAAAAGAGAAAAATAATTTTGCATTGCCGGAAACTCAGCAAAATGTAACGATGTCAAGATTTGGACATGTTTGATAAGTAATTATCTTGCCACACTTGGGATTATGGTGGCTCACTGTTGTTCCAAGCGTTGCTCACCGACTTTGTGTGAACGCTCAGACCCGTAGAAAATTACAGGGAATATTGATCACACCAAAGGTAAGTACAAATTAGTTTTTCCTCTACTAATATGATCAAATAGCATTTTAAACATACAAGTGTATATAACATTAGCAATACCGTAGTTGGGTAGTACATTGACCTTGGTATATTTACTTGAGTTAGTTTTGGGATATTGTGTACTTCTAGGAGTATTTTTAAATCACTATACTTTTCACTTTAGTACATTTGTGAAGAAACTACTCATACTCCACTACATTAGGCTACATTGAACCCGTTACTTAAATCACCTCCAGGTACAGTAAGTCCGTGCGTCTGCTGAGGTACATTTATAATCCTCAGAGACCTCGTTTTTTTTTTTATTTAGATTTGACCCGTGACCCAAAAGACCACCAGATGGCAATTACAAGCAGGGTTAGGAACGGGGTTTTTTTTTTTTTTGCGCCGTGCTGCATTGTTTTTCAACCCTTTTTGAACCAAGGTACACTTTTATTGATGGAAAAAGTTCCGAGGGTTACCTTCCGTCAAATGTTTGAAAATGAAGGTATGTCAAATATCTCACTGTACTACCTCATACGCAGATAACTAGTACAGTATATAAAAAGAAGAATATAATAGTTAAAATAAAAAGAATGATTTATTTATGTTTTTATTTTCTTAAAGTTTGTTATACAAATTACAAATGAAGTTATTACTTCATGAGCAAATAATTAGTATATAAAGAGTATATAAAAAAACACCTGCCACCTACTGATATGGATGACTATTACAGTTCCTCGTCTGAAGAAAGCAAAAATACTGAAGAATGGCCTGATTTTTGGAAAGATAAAATTGGGCAAATTCCAGCGGCACACTCGTGTTCCCTGGGACACTGGTTGGAAAAACACTGCTGTGCTGTATGCAGATTGCATATTGAACCCTTGCAAATGTCGTGATGTTGCCTCTCTGGAGGAATGAGAGCCATGACGGACGTCAGAAAGCACTTGAGCGCACGGCAGTGTCCAGACAAAGATATATATAATCTAATTTAATCCACAGAGGGTTCGACCAAATTCAGTGCAAAGATTTACAATAACACGGACTTGAAATTTATTATATTATTAAGTTATATTAATTTAATTAATTAATTTCGTTGTTTTAAGTCCCATTTTTATAATTTCTATTATATTTCATGTTATACGTCATCAAAGGAGAAAATGTTTTTGATAAAATACCTAAATGATTTGGTGGCAGGCAGCACGGCGGCGCAGTGGTTAGCGCTTGTGCGGCACAGTTCATGTCATGGGAACCTCTTGCGTGGGTTCAAATCCAGCTCCAGACTTCCTGTGCGGAGTTTGTATGTTCTCCCCGTGCTTGCGTGGGTTTCCTCCAGGCACTCTGGTTTCCTCCCACATTCCAAAAACATGCATGTCAGGTTAATTGGCCGGTCGAAATTGTCCCTAGGTGTGAATGAGCGAGCGAATTGTCTCCCTGTGTGCCCTGCGACTGGCTGGCAACCGGTTCAGGGTGTCCCCTGCCCACTGCCCGAAGATGGCTGGGATGGGCTCCAGTACCCCCGCGACCCTACTGAAGATAAGCGGTGCAGATAATGGATGGATGGATGAATGGACTCTGGTGATTTGATGATGGTTTTTTTTGTAATCAATGAGACGCTGCTACAATTACTCAGTACTTGAGTCGTTTTTTTTTTCACCAAATACTTTTTTTTTTACTCAAGTAATTATTTAGATGACTACCTTTTACTTGAGTCATATTATTTTGAAGTAAATCTACTTTTGCTTGAGTAAAAATGTTGGCTACTCACGTCTCACTTCTATTTTTGTGCTACTTTGTCATTAATATTCTATAGGTATTTACAATTTTTAGTTTTCATCTGAGGGCAGCACGGCGGCGTTAGCGCGTGTGTGGCACAGTTCTGAGGTCGTGGGAACCTCCTGCGTGGGTTCGAATCCAGCTACCGGCCTTACTGTGCAGAGTTTGTATGTTCTCCCGTGCTTGTGTGGGTTTCCTCCGGGCACTCCGGTTTCCTCCCACATTCCAAAGACATGCATTTTCAGGTGAAATGGCCGGTCCAAATTGTCCGTAGGTGTGAATGAGTGAATTAGTTGTCTGTCCCTGTGTGCCCTGCGATTGGCTGGCAACCAGTTCAGGGTGTCCCCTGCCCACTGCCCGGAGATGGCTTGGATGGGCTCCAGCCCCCCCGTGACCCTAATAAGGATAAGCGGTACAGCTAATGAGATGATTTTTCATCTGGGGTGTGGAACAAACTAGCTAATAAGTATAGTTTTTTGTGTCCCCTGCTATACAGCAATTTTACTGTGTGATCCCCACCCTAATGTGTGTGTCGTACAGAAAAATGGCCATGCTTGAGTTTATAGTAACACAAGCCTTCACACACACATGATAAACACAAATCCCTAAACACACTAATTGAATTGTAGCAAAAAGCACTTCATTATGCAAATGTAACACTATGACGTGTATCTCTCATAGCGCTAATCACTCGCATGAAATTTTAATTGGACAACCGTTGTGGTTTGAATAAATGAAGCGTTAATTCATCGAGATTCATTCATTTAGGTAAAGACCGCCAGTGCAAGGTTACACCGGAGTATTAAATCAATTTGTTTCACGCTCGACCATGATGAGATTGGAGGATGAGGAGTTTGCCTCCTTGATGAGTTCTAAACACTTGAAGTTAAATGAAGTTCATGAGGTCAAATTTAAATTCGGGTTGTTATACATCAATAGTGTGCACTGTAATTTGCATCTGATTGCAGATACAGTGCTTCCTTATTTATATACTTGCTTCTATACTTGTTGGGCCTTGTTCAATCCAGAACAACAAAGACATTTTTCCCGTGTGCTGGGGAATTCTGACTACGCGAGGCAGGTAAATTTGATTATTATTATTTTTTTAAACGGTCCATTTTGGTCCCATTGTGTCTCCGTAGTTTGTGATCTCCCTCGTACTTTTTAGCACTCGATTTTGGTTGCACTATAAAGCAAAACTACAATTTTACAGTGTCCCTTTAACAAGGTGTTTTTGTTGTACTAAATATGAACAATGAACATTTCCATTTTTTCTGAATATTTTCTTATCAATTAACCTTGACATATCCTAGATTACAATTTTCATTTTAAAATGAAATAAATGTTTACACGACTTGCAGAATGAAAATATTTTAAAAAATCGTTTTATTACTTTGATGGCCTACTTTGTATTTTTAAACATTTTTTTACACAATATCATGTATAATAGTATCTTTTTCATATTTTTAAGATGTTATGTTGCAGGCAATGACAAAAAATAATAAACATCGAAAACATATTTTCAAATGTATAATATCATAAATAATAGTATTGTTTCCAATTGTTTAAGCTGTTCTATAGTAGGCTATAATAAAATATTTATACATAATACAATACAATTACACTTTTTAAAGATAATGGTCTTCTTTTCCATTATCAACATAGTAGGTTTTATAGTATTATTAAAAAATATAATACAATATTATTGTTAAATATACAGGTCATGCCGTGCATATTGTACCTTATGATACTGAAACGTTTTACTCAGGGATTTAGGATCCAGTATGATGAAGGTGCTGTATCTGAGTCAGAATAGTTGGCTTGTCCTGCTACTAGTATGTAAACCAGTACTATCTGATTCTTGTAGGGAGCAAACCCCTACCCCAAAAACGAATTTTAGAGCGGGATGGCCACTGTCAGGCTGTACCTGCCCAAGACACACTACAGGACGTGGTAGTCCTACAACCCTTGTGGTTAAGGGTTCCGTGACCCGTGATATATTTTAATATATACTTCCCATTCTTTTATGCTATTTTATATTATTCTATATGAAAAATAACATATACATAATATCAAAAATAATACAATAAAAGGTTTCTGTATATACACTTTAATCAGAAAAATAGTATTTCCTATTATTTTAAGCTCATTATCAGAAAAAAATTATATATATTCAGGGGAGTTAATAAATATATACATCGTATCATAAATCATACCATTACTTCCCATTAATTTAGGCTAGCTTGAGTCAGCTCGCTCATAGTGCGTGTGCAGGTATGTGCATTTCTTAGACGTGCTCAAATTAACTTCTTTTTTCTTCTTTTTGGGTTTTGGCTTGGTGTTTGGATTGTACTTGAAGAACTGTTACCATTATTACGCTACACATTAAAAAAATAAACTACGGGAACGAAGATGACATCACTCTCCAGCACTGCCTGAGCCCCCATTTCTTGAAGCTGATGTGTTCCACCCCGAACTGCTCTGATAAAAGTAAGATGAAAACAGATAGGCACAGTGGAAAATAAAGCATAAGGGTTCTTTGAACTCAGTCAGGCATTGTTGTATTTTGTATTTGTATTTTGTATTTAAGAGAGAGAAAAAATGTACTTTCAACTTTTTAGGGCCACCACAAATGGCCCAGCCCTACCTTCTAAAGGGTGGTGTCTGTAACTTAAAAAAATTCTACTTGCTGACGCCATCTTCTAGCTGAAATAGTTTTTGCAGCCACTATCAAGCTCCTTTTGTTGCGCGTGCAAGTGTGTGAAATTCTTAGACGTGCGTGAATAAACTCTTTCTCTTTCATCTTTTTTGGACTTCGGGTTGGCATTTGGACTGTATTTCAAACAGTCCTTTTCTCACTTTCACCATTTTCATCCTATAACAAAAGAAAACCGCAAGCACTCACGTGAAATCACTTTCCACCCCCTGTCCCTCCAAGTCATTTCCTCCAGCCTAATGCACTCCGTGGCCGGAACACTGATGACAAAAGTAAAATAAAAGCAGATAGGCGCAGTAGAAAATAGAGAATAAGGTCTCTTTGATCTCAGTTGGGCATTGTTAACATAAATGTTTATCTTTCAATTTTTTTAAGGGCACCACAAACGACGCACCCACCACCTTTAATTCGAAGTCTTTAACTTAAGCATTTTAGGCATCTTTAAACATTGTGTTAGCTCTAGCATTATTGTACTTTATTTTAACTGCTGGTTTCCTAGCTAAAAAAGAAAAATGTTTGCATTAAACTAGAAAAAAAAACGAAAAAAGATTTTTTTAACACATAGAGCTGATTCAAATTGCATTTCCACCGGAAATAAATAAACTCATCAGCTTTTGCACCCCCAGTTCAACCCTAATCCCCCCCAACCCCCAAACAAAACAAAAAAAGAATTAAGGAACCAGTTTGTATCTGCAAGGAGCAAGTGCCACCAGCCCTTAAGACCTCCTTGCAAACGTCTCCTGACGTTTGCGGTGCCTCTGCCCGGAGAACAGTTTTTTTTCTTTTCTTTTTTTAATTCTGTCAACCCCATTCACCGCTCTGCCAGTTAACGTCTCGCGAGAGCCCAGCTTGACGAGATCTGAGGCGCTCAGGTGTAAGAGGCTCTCTCATCCCAGCAGCGGGGAAACAGTAGACAGATAAGTGCGCGCGAGAGACTGCAGGCGTCTCTCTGATCTCCGAGCTCGCGGCGCAACACAAACGCATCGCATCCGTACTTTACCGTATCGAAAACCGCTGCGCTGCGGCGGTGTCGGGGATCTGCGGTGTTTTTCGGGCTTATTTTGGCCGTTTCAGCCATTCCATCTGTGCATGCGCGCACTTTAATTGGAGCGTCTCGCCAAAATGATGTCCATGAACAGCAAACAGGCGCACTTCGCCATGCATCCGTCGCTACCGGAGCATAAATACACCACGCTGCATTCCAGCTCGGAAGCTATACGGAGAGCCTGCTTGCAAACTCCACAGGTAAAGAAACAACATACTTATATATGTATTGCATGATTTTTGAGTCCTTTGGAACGCGGTGCGTCATTTAGGGGGAGCTCAGGGTGCATTTGCCAGCGGTGCGTAATTTAGGAGCGCTCCGAGGCGCTTTTACGCAGGGTTAATCTTTTCTTGTGCGTTACCAGCAATTTCTTGGATGTTATTCAGGTACAAATAAGATTTTGTCTCTAATCCAAAGTCTTTTTGCTGTGCGTAATTTAGGGTAGCCCCAAGTAGTGTTTAGGCACAGTTCATGTTTTTTTCATGCGTTTCCAGCAACTCCAGGGATATTTCTCTACAGCTCAATTGGTAAAAACAAAATATTCCACAAATGATGGGTCTTTGTGCGTCTTTTAGGAGCACTCCAAGGTGCGTTTACGCACAGTTAATGACTTTTTTTCATGCGCTCAGAGCAATCGCTGTGATATTTCTTTGGTAAAAATTAGATTTTGTCACGGGTCCTGAGTCTTTTAGCTTCGCGCTGTGGTTAATATAGGATCTCCAAGACGCGTTTACCCATTTAATGTAATTTTTCAAACGTTCCGAGTTGTTTCTGTGATAGTTCTCTGGTAAATACGACATTTTGTCACGTTTTTGCGGCTTTTAATCGTGTGCAATCCCGAGCATCTCCAGTGCATTGGTTGCTGCAAGGTGCGTCGTCGCGCGCCCTTAATGTTTCTTTGAGCTACAAAAAAAATGTGTGATCCTTCTAGACTTTTTTGATATTTTTTCTGACTTCAGAAAGAATACCTAAGTCGTGTCATGTTATCCTTGGCGGGTACATTTTGACATTGTCATGAGAAAAAGTGGATTCCTATTTTTTGTGTTGTTTTCAATGTTTTCAATATAAACATTTGATAACGATTTTATACGCATTTTTACATTCCAAATAATTGTTCTACAGACTTTATATTCTGTTTTGGTAAATGTGTAGTTTTTCTGCCTTAATTTTGTATTTTAATATACATTGAGACATTTTGTTTTTACCACTGCTGCTCGATGCTTATATTTACTCCAAACATTCCCTAAAAATAATTTTATATATTTTTTACATTCATTTTTTTCATATTTATCTAACTATTTTGTCCTTGGTGATAATGTTTGAATCATATTTTTCAAAAATAAAAACATTCTAACTCGGCAAATAAAAATAAAAAATATGAATCGCTTTTTGTGAAGTGACAGTCATGATATTATTTATAATGTTAACATTCCATAAAGAATGTTTACATAATAATATATATTTTTATTTTTTTTCCCCTTGATATTTTTGATGTAAATATTGCATAAAGATTAACATTGATAAAATAATAAAAATCTTTTTTTTCATGATGATATGAAGGGAAAAAACATGACAGGAAAGTTCTTTCCAATATTCTTGTCCTTTCCTTTTTTATTTGATATATTTCCAATGCAAATATTCCATAAAGTCATAAACAATAAAAATTGAAATTACTTTTTTACATAGCAGTAGACATTTCTAAAGATGTTTTTTTCTTTGACTTTTTTTTTTATCATAACGTATTTTATATAAATATTTAATTATGTCAAATAATGATAAATGTAGATACGGTTTTTCATGACGGAAAACATATTTCCTTTATTGGTGTTTATTCATTTCCGTTATGATCTATTTTCAATGTACATCTTCTGAAAAGATAAAAGCATTATCTAAAAAAATATATCTTTTTACATGACATCTCTGATGTGTACAATGGCAAAAAAAAGTAAAAAAATGATAGGAATCATATCTCCAATTTTATTTTTCTCTTGGTAATAATGTTTACAACATGAATTTGAAGTTAAAAGATTATATAAATTGACTTCCTTTTTTCACAAATCAGATTTTTTTTTATTTGTGTCATTTTCAATGAAGATGTTTTCATTTCTAAAATTCTATAAAGTCAAAAATGATAAAAAAAAACATTTTTTCCCATGTTAGGGAGCATATTTCCAATATTTTCACGTTTTATCTTTTTGCCATGATTGTATAAAAACTTGAGATACATTTTCATTCAATTGAAAAATTATATTTGTCTTTATTGTATTGTATATTTGTATATTTTTTTTTACTTTTTGTGCGTATATGGAATGTCCACATTGGAAACGTCATTTCCCCCCCCCCACAATCTTATGAATATTTGCACGCTTTGTCATCCGCGTCACCTGATTTATTATTTATTCAACACGATTTTATGAATATTTCAGCGCCTTGTCATTTTTACATCCTAAACTATTATATTTATGTATTTTTGTGTGTGTCTCTTTTAGCTGCAAAGCAACATCTTCGCCAGTCTGGACGAGACGCTCCTGGCCCGGGCCGAAGCTCTGGCGGCAGTGGACATCGCGGTGTCCCAGGGCAAGACGCACCCGTTCAAACCCGACGCCACCTACCACACCATGAGCACCGTGCCCTGCTCCTCCAACTCCACGGTTCCACTGGCCCACCACCACCATCATCACCACCATCACCACCACCCGAACCTCGAACCACCGGACCTAATGGACCACATCACCTCTCCATCTCTTGCCCTCATGTCCAGTGCGCACGACAGCGGCGGAGGTGGCGGAGGAACCGGCGGGGGAACCGGCGGAGGTGGGGGGCTGCTCTCCGGTTCCTCCGCTCCCACGCACCCGCATTCCCACATGCACGGTTTGACGCACCTCTCGCACCAGGCAATGAGCATGAACTCGCCCCTTACGCACCACCACGGACTCTTACCGGGTCACCACGCCGGGGGCCAGTTGCCCCACGGCGGGATCCCCTCTATCAACGACTCGGACACGGACCCCAGGGAGCTGGAGGCCTTCGCGGAGCGTTTCAAACAGCGCAGGATCAAATTGGGGGTGACCCAAGCGGATGTTGGGGGTGCACTCGCTAACTTGAAAATCCCCGGGGTGGGCTCCTTGAGCCAAAGTACAATTTGTCGCTTCGAGTCGTTGACTTTGTCCCATAATAACATGATCGCTCTCAAGCCCATTTTGCAAGCTTGGTTGGAGGAGGCCGAAGGGGCCCAAAGGGAGAAAATGAGCAAACCGGACATTTTTAACGGAGGGGAGAAGAAACGCAAGAGGACGTCGATAGCCGCACCAGAGAAAAGATCCTTAGAAGCGTATTTTGCCGTGCAACCGAGGCCCTCATCGGAAAAAATTGCAGCAATCGCTGAGAAATTGGACTTGAAAAAGAACGTGGTTCGGGTGTGGTTCTGCAACCAGAGACAAAAGCAAAAACGCTTGAAATTTTCCGCCGCCCACTAATGGACACAAAGTGACTGAATATGGGGACCAATAAAACACACACGCACCCTTTTTTTTCCGCAGACGCGCTTCATATCGATAACCTCGTGCGAAAATGGCATTACTGACAATAATTGTTTAGATAAATCGGTTACATTTTGAAAAATAGAATAAGCCTTTTTTCAAATCACAAATTAATTAGTATTAATTCCCGTTAAGTTTAAACTTTGGTAAACCCTCACATGAGCCAAAAAGATATCAATGGATTTTAAACTTACATGGAGGACCGGGAGAGGGGCTTTCAGATAAAAGAATTATCATCATCAAGCCCCCCTTGAGCTCCCCATTATTAAATCTTCAAGGTTACAAAAAAACAGATCAGCCCTTAAGGGTGTGAAAATCAAAGATCAGCAACACGATAGGCCGATAGTGACAATGATGTAATAGTCAAAACAACGAATAACAGCGAGTCTAAATAAGAAGCTGCCATCCTATTGACTCTATTTTGCATTCATCAAATATTAAAAACAGAATAAATAATAGTATTCCCCCCTGCTAGATTGGCCTCTTTTTTTCAACATCTAATGAAAATATAGAAAGTATTAATTCAAAAATACTGGATTGCAAAATGATACCGTATGCAATAATGGCCCACGTCAGTAGGGCCATTACTGCATAGCTACATAAGTATAAGGCCATTATCACATGCTATAACGTGGAAATTATGGAATTTCGAATATCAATAATATCGAAAATATCGAAAAGTTGATAAAAAAAAATCGAAAAATATCAATAGTGCCATTTTTGCACGAAATAAATGATTATATCATACCTGTCAACCTCAACCAACTGCTCCTCTTATTAATGACTGCTATTTTTCCTATTGGAGCGATAATAATCCATATAAAAACACAACGCTGCGCCTATTTACTCACAGCAAGACAGACTATGTAGAACAGAGGTCCCCAAACTTTTTTCCCGCGAGAATTATTACTTTTCCCTTCTCTGGTGAGTGGCCAGGATCCCCCTTCTACAATTTCAGTAATCGTGAATTGTTTTCTAGAAAGCAACAATCTAGTTCTTCTGAGTTAAATCAAAATTAAATCAGAAAATTGATAATAACACTATTCATGAAATGCACAACAGCCAAATAACCCTCTGTGGGTTCTTCACTCAAAACATTCCATGGAATATTAACTTTCTTTTGTGCCGTGCATCTTAAACAGGTCTAGGTTCATCTTAATTGTCGTAGCACTCGGCGACCGGTAGGTTTTATTTCATTATCACGCTCTTTTTTTAAGTCACGGTACCAAAGAGGAATGTTAATTTGGATGAGCATTTCACACGTTACAATGACAATACATGTGTCACAATTATTGCCATTTTAGCACACGAAAGGCTTAATGAAAAAAAGAAAACGTGCAAATAAATACAGTATATGGAAAAACAAAATCTAAGTGATAGCTGGTATTGTTCAGGAATCAAATGTGGACCAGATCTAGGGAGCTTGCCATAGTTTGGGGACCCTACTACATTGTAGAATAAAAACAAAGATAACTTGTGAAAACAAGTTTGTTTTATTTACGAAATGAACAACACAAATAATTCTTTCAGCGTTTTTCCTAGTTATTTTCCCACTTGAAGTATATTTATTGTTGTTTATTATAAAAAATAGAGATTAGAGCCGAACTGGGCAATTAAGGTCAGATTGGTCTGACAAGAACTGATCAAAAAACTATAAATATTATCATTTTCCTGGAAAAAATCAGCTTAAAAAATTGAAATAATCAAAAAACGTATAAAATACAGGGAAAACGAATAGGTTGACAGGTATGAGTTATCGGTTATTTCTTTTCACGTTTTTTGTGAATGTCAAGTATGCAAATATTACACAACACCCACCGGAAAAATAGTAGCGACGTCACAGTTGCCTTTTAACACACGAGAGAAAGGAAAAAAATAAAAATAAATTGAGTTGATTTCTCTGAAAAAGGCCTAATGTTTGAAATAATAGCCATTCACTTATTACCTCATTGTCGTACCTAGACTGTGTTTTGGGGTTTGATGTTATCGAATATTCTACATTGTTTATTTATTCATGAGGATTTCCCTTAATTTTTTGTGGGGGGAAGTGCTACACTCTAAAAAAGATTTTATGGTGGGGGGGACGATAGGGGGTGAGTAACGCAAAGAATTGGGTCAAAAATGGAATTGAATCTGATTTTCTAAGTTGTTTGGTACTAGAGGCCCTAATGTTCTGTGTTTTTGTCTGAATAGTATTTTTTTGATTACTTAACCAGTCAGAACAATTTAAAGACACGTTTTAAAACAAAAGAAAGAAAAACACATTTTAGTGTCATCTATTAACACTAAATAATCGCTAACAATACAAATCAGGAGTTCAATTTTGTTTTTAAACTTATTTTTCCTATATTTTTGGAGTTTTTCAATGAATGAGAATTATTTTTTTTCGTTAGAAAAAAGAATAATAAAAAGTAACTGTTAAAACGAAACTGATCGAAGAGAGATTGAATGAATAATTTATATTTCACCTATTTGCCACCAAATAACCATGAATAATACAAATCAAGATTCCGATTTTTTGTTTTACATATTTTTCCATAACTTTGTAGTTTTTCTACAAATGAACATTTTTTTCCGTTCAAATAGTCACAAAACAAAAGTATATTAAATAATGATCGTTAAAAACAGATCAAAGAGGGAAAGTCAAATATATATAAAAACTCACTCATGAACTACTGATTTAACAATTAAGATGTAGACTTTTAATTTGACATTTTCACTATGCTGTCTTTAAATCGCTTTTTTAAATTTATAAATCGTTTAAACGAAATAGACGTTTTTTTCTGTTGTTTAAGAGGAATTGGTGTAATTAGAACTGTTTTCTAATTAATTATTTAAAAACAAATGTATCTTAAAATAAATGTATCTGACATTGTTTTATTTTGAGCGTTGTTGTGTTATTTATGTTTTGGGGCCTTTTAAAACAAAAACAACAAATCTTTGTGACATAAGTTGTTTCCTACCTATATTTTTTTCTTAAATACAGAAAACAACTCATTTTTTTGAATTTTTTTTAGATAAATTGACCAATTTAAAAAATATTCAAACCAAATCTAGGATATTTTGGGGGACTTTGAAATGAATAGTCTATCTTTTAATATAATTATTCAGCTGTTATCTATGAATCGTTTCTAAACAAAACAGCTCAATTTTGACAGTTTTGAGCAAATCAACCCATTTTTATTATTTAAACCAATCTATGGTATTTTGGGTGACTTTAAAATGAATAATTTATTTTTTAATAAATTTCTTCAGTTTATGGGTTGTTAACTACAATATGTTCTGTTTTAAGAAAATTTAAACAGCCCATTTTTTAGGGATTTTAAACACATTGATTTTATGATAATTCAATCCAATATTAGCGTGAAAACCTCACAATCTTTGGTGAAATTAAAACTATAGTAACGAATCAACCCAAGCTTAACCCAAATTGGATTGTTTTTGACTCAACTGTTTTTAGAGTGTATCATTTGAATCTCCCTGTAAAACAATTGCAGGACTGCTTCGGAAAATTTAAATATTGTGATAAAATTCTTTATTTTCTGTAATTATTAAACAAATATATTCTGGATTCATTACAAATTAAGTCAAGGAAGTCAATTCAAGTTATGTTTATGTCTATAGCCCTTAATCACAATGTCTTAAAGGGCTATACAGACTATACACCACACTACCTTAGAATGAATTACAGTAAATGAGCATATTATTTTACATCAAATGACTGTATACTATAAACGACAACCAGAATGCAAAGCAATTTTAAGGTTTGCGGAATTGTATCATATATGCTGCTCTAGAACCTTCTCAATACCGAAATATTTACTTAATACACCTGAAAAACGGTAATGCTGAGGTGAATTATTGCAAGTCTAAAATTGCTAACTACAGCAAAAACTCAAGAATATTAGGAAAAAGTATACTATTAGGCTGTAAGCCATCGTCAGTAGAATTAAATAAATAAAAGGCTTGCAATGTTCCTGTTAAGTGAATCCAGAATGTAAGACAATGGTCTTTAATGGCATTAAAGAAAAAAAGGAATAATTTTATCACAATATTCCCATTTCCTGAGACAGTCCTACAGAGGCCTGCATGGAAATCTAATCCACAGACACCATCTCATCCTCTTATTGTTTCAATTTGCACACAAAAACGACCCTTTATTTATAATATATATCCTCGTGTTTTTGTAAATACAATCGTCACTTTGATCACGAAATTGGAGTTGTGTCACCAGAAAAAAAGCCTTGCCTGCTGATGAAAAGCAAAGCGAAATGTATTTTTTTTTCAGTGTTTTAGTTTGCTGTGCAAGCACTCTATGCATCGGACGAGGAATGATAAGGAAAAAAAAATAACTTGCCTTGTGATGCTCTCACTAAATATTTTCACAACTGCCTGTTTTCACAATCACCAAGTTGTTTGTCGTGTTCAATGTGAAGGGGGAAAACATCCTTGTAAAAATCCGATTTTTAAAATTCGTGCACAAATGTTTACAGATTTAAAAAAGAATATTGAATTGGATTTGTTGTCCTCACACGCGTTTTCTTGTCCTCTTTTTTTCTTTTCATTGTGTTTTTTTTCATCCTGTGCGCCAAATTCGACAGGGAGGTGTGTTCCAGCAATCTTCTAATAAATTGAAAATATAAAAATAATGATCGTCTGTTGTTGTAAATAATTTAAAACTGATTTTATTAAAATTAGGTCGTTTGCAGTAGAAAACAAAGTAATGCCATTTGGGATTGCTCGGATTAGATTATTTCACCCCAAGACCCTCCCCAAAGTTCAATAAATGCGCGCTATCAATAGGAAACGCACAACAATCTTTTAAATATCCTTTCAGTTTATTTTCTTTTTTTTCTTTCATTTTATGTATATATATATATATATATATATATACACACAGTATCTCGTAGTTTGCATGTTCTCCCCATGCTTGCGTGGGTTTCCCCCGGGTTCCTCCCACGTTCCAAAAATATGCATTTCAGGTTAATTGGCCGGTCCAAATTGTCCCGAGGTGTAAATGAGAGAGTAGCTGGTAAATGGTAAATGGTCTGCATTTCTATAGCGCTTTTCAAGTCAATGAAGACCTCCCAAAGCGCTTTACAATGTGCTTCACACTTACCCATTCACACACACACTCACACACCAATAGCGGCCATGCAGCCATGCAAGGCGCCGACCTGCTTATTGGGGGCACTAGGGATTCAGTGTCTTGCCCAAGGACACTTCGACATATAACACGGAGAAGCCGGGAATCGAACTTGCGATCTCTTGATCCCAAGACGAGCGCTCTACCACCTGAGAGTTGTTGGTCTCTGTGTGCCTTGCGATTGGCAGACAATCGGCTCAAGGTGTCCCCCTTTCCACTGCCCAAAGCTAGCTGGGATGAGCTCCAGCACCCCCGCGACCCTACTGAGGATAAGCGGTGCAGATACTGGATGGATGGATGGATGGATATTATCCCATTGGTAGTAATTGTGTCTCATTTTAGGTATTTTTTGTGTTAGGATTTGGTATGTTGTTTATTTTCACCAATACGAAAAAAAGAAAGCTTAAAACAAAAATGTCGACCATGTATTAGATAAGATCATTTTACTTTCTTCCCAATCTTTTTTTCTTCAAACAGGAAAATAAGCAGATCTTTTTTTTGCCACCAAATCTCATCTCATCTCATCAGTCGTACCGCTTATCCTCATTAGGGTCGCGGGGGGGCTGGAGCCCATCCCAGCCATCTCCGGGCAGTGGGCAGAGGACACCCTGAACTGGTTGCCAGCCAATCGCAGGGCACACAGGGACAGACAACTCATTCGCTCATTCACACCTAGGGACAATTTGGACCGGCCAATTCACCTGAATTGCATGTTTTTGGAATGTGGGAGGAAACCGGAGTGCCCGGAGGAAACCCACGCTAGCACGGGGAGAACATACAAACTCCGCACAGGAAGTCTGGAGCTGGATTTGAAGCCACGCAAGAGGTTCCCATGACATGAACTGTGCCACACAAGCGCTAACCACTGCGCCGCCGTGGTGCCTGCCACCAAATCATTTAGGTATTTTATCAAAAACATTTTCTCTTTTGATGACGTATAACATAGAAATTATAAAAATGGGCCTTAAAACAACGAAATTAATTAATTAAATTAATATAACTTCTTTTTTTCCTTAAAAAAAGAATAAAACATACATAAAATAAGAAAACAAACCTTTGATCTTTTAGATGGTAGATTATTTTGGTTTCATTTAAGAATTATTTTCTATATTGATTACAAAAATGAAAGGTTATAAACAAGATAAATAAAGCCCCATATGCTAGATAAAATCACTTCACCTTTTTTATTTTTAAAACAAAAAAAAAAGAAATTGTATGAGTCCTAAAAGAAGGCACTTTCATGTGCTGGATAAGATAATTTTTCTCGTTTTATTTTATCTTGTTTCCTGAAAAATTAGAAAAAAGAATAATTCTGAAAATAGGCAAAATTGGTTTATGAATAGTTTAAGAGTATTTTTGCTTTTGATATTTTACACCTGGATTACAATAAAATAATCCTAAAATAAGCAAAACAATATACAATGTTCTTGATATTTTCTTGTTTACTAGAAAAATAAAAAAATCATACTTAGATGAGTTTTTTTCTTTTATCTGAATTATTTTGGTGCTAATTTTAAGATTCATTTCATACCTAAATAATAAAAAGGGTCTTATAACAAACAAAACTATGTGCTAAATAATATACAGTAAATCTTCCTTTCTTTTGAAAAAAAAAAATGAAGAAAGCATACTTCAAATGAGCAAAATTGTCTTATCTCACATTATATTTTTAACTGAAAAAAATATTTTTTTCGAAAATTTACAAAATAATAAAGTATATCAGTATTTTTCAACCGTTTTTGAACCGAGGTACACTTTCATTTATGAAAAAGTTCAGAGGCACACCGTTCGTCGAAATTGTTTGAAAATGAAGTTATGTCAAATATTTCACTGTACTACCTCATAAGCAGATAATTAGTACATAAAAAGAGGAAATTATTACTTAAAAAAAAAGAATGGAGTGCTTTAGTCAAGTCAAGTCATTTTTATTTGAATATCCCTTAATCACAAAGAGTCTCAAAGGGCTGCACAGGTTATTGCACAGACTATTATTTTAGACTATTATTAGACCATCCCCTGATCTAGAAACAACATGAGGGCTAGGAAAAACTCAAAAACTTCAACATGAGGAAAATGAAGAAACCTTGAGAAGGGACTGCACATGTGGCATCCCCCTTTCAGGATTACCAGGTAAAGGATGTTGCAATTACAAATAATACAGATATATTGTCCACAAAAAGTATAGGTCATTCATATGCTATAGAGTAGAAGTGTGTTTTAAGCTTAGATTTAAACATTTCCACTGAGGTTGCAGATCGGATCTCAGGGGGAAGAGCATTCCACAGCACCGGTGCCCCTTTATTTATGTTTTTATTTTTTACAGTGCAATCTTAAACCGCTTGAACAAATTAAGTTATTAAATTTACTGTGCTACCTCATAAGCAGATAATTAGTACATAAAAAAATGTATGAAAATCTACTGCCACCTACTGATACGGATGATTATTACAGTTCCTCGTCAGAAGACAGCAAAAATACTGAATAATGGCCTGATTTTTTGGAAAGATAAAATCGGACAAATTGCAGCGGCACACTAGACAAGATCTGATGGCACACCAGTGTCCCCCTGCACACTGGTTGAAAAACACTGCAGTATAATGTGTGCTGGATAAGATATGCTTGTTTTGAATGTACCAGCAAAGCAAGTTAACATACAACTGGAACAAAAATCTTCAAAAATATATACACAATAATTTTATGCATGGTACTATTTATATTTCCTTTTTTTTGTACAAAAATTCAAAATATGTAGCAGTGTGTCCCAATTATTTCTATTTTCTCATGCCAGATAATTATTATGATGAACATGCAAGTACGTCAGACTGAACGATAGCTCTGCAACATTTGCATGATGTTTGGAACGTCACAGCAATGATTTTTGAGCAGCTTCCGGACTGATGCATTATTGAAAAGCTCTATCAAAGAGCTGCAGGGGTGTTAGGAAGGGGAGGGAGGTGCATGGATGAAGTCGGACGCTCCGCCTTCACAATAGCCTCTAATATGTTAATGGCCGAAGGGGACGCCCGAGGTGCTCGTCCCCAGATGGCTAGCTCGCCATATGTCAGCCGCTTACCACCGAGGCCTCTATTAATCACACACATATTTCATCGCTAAATTCAACATATGATAAAACGTTAAATCTTCGTGGCGTCCATTATGGACACAAGGTCACTTCCGGGTAAAATAGGGAACTTTTGTGTCACTACTGCTCAAGTTGTGTGACTTGCAGTTCGTTTTTGGACACTTGAGGTCCTTTCATCTTCATCTTGCGAGGCATATATAATACAGCGGTTTGAATTGAAATGTAATCAAAGAGCTGGAAATGGACTTTTACTAAAGCTCTGAAGTATTGATACTGGACCTTCTCAAGTCTCAGTTGAACCTGGGGAAGATCCTCCTCAATTTGTGTCACTTGCATTTTGTTTGTGCACACTTGTACATCTAAAATTACAAACGTGGAGCTACCAAAAGCTACCGGAGCTATCCAGAGCTACCTGGCTTCAGCACGGTTAGACAGAGACACGAAAGCCTGCGGTAAGCGGAGAGGAGGTGGACTCGCTAACACAAGGTGGTGCATCCCTGGGCACAAAGATTTCCTTCTGCCGCAGGGACGTAGAACCTTTGGACTAGCGTGTGACGTCATCCACTCCGCTGTGGTTAAACTACAATAAAGCACCCTGAGGGCATCCTGTTAATCTGTTAATAAACAAGAAAGGAGACTGCTGGAAGTGTGAATTTTCCTATGGGGATGAATAAAGTATCCATCTATCTATCTATCTATCTATCTATCTATCTATCTATCTATCTATCTATCTATCTATCTATCTATCTATCTATCTATCTATCTATCTATCTATCTATCTATCTATCTATCTATCTATCTATCTATCTATCTATCTATCTATCTATCTGTCTGTCTATCTGTCTGTCTGTCTGTCTGTCTGTCTGTCTGTCTGTCTGTCTGTCTGTCTGTCTGTCTATCTATCTATCTATCTATTTATCTATCTATCTATCTATCTATCTATCTATCTATCTATCTATCTATCTATCTATCTATCTATCTATCTATCTATCTATCTATCTATCTATCTATCTATCTATCTATCTATCTATCTATCTATCTATCTATCTATCTAATGCTTTGGCCAGCATTTTGCTTTGGTTGAACATCTGGTTGAACCTGGGACACCTCTGTGTCACTCTGTACTCAATATGAGTCACTTGCAGTTTGTTTTTCGACACTTAAGGTCTTTCCTCTTAATCTTGCAAGGTATATCTGATGCGTTGGTGGCAGTTTGAACTGGTATGTAATCTAAGAGATGGTAATGGCCTTTTAGTTTTGAAAATTAAAGCACCGAGGTGTCTGAACCGAATGGGGCTTCAACTCTGAGTCACTTCTGGTTGAATTTTAGGAGCTTCTATGTCACTTCTGTCAGGACCAGAACTGGAAGAGGACCCAGATGCGTGACGTTTACTCACAAGTTTATTGAGATATAGAGGAAAAACAAAGACCAGCGATCCCATGCTCAATGGACGAGGGAAACAAGCTGCTCACGGGATCGAAGCGTGTTCGAAATGCGGAAGTAGATCTCCCGGAGCGGGAGATCGGCGCATGGTCAAACGGGAAAAACATGTCGATAGCCGGAGCGGGGGATCAGAACGTGGTGGGTGGTCAAAAACGGGTTGTAGCTGATGATAAACGGGGAATCAGGAACAGACAAGTGGTATACGGATGAAAACACGGGACCGACGGGAGTCAGAGTGAAAGTGCTTTCCTTGCGTAAGCAGAGGTTTGCTGACGGACTGACAAAGGGCGAGTGAGTGCACTGAGCTAAATAGGAGGGGGAACCAATCAGGTAACCAGCAGCATAATTAAAGTATTTCTCTATATCTTAATGCCTTAGTGATAAAACAAATTCAATAATAATATTTAAAAAAAGCGATTTTCTCCATTCCCACGCCGCCTCTGTAGTCCCCCCCCCTCTTTTTCGGTGCAAAAATTTCAGCTCACATGCACGCTTGCTCCTATTTACTCAATCTCGTGCTGACATTGACTTAAAAAATGGTAGGTTTCCCTTAAACACGAGGGTTGTAGGGGCACCATTTCCTTTGGTGTGTCTTGGGCGAGTAGCCTGGTGGAACTCCTTTCTTTCCAGGTCAACAAATGTTTCCACGTGGTCTGAAACCGGGGACCTTTCGCGTGTCAGGCGAATGTGCTAACCACTGCACTCTGGAAACACTGATTTAAAAACACTGTGCCTCAAATTACGTAAACGGAACCCGGGTTGTTTTTGTCTGCATGCATTGTAATTCTGGCTGAATTGGCTCGCTATAGAGAATCAATTTTGCAATTTCGAGCCCGGATTTTGTGCGCTGGATAGATTTTCTTGTCCGCCGAGAGGGTTTGGGCAGTGTTCAAACATTGCAACCAATACTACTCGTTAAAAACTTTTTTTTCTGCTTGAGAAGGGTGGAATATTTTTTCTCTTTGTTTTCGTTAATGACAAACATTTTGGTATCCAACTCAAGCCTTGCACATAAAACTTAATTTGCCCTCATAGAATGTTTGCGAAAGAGGCATCAGTGAATACACGAGTGCTTTAAGACCCTAGCATAAAAATACTACAAATTTTTGAATTAAAAACGCCTTTCTCTGAGTTAGAAAAAAGGCTAACTTCCTTTGTTTATTTTACTATTTTTCAGCACCAAATACTAATATTAATAATGATAATGACAATTTCAATTTCCCTCTTTTCATCCGTCTCCTAAATGGAAGACCTTGAGGCCATTAGTTAGAATAGTAATTCATCTCTCTTCTGATGTAAATAAGAGAAAATTGGATTTCTGACGAATTTTTTTCGGTCACTTGCACGCGCATAACCGAATAATGATCGGGAGCGCGCACGTTGCAAACTCAGATTTACGACACTTTTTCCTTTTTTTTTGCCGAAAGCCCGCCAGCTAATCGCAGCTCTTAGGCACTCCGTGTGAAGATGGATGACATCATTACAAACGTCGCTAAAAGGTAAAAAAAAAATACTTTTCCTGACGTTGTTCGATTTCGGTGTGGGAGGGGGGTTGTTGAGGCATAACAAGAATACCTGTTGGGGGCCTGCCAAAAGATTTCTCGTAGGCCGATACTGTGAATTTTTTTATCGATCCAAGTAAATACATAGTAATGTACCGATTAATACCAATCCAACACTGCTACTTTTTGCTTTGAGATGTCATGATCATTGAATAATAACATATTCACGCTTGAGTTAGTTCATAATTGCAATAAAAACAGCACAAAGATTTCAGGCACTAAAATGTATTATTTTTGATTAAGTAGCTACAGTGAAAACTAATATTTAAAATTAAAAATGCTACTTTGTGGATTTTCATCATGCATTGTGTTCTGAATTCCAATTTGCTGAACAGAGGAAGATGCTTTCTTTTGCCATCAAAGTTGGACCTCTCCACCTGCTAAACTCACCCTGTAGGTCCATGCGTATCTTTGGCGCTCACTAGTGACTCCCTGCTTTTTCAAAAATGTTTGAAAATAAAATCATAAAAGGTTTCTTTAGTAGAGAACCAGAAGGTAAATGCAGTTTTCCACAACAACGACACGAAGTATCATGTAAACTAACCCTTGTTTTGTTTTCATTTTCTGTATACACCCTGTGTCCTCCGAGGCAAAATGAACCATTGTCACAGACCCCCCAATATAATCAGACTAATCAAATTTTAAACCCCAAATTTTATAGGGTTTGAAGAAAATACTTCTCCTTCACCATAATCTGTGTGATATAGTTATCCTTCTTCACTTGTACTAAAGAAAAAGAGGAACAATGTGCGAAAATGAGTTTTGGATCCATTATGATTCTTTCCCATTACAATAGATATAATTTTTCCTTCCAGTAAACGATTCAAGACATACAATACAGCGCAATAAATATAAAAAAAATCACAACTTATATAAGTAATTAGCACATGAAGCGCAGTATGCAAGCCTTCGGCTGATATATTTCCTACAGTTGCAGCATAAAAGATGATTTTTGCAGTCTGCCTTTTGAGGGCAGGACTGACATCTCTCTGTCTTACTTGTCCTAGCTGGGGAAGTGGCCATAGTATCTATATTCTCAGGTGTATCAGAAGCTCTTGCACTCTGAATAGCTTTCACAACTGCGGCTGGGGCTTCTGCGGGAAGGAATCCTTTCTTCTTTCAATGCGTGAAGTTACAATTGCCTTTCTTAGCTATACCAGACCACCTTCAGAGAGAGATCTCCAGGTTGGGTTGATCTCTGTACTGACCACAAAGGCCCTGTAGGAAGAAGCATCATTGATGTTATGGAAGATGACCAAGGGCCAGTGGGTTGCTGTCTTTCCGTAGGTGTGAGTTTCAATCACCATTTCATCCCTGTCTCTGCTCTCGGATATCAAATCGTAGCAGTTTTGAGTAGGTATGAAAAAGTGGCTTTGTGTTCCAGAAAATACACCTTCCACTGTTTGCATCCCATAGACCATAGGTGTCAAACTCACAGCCCGCTGGCCACATCTGGCCCGGAGTGCAATTCTATCTGGCCCGTGAAATCTTTTATATATATCTACTATAATGGCCCGGCTCTTTGAAAGGCTGATAACTCTCAAATTACAGATATCTCTATGCAGCGCTTCAGCTGCCACCATAAGACTTGCCGAAAATGTTCCCGCATCAATCGAGTTAGCTGACAAGCCCACTTATCAAACTATCTACTGACAAAAACACATCGGACAGTTGTTAAACAAGACCGACAAGTATATTAACAGTGAGTGTTTAGTGTCCAGAAGCAGAGACATAACACCCAGAGACAAACTTCTATCCATCACAATGGAATGAAAGGCTAAACGGAAAAAAGCAGGGTAACGTTTCTGTTTAGAATAGAATAGAATATACCTTTATTGTCATTGTTACAAATGGGTTAACATATTGTGACAACGAAATTGGGCATGACACTCCAGTTTTACACATTCACAGTGAGGTATGAGCCAAGAAGATAAAGGAACAGAGAAGATAAGGTTATAAAACAAGGGGGATAAGGCTATAGTTATAATTTACATGGTATTTACACAAGAGTTTCTGTGGATTACGCGCATACTAAACTCTCACAATGGCAGAGGAAAAAGTTGATTCAGAAAATGGAGCCTTTCAAAACACAAGGAGAGAATATTTGTTAACTGACATTGCCGGTAAACCTGTGTGCCTTCTTTGCGGAGCCAATGGGGCCATAATTAAGGAATTTTATGTAAAACGGCCCTATAAGACAACATATCAGAGTAAGCTGAAAAACCTGAATGCACAGCACAAGATACAGAAGGTTGAGAAGTCAAAGAAGTATATGAAGACCCAGGATGTGTTTCAACAAAGCAAAATACCCAAAGTGAAAGCACAAATGTATTCTGTATTTCCATTTTTTCTATAGTTTTGACAGGAAATACTTATATGGAGAGTAACATTTTTTAATGTATGTTTGATTTAATGTTTAAGTTTGTTTAGTCTGGAATAATATTCCTGTCTGTTTTAAATTATTTTAAGAAAAGTAAAGTTTTTGTGTATTCAATAAATATCTATCCTGTTCCTGTTACTAAAATTAGTACCCCTGAGTAGGTCTGCAGGTCAGTCTTATCCATATATCTCCCTTCAGTTTTGTCATATCCAGGAATTATTTATTATTGCTGGTATTATGAGTTAGGGTGTGAATGTAGATAGACTGTCATTGGAATGGGATACAGCATAGATTTTGGGTCATCTTTGAGATGTTTTGTTTCAAATGCTTGGTTATATGGTTATATGCTGCCGAGGACCATGCTTTTTTTGTAAAAATATTTTGAAAAAAATGTCTGTCACCTTCATGGTTTTCTTCTGAAGATGATTTCTAGTACTTTAGGTTATTTTCTTTCCCACCTCCTTTTTGGATATGTCCTCCACTTTCTTTTCTGAATCACAGTTTTGCTGGACATTCGAATAAAAATCAGCCATAGAGCATCTTCATCATAACACAATCCAATGGCGTCAGCATGGAGAGAATTCAGGCTCCTGTCATCCGCAGGACCTTTAAAATCCAGAGAATTTCACCAAAAAAGGATAATGTCGTCCGAGAGAACCCCTCCTTTTATTTATGTCTACTGCTGTCTTGTTACCATACACTACGAGTTGATCTGAGACTGATCCAAGTCACAACAATCCACACAAAGACCACTTGATTTGTCTCATTTACTTCTGCTATTGCTTTATCTGAGATGCAACTGAAACATTGTAAGATTCTGTAGTGTATAAACAACACTGTGACCTGGATTTCACCTCTTTTTGTCTTATGGGTCATTTTGACCTGAATATCATCTTTGTAACTCTTTTTTGTACAGCTTGGTTGGAAATGTGTACAAAAACAGCAATTCATTTGTTCCACTGTTAGGGACAATTTATGAAAAGTCATTGACTTAATAAAAACTATAAATATAGGTGACTTTTAGGGGATTTTTTAACACAGCAGTAAGTCATTGTGACCCAAAGACAACAGGACGATTAAAGTGGATCAGGTTCTGAATTCATAATTGTGCAATAAAACATAACATAACATAATTTGACACTACAGATGTTTTTTTGTATAAAAACATTAATAAAGTACAGTACTTCTATTTGTTAAATAAATGAATGGGCGTCTATATTGCGTTTGTTCTTGAGCAATAAATAAATAATTAAATAAATCATTTAACAAATAAATGTTTCCACTTTCAGGATTTTTGGTCAGGAACAGTAACATGTTTAAATTTTTGGTTGCTCCTAGTTGCTCTATGCAGAGTGAGCTGTTTTAAGATGATGTCAATTTGTGATGTTGCCACAGTAGCAGACCCCTTTACCACACAAGTTACACGAGGCGTTGTCCTTTTCTGTCGATGAAAAAGGTCCCCAACGTGCCGCGCTTCCCATTTGTATCTGTCCTTTTTTTTTAGGTTTCAGTAAAAGTTTAGTAGATTTTGCCCTCCTTTCTTCCTAGCAGGCAGGGTGCAGCGGCAGGTCAGGTAGCGAGAAGTGCTAAAAGTCTGCCTGTCAGTGACAAACTCGGGCATAAAGTGGCGTAGGGCGCTGGGCTACATAAAGAACGGGCGCTCTATCCACTTACAGAAGTGGCGCTTTGAGGAGATTGGTGGAGGGAACAACAGTATTTATCCGATTCAAAGTACTCGCTTAGTATCGATAATATCAATATTTGTATCAATCCGCCCACCCCTATCGCACTCATACGCATGCTTGGCCCTTGACAGAAATGTCAAACCAGGCAGGGTGCAGAAGGAGGAAAAAAAAAGGTAGGGGGGTTGCAGTGAGACCCCCTCAGATCTGCACTCATTTCCCATTATATTTGCTCAGTAATCCGCGGTGGCAGCCATGCATCGCCCGGGACTGCTTTGGAGTTGACACGCGGGTATATTTCAATCACGAAGGGTTCAAAGTCAGACGAACAACTTATTTGTCTAATAAATCCGCCATTTAGTAAGAAAAATATTTGATCTTGGGGGGGCTGACCTCTCGTCGTGTCGCCACTGATGCTTGCAGGATTTATGCGCCTCGCCTGCATAGATCAAAATCTTGCAAATTGGATTCGCTCGTGCACGGGGAAGTGTGGCAAATATTTCTGTTTTTGTTGCTTTGAAAAGTCACTTTGACTTTGTACTGTTCAGGTTAATGTCCATTCTATATCGTATGGGTTGTTTTGCACAATACTAGATTTTTTTTAAATAACTTTGGGATTTTACATTGCGGCCATTTTAATGGTTTACCACTGTAAACAAAATAACAGATTTTTGTTTGGAGTAATGCCACGAAAATAAGACTCAATTTTTATAGTGTTTTTGCACAAGACTAAATATATATATATATATATATATATATATATATATATATATATATATATATATATATATATATATATATATATATATATATATATATATATATATATTTTTTTTTTTTTTCCAACAAAGTGACCGTAATTTATTTATAATTTAATTTGTAATTTTCTATAATCTCTAATTTATATATTCATTATTCTTCATGTATTTAAGACTGAGTATAATAACCTCATTTGTGTTTTATTTTTATAGCAGGAAGTGGCCTTAAGAGCTATCATTTAAGTATTTGTTAGAACCGTTTTAGACAAAGGTTGTGGAATGGAAGTTTCCACTGTACTTCCTTGAGTTTAGTTTTCATTTGATCTCATTGACTGGACCTGTTATCTCATCTCATCTCATCCGCTGCGCCACTTATCCTCAGTAGGGTCGCGGGGGTGCTGGAGCCTATCCCAGCAATCATCGGGCAGTGGGCAGGGGACGCCCTGAACTGGTTGCCAGCCAATCGCAGGGCACACGGGGACAGACAACTCACTCGCTCAGTCACACCTAAGGACAATTTGGACTGGCCAATTCACCTGAAATGCATGTCTTTGGAATGTGGGAGGAAACCGGAGTGCCCGGAGGAAACCCACGCAACCACGGGGAGAACATACAAACTCCGCACAGTAAGGCCGTGAGCTGGATTTGAACCCACGCAGGATGTTCCCGCGACCTCAGAACTGTGCCGCACATGCGCTAACCACTGCACGGCCGTGCTGCCCGACTGGACCTGTTAGTACAAGAATAATTGTAAGCCATTTTCCTTTTTGCAATCGTGAACCATCTACATCCATTGTCTTTGTCTAATTTTTGCTCAGGATACGTACAGTAAACAAAACCTTTGAAAGATCTACTCATCAATCCAGTCTTTCACATCTTACCTTCTCGCTCCCTGGAATCAAATCAACACGAGAAGGAAGAAAACGTTGATTTACAACAATGTATATATCTTGAAAATGCATAAAATATACATTTACATTTTTTTCTTTATTCTTACTTTTGCCAAGTGTCGCTGTTAACGTCATTGTTTTCTTAGGTACATCCAATTTAAGCCAGTTGACAACTACTTTCCTGTAAATACTATCTATCCTAATATTATTTTCTTTTATCTCATCTCTTAAGTTTTTGTTTATTATATGTTTATCTTAGAGTGCTATGTCTAGTATCATTATACGCAATATACACTACATTGTAATCATGGCAATAGACTATTCAATCCATATAAATGTGTTAGATGGTTTAAATACACTGAATATGATGATACTATTAATTGCTTGCTAATCTCTAATAGGTTTTTTCCCCCCAATAATTTTATTTTCTGTGAACCTGTTGCAAAGAGTCAGCCGTTAGCATTCCATGCTATGCATGACAGAGTGCAACTCCTCTCTCTCGCTATTTAATATATCTGCCTGCACACACTAACTTCCAAAATAGAAAAATATTGCATATTCTTAGTTTTTTACGAGAATTTAGTTTGCATGCATCGGTCTGCAAAGACTAAATTGTTAGCATTGCATTCTACACACGACAGAGAGCAACTCCACAATCTCGCTATTCAGTGTATCCGTCTGCACAACAAAAATATTGCATATTCAAAGTTTTTTTTTAAAGAATTTTCATTTGCATGCATCCGTCTACAAAGTCTAAGGTGTTAGCATTGCATGCCGCGCACGACAGAGAGCAACTTCCCTCTTTCGCTATTCAATATATTCGTCTGCACACAAACACACCGGCTCCAATAACGGGGCGAGTGTCGGCCACCGTTTGTCCCTCGCTGCCCCATCAAATATTCATCACTGTTGATTAAACAGCCGGCAGCTGCCGATCGGCCGGGTGTCGGATTTGGATCCCGCTATAGCTCCGTAGGCCAGACGGGTTATATCCAACGGGACTGCGAAAAAAAAAACACTTGGGAGGACTGAAGCGTCCAGTCCGATCTGTACGAGGACGTGAAGTTGAGGAGAGAGAACATGTAGCCGTCGTCTGCACTTTACATTGATGTTTATATGTTTCAGTTTGTGTGTTTATAGCATAGGTGTGTGGGGGGGAAGCCAGAAATGGGAAAGTACAAGAGAAAGAGACATTGAAATACATAGATAATTCAAGGAAGAGATAATTCAAGTTGAAGATAGATTAAGGCTGAAAAAGAAGGAAAGATGAGAGAGTGAGAAAGGGAAAGAGACTGGGAGATATAGTTGGATAGATATAAAGAGGAAAGACAAAGAACAATACAAAAAAAGAAAATGAAAGAAAAGGGTCTACAGGGACAGTTTTCTTCTAACTTAAACCAGTTTTTCTAAGCACTACATTGTAATTATCATCCCCCCAGTCTTTTATCTTTTTTCCCTGCAAAGTCTTTATTACATATTTACCCCAGAGTGCCATGTCCAATCTCGTTCCATACAATATTTCACAACGTGAATATCATTGACAATAAAGACAATTCTATAATATTCTAATACATTGCCTTATCCGACCAAAAAACAACTCAAAACTCTCGAAAACCCAGCCTGAAGCCTAAAATGGGTCGAAACCAGGCGGCACGGTGTGTGAGTGGTAAGCGCGTCTGCAGCACAGTTCTGAGGTCATGGGATCAAACTTTCCTGTGTGGAGTTTGCATGTTCTCCTCGTGCTTGCGTGGGTTTCTTCCGGGCACTCCGGTTTCCTCCCACATTCCAAAAACATGCATGTCAGGTTAATTGGCCGGTCCAAATTGTCCCTAGGTGTGAATGGGCGAGCGAATTGTCTGTTTCTTTGTGCTCTGCGGCTGGCTGGTAACCAGTTTAGGGTGTCCCCTGCCCACTGCCCTGAATATAGCTGGGAATGGCTCCAGCACCCCCGCGACCCTACTCTGAGGATAAGCGGTGCAGATAATTGATGGATGGTTTGGTTAGGACCGACAACATATCCTAGTAAGGACTCTTGGCCCCCACAGTGATCTTTAAAAAAATCCTGAAAATGGAGCCGAGAAGGTCACTCGGGTGCTTCCAAAGCTGTGGTCGGAATGAGTCACCGACAAAAAGGGAGCTCATCTTACCGGTCATCGATCGGATCTTTTGCGATCGTGTCGGCTTCGTGTTACCCAGACTGGAATATCATCCGTCGGCTCGCGTTACCGGAATATTGGACGCATGTCAGCTAGCCTGGAAAAATCTACTGTTGCTCACGCTAACGCAACACAAACGGGCATTGCTACTTTTTTCGGCGGCCCTAAAATTAGAGTGTCATCCAAACTTATAATCGATTAATACAGAGGTCGGCAACCCAAAATGTTGAAAAAACCATCCATCCATCCATTATTGGCACCGCTTATCCTAAGTAGGGTCGCGGGGGCGCTGGAGCCTATCCCAACCGTCTTCGGGCAGTGGGAAGGGGACACCCTGAACCAAATGCCAGCCAGTCACAGGGCGCACAGAGACATACAACTCACTCACTCATTCACACCTAGGGACAATTTGGACCGGCCAATTAACCTGACATGCATGTTTTTGGAATTTGGGAGGAAACCGGGGCAACCCGAGGCAACCCACGCAATCACGGGGAAAACATGCAAACTCCGCACAGGAGGATTTGATCCTATGATCTCAGAACTGTGCTGCGGACGCCCTTAAAGAGTCATATTGGACCAAAAGATAAAACAAAATTTGTCTGCCAGTATAAACCTTATAAGGAATATAACATCTGTTAACATCTGTCATATGTACTTTATTACCTATATTAGCCTACTATCAAATGCTAAATGATGCACCACCTGAATTTTTTTAACGTAGGATGTTGCCTCAAGTTTACCTTTGTTATAATATGAATGAATCACAGTACAGATATAGTTGGTGTAAAGTGTAAAGAAGAGAGTTTATTTTGAAATGAAAGTGGAATAAGAAAGCTTGATGCGGTTGAGAAAATGGTCGGAACTTTTTTTTTTTTAAATTACTAAATTTTATGCACGCTTGGGGAGTAACAGAATACATGGAAAGGCAAAAAATGATGTTGGCAAGCTGTTTGGATTTTTTTTCATTTTGTTTCTGTCGCATTTTATGTTAGTTTTGCCGGAGATCAAAGAGTTCAAAGCCAGGAGAGAAAGCTTACCACGTGTTGTGAGTCATAATTTTATTCATATTTTGTTTCTTTTGTCTTTTATTAGCATATTTGGTATTGGAGTAATCCAAAAGTAATTGAAAATAATCAAGTTAGAGTAACCCTACCCAACCCTGCTCTTGAAGCCCATCTTCCAAAAGTAAGTTAAACCTAACTTTATTCATTTTTATAGAGCATATTATTTAATTAAACATTTATTTTTCAGTTTCAAAACAATACAGATTACTTATACAAGCCTTAAACATACTTATATTAACCATAAACATACAAAATATAGCACTGAAGCAACTGACGAACAAATTAAACTTACAAACAATGGTCTGGAACCTATTTCGTCCGTAAGTAGGGCAGCGTCTTTATGTTTCATTGCTTTGATAAAATTAAGGAAATGTAATAAACGAATCAAATTTGTGTCGTCATTTCTATTTTGAGGATTTGAAAAAACAACAACAAAATGGAACGTGTATAATGTGCCTCTGATTTGGGCAACAAAACATTGCAAGAAAATGCAGTATGCATTTATAAATAAGTAAGTTAAGTAAATAAAATAGAATCAATAAAGTTTAAATTTGATTTCTTTGCACATGTCAAACAAGTTAGTGCATGGGTAAAACGCAGCAGCAACCTCTTCTCTCTCTCATTTGATAGCATACTAACACACCCATCAAAACACAAATACTGTCCCTCAAAATGTGGTTGGTCGAATCTCTTAGCTACTAAGGTGGTAAGGTCATCATTTCCTGTGGTGTGTCTTGGGCAAGTACATCCTTGTGGCGCCATTCCCTCTCCAGGCCATCTTATTTTTCCACCCGGTCTCAAACCGGGGACCTTTCGCATGCAAATTTGCTAACCCCTGCACTATACTTACAAAAAAAAAGAAATCACTTCATAAAAACAGCTACCATGTTACCAAAAAGTGCCTATGACAGCATTGTTTTCTTACTTGTTTAATGTAACTTCTTGTGTTGACATTAGAAGTGTAGCGAGAGCTCGAGTTACGTTGTGATGCTGCTCCTTTAAAAGGGGCGGAGCTTGCACTCTGCTCCAACACAGGAAGCACGGGAGAGAGGAAAATAAGAAGAGGAGAACTGTGGATGTTGTGTTGCTAATCCTGCTAGCGTCTTCAAGATCGCCTGTAATCTGTGACATATTTCTTCAAAATTTGTAATTTTTTACAATATTTTGTCCTCTTGCTAACGTTCAAGTTAGCATGCATGGCTACGACATGTTGTGTTGCTAACGGTGCTAGTGTCTGCGGGATCTTCTGTAACTTGTGGCCATGTGTGACATCTTTCTTTAATAGCAGGCCTTGTATTTAAAAAAATTGTTTTTACTATATTTTGTCCCCTTGCTAATGTTCAGGTTAGCATGCACGGCTACGACATGTTGTGCTGCTAATGGTGCTAGTGCCTGCTGGATCTTATGTGATGGGGGACCATGTGTAACATCTTTCATCAATAGCAAGTGTTTTTTATTATTTACTATATTCTGTCCGCTTGCTAGCATTCGGGCTAATGTTTAGGTTAGCAAGAATGGCTACGACATGTTGTGTTGCTAATCATGCTAGCGCCTCCGGGATCTCATGTAACGTGTGGCCATGTGTGACATCTTTCATCAATAGCAAGAGTTTTTTTTTTTTTTTAACTTTACTCTATCCGCTTGCTAGCCTTCAGGCTAACGTTTAGGTTAGCAAGCATGGCTACGACATGTTGCGTTGCTAATCATGCTAGCGCCTCTGGGATCTCATGTAACTTGAGGCCATGTGTGACATCTTTCATCAATAGCAGCTGTTGTGACATTGATTGCCATGTTCCCGGGCTGGCACGGTAAGACAGGGGCGCTCGTTTTATTACTCGGGGGACTCCATCGGCTCCTCGGAAGACTGACAGCCATGACAGGCCGCCACCGACTCTCTACTGATTAGCCTGTCACTCCGAATTCTGCGCGGCAGCGAATGCACACGCCGGGTAAGCTAGTAGCACTAATTTTCCTCGGCGTGATCGTCATTTAGATCTCAATTTACGCTTTTACCGGGGCAATTAAGAACATTTAGGTTGCAGGTTGTTGTTGAAACCTTCCCTTGACGTCGGTGAAATGAATATGATCACAATTAAGGGTTTTATATCTATGTATATATACATATTTATAGACTACAGGTTAGAGTCAAAATGTCACACGAACCTACCCCGTTTAGGCAGTAGGGCGCTAAAAAAATCAGGTAAATAGAAGCGTGTAAACACGCGAAAACGTCAGCAAACCACTCAGAGCAATTTGATTGGTTGGTTAGACGTGAGGGGATCTCTGCACCCAGAGCAAGATACTCCCTTTGTTTTCCTGCTCAGTGCAGTCTGCCCTGAATTACTGTACAACAATATCCTTATTGTTTGCAGTATTTTGTGACATTTCTACAAAAGAACTTTGCTTGCACCTAATTTTGAAACGATTTTTAGGACAAAAAATATGGTCAAATCGAGCCTCAACACTTAAATTTGTCCCTCTCTCTCAGTTACTTAAGTGAAATATTTGTATTAATATGGTACATTGATATTGGGATCTGGCTGTGGCATTATTATATTATTTATTTGATAGAATTGGCACTTCTTAATTACAGACTTTCTGGACTGGTTTGCAGGCTGGGGGCGTCGTTGATGTCATGCACTTCCCGGACATTTTCAACATCTTACCTTATGTTTACTATTATGTGTACAGTAATGCTAATTGTAATTCACCCTGGTCAATCCTGGAAGGGGGATTACCACATGTGAGGTCCTTTCTCAAGGTTTCTCTTTTCTCCTCACACTGAGGTTTTTGAGTTTTCCTTGCCCGCATGCTGGTTTAAGATCAGGTAATTGTGTAATTTTGTAACTGTATTCCTGTGCAGTCCTTTGAGACATTTTTGTGATTAAGGGCTATATAAATAAATTTGACTTGACTTGACTTGACAGTTCAGAGTCAAAGTGTCACACTAACTTACCCCGTTTTGGCTGTAGGTTGAAATAAAAAATCAAATTAATAGAAACTCATTAAACGGTGTATGTTCACTGTTGAGATACTTTATGATGAAAACCCACAGAAAGAACTGTAACCACATGAACGCCAGGGCGGATCTCTGCACACAGTGTAAGGTACTTCCTTCGCTTTCTTGCTCAGTGCAGTCTGCGCCGAAGGGAAATACAACAACATTCTTCTTGTTTTCAGTATTTTGTGACATTTTTACAAAAGACCTTTGCTTGCACCTTGTTTTGACACCTTTACTTACGACACAAATGACGGTCAAAGAGAGCCTCAACAGTCTTAATTAACTCATCTCATCTCATCTCATTAGCCGTACCGCTTATCCTCATTAGGGTCGCGGGGGGGCTGGAGCCCATCCCAGCCATCTCCGGGCAGTGGGCAGGGGACACCCTGAACTGGTTGCCAGCCAATCGCTGGGCACACAGGGACAGACAACTCATTCGCTCATTCACACCTAGGGACAATTTGGACCGGCCAATTCACCTGAAATGCATGTTTTTGGAACGTGGGAGGAAACCGGAGTGCCCGGAGGAAACCCACGCAAGCACGGGGAGAACATACAAACTCCGCACAGGAAGTCTGGAGCTGGATTTGAACCCACGAAGGAGGTTCCCATGACATGAACTGTGCCGCACAAGCGCTAACCACTGCGCCGCTGTGCTGCCCGTCTTAAGTAACTGAGGGAGTAAAATTTAAGAAACAGGCTCGATACAAATTTTATAGATTTGATCAAATCATCATATGACAAAGGATTAGATAAATGTGCTGAAGAATTAGCTTTTGTTTAGAGAGCACTTTGGCGGTTTTGTGGACATTTTCCTAAAATATATGATGTGGCTCCCTCAAAAACATTTTAAATTTTAATATTTTTGTTTTAACAGCTCTTCGGGCCAAAAAGGTTCCCAACCCTTGTTGCAAAATAAGGAGAGTATGTATTATTTTCCTTATTTTACCACTTAAATCCCATTTCACAATTTTTTTTATGACTTATCTCTTGCAGTGTTGAGCTGAAAGCAGACCAAAGTAAAAATCCCATACAAAAGTTGTCAAACAAAAGAAAAAAGTTGAGTATTATTGTCCTTATTTTTGTCTTTTGGTCTCATTTTTTGGTGAATGAGTGGAGAGGTGTTGTAAAAGGATAGTGGGATGTTTAGACGTGTTCTACGGGATGGGCAGGGCACCCGTATGATGCTGGAGGGGTAAACCAGCGAAAGCTGTCGGGCCCTGCTGTTGAACAGAAGCGTGTGTTGTGTCACCCTGACCCGAGCGACATGGCCGCTTTCTTGTGTCCTGTCTCATCTGGAGGGACGAAAGCATGACCAACTTAGGTGCCGAGGTGCTTTACTTGTTTGGGTGTTTGGGTTGGTCATGATCCAAAAATGTTTGTGTGTTTTTTGCTTCTTTTTCCCTTTTTATTTTCCTTGTTTTGGATGTGTTTGTCTTGCTGTCGGTCACCCCTCTAGAGAGATACGACCAGGGTAGATAGAAAGATAGATAAATTGTCTAATTTTACGGACTTTTAGCTATTTTTTGCAGTGTGGAGCTAAAAGCACGGAACCCAAAAGTCACGTTTAAAAAGAACATTGCTTCAATCTGAAGTTTACCATTACCGAGCTTGACGTCAAAGATCGGATATCCGCGGTAACGACGAGAAGACGAACCGTTACGTTTTATGTTCGTCAAACAGATGCTAAGTAACGCTAATTGGCTATCACAAGCCTTTATTGGTCAATTAGCAGCTCAAATCAAATGACTCGCCCTCTTATTACACTCAATTAAAACGAACGCTCTCCGCGGCGGTCGCTAGCTCCGAGTGGGAGCTAGCACGGCGTATATCATCTGGTAATTAATATTTTCATTAACTCTCTCATCGTCGAGACGCCTTCATTTTCATTTCCTCAGCGAGGGTTCAATACTTTAGTGGCTCAATAAGGAGTTTGATTTATACGGGATGGGTCTCCTTTAATGGGGGCGGGGCTTCACTTCCTGCTTTTGCGGAGCGCCGTTGAGAAAGGGCGAAAATACGAAGCTTTGTGAGCGAAAAATGACGCTAGCTTGATAAAATATTAACGCCTGGATCGGTGAGGGAGAAAGAAACACCGACAGGAAACACAATGCGAGAAACCATAATAGAGTTTTCTCTCCCTATAGAAAAAAACAACGACAAATTCTAACCCACTTGGTAGAACATTGTACTTTTCATTGTTTTTTACGTTTACCTTGTTTTAAGGATATTTATCTTGTTTTTCTAGTGAAAGAAGGGATGTAGGTTGTCTTTTTTAGCAAATAGTTGTCAAATTGTTAGTATTTTTCTTAACTTTGGAAAAACAATACCTTAAAATAGTACAATTGTCGAGCTTGTGCTAAATAAGACAAGAATGGATATTTTGAGCCTGATTTTTTTTCTGATTTCATGCGAGAAACAAGAAAAAATAACTATAACAGGCATAATAGGCCGGTGTTGCCGACCTTGGCATTGCCGGGCTCGGCTTTGCTGGGCATTCTACTTGAGCGAGGTTGTTGGGGCCATGGTTTGTTGAAAAAGCGCCAGGGAGCCACTAGGTGGTGCCAAAGAGCAGTATGAGTGCATGGAGCCGCTTTTACATGAAAGTATATGTTTATGGACTTTGTTGGTATTTATATGGGTGCCTTGACACAAAACCTGGCTAAAGACACTCTTAGAGAACTGAAGTACTCCTGTGTAAACTTTCACAAAAATTGGTTCCGCCTATAAGCCACAAAAACACACACATATGCACTTTTGAGCAGTTTGACCTTATACTGATTTAACTCTGATTTGATATAAAAATTAGAATATGTAAAAAACATGTATTTGATTTCAAACTAATCACTTTATGTTTTCCTTATGCAGTGAATTAGAAAAACTAGAGTAGAATTTCATAAAATAAGAAATATGATCCTTAAAATGAGCTCATCCATTAGGCAATTTAAATAATTTCAAAATCTAAAACATCTTTTTTTATGGATAAATAGTTTAATAGATAGATAACTAGATCTAAAGAGTTTTTTATGGATGGATGGATACAGAGATATTAAGAGATATAGAGAACCATAAATAGCTAGAGATCTAAAGAGCCTTAGATAGATAAATCTAAATACCTATAACAAGATAGATGTAAAGAGCTATAGGTAGATAGATCTTAAGAGCTATAAATGGATAGATCTAAAGAGCTATAGATGAATAGATTTACAGAGCATTAGAAAGATAGATCTGCAATGCTACATATAAATAGATCGACAGACCAAAACATGGATAGATCTAAAGAGCTACAGATGGATAGACCTTAAAGAATACAGATGGATTGCTCTAAAGCCCTATAGATGGATAGATTTAGAGAGCTTTAAATAGATAAAAGAGCTAGAATAGAATAGATAAAGAGCTATAAATCGATAAATCTACAGAGCTATAGAAAGATATAGCTGCAGAGCTACAGATACAGTAGATGGATCTACAAAGCAAAAGATGGATAGATCTAAAACGGTACAGATGTACATATCTAAAGAGCTATAGATAGATATTGATATGAAGAGCTATAGACAGCTATGTATGTAAAGAGATATAGACAGATATAGATATAGAGTGCTATGGACAGATATTTAGAGCTATTGAAAGATATATAGATAGGGAGAACTATGGATAGATTTAAAGAAGAGATTATCTAAAGAGCTATAGATAGATAGTTTTACAGAGCTACAGATAGATCCACAGAACTAAATACAGATACAGTAGATCTAGAGAGCAAAATACAGGTATGTATAGAAAGAGCTGTAAACAGATATACAGTAACTATAAAGAGCTATAGATATTTATGTAGATATGAAAAGCTATGGATAGATCTAAAGAGCTATACACAGATAGATAAAGAGCGACTTGATTGATCTAAGGAGCGATTGACAGATAGATCTAGAGTGATCAATGGATAGATCTTAAGAGCGATAGATTTAAAGAGTGATCGATAGATCCAAAGAACAGTAGATAAATAGATGTATGGAGCGAGAGATAGATCGATCCAAAGAGAGAGATGGATGGATTGAACTAAAGAGCTGTAGAGGGATGTATCAATCTATAGTGTCAGGAACCAGAACAGATACAGGACCCGGTCACGTGACATTCTCACACAAGCCTTTTATTTTACGGGAAATGGGGAGTCATGTACTTTAGGCAGCCGGTCTGGCGTGGAAAGACAGAAAGCCGGAGACTGGCGAGATTGATTCCAATTGCCCAAGTTGATATCGGACGGATGGGGTCGTACCAAACAGGACGGGATAGCTAAGGAATCAGGATATCAAAAATAAACAGAAGAAACTAGACGTGAACGAAAACTGGAGAAAATAATTAACAGGACAAAAATAGACGGAAACATAACTGGAGACCGAAATTAAACAGGACAAAATAAATGGGAACAATACCGGACAGGAAAATCCAACAGGAAAACAGGACCAAGTCAGAACCCACGTCTTGCGAGGCAGAGGTTCCTTGACGGAATGACAAGGCAAGCGTGACAGCACTGAGCTTAAAATAGACAGCAGGTCAATCTCTCAAAGAGCCGCAGCCGGTGCCACATGGGCGGGGCCAATTGGGTGCCATGGCAACCATGACATACAGAGCTATAGATAGATGGATTGATCTAAATAACTATAGATAAATAGACCAAAAGCAATGCAAATAATGCGATGTATACCATATGATTTCTTCCTCTCGTTTTTTGTTCTTTTTTCACGGCATGATAATAGAAGTGATGCGGGAATAAAGCATATCCCCCAAGAAATAAAAAATGATTGGACACCAAGCCCAGCGACTTGCTTCTTGTTAAGAATATATTGTTATCGTGGAGTCTAAGTGTGCCATGATAATTGCCATCAATAATTGAGTAAGGGGAAATGGCAGAGAGAGCTGCATTCAGGGTTTGCAAAATGTTCCTGGGAGAGGCTCAGACGGACAGTGAGGCCAGCTCGCTAATTCGCTCGCCTTTTAATGCCGCACTGAAGATTAGCTTTACGACTCCGCTCGCCTCGGCACGCCAGCCCTAACAAACACCGAATACCGCCCCTTATTGCCACTCCATCAGTTCCTGGCTTCAAGGTACACGATGTTGTTTGCCTCTAAAAGTATCTCCGCTTCATATGATATTGATGCTAAATCTCATTTACATCATCGAAAGTATTTCCCAATGAAGATTGGTGTCGGGCCGGGACGTCAACAACCCAAAAGCTTGGCGAGCCGGAGTTGTTTTCCCCTCTGGCTGATGCTCTCTATACAGGAATGATTGTGCTGACAGTCGTGTTTTGAGAAATCTGCGGTCCGAGGTAAAGTTGATGCTGGAGTAGCTGCAGGGCTGGACTTTGTGGGGGGGAGGAAATTGCCTCTTAAAACGGCCGCAGATGTCTCGTAATCCAAACGCGAAATCAGCGAGAGGCGTGATCGGAAACAATGTTGGCGATGGGTGGATGGGAATTCGTTTTTAGCTATGTTTTTTAACAGTTAGCAGGAATATGTAAATTTGATGGCACTGCTATTGTTTGAATGGCAGATGAATTGGTGATTTAAAGGTAATTTTTTCCTCTTTTGCTTTATTTTTCACTCATAATTGTAAAACAAGAGTAAAAAAAGTGGAAACAGGAAAAAAAATCTCCATGATTTCATAACATTTCCTTTTTCTCTCTCCCTCACTCTCTCTCTCACTCTCATTCTCTTTCCTTGCCCCTCCTATTTTGACCTCTCCAACAAAAAACAAGGGAAAAAAAAATCCTCTATGGTTTCAGAACCTATTCTCTCTCTCTCTCTCTCTCTCTCTCTCTCTCTCTCTCTCTCTCTCTCTCTCTCTCTCTCTCTCTCTCTCTCTCTCTCTCTCTCTCTCTCTCTCTCTCTCTCTCTCTCTCTCTCTCTTTCCCACTCTCCCATTCTCTCTTCCCTCTCCCCTCCCAACCCCTCCCAATTCCCATTTTGACTTCTCCAATAAAACCAAAGGGAAACAATTCCTCGATGGATTCAGAACAAACAACAAAAAACAAGGGAAAAAAAATCCTCTATGGTTTCAGAACAAACAACAAAAAACAAGGGAAAAAAAATCCTCTATGGTTTCAGAAGTTATTCTCTCTCTCTCTCTCTCTCTCTCTCTCTCTCTCTCTCTCTCTCTCTCTCTCTCTCTCTCTCTCTCTCTCTCTCTCTCTCTCTCTCTCTCTCTCTCTCTCTCTCTCTCTCTCTCTCTCTCTCTCTTTCTTTCTCTCTCTCTCTCTCTCTCTCTCTCTCTCTCTCTCTCTTTCTTTCTTTCTCTCTTTCTCTCTCTCTCTCTCTCTCTCTCCCTCCCATTGTCTCTTTCCTTGCCCCTCCCATTTTGACCTCTCCAACAAATACAATGGGAAACAATTCCTCTATGGATTCAGAACATTCTCTCTCTCTCTGCCTCTCTCTCTCTCTGTCTCTCCCACTATCTTTCTCTCACTCTCTCCCAATCTCTCTATCCTTGTCCCCCCCATTTGGACTTCTCCAACAAAAAACAAGTGAAACATTTCCTTTATGGATTCAGAACATGCACTCTCTCTCCCCGTCTCTTTCCCTCTCCCTCCCCTCTCTCTCCCTTCTCTCTTTCCCCTCTCTCTTTCTCTCTCTCTTTTTCTCTCTTCCTTCTCCTTTTGACTTTGAAACAGGGCAAGGGGACCGATTTCACGAGCAAATCAGAGCATTCTTTCTTTCCTACATTGCCCCTACCCTTATGACTCTTTCAACAAGGGCAAGGGGAAGATTACACTACGAATTGGGATCATTATCTCTCTCTAAAATGACATAACTGTAAATAATAAATAAAAGAGAAAAAAAATCAGTTCACATTGTTAACATATCACAAAAAGCCGACATAAAGATAGAGATAGATAGATAGATAGATAGATAGATAGATAGATAGATAGATAGATAGATAGATAGATAGATAGATACCTTATTTATCCCCGAAGGGAAATTCACATTTCCGGCAGCATCCCTGAGCTGAGAACAATACAATAATAAAGCAAAAATAATACAATATACAAATACCCAGTGTGACGTGCAAATGCCCACCGTAGTGTGTTATATAGAATAACTAAATAGTGCTACACAGAATACATATTGCAATAAGATTCGGTAATATGCAATGTAGGTGGTGTGGTTTACTGTGGGCTTTTACTCTGCTGGGTAGAGTTAAAGAGCCTCATGGCATGAGGAAGAAAATATCTCTTCAGTCTGTCCATAGTACAAGACAGTGACAGCAGTCTGTCGCTGAAACTGCTCTTTTGTCTGGAGATAATGCTGTTTAGTGGATGCGATGGATTGTCCATGATTGACCGCAGCTTTTCCAGTGCCCGTCTCTCAGCTACTGTTGTTAGGCTGTCCAGCTCTTTGCCCACAACAGAGCTCGCTTTCCTAGCCAGTTTATTGAGACGAGAGGCATCCTTCTTCTTGACGCTGCCTCCCCAACACGCTGTCGCATAGAAGAGGGCGCTTGCCACTACTGTCTCATAGAATATTTTCAGGAGCTTTTTGCAGATTTTGAAGGAGGCCAGCCTTCTGAGGAAGTAAAGTCGGCTTTGCCCTTTCCTACATAGAGCTTCTGTGTTGGCAGTCCAGTCCAGTTTGTTGTCCAGCTGCACACCCAGGTATTTGTAGGTCTGGACAAATTCTACACATTCTCCTTTGATGGTTACAGGAACCGGGTGAGTTCTGGTTCTCCTGAAGTCCACCACCATCTCCCTGGTCTTGGTGGTGTTCAGGTGCAGGTGGTTTGCGTCGCTCCATCGGACAAAGTCCTGAATCAATTTCCTGTACTCCTCCTCCGCTCCGCAGGCTGCCGTGGTGCAGGAGACAGATGAGGCCGCAACACAGGCAGAAGTAGACCGGGCGGCTGTAGGCGATGATGCGGTTGTGGCCATGACGAGGGGAGGAAGAGTCAGGTTGAACACTCTTGAGCAAAGAGTACTGGCAACTGATATACTCACACAAGGCAGCAAAGATATATAATTGTTATAACCAAAATGGTTTTAATTTTGCAACTGTTTTCAGCATTAAAATACTACATCAAATCAAAATCAAAATGAAATTTTTCCAGATTAAAATGTTACAAAATTCGTGTTAATAAATAAATAATTTGAGAGAAATATCCTGAAAAATTTGGCATATTTACAATATGAACGACTTTACTTGGGTTCTGTTGCATCATATTAAATGTGAAAAAACATATAGTGACTGTCCTTGGGAAGGTTTTACACTTCATGTATCGCAAAACGTATTCTTTGTGGAGAGACAAATATTGTTTCTTATGTGCCCCTTATGGTCTGGAATATACGGTATATGGTATAAATGACGTCAGGACCAGAACGGAAACAGGACCCACTTGCGTAACGTTTACCACAAGTTTTACTGAAGGAACAAGAAAGGGTGCGCCCACGATGCGGTGTTCGCTCTCGTACTTGGCTTAAGATCCGAACACGGAAGTGGATCTTCCGTAGCGAGCGATGGCGTGTCAGGGGTGGAAAACTGGTCGGTAGCCGAGACTGGGAGAGCAAGACTTGGTCAGGATCGAAAACGGGTCGTATTAAGAGACAAACGGGACAAAAAACGAGACAGGCGGGGGTCAGGATCAAAAAAAGGCTTGCCGTGTAAAAGCAGAGGTTCGCAGACAGACTGACTACCGGGGATTGACAGGACTGAGTTCAAATACTGACAGGGGGCCAATCAGAACCCGCGGAAGTTGGCGCACAGCTGAGTCACATTAGTAATCATGACAAATGAACAATCCAAAAGGTAGCTCATTCATCATTTAGGTGTCAATTTATGATTAAAAATGAAAAAAAAATACATAAAAATCATCCCTATGAGATAAATACGATTGCAAAAACAACTGCGGGTGTCACACAGCTCCAATGTAAATCCTTTTAGTGGCGTTCATATAAACAGAACAATGTGTCAAGCAGCAAAGTACGCTCGTATTATTTTCCTTTCCAGTGAAGAGAAAGGCCCGAGCTCGCTGTCTTGCAACGCCGCGGGGCATAAGGCTAGCTTGCAGTAGGTTTCCATCAATTAGCGCACCCCCCCGGCCTCCTGGCACTAGCCACCTTTGACTGCAAGCGGATATTGATTAGCTGAGCCGGCCTGTCAGGTCCGGACTCAACAGGACCGGCTGATCCAAGGCCTTCACCTGAGACCGGTTCATGTAGAGTTTCTGACAGCTATGCACACTCGTCCGATGCACACTAGCCAGAGATGCTCTCTCAGATGACTGCCGAGTGTGAAAAGGCAAGATGAGAGGAAAAGTCTACAACAGTGGCCTGTCGAGGCTGACGGCTGAGAACTGACAGATGCTTGTTAGTTTTTTTTACTCATCTTGGCACGGGCTGCAATATAAACCACCAACTGGGGAGAACATAAAAGATATCACTACCATATCTGTCAGGCCATACGATTTTGTTGTATTTTATACTATGTTTGGCTAAAATATTTTGATACGATCGTATTCAGAAATGATTAAGATTTGTTTGTCCGCTGTGCAGGTTTACGTGCTATTGAACATGCTGTGCCTTTAAAAGACAACTTGATGATGTCACTGCTGGCCCATTACACATACAAATTTCATGTCATAAATTGGGCAGCTTCTCCGCTTTTTGTTGTTGTGTCTAATTGACCCTTTAAGTATGCTTGTTCTTCATTTTATAGCTCTGTGAGAATTCTCTATCCATCTATCTACCTTGGTCATATCCCTCAAGAGGAGTGACCGACAGCAAGACAAACACATACAATAACAAAGAAAATAAAAAAGACCTAACATCTATAGATGGATGCATCAAAAACAGCAAAAAAAACACACACAAACATTTTTGGACCATGCCCAACCCAAATGCCCAAACACCCAACCAAGTTAGGCACCTCAGCACCTAAGTTGGTCATGCTTTCGTCCCTCCAGATGAAACAGGCCATGTCACTCGGGTCAGGGTGACACAACACACTCTTTTGTTCAACAGCAGGGCCCGAGAGCTTTCACTGGTTTAACCCTGCCGCATCATACAGGTGCCTTGCCCAGAAGGATTAATATCTTGAAAAAAATAATTTCTGCCTTTGCTTAGTTACCCGCGTCGTTTTTTTTATTTTCAAGCACACCATTATGGACATTGTTATCTACTAGATAAGAAAAAAATTCTTCTTGTTACTATGAACCTTCTCATTTTTATTTATTCATCTTTTATTTTTTAATTCAATCCCATCGATCTGGAGTATTTTTAGAGCAAAATCACTAACCTAGGTCTATGATGGATATGTGCTTTTGTAAACCATGAAATCATAGATACATTAGTTATGAAACAAAATTACATAGCATATAAGTCACACCCACAAAGCACGGTAAACGAGATAGGACTTCAATGCAAAAAATAAATAAATTGATTTGTCATCTAGACTAAAAATAACAAGTGTTGTTCTGATGCTGATTCTGTACTATTTTATAGTATTGCATCGGCAAGTAAACAGATTAAATCATCGATATGAGTGAATTTAATTAAATGTATGATATCTTTGATTTGGTAAATTACAGTATGAAATATCAGTACTGCTGCTTTTAGGATTGCTGCTAAAACAGGGTGCTGGTTCTTCTTCAATGGTTTACAGGAGGTTATTTTAGTGTGCAACTTATGAGCTACAGTTAGGGCCTATGTCTCAGAACCGTCCATCCATCCATTATCTGCACCGCTTATTCTCAGTAGGGTCGCGGAGGTGCTGGAGCACATCCCAGCTATCTTCGGGCAGTGGGCAGGGGACACCCTGAACTGCTTGCCAGCCAGCCGCAGGGCACACAGAGACAGACAACTCATTCGCTCATTTACATCTAGGGACAATTTGGACAGGCCAATTAACCTGACATACATGTTTTTGGAATTTGGGAGGAAACTGGAGTGCCCGGAAAAAAATACGCAGGCACGGGAAGAACATGCACTAACCACCCATCTGCCGTGCCGCCCACAATACAAATGTACCAATTTCAATTACACCAGTTTATGATGTAGTGGATTTCTTTTTCTTTTTTTTTTTTACTTTATTTTGTTGAAATAGACATAACTGACAAAGTCAAGTAGCTTTGATGCAACAAACTAATGTATCTTGTTTTTGGGTGCATTTCAAACGACCCGAAAACAAGAAGAGGGTTATGAGACTCTGGCGGTATGAATTAGAACCTTGGCGGCCTGCCAATATCTCCTTATCTATGAGAAATACTGCAATAAAAATAATACTTTCATAACCGGGATGATTTTTTTTTGTAATTCAAGACAAGTGATATTTCATTGTCGGATTCAAATACATCGATCAAGATTCGCTTCTGTCATGATTGCTGATTCAGGGCCCCTGCGAATACCCTGTTGGCGCCAACAGCCGCAAGCGCTGATTGGTTCATGGACCCTTTTTAAACCCTTGGCTTCCAAGCGGAAGCCGTCAGACTGTCCGGCGAACTTACGCTTTTGCTAGGCAAGCACCGTACCCTCCGACAATCTCCTGTTCTGATTTCTCCTGCCTGATTACCTTTTGCCGACCTGTTTCTGGACCCGCTTCTGCCCTGCTCTTCGTCCCGGCCATCGACCTGTTTTGCCGACCTGTTTCTGGACCCGCTTCTGCCCTGCTCTTCGTCCCGGCCATCGACCTGTTTTGCCCTGTTTCCTGCCTGATACTTGTTGCCGACCTGTTTTGGACCTGTTTCTGCCCTGCTCTTCCGTCCAGGCCATCGACCAGTTTTTCTCTGTTTCCTGCCTGATACTTGTTGCCGACCTTTTTTTCTGGACTCTATTACCGCCCTTGCTCCCCTGACCTGGCTACCGACCAGCTTTCCTGCCACCCACGACTATCCTCGCTTTCCGCGTTCCTGCCATCAGCCTCCCGTGTCCGACGATCATCGGATCGTGGAAGCAAGCAACTGCTCTCCATTTCATTAAAACTGAGTTTATTTACGCTATCGGGTCCTGTCTCCGTTTCTGGCTTGTGACAGCTTCTAAATTTGATGAATTTGCATGTGCAAGGTGTCGCAAATCCTTTCCGGAAGCCGCCTCAGTGCTTCCGAGGCCAGCAGGCCAAAGCCACACTCGTAATTGACAGCAGAATTAGCAGAGACTCAAATAGACGGCAGCTGATATATCATTACCCATAGACTTGACCCTTGGCGAACCTTACTAATCCCATGTGGGGTCCCGATCCGACTCGTGTGCGGCAGACGGGCAGCGGGTGGGGAAATCGGGGGTCCGGGGGGGGTGGTCCGGGGCTTGTCTGCTTCCCCAACAGCTAAATCAACAGTGTCTCGCCTCTGCGTTTTGCTTGAATGGTTTCATGAAAAACTAATCATGTGTTCATCATGGAGATCAAACATGCGCAGCGCAACGATTAGGGAAAGCAATCCGATCAACCTGGGAGACGTTATAGTCAGTGCCAGTGGATGACACATTTCAGATGAAAATATCTAGCTGCTGCTGATTTATAATTTTCTTCTTCAATCCTTCTTCCAGTGCTTAGAAAATAAAAAGGTCTCCGCTACTTTTTTGTTACTAATTAGCACAAGGGACTACCTGTTTTATGACGCATTTCTAAAACGATATTGTGTTATTACTGTGTTATTATAGTCTTATTACTACGTTCATTCTTGCATTCTAACTGCATTACGGTGTGGTATGCTGGGTGCACAGCAGCAGACAGGAAAACGCTCCAGAGGGTCATCAAAACAGCCCAAAAAAACGTTAGTTGCTCTCTGCCCAGTCCGGGGGACATAGCCTGCTCTCACTACCTCAGCAGAGCAGAAAACATCATCAAGGACTTTTCTCACCCCGGCCACCACCTCTTCGACCTGCTGCCTTCCGGCAAGCGCTACAGGTCACACTAAACAAAAACAAACAGACTCAGAGACAGTTTCTTCCCCAGAGCCATTACCACCCTAAACAGACACCGCAAAAAAACTGAAAAACTCTTGCAAAAACACTACCTCATACGAACGTAAAATGGTACTCATGTCTATGTTTCTTGCACATGTTGACTTGCACAATGTTGATCATTTTTTTTGCACTATGTTAACTATTTTTTGCACTATGATTACTATTTTTGCACCAAATGCATATGTTGACTATTTTTTGCACTATGATTACTATTTTTGCACCAAATGCATAATTGCACAAACCCTTACGATACCAACTGTATTACGATACCAAACTGTATGTAACATCCTACATGCCGACATTTCTTGTGTAAATATTGTGTAAATTATAACTATAACCTTATCCTCCTTGTTTTATAACCTTATTTTCTCTGTTCCTTTAACTTCTTGGCTTTTTTTACCTCACTGTGAATGTGTGAAACTGGAGTGTCATGCCCATTTTCGTTGTCGTAATATGTTAACCCATTTTATAACTATGACAATAAAAGTATATTCTATTGTATTCTATTCTGTTATTGGAAGTAGTGTTCAATAGACACAGTCGGCCACTTACATAAAAATCCTTTACTAGAAAACCCAGATGCAGAACTGGGGAGCAATTTTCAGAACCAGTCCGCGGGCTATTCAGTTGGTCTAAGGGGGCTAGCTGGTGCCAACGGACACCACGTTGGAGACCCCAGTGGTAAGTTTTTGGCACTATCTAAAACTGCTAAAGTTAATCCCTGTTATATAGTTTGCAATGGTTGTTTTAGTAAGAACCAAAGTAAGGTTTTTGTTCGGCTCTTATCGACAGGACGTCAACAAAACATTATTTTTGTGCCCAAAACTTCTAATATTTAAACTTAGCAATGTTCGCATATATGTACACTCACTTACTTTCTGAGTTGCCTGTCGTCTATTCCTCGATGTCATCTAAAATGTCTGTCTGCTTTTGGTTTACATCACTGCATCATGAAATTACTACTATGCTATTGGCTGAAGTACACAGAATTAAAACTACAGTAAGAGCTGGGATTGCATTGAAAAAAAAACAAACACATTTATATTAAAATAGCTTATCTCAGAGAACCTAAATGACCATTATGACATCGGGTTTCACCTCTAAGATAACCTTAGCAACAAACAAACATGTTAAACACAAGAGGGCACTCAAATACAACTCAATATGTTTATCAAAGGCAGAACAGTTACCCTGTACAGCAGTCATCTGGAACATTTTTGACCTAAAGAGTCATAAATTAAGAAAAAAATGGACTTTTGAGAGAGGCACACCATATATTTGTGGACAAAATTCAACAAAACCGCCGAACCCGTTCTCCAGACAAGATTCTTCAGCAAATTTTATTTTACTGTGTGATGTTAGATTATTTGATCAAATCCATTCAATACTAATCATGCCAGAGTGTGTATCCCACTAAAGTTTTGTCTCTTCTACAATAATTCAAGTGTTGAGGGTCAATTTGATTGTGTTTTTAAGGGTTCAAAAGTTAGCATCTGAGCTGCTGTCGAGTTTCTGCACCTCAATTTTGTTTAATTTAAAAAACATCACATTTTGGCCAAATCAGTGCTTTAGCTGTACATTATCTATGTTCTGTGCCATGAATAATTTTATACAGTTGACCATAAAAGGATTTCATACGATTGAATACAAGTCACATTTATTGAGTTTAATGCAAGATATTCACTGACTGGGCTTCAGTTCAATGGCAGGGCAGGCTGTTCCAAGTGCAGAATATTTTGTCTAGGGAATTTTGATAACAGGACTCTGACAGAGGACTGCAGGCTTGTTTCTTCCATCTTCGTAACATTGCTAAAATCCGTTCAATACTGTCTCAGTCGGATGCGGAAATTATAATTCATGCGTTTGTTACTTGCCGTCTCGATACTGTAATGCACTACTCTCTGGTCTCCCGAAGTCTAGAATCAAGTCTCTTCAGCTGGTACAAAATGCTGCAGCGAGGCTTTTAACTAGGACAAAAAAGTACGATCACATAACACCGATTTTGGCTAACCTGCATTGGCTCCCAGTTAGCCTTAGATGTGATTTCAAGGTTCCCTTAGTATTATACAAAATCATACATGGACTTGCTCCCTCTTATCTTTCAGATCTGATTTGCCCCTATGTCCCGGTCTGAAGCCTACGATCTGAGAGTGCCGGTCTTCTGGTGATCCCAAGAGCAAAGAAGTGTTCCGCTGGTTCGAAAGCGTTCTCCATCCGGGCACCGGTGCTGTGGAATGCTCTTCCCCCTGAGATCCGATCTGCAACCTCAGTGGAAATGTTTAAATCTAAACTTAAAACTCACTTCTACTCCATAGCATATGAATAACCTACTCTTCTCGCCGGCTGAAAAATAGTCTGTGTAATATAGTGTAATAA